>NC_135233.1:831831674-833064174 GCF_051348905.1 Ranitomeya variabilis
TCGAGAGAAAGATGAGCGACACCAGACCCAACAATGCAGATAAGCTGAAGGCTACTATCAAAGCAACCTGGGCTTCCATAACACCTCAGCAGTACCACAGGCTGATCGCCTCCATAGCGCTCCGCATTGATGCAGTAATTGATGCAATAGGATCCCGGACCAAGTATTGAGTGCATTTACTGAACAAACATTTCAGTAGGCCAACATTTCAGATTTTAAAATTATTTTTCAAGCTGGTGTTATAAAGTATTCTAATTTACTGAGATAATTACTGTAAGCCATAATCATCAACATTAAAAGAAATAAACACTTGAAATAGATCACTCTGTAATGACTCCATCTAATATATGAGTTTCACTTTTATGTATATACAGGTGCATCTTCCAAAATTAGAATATCATCAAAGAGTTAATTTATTTCAGTTCTTCAATACAAAAAGTGAAGCTCTTATATTATATAGAGGCATATATAAGTTTCACTTTTTGTTTTGAAGAACTGAAATAAATTATCTTTTTGATGATGTTCTAATTTTGTGAGATGCACCTGTATATGTTTCGAAGAATATTTCCTTTGAAAATTATCATTAAATAAGATAGAGAATTATTCTATATAAAAGCTAATGTTAATATTGTATTGCTTATGGATTGCATTTGCATGTCATTCGGATGCCATTCGGGTGCTAGGTGATATGATAAAAATCACATTGTACTCACATGAAAATTGCATGCCATGCACATGATACTCGTCTGACTTTTCAGGAACAATATTTTAATCACTAGTGTGATTCCGGCCTTAGTAACGTACAGCTGACATCTCATCTGACTAGTCATTTTCTTTGTTTCTTCTCTATCTTGTCAAACCTTCATGTCAACGTCTTAATGCTGTGATTGATCACAGCAGAATGTGCTGCACTGATAACTGTGCCCATGAAAATAAAATGTGATATATGTATACATTTGTTTCATGAATAAAAAAATCCCCAACACTGCGCATTGAATGCAGACGTGCACTTTACCGTTAATATGTAACTAGTCATTGTGCAACGCCACATTCAAAATACATACTGATGAGTTGGCACTGTGCTTCTGTTAAATATAATTAGCCACTTTTTCAATGCTCAATAAAAATATATACTAATTAGCCACTGTTCACTTTGTGCCACTTTAAATTAGTCACTCTCCTGTATACTCAACTCCGCGACTAATGTGCTCCTGTCAGTCCGATAATTTATTACAATTACAAATCCTTTCCCCTATTTACACACGTGGTCAAAATTGTTGGCACCACTCGTTTAATGACAGAAAAACTCACAATGGTCACAGAAAAAACTTGATTCTGACAAATGTAATAATAAATAAAAAATCTATGAAAATGAAAAAAATGAAAGTCAGACTTTGCTTTTCAACCATGCTTCCACAGAGATAAAAAAAAAAATTAAACTCATGAAATAGGCCTGGACAGAAATGATGGTATCCCTGAAAATAATGTGACAAAAGGGACTTGTTAAATCATGGTGTGTCCACTAATTATCATCACAGGTGTCTACAATCTTAGAATCAGTGAGTGGGCCTGTATATAGGGCTACAGATACTTACTGTGCTCTTTGGTGACATGGTGTGTATCACACTCAACATGGATCAGAGGAAGGGAAGGAAAGAGTTGGCCCAGGAGATTAGAAAGAAAATTATAGGCAAACATGTTAAGGGTAAAAGTTATAAGACCATCTCCAAGCAGCTTGATTTTATGGTGACTACACTTGCATATCAAAGAGACGGATAATACGAATGATAACAAAAGAGCCCAGAAAAACTTCTAAACAGATTAAAGGTGAATTTCAAGCTCAAGGAACATCAGTGTCAAATCACACTATCCGTCGTTGTATGAACCAAAATGGACTTCATGGGAGATGATCAAGCAGGACACCATTGTTGAAAAAAATCATAAAAAAGCCAGATTTGAATTTGCCAAATTACATGTTGACAAGCCACAAAGACTCTGGGAGAATGTCCTATGGACAGATAAAACAAAAATGGAACTTTTTGGCAAGGCACATCAGCTCTATGTTTACAGATGGAAAAATGAAGCATATCAAGGACAGAACACTGTCCCTACTGTGAAACATGGAGGGGGCTCTGTTATGTTCTGGTAATGCTTTGCTGCATCTGGCACAGGGTGTCTAGTATCTGTTCAGGCTACAATGAAATCTCAAGACTACCAAGGGATTCTAGAAAGAAATGTGCTGCCCAGTGTCAGAAAGCTTGGTCTCAGTCACAGGTCATGGGTCTTGCAACAGGATAATGACCCAAAAACACAGCAATAAACACTCAAGAATGGCTAAGAGGAAAACATTGTACTATTCTGAAGTGTCCTTCTCTGAGCCCTGACCTAAGTCCTGTTGAGCATCTTTGGAAAGAGCTGAAACATGTCATCTGGAAAAGTGTCATGATTCTCAATGGCGAGAGAACATAGCCCAGCATATATGAGAACTAGCTCTTGGAAGATGGAAACTATACTGACCATGAACTAAACCTGCCGCACAACTAGAAGTGGCCGGGTAGCATGCCTACGTTTTTTAACCCTAGATGCCCAGCGCCAGCCGGAGAACTACCTAATCCTAGCAGAGGAAAAGACAGTCCTGGCTCACCTCTAGAGAAATTTTCCCAAAAGGCAGACAGAGGCCCCCACATATATTGGCGGTGATTTTAGATGAAATGACAAACGTAGTATGAAAATAGGTTTAGCAAAATCGAGGTCCGCTTTCTAGATAGCAGGAAGACAGAAAGGACACTTTCATGGTCAGCAGAAAACCCTATCAAAACACCATCCAGAAATTCCTTTAAGACTCTAGCATTAACTCATAACACCAGAGTGGCAATTTCCGATCACAAGAGCTTTCCAGACACAGTAACGAAACAGCAGCTGTGAACAGGAACAAAATGCAAAAACACACAAGGACAAAAGTCCAACTTAGCTGGGAGTTGTCTAGTAGCAGGAACAAGCACAGAAGGCTTCTGATTACATTGTTGACCGGCAAGAAACTGACAGAGGAGCAAGGTTATATAGCGACTCCCACATCCTGATAGGAGCAGGTGAACAGAGGGGATGATGCACATAAGTTCAATTCCACAAGTGGCCACCGGGGGAGCCCAGAATCCAATTTCGCAACAGTACCCCCCCCTCAAGGAGGGGGCACCGAACCCTCACCAGAACCACCAGGGCGATCAGGATGAGCCCTATGAAAGGCACGGACAAGATCGGAGGCATGAACATCAGAGGCAGTGACCCAAGAATTATCCTCCTGACCGTATCCCTTCCATTTGACCAGATACTGGAGTCTCCGTCTGGAAACACGAGAGTCTAAGATCTTTTCCACAACGTACTCCAACTCACCCTCAACCAACACCGGAGCAGGAGGCTCAACGGAAGGCACAACCGGTACCTCATACCTGCGCAACAATGACCGATGAAAAACATTATGAATCGAAAAGGATGCAGGGAGGTCCAAACGGAAGGACACAGGGTTAAGAATCTCCAATATCTTGTACGGGCCGATGAACCGAGGCTTAAACTTAGGAGAAGAAACCCTCATAGGGACAAAACGAGAAGACAACCACACCAAGTCCCCAACACAAAGCCGAGGACCAACACGACGACGGCGGTTGGCAAAAAGCTGAGTCTTCTCCTGGGACAACTTCAAATTGTCCACCACCTGCCCCCAAATCTGATGCAACCTCTCCACCACAGCATCCACTCCAGGACAATCCGAAGATTCCACTTGACCGGAGGAAAATCGAGGATGAAACCCCAAATTACAGAAAAACGGGGACACCAAGGTGGCAGAGCTGGCCCGATTATTGAGGGCGAACTCCGCCAAAGGCAAAAAAGCAACCCAATCATCCTGATCCGCAGACACAAAACACCTCAAATATGTCTCCAAGGTCTGATTAGTCCGCTCGGTCTGGCCATTAGTCTGAGGATGGAAAGCAGACGAAAAAGACAAATCTATGCCCATCCTAGCACAGAATGCCCGCCAAAATCTAGACACGAATTGGGTCCCTCTGTCAGAAACGATATTCTCAGGAATACCATGCAAACGAACAACATTTTGAAAAAACAGAGGAACCAACTCGGAAGAAGAAGGCAACTTAGGCAAGGGAACCAGATGGACCATCTTAGAGAAACGGTCACACACCACCCAGATGACAGACATCTTCTGAGAAACAGGCAGATCCGAAATAAAATCCATCGAGATGTGCGTCCAAGGCCTCTTCGGGATAGGCAAGGGCAACAACAATCCACTAGCCCGAGAACAACAAGGCTTGGCCCGAGCACAAACGTCACAAGACTGCACAAAGCCTCGCACATCTCGTGACAGGGAAGGCCACCAGAAGGACCTTGCCACCAAATCCCTGGTACCAAAGATTCCAGGATGACCTGCCAACGCAGAAGAATGAACCTCAGAGATGACTCTACTGGTCCAATCATCAGGAACAAACAGTCTACCAGGTGGGCAACGATCAGGTCTATCCGCCTGAAACTCCTGCAAGGCCCGCCGCAGGTCTGGAGAAACGGCAGACAATATCACTCCATCTTTAAGGATACCTGTGGGCTCAGAATTACCAGGGGAGTCAGGCTCAAAACTCCTAGAAAGGGCATCCGCCTTAACATTCTTAGAACCCGGTAGGTACGACACCACAAAATTAAACCGAGAGAAAAACAACGACCAGCGCGCCTGTCTAGGATTCAGGCGCCTGGCAGACTCAAGGTAAATTAAATTTTTGTGGTCAGTCAATACCACCACCTGATGTCTGGCCCCCTCAAGCCAGTGACGCCACTCCTCAAAAGCCCACTTCATGGCCAAAAGCTCCCGATTCCCAATATCATAATTCCGCTCGGCGGGCGAAAATTTACGGGAAAAAAAAGCACAAGGTCTCATCACGGAGCAGTCGGAACTTCTCTGCGACAACACCGCCCCAGCTCCGATTTCAGAAGCGTCGACCTCAACCTGAAAAGGAAGAGCAACATCAGGCTGACGCAACACTGGGGCGGAAGAAAAGCGGCGCCTGAGCTCCCGAAAGGCCTCCACAGCATCAGGGGACCAATCAGCAACATCAGCACCCTTCTTAGTCAAATCAGTCAATGGTTTTACAACATCAGAAAAACCAGCAATAAATCGACGATAAAAGTTAGCAAAGCCCAAAAATTTCTGAAGACTCTTAAGAGAAGAGGGTTGCGTCCAATCACCAATAGCCTGAACCTTGACAGGATCCATCTCGATGGAAGAGGGGGAAAAAATGTATCCCAAGAAAGAAATCTTTTGAACCCCAAAAACACACTTAGAACCCTTCACACACAAGGAATTAGACCGCAAAACCTGAAAAACCCTCCTGACCTGCTGGACATGAGAGTCCCAGTCATCCGAAAAAATCAGAATATCATCCAGATACACAATCATAAATTTATCCAAATAATCGCGGAAAATGTCATGCATAAAGGACTGGAAGACTGAAGGGGCATTTGAAAGACCAAAAGGCATCACCAAATACTCAAAATGGCCCTCGGGCGTATTAAATGCGGTTTTCCACTCATCCCCCTGCTTGATTCGCACCAA
Source organism: Ranitomeya variabilis (assembly GCF_051348905.1). Lineage (NCBI taxonomy): Eukaryota > Metazoa > Chordata > Amphibia > Anura > Dendrobatidae > Ranitomeya > Ranitomeya variabilis. Next base: position 831,837,286 of record NC_135233.1, read on the forward strand.
ATTATACGCCCCACGGAGATCAATCTTAGAGAACCACTTGGCCCCCTTTATACGAGCAAACAAATCAGTAAGCAGTGGTAACGGATATTGATATTTAACCGTGATTTTATTCAAAAGTCGATAATCAATACACGGCCTCAAAGAGCCGTCTTTCTTAGACACAAAGAAAAAACCGGCTCCTAAGGGAGATGACGAAGGACGAATATGTCCCTTTTCCAAGGACTCCTTTATATATTCTCGCATAGCAGCGTGTTCAGGCACAGACAGATTAAATAAACAACCCTTAGGGTATTTACTACCCGGAATCAAGTCTATGGCACAATCGCACTCCCGGTGCGGAGGTAGTGAACCAACCTTGGGTTCTTCAAAAACGTCACGAAAGTCAGACAAGAATTCAGGAATCTCAGAGGGAATAGATGATGAAATGGAAACCAAAGGTACATCCCCATGAGTTCCTTTACATCCCCAGCTTAACACAGACATAGCTCTCCAGTCGAGGACTGGGTTATGAGATTGCAGCCATGGCAATCCCAGCACCAAAACATCATGTAGATTATACAGCACCAGAAAGCGAATAATCTCCTGGTGATCCGGATTAACACGCATAGTCACTTGTGTCCAGTATTGTGGTTTATTACTAGCCAATGGGGTGGAGTCAATCCCTTTCAGAGGTATCGGAGCCTCCAGTGGCTCCAAATCATACCCACAGCGTTTGGCAAAGGACCAATCCATAAGACTCAAAGCAGCGCCAGAGTCGACATAGGCGTCCGCGGTAATAGATGACAAAGAACAAATCAGGGTCACAGATAGAATAAACTTAGACTGTAAAGTGCTAATTGAAACAGACTTGTCAGGCTTCTTAGTACGCTTAAAGCATGCTGATATAACATGAGTTGAATCACCACAATAGAAGCACAACCCATTTTTTCATCTAAAATTCTGCCGCTCGCTTCTGGACAGAATTCTATCACATTGCATATTTTCTGGCGTTTTCTCAGTAGACACCGCCAAATGGTGCACAGGTTTGCGCTCCCGCAGACGCCTATTGATCTGAATAGCCATCGTCATGGACTCATTCAGACTCGCAGGCACAGGGAACCCCACCATAACATCCTTAATGGCATCAGAGAGACCTTCTCTGAAAATCGCCGCCAGGGCGCACTCATTCCACTGAGTAAGCACAGACCATTTGCGGAATTTTTGGCAGTATATTTCAGCTTCATCTTGCCCCTGAGACAAGGACATCAAGGCCTTTTCCGCCTGAAGCTCTAAATGAGGTTCCTCATAAAGCAACCCCAAGGCCAGAAAAAACGCATCCACATTGAGCAACGCAGGATCCCCTGGTGCCAATGCAAAAGCCCAGTCTTGAGGGTCGCCCCGGAGCAAGGAAATTACAATCCTGACCTGCTGTGCAGGGTCTCCGGCAGAGCGAGACTTCAGGGACAAAAACAATTTGCAATTATTTTTAAAATTTTGAAAGTGAGATCTATTCCCCGAGAAGAATTCAGGCAAAGGAATTCTAGGCTCAGACATAGGTGCATGAACAACAAAATCTTGCAAATTTTGTACCTTTGTGGCGAGATTATTCAAACCTGTAGCTACACTCTGAAGATCCATTTGAAACAGGTGAACACAGAGCCATTCAAGGATTAGAAGGAGAGAAAGAGAGGAAGGCTGCAGTATAGGCAGACTAGCAAGTGATTCAATTAAGAGCACACTCAGAACTAGAGGAAAAAAAAAAAAAATTGTAGCAGACTTCTTTTTTCTCTCCTTTCTCAGCCAGTAATTTAACCCTTTTTTTGGCCGGTCAAACTGTCATGATTCTCAATGGCGAGAGAACATAGCCCAGCATATATGAGAACTAGCTCTTGGAAGATGGAAACTATACTGACCATGAACTAAACCTGCCGCACAACTAGAAGTGGCCGGGTAGCATGCCTACGTTTTTTAACCCTAGATGCCCAGCGCCAGCCGGAGAACTACCTAATCCTAGCAGAGGAAAAGACAGTCCTGGCTCACCTCTAGAGAAATTTTCCCAAAAGGCAGACAGAGGCCCCCACATATATTGGCAGTGATTTTAGATGAAATGACAAACGTAGTATGAAAATAGGTTTAGCAAAATCGAGGTCCGCTTTCTAGATAGCAGGAAGACAGAAAGGACACTTTCATGGTCAGCAGAAAACCCTATCAAAACACCATCCAGAAATTCCTTTAAGACTCTAGCATTAACTCATAACACCAGAGTGGCAATTTCCGATCACAAGAGCTTTCCAGACACAGTAACGAAACAGCAGCTGTGAACAGGAACAAAATGCAAAAACACACAAGGACAAAAGTCCAACTTAGCTGGGAGTTGTCTAGTAGCAGGAACAAGCACAGAAGGCTTCTGATTACATTGTTGACCGGCAAGAAACTGACAGAGGAGCAAGGTTATATAGCGACTCCCACATCCTGATAGGAGCAGGTGAACAGAGGGGATGATGCACATAAGTTCAATTCCACAAGTGGCCACCGGGGGAGCCCAGAATCCAATTTCACAACAGAAAAGGCAACCTTCAAACATGAGACAATTGGAGCTGTTTGCTCTTGAGGAGTGGGCCAAAATACCTTTCGAGGGGTGCAGAAGTCTCATTGACCATTACAGCAATAGTTTGATTGCAGTGATTGCCTCAAAATGTTGTGCAACAAAATATTAAGTTAAGGGTACCATCATTTCTGTTCAGGCCTGTTTCATAAGGTTTATTTTTAAAACTTTTGTGGAAGCATGGTTGAAAAGCAATGTCTGACTTTCATTTGTTGATTTTCATAGATTTTTTTAATTATTACTTTTGTCATGTTCAAGTTATTTCTGTGACCATTGTGGATTTTTTTTGTCATTAAACGAGGGGTACCAACAATTATTACCACATGTGTAATTTTATTTACAAGTCATCCTCAATTCAATACTATTACATGTACCTCCAATTCATTATAATTGCATATTTTCTCTCAATTTATACTTTAATGTCCTATCCCCCATTTTCCACCCCCAATTCATTATACTTTCATGTACTATCTCCACCTACAAGTTATTATACGTTTATGCAAGTCTTGTCCTTCTTCCCTTCCCGCAGTATCACTCTATCTCCCCAGATGATCCACTTCAGCTCTGCTTCTTTTCTCTTGTGACCTGAAAGTATTTGCTTAATGATGCAGCCAACATGATAATGGAGTGCCCCCAGTAGGGCTGTGGGGTACTCGGTACCGGGTCCTTCGGTTCTTGGTGGGAATGTCATGGTGGCTGACCTGGTCCGTGGCCCTAGGGGATGTCTGTTGATAAATTGGGAGAAAAGTCTTTAAAGGGATAATGTTTGTGACGCCACCTGTGGTATTTGGTCAGGGTGACCGAAGCTGCTTAGGGGTCCGCTGGGGTGATGTAATGGCAGCTAGATGGTATACCTTCCCACAGGTGAAGTGTATCCCCAGGGCTTCCCAGAGTGTAGATGGTGGATGGTGTGAGGCGCAGTGAAGGACACAAGGTTGCAGTCTCTTTACCTTTACTGAAGGCTTCAGTGTCCACAGTCCAGGGTACAGACCACAGGGCAGGCAGAGTCCTGCTGGTCTGAAGGCAAATCCAGATACCCTTTATCCAAGTGGAAATCAGTAGCCTTCCTCTAGTGCCTGGGTGTTGTAGTACCTCCCTGCTGAGCTTCTCGGTAAGGTCCTCACAACTATTGTAGATGTTATGTCTCTTTCTCTCTGTCCCCCTGATGGATAGGATAGGACAAATCCATATGAGTGATGGCCTGAGGCTTTTTACAGGGACTCTATCACGCCCCAGCCCCCACAAGTTGCCACCGTGCCTCCTGGGTATAAGGTCGGCCAGCTAACATGGAATTAACTGTCCTGCCAGTCTCTGAAGTAAAGAGTAGGGATCCTTACTCCCTCGGTGTTCTGGCTACTGGATTCCTGTGCCTCAGAAAGGAGGCAGCCTTTTGCAAGGCAGAACTCCTTCTGGTTTTCTCTCCTTTTGCTATGACTTCGTTTCTCACTCGCTACAAGACAATTCCCTTCTAATGTCTCTTCCTTAGGATGCTGCCACATGTGGGGCAGGCGCAGCTATGTGGCCTTCTGTCTAGGCCTCTGACAGGATCCCACCCCTGTCAGGGACCCACTACCTGAGAGGAGCTCAGATAGCAGCTCACTGGGTGAAGCCCAGCTCGCTTCTGCCTAACTTCCTGTCCAGACCACCAGTTTTACCTAATTGTGAGGAGTGCCCTAATGGATAGGAGCGTAGCTCCCCCTGGCAGCCTGGAGTGGGAAGTATGTTGTGTGGTTTGTGATACCTGGTAAAGAAATCTCTTTTATTGCCCTCAGACATAGTATCACTCCCCCTGGTGGAAGAATGACATTACTGCAACGACCAGAAATCTGGGGCGCTGCAATAATATCATCTTTCCAGCTGAATCATAGAGGAAGTGCTGAGCAGGAAACCAAGAATGGCTTCCTGCAGCTATGCTGTAATTCTCTATTGCAGCAGAGTTATAGTAAGGCTCCCTGCACATCAATGTACAGCACCATTGGTTGCGAAAAAAATATTTTACCAAGAAAAATGTTAGCAGAATATGGATAATTTTCTTCTAATAATTATTTGACACGTTAGTCAATAGCTGATGAGAAATAATAAGGCTCAAGTTTACAATAGTATATTTTTGGTCTATACGCAGAACAGACCACTCACCATCAGAAAATAGACATATTTATATTGCAGTTCATTTCCATTTTTTGGATAAGTCTTATACATTTTAACTACTGTGTAAGAAAGAAAATGGATAGCATACTGACACCAACGTATGGCATTAGTCTATAGCCTCTTTACCACCCAAGCCTGCTTTCAACATGACGACTAGGCCAAATTTTACAACTCTGACCAGTGTCAACTTATGAGGTAATAACTCTGGAATGCTTTAACAGATGCCACTGATTGTAAGATTGTTTATTTGTGAAAAAAAATGGAAATTTAGTGAAAATTTTGGAAATTTTGCCATTTTCACAATTTTTTATGCCAATAAATCAGATTTATGTTGCACAAAATATTTAATAAATAATATTTTCCCACATGTCTTCTTTGCATCAGCACAATTTCTTAAATATATATATATATATTTGTTTTAGGAAGCTATAAGGGTTAAACATTATCAAGTGATTTCTCATTTTTCCAACATTTGCAAAACCATTTTTTTAGGGACCACATGACTTTTGAAGTGACTTTGAGGGGCTTATATGACAGAAAATACTTCAATCTGACACCATTCTAAAATCTGCACCTCTCAGGGAATTCAAAATCACATTCAATAAGTTTATTTACCCTTTGGGTGCTTCACAGTAATTAATAGAATGTAGAAGGAAAAAATGGGTAACATTTCTCCTTATGCAGAGTGACATACCAGCTGGCTTGTCAAGGTAAGGAGGCTTATTCACCGTGCAATGCTACTCTGGGAAATTAAATATGCAAATTGCCTCTTCTGAGAAAAAGAGGACTTAAACTCTATAGCGCCACCTGTTGGAATTAGCGATCCTACAAGTCACAATCAACCCTTTAATGGGTCACTACTTCCAACAGGTGGCTCTATAAAGTTTAAGTCCTCTTTTTCTCAGAGGAGGCAACTTGCAAAAGGAAAAAATGAACATTCAACTTTTTTTTACTTTAGACTCAAATTGGTTTATTTTTGCAAGGGTAAGAAGAAAAATGGACCAAAAAACTTGTTGTGCAGTTTCTCCCCACATTTGGAGAAAACCACTGTTTTGCACCCAGCAGAGCTCGGAAGGGAACAAGTGCCATTTGACTTTTTTAATTTAAAATTTGCTTCAATAATTAGCGGATGCCATGTTTGAAAAGCCCCTGATGTGAATAAGTAGTGGAAACTGCTCAAAATTGACATGATTTTGAAAACTAGACCCCTCAGGGTGCTTCGTAGAAGTTTATAACGTTTAGTCATGAAAGTGGAAAGTCACATTTTTCCCACAAAAATGATATTTAAGCCCAAAATGTTGCATTTTCACAAGGGTATCATGAGACTATGTACCATCCAATTTGTTGTGCAATTTCTCCTGAGTACTCCGATAGCTCATACGTGGGGGAAACTACTGTTTGGGAGCATGGCAGGGCTCAGAAAGGAAGGAGCATCATTTGATTTTTTGAATGAAAAATTTGATGAAATAATTAGTGGACGCCATGTCATCTTTGGAGAGCCCCTGATGTGGCTAAACAGTGGAACCCTCCACATTTGACACTGTTTTGTAAGTTGGACATGTCAGGGAGCTTATCTAGATGTGCGGTGAGCACCTTGCACCTTCAGGTGCTTCACAGAAGTTTATAACGTTGAGCTGTGAAACAAAAAAAATCACATTTTTCCCCACAGAAATTTTATTTAGCCCAATATTTTGCATTTTCACAATTGTAACAGGAAAAATTGCACTGTACAATTTGTTGGGCAATTTCTCCTGAGCATGCCAATACCAACTATGTAAAGGAAAATCACTGGGTGAACGATAAGGCTTTGAAGGAAAAGAGAGCCATTTGACTTATTGAGTGTAAAAGTTGCTGGAATAATTAGCAGACAGCATGTTGAATTTATAGAGCCCCTGATGTGCCAAAACAGTGGAAACCCTCCACTAGTGACACCATTTTAGAAGCTAGACCCCTCAAGGAACTTATCTAGATATGTGGTGAGCACCTTAAACTGCCAGATGCTTCACAGAAGTTTATAACATAGAACCGTGAAAATAAGTACATCACATTTTTCCCACAAAAAAGACACTGTGTATTACCTGTATGTGACCAGCGCCCTTTACAATCTGCTTTAGTGCAATTTAATACTAAGCAATCACCCCCTCCATGAATTGGTAGGTTGTAAGTGGTTATCTCATCAGTATTTTGCACCTATGTTGCCGTCATCTTAACTACATGAGTTTGCTGCATCCAGAGAGTGAATTAATTCTGACAACTGAGCAGGTAAACACTGCTGCCTTTTTTTTGCTGTATTATTTCTTGAATTTTGGGGGTGATTTTTTTCCTCTTTTTGTGGCTTTGCTTTTAAGTTTAGTGTTAGGACTCGAAAATGTGAGGACGCTTGATGCGGATTGAGAGCTTGCATATCTTGGCCAAAAGATTGACCTATACCTCATATATTATGTATACATCTTTGTGCACTTCATGTTTCTGGGTGCAGACAAGCCCAGCATTTTTGGCCTTGCAAACTATGGTGTCTGCTCTCATGGAAAGTACTTAGAGAGTTCTGGGCAGCCCGCCTAATCTAATAGTATGGGCATCATTAATAGGCTGTTAGCAAGGCACTGTGCATGACCTTTGTGTAACCAGCACCCAAAGTTTTTGCACAATTTAATACTAAGCAATCACCCTCTCCATGAATCGGTAGGTTGAAAGTGTTTTTTTCATCAGTATTTTTCACCTATTTTGCCGCCATCTTTATTATGTGAGTTTGCTGCATTAGTTCTGACACCTGGGCGAGTAAACACTGTTGCCACTTTTTGCTGTATTAATTCTTGAATTTTTGGAGGAAGCTTTCCTTTTAAGTCTAGTGCTGTTTAGCCATAGGGCGAGACTTTGGAGGGATGGAGCGCTATTTGCATCCTGGAGAGCAGATTTTCTTTGAATCATTTGCAGACTCCACATATATAGAGCTCCTAAGTGCTAGAAAAACAGAATCTGCCCTCAAGTGACTAAATTTTGGAAATTATACCCCTTTGGGAATTTATATACAGGTGTAGTGACGAATTAGGCTCCATTGGTGTTTTCCAGAAACAAGACGCACTGGATGTTGCTGAGTGCAAATTGCAAACTTCCTTTCTAGTGCCCAGAAAGTTGTAGTGCCTACTACATTGTAGTAACCAACTCATACTTCTGGAGATGTGCACTTATAAATTCGGCATGCTGTCATCTCTATAGAAGTGCCAAATATGTGGACACAAAATATGGTTTCAGAGCAATGGGGCACAGAAGAGAGGGGAGCATTTGGATTTGGAAGCACAGAATTTGCAAAATTTATTTTGGTGGGTGAGGAGCCATTTTGCTCTTTGAAAGTCATTGTACTACCAGTAATTTGGAAGCCCCCTATATTTCCAATAACAGATGACAAACCTAAGCGGGGACTTGATTTTTTTTTGGGTTGGTTTGAAGCTTTTCTTGGGAACATTGCACACAACATTTGGGATCACATTTATCCGGTTCTCTATGCTGAGCACTTACAGTGGGTTTCTAATTCTCCAAATGATGTGATTCAGATGAAACTCCCAAGGGATCCATTTACTAAAATGAGGCAGCAGATTTGCTCTGTACTCCATCTGGCCTCTGTTCAGGATTGTCATTTTTTTCAAAAGTGCACAAAGCTGTGACAGGCTGCACTTTTATGCATGCCTAAAAAACCAGACATTGCTGGATCATAGGCTGCCAAATGGCATCCAGAGTGCCTCCATCTGCCTCATTACAGGGAATATTCAACCAGGGGTTCTGTCTAAAACATGTATTTCAGAGATTTATATAGAAACCATGATGTAAGTGCTCAGCGTAGAGCGCAGGATAAATGTTAGCCGAAGATTACTGCGATCCTTGTGAGGCAAAATGAAAAATTCAAAAGCAGGAGAATTTTTTTTTTACTGTTACTGGTGCAATATAAGTGACTAAGTGACTTTATTCCTTGGGTTGGCACAAGTACAGCCATACCAGATTTATATCTTTTATTATGTTTGGCTTTTGTCACACAGTAAAAGAGGATTTTTACTGCAAAAATAGTTTTTTTTTATTTGCCATATTTTGAGTGCAATAATTTGTTCATACTTCTGCTGACAGAGTTATATGATGGCTTGTTTTTTCAGGATGAGTTGACATTTTTATTGGTACCATTTTCAGGCACATGACCTTTTTTGATTGCTTTCTATTCCAATTTTTGGGAGGCAGCATGAACAATAACCATCACTTCAGGAATTGCTATTTTATTTGTTTTTTTATGCTGTTTTGAGTGTGGCAATATTTATAAGGCAGCTTTATTCTTTGGGTCAGTATGATTTATGTTGTTTTTATGTGTCTTGGCACTTTTACGCAATAAAAACTACTTTATAGAAAAAAAATTATTTAGCTCATTGTCTTAATATTTTTATGAACCCATGCTCATGGGTAAAACACTTCCCTATAATAAATAATTTCAACAAATAATCCATAGGTAAAAAAAGGAGAGCCATAACTTCTTTATTTTTCAGTCAATATGGTAATGTGAGGGCTTGTTTTTTTTGCTGGACAAGTTGTACTTTTGAATTACACCATTGGTTTTACCATATTGTGTACTGGAAAGGGGAAAAATATTCCAAGTGTAGTGAAATTGCAAAAAAAAGTGCAATCCCACAGTGTTTTTTCGGTTTGCTTTTTTACTGTTCACTAATTCCTAAATCTGACCTGCCATTATTATTCTCCAAGTCATTATGAGCTCATAGACACCAAACATGCATAGGTTCTTTTTTATCTAAGTAGTGAAAAAAAATGCTGCACTTTGTTTAAAAATACAAAAATTTGCGCTATATTTCAATACCCTTAGCATCTCCATTTTTTGTTATCTCGGGCTGGTGAGCTCTTATTTTCTGCATACCAAGTTGATGTTTTTACTGATACCTTTTTGGTGCAGATATGATCTTTTAGTTGCCCATTATTGCATTAATTGCAACGTTGCGGCAACCAAAAAATTGCAATTCTGGCATTTTGACTTTTTTCTCGCTATGCCTTTAAGTGATCAAGTTAATCCTTTATATTTATTGACTGATTGGGCGATTCTGAAGGTGGCTATACCAAATATGCGTATGTGTGATTTTTTTAGTGTTTTATTTTGAATAGGGCGAAAAGGGTGTGATTTGAACTTTTATATTTTTTTATATTTTAATATTTTTAAAAACCTTTTTTATCACTTTTGGCATGCTTCAATAGCCTCCATAGGAGACTAGAAGCTGTCTTAACCCAAGCAATCTGGTAGTGACAACCATAGAGGTCTGCAGGAGACCTCTGGTTGTCATGCCAACCCATTGGTGACCCATGATCACGTGACGGGGTCACTGATGGGTGGATTTCCGGCACGATTGCCGGAATTGCATGTTAAATGCTGCTTTTAGAGTAAGACTGCAGCATTTAACGGGTTAACAGCCATGGTAGGATTGCGATTCCTCCTGCAGTTTGTTAGGAGCACATGACTGCTGATCAGATCAGCTGTCATGTGTCAGAAAAAGGTGCGGGCTCATTGCTGGAGACTGCACCAAATGGGGAGGCATCCAATGACGGATAGATCCATCATTGGTTGTTAAGGGTTTGAAATAGTTTTACAATTTTTCTTTACTTTTTTAAACTTTTTTTACTGAGTCCCTTTATAGGACTTTCACTTTTTTACAGTCTGTTCACTGTTATAAAGCATTGCAATGCAAGAGCGTTGTAATGCTTTATAACATGTCAGCCCTGCAGACACAAGCTAGTTAGATCATGCACTGTGCATGATCTCTCTATCTTGCTAGTGCCTGGTTACCCAGATGACATCATTATGACATTACGTCACCATGCTAAGGATTGGTCACTCACGATGATGGCGTAAGCGCCAATCAGACTGCAGTGAGGGCTTCCTCCTTCTGTCTGCCTTCTAAATGTTGTAATTGATATCGGATGCAGTATTTTGAGTTTTTTGTCAAGAGGGGTGCGGGTGCCACTCCTTGCAGTGCTGGTTGTCAGCTGTCGATTTTTCAAAAGTTTTTGTTAACTTAGCCTAATCAGTCTTGTCTCAAAAGCTGTTTATCTGAAATAACAGAGACAATTTTGTCCTCTGAGTATGGGGACTCCATTCTGAATATACTGATTTTCCCAGGTTAAAGGTCGAATCCTTATTTATAACTGGAATAATTCTTTATAAACAGCAATAATGTATAGCACCATAATTCTCTAAAATATGTTGTCATGATTTGGGGAAAAGCTAAATTTCAGAACAGATTAAGGATAAAATAAAGCTTTATGACATATTTCTTTTTATGTTGTCATGTTCTGGTTCAGCACACGTGTAGGCAATCTAAGATCAGCTTCTAGAGCAATAATGAGGAAGCTCGTAGACTGATTTTATTAGATTGGAGGCAATATTCATTTATTTAAGAGCCAATAGGCTTGGCGTGTCCTTGCCTTTATTAACATTTAAAGCTTATCTGCACTTTTTGTGTGATACTATCTATTTGCATGCTTCAGTAGGTTATTTATATTACAAAGCATAAAGCTAATACCTTTCATATTTCCGTTAGTATATTTCTGTCTTCCTAATCAAACACTTCTCTGCTCTTTCTTCCTCAGCCTGTGTCATAGCCTTTCATTTACCCATTTTCCTTGGCATTGTAATATTGTACTCAGACTTTTTCAATTATAAGAGTTCACTCAACTAAGCAAAAAGCAAATTAAAAGCACTATAAATAATGCATATTCCATTTTTTTACCATTTCAGGTCATTGTTCATATTTCAGGTTGCTTTGGTCTGACCATTTTAGACAGCTTTTAGTTTCTTTGCACAAACCTGAGTTAAATATATAACGCATGGAAAAAATGGTAAATACAAACACAGCTGTAAAAAAAACATAAGTGCTTGTGTCTACTATCAATCATTGGCTCATTAATGGCTGAATATGAAATGTAGCATTTTAAGCAACAGATATTTTCATTCTCATTGCTTTGATGATGTATTATAACTGTCTTTTTATTATTTTGGTTTGTGTAAAAAAAAGTTCTCCCTATTTGAAAAAATTTAATCTAATCACAAGTTATACTATTACATCAGAATCAAAACTAGAAAAAAAAACAAAGCACTACAGAGATATGGTTGCAAAGTTGCTTTTCTTATTTTGTAACAAAACAACTTTATTCATGAAATATTTATATACCCTGTAACTGTATTTCATGTTGCAGTATTGTTTCCTGTGTGTGTATTTGCCCACTAAAATCTCCTAAATTTGAGGTGTGTTCCAAAATATAAAATCTAAAATAATTCTATTTTAGATTAACATAACGTAATATTAAAATATATCTACCATGTTGCAATAAAATATGGTAAAACTGTGAAGGCAAGTCTTGAATTCTGTAAGATATATATATATATATATATTGGAAGCCATTGGACCATGGGTCTGGGAAGCGATGCACAACAATTGCGGTAATATCAGATGCTGTTCCAATTTTGATCTCTCTCTCTTTCTCTCTCTCTCTCTCTATATATATATATATATTTATGAAGTTGAACCATGTGTTACAAAATAGATATTATAAATCTTGCATGACCTTCTGTTTAATGATGCATATTATTTCTGTGTTTCAGTTTTAATATGGAACCCAGTTATGATTTTCTGCATGTATATGAAGGTGATAACTCCAACAGTCCCATAATTGGAAGTTTCCAAGGTTCCCATGCACCAGAAAGATTAGAAAGCAGCAGCAACAGCCTGTTTCTGGCATTTCGTAGTGATGCATCTGTTGGTATGTCTGGATTTGCTATTGAATATAAAGGTAATTCATTTACGTTATTTTATAACATGTTGATATAGCTTTTATAGTTGTTGGGTATATATTTTTGTGCTCTATGACAAATCATATGCTATATAGTTTTACAGTATTTATCATGTTCCTTTAAATATCTTTTTTACTTGCTACATCTTTATTATTTAAAGCCATTTAAAAGTAGCAACATCTGAGAACTGTTTATATTTTATATTTTGTGATAAGACCCTTCAGATATTCATGTGTTAATGAATTGAGATATTTTGGTTATAAAAAATAAAAAACGGAATCAATGGTAGGATTTAGTAGCAGTTATCTGTCAACTATTTCTAGGGCAAACAAATTATTGCAAAAAAAGTCATTTAGACATAGTACAGATATACCAAAGTATACACTATGTTATTACAACACTAATGTTTTACAAAAATAGAATTTTATATACAAGGATATGGTCATATGTGGCTGACTATTGATCTTTTTACAACTGAAATGGAACATGTGAATACATGTGAATGGAGTCTGTGTAACATGTAAATTATGTTCTGATAACCACAGTCAGATAAATAAAATAACATTTCAGAAACAAAATCTGCTGTGCATGAACATATCCTTACTATGGTCTATAAATAAATGTAGTCAATGGTATATACTTAACTGTGCAAAAATAAAAGAAATGTTTCATTACCCTCTAAAATCCTAAAAGTTATTAAAATACAATAAGTCTCCAATATTGTCATTGAAAGCTTTCCAAGACATAAAGAAGATTCAGGTAAAATGGACTGGCCTTGTGCTTTTTCAGTAAGTAATGTTTTTAAGTGTGTTCCATTTGCATAATATTCATTTACATTTGAAACTATAAATGGATGAGCTCCAGATGTAATTAAATTACCAAATTGTGGTGATCCAAATTTAAACCTAAACTAATAGTGGCTGTAGCATGGGCATGTTCCCACAGGGCAGTTACACAGTAGATTTTCTATTGGGGATTTATGTTGGGAAAATCTTCTGAATATTACATTAACAGTAACATAAATGAGTTTTCATGAAAATTGTTAATACGTTGTTGAGAAAATTCATGGCATAGTTTGATTGCTGCTGCAGATTTTGAATCAGATTAAGCTGGAGATATGACCTTGGATTTTACCCATTAAAATGTATAGAGGGAAATGTGTGGCAAAAGTGCACCATTTTCTACAGTAAGATTGTCTTGTGGTTATATAACAACATAGCTCTTGATGAAGCCAAATCTCTAGTGAAATATGTCAGGGGTGCTTTGTCTATTTTCAAAACAAATTGAGACAATGGCCCTTTTTAATTAATAGTCTAGGACAGGGGGTCCCCAACCTGTAGCTCGGGAGCCACATGTGGCTCGCGGTCTCGTGAATTGTGGCTCGCGACTGTCTGCCAGCTTGGTGCATTAGCTCCATGTGTAGCAAACTGGTATGAAGAAGACATCTCAAAATGGTAAATTTTGTGAGTAGCCCTGCACAGTAGTGCAGATCTGGATGTACATTTACTGGTCTTAGGGGTTTAGAGATGTTTTAGGTTTGGTACGCAAGAAGATGCTACTATCAGTTAGAATAGGTGCTCAAAGCTGGATGTGACAGTGTGTTGGGAGTCATTGATGGGAGAATACTGAATGGGGGTATTGTGGGAACCCCGGGATCTCAGTTTACTGCTTTAGAGTGATTTCTGTGCAAAAGCTTTGGTTATCATTATACCTGTAATGGGGGCTTTGGTTGACACTACTTTGAAAGGGAGTGGGAGCTGGAAGTGGCTCGCGACCCTCTCTCAGTGCTGAATGTGGCTCGTGACCCTCTCCCTAAGCTGAATGTGGCTCTCAAGGTCAGAAAGGTTGGGGACCACTGGTCTAGGACATGCAGTGCAGGTGCCTGCTAGACAAATTGGTGTAAATATTGAAATGGATTATAAATGATAAATTGCCTATAAAACACACTAATCAGTGAACCAGGGATTCACATTGGATGTGTACATTTTTTAAATTTTTTCTGCTATGATTAGGTATTTATCATTACAGTTTTCAGCACTCAAAAGGAACTGCAGTAGAGGGAAAAAAGTAGTTTGCAATTTGTACTATATATATATATATATATATATATATATATATATATATTTATTCGGCCCCCTGGAATTTTTCAACCTTTTCCCACATATCATGCTTCAAACATAAAGATACCAAATGTAAATTTTTGGTGAAGAATCAATAACAGGTGGAACACAATTGTGAAGTTGAATTAAATTTATTGGTTATTTGACATATTTGTGGAAATTCAAAAACTGAAAAGTGGGGCGTGCAATATCATTCCATCCCTTTACTTTCAGTGCAGCAAACTCACTCCAGAAGTTCATTGTGGATCTCTGAATGATCCAATGTTGTCCTAAATGTGTAATGATAAAAAATATATTCCACCTGTGTGTAATCAATTCTCCATATAAATGAACCTGCTCTGTGATAGTCTCAGGGTTCTGTTTGAAGCACAGAGAGCATCATGAAGACCAAGGAACACAACAGGCAGGTCCGAGATACTGTTGTGGAGAGGTTTATCCGTGATACTGTTGTGGAGAAGTTTAAAGCCAGATTTGGATACAAAATTATTTCCAAAACTTTTAACATCCCAAGGAGCACTGTGCAAGCGATCATATTGAACTGGAAGGATTATCATACCACTGCAAATCTCCCAAAACCCGGCCGTCCCTCTAAACTTTCATCTCAAACAAGGAGAAGACTGATCAGAGATGCAGCCAAGAGGCCCATGATCACTCTGGATGAACTGCAGAGATCTACACAGCTGAGGTGGAACAGTCTGTCCATAGGACAACAATCAATCGTACACTGCACAAATCTAACCTTTATGGAACAGTGGCAAGAAGAAAGCCATTTCTCAAAGATATCCATAAAAAGTGTTGTTTAAAGTTTGCAATAAGCCACCTGGTAGACACACCAAACATGTGGAAGAAGGTGCCCTGGTCAGATGAAACCAAAATCAAACTTTTTGGCAACAATGCCAAACAATATGTTTGGCATTAATGCAACACAGCTCATCACCCTGAACATACCATCCTCACTGTCAAGCATGGTGGTGGCAGCATCATGGTTTGGGCCTGCTTTTCTTCAGCAGGGACAGGGAAGATGGGTAAAATTGATGGGAAGATGGATGGAGCCAAATATAGGACCATTCTTTAAGAAAACCTGTTGGAGTCTGCAAAAGATCTGAGACTGGGACGGAGATTTTTCTTCCAACAAGACAATGATTCCAAACACAAAGAAAATCTACAATGGAATGGTTCATAAATAAACATATCCAGGTGTTAGAATTGCCATGTCAAAGTCCAGACCTCAATCCAATTGAGAATCTGTGGAAAGAGCTGAAAACTGTTCATAAACGATCTCCATCAAACTTCACTGAGCTTGAGCTGTGTGCCAAGGAAGAATGGGCAAGAATTTCAGTCTCTCGATGTACAAAACTGAGAGAGACATAACCCAAGCGACTTGCAGCTGTAATCGCAGCAAAAGGGGGCGCAACAAAGTATTAAGTTAAGGGGGTCGAATAATATTGCACGCCCCACTTTTCAGTTTTTGAATTTCCACAAAAATTTAAAATAACCATTAAATTTCTTTCAACTTCAGTTGGTGAAATAAGTGTTGAAAATGTCACCAATTGTCATGCCTCAGGATTCATTCTGGCAGTCTTGTGGTTGTCTGCCCACGTCTCTATCCGCTGAGCTATTGGAAATCCTGGAGCTGGTTGGATGCTGATTTCCCTTTGCCTGTTGTCACTCCTTTCTTAAAGCAGGTGTTCCATTTGCTCTTTGGCCTATCCTATTACTCTGCAGGGCTTTCTATTTAAACCTCACTACTTCCTCTGTTCCCAGCTCGTGATAGCTTGCAACGAACCAGTTTGGTGGTGAAGGAGTAGTCCTTGTGACAGTTAGATAGTGTTTACGCTAGAAGTTTTCTGTGTAGTTTTTTCAGTGTGTGTATTACCTTATCTTCTTGCATTTGGTTGGTTGCTCCTACTGTACCCTTGTTTTCCTCTTTGCTGTTGCTTGAGGGTTTTTGTATTATTGCCATTTCCTTTCATCCCAGTCTGTTTCCCCTGTCTGTCTGGTTTGTGCTATCCATTTCTCCTCAGTCCCTTATCTCCCTGGGTGGAGGAGGAATTAGTTCACTGTGCATTCAGGAGCATAGTAAGGCTTGAGACCCTATCATCTCTATCTTCAAGAGAATCCCTGGGACAGGGTTGGTGAGGGAACCAGCTGCAGGCTCAGTTGTCGGTGACAACCCATCCAATCCACAAAGGCAAATAATTCAAGCCATACATGTCTATAAATTAACTTATGTGTAATAAGGAGAGATGACCAAAGGAAAAAATATTGAACACATCAAGAAAGAGGGGTGCAAATAGCCATGGAAAGTCATGACACCGGCTAAAATCTAGCAATAATTAGACAGCAATCATGCCACTTAGTGAAAAATAATAGCAGCTAGTTCAACTGATGTCTCATTACCAAGGTGCTACACAAGAAACATCTCCGGATAGATAGCACCAGAGAGCTGTCGCAACCTTATTGTTGCAAAATATTCTGATGAAATTGTTTAGAGAAGAATATCTAAACTGGTAAAGGTTCCAATGAGCACTGTTGGTGCCATGAGAACATCAATTCAACATAAGCCAGCCACGATCAGATGCTGTCCGCAAGACTTAAGACATTAGAATGAAAATAATTATCAGAAGAGTTGTACAAGAGCCAAGACAACCTGTGGAGAGCTACAGAGACTTGTAATCAG
Organism: Ranitomeya variabilis; assembly: GCF_051348905.1. Taxonomy (NCBI): domain Eukaryota; kingdom Metazoa; phylum Chordata; class Amphibia; order Anura; family Dendrobatidae; genus Ranitomeya; species Ranitomeya variabilis. Next base: position 831,854,646 of record NC_135233.1, read on the forward strand.
CTGGTAGAATTGTTTCAAATAAAACTTTAAGTAATGCAGTCACTCTCCTTGGCCTGTATGCATGCTCACCACACCAGACTCCATTGCTGAGCAAAAGTCATGTTCAAGCACTCTTACAGTTTGCTTAACAACATTTAGACAAGGCTGGGAAATTCTGGGATAATATAGTCTGGTCAGATGAGACCAAAATTGAACTCTTTAGATGACATAATATACACCATGTTTGGTGATAAAAGTTGGATATCACCCCACAAACAACACACCTACAGTGAAGTTTAGTGGTGGGAATGTCATAGTGTGGGGATGTGTTTTTACCATACCAGACTGACAAACTTCATATGATTGAAGGAAGTGTACAAATGTACTGAGACATTCTTGATGAAAATCTGCTGCCATCTACCAAGATGATGAAGATGAAACAATGATGGGCATTTCAACAAGACAGTGATCCCAAATAGGGTTGAGCGACTTTCATTTTTTTAAGATCGAGTCGGGTTTTGTGAAACCCGACTTAGTCCAGAGTCGAGTCGAGTGAAGTCGGCCGATTATCGCTAAAAGTCGGGGATCGACCGAAACACGAAACCCAATGCAAGTCAATGGGGAAGCATAGCCGGCAGTGAGTGGAGGCCAGGAAAACACCTACAGTGCCCATTTTAATGCCAAAAACATCCATTCTTGTTTTCTGAAGCTTGTCAATCTAAATTAACTTTATAATAATAGTTGGGCACTGGAAATTGGGGGTGATTTGGCAAAAGTTGTGGGGGGTAGGGCTGGTTCAAGGTTTTAGTGGGCACAGGAAACATGGACTACGTCACGGCGGTGGAGCAGTGAGAGGTAAGTATGTCAAGTTTGCAAGTGCTGTGATCCTAAGCAAGCAGGGGGGCCCACTCGTTGGCATTGGCACTGGCACAGGGCCCCTCAAAGTACAGCGGTGTGTTTGCACGGCGGGGGCGCCTCCCACCAGCAGCGACACTTTTGCGTACTCTGAGGGGCCATGTGCCAGTGACGTCGCCAACGAGTATGCCCCCCCCACCTGATGAAGGAACCTGCACTTTCATCTGCACCTTCCTCTTTGTCCCTGTGTAAGGTGGTATAACATGCGGGAAGGGGAACCTGACTTTCAGCAGGGTCAGATTCTGGCTGTGTAGAGTGCAAGGGGAATGTAGTGGTCTAGGTCAATGTACCAGCAGACTCATGTAGCAGTGGCTGGGCAGTGGGCAGGATGAGGAGGAAACAGATATAGGGCCAAAGAATAAAGTAGGCTAAATGCAGTTCAAAATTGGTAACAGGACTAAACAGGCGGCATTGCTTTGTTGAGTGGAGTAGCAAACCCAGGAGCAGCAGACACTGTTTTAAGGGCCCAAACACACTAATAGGCCAAATGCAGTTTAATATCTGATACTATAGGCCGAAAGCCATAAGGTTGAAGCTCAGCTTTTTTTAGTTGAGGACAAACACCAGGGAGGAGCAAACAGAGCTATTAGGCCCCATCCAGCAATTTAAAAAAAAAAAAAAAGAGCCAGAAGGTGGAAACTCAGCTTTGTTCAGTGGAGGACAACACCAGGCAGGGGCAGACACCGTTAGTAGGCCCTAACCACCAATTTTTAAAAACACAGCACTTAATGAGAGCCAGAAGGTTGAAGCTCAGCTTTATTCAGTTGAGGGCAAGACCAGGGAGGGGCAGACACCGTTAGTAGGCCCTAACCACCATTTTGTTTTTTAAAAAACACTTAATGAGAGCCAGAAGGTTGAAGCTCAGCTTTATTCAGTTGAGGGCAACATCAGGGAGGGGCAGACACCGTTAGTAGGCCCTAACCACCATTTTGTTTTTTAAAAAACACTTAATGAGAGCCAGAAGGTTGAAGCTCAGCTGTATTCAGTTGAGGACAACACCAGGGAGGGGCAGACACCGTTAGTAGGCCGTAACCAAAGTTGAAGGCCAAATGCAGTTTAATATCTGATACTATAGGCCGAAAGCCACAAGGTTGAAGCACGGCTTTATTCAGTTGAGGGCAACACCAGGGAGGGGCAGACACCATTAGTAGGCCCTAACCACCAATTTTTAAAAACACAGCACTTAATGAGAGCCAGAAGGTTGAAGCTCAGCTTTATTCAGTTGAGGGCAAGACCAGGGAGGGGCAGACACCGTTAGTAGGCCCTAACCACCATTTTGTTTTTTAAAAAACACTTAATGAGAGCCAGAAGGTTGAAGCTCAGCTTTATTCAGTTGAGGGCAACACCAGGGAGGGGCAGACACCGTTAGTAGGCCCTAACCACCATTTTGTTTTTTAAAAAACACTTAATGAGAGCCAGAAGGTTGAAGCTCAGCTGTATTCAGTTGAGGACAACACCAGGGAGGGGCAGACACCGTTAGTAGGCCGTAACCAAAGTTGAAGGCCAAATGCAGTTTAATATCTGATACTATAGGCCGAAAGCCACAAGGTTGAAGCACAGCTTTATTCAGTTGAGGGCAACACCAGGGAGGGGCAGACACCATTAGTAGGCCCTAACCACCAATTTTTAAAAACACAGCACTTAATGAGAGCCAGAAGGTTGAAGCTCAGCTTTATTCAGTTGAGGGCAAGACCAGGGAGGGGCAGACACCGTTAGTAGGCCCTAACCACCATTTTGTTTTTTAAAAAACACTTAATGAGAGCCAGAAGGTTGAAGCTCAGCTTTATTCAGTTGAGGGCAACACCAGGGAGGGGCAGACACCGTTAGTAGGCCCTAACCACCATTTTGTTTTTTAAAAAACACTTAATGAGAGCCAGAAGGTTGAAGCTCAGCTGTATTCAGTTGAGGACAACACCAGGGAGGGGCAGACACCGTTAGTAGGCCGTAACCAAAGTTGAAGGCCAAATGCAGTTTAATATCTGATACTATAGGCCGAAAGCCACAAGGTTGAAGCACAGCTTTATTCAGTTGAGGGCAACACCAGGGAGGGGCAGACACCGTTAGTAGGCCCTAACCACCAATTTTTAAAAACACAGCACTTAATGAGAGCCAGAAGGTTGAAGCTCAGCTTTATTCAGTTGAGGGCAAGACCAGGGAGGGGCAGACACCGTTAGTAGGCCCTAACCACCATTTTGTTTTTTAAAAAACACTTAATGAGAGCCAGAAGGTTGAAGCTCAGCTTTATTCAGTTGAGGGCAACACCAGGGAGGGGCAAACACCGTTAGTAGGCCCTAACCACCATTTTGTTTTTTAAAAAACACTTAATGAGAGCCAGAAGGTTGAAGCTCAGCTGTATTCAGTTGAGGACAACACCAGGGAGGGGCAGACACCGTTAGTAGGCCGTAACCAAAGTTGAAGGCCAAATGCAGTTTAATATCTGATACTATAGGCCGAAAGCCACAAGGTTGAAGCACAGCTTTATTCAGTTGAGGACAACACCAGGGAGGGGCAGACACCGTTAGTAGGCCGTAACCAAAGTTGAAGGCCAAATGCAGTTTAATATCTGATACTATAGGCCGAAAGCCAGAAGGTTGAAGCACAGCTTTATTCAGTTGAGGGCAACACCAGGGAGGGGCAGACACCGTTAGTAGGCCGTAACCAAAGTTGAAGGCCAAATGCAGTTTAATATCTGATACTATAGGCCGAAAGCCAGAAGGTTGAAGCACAGCTTTATTCAGTTGCAGCTTCTTTGCAATAATATAAAGAAGACGCGACAGGACAACACTCGGTGGATGCCATATCTGTGTTTTCAATGGAAAAAAACCTTTCAGTTAACTACTTGCAGGAGAAAGTTTTTGTAGCTGGTGGCCAATTTTGGTACTGTACCAGTTTTTGGTTGTATGTGTTTTTGTTTTTAATGTTAAAATGTATGCATTTGATATCTCTCCAGTATTTTCTTTATTATAAGCAAAATACTTATTTTTATATTTTCTGATGTTTTATACCGGAGTGTTCCTCGGGACACGCTTATAAACTTGATAATTGGTTCCAGGGGTACACGGGCAGCAGTGGTCTGGTCAGTGGAGGCCTAGTGGAAGGAGGGACCGCAGACAGGCTTCGAAGGCCTAACATGATAAAATGGGCTGGCTGTAGGCACTGTAAAATAGGTTCCAGGGGTACACGGGCAGCAGTGGTCTGGTCAGTGGAGGCCTAGTGGAAGGAGGGACCGCAGACAGGCTTCGGAGGCCTAACGCAATAAAATGGGCTGGCTGTAGGCACTTTAAAATAGGTTCCAGGGGTACACGGGCAGCAGTGGTCTGGTCAGTGGAGGCCTACTGGAAGGAAGGACCGCAGACAGGCTTCGAAGGCCTAACATGATAAAATGGGCTGGCTGTAGGCACTTTATAATTGGTTCCAGGGGTACACGGGCAGCAGTGGTCTGGTCAGTGGAGGCCTAGTGGAAGGAGGGACCGCAGACAGGCTTCGAAGGCCTAACACAATAAAATGGGCTGGCTGTAGGCACTTTATAATTGGTTCCAGGGGTACACGGGCAGCAGTGGTCTGGTCAGTGGAGGCCTAGTGGAAGGAGGGACCGCAGACAGGCTTCGAAGGCCTAACATAATAAAATGGGCTGGCTGTAGGCACTTTATAATTGGTTCCAGGGGTACACGGGCAGCAGTGGTCTGGTCAGTGGAGGCCTAGTGGAAGGAAGGACCGCAGACAGGCTTTGAAGGCCTAACATGATAAAATGGGCTGGCTGTAGGCACTGTAAAATAGGTTCCAGGGGTACACGGGCAGCAGTGGTCTGGTCAGTGGAGGCCTAGTGGAAGGAGGGACCGCAGACAGGCTTCGGAGGCCTAACGCAATAAAATGGGCTGGCTGTAGGCACTTTAAAATAGGTTCCAGGGGTACACGGGCAGCAGTGGTCTGGTCAGTGGAGGCCTACTGGAAGGAAGGACCGCAGACAGGCTTCGAAGGCCTAACATGATAAAATGGGCTGGCTGTAGGCACTTTATAATTGGTTCCAGGGGTACACGGGCAGCAGTGGTCTGGTCAGTGGAGGCCTAGTGGAAGGAGGGACCGCAGACAGGCTTCGAAGGCCTAACACAATAAAATGGGCTGGCTGTAGGCACTTTATAATTGGTTCCAGGGGTACACGGGCAGCAGTGGTCTGGTCAGTGGAGGCCTAGTGGAAGGAGGGACCGCAGACAGGCTTCGAAGGCCTAACATAATAAAATGGGCTGGCTGTAGGCACTTTATAATTGGTTCCAGGGGTACACGGGCAGCAGTGGTGTGGTCAACGGAGGCCGATTGTAATGAGTGTCTGCCAGTTAGTAGTCAAAAAACAACAAATAAATGTGAATGTCTCGCATTAAAACAAAGACACTAATGGGTGCAATCATTAGGTTCAGGGGTGGGATCCTCTGCGTTGTTTCAGACCTACTAATTTAGTGCAAAGTATTTACTGTGGTAAATAGAGGACACTGCCCCTGACTATGTTATGTACCATCATACATGTCAACACAATGGTATTGTCAGTGGCAGGTATGGAAGGATGTCAGCGCATAGACTAAACATTGGTGGAAGTGTGAGAGATAACTGTGGAAGTGGTAGAGCAATGTTTGACCTGGGGGTGGGTGAACTCTCTTGTGGCCGGCGGTACAGGCCCAGGGCCCCTCATGTTACAACAGTGTGTCTGATGTTGGGTGCGCACCACCACCGCCAGAGACACTTTATTGTACTATGAGGGACCCAGTACCAATGCCGTCGACCAAAAGCGAGCACACCCACCTCTTCAGGCAAACAGCTGTCTCACGGGTGCTTGCGCCAAGTCGCGATACCACGGCCCCATGTGGTGAGTTTGGCCATTTAGGGAGGTGTAAACATGTCATATGCCGGACAATCAGCTGCAGAAAATTAGACATTAGAAAAGTAATTCACAGTAGTCCACAGGCAAGAGCTTTTCATAGGAAAGCTAGGTGTCGGCCGGGCAAGGTGGGGCAAAAGATTTTGAAATCCAGTTGTGGTTCATTTTAATGAATGTTAGATCGTCAACATTTTGGGTAGCCAGACGAGTCCTTTTTTCGGTTAATATTGAACCTGCAGCACTGAATACTCTTTCTGATAGGACACTTGCTGCCGGGCAAGCAAGCTCCTGCAATGCATATTCTGCCAATTCTGGCCAGGTGTCTAATTTTGAGGCCCAGTAATCAAATGGGAATGACGGTTGAGGGAGAACATCAATAAGGGATGAAAAATAGTTAGTAACCATACTGGACAAATGTTGTCTCCTGTCACTTTCAATTGATGCAGCAGTACCTGTCCTGTCTGCGGTCATAGCAAAATCACTCCACAACCTGGTCAGAAAACCCCTTTGTCCAACGCCACTTCTGATGTGTGCACCCCTAACACTACTAATCTGCTGCCCCCTGGAGCTCGTGTGATAACGATCACGTGCGCTGTGTGCTGGGAATGCCTGAAGCAAACGGTCAACAAGAGTTGATTGTTTGGTTGCTAATATTAGTTCCAAGTTCTTATGTGGCATAATATTTTGCAATTTGCCTTTATAGCGTGGATCAAGGAGGCAGGCCAACCAGTAATCGTCATCGTTCATCATTTTCGTTATGCGTGTGTCCCTTTTTAGGATACGTAAGGCATAATCCGCCATGTGGGCCAAAGTTCCAGTTGTCAAATCTCCGGTTGTGATTGGTTGAGGGGCAGTTTCAGGCAAATCTACGTCACTTGTGTCCCTCAAAAAACCAGAACCCGGCCTTGCCACGCAACCAATTTCCAGTGCCCCCGGGAAAGCTTCCGCATTAAAAATATACTCATCCCCATCATCCTCCTCGTCCTCCACCTCCTCTTCGCCCGCTACCTCGTCCTGTACACTGCCCTGACCAGACAATGGCTGACTGTCATCAAGGCTTTCCTCTTCCTCTGGTGCAGACGCCTGCTCCTTTATGTGCGTCAAACTTTGCATCAGCAGACGCATTAGGGGGATGCTCATGCTTATTACTGCGTTGTCTGCACTAACCAGCCGTGTGCATTCCTCAAAACACTGAAGGACTTGACACATGTCTTGTATCTTGGACCACTGCACACCAGACAACTCCATGTCTGCCATCCTACTGCCTGCCCGTGTATGTGTATCCTCCCACAAAAACATAACAGCCCGCCTCTGTTGGCACAGTCTCTGAAGCATGTGCAGTGTTGAGTTCCACCTTGTTGCAACGTCTATGATTAGGCGATGCTGGGGAAGGTTCAAAGACCGCTGATAGGTCTGCATACGGCTGGAGTGTACAGGCGAACGTCGGATATGTGAGCAAAGTCCACGCACTTTGAGGAGCAGGTCGGAGAACCCAGGATAAGTTTTCACTAAGCACTGCACCACCAGGTTTAAGGTGTGAGCCAGGCAAGGAATGTGTTTCAGTTGGGAAAGGGAGATGGCAGCCATGAAATTCCTTCCGTTATCACTCACTACCTTGCCTGCCTCAAGATCTACTGTGCCCAGCCACGACTGCGTTTCTTGTTGCAAGAACTCGGACAGAACTTCCGCGGTGTGTCTGTTGTCGCCCAAACACTTCATAGCCAATACAGCCTGCTGACGCTTGGCAGTAGCTGGCCCATAATGGGACAACTGGTGTGCAACAGTGTCATCTGCCGATGGAGTGGTTGGCCGACTGTGGTCTGTGGAAGAGCTGTAGCTTCTGCAGGAGGACGAGGAGGAGGAGGAGGAGGTGGTGCGAACGCCTACAGCCAACTGTTTCCTAGACCGTGGGCTAGGCACAACTGTCCCGAAATTGATGTCCCCTGAGGACCCTGCATCCACCACATTCACCCAGTGTGCCGTGATGGACACATAACATCCCTGGCCATGCCTACTGGTCCATGCATCTGTAGTCAGGTGCACCTTTGTACTCACAGATTGCCTGAGTGCATGGACGATGCGCTGTTTAACATGCTGGTGCAGGGCCGGGATGGCTTTTCTGGAAAAAAAGTGTCGACTGGGTAGCTCGTATCGTAGTTCAGCGTACTCCATCAGGGCTTTGAAAGCTTCGCTTTCAACTAACCGGTAGGGCATCATCTCTAACGATATTAGTCTAGCTATGTGGGCGTTAAAACCCTGTGTAGGCGGATGCGAGGATAAGTACTTCCTTTTTCTAACCAGAGTCTCATGTAGTGTGAGCTGAACTGGAGAGATGGAGATCGTGGAACTTGCGGGTGTGCCGGTGGACATGGCAGACTGCGAGACGGTTGGAGATGGTATTGTTTCCGCCGGTGACCTAGATGCAATATTTCCTCCTACAAAACTGGTGATTCCCTGACCCTGAGTGCTTTTGGCTGGCAAAGAAACCTGCACAGATACTGCCGGTGGTGCGGAAAATGGTGGCCTTACAGTGACGGAAGGGATGTTGCGTTGCTGACTAGCTTCATTGGCCGAGGGTGCTACAACCTTAAGGGACGTTTGGTAGTTAGTCCAGGCTTGAAAATGCATGGTGGTTAAGTGTCTATGCATGCAACTAGTATTGAGACATTTCAGATTCTGACCTCTGCTTAAGCTAGTTTAACATTTTTGACAGATGACTTTGCGCTGATCAATTGGATGTTGTTTAAAAAAATGCCAGACTGCACTCTTCCTAGCATCGGATCCCTTTTCAGGGATTGCAGACTGAGCTTTAACCGGATGGCCACGCTGTCCTCCAACAGGTTTTGGCTTTGACACGCGTTTTGGGCCAGATACGGGCCCGGCAGATGGAACCTGTTGCGATGTTGATGCCTGCTGTGGCCCCTCCTCCACCTCCGCTTCTGAACTACTGCCGCCTGCACCCTGTTCCCCCAATGGCTGCCAATCGGGGTCAATAACTGGGTCATCTATTAACTCCTCTTCGAGCTTGTGTGCAATTTCGTCTGTGTCACTGTGTCGGTCGGTGGTATAGCGTTCGTGGCGGGGCAACATAGTCTCATCAGGGTCTGATTGTGGATCTGTACCCTGAGAGGGCAATGTGGTGGTCTGAGTCAAAGGAGCAGCATAGTACTCTGGCTGTGGCTGTGCATCAGTGCACTCCATGTCAGAATCAACTTGTAATGGGCATGGCCTGTTAAGTGTTTCACTTTGTAAGCCAGGGACGGTATGTGTAAAGAGCTCCATGGAGTAACCCGTTGTGTCGCCTGCTGCATCCTTCTCTCTTGTTGTAGTTTTTGCTGAAGAGGACAAGGAAGCGACTTGTCCCTGACCGTGGACATCCACAAGCGACGCGCTGCTTTTACATTTACCAGTTTCAGAAGAGGAGGCAAAAGAGCTAGAGGCTGAGTCTGCAATGTAAGCCAAAACTTGCTGTTGCTGCTCCGCCTTTAAAAGCGGTTTTCCTACTCCCAGAAAAGAGAGCGTTCGAGGCCTTGTGTAGCCAGACGACGAAACTGGCTCCACAGCTCCAGACTTACGTGGAATATTTTTATCCCCACGACCACCTGATGCTCCACTACCACTACCATCATTACCAGCTGACAATGAACGCCCACGGCCACGACCTCTTGCACCAGACTTCCTCATTGTTTTAAAAACTTAACCAAAGTAACTTTATTTGTTGCTGTCAAACAACTTACACGGTAAGCTATAACTTCAGTATGATTTCAATATCCCTTAACAGGTTGGTGAGACCACAAGGAAAATCAGGCACAATGTTACACACTCTGTTTTCTGTGGCACAAAATCACAGAGATGCCACACACGCAGGACTGTCACTCAAGCACAAATGTCAATATTAATCTCCCACCTATTTTTTTTTTTTTTTTTTTTCCTCAGGGAGACTTTAGAAACCAAATAAGATAAATTGTTTTTTTCAGGGACAATTTAGAAACCAAATAATAATAAAAAAAAAAAAAGCTTTCTATGGCCCAGTGCCCACTGAGTGAGAGATGGCACACACAGGAGTCAGGATAAGGAGTGGCACACAAGCCCTGAGGACAGTATTAATCTCCCACTGATGGATGTAGTGATTTTTTTTCAGGTAGATTTTAGAACCCAAATCAAGCAAAAAAATAAATAGGCTTTCTATGGCCCACTGAGTGAGAGATGGCGCTCACAGGAGTCAGGATCAGGAGTGGCACACAAGCCCTGAGGACAATATTAATCTCCCACTGATGGATGTAGTGTTTTTTTTTCAGGTAGATTTTAGAACCCAAATCAAGCAAAAAAATAAATAGGCTTTCTATGGCCCACTGAGTGAGAGATGGCGCTCACAGGAGTCAGGATCAGGAGTGGCACACAAGCCCTGAGGACAATATTAATCTCCCACTGATTGATGTAGTGTTTTTTTTTTCAGGTAGATTTTAGAACCCAAATCAAGCAAAAAAATAAATAGGCTTTCTATGGCCCACTGAGTGAGAGATGGCGCGCACAGGAGTCAGGATCAGGAGTGGCACAAAAGCCCTGAGGACAGTATTAATCTCCCACTGATGGATGTAGTGATTTTTTTTTCAGGTAGATTTTAGAACCCAAATCAAGCAAAAAAATAAATAGGCTTTCTATGGCCCACTGAGTGAGAGATGGCGCTCACAGGAGTCAGGGTCAGGAGTGGCACACAAGCCCTGAGGACAATATTAATCTCCCACTGATGGATGTAGTGTTTTTTTTTCAGGTTGATTTTAGAACCCAAATCAAGCAAAAAAATAAATAGGCTTTCTATGGCCCACTGAGTGAGAGATGGCGCTCACAGGAGTCAGGATCAGGAGTGGCACACAAGCCCTGAGGACAATATTAATCTCCCACTGATTGATGTAGTGTTTTTTTTCCAGGTAGATTTTAGAACCCAAATCAAGCAAAAAATAAATAGGCTTTCTATGGCCCACTGAGTGAGAGATGGCGCGCACAGGAGTCAGGATCAGGAGTGGCACACAAGCCCTGAGGACAGTATTAATCTCCCACTGATGGATGTAGTGATTTTTTTTTCAGGTAGATTTTAGAACCCAAATCAAGCAAAAAAATAAATAGGCTTTCTATGGCCCACTGAGTGAGAGATGGCGCTCACAGGAGTCAGGGTCAGGAGTGGCACACAAGCCCTGAGGACAATATTAATCTCCCACTGATGGATGTAGTGGTTTTTTTTCAGGTTGATTTTAGAACCCAAATCAAGCAAAAAAATAAATAGGCTTTCTATGGCCCACTGAGTGAGAGATGGCGCTCACAGGAGTCAGGATCAGGAGTGGCACACAAGCCCTGAGGACAATATTAATCTCCCACTGATTGATGTAGTGTTTTTTTTTTTCAGGTAGATTTTAGAACCCAAATCAAGCAAAAAATAAATAGGCTTTCTATGGCCCACTGAGTGAGAGATGGCGCGCACAGGAGTCAGGATCAGGAGTGGCACACAAGCCCTGAGGACAGTATTAATCTCCCACTGATGGATGTAGTGATTTTTTTTTCAGGTAGATTTTAGAACCCAAATCAAGCAAAAAAATAAATAGGCTTTCTATGGCCCACTGAGTGAGAGATGGCGCTCACAGGAGTCAGGATCAGGAGTGGCACACAAGCCCTGAGGACAATATTAATCTCCCACTGATGGATGTAGTGTTTTTTTTTCAGGTAGATTTTAGAACCCAAACCAAGCAAAAAAATAAATAGGCTTTCTATGGCCCACTGAGTGAGAGATGGCGCTCACAGGAGTCAGGATCAGGAGTGGCACACAAGCCCTGAGGACAGCATTAATCTCCCACTGATGGATGTAGTGTTTTTTTTTTTCAGGTAGATTTTAGAACCCAAATCAAGCAAAGAAATAAATAGGCTTTCTATGGCCCACTGAGTGAGAGATGGCGCGCACAGGAGTCAGGATCAGGAGTGGCACACAAGCCCTGAGGACAGTATTAATCTCCCACTGATGGATGTAGTGATTTTTTTTTCAGGTAGATTTTAGAACCCAAATCAAGCAAAAAAATAAATAGGCTTTCTATGGCCCACTGAGTGAGAGATGGCGCTCACAGGAGTCAGGATCAGGAGTGGCACAGAAGCCCTGAGGACAATATTAATCTCCCACTGATGGATGTAGTGTTTTTTTTTCAGGTTGATTTTAGAACCCAAATCAAGCAAAAAAATAAATAGGCTTTCTATGGCCCACTGAGTGAGAGATGGCGCTCACAGGAGTCAGGATCAGGAGTGGCACACAAGCCCTGAGGACAATATTAATCTCCCACTGATTGATGTAGTGGTTTTTTTTCAGGTAGATTTTAGAACCCAAATCAAGCAAAAAAATAAATAGGCTTTCTATGGCCCACTGAGTGAGAGATGGCGCTCACAGGAGTCAGGATCAGGAGTGGCACACAAGCCCTGAGGACAGTATTAATCTCCCACTGATGGATGTAGTGATTTTTTTTTCAGGTAGATTTTAGAACCCAAATCAAGCAAAAAAATAAATAGGCTTTCTATGGCCCACTGAGTGAGAGATGGCGTTCACAGGAGTCAGGATCAGGAGTGGCACACAAGCCCTGAGGACAATATTAATCTCCCACTGATGGATGTAGTGTTTTTTTTTTCAGGTAGATTTTAGAACCCAAATCAAGCAAAAAAATAAATAGGCTTTCTATGGCCCACTGAGTGAGAGATGGCGCTCACAGGAGTCAGGATCAGGAGTGGCACACAAGCCCTGAGGACAATATTAATCTCCCACTGATTGATGTAGTGTTTTTTTTTCAGGTAGATTTTAGAACCCAAATCAAGCAAAAAAATAAATAGGCTTTCTATGGCCCACTGAGTGAGAGATGGCGCTCACAGGAGTCAGGATCAGGAGTGGCACACAAGCCCTGAGGACAATATTAATCTCCCACTGATTGATGTAGTGTTTTTTTTTTTCAGGTAGATTTTAGAACCCAAATCAAGCAAAAAAATAAATAAGCTTTCTATGGCCCACTGAGTGAGAGATGGCGCTCACAGGAGTCAGGATCAGGAGTGGCACACAAGCCCTGAGGACAATATTAATCTCCCACTGATTGATGTAGTGTTTTTTTTTCAGGTAGATTTTAGAACCCAAATCAAGCAAAAAAATAAATAGGCTTTCTATGGCCCACTGAGTGAGAGATGGCGCGCACAGGAGTCAGGATCAGGAGTGGCACACAAGCCCTGAGGACAGTATTAATCTCCCACTGATGGATGTAGTGATTTTTTTTTCAGGTAGATTTTAGAACCCAAATCAAGCAAAAAAATAAATAGGCTTTCTATGGCCCACTGAGTGAGAGATGGCGCACACAGGGATGGCACACACACGGATGGCACTGTAGCAGAAATGCAAATCTTAATCTCCCACAAAAAAAAAAAAAAAAAAACAGGGACTGTCCTACAATTACTATCTCCCTGCAGTAATCTCAGCCAGGTATGGCAGGCAGCAATAGGAGTGGACTGATGCACAAATTAAATAAAAAGTGTGGACAAACAAAAAAGATAGCTGTGCAGAAAGGAAGGAACAAGAGGATATGTGCTTTGAAAAAAGCAGTTGGTTTGCACAGTGGCGTACACACAGCAATACAGCTATCACGGAGCCTTCTAGGGCAGCCCAATGAGCTACAGCGCTGAGAGAAAAAAAAAAATGTAGCTTCCATTGTCCCTGCACACCGAAGGTGGTGTTGGACAGTGGAAATCGCTACAGCACAAGCGGTTTGGTGGTTAGTGGACCCTGCCTAACGCTCTCCCTGCTTCTGACGAAGCGGCAGCAACCTCTCCCTAAGCTCAGATCAGCAGCAGTGAGATGGCGGTCGGCGGGAACGCCCCTTTATAGCCCCTGTGACGCCGCAGACAGCAAGCCAATCACTGCAATGCCCTTCTCTAAGATGGTGGGGACCAGGACCTATGTCATCACGCTGCCCACACTCTGCGTTCACCTTCATTGGCTGAGAAATGGCGCTTTTAGCGTCATTGAAACGCGACTTTGGCGCGAAAGTCGCGTACCGCATGGCCGACAAGCACAGGGGTCGGATCGGGTTTCATGAGACGCCGACTTAGCCAAAAGTCGGCGACTTTTGAAAATGAACGACCCGTTTCGCTCAACCCTAATCCCAAACACACAGTCAAGGAAAGTCTCAAATGGTTTCAGAGAAGGGAAAAAAAGCAGATAGAATGGTCCAGCCAATCACCTGTCTTGCATCCAACAGAAAATGTATGGCAGGAACTAAAGCTCAGAGTTCATAGAAAGAGCTCACAGAACTTTTAGGATCTGAAGAGTACTTGTGTGGAAGAATGGGACAAAATCACACCTAAGTAATGTATGTGACTAGTTTCTCCATACAGTAGGCGTCTTGAAGCTCGTCAGCACCAACAAAGATTTTTGCTCAAAGTAGTAAATACATTTCAGTAAGTGTGGTCAATAATTTTTCCCTGTGTCTTTTCTCATTATTACACAAAACTTAATTTATGAACATCTATGGTTTGATTTGCTTGCCTGTGTGAATTGGAAGGGTTGTTACTGACATCAGTATTCATATATATATATATATAGCCATGGCCAAAAGTGTTGGCACACTTGAAATAATTCCAGAAATGAAGATTTCTCCCAGAAAATGATTGCAATTATACATTTTGTTATACATGTTTATTTGCTTGGTTTGTTTTTTAATAGCTGGAACATTGGACAACTCTTCTTTTGCAAATTGCTCTATGTCTCTCATATTTGAAGAGTGCCTTCTCCCAACAGCAATTTTAAGCTCTCTCCTCAAGTGTTCAATGAGATTTAGATCTGGACTCATTGCTAGGGTTGAGCGAAACGGGTCAGCCATTTTCAGAAGTCGCCGACTTTTGGCAAAGTCGGGTTTCATGAAACCCGACCCCTGTGTGGGGTCGGCCATGAGGTCGGCGATCTTCTGAATCTGAGTTCCGAAGCCGTGACGTCATCTAAGGCCCTGAACGCGCTCATTCTTAAGAAGAAAGGCTGCCGGAAAGAAGCAGGGCGCGTCCGAGGGTGAGTATATAACTAATAGGAATATACTCACCCTCGGCTTCTTTCCGGCAGCCTTCCTTCTTAAGAATGAGCGCGTTCAGGGCCTTAGATGACGTCACGGCTTTGTGATTGGTCGCGGCGGCCCACATGACCGCTCAGCGACCAATCACAAGCCGTGACGTAATTCTCATGTCCTAAATTCCTAGAATGAGGAATTTAGGACCTGAAAATTACGTCACGGCTTGTGATTGGTCGCTGAGCGGTCACGTGGGCGGCCGCGACCAATCACAAGCCGTGACGTCATCGAAAGGTCTTTCAAGCGCCATTCTTAGGAACGGAAGATGCCGGTTACCAGCGGCGATGTCCAGGCTGCGTCGGAGAGGTGAGTATATCAATATTTTTTATTTTAATTCTTTATTTTACACTTAAATATGGATCCCAGGGCCTGAAGGAGAGTTTCCTCTCCTTCAGACCCTGGGAACCATAGTATCCCATTGCACTGCATTGGGTTTCGTGTTTCGGCCGACCCCGACTTTTTTATAGGATCGGCCGATTTCACTCGACCCGACTTTTGAGAAAGTTGGGTTTCGTGAAACCCGACCCGATCCTATAAAAATAAAAGTCGCTCAACCCTACTCATTGCTGGTCACTTCAGAACTCTCAAATGCTTTGTTACCATCCATTTCTGGTTGCTCCTTGAAGTATATTTTGGTTTATTGTCCTGCTGGAAGACCCATGTCCTAGTATGCAAACCCAGCTTTCTGACACTGGGCACTATGTTGAGACCCCAAATCCTTTGGTAATCTTCAGATTTCACAATGCCTTGCACACAGTCAATGCATCCAGTTCCAGAGGCAGTAAAACAACCCTTAAACATCTTTGAGCCTCCAAAATATTTGGCTGTAGATGCTTTCCCAAAAGGATTTTGGCTTATTCACGAACACTTTCGCAACCTGCAGTTTTGGTTATTTATATCTGTGTCAGCAGTGGGGTTCTCCTGGGTCTCCTACCATAGCAATTCATTTTATTCAAATGTTGACAAAAAATTCATGCAGACTCTGATGCACCCTGAGCTTGCAGGACAGCTTGAATTTCTTTAGAACTTGATTGGGGCTGTTTATCCACCATCCGGACTGTCTTATGTTGCAACCTTTTATCCATTTTTCTCTGTCATTCACATCCAGGGATATTAGCTACAGTGCCACGGATTGTAAACTTCTTGATTATGTTGCATATCATGGACAAAGGAACATCAAGATTTCTGTAGATTGATTTGCAGCCTTGAGATAGCTGATATTTTTCATCAATTTTGGTTCTCAAGTCCTCAGACAGTTCTCTTCACTTTCTGTTCTCTATGCTTAGTGTGGCACACATAGACACTAGAGATGAGTGAATTTGATTGTGTCCCTGCTTGTTCTGCAAGCTATACTGCTTATCAAATAAGCTGCAGAGGGATCCCAGATATATGGAGCATGCTGGCTGATCAGCTGTTTGGCTCTGCAGCTGCATGTATTGTGGCTGTGTCACAGTCACAGCACATGAATGGAGAGTCTGTGTGTGGGGCTCTCCATGCATATGTTGTGACTGTGACACAGCCGTGACACATGCAGCTGCGGTGCTGAACAGCTGATCAACCGATGTGCTCCATGTATACAGGTTCCCTCTGCAGCATATTCAGTAAGCGCTATAGCTTGCCGATTAAGCAGAGACCCGATCAAATTCGCTCATCTCTAATAGACACACAATGCAAAGATTTAATCAATTTCTCCTCTTTTTATCTAGTTTTAGGTGTGATATTCATATTGCTTACACCTGTTACTTACCACAGGTGAGTTTGAACGAGCATCACATGCTTGAAACAATGTTGCTTACCCACAATTTTGGAAAGGTGACAACAATTTTATCCAGCCCATTTTTGGGGTTTGCTTTTAAGTTATAAACATTAAGATATAAACATGTGTATAACATAACATGTCTAATTGCAATAATTTTCTGGGAGAAATACTCAATTTTCTGGACATATTACAAGGGTGCCAATGTTCACACATTTAGCTTGGAACACAAAGCCACAGGGTTTTTTTTATATAACACACAGAACAGAGTTTATTTCCACTGATCATACAGTACCTAAACAAAACAATTATCCGAAAATCCTTAGCCTTGTCCAGGCACTAACTAAACAATGCAGACTCTGGCTACTCAAAGACGACTGAGCTTGTCTCAGTTCGGTCACACAGATCAGCTATCATATCGTCTATATCAACCAATGATATTTGAAGCTATTATTATTATTATAGCATTAATTTTTCCATTGCATTTTACATGTGGAAAGGGGTTTACATGATAAAAATAAGTAAAATAATCTTAAACACGCCACCAACTGACAGGAGGAGAGAGGGGACCCTGCCCACCAGGGTCCACAGACTACAAGGGATGGGTGATGATACAGTAGGTGAGGGTAGAGGTAGTTGAGCAGCGGTGTAGTGGAAAGAGGGTTACTGTAGATTGTAAGCCTGATGTCAGATGACTTAGGTCTTCAGGTTCCTTTTAAAGGTTTCCACAGTAAGCGAGAGTCTGATATATTGGAGTAGAGAGTTCCAGAGTAGGGGGATGCACATGGCCTGTACAGTCTCTCTGCAGTTTCAGCACCACCCACTTTTCTCAGCTTCCCCAGCTGACTGACCAGTGAACACATGGCCTACTTCTAGTCATAGCTATCCAGGTGCACCTAATCAGAACCTGTAGTGCTGCTATTTAACCTTAGCCTGCCTGGCTTTGCTACATTCCCCCCTCTGCCAAAGCCTAGGACTGGTCATCATCTGCCAACCCACAGTGCCTACAGGTGGCCAGTTTAAGCTGCTGAAATAGCCTACCATTCACTACTGCAGATTTAAATTGACCTAAGCATGAGGCTCATGTTTGATTATATGGGGGTAACCTTGTAAGTCAGAGAACCTGTCCCTATTTTGGTACAATTTTCCAGCCGTGCTGTTTATTTAAAGGTGACAAAGTTCCTGCCAGTTTGACACTGATAATGTTGGCTTCTGACTTCACCAACAAGAAAGGGGTTTCTAGCAGGTCTTTATCCTCCCAGGGTTTCAACAGGTTTCTATAATATTTGTGAAAGGGATTCCTTTTTCCAAGTCAGTGTACCTTATAGTTGAACTCTCCAACCTTTTCCATCACCTCATAAAGACCCTGCCACTTGGTAAGGAATTGGCTCTCCACTGTGGCCACTAACAAAAGTGTCCTATACCCAGGTCTAAATTATCTCACTTGAGCTAACCAATTATACCCCCTGGATATTGCCTTTTGGGCAGGAGTCTCTCTTTTAACTGGCCTCTCACTTTGGTCCCTTGACACTACAGATCATAATCATTGGCTGTGAAGAGACAGCACTATCTAGATGTCTATTTTCGATAAGCCAGGAGGCATAGACTGTTATTCATATGTTGACTTTTGAATTTATGTGTTTTGCTTTGATTGGTCAAGAAAACACAGACTATTGTTTGTATGAGCCTGTAATATTGACTTTTAAGTTGACATTTGTTGTAACTTATTGTGTTGTTATCCTGGATGACAGAGACGCAGAGTAATTAAGCAATAAATGTTTAGTAATATGTTGATGACATATTGCCCAAGTCAGCTAGTTTATTGACCTGCAAAATAGAGAATTATAAACTATGCTAATTAAATAATCAAACAATGTGAGTTAATCTTCCTTTTTTCACAGCAATTTCTGCAGATACATATTTCATGTGTACATTATATAGTGCTTTTTTCCTATTTTCTATTTCAGTAATGCATTTTCAATGTTATAGAGTAATAATTCTTGGTAAATAATAGTGCAACCTTTATCGTTTTTCAACTTATATGTTTTTTTGGTTGTATTAAGCCTTTTTCGACATGTGCACTCCCACTCCCAATAGCCACAGGTGATTTTAAGTAGTTAGCTGGTCCACTCCTGACCCATAAATTGTAGGCTTTTTTGCCCAGGAGAGGTAACAAAACAGGACAGGGACCCAATTATGAAGGATACCTTGATGTGGCAATTGGGCTCACATACATTGGCCAATTTATGCACAAAGTATCTTCCTTTTTTCATTGAAAATTTTGCAGCTAAAAACTTCATGTGTACATTATATAGCACTTTTTTCCTATTTTCTATGGCAGTAATGCATTTTCAATGTTCTAGAGTAATGATTCTTGGTAAATAATGATGCAACCTTTATCGTTTTTCAACTTATTTAAATTAAGCCAGAATTTTGGTTCACTTGTCACGTGGCAAATGTAGGCTATGTTCCCGCAATGGGTCTTTGACGCATTACTTTTTGTCCAAAAGAAGGAATGCATTAAAGTTCCAGCAAAATATGTGTGATTTATAAAATTCTCATGCGCACTGTGTTTTTTTTATGCTGTGAAAACTGATTTGCGGTGCGGTTTTGAAATCTACAACATTAATTCATTTGTCTTGCATATTTATTTGCAGATTTCCTAATAAACTTGAAGGCACTGAGGAAAATCTGCAGATGATAAGCATACATGCGCTTTTATGGCATTTTCAAACCAGAGACATAATAAAAAACCATGTGATCCACATTAGACTTTATCAATAAATACCATAGTATTCTTTGTATAGCAAAAATCAATGTCTCCTATAAATGCCTGTTATGGGCTGGATTTCACAGAAATACCATCATGACAGGCAAAGGGATCTTCAGCAGATTCCTGGCCATCATGGAAATGCATTGGTAACCCACAATTGCATCATGTATGCACTGATGGGCGTATAGAATAAAGCATCTCCCTGCCAGAATGTTGAAAATGCTGCTGTCACAAATTGGCATTTGACATTTTAACAGCCACAGGAACTCCACTTCTCCTGTGGCTGCTACAGGCAGATGATGGCTAATCATTACAGCCATCATGTGCTTTCAAAGATGTGGGCTCAGCTTGCAAGCCCACATCAAGGGCAAGGAGCCAGCATATGATGTACAGTAAATGTATGTCATATGCTGTTAAAAGGTTAAATAGAACTGATAGCTATGCTAAAATATTACTGTCTATTCTGTTATAATATAAACCATTCTCGGATTTGAGTCTACTTATAGTAAATGCAGCATTGGTCTTTCAGCTGCTATTTTTTTTCTATTTTGTAAGATGATTCATAAATACAGTCGACCTCCAGATATTGAGCATTTCCATAATAAAGTCATTGTGCAACAAACAGAAATCTAATGGTGGTAAGGTCAAAAGATAGAAGGTTGTCATATCTCTGATAAGCATGTGAGAATGATACTGTACATGTTATAGAGGTACAGAAGCTGGGAATAGGTCATACTGTGTCATTGTGAAATTACAGAGGATGAAGAAAACAGTAGACTGCAGAGGGTCAAAGAGTAGAGGAAATGGGTCAAGCAAGAACAAACACTTCTGGTGTGCTTGAAGCTGAGCTGCGAGAGCGAAGAAGCTGAAAAGGAAATGTAGAGAAAAGGGGAATGGGAGACATAATTAAAGAGAGACAGCTGGGATCACGAGTGTTACATTTGAGAACAAATTACCTAGCACATGAATTGGATGCAGAAGAAAGAAAATGAAAATCCTCAGTACTAAAAGAAAAGTAGCTTACAAGAGGAGATGAGAGAAAGTGAGGCAAATGTAATAAGCAGGATAGTGTTAACTTGGATTCAGTTACAGAATTAGAAGCTCATCTGCTCTTGAAAAGAACTTTGATTACTGAGGATGCTGTCATTGATACTGTGTGAATACTTTCAAAGTGTCGCCAATAGAATAGCAGCATATTTCTATTGCCTGAGCAACTTTATGCATGTCTAGGTATTAATGCCAACAAGTTATATTTTTTATAACAGCATTTTATTATGCTATGAATTTTGTTGGGTTGAATTCAAACCAGAGTATAAGTCAAACATGCCCATAGGAAATATCAGACTCAACGTATGCCAAAAGGCTTTTAATCTGGCATATGTGTGTTCAATATATGTTGGCTTACCTTTTATTTCACCTTGCTGAAAAATTTAACTGACTACTAGTGTTGAGCGATACTTTCCGATATCGGAAAGTATCGGTATCGGAAAGTATCGGCCGATACCGTCACAGTATCGGAATCCAATCCGATACCGATACCCGATCCCAATGCAAGTCAATGGGACTCATGTATCGGACGGTATTCCTGATGGTTCCCAGGGTCTGAAGGAGAGGAAACTCTCCTTCAGGCCCTGGGAACCATATAAATGTGTAAAAGAAAGAATTAAAATAAAAAATATCGCTATACTCACCTGTCCGACGCAGCCGGGACTTCAGCGAGGGAACCGGCAGCGTTGTTTGTTTAAAATTCGCGCTATTACTTGGTTACGTGAATTCCCGGCTTGTGATTGGTCAGGTCGGCCATGTTGCCGGGACGCGGACCAATCACAGCAAGCCGTGACGAAATTACGTCACGGCTTGCTGTGATTGGTCCGCGTCCCGGCAATATGGCCGCCCTGACCAATCACAAGCCGTGACGTCACGGGAGGCTGGACACGCGCTCATTTTAAAATGGGCGCGTGTCCAGCCTCCCGTGACGTCACGGCTTGTGATTGGTTGCGCCGCGGTCAACCAATCACAAGCCGGGAGGCTGGACGCGCTCATTTTAAAATGGGCGCGTGTCCAGCCTCCCGTGACGTCACGGCTTGTGATTGGTCAGGGCGGCCATATTGCCGGGACGCGGACCAATCACAGCAAGCCGTGACGTAATTTCGTCACGGCTTGCTGTGATTGGTCCGCGTCCCGGCAACATGGCCGACCTGACCAATCACAAGCCGGGAATTCACGTAACCAAGTAATAGCGTGAATTTTAAACAAACAACGCTGCCGGTTCCCTCGCTGAAGTCCCGGCTGCGTCGGACAGGTGAGTATAGCGATATTTTTTATTTTAATTCTCTCTTTTACACATTTTAACATTAATGTTGTTGCGATACCCGATATCCGATACCACAAGAGTATCGGAATCCCGGTATCGGAATTCCGATACAGCAAGTATCGGCCGATACCCGATACTTGCAGCATCGGAATGCTCAACACTACTGACTACACTTTGCAATTCAGGGTAAATCCTGTTCAAATGTTTATCACCAACTAAATTGTTTTGAAGTGTTAGAGTCAATTGATATGTTACATCTGATGGTAACTCGAACATAGCATAAATGAAGTTTAATGTGTGCACTGCAAGAAAGTATATGTATGAGAGTAATGACGTTGTTTATGAAACATTTATTTTACAATCTGTTATTTTTACAATAGAAAAGCCACGTGAAGCCTGTTTTGATCCAGGGAACATCATGAATGGAACTCGGATTGGTACAGATTTTAAACTTGGATCTACAGTAGCTTATCAGTGTGATGCAGGTTATAAAATCATTGATCCTGCAAACATTAGCTGTGTGATTGGTACAGATGGAAAGCCTGCATGGAACAAGAGTTTACCCTCATGTAATGGTATGTTTTATTATAATACATCATCAATGTTATCTAAAGCATCTAAGGTAAATAAGGTTAAACTCAAAGAATCAATCATGAATAGCAAATATCATGTTTTTTTTCAAACATTATGTTTTCATTGATAATGAATGCAGTTGTATAAGAACATAAATCTTAAATTATTTTATTTTGTACAATATATATACATCTATACACATAGATTTAATACATTAGGTTTTGTACAGTATGAGGTTGCTTCCCTCTGGTGGCTTAGAAGTTAAGACACTTACTGTAATTACAGATTTACTGTAAATGATATCTAGAAGTAAATGTTAAACACACTTTTTACTTTTGCGTATATATTTTTATTTTGGGATTGATGCATGCTTATGGTCACTCACTATTGATTTTCCATTCACGTATGCTGGAAATTTGTTTCAAACGTTCAGCACTGTTTAAGCTGAGAAATAGTTTTTGAGATTGTTTCTTACTCTCCCCTTCTGTTGTTTAAAAAAATACACACATATACAGTGGGGAAATAAGTATTTAGTTAGCCACCAATTGTGCAAGTTCTTCCACTTAAAAAGATGAGAGAGGCTTGTAATTGACATCATAGGTAGACCACAACTATGAGAATTAAAATGAGAAAACAAACCCAGAAAATCACCTTGTTTGATTTGGAAAGATTTATTTTGCAAATTATGGTGTTGAAAATAAGTATTTGGTCACCTAAAACATGCAAGATTTCTGGCTCTCATAGACCTGTAACTTCTTCATTAAGAGGCCCTTCTGTCCTCCACTCATTATCTGTATTAATGGCACCTGTTTGAACTTGTTATCAGTATAAACGAAACCTGTCCACAACCTCAAACAGTGTCACTCCAAACTCCTCTTTGGTAAAGACCAAAGATCTGTCGAAGGACACCAGAAACAAAATTGTAGTCCTGCACCAGGCTGGGAAGATTGAACCTGCAATAGGCAAGCAGCTTGGTGTGATGATATCAACTGTAGGAGCAATAATAAGAAAATGGAAGACATACAAGACTACTGACAATCTCCCTCTATCTGGGGCTCCATGCAGGATCTCACCCCGTGGGGTCAAAATGATCACAAGAACGGTGATCAAAAATGCAAGAACCACACGGGTGGACCTAGTGAATGACCTGCATAGAGCTGGGACCACCGTAACAAAGGCTACCATCAGTAACACATTACACCACCAGGGACTCAGATCCTGCAGCGCTAGATGCGTCCCCCTGCTTAAGCCAGTACATCTTTGGGCCCATGTGAAGTTTACTAGAGAGCATTTGGATTATCCAGAAGAGTATTTGGAAAATGTCATATGGTCTGATGAAACCAAAGTAGAACTGTTTGATAGAAGCAAAACTCATCGTGTTTGGAGGAGACAGGTTATTGAATTGCATCCAAAGAACACCATACCTACTGTGAACCATGAGGGTGGCAACATCATGCTTTGGGCCTGTTTCTCTGCCAAGGGACCAGGACGACTGCTCCGTGTACATGAAACAATGAATGAGGCCACGTATCATGAGATTTTGAATGCAAAACTCCTTCCATCGGCAAGGGCATTGAAGATGAAACATGGATGGGTCTTTCAGCATGATAATGATACCAAGCACACCACCAGTGCAACAAAGGAGTGGCTTCGTAAGAAGCATATGAACATCCTGGATTGGCCTAGCCAGTCTCCAGATCTCAACCCCATAGAAAACCTTTGGAAGGAGTAGAAAGTCTGTGCTGGCCAGTGACAGACCCAAAACATCACAGTTCTAGAGAAGATCTGCATAGAGCAATGGGCCAATGTACCACCAACAGTGTGTGCCATCCTTGTGAAGACTTATAGAAAGCGTTTGACCTCTGTCATTGCCAACAAACGATATATAACAAAATTCTGAGATGAACCTTCATAATGACCAAATACTAATTTTCCACCATAATTTGCAAAATAAAATCTTGCCAAATCAGACAAGGTGATTTTCTGGATTTGTTTTCTCATTTTGACTCTCATAGTTGTGGTCTACCCATGATGTCAATTACATGCATCTTTCATCTTTTTCAGTGGGAGAACTTGCACAATTTGTGGCTGACTAAATGCTTTTTTTAACTATATATATATATATATATATATATATATATATATATATACTGTATATATATATACTGTATATATACACACAGTATCTATCTATTTATCTTTCTATATACAGGTGCTTCTCACAAAATTAGGATATCATCAAAAAGAATTTATTTCAGTTCTTCAATACCAAAGCTGAAACTCATATATTATATAGAGTCATTACAAACAGAGTGATCTATTTCAAGTGTTTATTTCTGTTAGGCTGGTTTCACACTTGCATTGGGCAGAGCTGCGGAGGGCTGCGTAGTTCCTCCATTAAGCCCCGCCCACTGCCACCCCTCTTCCATTTAGCTCCGCCTACGTTGGCATGCATCCTGCATACCTATCTTTAACATTTAACAGGCTTGAGAAAGGCTCATTTGGAGCCGAAACGTTGCCCAGACATGTGGGTCTGAATAAATCCTGCATATCACCAAATGAATATGGAGTGCTGCCTGCTTTTTTGAATTGTATGGACTAGAGACAACCAGTGGACAGGCTGTCTGGGGGCTTTGCACCTGACGATAAGTAAAGGATTTGTGCTGTTCCTTTTTTTTAATATCTTTAACATTGGGTATGCAGGCCATACGAATGCATGCGGATGCCTCTGCATGCATCGTTTAGACGCTGAGCTGACCACAACAAAATCCAACATTTTGCATTAGGAACAGTTCAGGGAGAGTCAAAATGACACATGCGGAGACATCTGCATACATTCGCATGACCTGCATACCCAATGTTAAAGATTGGTAACGAAGGACGCATTCCGACGTAGGCAGAGCTGAATGGAAGAGGTGCGGCAGTGGGCGGGGCTTAATGGAAGAACTATGCAGCTCTCCGCAGCTCTACCCAATGCATGCGTGAAACCAGCCATAATGTTGATGATTATGGCTTACAGCCAATGAAAACCCAAAAGTAATTGTCAGTAAATTAGAAAAAAGGTAACACCAGATTGAAAAATGATTTTAAAATCAGAAATGTTGGACTACTGAAATGTATGTGCAGTACATGCACTCAATACTTGGGATCCTTTTGCATCAATTACTGCATCAATGCAGCATGGCTTGAAGGTGATCAGCCTGTGGCACTGCTGAGGTGTTAGGGAAGCCCAGGTTGCTTTGATAGCAGCCTTCAGCTCATCTGCATTGTTGGGTCTGGTGTTTCTCATCTTCCTCTTGAAGTCCAGTTCTTTTTCTCCTTGGCCCAGGTAAGTCACTTCTGGAGTTGTCTATTAGTCATGAGTAGCTTGACACAAGGAATGCGACACTTGCAGCTCATGTTCTGGATAAAAATGCTGGGGCCCTGAGCAGGCAGAGGGGCCCACTTGTAGTCGGGAACACTGGCATGTTATGGGGCCCAGTGCCTGTGCTCCGGAACTTACAATACTTACCTCTTCCTGCTCCTCCTCTGCAGTGTCTTCCGTGTCCTCTGACTGTGACTTTCATGTCAGAGGGCATGATGACATCACATCTGTGCACCCTCTGCCTGAGCAGTCACAGTGCAGAGAGCCAGAATGTGGTGACACTGAGGAGTCCGGAGCAGAGCAGTGGCCAGCAAGGAGGGGTACTTCATTTTTTAAAAATGTTTGGAGTATCTTATGGGGTCAATTGTATTTGGAGCAGTATATGAGGCCCATTATATAAGGAGCATCTTATGGGGCCAATTACATATGGAGACTCCTGAGGGATCCAATTACATATGGAGCCTCCTAAGGGATCCAATTACATATGGGGCCAATTACATATGGAGCATCTTATTGGGCTAGTTACATAGGAAGCCTGCTAAAGGACCACATTACATATGGGGCCAATAACATATGGAGCATCTTATGTGGCCAATTACATATGGAGCATCTTTATGGAGCCAATTACACATGGAGCATCTTATGTGGCCAATTACATATGAAGCATCTTATTGGGTCAATTACATATAGAGCAGTATATGGGGCCCATTTTACATGGAGCATCTTATGGGGCCCATTATATATGGAGCATCATATGGGGCCCATTCTGTATGGAGAATTATATGGGGCCCATTCTGTATGAAGCAATATATGGGGCCCATCATATACTGTATGGGGCAATATATGGGGCTCATAATACTGTGTGCAGCATTATACGGCGCTCATTAAGCTGTATGGAGCAATATATGGGGCTCATTATTTTGTATAGAGCAATATATGGGGCTCATTATTTTGTATGGAGCAATATATGGAGCTCATTATTCTATATGGAGCATTATATGGGATCCATTACACTGTATGAAGCTTTATATGGGGCTCATTATTCTGTATGGAGCACTATTTGGTGCCCATAATACTGTATGGAGCAATATATGGGGCTCATTATTCTATATAGAGCATTATATGGTGTCCATTGCACTGTATGGAGCATTATATGGGGCTCATTATTCTGAAAAGAGCACTATTTGGTGCCCATAATACTGTATGGAACATTATATTGAGCCCATTATTCTGTATGGAGCCCTATGTGGTGACCATATTACTGTATGGAGGACTATACTGTCCAGTTTCTTAGCTATTGTAGAAGTTACAATAGATATATTTCATGAAATGTAACAAGGAAGTGAAATCTTTGGCATTGTGCTATCCCTATATCTCTCTGCCGCTTCTGTGCATCATGAATTGTGGTTTGTGTTAAAGGGGCCCACTGAGACATTATCGCTCAGGGGCCCACGAAAACCTGGAGCCGGCCCTGCTTTCAAGGCTGCAGTTATCCAGGTTGTTTTTGAACCTTTTTCTACCACACTTTCCTTCCACTCAACTTTTCCGCTACAAAATGTTCAGTTTGTCTGATTTTTCTCTTTATAGGTATATTTTTGAGTAAAATGTAAATTGTTAATTTATTCTATAAACTTCTGACAACATATCTCTGATTTTCCAAGCAATAAATTCTGTAAAAAACCAGTGCTTTCAGACCTCAAATAATGCAAACAAAACAAGTTCAAAATCACTTAGAAACAACAATACTAATGTTTTAACTCAGGAAGAGTTCAGAAATCAATATTTTGTGGAATAACCATGATTTTTAATCACAGCTTTCATGCGTCTTGTCATGCTTTCCACCAGTCTTTCACACTGTTTCTGGTGCAAAAATGTAAGCAGTTCTTCTTTGTTTGATGGCTTGTGACTATCCATCATCCTCTTGATTACATTCCAGAGGTTTTCAGTGGGGGTCTGGAGATTGGGCTGCCCATGACAGTGTTTTGATGTGGTGGTCTCTTAATTTTAATTTTTGCCAGAACTGTATATATATGTAGTGAAGGAAATAAGTATTTGATCCCTTGCTGATTTTGTAAGTTTGCACAATGACAATGACATGAACAGTCTATAATTTTAAGGGTATGTTAATTTTAACATTGAGAGATACTGTAGAATGTCAAAAATAAAATCCAGAAAATCACATTGTATAAATTACAATTGTATTTGCATTTTGCAGTGAGAAATAAGTATTTGATCCCCTACCAACCATTAAGAGTTATGGCTCCTACAGAGCAGTTAGATGCTCCTAATCATCTCTTTAACTGCATTAAAGACATCTGTCTTACATAGTCTCCTTTATAAAAGACTCCTGTCTAGACTCAATCAAGCAATCAGACTGTAACCTAAATTAGGTTAAATAATCAAATAATTATTTTCTTCACAGTATATGTAGCGACTACAGATGAGCAGATTAGGAAAATTTCTAATTTGTTTGTCTCAGGAAATTTGATTTGCAGTGAAGTTATTCTTTGGAAATGGAATATTATTAACCCCTTAGGTTCAGTTTTTGAATTTCTTTTTTTGCTCCCCTTCTTCCCAAAGCTATAACTTTTTTTATTTTTATATCAATATGGCCATATGAGGGCTTGCTTTTTGTGGGACAAGTTGTCAACAACAAATTGGTTATATCATATCGTGTACTGGAAAACAGGAAAAAATTCCAAGTGTGGTGAAATTGCAAAACAAGTGCAGTTGTGCAATTCCACAGTTTATTTTTTTACCATGTTCCCTAAATGCTAAAACTGAACAGCCATTATGATTCTCCAGGTCATTACAAACTCACAGACACTAAACATGTATAGGTTCTTTTTTATTTAACTGGTGAAAAAAAATCCAAAATTTGTTTGAAAAAAAGAATGATGTAATTTTCTGAGACCTGCAGAGTCTCCATTTCTCATTATCTGGGGCTGGATGATGGCTTATTTTTGTGTGGCGAGCTGACATTTTTACTAAAACCATTTTGGTGTAGGTATGATTTTTTGATAGACCGTTATTGCATTTTATTGCAATGAAGTGGTGACCAAAAAAATGCATTTCTGGTGTTTTGAATTATTTTCTCGTTATGCCATTTCATTATTTTTTATATTGACTGGGTGAATCTGAATGTGGCGATGCAAAGTATGTGTATATTTGATTTTTTTATTGTTTTATTTTGAATGGAGGAAAAGGGGGGTGATTTGAACTTTTTTTTAAATTTATATTTTAAAAACATTTTTTTACTTTTTGCATGCTTCAATAGTCTGCATGGCAGATTAGAATATAAAATACTTTGATCTCCTCTGCTACACATAGATGATGATTAGATCACCTGTGTGTAGCAGAAATGCTCACGTACTATGAGTGCTGTCCACGGGGTGGTCGTCATAGCAATCTGACAATGACAACCATAGAGGTCTGCTACAGACCTCTGGTTGTCATGACGACCCATTGGTGACTCGCGATCATGAGACGGGGTCACCAATGGGCGGGATTAGTGACACGCCTCCGGTAAACGCGAGTTAAATGCCATTATCAGAGATTGACAGCGGTATTTAACTGGTTAAGAACTGCGGGTGAATTGCTGTTGTGGGCACATGTCAGCTGTATATATCAGCTGTCATGTGCCCATAAAGGTGTGGGCTCTGCGCCGGAGCCTGCACCAAACATGGGGAGTCTGACGTGGGCATACTATTAAGCCCAACATCAGAAAGGAGTTAATTATGTCCTGGGGTCTCTGTAGACCCCAGAGCATAATAAATATAAGTTGTAAAATGATAAACACTTATGCTCACCTTACCGAGCACCTCTCCAGCCCCTCCACTTCTCACCACCAACCGTCCGAACCTCATATTATCACTGATGCTTGTGCTGAGATTCCCAAGCTGCTTTATGCCAGGCCAGGACTTCCAGCTGTGATGAGTCCAAGGACGGTTCTGCACAAGCACCCACAATATCATAACGTCATGACAATCAAGAAGGTGCACCTTGGTGATGTGGATCAGTGGGGCATGAGATGTGAGTGTAAGGTGAGTATTAGTAATTTCTGATTTTTTAATCTTTTGATGGCTCTTTATGGTTCAACAAAATGACAGTTAGTGGCCACCATTTTGATGAATCTACACTGAAACTAATTATAAAAATTAGCATTTAATGAACACTGATTTTTATAACGTTCAAGCAGAATATTCAAGTAGAATTCAATTCCATACAAATATATTCTATCATTTCTAATTGCAACTTCACAGCAGTTTTCAGGAGATGCCATAATAAGCCAAATTTTTATTAGATGAATTAACCTATCAGCATGTTTTTGGGATGTGAAAGAAATCTGAGCATGTAAAAATAAATTACAGCTCACTTCACCCACAAGTCTTCATAGCCTGGCTGGGTGCTGAAAGCAAACACAAGGCAATAAATCCACTGTGAGAAAAAGACCAGCGCTTCATCATTCCTATAAAAACAAATGCAGTGTATTTGATGCATGAATGGTAAAAGGCCAGAAAAAGACAAAAATGTGCAGACATTCAGGAAATAAACTGGAGCGCTGGTATTTTTCTTACAGTCAATGAAATCTGAAGAATTCAAATATGGGTTGAACATAAAAATGGCAGCTCTTCTTCGGATTCAAACTGAACTTTATGTGATGGGGCCAACAGTATTATCGAGTAAGCTACCATACCATCCTTAGCAATATTGTGGATACTTATAGAGCACAATGTATGGATATAAAATATAGACTGTTAAAAATTCATCCCCGAGCAGAAATCCTAAGGATTATGCTGAATGAGCACTGGATAAGTCCATTACTGTATTCCTTAAAGGGAACCTGTCACCTCAAATTGGCGGAATATGTAAATGCCTTTTTTCCGGTCCGTTGGGCGGCATTTTGTCTTCATTTCTCCACCCTATCCATCCCTGTTGTCCGCAATATGTTCGAGAATTAGAGTACTTGTCCTCCATTCTTCCCGCGTGCGCAATGCAATCTTTGCTCGCACACTCACAGCATGCTTTGCCCAACTGTGGGCAAATCCGAAAAGCATTACTGTGCATGCACTCGCGCACTATGTTCCGGAAGTATTTCACTGTGTACTGGGACATAGTGCATGGGCGCATACGCAGTAATGCTTTTCGGCTTCACCCGCAGTTGGGCAAAGTATACTGCGCGTGCACGAGCAAAGATTGCATTGCGCACACGCAAACTATGGAGGACAAGTACTCTAATTCTCAAACATATTGCGGACAACAGGGACAGATGGGGTGGAGAAATGAAGACGAAACGCCCCCCATCGGACTGGAAAAAAGGCATTTACATATCCCGCTAATTTGAGGTGACAGGTTCCCTTTAAAACATTCCAGAAAAAAATCTGACCTTTTTCAAAATGGAAAAAATACTAAATAGAAATTTAAATCCTCTGCTTTTGTTTCAGCTCCCTGTGGTGGGCAGTATACAGGGATGGATGGAGTGGTTTTATCCCCACACTACCCAAATAATTACACTTTGGGGCAGATTTGTCATTATTCAATAACTGTTCCTAAAGAATTTGGTAAGTTACTAATTAATGTATTTAAAAATGCATGCAGTACACTCATGTGACATTTTCTTAAATGTTTCATAAATATTCCAAATTCTAATTTTGAACAGTGAACACAAATCAAAAATGGCTGAGAGAAACATTAAGACAGTTGCACAAAAACAATATTGGGTTTAGTCAGATGCAGAAATAGTTGGAGAGTTGAATTTGCATGTCAACAAAATTTTACACCTTTGAAAAAATAGGTTCTCTACAAAGGATAATTTTGACATTGATGTATTTTATTGTTAGTGTAAATAAAGCCTAGGACTCAACTTGTTGATATGGTCAATATATCAGTAAGCTTGAATATCTTTTTTCTTATACTTTTCAAACCTGTTTGTCCTATATTTCTGCTTATCACCTATGTCTATAGAACAAAAATGCAAGATTAGTTTATCACAGTTATCTATGATGTATTGCAAGTGCTATTGTTTGCAAACAATATACCAAAAATATGTAATCATTTTTTTTTTACATTTCTAGTTGTTTTTGGCCAGTTTGCCTATTTCCAGACATCATTAAATGATCTGGTAGAACTTTTTGATGGAGCCCATTCACAGTCCAGACTTCTAAGTTCTCTTTCTGGTAGCCATACAGGTAAGTAAAGTAAATTCCTTCTCATTGTTCCTCTATGAAGTTGATTATTATATTGAATATGTTTTCTAGTAGACAATATGATCATTTCAGGTTGATGATTTTCAAGTTCTGCTATATTGATTTTTGAAGCATTTTATTCTCCATATTTATTTGCTGACAGTATAAATCCACAAATGACCATATTTCCCAATTTAAATATGCACAAAAAGCTGAGCAATTTTTAAGATAATCACAGGGACATAACTGAGCTATAGACAATTCAGACAGGTGGGTCTCTGCTGGCATCCTCCTGCCCGCCACCCAGGACTGACAAGTCTTTGCTTACTTAAGTGTAGAGGCAGAGTTCCTCTTGTCTGACGTCTGACTAGTCAACTGTGGTTATTGAAGTTTTTTTTTTTTCTGAAATGCGGAGCATTTCAGAGTCAAACATGCCTGACTGAGTTCATACAGTCAGTTCCAGATATGTACTGCCTACTAATTGGGCAGCATGTATCAGCTGCTATGTTCGCTTTAACTCATGTTTCAGTCTTCAGCTACCTGATGTCACCTGCTTCTGAAATATATTCAAATGCATTAGAAATCTGACAGGTTACTCTTCAAATTAGACAATAGTTAGTCTTAATAATTGGTAATCATACCTATAGATGTAGCAAATGTTCAGATGATGACCTACTTATTTGAAAGTAAAACACTATGGTGCACTAAAAAAATGTTTAGAATTGAGAGTCCTCAGTGGTTGATACCTTTTAATGGCTAACTGAAAATATAGTAACAAATTGCAAGCTTTCGAGACTACATACGTCTCTTCATCAGGCATAGACTAATTCAAATTCTGAAGAATCACATATTTATGCACAACATAGCACAGAACAAAAAAAAAACATGGATAAGACAAATGGCATGAAGCAGAATTACCATAAGTGATAAAACAGTTACGTCCATAAATGTTGGGCCAGTTCTTAGATAAGGAATGTTTTATTGTCCTGATTGGGGTCTCTGTTGTGATGACCCCTTATAGTCTGAGGGGCAAGTTCCTTAGTTGATGTAAAAAGACATAAATCCATGCGACACATTCATTCCACCACTAAGACAGTCAAAGGTCGTCATCAGTTTATATTCCCAGACTCTTCTGTCTCTCTGTGTTTTGAAGTTACCTTTCAATACAAGTGATTTCATGTCCATAATGCTATTATTTGGGAGACAAAAATGTATTGCCACAGGTAGATCCATTCTTTTTTCTCTTATTGTATGGTGGTGAGAATTCATTCTTGTTCTAAGCTTTTGCCCTGTCTCTCTGGGGAGCTTATGACGAAGAGACCTGAGTAGTCTCGAAAGCTTGCAATATGTTACCATCTTTTCAGTTAGCCATTAAAAGGTATCAACCACTGAGGACTCTCAATTCTAAACATTTTTCTATCTACTGGCTAACACGGTACCAAGATATATATCTTTCCTGTATCAATATGGTGCACTAATGCATTTATGCAGCACATACATTTGTTGTACTACTATATTAGGTGTTATTTATGTACAGTAGTGTTATTCTAATAGTAAGTTGATTTCTTGTAAGTTTTGTTTTATGACAATAGAGCAGTTTACAATCTTACAGAAAGCACAAATTACATCTTTATTAGCTTAGTTCTGACTGTATCTGCCAAATAGTTACAGACTGAACTTTTATAGCACAGCTTTGATATGCTGACAGATATCTTTAATGAAAGAATGGTGATTTTTAGATCATATTTTTCTCAAATCTAGTTTTCCTTACAGGGTTGAGTTGTTAGGCACAATGCTTGATTGGCTGTCTTGTTGAAACCATCTTGCATGTGTTCACACCATGACTTTTCCCATCTCACCATACATTATTAATGCATGAGATGTTTCTCAGAATAAAGTAAGGTGGAACCATTCAGGAATAGGCTAATCTAAGTGAGTCATGCTGCTGGACCACAGTGATAAGCTGTAATCAGTGATAGAATCCGACAGGATGTGTTCAATTTCCTTGCAGGGCAAACACAGGAGGAATTAAGCATTACACAGATTTCATTGAGATCAATCAACTGTCTGTGTGATATATAGACATTTTAATTCATAGAGTGATGCCCTTTGTTACCGCTCTCCACTCTAGTTAGCACTGAGAATCTGGACTAGAAAGTGTTCCCAAATAGTGCAGAATTTACCTGTTAAGATATTTGAAAACTGGTTATTTTGATTAGAGGATCACATTAAAGAGGATCTGTCACCAATAGGGTTGAGCGAAACGGGTCGATCATTTTCAAAAGTCGCCGACTTTTGGCTAAGTCGGCGTCTCATGAAACCCGATCCGACCCCTGTGCTTGTCGGCCATGCGGTACGCGACTTTCGCGCCAAAGTCGCGTTTCAATGACGCGAAAAGCGCCATTTCTCAGCCAATGAAGGTGAACGCAGAGTGTGGGCAGCGTGATGACATAGATCCTGGTCCCCACCATCTTAGAGAAGGGCATTGCAGTGATTGGCTTGCTGTCTGCGGCGTCACAGGGGCTATAAAGGGGCGTTCCCGCCGACCGCCATCTTACTGCTGCTGATCTGAGCTTAGGGACAGGTTGCTGCCGCTTCATCAGAAGCAGGGAGAGCGTTAGGCAGGGTCCACTAACCACCAAACCGCTTGTGCTGCAGCGATTTCCACTGTCCAACACCACCTTCGGTGTGCAGGAACAGTGGAAGCTATTTTTTTTTTTTTTTCCCCTCAGCGCTGTAGCTCATTGGGCTGCCCTAGAAGGCTCCGTGATAGCTGTATTGCTGTGTGTACGCCACTGTGGAAACCAACTGCTTTTTTCAAAGCACATATCCTCTTGTTCCTTCCTTTCTGCACAGCTATCTTTTTTGTTTGTCCACACTTTTTATTTAATTTGTGCATCAGTCCACTCCTATTGCTGCCTGCCATACCTGGCTTACATTACTGCAGGGAGATAGTAATTGTAGGACAGTTTTTTTTTTTTTTTTGATTTTTTTTTGGGGGAGATTAAGATTGGCATTTCTGCTACAGTGCCATCCCTGTGTGTGCCATCTCTCACTGAGTGGGCCATAGAAAGCCTATTTATTTTTTCCGTGATTTGTGTTCTAAAATCTACCTCAACACAGAAACACTACATCAATCAGTGGGAGAAAAATATTGGCCTCAGTCAGGGCTTGTGTGCCACTGCTGTGTGTGCGCTATCTCTCATTCAGTGGGCTATAGCAAGCCTATATTTTTTTTTTTTTTTTTTTTTTAATATTATTTGGTTTCAAAAGTCTCCCTGAAAAAAAAAAAAACCTAAAAAAACAGTGGGAGAGTAATATTGCCCTTTCAGCTTGTGTGCCAGTCTTGACTCCTGGGTGTGCCACCTCTCTCCCTCTCATTCAGTGGGCCATAGAAAGCCTATTTATTTTTTTTTTTAAATATTATTGGGTTTCTAAAGTCTCCCTGAAAAAAACAAAAAATACATAAAAAAACAGTGGGAGAGTAATATTGCCCTTTCAGCTTGTGTGCCAGTCTTGACTCCTGGGTGTGCCACCTCTCTCCCTTTCATTCAGTGGGCCATAGAAAGCCTATTTATTTTTTTTTTTAAATATTATTGGGTTTCTAAAGTCTCCCTGAAAAAACAAAAAAAACCTAAAAAAACAGTGGGAGAGTAATATTGCCCTTTCAGCTTGTGTGCCAGTCTTGACTCCTGGGTGTGCCACCTCTCTCCCTCTCATTCAGTGGGCCATAGAAAGCCTATTTATTTTTTTTTTTAAATATTATTGGGTTTCTAAAGTCTCCCTGAAAAAAACAAAAAATACATAAAAAAACAGTGGGAGAGTAATATTGCCCTTTCAGCTTGTGTGCCAGTCTTGACTCCTGGGTGTGCCACCTCTCTCCCTCTCATTCAGTGGGCCATAGAAAGCCTTTTTTTTTTTTTGTTTTTTTAATATTATTTGGTTTCTAAAGTCTCCCTGAAAAAAACAAAAAAAAACATAAAAAACAGTGGGAGAGTAATATTGCCCTTTCAGCTTGTGCGCCAGTCTTGACTCCTGGTTGTGCCACCTCTCTCTCTCTAATTGTGGGCCATAGAAAGCCTTTTTTTTTTTTTTAAATATTATTGGGTTTCTAAAGTCTCCCTGAAAAAACAAAAAATACATAAAAAAACAGTGGGAGAGTAATATTGCCCTTTCAGCTTGTGTGCCAGTCTTGACTCCTGGGTGTGCCACCTCTCTCCCTTTCATTCAGTGGGCCATAGAAAGCCTATTTATTTTTTCCGTGATTTGTGTTCTAAATTCTACCTCAACACAAAAACACTACATCAATCAGTGGGAGAAAAATATTGGCCTCAGTCAGGGCTTGTGTGCCACTGCTGTGTGTGCTATCTCTCATTCAGTGGGCTATAGCAAGCCTATTTTTTTTTTTTTTTTTTTTTTTTTTTAATATTATTTGGTTTCTAAAGTCTCCCTGAAAAAAAAAAAAAACCTAAAAAAACAGTGGGAGAGTAATATTGCCCTTTCAGCTTGTGTGCCAGTCTTGACTCCTGGGTGTGCCACCTCTCTCCCTCTCATTCAGTGGGCCATAGAAAGCCTATTTATTTTTTTTTTTAAATATTATTGGGTTTCTAAAGTCTCCCTGAAAAAACAAAAAATACATAAAAAAACAGTGGGAGAGTAATATTGCCCTTTCAGCTTGTGTGCCAGTCTTGACTCCTGGGTGTGCCACCTCTCTCCCTTTCATTCAGTGGGCCATAGAAAGCCTATTTTTTTTTTTTTAATATTATTTGGTTTCTAATTCTCCCTGAAAAAAAAAAAAAAACCTAAAAAAACAGTGGGAGAGTAATATTGCCCTTTCAGCTTGTGTGCCAGTCTTGACTCCTGGGTGTGTCACCTCTCTCCCTCTCATTCAGTGGGCCATAGAAAGCCTATTTATTTTTTTTTTTAAATATTATTGGGTTTCTAAAGTCTCCCTGAAAAAACAAAAAATACATAAAAAAACAGTGGGAGAGTAATATTGCCCTTTCAGCTTGTGTGCCAGTCTTGACTCCTGGGTGTGCCACCTCTCTCCCTCTCATTCAGTGGGCCATAGAAAGCCTTTTTTTTTTTTGGTTTTTTTAATATTATTTGGTTTCTAAAGTCTCCCTGAAAAAAACAAAAAAAACATAAAAAACAGTGGGAGAGTAATATTGCCCTTTCAGCTTGTGCGCCAGTCTTGACTCCTGGTTGTGCCACCTCTCTCTCTCTAATTGTGGGCCATAGAAAGCCTTTTTTTTTTTTTTTTTTAATATTATTTGGTTTCTAAAGTCTCCCTGAGAAAAAAAAATAAATAAATTAGGTGGGAGATTAATATTGACATTAGTGCTTGAGTGACAGTCCTGCGTGTGTGTCATCTCTGTGATTTTGTGCCACAGAAAACAGAGTGTGTAACATTGTGCCTGATTTTCCTTGTGGTCTCACCAACCTGTTAAGGGATATTGAAATCATACTGAAGTTATAGCTCACCGTGTAAGTTGTTTGATAGCAACAAATAAAGTTACTTTGGTTAAGATTTTAAAACAATGAGGAAGTCTGGTGCAAGAGGTCGTCGTGGGCGTTCATTGTCAGCTGGTAATGATGGTAGTGGTAGTGGAGCATCAGGTGGTCGTGGGGATAAAAATATTCCACCTAAGTCTGGAGCTGTGGAGCCAGTTTCGTCGTCAGGCTACACAAGGCCTCGAACGCTCTCTTTTCTGGGAGTAGGAAAACCGCTTTTAAAGGCGGAGCAGCAACAGCAAGTTTTGGCTTACATTGCAGACTCAGCCTCTAGCTCTTTTGCCTCCTCTTCCGAAACTGGTAAATGTAAAAGCAGCGCGTCGCTTGTGGATGTTCACGGTCAGGGACAAGTCGCTTCCTTGTCCTCCTCAGCAAAAACTACAACAAGAGAGAAGGATGCAGCAGGCGACACAACGGGTCACTCCATGGAGCTCTTTACACATACCGTCCCTGGCTTAGAAAGTGAAACATTTAACAGGCCATGCCCATTACAAGTATATTCTGACATGGAGTGCACTGATGCACAGCCACAGCCAGAGTACTATGCTGCTCCTTTGACTCAGACCACCACATTGCCCTCTCAGGGTACAGATCCACAATCAGACCCTGATGAGACTATGTTGCCCCGCCACGAACGCTATACCACCGACCGACACAGTGACACAGACGAAGTTGCACACGAGCTCGAAGAGGAGGTAATAGATGACCCAGTTATTGACCCCGATTGGCAGCCATTGGGGGAACAGGGTGCAGGCGGCAGTAGTTCAGAAGCGGAGGTGGAGGAGGGGCCGCAGCAGGCATCAACATCGCAACAGGTTCCATCTGCCGGGCCCGTATCTGGACCAAAACGCGTGTCAAAGCCAAAACCTGTTGGAGCACAGCGTTGCCATCCGGTTAAAGCTCAGTCTGCAATCCCTGAAAAGGGATCAGAGTCTAGGAAGAGTGCAGTCTGGCATTTTTTTAAACAACATCCAACTGATCAGCGCAAAGTCATCTGTCAAAAATGTTCAACTAGCTTAAGCAGAGGTCAGAATCTGAAAAGTCTAAATACTAGTTGCATGCATAGACACTTAACCACCATGCATTCTCAAGCCTGGACTAACTACCAAACGTCCCTCAAGGTTGTAGCACCCTCGGCCAATGAAGCTAGTCAGCAACGCAACATCCCTTCCGTCACTGTAAGGCCACCATTTTCCGCACCACCGGCAGTATCTGTGCAGGTTTCTTTGCCAGCCAAAAGCAGTCAGGGTCAGGGAATCACCAGTTTTGTAGGAGGAAATATTGCATGTAGGGCACCGGCGGAAACAATACCGTCTCCAACCGTCTCTCAGTCTGCCATGTCCACCGGCACACCCGAAAGTTCCACGATCTACAGCTCTCCAGTCCAGCTCACCCTACATGAGACTCTGGTTAGAAAAAGGAAGTACTTATCCTCGCATCCGCGTACACAGGGTTTTAACGCCCACATAGCTAGACTAATCTCGTTAGAGATGATGCCCTACCGGTTAGTTGAAAGCGAAGCTTTCAAAGCCCTGATGGAGTACGCTGAACCACGATACGAGCTACCCAGTCGACACTTTTTTTCCAGAAAAGCCATCCCAGCCCTGCACCAGCATGTTAAACAGCGCATCGTCCATGCACTCAGGCAATCTGTGAGTACAAAGGTGCACCTGACTACAGATGCATGGACCAGTAGGCATGGCCAGGGACGTTATGTGTCCATCACGGCACACTGGGTGAATGTGGTGGATGCAGGGTCCACAGGCGACATCAATTTAGGGACAGTTGTGCCTAGCCCACGGTCTAGGAAACAGTTGGCTGTAGGCGTTCGCACCCCCTCCTCCTCCTCCTCGTCCTCCTGCAGAAGCTACAGCTCTTCCACAGAACGCAGTCGGCCAACCACTCCATCGGCAGATGACACTGTTGCACACCAGTTGTCCCATTATGGGCCAGCTACTGCCAAGCGTCAGCAGGCTGTATTGGCTATGAAGTGTTTGGGCGACAACAGACACACCGCGGAAGTTCTGTCCGAGTTCTTGCAACAAGAAACGCAGTCGTGGCTGGGCACAGTAGATCTTGAGGCAGGCAAGGTAGTGAGTGATAACGGAAGGAATTTCATGGCTGCCATCTCCCTTTCCCAACTGAAACACATTCCTTGCCTGGCTCACACCTTAAACCTGGTGGTGCAGTGCTTATTGAAAACTTATCCTGGGTTCTCCGACCTGCTCCTCAAAGTGCGTGCACTTTGCTCACATATCCGACGTTCGCCTGTACACGCCAGCCGTATGCAGACCTATCAGCGGTCTTTGAACCTTCCCCAGCATCGCCTAATCATAGACGTTGCAACAAGGTGGAACTCAACACTGCACATGCTTCAGAGACTGTGCGAACAGAGGCGTGCTGTTATTTATTTGTGGGAGGATACACGGGCAGGCAGTAGGATGGCAGACATGGAGTTGTCAGGTGTGCAGTGGTCGAAGATACAAGACATGTGTCAAGTCCTTCAGTGTTTTGAGGAATGCACACGGCTGGTTAGTGCAGACAACGCCGTAATAAGCATGAGCATCCCCCTAATGCGTCTGCTGATGCAAAGTTTGACGCACATAAAGGAGCAGGCGTCTGCACCAGAGGAAGAGGGAAGCCTTGATGACAGTCAGCCATTGTCTGGTCAGGGCAGTGTACAGGACGAGGTAGCGGGCGAAGAGGAGGTGGAGGACGAGGAGGATGATGGGGATGAGTATATTTTTAATGCGGAAACTTTCACGGGGGCACAGGAAATTGGTTGCGTGTCACGGCCGGGTTCTGGTTTTTTGAGGGACACAAGTGACGTAGATTTGCCTGCAACTGCCCCTCAACCAATCACAACCGGAGATTTGACAAGTGGAACTTTGGCCCACATGGCGGATTATGCCTTACGTATCCTACAAAGGGACACACGCATTACGAAAATGATGAACGATGACGATTACTGGTTGGCCTGCCTCCTTGATCCACGCTATAAAGGCAAATTGCAAAATATTATGCCACATGAGAACTTGGAACTAATATTAGCAACCAAACAATCAACTCTTGTTGACCGTTTGCTTCAGGCATTCCCAGCACACAGCGCACGTGATCGTTCTCACACGAGCTCCAGGGGGCAGCAGACTAGGAGTGTTAGGGGTGCACACATCAGAAGTGGCGTTGGACAGAGGGGTTTTCTGACCAGGTTGTGGAGTGATTTTGCTATGACCGCAGACAGGACAGGTACTGCTGCATCAATTGAAAGTGACAGGAGACAACATTTGTCCAGTATGGTTACTAACTATTTTTCATCCCTTATCGATGTTCTCCCTCAACCGTCATTCCCATTTGATTAC
Source organism: Ranitomeya variabilis (assembly GCF_051348905.1). Classification (NCBI taxonomy): domain Eukaryota; kingdom Metazoa; phylum Chordata; class Amphibia; order Anura; family Dendrobatidae; genus Ranitomeya; species Ranitomeya variabilis. Next base: position 831,895,370 of record NC_135233.1, read on the forward strand.
TGGGCCTCCAAATTAGACACCTGGCCAGAATTGGCAGAATATGCATTGCAGGAGCTTGCTTGCCCGGCAGCAAGTGTCCTATCAGAAAGAGTATTCAGTGCTGCAGGGTCAATATTAACCGAAAAAAGGACTCGTCTGGCTACCCAAAATGTTGACGATCTAACATTCATTAAAATGAACCACAACTGGATTTCAAAATCTTTTGCCCCACCTTGCCCGGCCGACACCTAGCTTTCCTATGAAAAGCTCTTGCCTGTGAATTACTTTTCTAATGTCTAATTTGCTGCTGCAGATTGTACAGCATACGACATGTTTACACCTCCCTAAATGGCCAAACTCCCCACACGGGGCCGTGGTATCGCGACTTGGCGCAAGCACCCGTGAGACTGCTGTTTGTCTGAAGAGGTGGGTGTGCTCGCTTTTGGTTGACGGCATTGCTACTGGGTCCCTCATAGTACAATGTAGTGTCTCTGGCGGTGGTGGTGCGCACCCAACGTCAGACACACCGTTGTAACATGAGTGGCCCTGGGGCGGTCCCGCCGGCCTCAAGAGAGTTCCCCCCTACCCCAGCTCAAACTGGGCTCTACTACGTGCAAAATTATGTCGCACAGCTCCACCAATCTTTAGTCTATTCGCTGACATCATTCAATGTCTGGCACTGACAATACAAATTTGTAGACATCTATGATGCAACTTAAAGTAGTCTGTGTCTGTGTCCTATATTGGCACCATTAAATAGTTACTGCCAAATTACTATGTCAGAAACACAGCAGATGAGCCCACCCCTGTACCTAAGTATGCCATCTTTTTTTTTGTTTTGGTTGTTTTGCGAGACATTAACATCTATTTATATTTTGGGAGTACTGGGACAGACACTCCTTGCACTACTCCTCCACTCAGCACCAAGCTGCCTGCCCGTGTATCCATGTAACCGCTGTAAAACTGCCATGAGCCTATTGTTTGTTATTTTAGGCCTTTGATAGCCTGTCTGCGGTCCCTACTCCTCCACTGACCACCAAGCTGCCTGCCCGTGTATCCATGTAACCGCTGTAAAACTGCCATGAGCCTATTGTTTGTTATTTTAGGCCTTTGAAGCCTTTCTGCGCTCCCTCCTTCCACTAGTCCTCCACTGACCAGACCACTGCTGCCCGTGTACCCCTGGAACCAATTTTAAAGTGCCTACAGTCAGCCCATTTTATTGTGTTAGGCCTTCGAAGCCTGTCTGCGGTCCATACTTCCACTAGGCCTCCACTGACCAGACCACTGCTGCCCGTGTACCCCTGGAACCAATTTTAAAGTGCCTACAGCCAGCCCATTTTATTGTGTTAGGCCTTCGAAGCCTGTCTGCGGTCCATACTTCCACTAGTCCTCCACTGACCAGACCACTGCTGCCCGTGTACCCCTGGAACCAATTTTAAAGTGCCTACAGCCAGCCCATTTTATTGTGTTAGGCCTTCGAAGCCTGTCTGCGGTCCATACTTCCACTAGTCCTCCACTGACCAGACCACTGCTGCCCGTGTACCCCTGGAACCAATTTTAAAGTGCCTACAGTCAGCCCATTTTATTGTGTTAGGCCTTCGAAGCCTGTCTGCGGTCCATACTTCCACTAGTCCTCCACTGACCAGACCACTGCTGCCCGTGTACCCCTGGAACCAATTTTAAAGTGCCTACAGCCAGCCCATTTTATTGTGTTAGGCCTTCGAAGCCTGTCTGCGGTCCCTCCTTCCACTAGGCCTCCACTGACCAGACCACTGCTGCCCGTGTACCCCTGGAACCAATTTTAAAGTGCCTACAGCCAGCCCATTTTATTGTGTTAGGCCTTCGAAGCCTGTCTGCGGTCCATACTTTAAATACTCCTCCACTCACCACCAAGCTGCCTGCCCGTGTATCCATGTAACCGCTGTAAAACTGCCATGAGCCTATTGTTTGTTATGTTAGGCCTTTGAAGCCTTTCTGCGCTCCCTCCTTCCACTAGTCCTCCACTGACCAGACCACTGCTGCCCGTGTACCCCTGGAACCAATTTTAAAGTGCCTACAGCCAGCCCATTTTATTGTGTTAGGCCTTCGAAGCCTGTCTGCGGTCCATACTTCCACTAGTCCTCCACTGACCAGACCACTGCTGCCCGTGTACCCCTGGAACCAATTTTAAAGTGCCTACAGTCAGCCCATTTTATTGTGTTAGGCCTTCGAAGCCTGTCTGCGGTCCATACTTCCACTAGGCCTCCACTGACCAGACCACTGCTGCCCGTGTACCCCTGGAACCAATTTTAAAGTGCCTACAGCCAGCCCATTTTATTGTGTTAGGCCTTCGAAGCCTGTCTGCGGTCCATACTTCCACTAGTCCTCCACTGACCAGACCACTGCTGCCCGTGTACCCCTGGAACCAATTTTAAAGTGCCTACAGCCAGCCCATTTTATTGTGTTAGGCCTTCGAAGCCTGTCTGCGGTCCCTCCTTCCACTAGGCCTCCACTGACCAGACCACTGCTGCCCGTGTACCCCTGGAACCAATTTTAAAGTGCCTACAGCCAGCCCATTTTATTGTGTTAGGCCTTCGAAGCCTGTCTGCGGTCCATACTTCCACTAGGCCTCCACTGACCAGACCACTGCTGCCCGTGTACCCCTGGAACCAATTTTAAAGTGCCTACAGCCAGCCCATTTTATTGTGTTAGGCCTTCGAAGCCTGTCTGCGGTCCATACTTTAAATACTCCTCCACTCACCACCAAGCTGCCTGCCCGTGTATCCATGTAACCGCTGTAAAACTGCCATGAGCCTATTGTTTGTTATGTTAGGCCTTTGATAGCCTGTCTGCGGTCCTTACTTTAAATACTCCTCCACTCACCACCTAGCTGCCTGTGTATCCATGTAACCGATGTAAAACTGCCATGACTGCCTACTGTTTGTTATTTTAGGCCTTTGATAGCCTGTCTGCGGCCCCTACTTGCAATACTCCTCCACTGAGCACAATGCTGCCTGGAGTGCCTGCCTGTGTATCCATGTAACCGATGTAAAACTGCCATGACTGCCTACTGTTTGTTATTTTAGGCCTTTGATAGCCTGTCTGCAGCCCCTACTTGCAATACTCCTCCACTGACCACACCAATGCTGCCCGTGTACCCCTGGAACCTATTTAAAAGTTCATAGAGCCTAGTTATATATTTTATTTACTATTAATAAGGCCATGATGGACTACGCTGTACCACGCTACAAGCTAACCAGTCGACACTTCTTTTGCGAGAAAAGCCATCCCAACCCTCCACCAGCATGTAGAAGACCGCATTGTCCATGCACTCTGGCAATCTGTGAGTACAAAGGTGCACCTGACAACAGACGCATGGACCTGTAGGCATGGCCACGGAAGATTACGTGTCCATTACGGCGCAATGGGTTAATGTGGTGGATGCATGGTCCACAGGGGACAGCCTACTAAGTCTGTCTGCAGTCCCTAATTCAAATTGTCCTCCACTGTCTAAATCGGAACTTCCACCTTCTGGCTTTCGGCCTATAGTATCAGAAATTAAACTGCATTTGGCCTTCAACTTTGGTTAGGGCCTACTAACGGCTTCTGCCCCTCCCTGGTGTTGCCCTCAACTAAATAAAGCTGAGCTTCAACCTTCCGGCTCTCATTATGTGGTTTTAAAAAAAAAAATGGTGGTTAGGGCCTACTAACGGCTTCTGCCCCTCCCTGGTGTTGTCCTCAACTAAATAAAGCTGAGCTTCAACCTTCCGGCTCTCATTATGTGGTTTAAAAAAAAAAAATGGTGGTTAGGGCCTACTAACGGCTTCTGCCCCTCCCTGGTGTTGTCCTCAACTAAATAAAGCTGAGCTTCAACCTTCCGGCTCTCATTAAGTGGTTTTAAAAAAAAAATGGTGGTTAGGGCCTACTAACGGCTTCTGCCCCTCCCTGGTGTTGTCCTCAACTAAATAAAGCTGAGCTTCAACCTTCCGGCTCTCATTAAGTGGTTTTAAAAAAAAAAAAAATGGTGGTTAGGGCCTACTAACGGCTTCTGCCCCTCCCTGGTGTTGTCCTCAACTAAATAAAGCTGAGCTTCAACCTTCCGGCTCTCATTATGTGGTTTTAAAAAAAAAAATGGTGGTTAGGGCCTACTAACGGCTTCTGCCCCTCCCTGGTGTTGTCCTCAACTAAATAAAGCTGAGCTTCAACCTTCCGGCTCTCATTAAGTGGTTTTTAAAAAAAAATGGTGGTTAGGGCCTACTAACGGCTTCTGCCCCTCCCTGGTGTTGTCCTCAACTAAATAAAGCTGAGCTTCAACCTTCCGGCTCTCATTAAGTGGTTTTAAAAAAAAAAAAATTGGTGGTTAGGGCCTACTAACGGCTTCTGCCCCTCCCTGGTGTTGTCCTCAACTAAATAAAGCTGAGCTTCAACCTTCCGGCTCTCATTATGTGGTTTTAAAAAAAAAAATGGTGGTTAGGGCCTACTAACGGCTTCTGCCCCTCCCTGGTGTTGTCCTCAACTAAATAAAGCTGAGCTTCAACCTTCCGGCTCTCATTAAGTGGTTTTAAAAAAAAAAAAAATGGTGGTTAGGGCCTACTAACGGCTTCTGCCCCTCCCTGGTGTTGTCCTCAACTAAATAAAGCTGAGCTTCAACCTTCCGGCTCTCATTATGTGGTTTTAAAAAAAAAAATGGTGGTTAGGGCCTACTAACGGCTTCTGCCCCTCCCTGGTGTTGTCCTCAACTAAATAAAGCTGAGCTTCAACCTTCCGGCTCTCATTAAGTGGTTTTTAAAAAAAAATGGTGGTTAGGGCCTACTAACGGCTTCTGCCCCTCCCTGGTGTTGTCCTCAACTAAATAAAGCTGAGCTTCAACCTTCCGGCTCTCATTATGTGGTTTTAAAAAAAAAATGGTGGTTAGGGCCTACTAACGGCTTCTGCCCCTCCCTGGTGTTGTCCTCAACTAAATAAAGCTGAGCTTCAACCTTCCGGCTCTCATTATGTGGTTTTAAAAAAAAAATGGTGGTTAGGGCCTACTAACGGCTTCTGCCCCTCCCTGGTGTTGTCCTCAACTAAATAAAGCTGAGCTTCAACCTTCCGGCTCTCATTAAGTGGTTTTAAAAAAAAAAAAAATGGTGGTTAGGGCCTACTAACGGCTTCTGCCCCTCCCTGGTGTTGCCCTCAACTAAATAAAGCTGAGCTTCAACCTTCTGCTCCAAATTACCATTTTAAAAAATGCAATAGGCTTTTCCGGCCTACTAAAGGTGTCTGCCCCTCCCTGGTGTTGTCCTCAACTGAACAAAGCTGAGCTTCCACATTCTGGCTTTCGCCCTATACTATCAGATATTAAACTGCATTTGGCCTACTAGTGTGGTTAGGCCCTTGAAACAGTGTCTGCTGCTCTTGGGTTTGCTACTCCACTGAACAAAGCAATGCCGCCTGTTTAGTCCTGTTACCAATTTTGAACTGCATGTAGCCTACTTTATTCTTTGGCCCTATATCTGTTTCCTCCTCATCCTGCCCATTGCCCAGCCACTGCTAAATGAGTCTGCTGGTACATTGACCTAGACCACTACATTCCCCTTGTACTCTACACAGCCAGAATCTGTCCCTGCTGAAAGTAAGGTTCCCCTTCCCGCATGTTATACCACCTTACACAGGGACAAAGAGGAAGGTGCAGATGAAAGTGCAGGTTCCTTCATCAGGTGGGGGGGCATACTCGTTGGCGACGTCACTGGCACAGGGCCCCTCAGAGTACGCAAAAGTGTCGCTGCTGGTGGGAGGCGCCCCCGCCATGCAAACACACCGCCGTACTTTGAGGGGCCCTGTGCCAGTGGCAATGCGAACGAGTGGGCCCCCCCTGCTTGCTCAGGATCACAGCACTTGCAACTTTTAAATACTTACCTTTCCCTGCAACACCGCCGTGACGTAGTCCGCATTTCCTGGGCCCACGAAAAACTTGAGCCAGCCCTACTCCCCCCACAACTTTCCCCCAATTCCCTATGCCCAACTATTATTATACAGTTAATTAAGATTGGCAAGCTTCAGAAACAAGAATGGATGTTTTTGGCATTAAAATGGGCACTGTAGGTGTTTTCCTGGCCTCCACTCACTGCCGACTATGCTTCCCCATTGACTTGCATTGGGTTTCGTGTTTCGGTCGATCCCCGACTTTTAGCGATAATCGGCCGACTGCACTCGACTCGACTCTGGACAAAATCGGGTTTCCCAAAACCCTACTCGATCTTAAAAAAATGAAAGTCGCTCAACCCTAGTCACCAAGTCAAAAGTGGCCTGTTTTTGCTCTTATTTTGCTCTCCTTAGTAGTGATGGGTGAATCCCCCAATGCTCGTCATCAGCGGGTTCACCCGTTTTTTGTAAAGTTCAAGTTCGGGGCCGAACATGACATGAACTTGCATCCGAACCCCGAACTCGGACTTTTCATATATGGGATGGGAATCTGTAACAGAAAAGCAGAAAATTAATAATAAGCATTTGAATTATATTTACTTATACCCGCTGTCTCCCGGCTGCATCTGCTCCCGGGGCCACTCATCAGTATTGACTGCACTCGGCAGTCTTCGGCTTTTTCCGCACGAACACTGCCAGAAAAAGCCTAAGACTGCCGAGTGCAGTGAATACTGGCAGAAGGTAATGTGCGGCCTCGGAAGCAGATGGGGTCAGGAGACAGCGGATGGGAGGATGCATCGCTGGACAGGTAATTATAATTCTAATGTTTATTATTAATTTTTTGCTTTTTTTACAGCCCGAACTGGACCTGAACTGTAACATGGGTTTCCATGGAAACCCGTGTTCGTGACCATGTGACCGAACACTATGTGTTTGGTAGGGTCCCGAACTTTACAGTTTGGGTTCGCCCATCCCTACTCCTTAGCAATACATGTTTTAAATCTGCCATATGGTTCTAAAATGATGGACAATTCTTTTGTGCAAATTTTTATAGTCTTCACAAAGGGGATGGTGATGGTGCTTAGATGGAGCAAATTATTTTTTTATCGATCAGGCACCTGGTTGCTATCCAAGTTTTTAACACATTTAATTGAGAAAAAAAATCAATTTTTTGACTGCAAAACACCCACTGATATTTACACTTATGACAAAACCTTGCCTTTCAGTAGCAGCCCTGCTTATGCAAATACACACATGCACACAATGTCACATCACTACTATTGCTATCCTTGCAATAGTTGCCCATATTTACATTTTTGAAGTGCAAATTTTATTTTCCCGAATCCTTTAAATCTTTTAATAGTTTATTCAATTTTATAATATAATTGTATCAAAATTATAAAACAATATAAAAGATACCATAAGTGAATAAAAAACATGAAGATAAAGTGTGCCAAGGGATTTCAGAGCAGCCGACGGTGACCTGGCAATTGAGATGAAGATCGGACAGTTGGCAGTGAGAAGGTTTTTTTTTCAGAAAAATGGCGACTGATGGCTGACATTTTGCTGGATTTGCACAAAGTCAAATTTTTAAAAAATCATAGTTTGCCAAATTCTGAGCACGTTAATGGCATCTGTTTTGGGAAATAAGCTTTACTTATATTGCTTTTCAGCTATCACATTTCATTGTCAATCGTGGTTGACTACTTCAGACAGTATAAAAAATTGTGACCAGCCAAGCAGCACAATTTTAGGCTTTTAATACTAAAGTACCTAAAATTGATTGTTGTGTATTACTTAATTGCTGACTCTCAATAAACTCAATTTAAAAATGGGTGTGGTAATTTAATTCTGTGAATAGTAATTAAAAGTTTTAAGTGATTCAGTATGTAGGAAAGTTCTGTTCCTGTATTATCCTGTACTATGTAGGATTGAGTTGATTAAGGCCAGTGAGGAGCAAATTACAGCAGGCGCACAGGTTTATTCACAATGCCCTGTAGCTATCACACTACATTGTCTAGTGCAGCCTATCAGGGTGGACTATTCCAGCCAGAGTAAAATACGGGGGCCAGCCAAGCATCACCAATTTATATTTATTATCTAGGAATAGACATAGACCTAATGCTGAGATAATCTTATAAATGTGCCACTGCTATGTGTTGTGTAATGGCTGTGTTTGACCGTGCAGGAACATGGCCTGATGATACCACATCTCCTGGGTCGGGAAGACAGCAAGAGTAAACAGATAGCAAATGACTCTTTTTATGGGGTAAAACATTTCCTACCTGTTTGTAAACAATATTTTACATCAAAGAAATAATAATTTGTGATTGCCTGCTGTAATATCTGTATACTCTTGCTTCCTCCCCCCGGCCCAAAAGATGTCGTATGATCAGACTATGTTCCTGACACAGCCATTACACAGTACACAGCAGGGGCACATTTATAAGATTATCAGCACAGGAACATTTATTTAAACGCATACAATTGTGGAAATTATTATTATTCCAAGATCTATTGATTAAAATGAACTTTTTTTCATGGAAAAACCTCTTTAATATACAGTCCTGTCTGTGGTTGACTGACAAGTAGCCTTCTGTGGGATCTGTGAGGCTGTAGTACAGTATATATCAGACTTAGAGGCTTTTGTTTTAAAACCCCATTGTCACCCTCAGATTGCACTGTGGGGGTGCCCATGAAATGACAAAAAGAGCACAGTCCCCTTGTTAAACTTCTTATATGCCATTTTCACTATTTAAAAGTGGCATATGATGGGTTAAACTGCTAGAATAGGTGATAATTCTGACCTTGGCAGTTACAGCTGATGTCTGACTGTGTTTATAAGTCTGGCTCCTGCAGTTGTTTGCTCCAGTACAGAAGTTATACTGCTTGATCAACATGAAGTACATATCCGGCTTGGAGCACTAAGTGACTGGTGTTAATGACAGATATGTTAGTCAAGTAACATAAATGGGTTAAAAACTGATTTTGAAAATGGAATGGCCAACATTCTTAAAAATAAGCAAACTCACCTTACCAATTGCCAGCACTTTTCGTTTCTCCCATTATTTTTTGATCCAGCTGAACAGGCATGTGACGAACGCTGCAGGCAATGATTGACTGCAAAGATCACATGTCTGTATGACAGACAATAAATATATATTTTATTTTAGAAATTTTCCACCTTTCATGTTCAGAACTTACTCTTTTTCCAAAAATGTTACATTGTCCAATTTTAGCTTCACCTCAATATCCCCCTTTGACCAAGGTTGTCAAGTATCTATGGTTTTGGACAATTTTCTGGAAGAAAGAAATCATTTTCTTTCCTAGAGTTATGCACATTTCTTTACTATTATAATACATCAAAAAAATTTAAATTGATATGTGCCTTTATTCTGAGCAGATTGTTCAAATGCCAAAGTCACAAAAGAATTCCATTTATAACTTCAATCAAAATTTAATGTACAGAAGATGGTGGTAGTCACGTTTGTCTTGTTGCAATTTTAGAGAACTAAGTGAGTAGGTGATAAAGCATTCCTTTGTACGAATACATATCTGCAAGTAAAACCTCTTTCAGATTAAGCAGTTCTTGTCTGGAAATAATATTTATTAAGATCAGAGAAATCTGGTTGAAACTGTGCTAAGAATGTGTACATAATGCTAAATGCATAAAGAGTGATTATTGCAGGAAAAATATATTGTTAGTATATTATATGTAAACAAGTTCAATAAGTTATCATAAGTTGCACTTACCTTTGGGATTTAATGGTGAGCTTGAACATAAGAATACAAAAAAGTGTTGTATATCGCTTAGGCTGGGTTCACATTACGTTACAGGCATCCGTTAGACGGACTACGTTACACCGCGGCATAACGCGGTGTAACGCAGTCCGTTAACGCCGCCATTGAGTCCAATGTCGGACGCATCACTAGCGCACGCCCACAATGGCCAACAGAGTCTTGTGATGGCTTGTTTTTTTGTGGGATGAGCTGACATTTTTATTGGTTCTATTTTCGGGCACATTACATTTTTTGATCGCTTTCTATTCTAATTTTTGGAGACAGAATGAACAAAAACCAGCAATTCAGGAATTGCTTTTTTTATACCATTCCTCATGTAGTAAAATTGGCAAAACCACTTTATTCTTCTGGTCAGTATGATTAGAGCGATACCTCATTTATATTTTTTTATGCTTTGTCGCTTTTATACAATAAAAATATATATATATATTTTATAGAAAAAAAATAATTATTTTGGCATCACTTTATTCTGAGAACTATAGCTTTTTTATTTTATTTTATTTTATTTTATATGACTATATGGGGGCTTGGTTTTGCAGGACAAGATGACATTTTTAGTGGTACCATTTTTATTTATGTTTGTCCTTTTGATTGCATTTTATTGCTCTTTTTGTTTGGCGGTATGATAGTAAAGCAATGTTTTTTGCCTCTTATTTTATTAGTTTTTCTATGATGTTCATAAAAGGGGTTAACTAGTGGGACAGTTTTATAGAGCGGGTATTTACGGACGTGACAATAAAAATTTGTGTACTTTTATTGAGTTTTTTTTATTTACATAAATAAATGTATTTATTGGAAAAATAATTTTTCTTTTTTTTCTTTAATTAGGGATTTAAAAAAATATATTTTTACAGTTTGTAATTTTTTTAAAAACTTTTTTTCATTGTCCCGGATGGGACATTACTATATTATATCAGATCGCTGATCTGACACTCTGGAACTGACAGGCAGGCAAGGAGACATGCCGGACTCTGCTCTAATCAGGCGCTCACAAGACAACTTCTCTGAAACCAGAAGTTTATATATACTATACAAAAAGACACATATGCATGTTTTTCTCAATATTTGACATGAAATTAGAATAAACCTCTACAGTTTTAGGTTAATTACGAATGCTATAGTTATTAATATTTGCCAAATGCCAGAATAATGAGAAAGAGAATGTTTTAAGGCATTTTTATTACTTACTGCAAAGTCAAAAGTTTACATACCTTTCATTAGTATTTTGCACCATTGCCCTTAAACTGAATTACTTGGGTCAAACATTTGAGATTTACTTCCACAAGCTTCTCACAATAGTTGGTCAGAATTTGGGCCCATTCCTCCTTACAAAACTGGTATAATTGATCCAGGTTTGCAGGTCACCTTGCTCGCACATGCCTTTTCATCTTTACCCATACATTTTCAATAGGATTGAGATGGGGGATTTGTGATGGCCACTCCAAAACATTGACTTTTTTATCCTTAAGCCACTTTGTTACCATTTGGCAGTATGTTTCGGGTCATTGTCTAATTTCAATTTCAAAGTTCAATTTTAGTTTCATCAGACCACAGGACATATCTCATAAAATTAAGGTCTTTGTTCCTGTGTGCATTTTCAAAACATTAATCTGGCTTTTTATGTCTCTTTTGGAGTAATGGCTTCTTCCTTGTAGAGTGGCCATTCAGCACATGTTGATACAGTACTTTTTTCACTGTGGATATTGACACAATCTTCCCAGCTTGTGCCAACATCTTCACAAGGACTTTTGCTTTTGTCCTTGGGTTGATATGCACATGTCGGACCAAAGCATGTTCATCTCTGGGACACAGAAGCCATCTCCTTCCTGGGGATTATGATGGCTGGACATTCCCATCTTGTTTGTACTTGCATATAATTGTTTGTACAGATGAATGAGGCTCCTTCGGGTATCTTGAAATTGTACCCAAGGATGAGCCAGACTTGTGCAAGTCCACCATTCTCTTCAGATTTCTTGAGACTTTCCCTTGATTCTGCAGAAGGAATCAATGTGATTCAGGTGTGTATTAAAATACATCTACTGGTGTGTCTCTAACTAACTGCCAAAAGACCATCAGGAAAAGCTTAGCCACACATAGTAACAACACAGTTCACATGTGATTATGCTGCGTTCCCGGCACTTGCCTGCAGGAGGGTTTTATTTTATTTAGTATGTATAGGTATTCATTATGTAAACTAGGGGGCAGGTCACTGTGGGATCAGTGATCAGTCAGCAGTATGCATTATGAATGCTTAATCAGAGCACCACATGAAGACTTCCCTAACAGGCCCTCCCTCGGGCGTAAGCATATCATAAACACAAAACTGAAAATAAAGATTAAAAAACAACCACAGGATGGATTTAATCAATCAAGGTATCATTTTAATCAGTATAATGGTGGCGACCTAACACTGTCTGTAGGTTTTTGTGCACAATCCTGCTGACAAGTTCCCTTTAAGGTACATCTAAATCACTCACTGTGAAAAACGCCCCATTCAGCATTTGTAGAGAGTTTATTTCTGATTTATCTCTAATATAATGTAAATGCATATTCTTTTTGATCAAAGCCTCACAAGCTTAGAAGTCAGTGGAGGCAGTGTCATAATAAAGAACCGCATCAACTCCTATAGCACACATGGACAGTAATGAGGAGACTGATACACTCAGATGTAAACTAGATAATAAATAATACTTCAGGATACACAAAATTATCCTCTTCCCCCTAGTTAATGGTATAACAGTCCTATACCATAACATAATGAAGGTGGTGTAAGGTGGGTTAAAGGTAAATAAATCCGAATTATGTAGATTAAGCAATTATGATGATGTCTTATATTTAATATTTGATGGAGAGTCCATGGAACATGAACTCATATGCATGGCAAGTTCAAAATTGTCCAAAAAATCATATTGGCCATAGAGGACAACACCAGGCACACACTGCACGAATCATCCATAGGACAACACCTCATTTAGGTCTTTTGGCACCAATTAGTCAAGCCTGAAGGTCCACTCACATTTCTTTTGCGAAATATGCCTATCAAGATAACCCTTGCTTGTCATGATCTTGATTCCTCAATAATGCAAAAAGAGAACTCTTCAATTCTCCAACTATGCACCTGACTTATATGGCGGGTGATCGGGGTGTCCCACTGATGTCAAATGTCGCCCAGGTGTTCCCCCACCCTCTGTTGGAATTCCCTAGTCATTTTTCCAACGTAATCTAGAGGGCCGTGTCTTACCAGACATGAAGCTAGAGAATGATTTGGAGGGGCCAGTCCACCTTCAAATACAGCAATCCTCACATCTGATGAAGCCGCATGTTCTTCTATCTAACTAGGTTCCTCTGATGAGTGCCTTCTCATACAAGCTGTGCCGGAGTCTTTCCTTTATTGATCTACCCCTCCTATACATCATATTGGGAGATCTTGATAAGTCAACCAATAGGTCAGGATAGGACAACAGGACATCCCAATGTCTTTTCAAGACACTGTATATTTTATTTGTCTATTTGCCTGATTATCATAGGTGTCTAGGATCCTGGTATGATTGTCCTCTCTTTTGACCCTGTTTGATTGGATAAGATGTTCTCTCTTGTCAGTTTAATAGATAGGATCCTGTCATATGTGAAATTGATCTTCCAGAATCAAAGTAGAATGTGCAAAAACTGTGTGTCTGTGTGGAAGTTTCCTGAGGCTCTATTTGCACCTTCAAATCCTTTGTGATAAAACTGTGTTTCAGTGACAAATCATAAGGCCAGATTTCAACTTAAAAACCATTAGGCCTACTGTAGTGGAGCAGCCACGAGACTCAATAAACTACTCGGAATCATTTGTGCTAAAATATGTTTTAGTGTCAAATCAAAAGGCCAGATTTCCACTTAAAAATCATTTGGCCTAATATTGGGGTGGAACCACAAGGCCCAATTTGCTACTCCAAATTGTTTGTGATAAAACTGTGTTTCAGTGTTAAATCAGTCTGCCAGATTTCCACTTCAAAATTCTTATGCATAATATTGGAGTAGAAATAAGCAAAGTCCAGCTCACCATACTGACATTCCCAAGGACTCGGAGCACGGAACCGCTGTGTCAAGGCGTGGACGAACAGGAGAAGAAAGGAGATCCAGCTCAACGATGCAGTGAAAAATCCATAACTTTATTCACTTCCAATAGTATAGTGTAAGGATAAAACATCAGCGTGCAATAGAATAAAATCCAGGATCAACGCGTTTCCGGTGGCACAGCACCCTTAATCATGAACATGATTAAGGGTGCTGTGCCACCGGAAACGCGTTGATCCTGGATTTTATTCTATTGCACGCTGATGTTTTATCCTTACACTATACTATTGGAAGTGAATAAAGTTATGGATTTTTCACTGCATCGTTGAGCTGGATCTCCTTTCTTCTCCTATAATATTGGAGTACAGCCTGGAAGGCCAATTAGCTACTCCAAATCCTTTGTGATAAAACTGTGATTCAGTGGCATAGCAGTGTTGTTCAGGCACACTATCTAAGAAAATAGTGATTGTTCCTTTAGTGACTTGTGACTGACAGCTGTGGGCCTAAGGTTGTGAAACAGCAGGTTACAAGAGGGAATTGCTACTTACAACATGAGTGGGAAAAAGCTAGGTTGTAGTGGAAGGGGGAATAGGCTTGGAGTTCATCTTGTATGTGGGTTACGTGTTAATGTGATTGATACCTCAGCAGAACAAACACTGCCTCGTCCTATACAAAGACCACTGACATCAACATATGTTACTGACCAGGCTACTCAACTCCCTTTCTTTGGCAGCCACACAATGGTATATTTTGTAGATGAGGCTCAAAAAGAGCATATGCAACAGTGGATGGCAAGTGCTGAATCAAGTGTCTTCTCCTCTTCCTCCACCTTAACATCCAGCAGAGTACGTTCACCCTTGTTTCCCTCTGTGTCAAAAAATTCCAAATGCCCAAATATGGGGAACCTCAGATGGGAAATTCTGCAGAGCTGTTCACACATTCTATTCCATGGGCATCAGAGGTCTGATCCAAAAAAATCACAGAACACAAAGGAGGAAAGCATCTGCAAGTGCCCAAAATGTTTTCATTCTGGATCTGGGGCTGGATGAAGTAGGGTCCAAACAGAAACTAGACCCTCCTCACCAGATGTTAACCACCAAGGGTGGAGGTGATCCTGATGAGACTCAGATACCAGAGGCACACGTACTGTGATGTCAGGGCATGAAGAGGAGGAAGGTGACTCTGAGGGTGAGGAGTGTGAGCGCATAGAGCATGAGGTTTTAGATCTCACTTGGCGTGATCCCAGAGGTAAGCAGCTGAGTACCTTAACAGAGGAGGTGGAGGAGGAGGGAGATGGGAAACTACAATTGTTTACCAACCATAGTCTGCATAAGTGAGAGCTGTCAGCTGTTATGGAAGTAGACATGACTGCTGCTTATTGTCACCTAGCACAATACATATTTCTCAATGCACCATAACATCTCCACCTGCACCTCACTCACAGTCCAGCAGTTTGTCCTGTTCTCTGTACTCCACCCTCTCTCAACACAGCCACCAGCCCTCAGTCCCGCAGTTGTGGTCACATAAAAGAATGTTTTCTACTACACATGGCAAAGCTAAGAGCTCCCATCTCCAATCTCCAATCTGTTAGCCATGGAAATGCTGCCTTTCCATATTGTGGATACAGATAGTTTCAGAAAATTGATGGCTGTCGCAGTCCCCCAGTACTAGTTGCCCAATCGCCATTACTTCTGAAAGAAAACTGAACCTGTGCTACACCAGTATGTCGATGACAAAATCACCCGTTCCCTGAAAAAAATCTATGTCTGCCATGGTGCATTTGACCACTGACACCTGGATGAGCAAACATGGGCAGGGGCATTACATCTCTCTGACTGGGAACTGGATTACTATGGTGGCTGTGGGGGCAGGTGGTTAAGGGACTGCTCCACAATCCTTTCAATCCCCAAGTCTTGTGGGACAAACCTTAGTATCTAGCAGATCCTCCACTGATTCTGCCTCCTCCATCTCTTCTAGGGTCTCCACCCATGCTCACAACCTCTATCTTAATCAGACATGCATTTCAACAGTGCAGATTTATTTCCCCACCTGCAATCAGCAGTGATTAAATTAACATGCCTTGTAGATCACAGTCACACAGCTCAAGAATTGTAGACAGGTATCCAGGCTGAGTTACAGCAATGGTTGTCTCCACTAAACCTGGAGCCAGGGAAGGCAGTGTGCAATAACAGTGCAAACCTGGTGGCGGCCCTCACACACTTGCCTTCCATAGCTCACTTCCTCAACCTGGTGGTACAGCAATTTCTCTGCCACTATCCTGGCCTGGATGTGCTGCTGCATAAAACACGGTTGCTGTATGCTCACTTCCGACAATCGCACCCCGCAGGTCATTGAATTGCATCACTAGAAAGATCTTTTAGCCTACCAGTTAAACATTTCATTAGCAATGTTCTGACATGGTGGATTTCCACTCTGTACATATTGCAGCAGCTGTGGCAGCAGTGATGAGCCCTGGTACAGTATATCCCTTTGCATAGACTGTACCAACGCAGATTTGGTGCAAATCACGCTTGCGGAGTGGACACAAGTGAAGGACTTCTGAACCCTTCAGCACAATTTTGAAATGGCTACTATGATGGTTAGTGCTGACAATGCTGTCATCAGCAACACAATTCCGGTCATCTACATGCTGGAGCACACTTTGAATAGCCTGCATGAAGAAGTGATGGTCCCAGAGGAAGAGGTGGAAATAGAGTAGGATGCTGAAAGAATAAAAATATCTAAAATTTCCGGACTATTATCACACAGGCGGGTACCATGGGAGGGTGTCTTACAGAGATCATGGTACCAGACAAACTGTTAGTGAAGATGCAGAAACTGAGGAACCAATGAGGAAGCATGAGGTGATGTATGCGCAACAGTCAGGAGATAAAGAAGATAATTATCTGCTCTCTGTTGTCCGTGGTTGTTGGGAGGGGACAGAGGAAGTAACCTTGAGTGTTACTCGGCCACCAACACACCATGGACTTGGACCTCATGGAAGTGCCCGATACATGAGAGCCTTCTTGCTGCACTATCTTCAACATGATGACTGTATTCTTTGGGTTAAAATTAGTGCTGAATACTGGGTTGCCACTATGTTAGATCCACGGTACAAGAATAAATTTAGCCTGATGCTTCCCCCCTGGAAAGGGATGCGCACATGCTGGAGTATTGAAACACGCTTGTAGACAATCTTCATAGTGGTTTTCCTCAACAGAAGACAACAGTGAGGCACACTGTAACATTGATACAATATTGAATTATATCTGCTTTCCTAAAGTACTCCTGTCAAAATTTGTATTCTCTTAATACCCTGCTCAAAAAATAAAGAGAATACTAAAATTCCACATCCTAGATATCACTGAATGAAATATTCCAGTTGTAAATCTTTATTCATTACATAGTGGAATGTGTTGTGAACAATAAAACCTAAAAATAATCAATGTAAATCACAACTAATATCCCACGGAGGTCTGGAGTTGGAATGATGCTAAAAATCAAAGTAGAAAATGAAGTTACAGGCTGATCCAATTTCAGTGGAAATGCCTCAAGACAAGGAAATGATGATCAGTAGTGTGTGTGGCCTCCACGTGCCTGTATGATCTCCATACAATGCCTGGGCATACTCCTGATGAGGCGGCGGATGGTCTACTGAGGGATCTCCTCCCAGACCTGGACTAAAGCATCTGCCAACTCCTGGACAGTCTGTGGTGCAATGTGACATTGGTGGATGGTGTGAGTCATGATGTCCCAGATGTGTTCAATTGGATTCACATCTGGGGAATGGGCGGGTCAGTCCACAGCTTCAATGCCTTCATCTTGCAGGAACTGCTGACACACTCCAGCCACATGAGGTGTGGCATTGTCCTGCATTAGGAGGAATCCAGGGCCAACCACACTAGCATATGGTCTCACAAGGGGTCTGAGGATCTCATCTCGGTACCTAATGGCAGTCAGGCTACCTCTGGCGAGCACATGGAGAGCTGTGTGGCCCTCCAAAGAAATGCCACCACACACCATTACTGCCACACTGCCAAATCGGTCATGCTGAAGGATGTTGCAGACAGATTGCTCTCCATGGAGTCTCCAGACTCTGTCACATCTGTCACATGTGCTCAGTGTGAACCTGCTTTCATCTGAGAAGAGCACAGGGCACCAGTGGCGAATTTGCCAATCCTGGTGTTCTGTGGCAAATGCCAAGCGTCGGTGTTAGGCTGTGAGCACAACCCCCATCTGTGGACGTCGGGCACTCAGACCATCCTCATGGAGTCAGTTTCTAACAGATTGTGCAGACACATGCACATTTGTGGTCTGCTGGAGGTCATTTTGCAGGGCTCTGGCAGTGCTCCTCCTGTTTCTCCTTGCACAAAGGCTGAGGTAGCAGTCCTGCTGCTGGGTTGTTGCCCTCCTATGGCCCCTCCACATCTCCTGGTATACTATCCTGTCTCCTGGTGGCACCTCCAGCCTCTGGACACTACGCTCACAGACACAGCAAACCTTCTTGTCACAGCTCACATTGATGAGCCATCCTGGATGAGCTGCATTACCTGAGCCACTTGTGCGGGTTGTAGAGTTTGTCTCATGCTACCACGAGTGTGAAAGCACAACCAACATTCAAAAGTGACCAAAATATCAGCCAGAAAGCATTGGTACTGAGATGTGGTCTGTGGTTCTCACTTGCAGAACCACTCCTTTATTGAGTGTGTCTTGATAATTGCCAATAATTTCCATCTGTTGTCTATTCTATCTGCACAACAGCATATTAATTTGATTGTCAAACAGTGTTGCTTCCTAAGAGGACAGTTTGATTTCACAGAAGTTTGATTTACTTGGAGTTATATTCTTTTGTTTAAGTGTTCCCTTTATTTTTTTGAGCAGTGTATATTGCAGTCATCATATTATAAAGCTCTACCCAGCTAATTCTTCTCTTACACTTTAAGACTATGACATCACTTGATTAAAATTGAAGAGCTGAATCCTTCTAAGGGTATATGAACACGTTGCGGATTTTCTGCGGATCCGCAGCATTTTTTGTGGTGCAGAAGCGCTGCAGATCCGCAATTGATATACAGTACAATGTAAGTCAATGTGAAAAAAAAAAACGCTGTGCTGACGGTGCAGAATACTCCGCGCAGGAACACTATGGATTAAAAGAAGTAGCATGTCACTTCTTTTTTGCAGATCTGCAGCGTTTTTGTACCCATCCCATTATAGAAATCCGCAGGGGTAAAAAACAATGAAAATCCACAAAAATTCCACAGCAAAACTGCACCACAAATGCTGCGGATCCGTACAAAAAATGCGACAAATCCACAGCTGCGTTTTCTGCCAAGACATGCAGAATCCGTACCAGAAGTTCCTAAGCCTAATCCGCAACGTGTGAACATACCCTAACACTATGTAGAAATTGGAGGTCAATTTTACCTATATAACTCATTAGTCATTGGAAAAGTCTCTAGCGGGGGGGGAGGGATCAGCTGTGTCAGGAGTTAAATAGGGAATTAATTTTTGCAGGGAAAAAAGAGTTCCTGTTTCTACATAGAGCACAGAAAAGAGAAGAATTAGTTTGGTACAAAGGCAAATGAACACTTATAAGTACGCAGTGTTATATAATTTGATGACTGCAATAAATTATGATAAAAACTTTGATGGGAGTGCTTCTTTAAGACATAATTGAAGCCGGAAAAAGAAGACTACATAAAGAATAAACCTCTACCTTGTTTTGTGTATAAATATTCATAGAGCAACTGCACTATCAGCTTTTAAATTATACATTATTGTATTTAACATTACAGTGCAATGAATTTAAACAGATATTGAAAGTGTAGTTACTTTTAAACAACTAATTCAAACTGAAAGAACTCAAAAACAGGCTACAGTTATGTGTCAGTTATGTGTTTATATATACATATCTATCTATCTATCTAGATAGATAGATGCAAGTGCTTCTCACTAAATTAAAATATCATCAAAAAGTTAATTTATTTCAGTTCTTCAATACAAAAAGTGAAACTTATATATTATATAGAGTCATTGCAAATAGAGTGATCTATTTCAAGTGTTTATTTCTATTTCTGTTTATGATTAACAAAAACACCTGCAAAGGCATAGTAAGCATTTAAAATGGTCTCTTAGTCTGTGTAAGTAGGCTCCACAATCATGGGGAAGTCTGCTGACTTGACAGATGTCCAGAAGGCAGTCATTGACACACTCAAGAAGCAGAGTAAGCCTCAAAAGGTCAATGCTAAAGAGTGCTGTATCTAAGCAAATTAATGGAAAGTTGAGTGGAAGGAAAAAGTGTTGTAGAAAAAGGTGCACAAGCAACCAGGATAACCCTGGCCTTGAAAGGATTGTTGAGAAAAGGCAAAAATTTGGGGGCGATTCACAAGGAATGGACTATTGCTGAAGTCATTGCTTCAAGAGCCACCACACACATACCCATCAAGGAATGGCTATAAGTGTCACATTCCTTGTGCTAAGCCACTCATTACTAATAGACAATGCCAAAAGCATCTTATCTGGGCAAAGGAGAAAAAGAACTGGACTGTTGCTCAACGGTCCAAAGTGTTGTTTTCAGATGAAAGTAAATTTTGCATTTTATTTGGAAATCAAGGTCCCAGAGTCTGGAGGAAGCATGGAGAGGCACACAATCCAAGCTGCTTGAGGTCTAATGTGAAGTTTCCACAATTAGTCATGGTTTGGGGAGCCATGTCATCTGATGGTGTAGGTCCACTGTGTTTTATCAAGATCAAATTCAGTGAAGCCATCTACTAGTAAATGTTAGAGCACTTCATGCTTCCATCTGCCGACAAGCTTTTTCGAGATGTAAATTTAATTCTCTAGCAGGACTTTGCACCTGTCCACACTGTCAAAAGTACCAATGCCTGGTTTAAAAACAACAGTATCACTGTGCTTGATTGGCCAGCAAACTCGCCTGACCTTTAACCCATACAGAATCTATGGGGTATTGTTAAGAGGAAGATGAGAAATACCAAACCCAACAATACAGGTGAGCTGAAGGCAGCTATACAGCAACCTGGGCTCCCATAACAAATCAGCAGTGTCACAGACTGATCGCCTCTATGCCACACCCAATTGATACAGTAATTGATGCAATAGTATCCCGACCAAGAATTGAATGCATTTACTGAACATGCATTTCAGTAGGCCAACATTTCCAATGTTAAAATCATTTTTCAAGCTGGTGTTATAAATAGTGATGATCGAATACATTTGGCACTATTCGTTACTCGCACGAACAGTACATTACTCAGGCTATTCATTACTTGGCGAGTAATTATACATTCACGTCAATATATTCGAGTGACCTGCCAGGCATGTTTGGTGCTCTATTTGCAGCCAAAGAACATGCTGCACTGGCTTGCCAATCAAAGTGATGCCGGCGCCATCTTTTGTGTGGCATTACTGTGATTGGCTGGCATTCCAGCATCATAGGGGATATTTAAAGGCTGATAGCGCCATCTTGCACACATTGCAGCCAGAAACAGTGTAGGGAGAGCGTAGTTTGGGCGTAGGCAGAGTGAAAGGAGTTCATTGAGAATGATAGGAGCTTATAGTAAGCGTTATTCTTTCCAAAAAGCTCTTTTAAGTGCTGAAGATTGTCTAGATTAGTTATTTGTTAGTTGGGGATTTAGTAGGGAGAAATTTAATAGGAGAAAGAGTGAAAGGCAGGCACCACGTGGGTGTTCTCATCATTGCAAGTACATGCTGCAGATCTCTGCTATTTTACACTGTGTTATATAGTAGCTAGTATTAGGAACAGACTGTGGGATTAGGGTGAAATAGGGAGGGTTTCATCCACTACCAAAATATAAAAATCAGCTATTTGTAGAGGGAAATAATATTAGGTAGTAACAGCATATACAAAAACATTTTTTTGGGAGCTACATAATATACTACATAATATAGGGCCCTTACTAAACTCAGGTTTCATGGCACCTGCTGGCATTCTACAAATTGTAAGCGAGGGTCGCATAATGACATGGCGGTGCACACAGTGGTGGTAGCTGGCAAAGCTCAAAAATGTAAATGGGCATATTTGAAATGGCATTGTAAAAGGATGGAGAATATGTATTCCACTATCTTGCTAACTATTTGGGATGATCCTCCCAAATGTAGAACTGAGAGCACTCACAAATGTTAAAGGAAAAACTAAAGTCAAAATGCTCAGTGTGAATATATGCTAAAGTGGTAGTATAATTTTGTTTTAATTTTTTTTTGTTTTTGCCTTATATGCACATAATTATGAAGGAAAATAATATTTCTTAGCATTTTTTTCTTTTAAAAAAAATTTTGGTCTGGTTTGATAGGTTTTTTCAAAAATCCATAAATCCGGCGCAAGAGTCTGACAACATTATTCCCAAATACCACATGTGAGTCAGAAAGGCATGCAGGCATCTTATCCATGCTGTTCCTATTTAGTTTTAGCTGGTTCCCATCCATTTCACCTTATTTCTCAGGCCCACAGACCTGTTTGTTGGGTCCAGCAGAAAAATATTCGGCTTTCTCATTGACTTGAATTGGATTAGTTATTTGGTATAAATTCACGGATAATAGAATTGATTTGGAACAAATTTCCCGAATCCAAATATTTCACTATTCGATCATCACTAGTTATAAAGTATTCTAATATACTAAGGTAATGACTTTTGGGTTTTCATTGGCTGTAAGCCATAATCATCAACATTATAAAAAAAAACAACACTTTAAATAGATCACTCTGTTTGTAATGACTCTATATAATATATGAGTTTCACTTTTTATATTGAAGAACTGAAATAAATTAACTTTTTATGTTATTCTAATTAGATAGATAGATAGATAGATAGATAGATAGATAGATAGATAGATAGATAGATAGATAGATAGATAGACATATATACAGTGATGGCTGAAAGTGTTGGCATCCTTGAAATTGAACATGAAGTATTTCTCTCAGAAAATTATTGCAATTACACATGTTTTGTTATATACATGTTTATTTCCTTTGTGTGCATTAGAAAAAAAAACAGAAAAAAGTGCAATTTGGACATAATTTCACACAAAAACTCCAAAATGGGCCAGACAAAATTGTTGGTAAATTTCTCTTTCTAAAAATATGGGTAAACAACTTTGCTTCAATCATGTTAAAAAGGGTGGTGAGGCATTATTATTGCTATAAATGTATAAATACTAATAGGCTTATGTGACTTGAAAGCTACAAATCAAACTGTTTTCTCTGGTACACATTTGTTGAAAGAGATATTCATAAAATTCAGTTTAATATTCTTGAAAACAATTTGTTAGTTTGCCAAGAAATTAG
Source organism: Ranitomeya variabilis (assembly GCF_051348905.1). Taxonomy (NCBI): domain Eukaryota; kingdom Metazoa; phylum Chordata; class Amphibia; order Anura; family Dendrobatidae; genus Ranitomeya; species Ranitomeya variabilis. The sequence goes on from NC_135233.1 coordinate 831,918,417, forward strand.
CATAACATGTATTTTTATTATTTTTAAGTAAAACGTATTCACATGAACCATAATCAATATCTTAATATAATAATTTGCTGTTTTTCAGGAGAGACAATGCCATTAGCTGCTTCTAATCACATCCTTCTGAGATTTAGCACAACGAATGGTGCACCTGCCAAGGGATTTCATTTTGTTTACCAAGGTAACCGAACATTTCTCCTATAATATTCTGAACAGTTTGATACTCAACAGTATAATATATAAGAATATGTTTTAGTAGCATTGACAAAGCCTTTATTGCCTAGATTTCAGCATAGCCAATGTTTGTGTTATAGATTTAACCCCTAAGTGACCAAGCCAATTTTAACCTTAATGACCAAGCCAAATTTTACTATTCTGTCCAGTGTCACTTCATGAGGTAATAGATTTAACTCTGGAATGCTTCAACGGATGCCACTGATTCAGAGATTATGGTTTCGTGACATATTGTAACACTTCATGATTTCTTTGAATGGAAATCTGGTGAAAATTGTGAAAATTTAATATTTTTTAAACTTTTAATTCTTATGCCCTTAAGAAGAGATATGACACACTAAATGATGAATAAATAACATTTTCCCACATGTCTACTTTACATCAGTACAATTTTGGAAAGATAACTTATATGGTTAGGAAGCTATAAAAGTTAAAAAGGTGACCAGCGATTTCTCACTTTTCCAACAAAATTTACAAAACCTTTTTTTTGGGACAACATCACATTTGAAGTGATTTTGAGGGATCTTTATGACAGAAAATACCCCAAAGTGACATCATTCCAAAAACTGCACACTTCAAGGTGCTCAAAACAACTTTCCATAAGTTTATTAGCCCTTCAGATGCTCCACAGAAACTGAAACAATGTGGAAGGAAAAAAATGAACATATAATTTTTTTCACAAAAAATGTACTATAGACACAAACTTTTTTATTTTCACTGGCATAATAGGAGAAAATGGACCACAAAATTTGTTGTTTAATTTCTCCTGAATACGCTAATACCTTATTTGTGGGGGAAATATACCGTTTGGGCACAAAGCAGGGCTCGGAAGGGCAGCAGCGCAATTTGATTTTTCGATGTAAAATTTGCTGGAATAATTAGCGGATGCCATGTCGCGTTCGGAGAGACCCATATGTGCCTAAAAAGTGAAAACCTGCCACAAGTGACCCCATTTTGGAAACCTCACCCCTCAAGGATTTTATCCAGGGTTATAGTGAACATTTTAAATGCACAGATATGACACAGAATTTGATAACATTGAATCGTCATATTTAATATGTCATCATTAGTGTTGAGCGCAAGTGCTCTCTACTCCAGTTGGCATCAGGTGCTCGGATATGCATAGAATATTATGGGTGCCTGCCCCACATGTTTTACAGCTGTTAGACACCCCAAAACAACCATGAGGTGATCCGAGAAACTCCATGTATACCCTAGCACCCTACAAACTCGAACACTTGCATTCAAAACTAGCCCAACATATCATAATTTTTATTTTTTACTTTAAAAAAAACAATTCTAACCCCAGCCCTAACCTACCACTAATGCTAACCCCAACTCTAATCCTAACAAACCCCTAACATAGCCACAACCCCAACCTTAACTCCAACTCAAACTCTTCCCTACCCTAAGCCAAACTTGAAAAAATGGAAAAAATAAAATAAAAAGTATTTTATCATTGTGATCTAACTAAGGGCGTGACAATCGGGATCTAATTTACTATTTTTTATTTTGATCACTGTGATATGGTCTATCACACTGATCAAAAGGAACCAAAAGGAAAAATGTTCTATTGTTGCCGGGAACAGGCTGGCAGATCTTGGTGGACGCACTGCGCATGCGCTTGCCACTGTTTTCCAGAAAGATGATGCCGGGTGAGGGACTGATCAGGAGGTACCGGGGGTTCTCTGGGGGCATAATTTCTCTGTATTCTGACATGTATATCATGTCAGAGGAGAGATAAATCATTGAAACAGCTGGCATACTTTTTTGTGATCAGACACCGGAAAATCCACCCCTGATCATGATCTCCGGGGTCTCAGCTATCCCTGGTAGCCGAGACCTTAGAGATTTTCCAACTCTGAGGGGCGCTACAGCCTTATTCACAATCACCATTTTAAAGCAGTCAAGAGGGAATAAATGGCCTTAGCGGCCACCATTTTATTGCATATCAGTACTTTCTAAGGGATTAGAGCTGAAAAATCGCATTGAGCAAAAATAACAGTATCACATGCTGCAAGAACATGTATTCTCCCCAGTGATTTTATTTGTTCTTCTTGGCTTTCTCAAGCATTGAATGGATATTCTACAATATAATCTTCTGATCTTCAACTTAAATTAGATTTCTCAGAAGGGTGTATTGGTTAGAGTACCGAGGCCTCCACCGATGTGATGAAAGAGCTAAATAAGTGCATTGCCACCTCTCTTTTACTGTGATATTATGGAGAGCATTTTTTCTGGGTTAGATGATTTGGACATGAAGATTCTGTGCTCCAACACATTGGATTTTCAATTAATGCTAGCTGCAACCATCTTTCTTTTCTTATATAAAGCAAACCAAGTCACAACACTACACAGTATAAATCCTAAGATATTTACCATTCCTAATTGTCAGTGTATTAGGCCTACAGCCTAATACATTGACAGTCTTCCACTGGTTAGGGGCAATTGTGAGAGCTTATTTAAAAAGCTCTACCAGATCATTTTGCATGAAGATGTCTAAACAGCCACAGACATAAGATATCTGCTTGTGTTGTTTGTTTGGCCCTATTTAGCAAATGACTTCCTAAATATCACATTTTTTAGAATAATCTAGTGTACCAGCACAACTGATTAGAAAGAACATCATCAACTTTTAGCTTTACTCTACGTTTTTAGTTTTTAGTTTTTTACATAAATATTGGATTAACTGTGTTAGAATTGCGGCAATTTTTAAAACCCCTCTACTTTCACAGCCACAAATGTAATTTGATGATTAATTATACTTTAGCAGCTTCAAAGTCCATGTGGGCTGTTAATTCATTTCAAGTCATCATTGATATTAAATAGATTGTCTGGAATAGATATTTGGAAAACACCCATTGAGTCAAAATCATCACTACACCTATAGATAAATTCCCAGAAGGATGTAATTTCCAAAACTGGGTCACTTGATGGGTAATTCTGCTGTTCTGAACTTATGGGTTCTGTATATGGGGTCCACAAACTATTCTAGTAAAATCTGTGTTCCAGGAGTCAAATAGCACTCCTTCCCTTGTGAGTTTCGCCATGTAGTGCTGTACAGGCACAGATGGGGTATTACGACTTTCAGCAGAAATTGTGTAACAAATGGTAATGCCATTTCTACCAATTTCCCCATAAGAAAATGTAAAATCTGAGGCTAAAACAAAATTTTTGTGGTAATAATGTAATTATTTTTTCCTTCACCACCCAGTGTTATAAGGTTCTGTGACACACGTGTGTTGCCAATATGATCACTGCACCCTCATTGAGGAGTGTAGTTTGTAAAATGACGTCACCTTTGAGGTGATCCTGCTGTTTTGGCACTTCAGTGGCATTATGACATGGCAACCGCAAACCATAACAGCAAAATCTCCACTATAATATGGCGCTCCTTTCCTTCTGAGCTTTGTACTGTGCCGCAAAAGTAGTTTTTGACCACATACCAGGTATTGGTGTACACAGGAGAAATTAATCAACAAGTTTTACCACTAGTTTTCCCTTTTTACTCTTGTGAAAGTGAAAAAATTGGTGCTAAAGCAACACTATTGTGGGAAACATTTTATTTTCATAATTTTATAACTGAAATTTGTAAAATTCTATGAAGCACCTGCGGGTTCAAGGTGCTCAACACACCTCTAAATAAATTGCTTAATAGATGAAGTTTCCAAAATGTGGTCACTAGGGTTGAGCGACTTTCATTTTTTTAAGATCGAGTCGGGTTTTGTGAAACCCGACTTAGTCCAGAGTCGAGTCGAGTGAAGTCGGCCGATTATAGCTAAAAGTCGGGGATCGACCGAAACACGAAACCCAATGCAAGTCAATGGGGAAGCATAGCCGGCAGTGAGTGGAGGCCAGGAAAACACCTACAGTGCCCATTTTAATGCCAAAAACATCCATTCTTGTTTTCTGAAGCTTGTCAATCTAAATTAACTTTATAATAATAGTTGGGCACTGGAAATTGGGGGTGATTTGGCAAAAGTTGTGGGGGGTAGGGCTGGTTCAAGGTTTTAGTGGGCACAGGAAACATGGACTACGTCACGGCGGTGGAGCAGTGAGAGGTAAGTATGTCAAGTTTGCAAGTGCTGTGATCCTAAGCAAGCAGGGGGGCCCACTCGTTGGCATTGGCACTGGCACAGGGCCCCTCAAAGTACAGCGGTGTGTTTGCACGGCGGGGTCGCCTCCCACCAGCAGCGACACTTTTGCGTACTCTGAGGGGCCATGTGCCAGTGACGTCGCCAACGAGTATGCCCCCCCACCTGATGAAGGAACCTGCACTTTCATCTGCACCTTCCTCTTTGTCCCTGTGTAAGGTGGTATAACATGCGGGAAGGGGAACCTGACTTTCAGCAGGGTCAGATTCTGGCTGTGTAGAGTGCAAGGGGAATGTAGTGGTCTAGGTCAATGTACCAGCAGACTCATGTAGCAGTGGCTGGGCAGTGGGCAGGATGAGGAGGAAACAGATATAGGGCCAAAGAATAAAGTAGGCTAAATGCAGTTCAAAATTGGTAACAGGACAAAACAGGCGGCATTGCTTTGTTGAGTGGAGTAGCAAACCCAGGAGCAGCAGACACTGTTTTAAGGGCCCAAACACACTAATAGGCCAAATGCAGTTTAATATCTGATACTATAGGCCGAAAGCCAGAAAGTTGAAGCACAGCTTTATTCAGTTGAGGGCAACACCAGGGAGGGGCAGACACCGTTAGTAGGCGGTAACCAAAGTTGAAGGCCAAATGCAGTTTAATATCGGATACTATAGGCCGAAAGCCAGAAGGTTGAAGCACAGCTTTATTCAGTTGAGGGCAACACCAGGGAGGGGCAGACACCGTTAGTAGGCCCTAACCACCAATTTTTAAAAACACAGCACTTAATGAGAGCCAGAAGGTTGAAGCTCAGCTTTATTCAGTTGAGGGCAACACCAGGGAGGGGCAGACACCGTTAGTAGGCCCTAACCACCATTTTGTTTTTTAAAAAACACTTAATGAGAGCCAGAAGGTTGAAGCTCAGCTGTATTCAGTTGAGGACAACACCAGGGAGGGGCAGACACCGTTAGTAGGCCGTAACCAAAGTTGAAGGCCAAATGCAGTTTAATATCTGATACTATAGGCCGAAAGCCAGAAGGTTGAAGCACAGCTTTATTCAGTTGAGGGCAACACCAGGGAGGGGCAGACACCGTTAGTAGGCCCTAACCACCAATTTTTAAAAACACAGCACTTCATGAGAGCCAGAAGGTTGAAGCTCAGCTTTATTCAGTTGAGGGCAACACCAGGGAGGGGCAGACACCGTTAGTAGGCCCTAACCACCATTTTGTTTTTTAAAAAACACTTAATGAGAGCCAGAAGGTTGAAGCTCAGCTGTATTCAGTTGAGGACAACACCAGGGAGGGGCAGACACCGTTAGTAGGCCGTAACCAAAGTTGAAGGCCAAATGCAGTTTAATATCTGATATTATAGGCCGAAAGCCACAAGGTTGAAGCACAGCTTTATTCAGTTGAGGGCAACACCAGGGAGGGGCAGACACCGTTAGTAGGCCGTAACCAAAGTTGAAGGCCAAATGCAGTTTAATATCTGATACTATAGGCCGAAAGCCAGAAGGTTGAAGCACAGCTTTATTCAGTTGAGGGCAACACCAGGGAGGGGCAGACACCGTTAGTAGGCCCTAACCACCAATTTTTAAAAACACAGCACTTAATGAGAGCCAGAAGGTTGAAGCTCAGCTTTATTCAGTTGAGGGCAACACCAGGGAGGGGCAGACACCGTTAGTAGGCCGTAACCAAAGTTGAAGGCCAAATGCAGTTTAATATCTGATACTATAGGCCGAAAGCCAGAAGGTTGAAGCACAGCTTTATTCAGTTGAGGGCAACACCAGGGAGGGGCAGACACCGTTAGTAGGCCGTAACCAAAGTTGAAGGCCAAATGCAGTTTAATATCTGATACTATAGGCCGAAAGCCAGAAGGTTGAAGCACAGCTTTATTCAGTTGAGGGCAACACCAGGGAGGGGCAGACACCGTTAGTAGGCCGTAACCAAAGTTGAAGGCCAAATGCAGTTTAATATCTGATACTATAGGCCGAAAGCCACAAGGTTGAAGCACAGCTTTATTCAGTTGAGGGCAACACCAGGGAGGGGCAGACACCGTTAGTAGGCCGTAACCAAAGTTGAAGGCCAAATGCAGTTTAATATCTGATACTATAGGCCGAAAGCCAGAAGGTTGAAGCACAGCTTTATTCAGTTGAGGGCAACACCAGGGAGGGGCAGACACCGTTAGTAGGCCGTAACCAAAGTTGAAGGCCAAATGCAGTTTAATATCTGATACTATAGGCCGAAAGCCAGAAGGTTGAAGCACAGCTTTATTCAGTTGAGGGCAACACCAGGGAGGGGCAGACACCGTTAGTAGGCCGTAACCAAAGTTGAAGGCCAAATGCAGTTTAATATCTGATACTATAGGCCGAAAGCCAGAAGGTTGAAGCACAGCTTTATTCAGTTGAGGGCAACACCAGGGAGGGGCAGACACCGTTAGTAGGCCCTAACCACCAATTTTTAAAAACACAGCACTTAATGAGAGCCAGAAGGTTGAAGCTCAGCTTTATTCAGTTGAGGGCAACACCAGGGAGGGGCAGACACCGTTAGTAGGCCGTAACCAAAGTTGAAGGCCAAATGCAGTTTAATATCTGATACTATAGGCCGAAAGCCAGAAGGTTGAAGCACAGCTTTATTCAGTTGAGGGCAACACCAGGGAGGGGCAGACACCGTTAGTAGGCCGTAACCAAAGTTGAAGGCCAAATGCAGTTTAATATCTGATACTATAGGCCGAAAGCCAGAAGGTTGAAGCACAGCTTTATTCAGTTGAGGGCAACACCAGGGAGGGGCAGACACCGTTAGTAGGCCGTAACCAAAGTTGAAGGCCAAATGCAGTTTAATATCTGATACTATAGGCCGAAAGCCAGAAGGTTGAAGCACAGCTTTATTCAGTTGAGGGCAACACCAGGGAGGGGCAGACACCGTTAGTAGGCCCTAACCACCAATTTTTAAAAACACAGCACTTAATGAGAGCCAGAAGGTTGAAGCTCAGCTTTATTCAGTTGAGGGCAACACCAGGGAGGGGCAGACACCGTTAGTAGGCCCTAACCACCATTTTGTTTTTTAAAAAACACTTAATGAGAGCCAGAAGGTTGAAGCTCAGCTGTATTCAGTTGAGGACACACCAGGGAGGGGCAGACACCATTAGTAGGCCGTAACCAAAGTTGAAGGCCAAATGCAGTTTAATATCTGATACTATAGGCCGAAAGCCAGAAGGTTGAAGCACAGCTTTATTCAGTTGAGGGCAACACCAGGGAGGGGCAGACACCGTTAGTAGGCCCTAACCACCAATTTTTAAAAACACAGCACTTAATGAGAGCCAGAAGGTTGAAGCTCAGCTTTATTCAGTTGAGGGCAACACCAGGGAGGGGCAGACACCGTTAGTAGGCCGTAACCAAAGTTGAAGGCCAAATGCAGTTTAATATCTGATACTATAGGCCGAAAGCCAGAAGGTTGAAGCACAGCTTTATTCAGTTGAGGGCAACACCAGGGAGGGGCAGACACCGTTAGTAGGCCGTAACCAAAGTTGAAGGCCAAATGCAGTTTAATATCTGATATTATAGGCCGAAAGCCAGAAGGTTGAAGCACAGCTTTATTCAGTTGAGGGCAACACCAGGGATGGGCAGACACCGTTAGTAGGCCCTAACCACCAATTTTTAAAAACACAGCACTTAATGAGAGCCAGAAGGTTGAAGCTCAGCTTTATTCAGTTGAGGGCAACACAAGGGAGGGGCAGACACCGTTAGTAGGCCCTAACCACCATTTTGTTTTTTAAAAAACACTTAATGAGAGCCAGAAGGTTGAAGCTCAGCTGTATTTAGTTGAGGACAACACCAGGGAGGGGCAGACACCGTTAGTAGGCCGTAACCAAAGTTGAAGGCCAAATGCAGTTTAATATCTGATACTATAGGCCGAAAGCCAGAAGGTTGAAGCACAGCTTTATTCAGTTGAGGGCAACACCAGGGAGGGGCAGACACCGTTAGTAGGCCCTAACCACCAATTTTTAAAAACACAGCACTTAATGAGAGCCAGAAGGTTGAAGCTCAGCTTTATTCAGTTGAGGGCAACACCAGGGAGGGGCAGACACCGTTAGTAGGCCCTAACCACCAATTTTTAAAAACACAGCACTTAATGAGAGCCAGAAGGTTGAAGCTCAGCTTTATTCAGTTGAGGGCAACACCAGGGAGGGGCAGACACCGTTAGTAGGCCGTAACCAAAGTTGAAGGCCAAATGCAGTTTAATATCTGATACTATAGGCCGAAAGCCACAAGGTTGAAGCACAGCTTTATTCAGTTGAGGGCAACACCAGGGAGGGGCAGACACCATTAGTAGGCCCTAGCCACCATTTTGTTTTTTAAAAAACACTTCATGAGAGCCAGAAGGTTGAAGCTCAGCTGTATTCAGTTGAGGACAACACCAGGGAGGGGCAGATACCGTTAGTAGGCCGTAACCAAAGTTGAAGGCCAAATGCAGTTTAATATCTGATACTATAGGCCGAAAGCCAGAAGGTTGAAGCACAGCTTTATTCAGTTGAGGGCAACACCAGGGAGGGGCAGACACCGTTAGTAGGCCCTAACCACAAATTTTTAAAAACACAGCACTTAATGAGAGCCAGAAGGTTGAAGCTCAGCTTTATTCAGTTGAGGGCAACACCAGGGAGGGGCAGACACCGTTAGTAGGCTGTAACCAAAGTTGAAGGCCAAATGCAGTTTAATATCTGATACTATAGGCCGAAAGCCACAAGGTTGAAGCACAGCTTTATTCAGTTGAGGGCAACACCAGGGAGGGGCAGACACCGTTAGTAGGCCCTAACCACCAATTTTTAAAAACACAGCACTTAATGAGAGCCAGCAGGTTGAAGCTCAGCTTTATTCAGTTGAGGGCAACACCAGGGAGGGGCAGACACCGTTAGTAGGCCGTAACCAATGTTGAAGGCCAAATGCAGTTTAATATCTGATACTATAGGCCGAAAGCCACAAGGTTGAAGCACAGCTTTATTCAGTTGAGGGCAACACCAGGGAGGGGCAGACACCGTTAGTAGGCCCTAACCACCAATTTTTAAAAACACAGCACTTAATGAGAGCCAGAAGGTTGAAGCTCCGCTTTATTCAGTTGAGGGCAACACCAGGGTTGGGCAGACACCGTTAGTAGGCCGTAACCAAAGTTGAAGGCCAAATGCAGTTTAATATCTGATACTATAGGCCGAAAGCCACAAGGTTGAAGCACAGCTTTATTCAGTTGCAGCTTCTTTGCAATAATATAAAGAAGACGCGACAGGACAACACTCGGTGGATGCCATATCTGTGTTTTCAATGGAAAAAAACCTTTCAGTTAACTACTTGCAGGAGAAAGTTTTTGTAGCTGGTGGCCAATTTTGGTACTGTACCAGTTTTTGGTTGCATGTGTTTTTGTTTTTAATGTTAAAATGTATGCATTTGATATCTCTCCAGTATTTTCTTTATTATAAGCAAAATACTTATTTTTATATTTTCTGATGTTTTATACCGGAGTGTTCCTCGGGACACGCTTATAAACTTGATAATTGGTTCCAGGGGTACACGGGCAGCAGTGGTCTGGTCAGTGGAGGCCTAGTGGAAGGAGGGACCGCAGACAGGCTTCGAAGGCCTAACATAATATAATGGGCTGGCTGTAGGCACTTTATAATTGGTTCCAGGGGTACATGGGCAGCAGTGGTCTGGTCAGTGGAGGCCTAGTGGAAGGAGGGACCGCAGACAGGCTTCGAAGGCCTAACATAATAAAATGGGCTGGCTGTAGGCACTGTAAAATAGGTTCCAGGGGTACACGGGCAGCAGTGGTCTGGTCAGTGGAGGCCTAGTGGAAGGAGGGACCGCAGACAGGCTTCGAAGGCCTAACATAATAAAATGGGCTGGCTGTAGGCACTGTAAAATAGGTTCCAGGGGTACACGGGCAGCAGTGGTCTGGTCAGTGGAGGCCTAGTGGAAGGAGGGACCGCAGACAGGCTTCGGAGGCCTAACACAATAAAATGGGCTGGCTGTAGGCACTTTAAAATAGGTTCCAGGGGTACACGGGCAGCAGTGGTCTGGTCAGTGGAGGCCTAGTGGAAGGAGGGACCGCAGACAGGCTTCGAAGGCCTAACATAATAAAATGGGCTGGCTGTAGGCACTGTAAAATAGGTTCCAGGGGTACACAGGCAGCAGTGGTGTGGTCAGTGGAGGCCTAGTGGAAGGAGGGACCGCAGACAGGCTTCGAAGGCCTAACATAATAAAATGGGCTGGCTGTAGGCACTGTAAAATAGGTTCCAGGGGTACACGGGCAGCAGTGGTCTGGTCAGTGGAGGCCTAGTGGAAGGAGGGACCGCAGACAGGCTTCGAAGGCCTAACATAATAAAATGGGCTGGCTGTAGGCACTGTAAAATAGGTTCCAGGGGTACACGGGCAGCAGTGGTCTGGTCAGTGGAGGCCTAGTGGAAGGAGGGACCACAGACAGGCTTCGAAGGCCTAACATAATAAAATGGGCTGGCTGTAGGCACTGTAAAATAGGTTCCAGGGGTACACGGGCAGCAGTGGTCTGGTCAGTGGAGGCCTAGTGGAAGGAGGGACCGCAGACAGGCTTCGGAGGCCTAACACAATAAAATGGGCTGGCTGTAGGCACTTTAAAATAGGTTCCAGGGGTACACGGGCAGCAGTGGTCTGGTCAGTGGAGGCCTAGTGGAAGGAAGGACCGCAGACAGGCTTCGGAGGCCTAACACAATAAAATGGGCTGGCTGTAGGCACTTTAAAATAGGTTCCAGGGGTACACGGGCAGCAGTGGTCTGGTCAGTGGAGGCCTAGTGGAAGGAAGGACCGCAGACAGGCTTCGAAGGCCTAACATAATAAAATGGGCTGGCTGTAGGCACTGTAAAATAGGTTCCAGGGGTACACGGGCAGCAGTGGTGTGGTCAGTGGAGGCCTAGTGGAAGGAGGGACCGCAGACAGGCTTCGAAGGCCTAACATAATAAAATGGGCTGGCTGTAGGCACTGTAAAATAGTTTCCAGGGGTACACGGGCAGCAGTGGTCTGGTCAGTGGAGGCCTAGTGGAAGGAGGGACCGCAGACAGGCTTCGAAGGCCTAACATAATAAAATGGGCTGGCTGTAGGCACTGTAAAATAGGTTCCAGGGGTACACGGGCAGCAGTGGTCTGGTCAGTGGAGGCCTAGTGGAAGGAGGGACCGCAGACAGGCTTCGAAGGCCTAACATAATAAAATGGGCTGGCTGTAGGCACTGTAAAATAGGTTCCAGGGGTACACGGGCAGCAGTGGTGTGGTCAGTGGAGGCCTAGTGGAAGGAGGGACCGCAGACAGGCTTCGGAGGCCTAACACAATAAAATGGGCTGGCTGTAGGCACTTTAAAATAGGTTCCAGGGGTACACGGGCAGCAATGGTCTGGTCAGTGGAGGCCTAGTGGAAGGAAGGACCGCAGACAGGCTTCGAAGGCCTAACATAATAAAATGGGCTGGCTGTAGGCACTTTATAATTGGTTCCAGGGGTACACGGGCAGCAGTGGTCTGGTCAGTGGAGGCCTAGTGGAAGGAGGGACCGCAGACAGGCTTTGAAGGCCTAACATAATAAAATGGGCTGGCTGAAGGCACTTTATAATTGGTTCCAGGGGTACACGGGCAGCAGTGGTCTGGTCAGTGGAGGCCTAGTGGAAGGAGGGACCGCAGACAGGCTTCGAAGGCCTAACATAATAAAATGGGCTGGCTGTAGGCACTGTAAAATAGGTTCCAGGGGTACACGGGCAGCAGTGGTCTGGTCAGTGAAGGCCTAGTGGAAGGAAGGACCGCAGACAGGCTTCGAAGGCCTAACATAATAAAATGGGCTGGCTGTAGGCACTTTATAATTGGTTCCAGGGGTACACGGGCAGCAGTGGTCTGGTCAGTGGAGGCCTAGTGGAAGGAGGGACCGCAGACAGGCTTTGAAGGCCTAACATAATAAAATGGGCTGGCTATAGGCACTTTATAATTGGTTCTAGGGGTACACGGGCAGCAGTGGTCTGGTCAGTGGAGGCCTAGTGGAAGGAGGGACCGCAGACAGGCTTCGAAGGCCTAACATAATAAAATGGGCTGGCTGTAGGCACTGTAAAATAGGTTCCAGGGGTACACGGGCAGCAGTGGTCTGGTCAGTGGAGGCCTAGTGGAAGGAAGGACCGCAGACAGGCTTCGAAGGCCTAACATAATAAAATGGGCTGGCTGTAGGCACTGTAAAATAGGTTCCAGGGGTACACGGGCAGCAGTGGTGTGGTCAACGGAGGCCGATTGTAATGAGTGTCTGCCAGTTAGTAGTCAAAAAACAACAAATAAATGTGAATGTCTCGCATTAAAACAAAGACACTAAAGGGTGCAATCATTAGGTTCAGGGGTGGGATCCTCTGCGTTGTTTCAGACCTACTAATTTAGCGCAAAGTATTTACTGTGGTAAATAGAGGACACTGCCCCTGACTATGTTATGTACCATCATACATGTCAACACAATGGTATTGTCAGTGGCAGGTATGGAAGGATGTCAGCGCATAGACTAAACATTGGTGGAAGTGTGAGAGATAACTGTGGAAGTGGTAGAGCAATGTTTGACCTGGGGGTGGGTGAACTCTCTTGTGGCCGGCGGTACAGGCCCAGGGCCCCTCATGTTACAACAGTGTGTCTGACGTTGGGTGCGCACCACCACCGCCAGAGACACTTTATTGTACTATGAGGGACCCAGTACCAATGCCGTCGACCAAAAGCGAGCACACCCACCTCTTCAGGCAAACAGCTGTCTCACGGGTGCTTGCGCCAAGTCGCGATACCACGGCCCCGTGTGGGGAGTTTGGCCATTTAGGGAGGTGTAAACATGTCATATGCCGGACAATCAGCTGCAGAAAATTAGACATTAGAAAAGTAATTCACAGTAGTCCGCAGGCAAGAGCTTTTCATAGGAAAGCTAGGTGTCGGCCGGGCAAGGTGGGGCAAAAGATTTTGAAATCCAGTTGTGGTTCATTTTAATGAATGTTAGATCGTCAACATTTTGGGTAGCCAGACGAGTCCTTTTTTCGGTTAATATTGAACCTGCAGCACTGAATACTCTTTCTGATAGGATACTTGCTGCCGGGCAAGCAAGCTCCTGCAATGCATATTCTGCCAATTCTGGCCAGGTGTCTAATTTTGAGGCCCAGTAATCAAATGGGAATGACGGTTGAGGGAGAACATCGATAAGGGATGAAAAATAGTTAGTAACCATACTGGACAAATGTTGTCTCCTGTCACTTTCAATTGATGCAGCAGTACCTGTCCTGTCTGCGGTCATAGCAAAATCACTCCACAACCTGGTCAGAAAACCCCTTTGTCCAACGCCACTTCTGATGTGTGCACCCCTAACACTACTAATCTGCTGCCCCCTGGAGCTCGTGTGATAACGATCACGTGCGCTGTGTGCTGGGAATGCCTGAAGCAAACGGTCAACAAGAGTTGATTGTTTGGTTGCTAATATTAGTTCCAAGTTCTCATGTGGCATAATATTTTGCAATTTGCCTTTATAGCGTGGATCAAGGAGGCAGGCCAACCAGTAATCGTCATCGTTCATCATTTTCGTTATGCGTGTGTCCCTTTTTAGGATACGTAAGGCATAATCCGCCATGTGGGCCAAAGTTCCAGTTGTCAAATCTCCGGTTGTGATTGGTTGAGGGGCAGTTTCAGGCAAATCTACGTCACTTGTGTCCCTCAAAAAACCAGAACCCGGCCTTGCCACGCAATCAATTTCCAGTGCCCCCGGGAAAGCTTCCGCATTAAAAATATACTCATCCCCATCATCCTCCTCGTCCTCCACCTCCTCTTCGCCCGCTACCTCGTCCTGTACACTGCCCTGACCAGACAATGGCTGACTGTCATCAAGGCTTTCCTCTTCCTCTGGTGCAGACGCCTGCTCCTTTATGTGCGTCAAACTTTGCATCAGCAGACGCATTAGGGGGATGCTCATGCTTATTACGGCGTTGTCTGCACTAACCAGCCGTGTGCATTCCTCAAAACACTGAAGGACTTGACACATGTCTTGTATCTTGGACCACTGCACACCAGACAACTCCATGTCTGCCATCCTACTGCCTGCCCGTGTATGTGTATCCTCCCACAAAAACATAACAGCCCGCCTCTGTTGGCACAGTCTCTGAAGCATGTGCAGTGTTGAGTTCCACCTTGTTGCAACGTCTATGATTAGGCGATGCTGGGGAAGGTTCAAAGACCGCTGATAGGTCTGCATACGGCTGGAGTGTACAGGCAAACGTCGGATATGTGAGCAAAGTCCACGTACTTTGAGGAGCAGGTCGGAGAACCCAGGATAAGTTTTCAATAAGCACTGCACCACCAGGTTTAAGGTGTGAGCCAGGCAAGGAATGTGTTTCAGTTGGGAAAGGGAGATGGCAGCCATGAAATTCCTTCCGTTATCACTCACTACCTTGCCTGCCTCAAGATCTACTGTGCCCAGCCACGACTGCGTTTCTTGTTGCAAGAACTCGGACAGAACTTCCACGGTGTGTCTGTTGTCGCCCAAACACTTCATAGCCAATACAGCCTGCTGACGCTTGGCAGTAGCTGGCCCATAATGGGACAACTGGTGTGCAACAGTGTCATCTGCCGATGGAGTGGTTGGCCGACTGTGGTCTGTGGAAGAGCTGTAGCTTCTGCAGGAGGACGAGGAGGAGGAGGAGGAGGTGGTGCGAACGCCTACAGCCAACTGTTTCCTAGACCGTGGGCTAGGCACAACTGTCCCGAAATTGATGTCCCCTGAGGACCCTGCATCCACCACATTCACCCAGTGTGCCGTGATGGACACATAACGTCCCTGGCCATGCCTACTGGTCCATGCATCTGTAGTCAGGTGCACCTTTGTACTCACAGATTGCCTGAGTGCATGGACGATGCGCTGTTTAACATGCTGGTGCAGGGCCGGGATGGCTTTTCTGGAAAAAAAGTGTCGACTGGGTAGCTCGTATCGTGGTTCAGCGTACTCCATCAGGGCTTTGAAAGCTTCGCTTTCAACTAACCGGTAGGGCATCATCTCTAACGATATTAGTCTAGCTATGTGGGCGTTAAAACCCTGTGTACGCGGATGCGAGGATAAGTACTTCCTTTTTCTAACCAGAGTCTCATGTAGTGTGAGCTGAACTGGAGAGATGGAGATTGTGGAACTTGCGGGTGTGCCGGTGGACATGGCAGACTGCGAGACGGTTGGAGATGGTATTGTTTCCGCCGGTGACCTAGATGCAATATTTCCTCCTACAAAACTGGTGATTCCCTGACCCTGAGTGCTTTTGGCTGGGAAAGAAACCTGCACAGATACTGCCGGTGGTGCGGAAAATGGTGGCCTTACAGTGACGGAAGGGATGTTGTGTTGCTGACTAGCTTCATTGGCCGAGGGTGCTACAACCTTAAGGGACGTTTTTATAGTTAGTCCAGGCTTGAAAATGCATGGTGGTTAAGTGTCTATGCATGCAACTAGTATTGAGACATTTCAGATTCTGACCTCTGCTTAAGCTAGTTGAACATTTTTGACAGATGAATTTGCGCTGATCAATTGGATGTTGTTTAAAAAAATGCCAGACTGCACTCTTCCTAGCATCGGATCCCTTTTCAGGGATTGCAGACTGAGCTTTAACCGGATGGCCACGCTGTCCTCCAACAGGTTTTGGCTTTGACACGCGTTTTGGGCCAGATACGGGCCCGGCAGATGGAACCTGTTGCGATGTTGATGCCTGCTGTGGCCCCTCCTCCACCTCCGCTTCTGAACTACTGCCGCCTGCACCCTGTTCCCCCAATGGCTGCCAATCGGGGTCAATAACTGGGTCATCTATTAACTCCTCTTCGAGCTCGTGTGCAACTTCGTCTGTGTCACTGTGTCGGTCGGTGGTATAGCGTTCGTGGCGGGGCAACATAGTCTCATCAGGGTCTGATTGTGGATCAGTACCCTGAGAGGGCAATGTGGTGGTCTGAGTCAAAGGAGCAGCATAGTACTCTGGCTGTGGCTGTGCATCAGTGCACTCCATGTCAGAATCAACTTGTAATGGGCATGGCCTGTTAAGTGTTTCACTTTGTAAGCCAGGGACGGTATGTGTAAAGAGCTCCATGGAGTAACCCGTTGTGTCGCCTGCTGCATCCTTTTCTCTTGTTGTAGTTTTTGCTGAAGAGGACAAGGAAGCGACTTGTCCCTGACCGTGGACATCCACAAGCGACGCGCTGCTTTTACATTTACCAGTTTCAGAAGAGGAGGCAAAAGAGCTAGAGGCTGAGTCTGCAATGTAAGCCAAAACTTGCTGTTGCTGCTCCGCCTTTAAAAGCGGTTTTCCTACTCCCAGAAAAGAGAGCGTTCGAGGCCTTGTGTAGCCAGACGACGAAACTGGCTCCACAGCTCCAGACTTACGTGGAATATTTTTATCCCCACGACCACCTGATGCTCCACTACCACTACCATCATTACCAGCTGACAATGAACGCCCACGGCCACGACCTCTTGCACCAGACTTCCTCATTGTTTTAAAAACTTAACCAAAGTAACTTTATTTGTTGCTGTCAAACAACTTACACGGTAAGCTATAACTTCAGTATGATTTCAATATCCCTTAACAGGTTGGTGAGACCACAAGGAAAATCAGGCACAATGTTACACACTCTGTTTTCTGTGGCACAAAATCACAGAGATGCCACACACGCAGGACTGTCACTCAAGCACAAATGTCAATATTAATCTCCCACCTATTTTTTTTTTTTTTTCCTCAGGGAGACTTTAGAAACCAAATAAGATAAATTGTTTTTTTCAGGGACAATTTAGAAACCAAATAATAATAAAAAAAAAAAAGCTTTCTATGGCCCAGTGCCCACTGAGTGAGAGATGGCACACACAGGAGTCAGGATAAGGAGTGGCACACAAGCCCTGAGGACAGTATTAATCTCCCACTGATGGATGTAGTGTTTTTTTTTTTCAGGTAGATTTTAGAACCCAAATCAAGCAAAAAAATAAATAGGCTTTCTATGGCCCACAGAGTGAGAGATGGCGCTCACAGGAGTCAGGATCAGGAGTGGCACACAAGCCCTGAGGACAGTATTAATCTCCCACTGATGGATGTAGTGTTTTTTTTTCAGGTAGATTTTAGAACCCAAATCAAGCAAAAAAATAAATAGGCATTCTATGGCCCACTGAGTGAGAGATGGCGCTCACAGGAGTCAGGATCAGGAGTGGCACACAAGCCCTGAGGACAGTATTAATCTCCCACTGATGGATGTAGTGTTTTTTTTTTCAGGTAGATTTTAGAACCCAAATCAAGCAAAAAAATAAATAGGCTTTCTATGGCCCACTGAGTGAGAGATGGCGCTCACAGGAGTCAGGATCAGGAGTGGCACACAAGCCCTGAGGACAATATTAATCTCCCACTGATGGATGTAGTGTTTTTTTTTCAGGTAGATTTTAGAACCCAAATCAAGCAAAAAAATAAATAGGCTTTCTATGGCCCACTGAGTGAGAGATGCCGCTCACAGGAGTCAGGATCAGGAGTGGCACACAAACCCTGAGGACAATATTAATCTCCCACTGATGGATGTAGTGTTTTTTTTCAGGTAGATTTTAGAACCCAAATCAAGCAAAAAATAAATAGGCTTTCTATGGCCCACAGAGTGAGAGATGGCGCTCACAGGAGTCAGGATCAGGAGTGGCACACAAGCCCTGAGGACAGTATTAATCTCCCACTGATGGATGTAGTGATTTTTTTTTTCAGTTAGATTTTAGAACCCAAATCAAGCAAAAAAATAAATAGGCTTTCTATGGCCCACTGAGTGAGAGATGGCGCTCACAGGAGTCAGGATCAGGAGTGGCACACAAGCCCTGAGGACAATATTAATCTCCCACTGATGGATGTAGTGTTTTTTTTTCAGGTAGATTTTAGAACCCAAATCAAGCAAAAAAATAAATAGGCTTTCTATGGCCCACTGAGTGAGAGATGGCGCTCACAGGAGTCAGGATCAGGAGTGGCACACAAGCCCTGAGGACAATATTAATCTCCCACTGATGGATGTAGTGTTTTTTTTTTTCAGGTAGATTTTAGAACCCAAATCAAGCAAAAAAATAAATAGGCTTTCTATGGCCCACTGAGTGAGAGATGGCACACACAGGAGTCAGGAGTGGCACACAAGCCCTGAGGACAGTATTAATCTCCCACTGATGGATGTAGTGTTTTTTTTTTCAGGTAGATTTTAGAACCCAAATCAAGCAAAAAAATAAATAGGCATTCTATGGCCCACTGAGTGAGAGATGGCGCTCACAGGAGTCAGGATCAGGAGTGGCACACAAGCCCTGAGGACAGTATTAATCTCCCACTGATGGATGTAGTGTTTTTTTTTTCAGGTAGATTTTAGAACCCAAATCAAGCAAAAAAATAAATAGGCTTTCTATGGCCCACTGAGTGAGAGATGGCGCTCACAGGAGTCAGGATCAGGAGTGGCACACAAGCCCTGAGGACAATATTAATCTCCCACTGATGGATGTAGTGTTTTTTTTTCAGGTAGATTTTAGAACCCAAATCAAGCAAAAAAATAAATAGGCTTTCTATGGCCCACTGAGTGAGAGATGCCGCTCACAGGAGTCAGGATCAGGAGTGGCACACAAACCCTGAGGACAATATTAATCTCCCACTGATGGATGTAGTGTTTTTTTTCAGGTAGATTTTAGAACCCAAATCAAGCAAAAAAATAAATAGGCTTTCTATGGCCCACAGAGTGAGAGATGGCGCTCACAGGAGTCAGGATCAGGAGTGGCACACAAGCCCTGAGGACAGTATTAATCTCCCACTGATGGATGTAGTGTTTTTTTTTCAGGTAGATTTTAGAACCCAAATCAAGCAAAAAAATAAATAGGCTTTCTATGGCCCACAGAGTGAGAGATGGCGCTCACAGGAGTCAGGATCAGGAGTGGCACACAAGCCCTGAGGACAGTATTAATCTCCCACTGATGGATGTAGTGTTTTTTTTTTCAGGTAGATTTTAGAACCCAAATCAAGCAAAAAAATAAATAGGCTATCTATGGCCCACTGAGTGAGAGATGGCGCTCACAGGAGTCAGGATCAGGAGTGGCACACAAGCCCTGAGGACAGTATTAATCTCCCACTGATGGATGTAGTGATTTTTTTTTCAGTTAGATTTTAGAACCCAAATCAAGCAAAAAAATAAATAGGCTTTCTATGGCCCACTGAGTGAGAGATGGCACACACAGGAGTCAGGAGTGGCACACAAGCCCTGAGGACAGTATTAATCTCCCACTGATGGATGTAGTGTTTTTTTTTTTTTCAGGTAGATTTTAGAACCCAAATCAAGCACAAAAAAAAATAGGCTTTCTATGGCCCACAGAGTGAGAGATGGCGCTCACAGGAGTCAGGATCAGGAGTGGCACACAAGCCCTGAGGACAGTATTAATCTCCCACTGATGGATGTAGTGTTTTTTTTTTCAGGTAGATTTTAGAACCCAAATCAAGCAAAAAAATAAATAGGCTTTCTATGGCCCACAGAGTGAGAGATGGCGCTCACAGGAGTCAGGATCAGGAGTGGCACACAAGCCCTGAGGACAGTATTAATCTCCCACTGATGGATGTAGTGATTTTTTTTTCAGTTAGATTTTAGAACCCAAATCAAGCAAAAAAATAAATAGGCTTTCTATGGCCCACTGAGTGAGAGATGGCGCGCACAGGAGTCAGGATCAGGAGTGGCACACAAGCCCTGAGGACAGTATTAATCTCCCACTGATGGATGTAGTGTTTTTTTTTTCAGGTAGATTTTAGAACCCAAATCAAGCACAAAAAAAAATAGGCTTTCTATGGCCCACTGAGTGAGAGATGGCGCTCACAGGAGTCAGGATCAGGAGTGGCACACAAGCCCTGAGGACAATATTAATCTCCCACTGATGGATGTAGTGTTTTTTTTCAGGTAGATTTTAGAACCCAAATCAAGCAAAAAAATAAATAGGCTTTCTATGGCCCACTGAGTGAGAGATGGCGCTCACAGGAGTCAGGATCAGGAGTGGCACACAAGCCCTGAGGACAATATTAATCTCCCACTGATGGATGT
This sequence comes from Ranitomeya variabilis, assembly GCF_051348905.1. Taxonomy (NCBI): domain Eukaryota; kingdom Metazoa; phylum Chordata; class Amphibia; order Anura; family Dendrobatidae; genus Ranitomeya; species Ranitomeya variabilis. The sequence goes on from NC_135233.1 coordinate 831,938,825, forward strand.
AGTGTTTTTTTTTTCAGGTAGATTTTAGAACCCAAATCAAGCAAAAAAATAAATAGGCTTTCTATGGCCCACTGAGTGAGAGATGGCGCTCACAGGAGTCAGGATCAGGAGTGGCACACAAGCCCTGAGGACAGTATTAATCTCCCACTGATGGATGTAGTGATTTTTTTTTCAGTTAGATTTTAGAACCCAAATCAAGCAAAGAAATAAATAGGCTTTCTATGGCCCACTGAGTGAGAGATGGCACACACAGGAGTCAGGAGTGGCACACAAGCCCTGAGGACAGTATTAATCTCCCACTGATGGATGTAGTGTTTTTTTTTTTTCAGGTAGATTTTAGAACCCAAATCAAGCACAAAAAAAAATAGGCTTTCTATGGCCCACAGAGTGAGAGATGGCGCTCACAGGAGTCAGGATCAGGAGTGGCACACAAGCCCTGAGGACAGTATTAATCTCCCACTGATGGATGTAGTGTTTTTTTTTTCAGGTAGATTTTAGAACCCAAATCAAGCAAAAAAATAAATAGGCTTTCTATGGCCCACAGAGTGAGAGATGGCGCTCACAGGAGTCAGGATCAGGAGTGGCACACAAGCCCTGAGGACAGTATTAATCTCCCACTGATGGATGTAGTGATTTTTTTTTCAGTTAGATTTTAGAACCCAAATCAAGCAAAAAAATAAATAGGCTTTCTATGGCCCACTGAGTGAGAGATGGCGCGCACAGGAGTCAGGATCAGGAGTGGCACACAAGCCCTGAGGACAGTATTAATCTCCCACTGATGGATGTAGTGTTTTTTTTTTCAGGTAGATTTTAGAACCCAAATCAAGCAAAAAAATAAATAGGCTTTCTATGGCCCACTGAGTGAGAGATGGCGCACACAGGGATGGCACACACACGGATGGCACTGTAGCAGAAATGCAAATCTTAATCTCCCACAAAAACAAAACAAAAAAAAAAAAACAGGGACTGTCCTACAATTACTATCTCCCTGCAGTAATCTCAGCCAGGTATGGCAGGCAGCAATAGGAGTGGACTGATGCACAAATTAAATAAAAAGTGTGGACAAACAAAAAAGATAGCTGTGCAGAAAGGAAGGAACAAGAGGATATGTGCTTTGAAAAAAGCAGTTGGTTTCCACAGTGGCGTACACACAGCAATACAGCTATCATGGAGCCTTCTAGGGCAGCCCAATGAGCTAGAGCGCTGAGAGAAAAAAAAAAAATGTAGCTTCCTCTGTCCCTGCACACCGAAGGTGGTGTTGGACAGTGGAAATCGCTACAGCACAAGCGGTTTGGTGGTTAGTGGACCCTGCCTAATGCTATCCCTGCTTCTGACGAAGCGGCAGCAACCTCTCCCTAAGCTCAGATCAGCAGCAGTGAGATGGCGGTCGGCGGGAACGCCCCTTTATAACCCCTGTGACGCCGCAGACAGCAAGCCAATCACTGCAATGCCCTTCTCTAAGATGGTGGGGACCAGGACCTATGTCATCACGCTGCCCACACTCTGCATTCACCTTCATTGGCTGAGAAATGGCGCTTTTCGCGTCATTGAAACACGACTTTGGCGCGAAAGTCGCGTACCGCATGGCCGACAAGCACAGGGGTCGGATCGGGTTTCATGAGACGCCGACTTAGCCAAAAGTCGGCGACTTTTGAAAATGAACGACCCGTTTCGCTCAACCCTAGTGGTCACGTGTCAGAGTTTTCTAGGCATCTCACAGGCTTTCCAAATTCAACATAGCGCACACATACCATTCCATCAAACATAGCTCCTTCCTTTCAGAGCTTGGCAGTGTGACAAAACAGTAGTTTCCCATGACACATGGGTATCTGTTGTGAATTTGGATTCTGGGCTCCCCCGGTGGCCGCTTGTGGAATTGGACTTGTCATCCTCTTTCCTGTTTCACCTGGTTCCATCAGTAGTGGGTGTCGCTATTTAAGCTCATTTCTCTGGTGGTTTCTTGCCGGTCAACAATGTTATCTGATGCCTCTCAGTGCTTGTTCCTGCTTCTGACAACTACTAGATAAGTTGGACTTTTGTCCATGTTTCGTTTGCCTATTTGTTCCAGTTCACAGCTGAAGTTTTGTTACTGTGTCTGGAAAGCTCTCGTTGATCAGGGATTGCTACTCTGGTGTTATGAGTTAATGCCAGAGTTTAAGGTAATCTCTGGATGGTGTTTTGTTAGTGTTTTTCTGCTGACCATGAAAGTATACTATCTGTCTTCTGCTATCTAGTAAGCGGACCTCAAATTTGCTAAGACTATTTTCCTGCTGCGTTTGTTGTTTCATCTGAACTCACCGTCATTATATGTGGGGGGCTACTGTCTGCTTTTGAAATATTTCTCTAGAGGTGAGCCAGGTCTTATATTTCCCTCTGCTAGCTATTTAGGTCTTAGGCCAGAGCTGGGCATCTAGCAATAAATAGGAAATGCTACCTGGCTATTTCTAGTTGCGCGGCAGGCTTAGTTCATGGTCAGTATAGTTCCATCTTCCGAGAGCTTGTCCCTCTATAGGCTTGCTATGATCTCTGCTTGCAGAGATCATGACAGTTTGACCGGCCAATAAAGTGTTAAAGACCCAGGTTGAGAAAGGAGAGTTATAAGAAGTCTGCTGGTATTTTTTTTTTTTTTTTTTTTTCCTCCAGTTTGCCTTGCTGCAGTCTTTTTTCTCTCTCTCCTCCTCATCTCTGTATGGCTCTGTGTGCACCTGACAATAATGGATCTTCAGAGTGTAACTGCGGGTTTGAATAATCTCATCACGAAAGTACAAAATTTACAAGATTTTGTGGTACATGCTCCAGTATCTGAGCCGAGAATTCCTTTGCCGGAGTTCTTCACAGGGAATAGAGCTAGCTTCCAGAATTTCCGAAATAATTGTAAGCTTTATTTGTCCCTGAAGTCTCGTTCAGCTGGAGACCCTGCTCAGCAGGTTAGGATTGTGATTTCCTTGCTCAGGGGTGACCCTCAAGATTGGGCCTTCTCATTGCCAGCAGGGGATCCTGCGTTGCGCGATGTGGATGCGTTTTTTCTGGCCTTGGGCTTGCTTTATGAGGAACCTCATTTGGAACTTCAGGCAGAAAAAACTTTGATGGCACTATCTCAGGGGCAAGACGAAGCTGAGGTTTACTGCCAAAAATTCCGTAAATGGTCTGTGCTTACTCAGTGGAATGAGTGCGCCTTGGCGGCAACTTTCAGAGAAGGTCTCTCTGATGCCGTTAAGGATGTTATGGTGGGGTTCCCTGTGCCTGCAGGTCTGAATGAGTCCATGACAATGGCTATTCAGATTGATAGGCGTCTGCGGGAGCGCAAACCGGTGCACCATCTGGCGGTGTCTATGGAAAAGACACCAGAAAGTATGCAGTGTGATAGAATTCTGTCCAGGAGCGAGCGACAGAATTTTAGACGGAAGAATGGATTGTGCTTCTATTGTGGGGATTCTACTCATGTTATATCAGCATGCTCTAGGCGTACAAAGAAGCTTGATAAGTCTGTTTCCATTGGCACCATTCAGTCTAAATTTATTTTGTCTGTAACCCTGATTTGCTCTTTGTCATCCATTGCCACGGACGCCTATGTTGACTCTGGCGCCGCTCTGAGTCTTATGGATTGGTCCTTTGCCAATCGTTGTGGTTTTGATTTAGAGCCTTTGGAGACTCTTATTCCTCTGAAGGGGATTGACTCCACCCCATTGGCTAATAATAAACCACAATACTGGACACAAGTAACCATGCGTATCAATCCGGATCACCAGGAGATTATTCGTTTCCTGGTGCTGTATAATTTACATGACGATTTGGTACTGGGATTGCCATGGTTGCAGTCTCACAATCCAGTCTTGGACTGGAGAGCAATGTCTGTGTTGAGCTGGGGATGTAAGGGTATTCATGGGGACTTACCTTTGGTTTCTATTTCGTCGTCCATTCCCTCTGAAGTCCCTGAGTTCCTCTCAGATTATCAAGACGTCTTGGACGAACCCAAGCTTGGGTCGTTACCTCCGCACCGTGAGTGCGATTGTGCCATAGATTTGATACCGGGTTGCAAATATCCAAAGGGTCGTTTGTTTAATTTGTCCGTGCCGGAACATGCTGCTATGCGGGAATATATAAAGGAGTCTTTGGAAAAGGGACATATTCGTCCATCTTCTTCTCCCTTGGGAGCTGGGTTTTTCTTTGTCTCAAAAAAGGACGGCTCTTTGAGACCATGTATTGATTATCGGCTTCTGAATAAGATCACTGTTAAGTACCAATACCCATTGCCATTGCTTACTGATTTGTTTGCTCGTATAGAGGGTGCTAAGTGGTTCTCTAAAATTGATCTTCGTGGGGCGTATAATTTGGTGCGGATCAGGCAGGGGGATGAGTGGAAGACCGCATTTAATACGCCCGAGGGCCACTTTGAGTATTTGGTCATGCCTTTTGGTCTTTCTAATGCCCCTTCAGTTTTCCAGTCTTTTATGCATGATATTTTCCGCGATTTTCTGGATAAGTTTATGATAGTATATCTGGATGATATTCTGATTTTTTCTGATGACTGGGACTCTCATGTCCAGCAGGTCAGGAGAGTTTTTCAGGTTCTGCGGTCTAATTCTTTATGTGTGAAGGGGTCTAAGTGCGTTTTTGGGGTCCAGAAAATTTCCTTTTTGGGGTATATTTTTTCTCCCTCTTCCATTGAGATGGATCCCGTCAAGGTGCAAGCTATTTGTGACTGGACTCAGCCCTCCTCTCTTAAGGGTCTTCAGAGATTTTTGGGCTTTGCCAACTTTTACCGCCGATTTATTGCTGGTTTTTCGGATGTCGTTAAACCACTGACTGATTTGACCAGACATGGCGCTGATGTTGCTAATTGGTCCCCTCATGCTGTAGAGGCCTTTCAGGAGCTTAAGCACCGTTTTGCCTCTGCCCCTGTGTTACGTCAGCCTGATGTGAATCTGCCTTTTCAGGTTGAGGTTGACGCTTCGGAGATCGGAGCTGGGGCAGTGTTGTCGCAGAAAGGTTCCGACTGCTCCGTCATTAGACCTTGTGCCTTCTTTTCTCGCAAATTTTCGCCCGCAGAGCGGAATTATGATGTTGGGAATAGGGAGCTTTTGGCCATGAAGTGGGCGTTTGAGGAGTGGCGCCATTGGCTAGAGGGGGCTAAGCATCAGGTGGTGGTATTGACTGACCACAAAAATTTGATTTATCTTGAGACTGCCAGGCGCCTGAATCCTAGACAGGCGCGCTGGTCTTTATTTTTTTTCTCGCTTTAATTTTGTGGTGTCATACCTACCGGGTTCTAAGAATGTTAAGGCAGATGCCCTTTCTAGGAGTTTTGACCCGGACTCTCCTGGTAATACTGAACCCACAGGTATCCTTAGGGAGGGAGTAATTTTGTCGGCCGTTTCTCCTGATCTGCGGCGGTCCTTGCAAGAGTTTCAGGCGGATAGACCGGATCGTTGTCCGCCTGATAGACTGTTTGTTCCGGATGATTGGACCAGTAGAGTCATCTCTGAGGTACATTCTTCTGCATTGGCAGGTCATCCCGGAATTTTTGGTACCAGGGATTTGGTGGCAAGATCCTTCTGGTGGCCTTCCCTGTCACGAGATGTGCGAGTCTTTGTGCAGTCATGTGACATTTGTGCTCGGGCCAAGTCTTGTAGTTCTCGGGCTAGCGGACTGCTGTTGCCCTTGCCTATTCCTAAGAGGCCTTGGACACACATCTCGATGGATTTTATTTCAGATCTGCCTGTTTCCCAGAAGATGTCTGTCATCTGGGTGGTCTGTGACCGTTTCTCTAAAATGGTCCATTTGGTTCCTCTGCCCAAGTTGCCTTCTTCTTCTGAGTTGGTTCCTCTGTTTTTTCAGAATGTTGTCCGATTGCACGGTATTCCTGAGAATATTGTTTCTGACAGAGGTACCCAATTTGTGTCTAGATTTTGGCGGGCATTCTGTGCTAGGATGGGCATAGATTTGTCTTTTTCATCTGCTTTTCACCCTCAGACTAATGGCCAGACCGAGCGGACTAATCAGACCCTGGAGACATATCTGAGGTGTTTTGTCTCTGCTGACCAGGATGATTGGGTTGCTTTTTTGCCATTGGCAGAGTTCGCCCTCAATAATCGGGCCAGCTCTTCCACCTTGGTGTCCCCGTTTTTCTGTAATTCGGGGTTTCACCCTCGATTTTCCTCCGGTCAGGTGGAATCCTCGGATTGTCCTGGAGTGGATGCGGTGGTGGAGAGATTGCATCACATCTGGGGGCAGGTTATGGACAATTTGAAGTTGTCCCAGGAGAAGACTCAGCGTTTTGCCAACCGTCATCGTCGTGTTGGTTCTCGGCTTTGTGTTGGAGATTTGGTCTGGTTGTCTTCTCGTTTTGTCCCTATGAGGGTCTCTTCTCCTAAGTTTAAACCTCGGTTCATCGGCCCTTATAGAATATTGGAGATTCTTAATCCTGTTTCTTTCCGTTTGGACCTCCCTGCGTCCTTTTCCATTCATAACGTTTTTCATCGGTCGTTATTGCGCAGGTATGAGGTGCCTGTTGTACCTTCAGTTGAGCCTCCTGCTCCGGTGTTGGTTGAGGGTGAGTTGGAGTACGTTGTGGAGAAAATTTTGGACTCTCGTGTTTCCAGACGGAGACTCCAGTATCTGGTCAACTGGAAGGGTTACGGCCAGGAGGATAATTCTTGGGTCAATGCATCTGATGTTCATGCTTCTGATCTTGTTCGTGCCTTCCATAGGGCTCATCCTGGTCGCCCTGGTGGATCTGGTGAGGGTTCGGTGCCCCCTCCTTGAGGGGGGGGTACTGTTGTGAATTTGGATTCTGGGCTCCCCCGGTGGCCGCTTGTGGAATTGGACTTGTCATCCTCTTTCCTGTTTCACCTGGTTCCATCAGTAGTGGGTGTCGCTATTTAAGCTCATTTCTCTGGTGGTTTCTTGCCGGTCAACAATGTTATCTGATGCCTCTCAGTGCTTGTTCCTGCTTCTGACAACTACTAGATAAGTTGGACTTTTGTCCATGTTTCGTTTGCCTATTTGTTCCAGTTCACAGCTGAAGTTTTGTTACTGTGTCTGGAAAGCTCTCGTTGATCAGGGATTGCTACTCTGGTGTTATGAGTTAATGCCAGAGTTTAAGGTAATCTCTGGATGGTGTTTTGTTAGTGTTTTTCTGCTGACCATGAAAGTATACTATCTGTCTTCTGCTATCTAGTAAGCGGACCTCAAATTTGCTAAGACTATTTTCCTGCTGCGTTTGTTGTTTCATCTGAACTCACCGTCATTATATGTGGGGGGCTACTGTCTGCTTTTGAAATATTTCTCTAGAGGTGAGCCAGGTCTTATATTTCCCTCTGCTAGCTATTTAGGTCTTAGGCCAGAGCTGGGCATCTAGCAATAAATAGGAAATGCTACCTGGCTATTTCTAGTTGCGCGGCAGGCTTAGTTCATGGTCAGTATAGTTCCATCTTCCGAGAGCTTGTCCCTCTATAGGCTTGCTATGATCTCTGCTTGCAGAGATCATGACAGGTATCTCTTAATTTGCACAACACATATTAAGGTCCATTTTCTACTGTTACCCTTGTGAAAATGAAACAATTTTGGGCAGATGCAACATTTTTGGGGGATTTCCAACTGTTTAAGGACAACAGGGGCTCTGCAAATGCAATATGGCTTCCACTATCTGTTTCAGTCAATTTTGTGCTTCAAAAGTCAAATGGTGCTCATTCTCTTTCAAGCCCTGCCATGTGACTAAATAGCAGTTTTCCACAATATGTGGTGTACCATAGTACTTAGGAGAAATTGCACAACAAATTTCTGGGTCCATTTTCTCTTCCTTCCTTTGTGAAAATGAATTTTAGGCTAAATCAACTTTTTGGGGAAAATTTTATATTTTTTTCTTCCAGATTGCTTTAATTCCTGTGAAGCACCTAAAGGGTTAATAAACTACTTGAATGTGATTTTAAGCACTTTGAGGGGAGCATTTTCTAAAATGTTGTGATTTTGGGGTATTTTCTGCCACATAGGTCCCTCAAAGTCATTGAAAACGAGATTTGCTCCCTAAAAAAATGGTTTTCTTGATTCTGGTTGAAAATTATGAAATTGCTAATAAACTTTTAAACCTTTTGTAACAAAAAAAATTATGTTTAAAAATTGTTTACCCTTTCATGCTGCAGCCCTTTTTCATTTTTGTATTTCTGTTTTTCGCTCCCCTTCTTCCCAGAGCCATAACTTTTTTATTTTTCAGTCAATATGCTATGTGAGGGCTTGTTTGTTTTGCGGGATGAGTTGTACTTTTGAACAACACCATAGGTTTTACCATGTTGAGTACTCGAAAATGGGAAAAAAATTCCAAGTGTGACGAAATTGCAAAAAAAGTAAAATTCCACAACTGTTTTTTGGATTTTTTTGTTCCATGTTTACCAAATGCTAAAAATGTCATTAGGATTCTCCAGGTCATTATGAGTTCATAGATACTAAACATGTATATGTTGTTTTTTATTTAAATGGTGAAAAAAAAATCCAAAGTTTGTTAAAAAAAATTACATCATTTTACGAGACCTTTAGCGCCTCCATTTTTCATGATCTGGGGCTGGATGACGATTTATTTTTTGTATGCCGAGCTGACATTTTTAGTGATACCATTTTAGTGTAGAGGATGCGATCTTTTGATCACCCATTAGTGCATTTTAATACATTGTTGTGGCAACCAAAAAAACAAAAAAAGTAATTCTGGCATTTTGACGTTTTTTTGCTATGCCATTTACCTATCGTTTGGAACAGCTGACATGTGTCGAGAGAGATGTGGGCTCTGCGCCAGAGCCCACAACAAAGGAAGGGACACGACGAGCAAAGTAATTAAACAGCACATGTCATGAAGGGGTTAAGTAGACATGTAGGAAGTTTGATTTATTAACTTTTTTGTGTGATATAACTCTGGTTTAAGGGCACAAAAATTAAAAGTTTGAATATTGCGAATTTTTCAAACATTTCTGATAGTTTCACAAATAAGCACAAAAAATATCAACCTAGATTTATCACTACCATAGAGTACAATATGCACAAAAAAAAATCTAAGAATCACTGGGATACATTAAACCATTCCAGAGTTACTATCTTGTAAATTGACGCTAGTCACTAAAGAGGAGGGAACTAAAGAGGAACTTTCATTAAATGTTTCATGTTGAACTGGACACATGAATGAGTTAATGATTGTTTAATCCAAGTGGGTGGTATCAGAGAGTTCCCACTGGAGGCATGCACTTATTCAATTTGTTTGAAATTGCCCAATCAAAAGAAATGAACAACACAAAGGAGAAAAATAAAGTGTCTCACAATAGCTTAAAGCACATGCTTAATTTCCCAGGGTAAAAGAGAGCCTAGTCTGACTGAGCTGCAGACCTTTTAAAGATCATACCTGATCCTTAATAAATCAATTAAGCTAGCACAAATTCAGAACTATTTGCTTAAAGAATGGAGGCATTCCAACTTGCTTGCTTGGAGGAGATGGTGGACCATTAGTGAAGATGGATGGTCTCTTGCAAATGTTGGTGATTAAAATTACTTAGAGGAAAGTGCTAGAGAACAAGGAAGCTCAAATTGAAGACTAGCATGAGAGGCAGTTGAGCAGGGATAGGACATGAAATACTTAGGGGTGTGGTACTAGTTCGACTGACCATTCTAAAGAAAGGGAAGCAACAGTATAAATGTGCAGACATGTCACCAAAGGAGAGAGGTATATGTCCATAAAGTGCAAAAGTGCATTCATTTGCTGTGGTCACAGGCCTGGTGTCTTCTAGTAATAATAATGTGCTCATTGGCCCTGCTGCATAGTAACAAAAAAGAAGGATGGGAGATATCTCAAATGATTTTCTCATCACAACTGTTAAGCAAATGGTTTGTCATTTGACATTTTATAAGCAAACATACAAATAAGTGTAATTAATCTATAAAGAGAATAAAAAGACAAAACACTCCATAATGCAAAAATCCTTCCTGAAGTGAAGTTGGTGAAGTCTAAAAGAAAGAAAGGTCATACAGTGGCATGCAAAAGTAATCACCCCCATGGCTTTTTAGCTGTTTTGTTACATTACAACCTGTGTTTAAATATTATTGTAATGCAATTTTTCTGTGATGCATCAGCCCTAAATATTTGTAAAAGTTAAAACAATATAGATATAAATTAAATTTATAGGATCAAATAACAAAAAATTGGCATGTGCATATACATTCACTCTTTTTGCTATGATGTCCCTAAAAAATTCCGGTGCAAGCAATTACGCTCATAAATCACATTCTTAGTGAAAGGAATTTCACCTGTGTACAATCTAAGTGCCACATGGTCATCATTATATACACACCTTTTCTGAAGAGCCAATGCGGTTCCAGCACCATTAGGCAAGAGTCACCACTAACCAAAGAACACCATGAAGGCCTAGGTGTTCTCCAAACAAGTCAGGGACAAAGTTGTTGAGAAGTACAAGTCAAGATTAGAGATGGGTGAACCAGAGCAGTAAAGTTTGTCATCCATATCGGACACTTACTGTTCGGGCACAGACACTGAACATGGACTTCATCAGGAAATCCATGTTACTGTTCAGGTTCGGCTGCCAAAACACCAGGTGTTTGTCATGCTGTCATGTTCATGGTAGTGCGGCAAACATAACTTTTGATCGGCGGTGAAATCATCCCTGCCGGTCAAAGATACACAGTTTTCATGCTGTCAAAAGACAGTGTGAGAGCTCAGCTGTGATCGGAGGTATAAAGTCTACCTTCAGTCACTGGTGTCAGTGGATGGGACTACTGCTCCCATCATCCGACACTTGCTGCCACTAATAACAGCAAGAACAGGGGCGGCTGATGGATGTTTTCATTAGCCAGCTCCTGTGCTGCAAATAAATAATTAAAAAAAAATGGTGTGGCTTCTCTTGTATTTCTGATAACCAGCCAGGCAAATCTCACAGCTGGGGACTGAAATCCTCAGCTGTCAGCTTCAAAAAGACTTGTTATCAAGAATAAAGGGGTCCCCAAGCCAAATGTTTTAATTATTTAAATAAATAATTTAAAAAAATGGCGTGGGGTCTCCCCCATTTTTTACAACCAGCCTTGCTAAAGCAGACAGCTGGGGGCTGGTATTCTCAGGCTGGTAAGGGGCCGTGGATATTGCCCCCAACCTAAAAATGGCAGAAGACAGCTGCCCAGAAAAGGCACATCTATTAGATGTGCCAATTCTGGTGTTTTCCCTGGCTTTTCCCACTTGCCCTGTAGCAGCGGCAAGTGGGGTTCATATTTGTGGGATTGATGTCACCTTTGTATTGTCAGGTGACATCAAGCTCACTGATTAGCAATGGAAAGGCGTCTATAAGACACCTATCCATTACTAATACATATATATAATATAGTTGTATTGTAAATAAAGACACAGCCAGAATAAAGTCTTTTATTCGAAAAAACAACACACTTTTACTTTTTTATTTGAAAATAGCAAACACAGTTATACTCATCAAACGACTATTCCACCGAAGCCCTGGTTCTCCTGTAATAAACCAAAAATAAAAAATAAAAATATCCCTCATCTATCTGTCATTCTGTCCCATGCCGTAATACATGTCTGGGGTAAAAACAGTTTTCAACCTGGACAGTGAATGAGCTGCTGCAAGTGCAGACTCAGTGACTGGTGGTGACTGTTTGGCCGAACCCACTGGACCCGAACATCCAGGTGTCCGACCATCTCTAGTCAGGATTGGGATATAAAAATAAATACCCCAATCTCTTATGATCTCCCAGAGCACAATCAAATCAATTTCATCAAATGGAAAGAACATGGTAGAACAACAAAACCTACGAAAAATCTGAGCCTGAGCAAGGAGGGCATTGCTCAGAGAGGCAGCACAGAGACCAAAGGTAACCATGAAGGAGCTGCAGAGTTCCCAAGCATAGACAGGAGTATATGTCCATACGACCACATAAAGTTGTACAAAACATAATGGTGGTATTTCTAGACTGGGCTAATAAAAGCCTTTACGTACACACAAAAATAGTAAGGCTCATTTTCAATTTGCCAAAAGACATGTGGGAGACTTCCATATGTATGGAGGAAGGTGCTGTGGTCAGATGAGACCAAAATTGAACAGTAGGTCTGGCGCAAAACCAACACTGCTTGTCACCCTAAGAACACCATCCCAACAGTGAAGCATGGTGGTGGCAGCATCATGCTGTGGGGATCTTTTTTTGCACCAAGGACAGTAAAAATGATCTGAGTCAAGGGGAAGATGAAGGATGCGAAACACAGGTGTATTCTTAAATAAATGGTAACACATACAAACGAAAAGCCAGCTCACCCACAGCCAATGCAGGGGCAGGAACTCTGTCCAGATTAGACGTAATGAACATCAAAAAAACTTTATCTGTTCCAGATCCTTAGATAAAATGCAAAAGTTATTTAATCCATGCTAAAATAGAAACTGCATGCTCCTGAACCTCACTTGGTTAGAGGAAAAGTGACGTGTTTCGATCACAACAGAGATAAAAGCTGAAATTTCTATTATAACATGGATTAAATACATTTTGAATTTTATCTAAGGGGGTGGAACAGTTCACGTTGTTCTTGAGCAAAACCTGTGTCAGTCTGCCAGTTATTGGAGACTAGGACGGTGGTCACCCTCCAACAATACAATGACTCAAAGCATAGAATCATAGAATTATAGATTGTTAGAGTTGGAACAGACCTCCAGGATCATCATTTCCAACCTCGTGCTCAATGCAGTATTGACTAAACCATCTTAAACAGATGTCTGTCCAGCCTCTGTTTGATGACTTACATTGAAGGATAACTCACCTCCTCTTTTGGCAGCCTGTTCCCCTTATTGATCACCCTCACTGTCAAAAAGGTTTTTCTAATATCAAATCTGTATCTTCTCTCTTTCTTTTTCATTCCATTGCTTCTCGTATTTCCATGTGCAGATAAGAATAAGGATAATCCTTTTATACAGTAACATCCCTTCAGATAATTGTAGACAGCTATTAAGTCTCTTCTTAGCCTTCTTTTTTTGCAAGTTAAACATTTCCATATTGTTTAACCATTCCTTGTAGAACATAGTTTGCAGTCCGCTCACTATCCTAGTAGCTCTTCACTGAGCTCGCTCAAGTTAATTTGATACTGCTAAAGCAACACTTGAGTGGTTTTAGGGGAAACGTGTAAATGTTTTGTAGTAGCCTAGTCAAAGCTTAAACTTTAATCCAACAGAGAATCTGTAATAAGATTTGTAGATTGCTGTTCATTAGGGATGAGTGAGTATATTTGTTAGGATTCGGTACTCGCGGTACTCGTTTCTTAGAGACTATTTCACTACTCACCTCGCAATATTCGTATCTCCCACCCACCATTAGCAAATCATAGTAAAGCCGCAGCCTTCTAGGTTGTGGCCGGCATTACTGTGATTGGCTGGCTGCGCAGCATCATAGATGAGTCATCATAGTAGGCTATGAGTCATAGGCTCAATAAAAGCCCTGCTCGTGCCATTTTCTGCACATTGCATCCGGAACACAGCTAGTGCTAGTGTAGGGAGAGTGTGAGCAGCTGCTAGGGAGAGTTTTGCTACTGGAAATCGTCCAGAAATCATCAAAAAAAACACAAAAGCTCTTGTGAGAGCTATATTAGTAGTAGGTGACTGTAGTCATACAGGGAGACAGGCAGGAGAGTTACAGCACATACATAGTACCTCAATATCTCAGCTGTTGCTGAAAGTACTGTATGAGGTCAGGGAGTAGTGACAGTTTTCTCAGCTATTTTTGGGGTCACATTTACCCCTGCAGGCCAATTTTTTGCACTTGTGGTGCTGTTTTCACACCGAATAGCATGCACGGTACTGCACAACTGAAACGCATCAAGCTCCATTGTCTTCTGTTGTGACTGGCGAGAAAAATATTCAGCGTTAAACTCAGGTCAAGTATTTGCCTTTATTGTGCTGTTTGCACACCAAATTTTGCCAACTCACCAACTCATTTGCAACCAGCCCACACGGTGGAGCTCAACATATCACATGTTGGCCAGGATTAGTGAGCAACAGAGGGCACTTGCTGAATACCAGCTTAATCATGCCCATCAGACAGCGACTCAGCCAAAACACATAACAACTGTCGAGTGGGTGTGGATCCCTGACATTTGTGAGGTGCTTGATAACTTTGAGTACTGCACCAACCTCGTGAGCGGTGATCAGGCTATTATCAGCATTATCATCTCGATGCTATGTACATTGAAAGAATCACTGCATAATCTAAACATGGAATCTTTGAGTGCCCATCAGCAGGGTTTGGAGCAAGATTTCACACTGGGTGATCCTACCCAGCCCAGCCAATATCATGATGAGGCAGGATTGGGTGATGAAGATGAGGAGGATGAGGAGGAGGGAGAGGACTTATTTTTATGTGGTACTGAGGGGACCCATGATGCTACAGAGGGGACTCCAAACCCCAGCTACAGGTCTGTCCAGCATGGGTGGGCTGGAGAGGAGGAGGTGGAGGAGAGATTGGTATTGTTCCTACTCTTGGGGCCACAGAACATTTTCCTCATTACAGCTTGGCACACATGGCACAGTATATGTCTAATTGTCTGTCCCAAGACCCTTGCGTGATCCACATTTTTAATAGCAACCTATACTGGTTGTCCACCTTTCTCAACCCATGGAACAAGGACAAATTTCCTTCGCTACTGTTGCAGTCACCAAAGGGTTTCACAATTGAATCCATCAAGAGGGCCATTGTCGATCATTTGATGACATCAGACTCAGACACCGCTGGTAGCAGAGGTACAGTAAAAATGGGTCATGGCTGGGTCTTCTGGCAAGTCAATGACCCAAAACATGCAGCCAAGGAACCCAGGGAGTGGCTCAAAAATAAGCACATTAAGGTCATGGAGTGGCCTAGCCAGTCTCCATATTTTAATCCCATAGAAAACTTATGGAGGGAGTTGAATCTCCGAGTTGCCAAGCGACAGCCTCAAAATCTTAATGATTTAGGGATGATCTGCAAAGAAGAGTGGGCAAAAATTCCTCCTGACATGTGCGAAAACCTCATCATCAACAACAAAAAATGTCTGACTGCTGTGCTTGCCACCAAGTGTCTGCCACCAAGTACTAAGTCTTGTTTGCCAGAGAAATCAAATACTTGTTTTTTAGCGCAAAATGCAAATACATTTATATAATTTATACAATGTGATTTTCTGGATTTCATTTTTGATATTATATTTCTCCATGTTAAAAATTAACCTACCCTTAAAATTAAAGACTGTTCATGTCTTTGTCAATGGGCAAACTTACAAAATCAGCAAGGGATCAAATCATTATTTTATTCACTTGCATATCGTGCCAACAGTAAAGCATCATGAGACCGTTCATGTGTGGAGTTGCTTTTCATCAAAAGTAGTGGGTCCACTCACAATTTTGCCTAAGAACATTGCCATAAAAAAAGAATGGTACCTAAACAACATCATCCAAGATTAACTTCTCCCAATGATGCAGCATCAATTTGGTTAAGATCAATGGTACTTTCAGCATGAGGGAGCACCATGTCAAAGGTAAAAATGATCAAGTGGCTCAGCAAATTAAAAATTGACATGTTTGGTTCATGGCCAGGAAACTCCTGAAATCTCAGCCCATTGACAACCTATGATCAATCCTCAAAAAATCAGATGGACAAACAAAAACTTAGTGATTTGTGATACACTCTAAGTACTGATTAAGCCATCAATCAGGATTTGAGTCACAAGATAATATCCAGCATTCCATGGAGAATTGCAGAATCATTTTATCTATTTTTCTGTCATATTTATCTTGTAACAATATAAGTTAAGGGTCTTCTTTAGAAATCAGACAGTTTCACCTTCAATGTGCCCACTCTGCAAAGGCTAAAGGAAGCAGAGCTGCAAGCATAGAACCCCGTAAAGCACACAAAAAGGTCATACAGAATTGTGCCTCATGGGTAGAGATTGTTGGAATATGATAATTTGAAAGGGATCTATAATACCATGGGCACCTAAAACTAATGATTTTATACTTAATAGCTCTATTGGGACTGTATTAGGGATCTACATGACATGAGCGTGGTCCCTGAGGATAGATCTGTTGTGGTATGAAATTCACTTTTTATTCGAAGTTCATAAACATTACTTAGCCAAACTTTTTTTTAAATAAATGATTACAAAAGGTAGAATGCATTATGCATTTTCACTATGAATTCAATTAGAAGAATGTTCTTTGGCTTGGGTTGCTGAGAACAGCATCTGCTTTGTGAATAAACACACTAATCTCACCTGCAAAACCAATCATTTTATTTATCACTCTATATTCCTGGTTGACCTTATTCTCTGTTCACTTTCCACTGGGTTGATTTCAATTTTGTTTCACAGCAGTGTAAAACACTTACTAAAGGATGGAAAATAATTACAGGGGAAACAGAATTCCTATTTAACAATGACCCAGGTTTATATTTAGCAGGCATTTTGTATAAGACTATAGAAATAAAGAAATCTTTATTTGTATCATTGCTGTCCAAAATGTAATGAGGATTAATCTGATTTGAAAATTAGCTAATAGTGCTAACACAAGGCAATTACAGAGACAATGGGCAAATGCGTTTGTCTAAATTGCTTTTTCAAGAATTTATAAGCAAGCAGCATAATGGAATCCATAATCAAAATAAGAAAGGTAAACAAATATAAATATCAAATTTAATCAAACTTCAAGATGAAAAATACTTTGGTCAGTAATTTCAAAAAATGTCAAGTATCATGTAGCTTCATTGCTAAAAAAAAGAATCAAAGTGACATTCTTTTACATAAAATGCAACTAAACAGTGCTGTACTGCCCAAACATATCTCATTAAGATGTTTGCAAACAGAAATAGCTGAAAGGTAATTTCTCAATTACATAAGCACTAGAAATGAGAAAATCTGCTGAGACTCAAATTCAGCTGTGGGGATGGTGGAACCTGTGAGCAGAGGGGCAAGTATAATTATTATTATTTTTTTTATTATTGTTTGCCTTGTCCTCTAAGGTTTATTAAAACGGCAGCAGCAACTGGAGATATTTTTTTCTTAATTCACTTGAAACTAATTGCAAACTATGCCCACAGACTCATAAAAATGTATTGTTTTTGAAGAAGTCAGAGGACAATATGCAGAGTTTAGAGTTTACATTTTCCGATCAAAAATGGATGTACCATAGCACTTTTCCAGTTATGATTTTTATATTATTCATTTCATTTATGCAAAAATTCTGGGTTTTTTTCTAATACTGGTATTTATACTGTGCTATGTGACCTTAGTGATTGATTCTCCATGTACAGCATACACTTAAGAGAACACATAGTAAAAACAACACTTGTAATGGAGGCCTTGGTTGTATTTTAAATGGGTTTTCCATCCCACAGTGATGGCATACTGGAAATCTATAAGATTGCGGTTGATCCTGAGAATGAAGGATATGGATAATCCAGAGTGGACAGCTTTCCCTTAACAGGGTTTCTCTTGCTTTGCACCTTTTAAACCCACCAACATATATTGATGTCATATCCTAATGAAATGTCAATATTTTATAAACTAGGAAAACTGCCTTAAGACAAATGGTATGATTCACTATTTTGCTAGCCCAGAACATCTTTGAAAAACTCAACTAAGTTACTCTACTTGTGCACCATACTTAAAAGGGTACTCTCATCTCCAAAATCCTATCCCAATATGGAGTATGTGTAATAATAATAACATTAGCAAATATGTCCAATTATACATCTAGCTTTTTTCACTAGGTCGGATTCCTCTTATGCCGGGCATTGCAGGACCTTAGATATCCATGCCTATATTCACTGATGACGTGTCAGTTAGTTAGCTAGTTGATAGTGGATAAAAATAAAGATTGGTTATATTATAGCAATTTACAATTGTTCTGCACATTATCTCTATTGAGTGTATCAATTTTCTAGGCCAGTAGAGATACAATATTTTCACCATGGTATCTCTTCATTTTCAGGGTGTTTCTCACTTTTTTCCTTTCTTGCTTTTTTAGGTAGCTAGGGATAAAAATAAAAATTTAAATTTGTGTCTATCTATTCCCAGCAAGAAAAATGTTAATCCAGACAAAAGTTTTAGTTGTTAACCAATAATAATTAAGTCTAAACACATTCTTGCCTACCGTTACATGAAAATATCAATTGTACAGATTAATATCTACAGAAAAATATATTTCTACAACACTCTGGATCCAAATTCATATACTGCATGTTTTCTTTAAACAAAAAAAGGCAACTTTTATTTTCATTGTAAGTGTAGCTGAGCAATCACTTTAATATCTCCATTGCTGTGCCGTTGATTGAAACAAAATTGCAGCACAGACTGCAATTTTAGGTCCCAATGGAAATTTTTTTAACAGAAGATTTTGGAAGACACAGGAAGAAAAAATGTTTATTCTAAGCTTGAACTTCTGCCATCGAGCACGCCAGGTGAATATTCCCACTGTAAAACACAAGAAAGGAATAGAGAAGAAAGAAGCTAACACTAGATACAACTTGTAGCAGATAAAGCAAGGTTTACACACTGGAATTTAGATACAGAATTTCTGCAACATTTTACTGAGGATATTTTATTGCTCATAATATCCAATTGAAAGTTTAAAACTTAAGAGGCAGACCATGAAAGTGTCTAAAGGCAATCTATGCTATATTTAAAGTAATATATAATGAAATCTTTAAAAAACAAATATGTTCATAAATATTGGAACAGTTCATACACACAGTGTGGGGGCATCATAACATAGAGCCAGACCCCAATCAGAGAACAATAAAACATTCACACTCCTTATCTATGAACTGTTCCAATATTTATGGACATAACTGTTTATCACTCACATAATGGTAGTTCTGCTTCACGTCACCTGTCTTATCTGTGGCATTATTTCTGTGCTGTGTTGTGCATAAATATGTGATTCTTCCGAATTTCTATTAGTCTATGCCTGACAAGGGGACCTGAGTAGTCTCAAAAGCTTGCTTTTGTTACCATATTTTCAGTTAGCCATTAAAAGATATCAACCACTGAGGACTCTTATTTCTGAATGTTATTGGTTTATTAAAGACAGCATAAACCAAGCCTTGGAAAGTAAACATGCCCCTCTGGGCAAAACAGTAAAATAAAGAGGCAAAAAGAAACACAGTCCTTTTCCTAATGGAGATCAGCCTGCTAACAGGCAGTAATGTCCACAGTTCAGATTAGCACACACTTTCCTGGAGTGCTCTCCAGGCACCTCCTGAACACTGGAAGCTTTGGCAGTCAGCCATTTAAGCCCAGACCTTGTGACACTCCATCATGTGACTGATCACAAGACCCTGACATCACGCAAATCCTGTAAGGACACAGCAGGTGGAAATATGTGCACCTCCTCCCACCCACCCCATGGAGGTCCACTAAAACCAGCCCACCATATAAGTTTATATAACTGCCCCAACACATAGTGTTCTGGTTTTACATCACTGACACCATCATGCGCAATGACACGTAACTCCCCTCCATCACTTCACCAGTGACTCTGTCACAACACATTATATACTTTGCATACCTTGGATTGTTGTGTTCATTTCACTCAGTACTCTGATGCATTCCACAGATGCCACTTTGGTCTGTTACCTTTGGTAATTTAGCTGTCCATGTACCAGTGCATCCCATGGTCACAGCTAATACTCTAATCTGTTACTTTTTTGCATGTATAGTGTTTCTATTTTTTTTATCATCCTTGCACCTGCACACAGTCTTTTTCACTGTCATAATTCATGCACATTTGAACCATTTCCATCAATGGATTAACTATGGAGTGTCAACTACTAGAAAGACTGGGAGCAAGGGGTGGGATTTATGAGACTTTATATTATATTATACATTAAAGGGTATTCCTTTTTCCCATGTTTTTGGTTATTAAGTTACATTTTATTATTTAAGTTTAAAGCTATAAAACACTGATGCACCTACAGCTCGGGCAAAAATTAAGAGACCACTGCAAAATTTTCATTTTGTCTGGTTTTTCTCTTTATAGTTTTTTTTTTTCCATCATCCTCTTGATTACATTCAAGAGGTTTTCAATGGGGTTCAGGTCTGGAGATTGGGCTGTCCATAAAAGGGTTTTGATGTGGTGGTCTCTTAATTTTTGCCAGAGCTGTATATTGATTCCACCACTTTAAGAAGCCAAAACGTTATGCATGGGGATTGCCTTGTCCCTCACAGGATTTTTTTTTATCTATGAAATCCTTTACCTCATTTCCCTGAACTGATATTTATTTAACTTGTATTTTTTATACAATAACAATAATCTTTATATAGCGCTAACTTATTCCGCAGCGCTTTATAGTTTGCACATATTATCATTGCTGTCCCCATTGGGGATCACAATCTAAATTCCCTATCAGTATGTCTTTGGAATGTGGGAGGAAACCAGAGTACCCAGAGGAAACCCACGCAAACATGTGGAGAACATACAAACTCCTTGCAGATGTTGTCCTTGGTGGGATTTGAACCCAGGACTCCAGCGCTGCAATGCTAACCACTGAGCCATCGTGCTGCCCCCTTTCATTACATTTCTCTTGTGGTCATTGTGGTCATAGGAGCTTTTTTCAGTACATTTACTTATATTGGAATTTATTGTCTCATGATTTGAACCTAAACTGTTTTTTTCTATTGTGGTACATTGGTTTGAATCTGTATGCAATTGGTATTTTTTGTATATCAAATATTTAGCTTTACAGCATTTTCAAGAATATTACTTTTATTTTTGGGATGTGCCTTTTTTCAAACTCCGGGAGCCTATGAGACCAATGAATGACATACATTGAGTCATCTGTCAGAGATATATATATTTTTAATGTTTGTTTAACATCTCAGTCCAAGTATCGTATGATATGTTGTGTACAGATTCAAGATGAGAAATGCCACTTTTGCATGAGTTTTAAATATTTTAGATTTTTTTAATTTCGGCAAATTTGTGATTAATTGTTAGAAATAAAATCTGCATTTCAGCAAGTGAAGATTTATTAATCTTGTCTTTAATTATCACTGTCAATAGGATTAACCCTTGTAAGCTATCTATATGCACATGTAAGTAATATTTCAAAATAATCAGCATTTTTCTTAATATGTAAATAAGCAAATAATATCTATGGGCTGTACACAGATCTCACTGTTATTCTGCCTCTAAAGCTTATTATTAAAGAAGGACATTGCTAGTGTGAGAAATGTAGATCAGAAGAGCAGACTCTCAGTCATTACATGTCTCACACTGTTAACTCCTGCTTTCATTTAAAATGAACTCAGGAGACAGATTCTCATTCTGATCACTGACCGGCTAATAGATATTAACAGCTCATTTACATATTCTGAAAAAAGTGGATTTTTTTGGAATAAGACTGAATTTCAGATAACAAAATATCATCTCATACAATGTTCTATACCCATGTAGATGGCTTAGCAATGTTGATACTACTGACAGATTCCCTTTAAGCTTAGCTTAAAACTAGACTAACAGAAGACTTGCCAAATTTATCAAAATATATATCATTCTGTAGGATAAATTTGGTGCGTTTTACAGACATTTTAAACTAACAGTCATCTATATATTATGGGTGATTAGCTTTGAAGTGTCCAAGTGATAAGCTAACGCTATAACAGCAATAGCTATTTTCCATATTCTGGATTTTCTTTGAAAAGTAACTTCATATTATAGGTATCAGATATTGATCACATCACTCTGTATTTTCTTATATTGTTTATATAACTTGGTGCCAAATTTTGTGATTTGCAGCTGTCCCTCGTACAAGTGATACTCAGTGTAGTTCTGTTCCTGAGCCCAGATACGGCAGAAGAATTGGTTCTGACTTTTCTGCAGGATCTGTTGTTCGATTCGAATGCAACCCTGGATATTTACTTCATGGATCAAAAGCTATTCGTTGTCAGAGAATACCCAATGCATTAGCACAATGGAATGATACAGTACCAAGTTGTTTGGGTAAATTATTTTTTTTGTCATAAAATATATGTGCAACCAATATACTGGAGTATATTAATTAGCTTTGGATAGCATGATTTTCACAGCACGTTATAATCATTGTCTATTACAGTGTGAAAAATCTGCATAAGTAATATTGTATGATAAAATGATCTCTGGGTAGCACAGATTGGTAGGAACAGGATAAGCACAAGAGTGAGTACTGTATATTAAACTTTGACTGTATAAATCTTCAGATAATGTACAAATCAATTCAATGTACTCTAGACTGCAAGCCTTTTATTCTGCGCTATTAAATAGATAATGTAACGAAGCTGCCTCAAATAAGAATGTCAATGTTTTCTTTTCATAATGAAAATCACCTTTGAAATGACTGTCTTATCTGGAGTATTCAGCAGACACATATTAATAAAGGCAGATGAGTCTTTATTGATTTTTTATTATTATTATGTCCCATGTGCCAGTAATGGGGCCTCAGGGAAAACAAAAAGCAAAGACTTGAGAAGTTTGTGGTATCAATATTCAAACCTTTGAATGCAGCAGGAAAGAATTGGTAATATGGTGAGACTTATTATAACCGTGTAATTCATGTATCTAAATAAAGTCACTAGTGACAGTAAATATTAATAAAATAATCTGTGATAAAAGTAAAAATTGGACTTTTACCACTTCTATTTTTCTTTAATAAAAGTTTCCCTTTGTGACTAAATAGAAGTGAAAAAGATTTTACTACTTTAGATTTCCCTGCAGTAGCTTCCTCCTACCATCCTGGTTTTATCCTACGGCAATGGCTACTCTGTAGGAACTTCCAATTCATGCAGACTAAACTTTCTCTCCTCTGACATCTTGTGTTGGGGGAAAGTTGAGAGGTTTCCATATACATTTGATGATTGACTCGCCCTGTTGAATTAAAGGGAAGATCTGGATGGGAAAAATGCACCCAAATAGGGCAGTATTGTAAGGAGCAAGATTGGGATGTGGGTAATGCTCACATGTAGGGGTTGTTTTAGAGCACAGCACCTTTAGAAGCCAGATGTTTCGAAGCTGCAGCCTTGTGACTGGAGAAGAGTATCTACCAGATAGCAATTTGGCAAAGCAGAGCATAGCACAATGTGTGGGCTGGGTTCATGGAAAGGATGAGATCCTATGAGTATAAACAAGGTTACTTATTTACCAACACATTTCTGCACGGTCCAGACGCCTTTTTCATGGTAAAAAAAACAAATGTTTTCACCTTGAGCTTTACCTTGAGAAAGGCACCATTAAGGTACCAAAATGCATTGGTGAAATAAAAATCTTGTTTATACTCTCTGAATCTAATCCTTTCTGTGAGTGCTCCCACACATAACGATAAGCTCAGACCTGGTGTAGACAGATTCACTGACAACTTTAATCTAATATGTATTGGACCTTTAAGCTACATTACTAAGATCATAGGAATGAAATTGATGAAGATTTATCAATGTTATTCTTGTTTTTCAGACCTCTTTACAATACTTCTGACACAAATGTTAGTAGTTACTTATGTTTGGAAAGTTAGTAATATTTATTGACACTTTTCTGCATTGAAACATTACAATATAACTGATGTTTTTCAATAATCTAGAGTTATTCAATGCCATGCTCTATGATTCTTACTTCCCACTTTACAGGCTTCAACACTGTATCTCAGTGATTTGCACATTTCAAAGTCTTGCAAAAAATTTGTATTTGCAATTTATTGTGCACAGAATTGTCATTGACCACAATCCTTACAAACTAAGCTAAATATCCTTAAAGAGGTTTCCAATTGTGCTGTGTATAAAACTGATGTTATTTCCAAAAGCATTTTCTCTTTTCAATGTACTTACTCTAAATATTATGCTCTGTTTCCCATTCTATCCCCTTTGTGTAACTTTTTGGATGTGCATGTTAGCAAGAGGTGAAAAATGGAGCATAGCTAGTATACTCTTGTGTAGTATATTTCTTTTCATTTCTTTTCAGCAGCATATGCTGCCTAGTGCTATTTTTTATACCTAAAAAACACTTCAAGCTAAGTGAGTGTTTTTTTTTATTTACAGTCCCATGCAGTGGAAATTTTACAGAAAGAAGGGGAACAATATTATCTCCTGGTTTTCCAGAGACTTACGGCAATAGCTTGAATTGTGTTTGGAAAATTATAGTGACAGAAGGTTCAGGAATTCAGGTAAGTATATTTTGTAAAAAAAAAATTGACCGAAGAACAATTGTTCTTATCGCATTCTGATTAGAAGTAAAATCATATCCTTTATCAGGAAAATTTCTGATATGATTGAAATTTTTTAATATGGCCATCAAGCGGCCTTTACAAAGGATGATCACTATGGCTGTAAAATTGCTACTCACATGAAATCAGACCAGTTACATTTTAGAGCCAAGTACTAAGGGGACATGGGCATTACACATAACATACCTAGGAACAACTTTAAGAGGACAATGAAGAATTTATGGGAATTCTTAAGATCAGCAGTAGTGATGAGCGAATATACTCGTTACTCAAGATTTCCCGAGCATGCTCGGGTGTCCTCCAAGTATTTTTTAGTGCTCAGAGATTTAGTTTTCATCGCCGCAGCTGAATGATTTACAGCTATTAGCCAGCCTGAGTACATGTGGGGGTTGCATGGTTGCTAGGGAATCCCCACATGTGATCAAGCTGGCTAACAGATGTAAATCATCCAGCTGCGGCAAAGAAAACTAAATCTCCAAGCACTAAAAAATACTCGGAGGACACCCGAGCGTGCTCGGGAAATCTCGAGTAACGAGTATATTCGCTCATCACTAATCAGTAGTACTAAAAGACATCAAATCTTTTTTTATTTCCAATAACAATCCAGTATTAATCATCATCTTGATGATCGTTAACAATGACATGAAGTACATGTTATGTAACAAGTTTTATCATATCTACTTTTGACAGATACAAGTTCTGAGTTTTGCCACAGAACATAACTGGGATTCCCTTGAGATTTATGATGGCTCAGATATGACCTCTCCACGACTTGGTAGCTTTTCTGGTAATTACATTTGAATATGTTCATATATATGTTTTATGTACTTTTACATATTTCTTAATTCAAGATTTACAGTGGGACAATATGTGGGACAATTGTTAAGTTGATTATTACAAATAAGTTTAACTTTACGTGTTTCTTCCTCCTCTGTATGAAGGAGGGTTTGACTTTGCTCAACATTATATACCTTAGTGTAATTTATGTTTTTATATAAGAAATACTCATTTTAGAATACACTAATAAACTGATCAACTTAAAGACTACCTGCCTATTAATTTATTAAGAACTTCCATGGTGCTAAAACAGTCCTGACTTGTCAGGTTATTTGTTGTGAATTAGACTTTTTTGGCTCCCTCTTGTGGTCACTAGTGATATGACTCTGGGATTGTCTTTCCTCAGTTTGGCACCCACCTGGGTCGTTAGTCCAGGGGTGTTGCTATATAAACTTCCTGGTTTCTCAGTCCAGTGCCTGGCATCGTTGTAATCAGTTCCTTTCTGTTTGCTCCTGTCTGCTGGTCTTGGATCTTGCAAAATTAAGCTAAGTCCTGCTTCCTTGTTTTTTGGTTATTTGCTTTGCTCTAATTTTTTGTCCAGCTTGTACTAAATGTGATTCCTGATTTTGCTGGAAGCTCTAGGGGGCTGGTGTTCTCCCCCCGGGCCGTTAGACGGTTCGGGGGTTCTTGAATATCCAGCGTGGAAATTTTGATAGGGTTTTTGCTGACCATATAAGTCATCTTACTATATTCTGCTATTAGTCAGTGGGCCTCTCTTTGCTAAATATCTAGTTCATTCTTACGTTTGTCTTTTCTCCTTACCTCACCGTTATTATTTGTTGGGGGCTTGCATCCAACTTTTGGGGTCTTTTCTCTGGAGGCAAGAAAGGTCTATCTTTTCCCTTCTAGGGTTAGTTAGTTCTCCGGCTGGCGCGAGACGTCTAGAACCAACGTAGGCATGTTCCCCGGCTGCTGCTATTTGTGGTGCTAGGATTAGATATATGGTCAGCCCAGTTACCACTGCCCTATGAGCTGGTTTTTTGTGTTTGCAGACTTGGTATGTACTTTTGAGACCCTCTGCCATTGGGGTCATAACAGTTATTGTCACGGGGGTACTGGGTAGACTACAGCTGATTAACCGGGCCCCTGCAATATCCCTCAAACTAGGGAAACCCTGTCTGTCCCTCTCCCAGAGTTTACACTGAAGGTGTGCATGTCTGGGCCGCCAGGCCTGACCCTGAGTCCTGTTTCAGTACTAAGCTGAAACCTCCACCTGCCACCCAGTGATAAGACCTCTCACCAACCCCTATAGAAAGCACAGACAGGGAAAACTAAAAAAATGCACCACGCCGCAGACACACAGGAAAACACTATAATGTGCACAGGGCAAAACAATACAAATATAGGAAGGAGAAATATAACGAAGGATAATACACCACCAGATACAATATTTCCTCTCCTAGACCACCACTCCAGACCGAGATCACCAGGCACAAGACACAAGCTATAATCGGCGACACCCAAAGCCCAGCAAAACTATTTAAAGGCAATGGGCATGACTAAGCCTCCAACCCGAGTACCAGCCCGATTAACCCCGGACAATCTGGGTCAATCTAGCCGGCGCCACTGAGCATATAGTGGATGAATGAGGAATTACCGCTGTCTGTCAGATGCCCTAGTGTGAACAGCGTCCGACATGACAGTACCCCGCCTTCTACGAGGGACCCCAGGGCCCTCACGACTTATAGGACCCGGCTTGTCTGGATAGCGGCGGTGAAACATACTTACCAGCCGGTCCGCATGTATATCCGAGGCTGGTACCCAAGACCTCTCCTCCGGCCCATAACCATGCCAGTGCACCAGGTACTGTAACGTGCGGTGCACCACTCGAGAGTCAACCACCTTGGAGACTTCAAACTCTAAACTGCCATCCACCAAGACTGGAGGAGGCATCGGCGCAGTGTCCACAGAACCTACCACCTTTTTTAATAACGATCTGTGGAACACGTTGTGAATCTTATATACCGTAGGGAGCTCCAATCAGTAGGCAACCGTGTTAAAGATGGCGGCGACCCTAAATGGACCAATAAACCTAGGACCCAATTTAAGGGATGGTATTTTGAGTCTTATGTTTTTTGTGGACAACCACACCCAGTCACCCACACTCAGGTCCGGACCTGGCACACATCTACTGTCAGCCACACGTTTGTACCTTGCACCCACGCTTAACAGGCGCTGTTTCACTTTCCTCCAGACGGAAGACAGGTCCTCCTCCGGGACACCGAAAGAGCCCCCCTGACTCAAAGTACAAAATTGAGTATGGTGCCCGTAAACACAAAAGAACGGAGACTCACCAGAAGATTCCTGGCGGTGATTATTTATGGCAAACTCAGCCAAAGGAAGGAACGTCGACCACTCCTCCTGGTTGTCAGAAACAAAACAGCGTAAGTACTGCTCCAAATTTTGGTTCATACACTCGGTCTGACCATTTGACTGAGGATGAAATGCCGAAGAATGCGACAACTTGATCCCCAGCCGTGAGCAAAATGCTTTCCAAAATTTTGCCACAAACTGAGTAACCCTATCAGATACGATGTCAGATGGGACCCCGTGAAGTCTGACCACCTCCTGCACAAATACCTGAGCCAGAGTCTTAGCGTTAGGCAACGAAGGCAAAGACACAAAGTGCGACATTTTTGAGAACCGATCAACAATCACCAAGATGACCGTGTTCCCAGCTGAGGAGGGCAAGTCCATGATAAAATCCATGGAGATCTCAGTCCATGGCCTACTGGGTACCTCAAGAGGAAGTAGTGTGCCAGCAGGACGGGAGCGGGGCATTCTAGCCCTAGCGCACGTGGTGCCTGCTGACACGAATGAGACCACGTCCTGTCGGATTTTGGGCCACCAAAACCGATGCGACACCAACTCCAAAGTACACCTAACCCCTGGGTGACCAGCCAGGACAGCATCATGATGCTCTGCCAATATCTTTAGGTGAAGATGGAGTGGTACAAATGATTTGTTAATGGGAAGTTCTGGTGGTACTTCCTCCTGAGCCTCGGCAATCTCAGCCTCAACCTCTGTTGTGAGAGCCGAGACCACTACACCTTTTTTGAGGATGGGTACCGGTTCTTCCCAAGGTTCTCCCCCCGGAAAACACTTGGACAAAGCATCCGCCTTAGTGTTCTTAGACCCAGGTCGGTAAGTAACAAAAAAGTTGAACCGCATGAAAAACAATGCCCAGCGAGCCTGCCTGGGGGACAGACGCTTGGCTGATTCCAAATAAAGCAAATTCTTATGGTCGGTAATAACAGTAACCTGGTGAACCGACCCCTCCAAAAAGCGTTGCCATTCCTCAAAAGCCAACTTGATAGCCAACAACTCCCTGTTGCCGATATCGTAGTTACGTTCGGCGGGCGACAGTTTCTTGGAGAAATAGGCGCATGGACGCAACTCGCTCAAGGATGAGCCTTGAGACAGCACCGCCCCCACTCCAACCTCAGACGCATCGACTTCCATGGTAAATGGTTTCGATACATCCGGTTGCACCAGAATGGGAGCTGAAGCAAAACCGTTCTTCAGAAACTCGAATGCGCGCACAGCAGGCTCAGACCAGGCGGAGAAATCGGTACCTTTTTTGTCATGTCAGTGAGCGGTTTAGCAATGGTAGAAAAGTTTTTGATAAACTTTCTATAATAGTTAGAAAACCCAAGGAACCTCTGGAGCGCTTTTAGGTTATCAGGCCATTCCCAACGCAGCACCGCTTGCACCTTAGCGGCGTCCATTTTAAACCCAGAAGCGGACACATTTCTCCAATTTAGCATAGAGCTTATTCTCTCTGAGTAGCTGTAACACCTGCCTAACATGCTCTAAATGAGTATCATGGTCGCATGAATAGATGAGAATGTCATCAAGGTACACAATAACGAATTTTCCCAGGACATGAGAGAACACATCGTTTATGAAATGTTGAAATATAGCAGGCACGTTTGTCAAACCAAATGGCATCACCAGATTTTCAAAATGACCCTCAGGAGTATTAAAAGCCGTTTTCCACTCATCCCCTTGACGGACACTTATGAGGTTGTGTGCCCCCTGAGGTCAAGCTTAGAGAACCACCTAGCACCAGCCATCTGATTGAACAGATCGGGTATCAGCGGCATAGGGTATGGGTCACGAACCATAATCTGGTTTAACTCTCTGAAATCCAGACACGGGTGTAAACTGCCATCTTTCTTCTTAACGAAGAAGAACCCTGCTGCCACAGGCAAGGTAGAATGCCTGATGTGCCCTTTGCTCAGACTCTCAGCGATGTAGTCTTTTAAGGCTTGCCTCTCAGGACCAGAGATGTTAAACATCCTAGCTTTTGGCAATTTGGCCCCTGGTTTTAACCTAATAGTGCAGTCATAGGGACGATGTGGTGGCAATTCTGAACATCCCTTCTCAGAAAACAAATCTGCGAAATCCAGCAGAGACTCAGGAATACTAGGAGTCACAGCGGACACACGTGGCCAGGCAATTCTCCTGGCAGAATCCGCTCCACTGGATGATGTCCTGGGTTTTCCAGTCAATCACCGGGTTGTGCATAGCCAACCATGGAAAACCCAGAACCATTTGTGCAGGCAGATTACTGAGCACCCTACATGTAACTTGCTCCGAATGTAGGACCCCAATGTGGAGTTTAACCTCAGCCACAAACTCAGTAATTTCCCCCTGTGGGAGAGGAGTGGCATTGATGGTGACCACCCGGATAGGATGAGGCAGTTTTTCAATCCTGAAACCGGCTGTGCGCGCAAACACCTCATCAATAAGATTAGTGGCAGAACCACTATCCACAAACACAGTGATTGGCAGCTCTCTGCCAGCGACTATAACTTTGGCAGGGAGCATGCATTGAGAAACCACAATGGAGGATATGCATAAGTTCAGATTGGCCTCCTCCACACCCTCTGAGCTTAGTAGTTTTTCCGCCATTGTGCTTTTCTTAGATAGCAGAGGACAAGTATTAACATAATGACCAGTTTTACCACAGCAAAAGCAGGCTCTCTGCTTCCTGAGCAAAGGGGCACGATGCTTCACATGTGACACCCCTGCGATTTGCATAGGCTCCGTTGGCTCACCTGCAGCAACCTCATGTGTACCTACGCTCTCTCCCATAGGCGGCGTCTCTTGCACCCCCTGACGCAGACGGTGATCAATGCGGATAACAAGACTCATAGCGGATTCTAGAGAAGCAGGAGTCTCGTACATCAGAAGGGCTTTTTTAACCTTTCCTGAAACCCCACGAACAAACTGACTCCGCAGCGCGGAATCATTCCACTGTGTATCTACCGCCCAGCGGCGAAATTCAGAACAGTAATCCTCCGCCATACGCTCCCCCTGGCGGATAGCGCAAATTTTGGATTCTGCTAGACCCATTCTGTCAGGATCCTCATAAATGAGTCCAAGAGCAGAAAAAAAACTCTCCACTGAGTTATATGCAGCAGAATCAGATGGTAAAGAAACCGCCCATGCTTGAGGATCCCCGTTCAGTAATGACAACACCAGGCCCACATGCTGAGCCTCATTACCTGAGGAGATTGGGCCCATATAAAAATATAGTTTACAAGATTCACGAAAAGTAACAAATTTACTGCGTTCCCCAGCAAACCTTTCAGGTAAAGGAAACTTTGGCTCAACAACTCTGCCTGCAGATTCAGCTTGCACATTAGATACTACTAGACCCTGTTGCTGAACTGTCCCCTTCAGCTCAGTGACCTGCAGGGACCGCGCCTCCAACTGGCAGGTTATGGAAGTCATGGGATCCATGGAATACAAAAAATATGGCCGATTATAATGTCACGGGGTACTGGGTAGACTACAGCTGATTACCCAGGCCCCTGTAATACCCTCAAACTAGGGAAACCCTGTCTGTCCCTCTCCCAGAGTTTACACTGAAGGTGTGCATGTCTGGGCCACCAGGCCTGACCCTGAGTCCTGTTTCAGTACTAAGCTGAAAACTCCAAACACCACCCAGTGATAAGACCTCTCACCAACCCCTACAGAAAGCACAGACAGGGAAAACTAAAAAACGCACCATGCCGCAGACACACAGGGCAAAACAATACAAATATAGGAAGGAGAAATATAACAAAGGATAATACACCACCAGATACGATATTTTCTCTCCTAGACCACCACTCCAGACCGAGATCACCAGGCACAAGACACAAGCTATAATCGGCGACGCCCAAAGCCCAGCAAAACTATTTAAAGGCAATGGGCATGACTAAGCCTCCAACCCGAGTACCAGCCAGATTAACCCCGGACAATCTGGATCAATCTAGCCGGCGCCACTGAGCATATAGTGGACGAATGAGGAATTACCGCTGTCTGTCGGACGCCCTAGTGTGAACAGCATCCGACATGACAGTTATGGAACACAAAGTACTGTTGTATTTGGAACCAGAAAAATACCAGTACATCAACAAATCATTTTTAACCCCTTAGTAACTGAGCCAAGTTTGACCTTAATGACCAAGCCAAATTTTACAATTCTGACCAGTGTCACTTTGTGAGGTTATAACTCTGGAATGCTTCAACCTATCCCACTGATTCTGAGACTGTTAATGGAAAAAAATTCTTATAACTGATTTGCGTTTATTTGTGAAAAAACGGAAATTTGGTGAAAATTTCACAGTTTTCAAACTTTTAATTCTTATTCCCTTATTCAGAGAGTTATGTCGCACAAAATAGTTAATAAATAAAATTCCCCATATGTCTATATATGATATACAGTTAAGTCCATATATATTTGGACAGAGACAACATTTTTCTAATTTTGGTTATAGACATTACCACAATGAATTTTAAACAAATCAATTCAGATGCAGTTGAAGTTCAGACTTTCAGCTTTCATTTGAGGGTATCCACATTAAAATTGGATGAAGGGTTTAGGAGTTTCAGCTCCTTAACATGTACCACCCTGTTTTTAAAGGGACCAAAATTAATTGGACAATTGACTCCAAGGCTATTTCATGGACAGGTGTGGGCAATCCCTTCATTATGTCATTCTCAATTAAGCAGATAAAAGGCCTGGAGTTGATTTGAGGTGTGGTGCTTGCATTTGGAAGGTTTTGCTGTGAAGTTAACATGCGGTCAAAGGAGCTCTCCATGCAGGTGAAGCCAGCCATCCTTAAGCTGCAAAAACAGAAAAAATCCATCCGAGAAATTGCTACAATGTTAGGAGTGGCAAAATCTACAGTTTGGTACATCCTGAGAAAGAAAGAAAACACTGGTGAACTCATCAATGCAAAAAGACCTTTGCGCCCACGGAAGACAACAGTGGTGGATGATCGCAGAATAATCTCCATGGTGAAGAGAAACCCCTTCACAACAGCCAACCAAGTGAACAACACTCTCCAGGAGGTAGGCGTATCAATATCCAAATCTACCTTAAAGAGAAGACTGCATGAAATTAAATACAGAGGGTTCAATGCACGGTGCAAGCCACTCATAAGCATCAAGAAGAAAAAGGCTAGACTGGACTTTGCTAAAAACATCTAAAAAAAGCCAGCACAGTTCTGGTAGAACAGTCTTTGGACAGAAGAAACCAAGATCAACCTCTACCAGAGTGATGGAAAGAGAAAAGTATGTTGAAGGTGTGGTACAGCTCATGATCCAAAGCATACCACCTCATCTGTAAAACACGGCGGAGGCAGTGTGATGGCTTGGTCATGCATGGCTGCCAGTGGCACTGGGTCACTAGTATTTATTGATGATGTTACACAGGCCAGAAGCAGCCGAATGAATTCTGAGGTATTCAGAGCCATACTGTGTGCTCAGATCCAGCCAAATGCAGCAAAACTGATAGGTTGTCGATTCATACTACAGATGGACAATGACCCAAAACATAAAGCCAAAGCAACCTAGGAGTTTATTAAAGCAAAGAAGTGGAATATTCTTGAATGGCCAAGTCAGTCACCTGATCTCAACCCAAATGAGCATGCATTTTACTTGTTAAAGACTAAACTTCAGACAGAAAGGCCCACAAACAAACAGCAACTGAAAACCAGCGCAGTGAGGGCCTGGCAAAGCATCAAAAAGGAGGAAACACAGCATCTGGTGATGTCCATGAGTTCAAGACTTCAGGCAGTCATTGCCAACAAAGGGTTTTCAACCAATTACTAGAAATGAACATTTTATTTAAAATTATTTAATCTGTCCAATTACTTTTGGTCCCTTTAAAAACAGGGTGGCACATGTTAAGGAGCTGAAACTCCTAAACCCTTCATCCAATTTTAATGTGGATACCCTCAAATGAAAGCTGAAAGTCTGAACTTCAACTGCATCTGAATTGTTTTGTTTAAAATTCATTGTAGTAATGTCTATAACCAAAATTAGAAAAATGTCTCTGTCCAAATATATATGGACTTAACTGTATATGTTTATATCAGTACAACATTGAAAACATTTACATTTTTTGTTAGGAAGTTTGAAGTGTTAAAAATTGACCAGCGATTTCTCATTTTTTTTAGCAAAATTTACAAAACCATTCTTTTTAGGGACCACATCACATTTGAAGGGACTTTGAGGGATCTATATGACAGAAAGTATCCAAACATTACACCATTCCAAAAACTTCACACAAAGTGCTCAAAACCACATTCAAGAAGTTTATTTACCCTTCCTACTTTACTTTAGACCCAAACCTTTGTATTTTCACAAGAGCAACAGGAGAAAATAGACCCCAAAAATTTGTTGTGCAATTTTTTCTAAATACGCCGATTCAAAATTTGTGGTTTAAATATACTGCTTGGGCGCAAGGCAGGGCTTGGAAAGTAAGGAGCGCCATTTGACTTTTTGATTGTAAAATTTGCTGGAATAATTATTGAATGCTATGTCACGTCTAGAGAGCCTCTAATGTGCAGAAATAGTGGAAACGCCCCACAAGTGACCCCATTTTGGAAAACACACCCCACAAGTATTTTATTCAAGGGTGTAGTGAGCATTTTGAACTCACAGGTATGACACAGAATTTGATAAAATTAGGTTGTCATATTGAATATGTCATCATTAGTGTTGAGCGATACTTTCCGATATCGGAAAGTATCGGTATCGGAAAGTATCGGCCGATACCGTAAAAATATCGGATCTAATCCGATACCGATACCCGATCCCAATGCAAGTCAATGGGACGAAAATATCGGAATTAAAATAAACCCTTTATAAACTTGTAGGTTCATTCTACATGAAGGAAAACAACTAAGAATAATGTAGGATGTATTGGGGGTAGTGTTGAGCATTCCGATGCTGCAAGTATCGGGTATCGGCCGATACTTGCTGTATCGGAATTTCCGATACCGAGATCCGATATTTTTGTAATATCGGATATCGGTATCGAAACAACATTAATGTAAAAAGGTGTAAAAGAAAGAATTAAAATAAAAAAAATCGCTATACTCACCTCTCCGACGCAGCCGGGACCTCAGCGAAGGAACCGGCAGCGTTGTTTGTTTAAAATTCGCGCTTTTACTTGCTTACGTGAATTCCCGGCTTCTGATTGGTCAGGGCGGCCATGTTGCCGGGACGCGGACCAATCACAGCAAGCCGTGACGAAATTACGTCACGGCTTGCTGTGATTGGTCCGCGTCCCGGCAACATGGCCGCCATTAACCAATCACAAGCCGTGACGTCACGGGAGGCTGGACACGCGCTTATTTTGAAAAGCGCGCGTGTCCAGCCTCCCGTGACGTCACGGCTTGTGATTGGTCACGGCGCCATATTGCCGGGATGCGGACCAATCACAGCAAGCCGTGACGAAATTACGTCACGGCTTGCTGTGATTGGTCCGCGTCCCAGGAACATGGCCGCCATTAACCAATCACAAGCCGTGACGTCACGGGAGGCTGGACACGCGCTTATTTTGAAAAGCGCGCGTGTCCAGCCTCCCGTGACGTCACGGCTTGTGATTGGTCACGGCGCCATATTGCCGGGACGCGGACCAATCACAGCAAGCCGTGACGTAATTTCGTCACGGCTTGCTGTGATTGGTCCGAGTCCCGGCAACATGGCCGCCCTGACCAATCAGAAGCCGGGAATTCACGTAAGCAAGTAAAAGCGCGAATTTTAAAGAAACAACGCTGCCGCTTACAATCGCCGAGGTCCCGGCTGCGTCGGACAGGTGAGTATAGCGATATTTTTTATTTTAATTCTTTATTTTACACATTTATATGGTTCCCAGGGCCTGAAGGAGAGTTTCCTCTCCTTCAGACCCTGGGAACCATCAGGAATACCGTCCGATACCTGAGTCCCATTGACTTGTATTGGTATCGGGTATCGGTATCGGATTGGATCCGATATTTTGCCGGTATCGGCCGATACTTTCCGATACCGATACTTTCAAGTATCGGACGGTATCGCTCAACACTAATTGGGGGACATGGCGGAGACATTAAAGGCACAGAGGTTTAGCCCAATGTAATAGAATAGCAGGTTTTTTTTTTTTTATGACGTTCGGCGGTAGAAAGATTTTGACTATGTTAATTTTTTTTTTATTTTGTCAGATATTGATGTTTCACTACTTCCACGCCCTTCACCTTCTTTTTTACTTCTCCCACACTTTCCTCTTCATTATCCTCATCATCAGCTTCTTTGACATCAACTTCTTCACCTTATTCATCTTCTTCTTCATCTTCTACCTATTATTTTTTTGGTTACATTGTTCATATTCTTTTTATTTTACTATTATCTTCATCATATTCTACTTCTTCATCATATTCTTATTTGTGACAGGCATTCCCGTAGTTGTTATCTATAAAAGTTTGAAGATTACACCTTCCGTTCTGCCTGTCACAAAAGAGTTACATTTGTCCGCGTTCAGTTTGGCCTGCAGCATCAGGCTTTATCCAGGGGCACCACGAGGAGGAACGGACTCACCCCCATACACTGCTTAGTCTTCTTCTGCTTATAATTTAGATAATATTTTTTGCTCTGATATTTAGTGTTATGCTTAATGTTCTTCTGCTCTTTGTTCTGCAGCCTCTTGTTCTTCTGCTTCTCGGTCTTCCAGGTCGTCGTCGTCTCCAGGGTCGTCGTCTCCGGGGTCGTCGTCATCGGGGTGGTCTTCAGGGTCGTCGTCTCCGGGGTCATCGTCATCGGGGTGGTCTTCGGGGTCATCGTCTCCAGGGTCGTCGTCATCACGGTGGTTGTCGTCTCTGGTGTCGTCGTCATCTTAGGGGTGGTCTTCCGGGTCATCGTGTTTAGTCTCTTGAACTTGGAAATGTAGCAGAAGGTACAAGAAGGCTGAGAAAATGCCGAGAACCAGCTGATGGAACTGGAACTCGGATGGCTACCCGAAGGTCCAAGAGCCAATGGAACTACCGAGGACCAGCTGACGTTACTGGAACCCGGTTACTAAGCAGGAGGTACCCGTGCCTGAAAGCACTACCAAGGACCACCTGACGTTGGTGGAACTCGGATACCCAGAGGGAGGCACCTAAGCCAAAGGCTCTGCCCGGAACCAGCTGACGGTACTGGAACCAGGATGGGGAGCAGAAGGTACAAGAGCAAAAGACACTGCCGAGAACCAGCTGACGGTGCTGGAATCCGGATGGGTAGCCGAAGGTCCAAGAGCCAATGGAACTACCGAAGACCAGCTGACGTTACTGGAACCCGGTTACTAAGCAGGAGGTACCCGTGCCTGAAAGCACTACCAAGGACCACCTGACGTTGGTGGAACTCGGATACCCAGAGGGAGGCACCTAAGCCAAAGGCTCTGCCCGGAACCAGCTGACAGTACTGGAACCAGGATGGGGAGCAGAAGGTACAAGAGCAAGTGTCTGCGTGGCTTTTGCAGGACACGATGCCGGCTGCACAGCAGGGGAACAGCTGGCGGTGCTGAACCCCACTGACACATTGGCTGGTGTTTTTCTCTGTGCAGCTAGCAGTACCGGGCCCCAACTGGCGGTGTTAGAGCCCGGGGTCAGCAGGAGGAGGAGATGGAGCAGAGTGTAGGCCGAAGCCTGCACTGGCGGCAGCTTTGGGTCTGTTGTGCCTGCGTGGCTGTTGCAGGACACGTTGCCGGCTGCACAGCAGGGGAACAGCTGGCGGTGCTGAACCCCACTGACACATTGGCTGGTGTTTGGCTCTGTGCAGCTAGCACATCTGGGCCCCAACTGGCGGTGTTAGAGCCCAGGGTCAGCAGGAGGAGGAGAGGGAGCAGAGTGTAGGCCGAAGCCTGCACTGGAGCAAGTTGAAAGGGAAACTTTAACCCCCCCCAGGCGTTTGTAGCTGAAAGAGCCATCGTGTACAGCACTAATGCTGGAAAAGGTAAACTTAGCTCTTTTAATTATGGTCCTTGCACATGCTGAACCTAACACTTATAAAAAGTGTCCCCTCCTACCGTGATACCGTCCGGTAGGTGGAACTTTCCTTTGTGATGTGACGCAGCACAGCCGTCATTCTTACCCCCTTGGCGCCGTGCGCCGCCTCCTCAGCGTTGTTTGAATCAGTCCCGGAGCCTGCGCTGTTAGGTTAGCCCTTGGCCATGCACACATTTTGCGCTGCCCGTCTTCTGACATCATTTGGTGTCAGGCTGGCTGCGCCTGTGCGGCCGCGCTGGCCGAGAGCCCGCCTCGTACTGTCTTCTGATTTAATTCCACTGGGGGCCTGAGATCCATGGACATGCGCAGTGCATATCTGAACCTCCACCTCTCACTCATCTCCCTACGGCATCTTCTGACTGTGCGGTGTCACGGCCGTGGCATGCTATTAGGGACCAGCTGACACCGCACAGTTTGAATAAGCCGTAGGGAGATGAGTGAGAGGTGGAGGTTCAGATATGCACTGCGCATGTCCATGGATCTCTGGCCCCCAGTGGGATTAAATCAGAAGACAGTACGAGGCGGGCTCTCGGCCAGCGCGGCCGCACAGGCGCAGCCAGCCTGACACCAAATGATGTCAGAAGACGGGCAGCGCAAAATGTGTGCATGGCCAAGGGCTAACCTAACAGCGCAGGCTCCGGGACTGATTCAAACAACGCTGAGGAGGCGGCGCACGGCGCCAAGGGGGTAAGAATGACGGCTGTGCTGCGTCACATCACAAAGGAAAGTTCCACCAACCGGACGGTATCACGGTAGGAGGGGACACTTTTCATAAGTGTTAGGATCAGCATGTGCAAGGAGCACCACGAAAAGAGGCACTTTTTCCCTTTGCATCATTACTGCTGCACAAGGTGGCTCCTTCAGTAACAAACGCCTGGGGGGGGGACAGGTTCCCTTAAATTTAACTTGTTGTGCCTGCGTGGCGGTCGCAGTACACGTTGCCGGCTGCACAGCAGGGGAACAGCTGGCGGTGCTGAACCCCACTAACACATTGGCGAGGTGTTTGGCTCTGTGCGGACAGCACTTCTGGATGGCAACTGGCGGTGTTGGAGCCCAGGGACAGGTGGAGGAGGAGGAGGTAGGAGGAGGTAGGAGGGATTGCCACACACACAGCTGGGGAACAGCTTACGTTACTGAACCCCAATAACAGAGGAGCGACTGTTGGGACTGTGCGGACAGCACTTCTGGACGGCAACTGGCGGTGTTGGAGCCCAGGGACAGGTGGAGGAGGAGGAGGTAGGAGGAGGTAGGAGGGATTGCCACACACACAGCAGGGGAACAGCTGACGTTACTGAACCCCAATAACAGAGGAGCGACTGTTGGGACTGTGCGGACAGCACTTCTGGACGGCAACTGGCGGTGTTGGAGCCCAGGGACAGGTGGAGGAGGAGGAGGTAGGAGGAGGTAGGAGGGATTGCCACACACACAGCTGGGGAACAGCTGACGTTACTGAACCCCAATAACAGAGGAGGGACTGTTGACTGTGCGTACAGCACTTCTGGACGGCAACTGGCGGTGTTGGAGCCCAGGGACAGGTGGAGGAGGAGGAGGTAGGAGGAGGTAGGAGGGATTGCCACACACACAGCTGGGGAACAGCTGACGTTACTGAACCCCAATAACAGAGGAGGGACTGTTGACTGTGCGTACAGCACTTCTGGACGGCAACTGGCGGTGTTGGAGCCCAGGGACAGGTGGAGGAGGAGGAGGTAGGAGGAGGTAGGAGGGATTGCCACACACACAGCTGGGGAACAGCTGACGTTACTGAACCCCAATAACAGAGGAGCGACTGTTGGGACTGTGCGGACAGCACTTCTGGACGGCAACTGGCGGTGTTGGAGCCCAGGGACAGGTGGAGGAGGAGGAGGTAGGAGGAGGTAGGAGGGATTGCCACACACACAGCTGGGGAACAGCTGACGTTACTAAACCCCAATAACAGAGGAGGGACTGTTGACTGTGCGTACAGCACTTCTGGACGGCAACTGGCGGTGTTGGAGCCCAGGGACAGGTGGAGGAGGAGGAGGTAGGAGGAGGTAGGAGGGATTGCCACACACACAGCTGGGGAACAGCTGACGTTACTGAACCCCAATAACAGAGGAGGGACTGTTGACTGTGCGTACAGCACTTCTGGACGGCAACTGGCGGTGTTGGAGCCCAGGGACAGGTGGAGGAGGAGGAGGTAGGAGGAGGTAGGAGGGATTGCCACACACACAGCTGGGGAACAGCTGATGTTACTGAACCCCAATAACAGAGGAGGGACTGTTGACTGTGCGTACAGCACTTCTGGACGGCAACTGGCGGTGTTGGAGCCCAGGGACAGGTGGAGGAGGAGGAGGTAGGAGGAGGTAGGAGGGATTGCCACACACACAGCAGGGGAACAGCTGACGTTACTGAACCCCAATAACAGAGGAGCGACTGTTGGGACTGTGCGGACAGCACTTCTGGACGGCAACTGGCGGTGTTGGAGCCCAGGGACAGGTGGAGGAGGAGGAGGTAGGAGGAGGTAGGAGGGATTGCCACACACACAGCTGGGGAACAGCTGATGTTACTGAACCCCAATAACAGAGGAGCGACTGTTGGGACTGTGCGGACAGCACTTCTGGACGGCAACTGGCGGTGTTGGAGCCCAGGGACAGGTGGAGGAGGAGTAGGTAGGAGGAGGTAGGAGGGATTGCCACACACACAGCTGGGGAACAGCTGACGTTACTGAACCCCAATAACAGAGGAGCGACTGTTGGGACTGTGCGGACAGCACTTCTGGACGGCAACTGGCGGTGTTGGAGCCCAGGGACAGGTGGAGGAGGAGGAGGTAGGAGGAGGTAGGAGGGATTGCCACACACACAGCAGGGGAACAGCTGACGTTACTGAACCCCAATAACAGAGGAGCGACTGTTGGGACTGTGCGGACAGCACTTCTGGACGGCAACTGGCGGTGTTGGAGCCCAGGGACAGGTGGAGGAGGAGGAGGTAGGAGGAGGTAGGAGGGATTGCCACACACACAGCAGGGGAACAGCTGACGTTACTGAACCCCAATAACAGAGGAGGGACTGTTGACTGTGCGTACAGCACTTCTGGACGGCAACTGGCGGTGTTGGAGCCCAGGGACAGGTGGAAAAGCAGAGGAACACAATGTAGGCCGAAGCCTGAGAAAGTCGAAAGGGAACCTTTAACCCCCCCCCAAGGCGTTTGTAGCTGAAAGAGCCAGCTTGTGCAGCACAAAAGATGCAAAAGGAAAAGGTGGCTCTTTTCATCACGCTCCTTGCAAACACAGAACTAAACACTTATAAAATGTGTCCCCTGAAACCGTGAAACCGTCCCGGAGGTGGGACTTTCCTTCGTAATATGACGCAGCACAGCCGTCATTCCTACCCCCCCGGCGCCGCGCCCCGGCTCCTCAGCGTTGTTTGATTCCGTCCCGGAGCCTGCGCTGTTAAGTTATCCCTTGGCCAGGCACAGTTAGCGCTGCCCATCTTCTGACATCATTTGGTGTCAGGCTGGCTGCGCCTGTGCGGCCGCGCTGGCCGAGAGCCCGCCTCGCAGTGTCTTCTGATTTTATCCCACTGGGGGCCTGGGATCCATGGCCATGCGCAGTGCATATCCTCGCCTCTCACTCCCCTCCCTACGGCTTCTTAAGACTGTGCGGTGTCACGACCGTGGCATGCTATTAGGGACCAGCTGACACCGAACAGTCTGAAGAAGCCATAGGGAGATGAGTGAGAGGTGGAGGTTCAGATATGCAATGCGCATGTCCATGGATCCCAGGCCCCCAGTGGGATTAAATCAGAAGACACTGCGAGGCGGGCTCTCGGCCAGCGCGGCCGCACAGGCGCAGCCATCCTGACACCAAATGATGCCAGAAGACGGGCAGCGCTAAGTGTGCCTGGCCACGGGATAACATAACAGCGCAGGCTCCGGGACGGAATCAAACAACGCTGAGGAGCCGGGGCGCGGCGCCGGGGGGGTAGGAATGACGGCTGTGCTGCGTCATATTACGAAGGAAAGTCCCACCTCCGGGACGGTTTTACGGTATCAGTGGACACATTTTATAAGTGTTAAGTTCTGCGTGTGCAAGGAGCTAAACCAAA
This sequence comes from Ranitomeya variabilis, assembly GCF_051348905.1. Lineage (NCBI taxonomy): Eukaryota > Metazoa > Chordata > Amphibia > Anura > Dendrobatidae > Ranitomeya > Ranitomeya variabilis. The sequence continues at coordinate 831,980,292 of NC_135233.1, forward strand.
ATAGCTACCTTTTCCTTGTGCAGCATTACTGCTGCACAAGGTGGCTCTTTCAGTAACAAACGCCTTGGGGGGGGGGGACAGATTCCCTTACATTTCAGTTGTTGTGTCAGCGTGGCGGTCGCATGACACATTGCCGGCTACACAGCTGGGGATCAGCTGACGTTACTGAAACCCAATAACACTGGGTCGTATGTTTTGACTGTGCAGACGGCACTTCTGAGCCTCAACTGGTGGTGTTGGAGCCCAGGAATTTAAGTTCAGGTGGTAGAAAGATGAACACAACAGGAGACCTGGATAACGTATACAGTGACCTAATTATTTAATCAGGAGGAGGAGTGGCAAATTCCTGCGAGATCCAGGCCTTGTTCATTTTCAGGAAAGTAAGCCGGTCAACGTTATCGGAGGATAGTCGCATGCGACGGTCAGTTAGTACACCACCTGCAGCACTAAAGACACGTTCCGATAATACACTGGCCGCAGGGCAAGACAGCACCTCCAATGCATACTGGCTTAGCTCTGGCCATGTATCCAGCTTTGAGACCCAAAACTTGAAAGGGGAAGAGCCGTCTGGGAGTACAGCAAGAGGGCAAGACATGTAGTCTGTCACCATCTGATGGAACCGTTGCCTCCTGCTGACTGGAGCCGTCTGTGATGGTGTAGACTTTTGTGGGGGGCACAGAAAACTGTGCCACAGTTGGGCCATACTGGTCTTGCCTTGGGCAGAGGCACTGCTTCTGCTCTCTCTTTGTGCAGAGCCTCCACCACTGCCTGGACGCACTGAGCTGCTTTGGAATGCACTAGCAGCACTTCTCTCAGTTGGAATGGAGAAGATGATGGAATTGACCAGTGTGTCTTGGTACTCCCGCATTTTTCGCTCCCGGTTCAACGGTGTGATGAGGCTTTCTACATTGTCCCGGTAGCGAGGATCGAGGAGGGTGAACACCCAATAATCAGACATGTTGAGAATGTGGGCGATGCGGCGGTCGTTTCTCAGGCACTGCAGCATGTAATCCACCATGTGCTGCAGACTGCCAACTGCCCAAGAAACGCTGTCCCCTGCTGGAGGCGTGATCTCTGCCCGCTCGTCATCACCCCACCCTCCCTGTACACACTGAGTACTGGACAATTCGGTAACTCCCTCCTCTGGACGGATGTCTTCCTCCTCCATTGACTCCTCCTCATCCTCCTCACAAACTGTCCCCTGCCTACGCGTTTGTGAGGAACCACGTGGCGCTGACTGTCCAGAAGATGATGGAAATGGTGAATCCTCATCCTCCACCTCTTCCACAACATCATCCCTTAGCGCTTGCAGTGATTTTTCAAGCAGGCAGATAAGGGGGACAGTCATGCTGACTAGTGTGTCATGATCTCTGCAGGCAGAGATCATAGCAAGCCTATAGAGGGACAAGCTCTCGGAAGATGGAACTATACTGACCATGAACTAAGCCTGCCGCGCAACTAGAAATAGCCAGGTAGCATTTCCTATTTATTGCTAGATGCCCAGCTCTGGCCTAAGACCTAAATAGCTAGCAGAGGGAAATATAAGACCTGGCTCACCTCTAGAGAAATATTCCAAAGAAGACAGTAGCCCCCCACATATAATGACGGTGAGTTCAGATGAAACAACAAACGCAGCAGGAAAATAGTCTTAGCAAATTTGAGGTCCGCTTACTAGATAGCAGAAGACAGATAGTATACTTTCATGGTCAGCAGAAAAACACTAACAAAACACCATCCAGAGATTACCTTAAACTCTGGCATTAACTCATAACACCAGAGTAGCAATCCCTGATCAACGAGAGCTTTCCAGACACAGTAACAAAACTTCAGCTGTGAACTGGAACAAATAGGCAAAACAAAACATGGACAAAAGTCCAACTTATCTAGTAGTTGTCAGAAGCAGGAACAAGCACTGAGAGGCATCAGATAACATTGTTGACCGGCAAGAAACCACCAGAGAAATGAGCTTAAATAGCGACACCCACTACTGATGGAAACAGGTGAAACAGGAAAGAGGATGACAAGTCCAATTCCACAAGCGGCCACCGGGGGAGCCCAGAATCCAAATTCACAACAGTACCCCCCCCTCAAGGAGGGGGCACCGAACCCTCACCAGATCCACCAGGGCGACCAGGATGAGCCCTATGGAAGGCACGAACAAGATCAGAAGCATGAACATCAGATGCATTGACCCAAGAATTATCCTCCTGGCCGTAACCCTTCCAATTGACCAGATACTGGAGTCTCCGTCTGGAAACACGAGAGTCCAAAATTTTCTCCACAACGTACTCCAACTCACCCTCAACCAACACCGGAGCAGGAGGCTCAACTGAAGGTACAACAGGTACCTCATACCTGCGCAATAACGACCGATGAAAAACGTTATGAATGGAAAAGGACGCAGGGAGGTCCAAACGGAAAGAAACAGGATTAAGAATCTCCAATATTCTATAAGGGCCGATGAACCGAGGTTTAAACTTAGGAGAAGAGACCCTCATAGGGACAAAACGAGAAGACAACCACACCAAATCTCCAACACAAAGCCGAGAACCAACACGACGATGACGGTTGGCAAAACGCTGAGTCTTCTCCTGGGACAACTTCAAATTGTCCATAACCTGCCCCCAGATGTGATGCAATCTCTCCACCACCGCATCCACTCCAGGACAATCCGAGGATTCCACCTGACCGGAGGAAAATCGAGGGTGAAACCCCGAATTACAGAAAAACGGGGACACCAAGGTGGAAGAGCTGGCCCGATTATTGAGGGCGAACTCTGCCAATGGCAAAAAAGCAACCCAATCATCCTGGTCAGCAGAGACAAAACACCTCAGATATGTCTCCAGGGTCTGATTAGTCCGCTCGGTCTGGCCATTAGTCTGAGGGTGAAAAGCAGATGAAAAAGACAAATCTATGCCCATCCTAGCACAGAATGCCCGCCAAAATCTAGACACAAATTGGGTACCTCTGTCAGAAACAATATTCTCAGGAATACCGTGCAATCGGACAACATTCTGAAAAAACAGAGGAACCAACTCAGAAGAAGAAGGCAACTTGGGCAGAGGAACCAAATGGACCATTTTAGAGAAACGGTCACAGACCACCCAGATGACAGACATCTTCTGGGAAACAGGCAGATCTGAAATAAAATCCATCGAGATGTGTGTCCAAGGCCTCTTAGGAATAGGCAAGGGCAACAGCAGTCCGCTAGCCCGAGAACTACAAGACTTGGCCCGAGCACAAATGTCACATGACTGCACAAAGACTCGCACATCTCGTGACAGGGAAAGCCACCAGAAGGATCTTGCCACCAAATCCCTGGTACCAAAAATTCCGGGATGACCTGCCAATGCAGAAGAATGTACCTCAGAGATGACTCTACTGGTCCAATCATCCGGAACAAACAGTCTATCAGGCGGACAACGATCCGGTCTATCCGCCTGAAACTCTTGCAAGGACCGCCGCAGATCAGGAGAAACGGCCGACAAAATTACTCCCTCCCTAAGGATACCTGTGGGTTCAGCATTACCAGGAGAGTCCGGGTCAAAACTCCTAGAAAGGGCATCTGCCTTAACATTCTTAGAACCCGGTAGGTATGACACCACAAAATTAAAGCGAGAAAAAAATAAAGACCAGCGCGCCTGTCTAGGATTCAGGCGCCTGGCAGTCTCAAGATAAATCAAATTTTTGTGGTCAGTCAATACCACCACCCGATGCTTAGCCCCCTCTAGCCAATGGCGCCACTCCTCAAACGCCCACTTCATGGCCAAAAGCTCCCTATTCCCAACATCATAATTCCGCTCTGCGGGCGAAAATTTGCGAGAAAAGAAGGCACAAGGCCTAATGACGGAGCAGTCGGAACCTTTCTGCGACAACACTGCCCCAGCTCCGATCTCCGAAGCGTCAACCTCAACCTGAAAAGGCAGATTCACATCAGGCTGACGTAACACAGGGGCAGAGGCAAAACGGTGCTTAAGCTCCTGAAAGGCCTCTACAGCATGAGGGGACCAATTAGCAACATCAGCGCCATGTCTGGTCAAATCAGTCAGTGGTTTAACGACATCCGAAAAACCAGCAATAAATCGGCGGTAAAAGTTGGCAAAGCCCAAAAATCTCTGAAGACCCTTAAGAGAGGAGGGCTGAGTCCAGTCACAAATAGCTTGCACCTTGACGGGATCCATCTCAATGGAAGAGGGAGAAAAAATATACCCCAAAAAGGAAATTTTCTGGACCCCAAAAACGCACTTAGACCCCTTCACACATAAAGAATTAGACCGCAGAACCTGAAAAACTCTCCTGACCTGCTGGACATGAGAGTCCCAGTCATCAGAAAAAATCAGAATATCATCCAGATATATTATCATAAATTTATCCAGAAAATCGCGGAAAATATCATGCATAAAAGACTGGAAAACTGAAGGGGCATTAGAAAGACCAAAAGGCATGACCAAATACTCAAAGTGGCCCTCGGGCGTATTAAATGCGGTCTTCCACTCATCCCCCTGCCTGATCCGCACCAAATTATACGCCCCACGAAGATCAATTTTAGAGAACCACTTAGCACCCTCTATACGAGCAAACAAATCAGTAAGCAATGGCAATGGGTATTGGTACTTAACAGTGATCTTATTCAGAAGCCGATAATCAATACATGGTCTCAAAGAGCCGTCCTTTTTTGAGACAAAGAAAAACCCAGCTCCCAAGGGAGAAGAAGATGGACGAATATGTCCCTTTTCCAAAGACTCCTTTATATATTCCCGCATAGCAGCATGTTCCGGCACAGACAGATTAAACAAACGACCCTTTGGATATTTGCAACCCGGTATCAAATCTATGGCACAATCGCACTCACGGTGCGGAGGTAACGACCCAAGCTTGGGTTCGTCAAAAACGTCTTGATAATCTGAGAGGAACTCAGGGACTTCAGAGGGAATGGACGACGAAATAGAAACCAAAGGTAAGTCCCCATGAATACCCTTACATCCCCAGCTCAACACAGACATTGCTCTCCAGTCCAAGACTGGATTGTGAGACTGCAACCATGGCAATCCCAGCACCAAATCGTCATGTAAATTATACAGCACCAGGAAACGAATAATCTCCTGGTGATCCGGATTGATACGCATGGTTACTTGTGTCCAGTATTGTGGTTTATTATTAGCCAATGGGGTGGAGTCAATCCCCTTCAGAGGAATAAGAGTCTCCAAAGGCTCTAAATCAAAACCACAACGATTGGCAAAGGACCAATCCATAAGACTCAGAGCGGCGCCAGAGTCAACATAGGCGTCCGTGGCAATGGATGACAAAGAGCAAATCAGGGTTACAGACAAAATAAACTTAGACTGAATGGTGCCAATGGAAACAGACTTATCAAGCTTCTTTGTACGCCTAGAGCATGCTGATATAACATGAGTAGAATCCCCACAATAGAAGCACAATCCATTCTTCCGTCTAAAATTCTGTCGCTCGCTCCTGGACAGAATTCTATCACACTGCATACTTTCTGGCGTCTTTTCCATAGACACCGCCAGATGGTGCACCGGTTTGCGCTCCCGCAGACGCCTATCAATCTGAATAGCCATTGTCATGGACTCATTCAGACCTGCAGGCACAGGGAACCCCACCATAACATCCTTAACGGCATCAGAGAGACCTTCTCTGAAAGTTGCCGCCAAGGCGCACTCATTCCACTGAGTAAGCACAGACCATTTACGGAATTTTTGGCAGTAAACCTCAGCTTCGTCTTGCCCCTGAGATAGTGCCATCAAAGTTTTTTCTGCCTGAAGTTCCAAATGAGGTTCCTCATAAAGCAAGCCCAAGGCCAGAAAAAACGCATCCACATCGCGCAACGCAGGATCCCCTGCTGGCAATGAGAAGGCCCAATCTTGAGGGTCACCCCTGAGCAAGGAAATCACAATCCTAACCTGCTGAGCAGGGTCTCCAGCTGAACGAGACTTCAGGGACAAATAAAGCTTACAATTATTTCGGAAATTCTGGAAGCTAGCTCTATTCCCTGTGAAGAACTCCGGCAAAGGAATTCTCGGCTCAGATACTGGAGCATGTACCACAAAATCTTGTAAATTTTGTACTTTCGTGATGAGATTATTCAAACCCGCAGTTACACTCTGAAGATCCATTATTGTCAGGTGCACACAGAGCCATACAGAGATTAGGAGGAGAGAGAGAAAAAAGACTGCAGCAAGGCAAACTGGAGGAAAAAAAAAAAAAAAAAAACAATTCCAGCAGACTTCTTATAACTCTCCTTTCTCAACCTGGGTCTTTAACACTTTATTGGCCGGTCAAACTGTCATGATCTCTGCAGGCAGAGATCATAGCAAGCCTATAGAGGGACAAGCTCTCGGAAGATGGAACTATACTGACCATGAACTAAGCCTGCCGCGCAACTAGAAATAGCCAGGTAGCATTTCCTATTTATTGCTAGATGCCCAGCTCTGGCCTAAGACCTAAATAGCTAGCAGAGGGAAATATAAGACCTGGCTCACCTCTAGAGAAATATTCCAAAGAAGACAGTAGCCCCCCACATATAATGACGGTGAGTTCAGATGAAACAACAAACGCAGCAGGAAAATAGTCTTAGCAAATTTGAGGTCCGCTTACTAGATAGCAGAAGACAGATAGTATACTTTCATGGTCAGCAGAAAAACACTAACAAAACACCATCCAGAGATTACCTTAAACTCTGGCATTAACTCATAACACCAGAGTAGCAATCCCTGATCAACGAGAGCTTTCCAGACACAGTAACAAAACTTCAGCTGTGAACTGGAACAAATAGGCAAAACAAAACATGGACAAAAGTCCAACTTATCTAGTAGTTGTCAGAAGCAGGAACAAGCACTGAGAGGCATCAGATAACATTGTTGACCGGCAAGAAACCACCAGAGAAATGAGCTTAAATAGCGACACCCACTACTGATGGAAACAGGTGAAACAGGAAAGAGGATGACAAGTCCAATTCCACAAGCGGCCACCGGGGGAGCCCAGAATCCAAATTCACAACACTAGTGCATCATCTGCACTCGCCATCCGCGTGGAATAATCAAAGGGACACAAAACCTGGCAGACGTCATTCATAGTGGCCCACTCTGTGGTTGTGAAGTCTGTACGGCGCTGACTGCGACTTCTTTGTGCCTGAAGCAGCTGGTACTCCATTACAGCTTGCTGATGCTCACACAACCGCTCCAACATATGTAACGTGGAATTCCACCTGGTAGGTAGGTCACATATGATGCGATGTTCCGGCAGGCGGTGTCGGCGCTGCAGAGCCGCAATGCGCGCTTTTGCCGTGCTGGAACGCCGCAAGTGAGCACACTCTAGGCGGACCTTGTGCAGCAGTGCATCAAGATCCGGATAGTCCCTCAAAAAGCTCTGCACGACCAAATTGAGCACATGTGCCAGACATGGGATGTGAGTGAGGTTGCCGAGTCCCAGAGCTGCCACCAGATTTCGGCCATTATCACACACTACCATGCCTGGCTGGAGATTCGCTGGCACAAACCACACATCGCTCTCCTGCTTGATGGCATTCCAGAGCTCCTGCGCTGTGTGGCTATGATTCCCCAAAAAAATTAATTTCAAGACGGCCTGTTGACGTTTGGCCACGGCTGTGCTCATGTCGGTCGTAACAGGTACACGTTCATCACGGGTCCATGTGGAGGTGGACTGTGACGGCTCCTGCAGCGATGATTCTGAGGAACTGGTGTAAGAGGAGGAGTCAATGCGTACAGAATGGATTCCTGCAATCCTTGGAGTGGGCAGGACACGTCCTGCGCCACTCGCACGGTCTGTACCCGGCTCAACGACATTAACCCAATGGGCAGTGAGGGAAAGGTATTGCCCCTGTCCATGTTGACTGGTCCACGCATCGGTGGTGAGGTGGACCTTGCTACTGACGGCGTTCAGTAGCACGTGTTTTATGTGTCCCTCCACATGCTTGTGCAGGGCAGGGACGGCTTGCCTGCTGAAGTAAAAGCGGCTGGGCACATTGTACTGTGGGACTGCCAATGACATCAAGTCACGGAAGCTGTCAGTCTCCACCAGCCTGAATGACAGCATTTCCAGTGACAGAAGTTTGGCAATGCCTGCAGTCAGAGCCTGTGCTCGTGGGTGGTTTGACGAGAAAGGCCGCCTTTTCTCCCATGCCTGTACTACCGATGGCTGTAGACTGGGCTGGGAGTGTGTGGATGACTGGGAAAGTGGTGCTGCGGGTGGAATTACAGCGGGTCTCTGGACAACAGGGCCAGAGGTTCTTCCACGGCGATCCTGGGAGGAAGCCGAACCAGCTGCGTGTGAGCTAGAGGAAGAGGCAACACGAGCTGAAGAGGTGGTAGCTGCCGCTGTTGGTTGGCCTAGCTCTTCAGTGTGTTTTTCTAACTCCGCCGGGTGCCTGTTGCGCACATGTTTCCACATGTTGGAGGTATTGAGGTTGCTGACATTTCGACCTCTTTTGACTTTTTGATGACACACCTTGCATCTGACATAGCAAATGTCATCTGCAACTGTGTCAAAAAAGGACCAGGCACTGCAAGTCTTGGGAGCGCCCTTTTTGGCTTTTGGAAGAGACATGCTCCTAACGGGTGCCAAAGCGGAGGCTGCAGGATCCGCAGTCTTCCCCCTCCCTCTCCCTCTTTGGGCCGTACGGGGAATCTCTTCCTCAGAGCTGCTCCCACCACCTTCCTGTCCCTCACGCCAAGATGGGTCAAGGACCTCATCATCTACACTACCCTCTGCCCCCAACTGCTCCTCCTGGGTAGTCTCAGCAGCAGAGCACGCACCAGTAAGTGGCACCTGAGTGTCATCATCAGCTGATGCGGCCTGCGATGTGGTGACCGGAGCCACTGGCCCACCCGCCTCTTCAGAGGAAGAGAGAAAAAGCTGTTGGGCATCACTGCACCCTGCCTCTTCTTCCATTTCTCCAATGCTGCTTGGCTGGCCCCCTGTTTCCAAGCCAAGAGATTCAGAGAACAGAAGTAGAGACGGCTCCTGTCCTGGGCTCTCTGTCTGCCTGGGCAATTTGGCAGGTGGTGAAGAGACAGATGGCTGCTCTCCAGTGCTCTGTGTCTGAGAGGATGTGGCACTAATTGAAGTTGATGCATTAGCTGCCATCCATCCGACAATGGCTTCAATTTGTTCTTCACGCAGCAGCGGTGTACGGCGCTCTGACACAAAGCTGCGCATGAATGACTGTTGCCTGGTGAATGTGGGTGCTGATGAGTCACCGGTGCCCGCAGCAGGCACAGAATCCCCACGTCCCCTCCCTGCTCCGCGCCCACGCCCACGCCCACGTGCCTTACTCACTGCCTTCTTCATCTTGGTTGACTGATAAAGATAAGCAGAAAAGTACTAACGGCTTTGTGTGCTTATTCCTGAGCAACTCCTCCTAACAGGTATAAGAAACACTAATTTTCTAAAGTGTGGACTAGACTTTAATATGAGCTAATGTGGCCTACACAAATGTAAAGTGGTGTAACTGGTGTGTTTGGTGAACTTTATTATTTATTTATTTTTTGGGGGCTGAACTGACAACGGATAGAGCTGCAGTCACACGGAGACCGTGCAGACAGACGTAAACGGCGCTGCAAGGCCCAAAAACCCTCCTCTACGTTATCCTATGTAGTGTTTTTCCACAAGTTAGCTGGAGACGGGTGGAAAGACACTAATAGGAATTTTTTGAAAAAATGTGCAGCAGCCTGCACTACTTAAAACAAAATGAAAATTGATTTGGCGGTATGACGCAGTGAACAACCCTGAGCTGGAGACAACCAGGCTATGGCTGCTCACAGACTACAGGGCGAGCTGCAGTCACACGGAGACCGTGCAGACAGCCGTAAACGGCGCTGCAAGGCCCAAAAACACTCCTCTACGTTATCCTATGTAGTGTTTTTCCACAAATTAGCTGGAGACGGGTGGAAAGACACTAATAGGAATTTTTTGAAAAAATGTGCAGCAGCCTGCACTACTTAAAACAAAATGAAAATTGATTTGGCGGTATGACGCAGTGAACAACCCTGAGCTGGAGACAACCAGGCTACGGCTGCTCACAGACTACAGGGCGAGCTGCAGTCACACGGAGACCGTGCAGACAGCCGTAAACGGCGCTGCAAGGCCCAAAAACACTCCTCTACGTTATCCTATGTAGTGTTTTTCCACAAATTAGCTGGAGACGGGTGGAAAGACACTAATAGGAATTTTTTGAAAAAATGTGCAGCAGCCTGCACTACTTAAAACAAAATGAAAATTGATTTGGCGGTATGACGCAGTGAACAACCCTGAGCTGGAGACAACCAGGCTACGGCTGCTCACAGACTACAGGGCGAGCTGCAGTCACACGGAGACCGTGCAGACAGCCGTAAACGTCGCTGCAAGGCCCAAAAACCCTCCTCTACGTTATCCTATGTAGTGTTTTTCCACAAATTAGCTGGAGACGGGTGGAAAGACACTAATAGGATTTTTTTGAATAAATTAGCAGCAAACTACACTACTTGAAAAAAAAAAAAAAAAAAAGAACAGTATGAGGCAATGAACCACCCTCCCTGAACTGAATACAACCAGCTATGGATGGCCTATGTGGCTGCACTCAGACTAGAGAGTGGGCTGCACTCACATACACACACACACAGACCTTGCAGATCGCTGTGAAAACAGCGCTACAAGGCAAAAGCAAGGTGAATAGTAGGTGAACACAGCGGTTGCTAAATTAGCCTTTGGAAAGCACAAAGAAGCAAATCGCTATCTCTAAACTGTCCCTCAGTCAGCAAACAGCGTCCTGTCACTAACTGAATTCACAGCAGAGTGATCGCAAAATGGCGCCAGCGACTTTTAAACTGCATCATGACATCATTTCAGCAGCCAATCACAGCCTTGCCAGTAGTTTCATGCCCTCCATGCTAAACAGGATGTGCCCACACTTGGAATCATTCTCATTGGCTGAATTTCTGCATTTTGAATCTTGGAACTTCCGATTCCGGTATCCGATACGCGGCAAGTATCGGAATCCCGGTATCGGAATTCCGATACCGCAAGTATCGGCCGATACCCGATACTTGCGGTATCGGAATGCTCAACACTAGTCATCATTAGTGGTGAGCTCAGGTGCTCGCTACTCCAGTTTGCATCGGGTGCTAGGGTATGCACCAAACATTGCGGGTGCTCAAGTGACATTCTCCATTCCTTGCCCCGCATGTTTTGTGGTTGTTAGACACCCCTCCAAAAAATTATGTAATCTGCGATACTCCACGCATACCTGACTACCTGATGCAAACTCGATTAGCGAGCACTTGCACTCAACACTAGCTGTCATATCATCAGTTTTTTACTTTTGAAAAGATCCCAATTGTAACGCCAACCTTAACCCTAACACAACCCTAACCTCAACACTAACCTTAACACAGCCCTAAACCCAACCTTAATGCTAGCCTTAAGCCTAACTGCAAAGAAATGAAATATATATATAATGTATATATATCATATATATATATATATATATATATATATATATATATATATATATATATATATAATTTTTATCTAACTGGGGGGTGACAAAATGTGGTTTGATTTGCTATTTTTTTATTTTGATAACTATGATAGACTCTATCACAATGATCAAAAAGAACCAATAGAAAAAATGTCCTATTATTGCCGGGTACTGACTGGCAGATCTTGGGGGAGAAGGATCAGGTGGGACTGGGGGATGGCGGAGGTAACGGAGGGTCTCGAGGAGGCATAATTTCTCTCTCCTCTGACATGTATATTATGTCAGAAGAGAGAGAACTCATTGAAACAGCTGGCACACTTTTTTCTTTTTTGTGATCGCCGTTATTCACTGAATAACGGCAATCACATGATCGGACACTGGAAAATCGGGCTCTGATCATGTTTTCCGGGGTCTCAGCTACCCTGGCTAGGCCAAACCCAGGAGATTTTTCAATTCAAGGGGGCGCTACAGCCTTATTCCCCCATCATTGTGTTAAAACAATGATGAAGGTATAATTACCCTTAGTTGCCACCGTTTTAATGCGTATCGGCAGTTGCTATTGGGTTTATTCATGAAAGTGACACAGTGGAACCGTGGAACATCAATGTTAACTCATTTCTGCCATCGAACGTACTATCTCGTCCATGTTACCTGGGACTTAACTCCCATAGATGGGATAGTACGTCATACGCGATCAGCTGTGATCACGGGGGAAGCTCAGCCGATCGTGGCCAGGTGTGCTAATTATCACATCAGACATCCGGCACTATGTGCCAGGAGCGGTCACAGACCACTCCTGGCACTTTAACCCCCAAAACACTGTGATAAAACAAGATCGCAGCGTTCCGGTGGCATAGGGAAGCATCGTGCAGGGAGGGGGCTACCTGTGTGTTTCCCTGAGACCCTCTGAACAACACGATGTGATCAAGCAAGCCTCCTGCACTGCCTGTCAGACCGCTGATCTGACACAGTGCTCTGCAAAGTGTCAGATCAGCGATCTGACACTATATAGTGATGTCCCACCCTCGGACAATGTAAAAAAGTTAAAAAAAAAAATTAACATGTGTAAAAATATATTTTTTTAAATTCCTAAATATAGAAAAAAAAATATATTTTTCAAAAAAACCCATTTCTTTATGAAAATAAAAAAACAATAAAAGTACACATATTTAGTTCTGCTGCATCCGTAACGACCCGACCTATAAAACTGTCCCAATAGATAGCCCCTTCAGTCAAGAACGTAAAAAATAAATAAAAAACGAGACAAAAAACAATGCTGTATCATCATACCGCCAAACAAAAAGTGGAATAACACGCGATCAAAAAGACAGATATAAATGAACATGATACCGCTGAAATAGTCATCTTGTCTTGCAAAAAACGAGACAAGAAACTGTGTCATCAACAAAAAAATAAAACAGTTATAGCCCTCAGAATAAAGTGATGCAAAAATAATTATTTTTTATATAAAATAGTTTTTATTATATAAAAGCGCCAAAACGTAAAAAAGTCATAATGAGGTATTTTTGTAATCATACTCACCCGAAGAATAAAACTGCTTTACCAATTTTACCAAACGCAGAACGGTATAAATGCTCCCCCCCCAAAAAAAAGAAATTCATGAATTGTTTTTTTTTTTCATTCTGCCTCCCAAAACTCGTAATAAAAAGTGATCAAAAAATGTCATGTGTCTGAAAATGGTACCAATAAAAATGTCAACTCGTCCCGCAAAAAGCAAAACCTTACATGACTCTGTGGGCCAAAATATGGAAAAATTATAGCTGTCAAAATGTGGTGATGCAAAAACTATTTTTGCAATAAAAAGAGTCTTTTAGTGTGTAACAACTTCCAAACAAAAACCTACTATAAAAACCTGCTATAAATAGTAAATCAAACCCCCTTCATCACCACCTTAGTTAGGGAAAAATAATAAAATAAAAAAATGTATTTCTAATTTCAGATTAGGGTTAGAGTTAGGGCTAAATTTAGGGTTGGGGCTACAGTTAGGGTTAGGGTTGAAACTAAATTTAGGGTTAGGGTTGGGGCTAAATTAGAGTTAGGGTTTGGATTACATTTACGATTGGGATTAGGGTTAGGGGTGTGTCAGGATTCGGGGTGTGGTTAGGGTTATGGTTGGGATTAAGGTTAGGGGTATGTTGGGGTTAGGAGAGTGGTTAGGTTTGGGATTTAGAGTTAGGGGCATGTTCGGGTTAGGGGTGTGGTTAGGGTTATGGTTAGGGTTGGGTATAGGGTTAAGGGTGTGTTCAGGTTAGGGTTGGAGTTAGAATTGGGGGGCTTCCACTGTTTAAGAACATCAGGGGCTCACCAAACGTGACATGGCATCCAATCTCAATTCCAGCCAATTGTGAGTGGAAAAAGTAAAACAGTTCTCCCATGCTCCCAAACAGGGGTTTACCTCCACTTATGGGGTATCAGTGTACTCAGGAAACATTTTGGGGTTCAATTTCTCCTGCTACCCTTGTGAAAATATAAAAGTGGGGGCTAAAAAATCATTTTTGTAAAAAAAAGGATTTTTTATTTTCACGGCTCTGCGTTATAAACTGTAGTGAAACACTTGAGGGTTCAAAGTTCTTACAACACATCTAGATAAGTTCCCTGGAGGGGGCTATTTTCCAATATGGGGTCACTTATGGGGGGTTTCTACTGTTTAGGTACATCAGAGGCTCTGCAAAAACAATGTGACGCCCGAAGACCATTTCATCTAAGTTTGCATTCCAAAACGGCGTTCCTTCCCCTCCGAGCTCTGCCATGCACCCAAACGATGGCTCCCCCCAAATATGGGTATCAGCGTACTCAGGACAAATTGAAAAACAACTTTTGGGGTCCAATTTCTCCTGTTACTCTTGGAAAAATAAAAATTTGGGGGCTAAAAAAAAATTTTGTGAAGAAAAAAGGTTTTTTATTTTCACGGCTCTGCGTTATAAACTTTAGTGAAACACTTGGTGGTTCAAAGTTCTCGCAACACATCTAGATAAGTTCCTTAGGGGGTCTAGTTTCCAATATGGGGACAATTGTGAGGGGTTTCTACTGTTTAGGCACATCAAGGGTTCTCGAAACCCGACATGGCTTCCTATCTCAATTCCAGCCAATTTTGCATTGAAAAGTCAAATAGTGCTCATTCCCTTCCGAACTCTGCCATGTGCCCAAACAGTAGTTTACCCCTACATATGGGGTATCAGCGTACTCAGGATGAATAGCACAACAACATTTGTTATCCAATTTCTCCTGATAACCTTGGAAAAATAAAAAATTGGGGGCTAAAGGATATTTTTTATGAAAATATATGTTTTTTTATTTTTATGGCTCTACGTTATAAACTTATGTGAAGCACTTGAGGGTTCAAAGTGCTCACCACACATCTAGATAAGTTCCTTAGGGAGTCTACTTTCCAAAATGGTGTCATTTGTGGGGGGTTTCTACTGTTTAGGTACATCAGGGCTCTCCAAACGCAACATTTCGTCCTATCTCAATTCCAGCCAAATTGCATTGAAAAGTCAAATGGCGCTCATTCCCTTCCGAGCTCTTCCATGCGCCCAAATAGTGGTTTACCCTCACAAGTGGGGTATCAGTGTACTCAGGACAAATTGCACAAGTTTTGAGGTCCAATTTATTCTGTTTTTCTCAGAAAAATAAAAAATTAGGAGTGAAAAATCATTTTTATGAAAAAATATGATTTTTTATTTTTACGGGTCTACATTATAAACTCCTGTGAAGCACTTGGTGGGTCAAAGTGCTCACCACACATCTAGATAAGTTCCTTAGGGAGTCTACTTTCCAAAATGGTGTCATTTGTGGGGGGTTTCTACTGCTTAGGTACATCAGGGCTCTCCAAACCAACATTTCGTCCTATCTCAATTCCAGCCAAATTGCATTGAAAAGTCAAATGGCGCTCATTCCCTTCCGAGCTCTTCCATGCGCCCAAATAGTGGTTTACCCTCACAAGTGGGGTATCAGTGTACTCAGGACAAATTGCACAAGTTTTGAGGTCCAATTTATTCTGTTTTTCTCAGAAAAATAAAAAATTAGGAGTGAAAAATCATTTTTATGAAAAAATATGATTTTTTATTTTTACGGGTCTACATTATAAACTCCTGTGAAGCACTTGGTGGGTCAAAGTGCTCACCACACATCTAGATAAGTTCCTTAGGGAGTCTACTTTCCAAAATGGTGTCATTTGTGGGGGGTTTCTACTGCTTAGGTACATCAGGGCTCTCCAAACCAACATTTCGTCCTATCTCAATTCCAGCCAAATTGCATTGAAAAGTCAAATGGCGCTCATTCCCTTCCGAGCTCTTCCATGCGCCCAAATAGTGGTTTACCCTCACAAGTGGGGTATCAGTGTACTCAGGAGAAATTGCAAAAGTTTTGAGGTGCAATTTATTCTGTTTTTCTCAGAAAAATAAAAAATTAGGAGTGAAAAATAATTTTTGTGAAAAAATATGATTTTTTATTTTTACGGGTCTACATTATAAACTCCTGTGAAGCACTTGGTGGGTCAAAGTGCTACCAGACATCTAGATAATTTCCTTAGGTGGTCTACTTTCCAAAATTGTGTCACTTGTGGGGGGTTTTCACTGTTTAGGCACATTAGGGGCTCTCCAAACGCGACATGGCGTCCTATCTCAATTACAGCCAATTTTGCATTGGAAAGTCAAGGCGCTCCTTCCCTTCCGAGCTCTGCCATGCACCCAAACAGTGGTTCCTCCCACATATGGGGTATCTGCGTACTCAGGACAAATTACACAACAACTTTTTGGGTCCAATTTCTCCTGATACCCTTGGTGAAATAAAATAAATTGAATCTGAAGTAAATTTTTGTGAAAAAAAGTTAAATGTTCATTTTTTTTTAAACATTCCAAAAATTCCTGTGAAGCACCTGAAGGGTTAATAAACTTCTTGAATGTGGTTTTGAGTACCTTGAGGGGTGCAGTTTTCAGAATGTGTCACTTTTGGGAATTGTCTATCATATAGACCCCTCAAAGTGACTTCAAATGTGATGTGGTCCCTAAAAAAAATGGTGCTGCAAAAATGAGAAATTGCTGGTCAACTTTTAACTCTTATAACTTCCTAACCAAAAAATAATTTGGTTCCAAAATTGTGCTGATGTAAAGTAGACATGTGGGAAATGTTTTGTATTAAGTATTTTGTGTGACATATCTGTGTGATTTAAGGGCATGAAAATTCAAAGTTGGAAAATTGCAACATTTTCTAAATTTTTGCCAAATTTCCATTTTTTTCACAAATTAATGGAAGTAATGTCGAGGAAATTTTACCACTAACTTGAAGTACAATATGTCTTGAGAAAACAGTGTCAGAATCACTGGGATCCATGCAAGCGTTCCAGAGTTATAACCTCATAAATGGATAGTGGTCAGAATTGTAAAAATGTCCCTGATCATTAATATGCAAACCACCCTTGGGGGTTAAGGGGTTAAGGACTTATTCTAACAGCACATCCCTCACATTGAGATCTAGAGCATTTGGAGACCAAAAATATAATTGAAGCAATGAACACCTATAATGTTCAATATAATACCAAAGAAAGTGGGATTCATCAATTTGACCACCTTTTTCTACGGACTTGTTATATTCTGATATTTAGCATGCATTGAGGAAGGAGGTTATTAAGAGCACTATGATAAAATTAGGTCCAGAAATATTTGGAAAGTGACTAAATTGTCATCATTTGGGCTGGTTTTATCACTATTTTCTGATTTAGAATTTAAAAAATGAGATGCAATTGAAGTATAGACTTTCAAGTTTAATAATAGTGTACAAATATATCCTGTGAATTGCTTAGGAATTGCAACAATATTTCTATAACAACATATTTCTGTAAAGGCTTCTCATTTCAGGCTCATAATTAATGGGGCAAATTAACTTTACAAAAAAAATGTTAATTTTTAATACTTTGTAGAGAATCTTTGCAGCCAATGAATGCCTGATGTCTGGAAGCCATCACCACATTCTGGATTTCTTTCTTTGTGATGCTTTGCCTGTCCTTTATTGCAGCTGACTTCAGTTGTTGCTTGTTTGTGGATCTTAAGCATGTGAAATGCATGCTCAGTGGTGTTAAGATCTGGTGGCTAAGTCGATCATTGCAGAATCTTCAGCTTCTTAGCCTAAAAAAACTCCTAGGTTGCTTTTTCAGTGTACTTTATGTCATTGTCCATCTGTACTGTAAAGCACTGTCCAATAAACCTTGCTGCATTAGATTAAATCAGAGCAGAAGGTATAGCCTGCACACTTCACAATTAATTTGGGTGCTTCTATCTTCAGTCACATCATCAGTAAACACTAATGACACAGTGTGATAGGAAACCATGCATGCTCATACCATCACACTGCCTCCACCATGTTTTACAGATTATGTGGTGTGTTTTGGATCATGAGTGGTGATGGGCGAACCCATGGACATTTGGGTCCGGTGAGCCTTGCCGATTATTTAAAAAAATATCGGTTTGGATACCAGAACAGTAACCGAACATGGACCTCATTCAGTTGAATGGGGGATCCATAATCCATTGTTTGTCATGCTGTCATCTGACAGCGTGGAAAACATGAGCTCTGATTGGCGGTACTATTGTTGCCACCTGTCAGAGCGCTGGGGTTCCCTTGCTGTCAGATTACAGCGTGTGAGATAGCAGCTGTGACCGGCATTAAAAAGGTAACTGCCGGTCACAGATGTCAGCTGATGAGAATACTACTCTGACCATCCTATGCCTGCTGAAAGCAGCAAGAGCAGGCAAGGCTGATGGGCGTATTCATCAGCCGGCATCTGTGCAATAAATAAATAAATAAAAAATGAAGTGAGGTCTCTTCAATTTTTGATAACTAGAGCAGGCAAAAGTGACAGCTGCTGGCTGCAACCCCCAGCTGTCAGCTTTATCATGGCCGATTTTCATTCATTTAAAAAAATCATTTTAAAAAACAGTGTTAGGTACCTCAAGTTTTGACAACTAGCCAAGCTAAAGCAGACAGCTTGGGCTGGTATTCTCAGACTGGGAAGGAGCTGTGGATATTGGCCCTCCCAAGCCTAAAAACAGCAGTCCACAGACACCCCAGAAAAAGCACAACTATGAGATGTGCCAATTCTGGCACTTTGCCTGACTCTTCCCACTTGCCCTGGTGTAATGGCAAGTGGGGTAATAGATTTGGGGTTGATGTCAACTGTTTTACTGCCCCTGACATCATGTCTTTATAAGAAACTCTATTACTAACCCAATAGTTAGATTGTAAAAAGAAAACCGGGGACAAGGGGGCATCCTCTAGGTCTGGAGGAAAGAAGGTTTAACCATGATCCACAGACGCAGATTCTTTACTGTCAGAGCAGTGAGACTATGGAACTCTCTGTCATGAGATGTTGTAATGATTCACCACTAAAATTTAAGAAGAGATTGGATGCCTTTCTTGAAAAGTATAATGTTACAAGTTATGCATATTAGATTCCTTGATGCAGGGAACTAGTCTGATTGCCGTATGTGGAATCAGGAAGGAATTTATTTCCCCAATGTGGAGCTTAGTGTTTGCTGCATGGTTTTTTTTTGCCTTTCTCTGGATCAACATGTTAGGCTATGGGTTGAACTAGATGGACTTAAAGTCATCCTTCAACCTTAAATACTATGTTACTATGTATGTTACATGTGATCTGTTCAAAACACCTGAAATGTGCTGTAAAAGATGTGGGATCACTGCCGGAGCCCACATCAAAGGGAGGGTGTCCAACATTGACGTATTAATATGCCCGATGTTGGAAAGGGGTTAAGTACCCTTTGTAATGCTGCTGTATGGTCCCAGTGTACTGCACTATAATATTTGAAAATATTTTCATTTTACAGCATCCAATGGAACATGGTAAATATTTTTTGACCTATGAAATACCAGACAAATAGATTAAGAATAGGACCTCAGAGATTTCTATGAGTGTCCTATTGGAAATGTTCATTCATTTTATTTTAATTTCCTTTGTTCTTTCAAGTACAGATTTCAGTAGTTTCTAATTAAGTCATTTTCTCTTGAAAATTTCAAATTCTGTACTGAAGAGGAAGTCTGCAAACTATTTTCTAATATCCTGTATGTCTGTTGTTTGATTGATATCTCATCAAATTATTATCACACATCTGCCTGTTTTCAGCTTATTAAATGCACCCGTGCGTGAATGTATATTGCTCTGTATAGTCTTGTAAAATAAGATTTACCATCAAGCCTCTCACTGCTCAGCTGCAGATGCCATGTGTGCTGTCGATTAATTTTCCTGCACTAGTAAACAACACATCATGTCGTTTCCTTTGCCCTTGCTCTTCAAATTGTTTCTTTTGTTTCATTGTGTCTTTGGTGGTCTTCTACCTTTATTGTCTAATTTAACCCTATTAATTTCCTTTAGAACACAGATAGCTTACTACAGACACTTTTATAATTGATCTGTATCTTTGCATCATTAAAGGTGAAATTGTAGTCTTTATTTTCTAAAGGATCAAATTCAATAAAATTCATAAATTTAATGTTGCATACACATGAAAAAACTTTTGGGTGTAAGTTGCCTTGAATAGTCCTCATAATCCCTATGCTCACTCTTTACTGTAGCAAACGATCTGACCTTTATCTAAGAAATATAGACAGCTTATCACTGTGACTATTACTTTGGGGTGACTGTATACACATGACTGTTACTTATAAAAACCTATAATACTGATATGAATGTACATGCACTCTTATTGAATGCCTATATTGAATTAAGAATGTATATATAATATTAATATTTAATTACAGTGGGGAAAAAGTATTTAGTCAGCCACCAATTGTGCAAGTTCTCCTACTTAAGAAGATGAGAGAGGCCTGTAATTGACATCATAGGTAGACCACAACTATGAGAGTCAAAATTGAGAAAAAAAAACCAGAAAATCACCTTGTCTGATTTGGCAAGATTTATTTTTCACATTATGGTGGAAAATAAGTATTTAGTCATTAACAAAAGTTCATCTCAATATTTTGTTATATATCCTTTGTTGGCAATGACAGAGGTCAAATGTTTTCTTTAAGTCTTCACAAGCTTGGCACACACTGTTGGTGGTATGTTGGCCCATTCCTCCATGCAGATCTAACGTAGAGCAATGATGTTTTGGGCCTGTCGCTGGGCAACACAGACTTTCAACTCCCTTCAAAGGTTTTCTATGGGATTGAGATCTGGAGACTGGCTAGACCGCTCCAGGACCTACATATGCTTCGTACGAAGCCACTCATTCGTTGACTTAGCAGTAGTGTTGAGCATTCCGATACCGCAAGTATCGGGTATCGGCCGATACTTGCGGGTATCGGAATTCCGATACCGAGATCCGATACTTTTGTGGTATCGGGTATCGGTATCGAAACAACATTAATGTGTAAAAGAAAGAATTAAAATAAAAAATATTGCTATACTCACCTCTCCGACGCAGCCTGCACCTTACCGAGGGAACCGGCAGCGTTCTTTGCTTAAAATGCGCGCTTTTCCTTCCTTCCGTGACGTCACGGCTTCTGATTGGTCGCGCGCCGCCCATGTGCCCGCGACGCGACCAATCACAGCAAGCCGTGACGTAATTTTAGGTCCTTCAGTATTTTAAAATTACGTTCCGGCGTTGTGATTGGTCGCGTCGTGGTCACATGGGCGACGCGACCAATCACAAGCCGTGACGTCACGGGAGGCTGGACACGCGCGCATTTTAAAATGCGCGCGTGTCCAGCCTCCCGTGACGTCACGGCTTGTGATTGGTCGCGTCGCCCATGTGACCGCGACGCGACCAATCACAACGCCAGAACGTAATTTTAAAATCCTGAAGGACCTGAAATTACGTCACGGCTTGCTGTGATTGGTTGCGTCGCGGCCACATGGGCGACGCGACCAATCACAAGCCGTGACGTCACGGGAGGCTGGACACGCGCGCACTTTAAAATGCGCGCGTCTCCTGCCTCCCGTGACGTCACGGCTTGTGATTGGTCGCGTCGCCCATGTGACCGCGACGCGACCAATCACAACGCCGGAACGTAATTTTAAAATACTGAAGGACCTAAAATTACGTCACGGCTTGCTGTGATTGGTCGCGTCGCGGCCACATGGGCGGCGCGCGACCAATCACAAGCCGGGACTTCACGTAAGGAAGTTAAAGCGCAAATTTTAAGCAAACAACGCTGCCGGTTCCCTCGGTAAGGTGCAGGCTGCGTCGGAGAGGTGAGTATAGGAATATTTTTTATTTTAATTCTTTATTTTACACATTAATATGGTTCCCAGGGCCTGAAGGAGAGTTTCCTCTCCTTCAGACCCTGGGAACCATCAGGAATACCGTCCGATACATGAGTCCCATTGACTTGTATTGGTATCGGGTATCGGTATCGGATTAGATCCGATACTTTGCCGGTATCGGCCGATACTTTCCGATACCGATACTTTCAAGTATCGGACGGTATCGCTCAACACTACTTAGCAGTGTGCTTGGGATTAATATCACGCTGAAAGACCCATCTACATTTCATCTTCAATGCCCTTGCTGATGGAAGGAGGTTTGCACTCAAAATCTCACGCTACATGGCACCATTCATTCTTTCATATACATTGATCAGTCGTCCTGGTCCCTTTGCAGGGAAACAGCCCCAAAGCATGCATTTTGTCTCCTTCAAACATGACAAGTTTTGTTTCTACTAAACAGTTCTACTTTGGTTTCATCAGACCATATGACATTCTCCCAATAGTCTTCTGGATAATCCAAATGCTCTCTATCAAACCAGACATGTACTGGCTTAAGCAGGGGGGCACATCTGGCACTGCAGGATCTGAGTCTCTGGCAGCGTAGTGTGTTACTGATGGTAGCCTTTGTTATGATGGTCTCAGATCTATGCAGGTCATTCACTACGTCCTCCTGTATGGTTCTGGGATTTTTGCTCACTGTTCTTGTGATCATTTTGACCCCACGAGGTGAGATCTTGCGTGTAGCCCCAGATCGAGGGAGATTATCAGTGGTCTTGAATGTCTTCCATTTTCTTATTATTGCTCCCACAGTTGATTTCATCACACCGAGCTGCTTGCCATAGGGGTGTAGTGCATATACATCACCTTAATGAGTGGTACCATGTGACCGCTGAGCACAGGAAGAGCTGCAGGCAGGCACCAGCAGCCAGAATGAGATGCAGTGCCAGCACCCAGGGCACGCAGGTAGGTGAGTATGATTTTTTTAAATAGGAAACATGCACACAGGGATAGAGAATAAGAAGGCATGCATACAGGGACAGAACTGGGAGGCATGCATACAGGGACTGAATGGGGGAGGCATGCATACAGGGACTGAACGGGGGAGGCATGCTTACAAAGGAGGAATGGGGAGGAATGCAGACAGGAGCAGGGACGGGGAGGCATTCATACCAGGACAGGGAAGAGGAGGCATGCATACAATGACAGGGACAGGGAAGGCATGCAGACAGGAACAGGGATGGGAGGCATTCATACCAGGACAAAAGAAGGGGGAGCCATATATAGCAGGACAGGGATGAGAGGAGACAACGCATACCCGGCTTATACTCAAGTAAATAAGCTTACCCAGTTTTCCGTGGCAAAAGTAGGTGCCTCGGCTTATACTTGGGTCAGCTTATACTCAAGTAAAGAAATTCCAAACCATCTCACAAAGAAAGGCCTAATATGGCTCAATCAGGAAAAATATAAAAGCTACAGCTCTCAGAATATGGCAATACAAAAACATATACATTTTTGTAAAATATAGCTTTTAATCTTTAAAAGCAGCATTACATAGAAAACTATATAAATCTGGCATCACAACTTGTACTAACGCAGTGAACAAATCGATCTTATCAAGTTTACCACACCGTGAATGGAGCAAAAAAAAGATAAAACCAATAACCAAATTGCTGATTTTTGTTCATTCTGTGTCTGAAAAATCTTAATAAAATGTAATCCAAATACATTATGTACCCCAAAATGGTGCCCAAAAATTTCCAACTCATCATGCAAAAAATAAGCCCTCGTAGAGCTCTGTTTGATGAAAAAATAAAAAAGTTACAGCTCTCAGAATATGGAGACAAAATATCTATTATTTTTTATAAATCAGCATTGTTACTCTGTGATAACAGCAAAACAAAAAAGATTACATATCTGGTATAGTTGTAATTGCACTGACCTGAAGAATAAAGACGTCTTATCACTTATACTGCACAAAGAACCAAGCAAAAATAAAAATAAGAACTATACTTGTACTGTTGTCTATTTGTTCATTGTACCTCCGAAAAAAACCAGAACAAGGCTCGTGTCACATTTATCTCTCCACTAAGCACTTACAATGGAGTTTCTTTGTAAAACACCAAAACCATGATTCAGACAAAACCTCTGATGGAATCTTTCACTATAATGAGGCAAATGGGTTAACTTTGGACTCCGTCTCATCTCTGTTCCAATGGTGTCCCATAATTTTAAGTGTCTTTTTAGCGCACATGTGTGGATAAACACAGTTCTGTGAACACCTTAAAAGGTGGATACCACCGGAACACACACCAAATGTAGTCCAAAGTGTCTCCTTCTGCTTCGCAATGGTGGATGGTTCTGTCAAGGGTCTGATTCGCATTTTTGTGGGATTTACATAGAAACCCAGGTGTAAGTGCTCAGTGTAGAACACAAGAATGTGACTCCAGCCTTATACTGGAAGCAATCAAAAAATGTTATGAACCCCAAAATGTTACCAATTAAAACTCTCATTTATCCAGCACAAAACCAGCCCCACTCAGGTTTGTCATCTGTCACTGGGAGTATAGGTTAAAATGTTTCTGGTGTTACTGGTTCTTTACTTAGCTGCTTTTTTCTTGCCATAATACAAATTCTAACAGTCTATTCAGTAGGACTATCAGCTGTGTAACCACCAGACTTGTGCACACACACAACACAACTGATGGTCCCAACCCCATTTATAAGGCAAGAAATCCCACTTATTAAACCTATGAAGTGAAAACCATTTCCGGTGACTACCTCTTGAAGCTCATCAAGAGAATGCCAAGAGTGTGCAAAGCAGTCATCAAAGCAAAAGGTGGCAACTTTGAAGAACCTAGAATATAAGACATAATTTCAGTTGTTTCACACTTTTTTGTTAAGTATATAATTCCTCATGTGTTAATTCATAGTTTTGATGCCTTCAGTGTGAATGTTCAATTTCCGTAGTCATGAAAATAAAGAAAAATCTTTAAATGAGAAGGTGTGTCCAAACTTTTGGTCTGTACTGTATATACACATAGAATACATAGCTAAATAGATGTCAGAGACACACACACATATATATATAAATATATATATATATATATATATATATATATATATATGTATATATATATATATATATATATATATATATATATATATATATATTATATACATAGATATAAGAAAGGCTGGCAATTCATCTGCAGTGTACTGTAAAATCACTTCAGGACCCGACAGGATAGTAGAGATGGATTACATACAGTAAATACAAATAGAATAGGTAGATATATAGATGTATGTGACAAATACAAATTAGTACAGTGTGTGTGCAGCTTACCGTACATGCATTTAATTAATAAAAGTATAATTTTCAGAAAAAAATGTCACAGGATCCCACACAATTTTCGTAACCAGCAGAGAGAAGGCCAGCAGCTGGCAGCCGATGTTGCTAGCCTGGGAAGGGGGTAATACCCATGGAGCTTCCAAGGCTATTAATATCAGCTCACAACTGAATACTTAGGCTTTACTGGCTATTAAAATGTGGGACCATAATACAAAAATGACGTGCAGTCCTCCTATAATTAATAACCAGCAAAGGCTATGCAGAGAGCTGCAGGCTGATATTAATAGTCTAGGAAGGGGCCATGGATATTGCCCCCAGGCTAAAAAAACATCAGCTCTCAGCCACCCCAGAAAAGATGCATCTCTAACATGCAACAATTCTGGCCCTTATCCTCGCTCTTCCTACTTGCCCTGTAGCGGTGGCACATGGGGTAATAGTTGGGGAGGTTGATGTCATCTTTGTATCATCAGGTGACATTAAGCTCCGAGGTCAGTAATTGAGAGGCATCAATAAAATGCCCCCATTACTATCCCCATAGTCAGATTGTGAGAAAACACAGACACCACGAAAAAAGTCCTTTAATAGAAAGACACAGACTCATTTAATAATCTTAATTAAACCATACTTACGACTAGGGTTGAGCGAAATGGGTCGGCCATTTTCAGAAGTCGCCGACTTTTGGCAAAGTCGGGTTTCATGAAACCCGACCCGACCCCTGTGTGGGGTCAGCCATGAGGTCGGCGATCTTCTGAATCTGGTATCGGAATTCCGATACCGAGTTCCGATATGTTTGCGATATCGGGAATCGGTATCAGAATCCATATTTAAGTGTTAAATAAAGAATCAAAATAAAAAATATTGATATACTCACCCTCGGACGCGCCCTGGTACTAAACGGCAGCCTTCCTTCCTAAGGATGAGCGCGTGAATGACCTGCGGTGACGTCGCGGCTTGTGATTGGTCACGAGCGGTCACATGGGTGGTCACGCGACCAATCACAAGCCGCGACGTCATCTTAGGTCCTTCACGCGCTCATTCTTAGGAAGGAAGGCTGCCGGAAAGAAGCAGGGCGCGTCCGAGGGTGAGTATATACCTAATAGGAATATACTCACCCTCGGACGCGCCCTGCTTCTTTCCGGCAGGCTTCCTTCCTAAGAATGAGCGCGTGAAGGACCTTAGATGACGTCGTGGCTTGTGATTGGTCCCCGTGTGACCGCTCGCGACCAATCACAAGCTGCGACGTCACCACAGGTCATTCACGCACTCATCCTTAGGAAGGAAGGCTGCCGTTTCGTACCAGGGCGCGTCCGAGGGTGAGTATATAAATATTTTTTATTTTGATTCTTTATTTTACACATTAATATGGATCCCACGGTCTGAAGGAGAGTTTCCTCTCCTTCAGACCCTGGGAACCATAGTATCCCATTGCACTGCATTGGGTTTCGTGTGTCGGCCGACCCCGACCCCGACTTTTTTATAGGATCGGCCGATTTCACTCGACCCGACTTTTGAGAAAGTCGGGTTTCGTGAAACCCGACCCGATCCTATAAAAATAAAAGTCGCTCAACACTACTTACGACCTCGACCATTCCCCTGATGCCCTCATCATCTGCAAAAGAGGTAAAAAAAATAATATTCCTCACCTTTACGCATAGATGCTTTTAATCCATTTGTCCCACGATGGGTCCAGCTCTGCTATATCTAGATGGCAGGCTGCATAATGTGACCTGTCATCCAGCAGACACTCTGAGGAGTGTGTGCTCAGTGTCTGCGTGTGAACTGCTATTCCCTGTCTGAGGGCACTGCGAGTTTGAGAAAGTTCTCCTGCTCTCGGCGGCATCTGACAGGTCTTGCGAGTTCACGGCCAATGAACTCACTTCACTTTTACAATGTCAGCTTGAGCGCTGTGGGAACCACACCTTTGTGGGAACCAATGTATTTATGGGATGGTTAGGGTATATAAAAAATAGGTATTTTAGCAAATAGGTATCTTGACAAATTCCAGGAGGCATAGATAGATGAACAGCTAGAGTAACAATATAGACAAAGAAAACCGGTAAGGTAGCACTCATCCTGACTGTAAGTTGTTGGTAAGGGTAGATTAGATTGCCTCTATGCGTTTCACCCTTTGGCTCTTTAGGAGGATTAGATAAGGATGTCAGCTCATGTTGATGTCTGATGTGGTATGCTCTCATGTCCGTGGATTGGAACCATTTTTAAATATTGCTTCATTAAAGCCACTCCCTCTCCCGAGAAGGTAATTGGTGCTAGTCATAAACACTGCAAGCTGCCCTGTGGTGTCTCCTGTCTCCTCTGTCTGACTGCACATGCGTTATCTCATAGACAGTAGAGGTATCCGGGAAACCGGAAGTTACATCCTGAGACCAGTCTGACCATGTCCATGAGTCTCTGCGTGTCACACTGGAGTGCACCTGGCCGAATGTGATTTGTTCTCACAACTCTGGCTTCCTACTATGTACTCTTCTCCAAAGCAATCGTGTTTCGTCTGGGTCCAGTTACGCTTGTAAGTGACACTCACAGCATCGTTTCTGCCTACAGCTTTTGGGCGGAGCATATCTATCTATTGTTTTCCCCTGGGGTAGACCACCCCTGCTCTTAGGTTAAATGTAAATGGACTCTCAATAAAGTTGGAGTAATTATGTATTTTACTTCTCCTAATTCTGAGGGGGTGGGAGGCAAATGATGAAGAATAGCTTTTGCTGGAAATAATTAAACTCTAAGTGATATGATTCCAATGACAGTATAGATATCATGTGTAATTACAATATATAATAACACTTGTTCACACTAATCTGTGAATCCTATTTATATAGGCAAAATAAGGCAATGGCAAGTGATCTCTTATATGCATGTAGAGCCCACCTTAAAACAGCTTGAATGTTTACAAAAAACAGCAAAAGGAATTAAGTTCATTTAGGCCTCCTGAATTCCGTACCTGTTTTGCCCACATAGTCCAGAGGGCAGGTACAGGTTGCCACATATATCAGGACTGTGGTTTTGCAGTTGGATAAGTCCCTTTGAAATAATGTTTTCCCTTTGGAGGCTCTTCTGACTTTTTTACACACTGACATGTGCACAGACTGATTCACTTGAATGGGTCTACTTGTGTAAGTATCTCCGGTACGTGTGAAAACTGTCACCACACTAAAGGTACCTTCACACGAAACGATATCGCTAGCGATCCGTGACGTTGCAGCGTCCTGGATAGCGATATCGTTTAGATTGACACGCAGCAGCGATCAGGATCCTGCTGTGATATCGCTGGTCGTTGAATAAAGTTCAGAACTTTATTTGGTCGTCAGTCGGCGTTTATCGTCAGGTTTGACACCAAAAGCAACGATACCAGCGATGTTTTACGATGGTAACCAGGGTAAACATCGGGTTACTAAGCGCGGCCCTGCGCTTAGCAACCCAATGTTTACCCTGGTTACCCGGGGACCTCGGCATCGTTGGTCGCTGGAGAGCGGTCTGTGTGACAGCTCTCCAGCGATCAAACAGCGACGCTGCAGCGATCGGCATCGTTGTCGCTATCGCTGCAGCGTCGCTTAATGTGAAGGTACCTTTACTGGAAACACAGACATGTCAAAGAGTCCTTAAAGAGGCTGTCCACTAAAGAATATGCTGTCTTTATTTTTTATGGATAACTGTTTTCCAATTACTGCACAAATCTATTTGAGGAAAAACAAAACCTAAAATAAATTATTAAAATAAACAATACATTTATTTTCCACACTGCTTGACAATGTGTATCATTTTCTTAATTTTAGGGTGATGGGTGTCTGAAGTCACACACCCTTAATCCAGGTGGCTAAACCTAATGATATTTCTATCCGGTTGCTATATACAGTGCTGCCCATCAGTATTATCAGCCTCTCATTTTTTCATAGACTGTACAATATCTACAGAATTAAATGGGAATGTACCATAATTATATCCTCAGGATTTTTTAATTAGTGGTTCAAAGTAATACAACAATAAAACATTTGTTATTCAACTAACTTGCAATTTCAAAGAAGAAACAGAATAAACAACATGTGCAGTAATAAAGGCACCCCGAAATTAATACTTGTTTGCACACCCTGTGGTTTTGATGACAGCCTCCAAACTTTTCTTGTAGCCATCTATAAGCTTCTTGCACTTTTCAACTGGTATTTTCTCCCATTCTTCCTTTGCAGTTAGTTCAAGCTTTTGAGTGTTTGCAGGGTTCATTTTCCCAATTGCAGATTTCAGCTCACCCCAAAGATTTTCATTGGTATTGAGGTCAGACTCATTGCTGGCCATTATAAAATAGTCAATTTTTTTCAACCATTCCTGTGTACTTTTGGATGTGTGCTTTCAGCCATTGTCTTGCTGGAGGATTCATGATCTTTGATTCATATCAAGTTTTCTTACAATGGGCTAGACATTTTGCTCTAAAATCGCTTGATAATTCTTTGATTTCATGATTCCTGTGATACATTCTGTTATGACCCCAATGGCAGAGGGTCTCAGAAATAATTACTAAGTCTGCAAACACAATAAACCAGCTCATAGGGCAGTGGTAACTGAGCTGACCATATATCTAATCCTAGCACCACAAATAGCAGCATCCGGGGAACGTGCCTACGTTGGTTCTAGACGTCTCGCGCCAGCCGGAGAACTAACTAACCCTAGAAGGGAAAAGAAAGACCTTTCTTGCCTCCAGAGAAAAGACCCCAAAAGTTGGATACAAGCCCCCAACAAATAATAACGGTGAGGTAAGAGGAAAAGACAAACGTAAGAATGAGCTAGGTATTTAGCAAAGAGAGGCCCACTAGCTAATAGCAGAATATAGTAAGATGACTTATATGGTCAGCAAAAACCCTATCAAAATATCCACGCTGGATATTCAAGAACCCCCGAACCGTCTAACGGCCCGGGGGGAGAACACCAGCCCCCTAGAGCTTCCAGCAAAGTCAGGAATCACATTTAGTACAAGCTGGACAAAAATAAGAGCAAAGCAAATAACCAAAAAACAAAGAAGCAGGACTTAGCTTAATTTTGCACGAACCGGGACCAGCAGACAGGAGCAAACAGAAAGGATCTGATTACAACGATGCCAGGCACTGGACTAAGGATCCAGGAAGTTTATATAGCAACACCCCTGGACTAACGACCCAGGTGAGTGCCAAACTGAGGAAAGACAATCCCAGAGTCTTATCACTAGTAACCACAAGAGGGAGCCAAAAAGTTTAATTCACAACAGTACCCCCCCCTTAATGAGGGGTCACCGAACCCTCACCAAGACCACCAGGGCGATCAGGATGAGCAGCGTGAAAGGCACGAACTAAATCGGCCGCATGCACATCAGAAGCAACCACCCAGGAATTATACTCCTGACCATAGCCCTTCCACTTGACCAGATACTGAAGCCTCTGTCTGGAGAGACGAGAATCCAAGATCTTCTCCACCACGTACTCCAACTCGCCCTCAACCAACACCGGAGCAGGAGGCTCAACAGAAGGAACCACAGGTACAACGTACCGCCGCAACAAAGACCTATGGAACACGTTGTGAATGGCAAACGACACCGGAAGATCGAAGCGAAAGGACACAGGATTAAGGATTTCCAATATCTTGTAAGGACCGATGAAGCGAGGCTTAAATTTAGGAGAGGAGACCTTCATAGGAACAAATCGAGAAGACAGCCATACCAAATCCCCAACACGAAGTCGGGGACCCACACCGCGGCGGCGGTTGGCAAAACGCTGAGCCTTCTCTTGTGACAACTTTAAGTTGTCCACCACATGATTCCAGATCTACTGCAACCTATCCACCACAGAATCTACCCCAGGACAGTCAGAAGACTCCACATGTCCCGAGGAAAAACGAGGATGGAAACCAGAGTTGCAGAAAAATGGCGAAACCAAAGTAGCGGAACTAGCCCGATTATTAAATGCAAACTAAGCCAACGGCAAGAAGGTCACCCAATCATCCTGATCTGCCGAAACAAAACACCTCAAATAAGCCTCCAGAGTCTGATTAGTTCGCTCCGTTTGTCCATTAGTCTGAGGATGAAAGGCAGACGAAAACGACAAATCAATGCCCATCCTAGCACAAAAGGATCGCCAGAACCTGGAAACAAACTGGGATCCTCTGTCAGACACAATATTCTCAGGAATGCCATGTAAACGAACCACGTTCTGAAAGAACACAGGAACCAGATCGGAAGAGGAAGGCAGCTTAGGCAAAGGCACCAAATGGACCATTTTAGAAAAGCGATCACATACCCCTTCAAATACGGACAGCCCATTCAAATAAGCTCATTCAAATAAGGACAGCCCCTTCAAATAAGTATGACCACCCCAAGTAAGGGAGGCCTCCTCAAATAAGGATGATCACTCCAGAGATATATAGACAGCCCCTTCAAATAAGGACAGCCTTATGTTATAGAACAGCAAGGCTTAGCTCGAGCACAAGTCCCACAGGACTGCACAAATGACCGCACATCCCGTGACAAGGAAGGCCACCAAAAGGACCTAGCCACCAGATCTCTGGTGCCAAAAATTCCCGGATGCCCTGCCAACACCGAGGAATGAACCTCGGAAATGACTCTGCTGGTCCACTTATCAGGAACAAACAGTCTGTCAGGTGGACAAGAGTCAGGTCTACCAGCCTGAAATCTCTGCAACACACGTCGCAAATCAGGAGAAATGGCCGACAAGATAACTCCCTCTTAAGAAGACCAACTGGTTCTGCGACTCCAGGAGAGTCAGGCACAAAGCTCCTTGAAAGAGCATCAGCCTTCACATTCTTTGAACCTGGTAAATACGAGACCACAAAGTCAAAACGGGAGAAAAACAATGACCAGCGGGCCTGTCTAGGATTCAGGCGTTTAGCAGACTCGAGATACATCAAATTTTTGTGATCAGTCAAGACCACCACACGATGCTTGGCAAATGACAGATCCATAAGACTCAGGGCAGCAAGCACAAGCCACTCAGAGGTAAAGGGGAGGAAGAGAGGAAAAAAAAAAAAAAACTCAGAATTTCCTTTCTTATTATCCCACTTCTGCAATGCATTAAACATTCAATGTCGGCCTGGCATACTGTTATGACCCCAATGGCAGAGGGTCTCAGAAATAATTACTAAGTCTGCAAACACAATAAACCAGCTCATAGGGCAGTGGTAACTGAGCTGACCATATATCTAATCCTAGCACCACAAATAGCAGCAGCCGGGGAACGTGCCTACGTTGGTTCTAGACGTCTCGTGCCAGCCGGAGAACTAACTAACCCTAGAAGGGAAAAGAAAGACCTTTCTTGCCTCCAGAGAAAAGACCCCAAAAGTTGGATACAAGCCCCCAACAAATAATAACGGTGAGGTAAGAGGAAAAGACAAACGTAAGAATGAGCTAGGTATTTAGCAAAGAGAGGCCCACTAGCTAATAGTAGAATATAGTAAGATGACTTATATGGTCAGCAAAAACCCTATCAAAATATCCACGCTGGATATTCAAGAACCCCCGATGTTGTGAATTTATCTTTTTGGCTCCCTCTAGTGGTTACTAGTGATTTGACTCTGGGAATGTCTGCCATCCCTTGTATGCTCACCTGGGTCGTTAGGTCAGGGGTGTTGCTATATAAGCTCCCTGGACCTTCAGTTCAATGCCTGGCAACGTTGTAATCAGAGCTAATCTGTTGTGCTCTTGTCTACTGATCCTGGTTCCTGCTAAATTAAGCTAAGTCTGCTTTCTTGCTTTTTGCTATTTGCTTTTGTTTGCATTTTTGTCCAGCTTGTACATAATCTGTATCCTAACCTTGCTGGAAGCTCTAGGGAGGCTGGAGTTCTCCCCCCGGGCCGTTAGACGGTTCGGGGGTTCTTGAATCTCCAGTGTGGATTTTTGTTAGGGTTTTTGTTGACCATATAAGTTATCTTACTACATTCTGCTATTAGTAAGTGGGCCTCTCTTTGCTAAACCTAGTTCATCTCTGTGTTTGTCATTTCCTCTTACCTCACCGTTATTATTTGTGGGGGGCTTGTATCCTACTTTTGGGGTCTATTCTCTGGAGGCAAGAGAGGTCTTTGTTTTCCTCTTCTAGGGGTAGTTAGTCCTCCGGCTGGCGCGAGACATCTAGCGACCAACGTAGGCATGTTCCCCGGCTACTTCTAGTGTTGGCGTTAGGAGTAGATATATGGTCAACCCAGTTACCACTGCCCTATGAGCTGGATTTTTGTACGTCGCAGACTTACTTGTTCCTCTGAGACCCTCGCCATTGGGGTCATAACAGTTTGCCAGGCCAGTATTAAATGTTAAATGCATTGCAGAAGCGGGATTATAAGAAAGAAAGTTCTGAGTTTTTTTTTCTCTCTCTCATTTTTTTTTTCTTTTCCCCTTTACCTCTGAGTGGCTTGTGTTTGCTGCAGACATGAATGTCCAGACCTTGATTACAAGTGTGGACCAGCTTGCTGCTCGTGTGCAGGGCATACAAGATTATGTTATCAGAAATCCTATGTCAGAACCTAAGATACCGATTCCTGAACCGTTTTCCGGAGACCGATTTAAATTTAGAAATTTCAGGAATAATTGTAAATTGTTTTTGTCCCTGAGACCCTGTTCATCTGGAGACTCCGCTCAGCAAGTAAAAATTGTTATTTCTTTTTTACGGGGCGACCCTCAGGATTGGGCCTTCTCGCTGGCGCCAGGAGATCCGGCATTGGCTGACATTGATGCGTTTTTTCTGGCGCTCGGTTTGCTTTATGAGGAACCCAATCTTGAGATTCAGGCAGAAAAAGCCTTGCTGGCGATGTCTCAGGGCCAGGACGAGGCTGAAGTGTATTGCCAAAAATTTCGGAAATGGTCCGTGCTGACCCAGTGGAACGAGTGTGCATTGGCTGCAAATTTTAGAAATGGCCTTTCTGAAGCCATTAAGAATGTGATGGTGGGTTTTCCCATTCCCACAGGTCTGAATGATTCTATGGCCCTGGCTATTCAAATCGACCGGCGGTTGCGGGAGCGCAAGACCGCAAATTCCCTCATGGTGTTGTCTGAACAGGCACCTGATTTAATGCAATGTGATAGAATCCTGACTAGAAATGAGCGGAAAATTCATAGACGCCAGAATGGCTTGTGTTACTACTGTGGTGATTCTACACATGTTATCTCAGCATGCTCTAAACGTCTTACTAAGGTTGTTAGTCCGGTCGCCATTGGTAATTTGCAACCTAAATTTATTCTATCTGTAACTTTGATTTGCTCACTGTCATCGTATCCTGTCATGGCATTTGTGGACTCAGGTGCTGCCCTGAGCCTTATGGATCTGTCATTTGCCAAGCGCTGCGGATTTGTTCTTGAGCCATTGGAAAATCCTATCCCTCTTAGGGGTATTGATTCTACGCCATTGGCAAAAAATAAACCGCAGTTTTGGACACAGGTTACCATGTGCATGACTCCCGAACATCGGGAGGTAATACGTTTTCTTGTTCTGCATAAAATGCATGATTTGGTTGTTTTGGGTTTGCCATGGTTACAGACCCATAATCCAGTCTTGGACTGGAAGGCTATGTCAGTGTCAAGTTGGGGCTGCCATGGAATTCATGGAGATTCCCTGCCCTTGTCTATTGCTTCTTCTACGTCTTCGGAAGTTCCGGCGTATTTGTCTGATTATCAGGATGTCTTCAGCGAGTCTAAGTCCAGTGCACTGCCTCCTCATAGGGAATGTGACTGTGCAATAGATTTGATTCCTGGCAGTACGTTTCCTAAGGGGAGACTGTTTAATCTGTCGGTACCTGAACATACCGCGATGCGTTCATATATCAAGGAGTCTCTTGAGAAGGGGCATATCCGTCCTTCTTCTTCCCCTCTTGGTGCGGGATTCTTTTTTGTGGCCAAAAAGGACGGATCTTTGAGGCCTTGTATTGACTATCGGCTTTTAAATAAGATCACTGTCAAATTTCAGTATCCTTCGCCGCTGTTGTCAGATTTGTTTGCCCGGATTAAAGATGCCAAGTGGTTCACCAAGATAGACCTTCGTGGTGCGTACAACCTTGTGCGCATTAGGCAGGGCGATGAATGGAAAACCGCATTCAATACGCCCGAAGGTCATTTTGAGTACTTGGTGATGCCATTTGGGCTCTCTAATGCACCTTCAGTTTTTCAGTCCTTCATGCATGACATTTTCCGGAAGTATCTGGATAAATTTTTGATTGTTTATCTGGATGATATTCTGTTTTTTTCTGATGATTGGGACTCGCATGTGGAGCAGGTCAAGATGGTTTTTGAGATTCTGCGTGAAAATTCTTTGTTTGTAAAAGGCTCAAAGTGTCTCTTTGGTGTACAGAAG
Organism: Ranitomeya variabilis; assembly: GCF_051348905.1. NCBI lineage: Eukaryota > Metazoa > Chordata > Amphibia > Anura > Dendrobatidae > Ranitomeya > Ranitomeya variabilis. Next base: position 832,015,700 of record NC_135233.1, read on the forward strand.
GTTCCCTTTTTGGGGTTCATTTTTTCCCCTTCTGCTGTGGAGATGGATCCAGTCAAGGTCCGAGCTATTCATGATTGGACTCAACCCTCGTCAGTTAAGAGTCTTCAGAAGTTCTTGGGTTTTGCTAACTTCTACCGTCGTTTTATCGCAAATTTCTCTAGCGTTGTTAAACCGCTGACGGATATGACCAAGAAAGGCTCTGATGTAGCTAACTGGGCTCCTGCTGCCGTGGAGGCTTTCCAGGAGTTGAAACGCCGGTTTACTTCGGCGCCTGTTTTGTGCCAGCCTGACGTCTCACTTCCCTTTCAGGTTGAGGTGGATGCTTCGGAGATTGGGGCAGGGGTCGTTTTGTCGCAGAGAGGCCCTGGTTGCTCTACTATGAGACCTTGTGCCTTTTTCTCTAGGAAGTTTTCGCCGGCAGAGCGAAATTATGATGTGGGCAATCGGGAGTTGTTGGCCATGAAGTGGGCATTTGAGGAGTGGCGTCATTGGCTCGAGGGTGCTAAGCATCGTGTGGTGGTCTTGACTGATCACAAAAATCTGATGTATCTCGAGTCTGCTAAACGCCTGAATCCTAGACAGGCCCGCTGGTCATTGTTTTTCTCCCGTTTTGACTTTGTGGTCTCGTATTTACCAGGTTCTAAGAATGTGAAGGCCGATGCTCTGTCTAGGAGCTTTGTGCCTGATGCTCCTGGAGTCGCTGAACCTGTGGGTATTCTTAAGGAAGGAGTTATCGTGTCTGCTATTTCTCCAGATCTGCGACGTGTGTTACAGAGATTTCAGGCTGGTAGGCCTGACTCTTGTCCACCTGACAGATTGTTTGTGCCTGCTAGATGGACCAGCAGAGTCATTTCCGAGGTTCATTCCTCGGTGTTGGCAGGGCACCCGGGAATTTTTGGCACCAGAGATCTGGTGGCCAGGTCCTTTTGGTGGCCTTCCTTGTCAAGGGATGTGCGGTCATTTGTGCAGTCCTGTGGTACTTGTGCTCGAGCTAAGCCTTGCTGCTCTCGTGCCAGCGGGTTGCTCTTGCCCTTGCCTGTCCCGAAGAGACCTTGGACACACATCTCTATGGATTTCATTTCTGATCTTCCGGTGTCTCAGGGCATGTCTGTCATCTGGGTGATATGTGATCGTTTCTCCAAGATGGTCCATTTGGTTCCTTTGCCTAAGCTGCCCTCCTCTTCTGATCTGGTTCCTGTGTTCTTCAAGAACGTGGTTCGTTTGCATGGCATTCCTGAGAATATTGTGTCGGACAGAGGATCCCAGTTTGTTTCCAGGTTCTGGCGATCCTTTTGTGGTAGGATGGGCATTGAGTTGTCGTTTTCATCCGCTTTCCATCCCCAGACTAACGGACAAACGGAGCGAACTAATCAGACTCTGGAGGCTTATTTGAGGTGTTTTGTCTCTTCTGATCAGGATGATTGGGTGACCTTCTTGCCGTTGGCTGAATTTGCCCTTAATAATCGGGCTAGTTCCGCCACCTTGGTTTCGCCATTTTTCTGCAACTCTGGTTTCCATCCTCGTTTTTCCTCGGGACATGTGGAGCCTTCTGACTGTCCTGGGGTGGATTCCGTGGTGGATAGGTTGCAGCGGATCTGGAGTCATGTGGTGGACAACTTGAAGTTGTCACAGGAGAAGGCTCAGCGTTTTGCCAACCGCCGCCGCGGTGTGGGTCCCCGACTTCACGTTGGGGATTTGGTATGGCTGTCTTCTCGATTTGTTCCTATGAAGGTCTCCTCTCCCAAATTTAAGCCTCGCTTCATTGGTCCTTACAAGATATTGGAAATCATTAATCCTGTATCCTTTCGCCTGGATCTTCCGGTGTCGTTTGCCATCCACAACGTATTTCATAGGTCCTTGTTGCGGCGGTATGTTGTGCCTGTGGTTCCTTCTGCTGAGCCTCCTGCTCCGGTGTTGGTTGAGGGCGAGTTGGAGTACGTGGTGGAGAAGATCTTAGATTCTCGTCTCTCCAGGCGGAGGCTTCAGTACCTGGTCAAGTGGAAGGGCTATGGTCAGGAGGATAATTCCTGGGTGGTCGCCTCTGATGTGCATGCGGCCGATTTGGTTCGTGCCTTTCACACCGCTCATCCTGATCGCCCTGGTGGTCTTGGTGAGGGTTCGGTGACCCCTCACTAAGGGGGGGGTACTGTTGTGAATTTATCTTTTTGGCTCCCTCTAGTGGTTACTAGTGATTTGACTCTGGGAATGTCTGCCATCCCTTGTATGCTCACCTGGGTCGTTAGGTCAGGGGTGTTGCTATATAAGCTCCCTGGACCTTCAGTTCAATGCCTGGCAACGTTGTAATCAGAGCTAATCTGTTGTGCTCTTGTCTACTGATCCTGGTTCCTGCTAAATTAAGCTAAGTCTGCTTTCTTGCTTTTTGCTATTTGTTTTTGTTTGCATTTTTGTCCAGCTTGTACATAATCTGTATCCTAACCTTGCTGGAAGCTCTAGGGAGGCTGGAGTTCTCCCCCCGGGCCGTTAGACGGTTCGGGGGTTCTTGAATCTCCAGTGTGGATTTTTGTTAGGGTTTTTGTTGACCATATAAGTTATCTTACTACATTCTGCTATTAGTAAGTGGGCCTCTCTTTGCTAAACCTAGTTCATCTCTGTGTTTGTCATTTCCTCTTACCTCACCGTTATTATTTGTGGGGGGCTTGTATCCTACTTTTGGGGTCTATTCTCTGGAGGCAAGAGAGGTCTTTGTTTTCCTCTTCTAGGGGTAGTTAGTCCTCCGGCTGGCGCGAGACATCTAGCGACCAACGTAGGCATGTTCCCCGGCTACTTCTAGTGTTGGCGTTAGGAGTAGATATATGGTCAACCCAGTTACCACTGCCCTATGAGCTGGATTTTTGTACGTCGCAGACTTACTTGTTCCTCTGAGACCCTCGCCATTGGGGTCATAACACCCCGAACCGTCTAACGGCCCGGGGGGAGAACACCAGCCCCCTAGAGCTTCCAGCAAAGTCAGGAATCACATTTAGTACAAGCTGGACAAAAATAAGAGCAAAGCAAATAACCAAAAAACAAAGAAGCAGGACTTAGCTTAATTTTGCACGAACCGGGACCAGCAGACAGGAGCAAACAGAAAGGATCTGATTACAACGATGCCAGGCACTGGACTAAGGATCCAGGAAGTTTATATAGCAATACCCCTGGACTAACGACCCAGGTGAGTGCCAAACTGAGGAAAGACAATCCCAGAGTCTTATCACTAGTAACCACAAGAGGGAGCCAAAAAGTCTAATTCACAACAACATTCAAGGCCTCCAGTACCAGACGCTGCAAAACAACCCCACACCATTATGGATCCTCTACTATGCTTAACTGTTGGTAGGGTGTTATTTTCCTTAGAAGCTTCAATGTGCCATCTGTAAACACACTGTTGCTTTGCATTACGAAAAAGCTCTATATTTGTTTCATCAGTCCACAGAACATTTTCCCAAAAGTATTGTGGCTTGTCAAAATACTCTTTGTCAAAGATCATTTGAACCTTTTTATGTCTTTTCTTCACCAATGGTATTTTACTTGGCCTTTACCCATAAAGATCAGCTTGGTTTACTGTGTGGCATATGATACTTGTTGAAACTATGACCCCAAACTGTTCCAGGTTGGCCTTCTGGTCTTTGGAAGTTTGATGTGGTCTTTTTTCCACCATTCGCACCAACCTTTGAAGACATCTCTTGTCAATTTTCCTCTTTCCCCCACGTCCAGGGAGGTTTTCGATGGATCCATGCTTGGCAAGCTTCTTAATTACATTGCAGATTGTTGAAACTGCGATGTCAATGTCTTTGGAGATGGCCTTATACCCTTTGGAAGTCTTTTGTTTGCAAATAATAGCAGTTCTGATGTCAACAGACAGCTTTTTTGTCTTCACCAGTGACAAAGGAGCATAATCTACCATGGCTTTTTAAAAGACTGAAGTCATCATTCATTGGCTAATTCATGCCACATGGGTACATTGTTTATCACTTGCTCTTTTGTATTTAACATGAGTGCTCTATATAAAAAATACTTTTTCACTTGATTCATTTTTATCAGATATTCCACATTATGTACTTAAACTCCTTGGGTGCCAATAATGAGGAGCAGGACTGTAGATTTACATGTTTACCTATCCTATCCCATCTAAAATAATAATTACCTTATTATTATATTCTGCTTGATTAAGAAACACTTTTTTTTTCTTTCAGGAACCACTGTGCCAGCTCTACTAAACAGCACATCCAATCAGCTTTATCTGCATTTCCACACTGATATTAGTGTATCAGCAGCTGGATTTCACCTGGAATATAAAAGTAAGTTGTCCTAAAAAAGTCATACGAACAGATGTAAAGAACTTTAAAAGAAACATGCTTTTTAAAACTAAGTGACGAGAATGTCAATATTCTACCCATAGCTAAAGCAAAACATAAGTGCTTCAATAGGGAATCACTAAACCCAAGCTTGACCCTTTTAATACTCACTTACCTTCTTCTTGATATGTCTGACTCTATATGTGTAAAAAAGAATGGATGTATTTTTCAATTTTTCAGATTGGGCACAAAGTCTGAAAGAGCCTCTATGCTGATGAATAGTGACAGTGCAGCTACACTTTAAAGGTAAACTGTCACATGAAAAAACACTATTAACCTGCAGAAATGGGGTTAATCTGCATGTTAAAAGCATTCTGACCCTGTACTTACAGCCTTTCTGTGGGAAGAAAATTAACTTTATTCCTCCCAGCAGCATTCAGGTGTCAGCCACAGGGGTGGCGCTGCTATGGGTTCAGTCACCGTTCTGCATATAAAACATGTTGACTGTAACCTCAAACCTGGCTCTTAATAACAGCCAGCCCTAATGCTGATCCTGATGTCAGTCAGTTCTGGGGTGTGTGGTTACAACCACCACTCTCTGTACACAGAGCTGTGGCTGAAAGCACCAACACCACGCCAATAACTGAACGCGGAATGCCACTGGGAAGGATAAAATTAATTTCAGCCCAGTAGTGGGCAGGTTCAGAATACTATTAACCTGCAGATTAACCTCATATCTGCAGGTTAATAGCATTTTTTCATGTAACAGGTTCCCTTTAAAATATATGTGAAAGTTCCATTCAATCAGTGTACATGAATCCTCATATTATGGTGGTGGCTAATTTTTTTTTAACTAGAGAGCATTCAGAGGATAATAGCTCCTATTTGTATTAAATCATCTAGATTAATCATTGCTCAGGGAAATCTTACAAATTCAAATACCAATTTCTTATATATCCATGAGCAACAGTACAGGTGCCATTTAACACTCCACAAACTATAACATTTAGCTAATAGTCTATAGAGATCAAAATGGAACATACTTCTACATGATGGGACAACATTTGGTTTACCAATATTTGACAATCATAGTCTTGTATAACATCTTATACAAAGCTCTTTTCTGTTCCTAAGCATCTTTGCACACTCATGTGCATTCTAGGCTTTAATGTGATGTATGATATGAAATTGTATTGCTTGGTGTAATGTTTTATACCCTATTTCAATTACTAAATGAACCTAGGAACATCCATTCACTCTTTTCTATTAACAGGGAAACGTATATTGTTCCATTCTATTTAATTAATTAATTAATTAATTTCTTAATTAATTTCATAAGGGTTTTATTATGATTTGTTCTTCCGTGACATCTCTGACTTTTTTGTTCATTCTTAGTATTCATTTACACCAATGTATGTGTAGGACAATATGTACGGTAATCTATTTATTTTGTACCCTAGAAAAGACAGAATCCATATTAAAACCATAATGCACACGGACATTTTTCATTGTCAATTTTTAATCTTCACCAGTTCAGACTCTTGTTTTTATGCAAAACCTTTTACAATTACTGGAATGAAACAAAAGCGCTCTGAATGCTATTACAGTATACAGACATTTAATTTGTGAAACAGATATATTTTTTTACCTAAAAAATGCCTTAACCTTTCTAGAGTGAATAAGGGGCTGTGCAATAACAGTATGATTAATTGGATGACAAAGGTCAAATTAACAAACCATTCTTATGTTTCATTACAGTTATTTTCAATGCTTATAAAATTGAGCAAAATTCATTTTTTTAATTTCTTTGCTTTATTTCTCAGGAAAAATAATCTTAATGAGTACTTCTAAAATGTGACTGTCTATGCAGAATGTATTAAGCCTAAATTATTTGTCAAAATTAAAATATGTATTTTTTTAAATCATAGTTTTGACAATGCTACATATGCAAACCACAAAACGTCTGTTGGTCAAATGTTTTATATGTAGGATACCAATTAGGTCATCTCATTAAATAGCCTAATGTTGCTCCACATTATGTTCTTTTATTCATTTTTATTTTATATACATTTATTTTATATGCAATTCAGTAAATAGGTAATAATTGGCTTTATATGTTTTTAAAAGGTAATTTACTTGCTTAGAGTCACTGAAAAATATGGCATGAAAATTTCCTTTCTCAATACATTTGAACATTTATTAGTATTATTAAATACTCTAAATGTATTTTTAATATATTTAGATACAAATACAAGTTACATATAAAAGGAACAGCCAAGTAGATGTTAATTTGGAATACATTTCAGTAGTAATTTAAGCAGAACTGTTCTAAATTTATAATTATAAATTAAAAGTGAGTTTAGAAAGATGTTTGGTTAACTGCTCTCTTCTGTACATATGGTACCATTTTGATGACAGGATGTCAAAATTTGTTTTACCACTTTTAAGTGAAAGATACATAAAAAAGAAAATGTAAAATGTCATATTGCAAATCATACATTGCCATAAATGACAAGATTTCTGTATTAGAGTAAAGCCTATTAAAATATTATGTTAGGCAAATAAGAATCAACTTCTTAAAATATTGTAGCTAAAATTAAAGGCATTCTTTTTATGAGCAGGAGCAATTAGAGCCCATTGTTAAAAGTTATTTTTGTCTTCCCTCCCATGGATTTATTTTACAGAAGAAAAAAGAAATGCTAGAATACAGCACATTATGAGTCTATGTTCACATAACTTAGTCTTTGAAGTCTAAAAATATGCTTGTATATTAGTCATCTGAAACTCTCATCTAGATTTTCCACATCGGTGAACTTACAATTAGAATTTATCACTGTCAACAATGACTCAGAGATCACTCAATATGAAAAGAAAAAGTAGAATGACCAGATTTGGTGGACTTTACTTTTAAGGAATATTGGGAACTTGAACATATTTTACTTAACAAATGGACAAACTACTGTGTCTACCACTTGCCATTTTTTGAAAATTGAATCTTTTCATATTTTCAACCTAGCTATTATGTCCACCAATGCATATATATCTAGAAACAAACCTCATGTCTTACAGGAATTTACATTACCCACTGACAAGTGAACTTTTTTGTCTCCATTTCCATAAACATCAATTGTTTTAGGCACACAAACTTCTTTTCTATTTTTAGGAATAACAATAATGGTCTAGTACACATAGAAAACAAGTATAATAACATAAGAATAGTAAATGCCAGAAGAAGAGTACCTTATCTGCAAAAACTTTCACTCTTTTAGGGTAATGGGCAAAACACTAGTTATGGGTAGATATAAACTGCTAATGTTCTACTGTAGTGGCAGCAGGTTTATTGCAGGTTGTAGACTTTTCTGAATAGAAGGGTTTTCACATTCTTTTTGAAAGTTTCAATGACAGATAGGGGAGTTTGGTTGTGTTTGGTTAGTGTGTCACACAATATGTGAGGTTCACTGGAGGAATCTTGGAGACAATAGTGTGAAGAGCAATCAAGATACAAGAAAACTAAGAAGCTCTTGTGAGGATTGCTGGAGATTAACTGTACATAACTACAGTAAGGGCCAAAACTTCATTTCTCTTGTTGGAATGTACACTCAGTCTGAAATCAGGCAAACTAAGAAAAGGAAGCATATGAAAATAAGGAGTTAAGCATAAGTGAGGGAAAACAGAATATGTGTTAAACCTAATATTCCTAAATGTACAACATCTGGATCTGCCATACATCACCAAAAAAGATCCCACCAGGGGTCACCTATTTATACACAACAGGGCACAGAAATAATGCAATATTAGGAGTCGAGTTCCCGCTGCTGCACAGGGGGAATCTCGAACCATGTCTGCTGCGGTCTCTCATTCTGCATCAGCCACAGTGGAGCCTGCTCAGCGGAGACGTCGGTCCCAGCATCTTGCTCAGTCTCACTCTGTGCAAAGGGTTACTGCTGCTTTTCCAGCTTCTGCCATTGAAGCCAGTGCTGGGCAGTGGCGAGCAGATGCTTTTGGGACTAAGTCCTGCTTTTCCCCTTCTGAGCATGCCCAGGGCAAGATCTCCTGTTGGAGATCGAGGGTCACATGCTCAGATACTGCAGCAGATCCCATTGGTCCTCCAGGAAGGTCCTGAAGGTGCTCAACTTCTGTGGCAGCCTCCCATTGGTCCTTCTGGGAAGGTCCTGTACATGCTGCAGCTACAAAAGGTTTGCATGGCCGCACGGCCATGCGCTAGTATACTCTTGTTTATGTGTGTGTTGTAAGTGAAAGTCGCTCATTAATCATCCCCTCCCTTGTGTTTGAATGCTCGCGTAAGGAGGATGATTGTAATCTAGCACCCGACTTGTAACCAACACTGGTACACAAACAGCGTCTATTGCTTTGACCGTCAGTGTTGTGCCGTGCGCTATCACCGCGCTTTCCAAACCCAAGTCTGGGTGGTTAGTGGCGTCCACCAGTGCGGCATTGCATGCACTCTCGTGCTATTAAATTATTAGTTTTGTTACGTGCGGTACTGCAGCCCTGTGACACAACAGGGTTTGCCTATTTCACACAGGGTGAAGCTAACTCATGTGTATCCACATTGTACTGCCATATAGTCCGTCATTGCTTAGCAGCCGGTTCCATCTCTGCACGGTGGACCCCGGGCTGCGAACGCACCTAATTCCTTTTCTCTAATTATTTGGTGTGTTCCACTAGCCCTAACACCCTGTTGTGTATAAATATGTGATTCTTCAGATTTTGTATTATTCTATGCTTGATGAAGAGACCTGAGTAGTCTTAAAAGCTTGAAATTTGGACTCTTAATTCTAAATATTTTTCCATCTACTTGCTAACATGGTGTTAGGGGTCGAGTTCCCGCCTCTGCACAGGGGGAATCTTGGGCCATCTCCGCTGCGGTCTCCCATTCTCCTCCTGCCGTGGTGGAGCCTGCTCAGCGGAGATGTCGGTCCCAGCATCTCGCTCAGTCTGACTCTGTACAAAGAGTTACTGCTGCTTTTCCTGCTTCTGCCATTGAAGTCAGTGCTGGGCAGCGGCGAGCAGACGCTTCTGGGACTAAGTCCTGCTTTTCTCGTTCTGAGCATGCCCAGAGTAAAATCTCTCAGTGGAGATCGAGGGTCACATGATCAGATACTGCAGCTAAGGCCATTGGTCCTTCAGGAAGGTCCTGTAGGTGCTCACGCTCTGTGGCAGCCTCTCATTGGTCCTTCTAGGAAGGTCCTGTACGTGCTGCAACTATTTAAGGCTCGCATGGCCGCACGGCCATGCGCTAGTATTGTTCTATGTTATGTGCTTTGCGCCAGTGTGGTCATGTGAGTTTGTGTACAGGCACCCGGCTGAAATAAGCCCCTAGAATGCTGGCACCTCCAGCGAGGAGATTTTGTGTAAATGTATTCATGGACCTGGCTGAAATAAGCCCCTGGAATGCTGGCACCTCTGGCGAGGAGTTTGTGTGCATGCATGACCACTGACTGCTCTCAGTTGGGTAGTTAGCCTGTGCCACTATGAAGTCAAACAGGGCACATTGCTTTGAGTTTCGGCTACTCTGTGAAGTAACAAGGTTAGCTCATACCGCCTTATAGTTCCGCCGTTTACTAGCAGCAGGTTCTCCTGCACGGTGGACCCTGGGCTGCAAACGCATCAATTATAATAAAACCTCTATATTTACTCGGTGCATTCCGCTAGCCCTAACACATGGTACAAAGATATATATCTTCCCAGTATCAAATGCTAAAAAAAATTGCTTTGTCTTAAAGAACAAATATGCACACTTTCTTAGGATAAACCTCTCAGTTTCCCCAGCTCCCTGAAACCACCAATATGTATTTATAAATCCCTTTATACCTTTCCTAACAAATCCATTTAATTTATTTATTTTTGCATATTAGTCCTTTAACCCCAGAGCTTTTTTTGGTTTTGCGTTTTCATTTTTCGCTGCCCTCATTCCTATAGCCATAACTTTTTTACTTTTCTGTCAATATGGCCATGTGAGAGCTTATTTTTTGCAGGACGAGTTGTACTTTTGAACAACACCATTGGTTTTACCATGTCATGCACTCGAAAACGGGAAAAAAATTCCAAGTGCGGTGAAATTGCAAAAAAAGTGCAATCCCACACTTGTTTTTTGTTTGGCTTTTTTTGCTAGGTTCACTAAATGCTAAAACTGACCAGTCTTTATGATTCTCAAGGTGATTATGAGTTCATAGACACTAAACATGCTAGGTTATTTTTTATCTAAGTGGTGAAAAAAAATTTCAAACTTTGCTAAGACAAAAAAATGTGCAATTTCCAAAGACCTGTAGCGTCTCCATTTTTCAGGATCTCAGGTCAGGTGAGGGCTTATTTTTTGCACAGATACATTCTTTTGATCGCCTGTTATTGCATTTTAATGCAATGTCGTGGCAACCAAAAATACGTAGTTCTAGCGTTTTGAATTTTTTACTCGCTATGCTGTTTAGTAATAGTTTGTAAGCTTGCGAGCAGGGCCCTCATTCCTCCTGGTATCTGTTTTGAACTGTGATTTCTGTTATGCTGTAATGTCTACTGTCTGTACAAGTCCCCTCTATAAGTTGTAAAGCACTGCGGAATATGTTGGCGCTATATAAATAAAATTATTATTATTATGATTATCAGGTTAATTATTTTTTTATTGATAGATCAGGCGATTCTGAACCCGGCGATACCAAATATGTAAATGGCTAAAGAGCTGCCTTCTTAAAAAATGGAATAGGAACTTGACAATCTTTTGCATACTGTAGATGGTAGCCATGAGCGAATTTATATTTGATTGGAAATTAATTATTCTGGATTATAACAAAAAAAAACATTTGTAAAATTCCCATTGATTCAGCAAAATGCTAGCCTGTAGCCTCCAATTTTCTGACTCATAAAGGTTTCTCAAAAGGTTAAAAAAGTAACAAAAATATTTATACTCACCTTACCAGTCACCTCTCCGGCCCCTCTGTTCTTCACTATCACTGCTCCAGTCCTTGTTGCATCTTTTTATCATCACCACGAGCGCTGAAATTAACAGACCTCTTTATTCTGTGCCGTGACTTCTGGCCATGATGAGTTTCAGGACAGTTCAAGGCTCAATGTCATGAAGTTGTGACCTTGCACTTGCACAAAACATTCCCGGGCCTCATCAGTGTGGATTCAGCACTGGAGACAGTAATAAGAAAATACAGAGAGGACCAGATGGGTGATAGTCAAGAGCGGAGGGGCTGAAAAGGTAAAAAGTAAGGTGAGTATAAGTATTTATTTAACTTTTTACATATTATGTTTATTATGCTCTGTGGTCTATATAGACCCTGAACATAACAAGGGACATTACAATTGTGGAGAATAACATAACGGGATAATTTGGCAAATTTGGATTTTTCCTGTTCCCTTCATCTGTATTAAAAATGACACAATAGAGAGGCTTTTGCTGCACACAGCTGTGGTACCTCCATGTACAGTACATTGAGGAATAGGAAGACTGAGCTTCTGAGAAACATAGAGAAGCCCGCTTTATGAATTTCTCAGGTCCAGTTGTATTATTAGATTAATAAAACAGGTTAAACAAAACAGGGATATAGAAAGGAATTGCTAGTATACCATTTTTGTGTCTAGGGTTCCTTTAAGTAAAAATAAAAATTGTTTTATGCCCTGTTTTTCATGTAAGTTTCTTAAAGACTAATTAGTTTACAGTCTTCTTTTACAAGCTTAACAAAGCCTTTGATTTAGTCCACTTATTGGATTCCTGTCTTAGATTATCACTGTACATTTATATACAGTTTCTGTTCACAGTTTTAGCTTAATTTCCGCATTTTGGCAATCTCTTTATTAAGATAACAGAACATGTCATGTTTATGGAGCTAAATTTAGAGTCATTAGCAAAATACATGTCTACTTTGCAATGGGCTGTTCCTGTGCTTATTGATTTAAAGATTCTCTTATACTTTTTTAAACAATCAAAAAATTAACAAATACTGCAACTCTTATATAATCATATCTATTTAACAGCACATTTAGACCACATATTAAATATAATATTCAGGGCATTAAATATTATATATACAAAAAAATATATATATATTCAATTTAATATGAGTTTCTTTGAAGCTTTTTTGTGTCTATGCTTAAAGCACCTAACAGTTACTTTTTACTGAATAAGGGTAGTATATAATTACCTTATCTCTGAGAGCCTCAATATATTCTTGTAAGGTGGAGTTGGGGTTATCAAGGTGTGATGGTAGATCCTCACCAATCTCAGTGTGGTGTTGACTTTTTCTTGAATGTTGTGGTACGTTCTATTAGGGTTCCCACAGGTTTTGTTCTGTTCCAACTGTAAACAGAGATACAATATCATGCTGATGTGAACAAACCTTAATGTCAACTTTTTATAAATAATTTTAATCACCTTCTAAATCTTCTTGTATCTCAAATTATTAAGGCTTTTTTCTAGGAAAATCCATATGCACAGAAGAACGAATGCAGTCTCCTGCATATGGTTTTTCAATGATTAAGATGTAAATGAAATAAATCAATTTGTTATGTGAGAAGAGATTTTCTATCAGATTGCCTTTACCATATGTTTGACTTTTCATTAACGGTAAATGATAGTGTTGTTACACGGCCAGTCTGGTAATGGTTTTGTGTCTGGGACATATTGGACTAAAATAGAATTTCAAGTACAATGCAGAGATTATATGGCTATAATGTAAGCTATTTTTGTAAACAGCAAAATTGTTTTCTCCCCTTCATGACCCAGGGTATTTTGACCTTAATGACCTGGCCGTTTTTTGCAATTCTGACCAGCGTCCCTTTATGAGGTAATAACTAAAGAATGCTTCAACGGCTCCCAGCAGTTCTGAGAAAGTTTTTTCGTGACATATTGGGCTTCATGTTAGTGGTAAATTTAGGTCGATAATTTTGTGCATTTATTTGTGAAAAAAAATTGAAATTTGGCAAAAATTTTGAAAATTTAGCATTTTTCAAATTTTTGAATTTTTATTCTGTTAAACAAGAGAGTTACCGTATATACTCGAGTATAAGCCGAGATTTTCAGCCCAAATTTTTGGGCTGAAAGTGCCCCTCTCGGCTTATACTCGAGTCACGGTCAGCGGTGGGGTCGGCGGGTGAGGGGGAGAGGGCGCTGAGGTATACTCACCTAGTCCCGGTGATCCTGGCGCTCCCCCTGCCTGTCACACTGTCTTCGGGTGCAGCAGCTCTCCCCTGTTCAGCGGTCATGTGGGACCGCTCATTAGAGAAATGATTATGGACTCCACTCCCATAGGGGTGGAGCCGCATAGTCATTTCTCTAATCAGCTGTGCCGGTGACCGCTGACAGAGGAAGAGCTGCAGCACCCGAAGACAGTGTGACAGGCAGGGGGAGCGCCAGGAGCGCCGGGACTAGGTGAGTATTTTATATTCACCTGTCCACGTTCCACATGCCGGGCGCCGCTCTGTCTTTGCGTCCTCTTGTTCTGACTGTTCAGGTCAGAGGGCGCGATGATGCATATAGTGTGCGCGCCGCCTTCTGCCTGATCAGTCAGTGCAGAGAGACACCGGGATGGGACGCTGAGGAGCTGCAAGCAAGAGGTGAGTATGTGTTTTTTTTTTTTTTATTGCAGCAGCAGCGTTATATATGGCACAGATTTATGTGGAGTATCTATGGGGCAACGGTGCAGAGCACTATATATGGCACAGATTTATATGGCACATCTATGGGGCAATGGTGCAGAGTAGGGTTGAGCGAAACGGGTTGACCATTTTCAGAAGTCGCCGACTTTTGGCAAAGTCGGGTTTCATGAAACCCGACCCGACCCCTGTGTGGGGTCGGCCATGAGGTCGGCGATCTTCTGAATCTGGTATCGGAATTCCGATACCGAGTTCCGATATGTTTGCGAAATCGGAAATCGGTATCGGAATCCACATTTAAGTGTAAAATAAAGAAAAAAATATTGATATACTCACCTCTCCGACGAGCCCTGGTAGTAATCGGCATCTTCCGTTCCTAAGAATGAGCGCGTTCAGGGCCTTAGAAGATGTCACGGCTTTGTGATTGGTCGCGGCGGCCCACGTGACCGCTCAGCGACCAATCACAAGCCGTGACGTAATTCTCTCAGGTCCTAAATTCCTCATTCTAGGAATTTAGGCTGCCGGAAAGAAGCCGACGGTGAGTATATTCCTATTAGGTTTATACTCACCCTCGTATGTGCCCTGCTTCTTTCCGGCAGCCTTCCTTCTTAAGAATGAGCGTGTTCAGGGCCTTAGATGACGTCACTGCTTTGTGATTGGTCGCGGCGGCCCACGTGACCGCTCAGCGACCAATCACAAGCCGTGACGTAATTCTCATGGCCTAAATTCCTAGAATGAGGAATTTAGGACCTGAGAGAATTACGTCATGGCTTGTGATTGGTCGCTGAGCGGTCACGTGGGCCGCCGCGACCAATCACAAAGCCATGACGTCATCTGAGGCCCTGAATGCGCTCATTCTTAGGAACAGAAGATGCCGATTACTACCAGGGCTCGTCAGAGGGTGAGTATATCAATATTTTTTATTTTAATTCTTTATTTTACACTTAAATATGGATCCCAGGGCCTGAAGGAGAGTTTCCTCTCCTTCAGACCCTGGGAACCATAGTATCCCATTGCACTGCATTGGGTTTCGCGTTTCAGCCGACCCCGACCCCGACTTTTTTATAGGATCGGCCGATTTCACTCGACCCGACTTTTGAGAAAGTCGGGTTTCACGAAACTATAAAAATAAAAGTCGCTCAACCCTAGTGCAGAGCACTATATATGGCACAGATTTATATGGCACATCTATGGGGCAACGGTGCAGAGCATTATATATGGCACAGATTTATATGGCACATCTATGGGGCTACGGTGCAGAGCATTATATATGGCACAGATTTATATGGCACATCTATGGGGCTACGGTGCAGAGCATTATATATGGCACAGATTTATATGGCACATCTATGGGGCAACGGTGCAGAGCACTATATATGGCACAGATTTATATGGCACATCTATGGGGCAACAATGAACAGTGCAGAGCACTATATATGGCACAGATTTATATGGCACATCTATGGGGCAACGGTGCAGAGCATTATATATGGCACAGATTTATATGGCACATCTATGGGGCAACAATGAACAGTGCAGAGCACTATATATGGCACAGCTTAATAAGGAGCATCTATGGGGCCATAATGAACGGTGCAGAGCATTCTATATGGCACAGCTATATATGGAGCATCTATGGGGCAATAATGAACGGTATGGAGCATTATATATGGCACAGCTTTATATGGAACCTCCTTTGGGGCAATAATGAACGGTATGGAGCATCTATTTTTATTTTTGAAATTCACCGGTAGCTGCTGTATTTTCCACCCTAGGCTTATACTCGAGTCAATAAGTTTTCCCAGTTTTTTGTGACAAAATTAGGGGGGTCGGCTTATACTCGGGTCGGCTTATACTCGAGTATATACGGTATGTGACACAAAATAGTTAATAAATAACATTACCCACATGTCTACTTTACATCAGCACAACTTTGGAAGCAAATTTTTTTTTGCTAGGAAGTTATAAGGGTTAAAATTTGACCAGCGATTTCTCATTTTTACAGCGAAATTTACAAAACCATTTTTTTAGGGACCACCTCACATTTGAAGTCAGTTTGAAGGGTCTATATGGCTGAAAATACCCAAAAGTGACATCATTCTAAAAACTGCACCCCTCAAGGTGCTCAAAAAAACATTCAAGAAGTTTATTAACCCTTCAGGTGCTTCATAGCAGCAGAAGCAACATGGAAGGAAAAAATAAACATTTAACTTTTTAGTCACAAAAATGATATTTTAGCAACAATTTTTTTTATTTTCCCAAAAGTAAAAAGAGAAACTGGACCCCAAAAGTTATTGCACGATTTGTCCTGGGTACGTTGATACCCCATATGTGGGGGGGAATCACTGTTTCGGCGCATGACAGGGTTCAGAAGGGAATGAGCGCCATTTGACTTTTTCAATTAAAAACTGGTTCCAATCTTTAGCGGACACCATGTCGCGTTTGGAGAGCCCCTGTGTGCCTAAGCATTGGAGCTCCCCGACAAGTGACCCCATTTTGGAAACTAGACCCCCCAAGGAGCTTATCTAGATGCATAGTGAGCACTTTGAACCCCCAGGTGCTTTACAAATTGATCCGTAAAAATGAAAAAGTACTTTTTTTTCACAAAAAATTTTTTAGCCTCAATTTTTTCATTTTCACATGGGCAACAGGATAAAATGGATCCTAAAATGTGTTGGGCAATTTCTCCTGAGTACACCGATACCTCATATGTTGTCAGAAACCACTGTTTGTGCACACGGCAAGGCTCGAAAGGGAATGAGCGCCATTTGACTTTTTCAATTAAAAACTGGTTCCAATCTTTAGCGGACACCATGTCGCGTTTGGAGAGCCCCTGTGTGCCTAAACATTGGAGCTCCCCCACATGTGACCCCATTTTGGAAACTAGACCCCTCAAGGAACTTATCTAGATGCATAGTGAGCACTTTGAACCCCCAGGTGCTTCACAAATTGGTCTGTAAAAATGAAAAAGTACTTTTTTTCACAAAAAAAATTCTTTTAGCCTCAATTTGTTCATTTCCACATTGCCAACAGGATAAAATGGATCCTAAAATTTATTGGGCAATTTCTCCTGAGTACAATGATACCTCAAATGTGGGGGTAAACCACTGTTTGGGCATACGGCAGGGTTCGGAAGGGAAGGGGAGCCATTAGACTTCTGAATGAAAAATTAGCTCCAATCGTTAGCGGACACCATGTCGCGTATGGAGAACCCCTGTGTGCCTAAACATTGGAGCTTCCCCACATTTGACCCCATTTTGGAAACTAGACCTCCCATGAAACTAAACTAGATGTGCAGTGACCACTTTAAACCCCCAAGTGCTTCACAGAAGTTTATAACGCAGAGCCGTGAAAATGAAAAATAATTTTTTTTCCTCAAAAATAATTTTTTAGCCCGCAATTTTTTATTTTCACAAGAGTAACAGGAGAAATTGGACCTCAATATTTGTTGCCCAGTTTATCTTGAGTAGGCTGATACCCCATATGTGGGGGTAGACCACTGTTTGGGCACACGTCGGGGCTCGGAAGGGAAGTTGTGACGTTTTGAAATGCAGACTTTGATGGAACGGTCTGCAGGCGTCACGTTGAGTTTGCAGAGCCCCTGATGTGCCTAAACAGTAGAAACCCCCCACAAGTGACCCCATTTTGGAAACTAGACCCCCCAAGGAAATTATCTAGATGTGTGGTGAGCACTTTGAACCCCCAAGTGCTTCACAGAAGTTTATAACGCAGAGCCGTGAAAATAAAAAAAAAATTTTCATTCCTCAAAAATTATGTCTTAGCAAGCAATTTTTTGTTTTTGCAAGGGTAAAAGGAGGGAATACAGCAACAGTGGAATTTAAAACATAACTTTTACTAATATTAGATAAAAGTCACAACGGTGTCACCCAAAGTGATATAAAAATAAGGGGCAAGGTCCCCACCAAGAGACCTGCAGAAGACCCCCGTTAGGATTCAAAACAACTCCACCTGCAATAGCAAAAAGCGGAATGTATGCAGACCAACGTGTGGTTTAAACCATAGCTGCCAGAGACATATACATATGAATAGCAGAACCATATCTCACACAATTGGTTGCACGTAAAACAATTATCACTGTATAGGAAAGATGGCACCTATAATGATGATGCTACAAATAATTGTTAGAATGAAAACAGAAAAGGAACAATCTCACCAATTCCAAGATGCGTGAGCAGGAGCACCAGAAAACCTCTGGTCAGGAAATGATCCGGGACTAGATGAAAAGGGACGACAATACCCTGTCATTCCCTATGGGGCTACCGGTAAGCTATCCCCAGAGCTCCTGCCCTTACAAGGGCAGTCCACATCTACCTCTGTAATAGAATGCCCTACACTCTCCCTGTGTTCAGTCCCGACGCGTTTCCTCCAAGTCAATCATCTGGGGACCTGCTTGTATAAAGAGATGAGTGCCTACATATTAAAAAAGGGAGACAATAAGTTCTGCCACCCCCTATGCTGTCTTACAGGGTAGAAGGAGAAATTGGGCCCCAATACTTGTTGCCCATTTTGTCCTGAGTATGCTGGTACCCCATATGTGAAGGTAAACCACTATTTGGGCGCATGTCGGGGCTCGGAAGGGAGGGAGCGCCATTTGACTTTTTGAATGCAAGATTGGCTGTATTCAATGTTGGCGTCATGTTGCATTTGGAGATCCCTGATGTGCCTAAACAGTGGAAACCCCTCAATTCTAACTCCAACACTAACCCCAATACACTCCTAACCCTAATCCAAACTCTAGCCATAACCCTAATCACAACCCTAACCCCAACACACCCCTAATCACAACCCTAACCCCAACACACCCCTAACCACAACCCTAACCCCAACACACCCCTAACCCTAATCCCAACCCTAATCCTAACCCTAATCCCAACCCTAACCACAACCCTAACCCCAACACACCCCTAACCATAACGCTAACCACGAGCCTAATCTTAACCCTATTCCCAACCCTAGCCCTAATTCCAACCCTAACTCTAATTCCAACCCTAACCCTATATGCCCACATTGCGGATTCGTGTGAGATTTTTCCACACCATTTTTTTAAAATCCGCAGGTAAAAGGCACTGCGTTTTACCTGCAGATTTACAGCGGATTTACTGTGTTTTTTGTGCGGATTTCACCTGCAGATTCTTATTGAGGAACAGGTGTAAAACGCTGCTGAAACCGCACAAAGAATTGACATGCTGAGGAAAATGCAACGCAGTGTTTCCGCGCTGTATTTTCTGCACAATGGGCACAGCGGATTTGGTTTTCCATAGGTTTACATGGTACTGTAAACCTGATAGAAAACTGCTACGAATCTGCAGCGGCCAATCCGCTGCAGTTCCACAGCCAAGTCTGCATGGAGGGGAGCGGACCACAGTACGGGACAGAATGGAGGACTGGGGAGGAGATCTGTTGTGGTGTCGGGGGCAGATCAGGGTTTCCAGCCATGGCCGATGATATTACAGCATCGGCCATGGCTGGATTGTAACATTTCACCACTTTTCATATGTGAAATATTACAAATTACTCTGATTGGCTGTTTTGCTTTCAACAGCCAATCAGAGCAATTGTAGCCACGGGGGGGCGAAGCCTCCCCCCTGGGCTGAAGTACCACTCCCCCTGTCCCTGCAGATCGGGTGAAATTGGAGTTAACCCTTTCACCCGATCTGCAGGGACGCGATCCCTCCATGATGCTGCATAGGCGTCACAGGTCGGATTGACACCGACTTTCATGATGCCTACGTGGCGTCACAGGTCGGGAAAGGGTTAAAGCTTGTTTTTAGTGTATATTTCTTGGAATAAATTTGTATTGGTTTATAACAAGAAAAATAGTTAAGCCAAGCAATTAATATAGAGTAAACATATGCAAGATTAATTATAATAACATTTAAAAAGCAGAGAATTAATAATATCAATCAACTCTTGAAAGGTCATTTGTGATGTTTGATTAAAGCAGTCGTACAGATGAGATCAGTGTATGGAGTGGAAAGTGCATACAATGAGATCTTCTGTATTAGTTGCCATTATTTTTTAATGAACAGTAATCATTGTATTTTCTGAATTTTATTCTGAAACCATTACTTACATTCCAATTTAAAAATTGTATGGTAGCAGAAATTTGCAGAATATACACATATCTATATTTAACATTTTATATTTAAATATACAGCTCTGGCAAAAATTAAGAGACCACTGCAAAATTTTCAGTTTGATTTTTCTCTTTATAGGTATATTTTTGAGTAAAATGAAAATTATTCTTTAAACTACTGACAACATGTCTCCGAAGTTCCAACCAATACATTTTGTATTTATTTTCTGAAAATGAGAAATGGTCAAAATAACAAAAAAAATGAATTTCTTGCAGACCTCAAATAATGCAAAAAAAAAAGCCGGATTACTCACCGGTAATGCTCTTTTAATGAGTCCACGACAGCACCCCACATGAGAGAGAGGGATCCGCCCATAGGAACAGGAAACCTACAGAATAAAAGGAGGCGGTCCCCTCTCCTCCTCAGTTTAGTTTACAGAGTATAAAAAGGGAACCGCACAAGCTTTAGTATTAATTCTTATTCAGTAAAATATCTTAAAAAAACTCTATACAACCATTATTTGTGAATTAAAGAAAGGGCTGTGCATAATCAGGGAGGGTTGTAAATGGGTGCTGTCGTGGACTCATTAAAAGAGCATTACCGGTGAGTAATCCGGCTTTTTACCCTTCGCCACGACAGCACCCCACATGAGAGACTTTCAGAGAGTCATTACTCGGGTGGGACAACTGTACTAAGCACAGCTCTACCAAAGGTCAAATCAGAAGATGAAGATAGATCAAGTCTATAATGGTTGTAAAAGGTAGAAGGTGTAGACCAAGTTGCGGCCTTACATATTAGATGGATCGGGACATCCGCTTGTTCCGCCCAGGAGGAAGCCATGGCTCGTGTCGAGTGCGCTTTAATACCCACTGGAGGAATCTCGCCTTTTGATGTATAGGCCAAGCAGATAGCGTCTCTGATCCACCGAGATATGGTAGCTTTCGTGACCCCATGTCCTTTCTTGTGGCCCTGAAAGGAGATAAACAGAGCCCTACTCTCCCTCCATGTTTGACACCTTTCTATATAAGTCAGTATGGCTCTTCTGACGTCTAAGGTGTGGAACTTCTGTTGTTCAGGGGTTACAGGAGAATCAAAAAAGGAAGGGAGAAATATTTCCTGTGACCTGTGGTAGGTGGATGCTACCTTAGGGAGGTATGAGGGGTCTGGTTTTAGGACTATTCGGTCATGGAATATCAGTAAGAATGGCGGGTCAACTGATAGGGCCTGGATGTCACTAACACGTCTGGCTGAGGTCAGGGCTACCAAGAGGGCTACCTTATATGTGAGGACATTTAGAGGTATAGAATCTAGAGGCTCAAATGGGGAGCTGGTTAAGGCTTCTAGCACTAGATTTAAATCCCACGGAGGTAGACGGGGAATATGGACTGGGTTACTCCGTTCACAAGACTTAATGAATCTGGAGACCCATCTATCAGCGGCTATATTATATCCATATAAGGCCCCTAACGCTGATATCTGGACTCTCAAGGTGTTCACTGATAGTCCTAATTCTCTACCTTTTTGTAGGAACTCTAGAATAGGTGTTATTGGAACCTGTTTAGTGAATGGTATTGTATGAAAATCTAAGAATTTTTTCCATACCCTGGTATATATCAGGGTGGTAGATCTTTTTCTACTTAGTAGCAGGGTGTTTACTAGTTGTTCTGAGAAACCCCTTGAACTTAATAATTGCCGCTCAAGTTCCACGCCGTCAAGTGAAGCCCTTTCACTTGCGGGTGGAAAAACGGCCCCTGGAACAGTAGTTCCTTGTCCGCTGGAAGAATCCATGGATCGGATAGACACATGCTCCGGAGGCAGGAGAACCACGGTCTTTTTGGCCAGAAGGGTGCGATGAGGATGACCCTTGCCCGTTCCCTCCTGATCTTCCTGATCACTAGCGGAATTAGAGACATTGGAGGAAAGGCGTAAGCCAGTTTGAAGTTCCAAGGATGATGTAGGGAGTCCAGTATGTCTGGATGATCCATGGAGTTTAGGGAGGCGAATCTTTCTACCTGTCTGTTGCCTCTTGTGGCAAACAAATCTATCTGAGGCACTCCCCATGCTTTTGTTATCAGTCTGAACACGTCTCTGTTTAAGGACCATTCTCCCTGGCGCAGCCTGTTTCGGCTGAGGTAGTCCGCTTTGGTGTTCTCTATTCCTCTGATGTGTAGAGCTGTTAGGGACGCAAGATGAGTCTCTGCAAATTGGAAGATCTCCTCTGTGATGGTCATCAGACTTCCTGACCGTGTACCGCCCTGACGGTTTACATAGGCCACTGTGGTGGAGTTGTCTGAGAAAACTCTTACATCTGCTCCCTGGATCTGTGGAAGAAAATAATTTAAGGCTTTCCCTACTGCTGTTAACTCCTTCCAATTTGACGAACAGGATGATTCTGACCGATTCCAGGTATCCTGGACTATATGATCTTCCATATGTGCACCCCATCCCGTAGGGCTGGCGTCTGTAGTAATTATTTTGGATGGATCTATTATCCATGGTACACCCCCTGAAAGGTGACCCATATCTAGCCACCAGGATAGGGATTTTATGACACCTCTAGAGAGAGTTAGTTTACTCTCTAGGTGTCCTTCTCGTCCCTGGGCTAACAGTACTTCGTACTGTAATTGGCGAGTATGGAACTGAGCCCATGGTACAGCCGGGATACATGAGGACAATGATCCCAGTAAGGACATAGCCTTCCTTAGTGTCATGTCGGGATTTTTTATCGCTTCTGACACTTTTGACTGTATAGTTTTTTTCTTTGCATGCGGGAGGAAGCTTTTTTGACTTACTGAGTCTAGCTGGATCCCTAGAAACATTTGAGTAGTGTCTGGATTCAGCCTGGACTTCTCGAAGTTGATAATCCAACCCAACTCCTGCAGGGATGAGATTGTGTTAGACAACCGCAATTTACATTGGGCCACAGAATTCCCTATCACTAGAAAGTCATCCAGATAGGGTATTATTAGAGTGTCCTGTTGGCGTAGATGAGCCATTACTTCTAACATCACTTTTGTAAAAATGCGGGGGGCCATAGAAAGCCCAAATGGCATTGCTACATATTGGAAGTGACGAACCTGTCCCTCCAGGATGACCGCTACTCTCAGATACTGCTGGTGTTCGGCATGTATTGGAAGATGATAGTATGCATCTTTTAGGTCTATCCCGGCCATGACACACCTAGGGAACAAAAGCTTGATGGTAGAACTAATGGATTCCATTTTGAAAGTGTGGTTACGTAAAAAGGAATTTAGTTTTTTGAGGTTTATGATGGTTCTGAATGAACCATCCGGTTTATTGATCAAGAATAAAGGGGAATAGAACCCCCTCCCTTCTTGATCCCGGGGAACCTCTATCAACACTTTTTTAGATAGAAGTGATAGGATCTCTGTTTCCAGAGCTTCTTGTTGTTGTCGACTTCTCGGAGATGTTACAATAAAAGAATCCCAAGGGATTCTTTCAAATTCTAATTTTAATCCATCACCAATAATGTCCAGAATCCAAGGACTAGATGTTATTAATTTCCATTTAGAAAAGAAATTTTTCAATCTACCGCCCACTTTATAATTAACGGTACTTGTTACGTTTCTGGTTATAGGACCCGGAAAACAGAGCACCTCTTTGTTTTGGATCCTTTGCCTCCCAGCGCTCCCTTTGCTCAGTAGGTTTATTTCTGGTGAAGGGGCGTCTCCTGAAAGCTCTCCTGTAAGAGGGAAGGTACTGGTTAGGGAAGCCTTTCTTCCGCTCTCCTGCTTTATTTAAGAGCTCGTCCAGAGCTTTCCCAAATAGGAACTCACCCTGGCAGGGGATCGCACAAAGTTTTGCTTTAGCCTGTGCGTCCCCTTTCCAATTCTTCAACCAGAGTGCTCGCCGGGCTGTGTTTACTAGGCCGGCTGACCTGGCTGTTAGGCGTAGCGAGTCCACCGAGGCATCGGCTAGAAATGCTACTGCATCTTTCATTAGGGGGATTTTCGACAGAATCGTATTTCTCGAAGCTCCACTCCTAATTTGTTCCTCCAGCTGCTCTGTCCATACTAGCAGCGACCTTGCAGTACAGGTGCTAGAAATGGCTGGTCTGAATGCTCCTGTATTAGCCTCCCATGACCTCTTAAGTAAGGCTTCTGCTTTTCGGTCTAACGGATCAGTTAGAGTCCCTGAGTCCTCCACAGGCAAGACCGACTGTTTAGAAGTTGAAGCCACTGCCGCATCAACTTTTGGTATCTTTTGCCAGGAACTAAGTTCTTCGTCACTGAAGGGGTAGCGTCTTTTAGCAGAGGATGGCAGGAATCCTCTTGTATGTTGTTTCTCCCACTCTTTTTTAACCAGCTCCTTAATTGTGGGTATGGCGGGGAAGGACCTTCGTTTTCTTTGCCCTAACCCCGCGAACATGATGTCCTGCGCTGACTTCTTTCCCTTCTCATCTGGGCACCCCATCGTGCTCCTGACGGCTTTAATTAAACTGTCCACACCACTATTTGGTAGACAAAGCCCTCCTTCATAATCCGATGAACTTGGCTGGGACTCTCTTTCATCAGAGGATTTTTGTACTGCGTCTGACTCCGAGCTTACTGGAGATCGGGACCTGCTGGGCTGACGGGTACTGGTACTACTTGTATGGGCCAGACCTTGCATCTCCTCACGAATTATGGCTCTAACGTCAGACGGAGTCATTACGTTTTCCTGCCGTAGGGTCAATACGATGCACTCTGCACATAACCTCTTAGAATATGAGTCCGGGAGGGGTTGCAAGCATAAGGCACATTCTCTGTGTTTAGTTTTATGTGTCCTTTTCTTAGTCTAGAGGAAGGGAATACAGGAGGAACATATATCAGCATATGGGAGGAGACTTTTTATAAAAACTCACCCAGTGAAGCTGACAGGTACCGGTTCTGGAGGCGGATTCTTAGCTGAAAGACCTTTCTGTTTGGTGGCAGATCGCTTTTCCTGGGATCGATCTCCACTTTTGGTGCTGCTCCTGGTGCTTGTCTCCTTACTGGGAGACTGCTCCGTCGCAGACAAGTGCGCTACATCGGCCGGTGAAGCCATACTTACACACACCGGCCGACGCTAGCGCTGCACTTTTAAACTTGGCGCCGAATCTCCTGCCTCCCCGGACCCAACCCGGAAGTGCTCCCGCGACTTCCGGGTTAGACGCGCCGCTCCTCCTCACCATGCGGTGGCTACAGGATAAGAAGCCGGCCGCTGAGCGCGCGCGTCCTCATGGATCCGGGCGGCCCAGCGGCACCGAACCCGGACCATGGCGACGATCAGACGAGGGGGGAGGCTGCAAACAGTGGCTCCCCCGCCGCTGCCTCTGGTACCGCAGCCCCTGCCGTTCCACCAGAGACTGACGCAGGCGGGTGCATGGCCCCAGGAATCCTTTTTGGACTGCAGGTATTTCGGGTTCCCCATAGAAACAGGAAACCTAAACTGAGGAGGAGAGGGGACCGCCTCCTTTTATTCTGTAGGTTTCCTGTTCCTATGGGCGGATCCCTCTCTCTCATGTGGGGTGCTGTCGTGGCGAAGGGTAAAAAACAAGTTCATAATCATTTAGAAACAACAACACTAATGTTTTAATTTAGGAAGAGTTCAGATATCAATATTTGGTGGAATAACCATGATTTTTATTCACAGCTTTCATGCGTCTTGGCGTGCTTTCCACCAGTCTTTCACACTGCTTTTAGGTGACCTTATGCCTCTCCTGGTACAAAAATGTAAGCAGTTCTTTGTTTGATGGCTTGTGACTATCCATCTTCCTCTTGATTACATTCTAAGGGTTTTCAATGGCATTCAGGTCTGGAGATTGGGTTGGCCATGACAGGAATTTGATGTGATGGTCCTCCATCTACACCTTGATTGACCTAGCTGTGTGGCATGGTGCATTGTTCGGCTGGAAAAAAAACAGTTGTCAGAGTTGGAGAATATTGCCTGAGCAGAAAGAATATATTTATATATTTTACATATATAGTGTCTTGAAAAAGTATTCATTACTAGGAATGAGCGAATTTGTTCGGAAAATGATGCAAAACGTAAATTCGGCCTGAATATGGCACATTTGGATTCGTGATCAGAAACACAAGCAAAATTTTATAAAATCAGTAAAAATCTGTAACAGTCGGTAATAAGTGCGTAAAAATATTTGCGTTGCCACAAAAGTATTTTCAGCACTTCTGCAACGATAATGGTATTGTATCATGAGCATTTTGCATGTGCTTAATGGGGGAGGGGGCTTGCAGAGCTCAGAGGTGCAGCGTTCGTGTAAACTTTTTTTCCCTAACTTTATGTGTGCACATTGCGGCTATTCAATATGGGCCCAGGAAACATCCACAATGTCCTGACACCATAGCTTTTGTCATTGGCTGCTCAAATCACATGTCGATCTCCAAATTCAGCTGTTTGCAGAGGTGGTGCAGAGTTTAAAATCTAATTTTTTTGTTGCAAATACCGTGATCCTACACCACTATCTGGGCAACATGCCGGTGAAAAAGCGAGGCAGTGGTTGCAGGGGAATTAGGCTTGGTAGTCAAGGTGTGTCATGGCTGTGGACAGGGTTCCTTCCCTGTCCTCTCGGGGTTAATTTGTATAGCTTCCTTCTGGTTTGGGCAGGGCTATATTTACCTGCCTTCATCTGGGGATCCTTGTCAGTGATACATCTGTCTTGACTGTGTGTCTGACCCCCTGGTGTGCTTGCATACTGTTGTCCGGTTGCTCTATTACTCAGTCTGTTTTCTTGTTCTGTGCTTTCGCCTTGTGATTCTGTGCTAATTGTCTGTTTCTGGCTCTGACCTTCGGCTTGGTACTCTACCTTCCCTCCTGTCTGCCCCGTTTGTATTGCACCACTATCTTCTGCTTCTCGACCTTTTGGCTACATCCCAACCTTGCTTACATCTCACCCTTTTGGTACTATATCGACCTCCCCGCTTGACTTCGGCATGTTCAGACGACTCTCCAGTTTCGCCAGTCACCGCCACCACTCGGCGTCTAGCTCTGCCTCTGTCCACTCCTCTGGAGGCCATGTGTTTCAGGTCCTGCACTCTGGCAGGTAAGCTCTCCGCAGCACTACTTACTCTCTCTCTGTCGTTCTGTAACACGTACACCGATTCCTGTTGTAAGTCTGCAGCAGTGCTCTTGATAGGTGTGCGTGGAGTAGGTGGTAAGGTTAGTGATAGCACTAGTGAACCAAAGATGTCACGTCCTATGCAAAGACATCTGACAAATTCTGTTACTGGACGGGCTACTCCACTACGTTTCTTTGGCAGATGCGCAGCAGTGCGCCTTGTTGATGAGGTGCAAAAAGAGCTTGTGTTCGCGTGGATGGCAAGCGCAGGTTCAAGTGGCCTCCTCTCCTCTATCTCCACCTCAACATCACACCCAGCAAAGTCCACAGAGGTGGAACCCAAATTGTCCTTGCTTCCCCCCGCATCCTAACTCTCCAACTGTACAACTGACTGTATGGAACCACAGATGGGTGAGTCTGAAGATCTATTCACACATTCTATGCCATGGTCATCAGAAGTGTACTCAAAAACCTTCAAGAGGAAGAAATTTGCCCCAAAATTTTTTTGCTTGAATCCGATGCAGACGTTAACCCCTGGGAGGTGATCCTGTTGAGACCAAGGGTGAGGAATATGATAACAATGAGGTGGTAGTTCCCAGATGGGCCTTGTTTGACACTGCAAAGGATGAGCCAACTCTTGTAATCTGCCAACTTTGCAAACAAAATTGAGTAGAGGTAAAAAGTGCAATAATTTGACTCCTACATGTATGAACCTTCACATGTGCAATCAACATGCATTACTGTGGGAATCCCACTGCCAAAACATGTGAACCAGCGTACCTCAAAAACCATCAGCCACCCCATCAATTACATCTGCTGCTTCTTCCTTCTCTTTTACCTTGCCAACTATTGTGATGCAAGTCTTTGACAACAGAACCTCGGTTTCTTTACTTGCTCCAGTCACTGTGACTGAGAGCCCACCATCAGCTGTAAAAGAAGCAGATATGCCTGCTGTTTTTGACCGATCTTAGAGAATGAGCACACCACAACTTTCTCAATCCACCGTAACATCTCCACCTGCACCTTAGTGATGAGCGAGTATACTCATTGATAGGGTGATCTCAGAGTATTTTGGCATGCTTGGAGATTTAGTTTTCGCCACCTCAGCTGCATGATTTACGGCTGCTAGACAGGCAGAATACATGTAAGTAATGCCTGTTTGTTATGGAATTCCCATATGTATTCAGGCTGTCCAGCAGCCACAAATCATGCAGCTGAGGTGACAAAAACTAAATCTCCGAGCAGGCCAAAATACTTGAAGATTACCCGAGCATGCTCCGGGAGACCCAAGCAACAATGCTACTCGCACATCACTACTGCACCTCTCTATTGGTGCAGCAGTTTGTCTGGTTCACTGTACTCTCCCCTCTCTCAGCACTGCAGCAAGCCCACAGTTCCACAGTTGTGGTCACGTATGACAAATCTAAGAGGTTAAACTCCACCATCTCCAATCTGTTGGCCACAGAAATGCTGTCTTTCCACCTTGTAGATACAGATGGTTTCTGAAAGCTGATGGCCATCACAGTACCCCAGTAGCAATTGCTCAGTCACCATTACTTTTCTATGAAAGCTGTGCCTGTGCTACACCAGCATGTCACAGGCAACACCACCTGTTCCTTGACTACATCTATGTCTGCCAGGTTGCATTTCACCACAGACACTTGGACAAGTAAGCATGGCCAAGGGCATTACATCTTGCTGACTGGGTACTGGATGACTCTGGTGACTGTGGGGGCAGGCGCTTCTTCATAAGTCTTGGAATCCCCAAGGCTCGCAGGACAAACCTCTACATTTAACACTTCCTGCACTGCTTCTGCCTCCTCCTCTATCTCCTCTAGGGTCTCTGCCTGTGCCCTCAACCTCTGCCTGAATGAGACACATGTTCCAAAAGTGCAGAGAGAATCCTCACCATCACTGTACTGCACAGGCAGGGCTCAGCAAAATCAGGCAGTGTTAAAATTGATATGCCTTCTAGATAGCAGTCATACAGCTGAAGTGTTGTGGACAGCTCTCCAGGCTGAGTTTGATCAATGGCTGTCTCTGCTGAACCTGCATCCAGGGAAGGCTGTGTCCAATAAAGATGCAAACCTGGTGGTGGCCCTACGGCGAGGCGAGCTCACACATGTGCCTTGCATGGCTCATGTCCTCAACCTAGGGGTGCAGCATTTTCTCCACCACTATCCTGGCCTGGATGAGCTGCTGCAGAATCAAGTAAACTGTGAGCTCATTTCCACCATTCGCACCCTTAAGGTCATCAAATTGCATTGATAGAGAGGTTTTTGTCCATGCCAGTTAACAGGTTGATATGCGATGTGCCGACAAAGTGGAATTCCACTCTGCACATGTTGCAGCAACTATGGCAGCAGCGACAAGCCCTGACACAGTATGTCATGTTGTATAGCCTGGGCCAACGCAGTACGGATGTGGCGCATATCACAATTACAGAGTGGCACAGATAAATGACCTCTGCACCCGTCTGCACAGTTTCAAAATAGCTACTAAGATGGTTAGCACTGCTTACGTTGTCATCAGCATGGTGGTCCCAGAAGAAGAGGAGGATGCAGAGGAGGATGCGGAAGGGATAACATTGTCTCTAAGTTCCAGACTGTCATCCCACAGGCAGGTGCCAAGGGAGGGTGGATTATTGTGATCGAGGGGTGCTGGTGATTACAAACTGTTATCAAAGGTGCAAGATGTGTGAAACAAATGGCGAGCATCCGTCAGATGAATAAGATAATCCTCCCATCTCTGTTGTTTGTGCTTGTTGGTGGGAGGGTACATAGGAAACAAGCCTCATTGCTACCCACCCACCAACACAGCATGGGCTTGGATATCATGGTAGAGCCCAACATACGAGTGCCTTCTTGCTGCACTATCTGCAAAATGATCCCTGTATAGTTATGACTAGGAATACTGCTGATTACTGCGTTGCCACTCTGTTTGATCCATGTTATAAAACCAAATTTTGCCAAATGCTTCCCACCCTGGAAAGGGACCCACGAATGCTGGAATATCAAAACACACTTTTATACAACCTTAAGAGAGCTTTTCCCCAAGACAGCAGTGAAGCACATAGTTAGCATCACAGCTCTAGACTTCCAACCTCTGGCACGTCAATTCGTCAACACTAAAATATTAGCAGCAGCAGTGGTGGAAGTGGAAGAAGCAATTTCTGTGAGTCATTTGACACTTTTTTTAGACCAGCTCGTGCACTAGCACAATAGAGTTCAAGTCTTTCACGTGATGAACAAATGGAGAGGATGGTGTAGGAGTATCTAGAACTGAATAGCAATACCATCAGGGAGGTTTGGAACCTTTCACATTTTGGTCTTTTAAAGGGAACCTGTCACCCCCAAAATCGAAGGTGAACTAAGCCCACCAGCATCAGGGGTTTATCTACAGCATTCTGGAATGCTGTAAATAAACCCCCGATGTATCCTAAAAGATGGGAAAAAGAGGTTAGATTATACTCACCCAGGGGCGGTCCCGCTGCGGTCTGGTCCAATGGGCGTCGCGGTCCGGTCCGGGGCCTCCCATCTTCTTACAATGACATCATCTGTTTGTCTTCACGCTGCGGCTCTGGCGCAGACATACTTTGTCTGCCCTGTTGAGGGCAGAGCAAAGTACTGCAGTGCACAGGTGCCAGGAAATGTCAGAGAGGCCCGGCGCATGCGCACTGCAGTGCTTTGCTCTGCCCTCAACAGGGCAGACAAAGTATGCCTGCGCCAGAGCCGCAGTGTGAAGACAAGAAGAGGACATCATCCTATGAAGATGGGAGGCCCCGGACCGCGACGCCCATCGGATCAGACCACCTGCCCAGGTGAGTAGAATCTAATCTCTTTTTCTCATCTTTCAGGATACATCGGGAGCTTATTTACAGCATTACTGAATGCTGTAGATAAGCCCCTGATGCCAGTGGGCTTAGCTCACCTTCGATTTTGAGGGTGACAGGTTCCCTTTAAAATGAATGAGTGGCCAGAGCTCGCCTCACACACATTGAAGGTTTTATTGTGCCTGGCAGCCAGCGTTCTCTCCGAGCATGTCTTCAGTGCTGCTGGTGGTGCCCTGACAGGTAAGCACAGCCGGCTGTCCCCTGAAAGTGTAGACCACCAAACATTTATCAAGATGAACAAGTCATGGATCTCCAAGGACTTTTGCACCCCAGTCACAGACTGTACAGACTAAGTGATATTGCATTTTTTTAGTGTGAAGCATTAATGTCACATAACTGCACTCTGTGATATCTTTAGTGTGGCTTCTGTGCCTGCTGCTGTTGCTGCTGCTTCTGCTGATGTTAACATAAATTTATGGAAATATGAACAGTCACGGTTGGTCTGCATCTGCTGGGTCAGCTGTAGTCGGAGACGTGTCAGTCCCAGTTATACTATTTCTATTCTTGTGACATTTATTCCATTTTGACGGTATGAGGCCCTCGTTTTTTAAAATGTGAACACTCCTGGTTGAGAACCCATCTGCTGGATTGGGTGTAGTGGAAGACCTGTCGCTCCCTATTATACAATTTCTACTCTCGTGAAATTTACAGTGGGAACGGAAAGTATTCAGATCCCTTTAAATTTGTTACTCTTTTTTTCATTGCAACCATTTAATAAATTCAAAAAAGTTCATTTTTTTTCAGATTATTGTACATGCTGCACCCCATCTTGAATAAAAAAAGGAAACGTAGTAATTTTTGCAAATTTAATGAAAAATAAAAACTGAAATATCACATGGTCATAAGTATTCAGACCCTTTGCTCAGGCACTCATATTTTAGTCACATGCTGTCCGTTTCCTTGTGATATTCCTTGAGATAATTCTACTTCTTCATTGGAATCCAGCTGTGTTTAATTAAACTAATAGGACTTGATGTGGAAAGGCACACACCTGTCTATATAAGAGCTCACAGTACACGTCAGACGAAATGAGAATCAGGAGGTCAAAGGAACTGGCCAAAGAGCTCAGAGACAGATCTGGCCAAGGTTAAAACAGCACTAAGAGCACAGTGGCCTCCATAATCCTGAAATGGAAGAAGTTTGGGACCACCAGAAGTCTTCCTAGACCTGGCTGTCCAAACTGGGCAATCATGGTAGAAGAACCTTGGTGAGAGAGGTAAATAAGAACCCCAAGATCACTGTGGCTGAGCTCCAGAGATGCAGTAGGGAGATGGGAGAAGGTTCCACAAAGTCAACTATCACTGCAGTACTCCAACAGTCAGGCCTGTATGGCAGAGTGGCCCGAAGGAAGCCTCTCCTCAGTGCAAGACATATGAAAGCCCGCATAGAGTTTGCTAAAAAAAACACATGAAGGACTCCCAGACTATGAGAAATAAGATTCTCTGGCCTGATGAGACAAAGATAGACGTTTTTGGTGATAATTCTAAGTGGTATGCCTGGAGAAAAGCAGGCACTGCTCATCACCTGCCCAATACAATCCCAACAGTGAAACATGGTGGTGGCAGCATCATGCGTTAGGGGTGTTTTTCAGCTGCAGGGACAGGACAACCGGTTGTCATTGAAGGAAACATGAATGTGGCCAAGTACAGAGATATCCTGGATGAGAATCGCTTCCAGAGAGCTCTGGACCTCAGACTTGGTCGAAGGTTCACCTTCCAACAAGACAATGATCCTAAGCACACAGAATAACAATGAAGTGGCTTCAGGACAACTCTGTGGCCATTCTTGACTGGCCCATCCAGAGCCCTGAGCTAAACCCAATTGAGAATCTCTGAAAAGACCTGAAAATGGCTGTCCACCAATGTTCACCATCTAACCTGCCGGTACTGGAGAGGATCTGCAAGGAAGAATGGTAGAGGATCCCCAAATCCAGGTGTGAAAAACTTGTTGCATCATTCCCAAGACTCATGGCTGTACTAGCTCAAAAGGGTGCTTCTACTCAATATTGAGCAAAGGGTCTGAATACTTATGACCATGTGATATTTCAGTTTTTCTTTTTTAATAAATTTGAAAAAAATACTACATTTCTGTTTTTTTTTAGTCAAGATGGGGTGCAGAGTGTACATTAATAAGAAAAAAAATGAACTTTTTTGAATTTACCAAATGGCTGCAATAAAACAAAGAGTGAAAAATTTAAAGGGGGGCATAAATACCTTCCGTACCCACTGTATGCCACTTCTGTGGTGTAAGGCCCTCATTTATTTAAATGTGAACACTCCTGGTTGAGTGTCCATCTGCTGGATTGGGCATAGTGGAAGTCATGTTTGTTCCTATTATACTATTTCTACTGTGGTGAAATTGATGTCACTTTGGTATTGTCTGCCAATAATTTTTGGAAATCCGGGTGCTCTGATGGGATAATGTGGGATGTTAGGGGTAGTAGTCCGGTGGCTCTGGCTGAATGGATGATGTGGGAAATCAGTTCATCTTTGTAAGAAAAAAACAAAAATGTTGTTTACCAAAAGGCTCTTGAATGAGTTAAAAATAAAATACTATCAATATTTGGGTAATCATTTAGTTAATTTGTGTTGCAAACCATTATAATTTGTTATAACTAATCACAGTTTGTTACTATGCCCAGGCAATGCTGAGCTCCTCAGCTAGTAGTTATTATAAAAATCAAGAGATATAATGGTGGTACGGCCGGCTCAGAGGCAATAGAGGGTTCCCTTCTCCAGTAGAGGTCTGTGAGCCTTTCCAACTAGCACCATTAAAGGTGAGGTCCCTGCTGCCTGAAGCTTCCTACAGAGTCCTCCAGTTTCCCCCTGTCCTGGGACTGGTACCTGCACGATGGGCAGCTTGAGCCTTTTTACAGGGACTCTATCATGCCCCGGGCTCCTTAGTTGCTGCTGTGTCTCAGGCATGGTGCAGGCAGTTAACATGTAGTGTCGTGCCCTCCGGTTCTGCTCTGTGTCCTAGAGTCCCACAAAAGCATCAGGCTCTCAGTACCCAGATCTGCGCTTCAGCTCTGAGGGTGCCCTGCCACAGTTCCCCTCTGAGCTCTGTTCCTCTCCCGTGCTCCTTCCCTTCTAGCTACTCCACATCCAACCCTTCAGGTCTTCCTCCTTCCAGAGGCTGCAGCTCCCTCGTGGCTGCCAGGCCTCTCTGTCTGCTCTACGTCACTCCTAGACATCTGCTCTGCTTGGTCTCCCAGGACCAACTAACTAGCTCCTCCTCCAGGTCAGGAAACATATAGCATAGGGAAGCTCCCCTGAATCAAGGTCCTGAGCTCCCCCTCCAGGCCTGGATTCAGAATGTGTTGCATGTGTGTGCCTTACCTGGTGAAGAGAACTCCATTATCTCTGAGCATGACATTACTCTCCCCGAAGGAAAAGCAACATCACTGCAGCAACCAGTGAGCTGGGGTGCTGCACACTCATATAGTCTTGTGGTGAACTGTAGTTTGGCCAACAGCTGTCTGATGTGTGTGGGTCTGTGGGTCCCCTAATCTTAGAAATAAAAATTTGATTAAAATCAAAATTACCTGTAAGAGTTTTGGTCCATCCCTGGACCTTTGTTAAGGCTGTCAGAATAAAAACAATAATCAACACCTAATGTATAATACAAATCCTCACATAAATAAATTTGGAACAAAGGAACTGTAAAACGTTTCTACCTCATATTCAGATATATGTGAAACATTTCTTAATTGCCTTGGTTTTCTACTTTTTCAGAGGTATTTGTTGAGAAGATTTCCCAATTTTTACCTCCACTAGATGTTTCTGCCATATATGTTATTTTTTACTGCATGTCTCTGAATGGAATAGCACAGCAGACAAAAGTATATAACAAATATCTGCCTGATATAAGTCAAAAGGAAAAGAAGGCTGTGTGAACAGGGGTGGTGCCTTGATGAAATGTATCTTATAAGGGCACCAAAGTATCTTGCCCAGTCCTGCTGATAAAACTGATAAATGTTCAGAATTCCATCCACAGAAGATGTTTCAAAACTATTTCTAAAAAAGTTGCAGCTAACCACAGTACTCAGTCACAATTTTTCATTTTTCAAAGGATTTTAAAAATATTGATTCATAAATATGACCAGCTACGGTACTTAAATTAGTTGTAAAAATTAATTAGGCTTTCAAAAAATATTAACTTTTCTTTTTATGTATTCCATTAGCTGTTGGACTTACTGCTTGCCCAGAACCACTAATTCCAACAAATGGCATTAAAAATGGGGACAGATATATGGTAAATGATGTTGTATCATTTCAATGTGAATCTGGGTACACATTGCAGGTAGGTTGAGATTGGCATTTAATATATTTATCACACCAGTGTAAAATTTGTGTAAAGATAATAAAGTGATAAGAAAAACATAAAAAAACATACTTTCTTTATACCTCTGGCATTAAATTTTTCTAACAAATTTATGTGAAATCACTGCAAAATATTGTGGCATGTGTTTATATATGTGGTGGTGGTTTATGTGCAGTTTTCTTCCTTTTACGCATTGATTCTAAGAGAAAATGTGGTGACATAAGGAGAAAACAGATGCCTAAGATCTTATTCAGACTTCTATTTTCTCCTCATGAAAAAAATTGAATAATTTACATTAATGTTTTTGATCAGATTTTAATTGGTGTTTGGTTAGTGTGTCACTTTTTGCCACCAGTGTTTCATCAGTAATTTTTTTGTTTGCAAAAAATAAAGAATATTGAGAAGCTTCTCCTACCCGATGCAATGTTAAAAACAGACAGCCAACAGATTGCACAAAGATGGCATTTGTCCATGATTTTCTCAGACTCTAAGATTTGTTTTGCATGGTGGAATTTGAGGGATGATTGGAACCATAAACTGACATATCTCTGTGATTTTTTTTGGTCACATGGTCTGTGAAAAACATGGACGTGTGAACAGCCCTAAAGACTACACTTGGTATGTGATAAACATGAATACAACACATGAATGAAAAAATTGATTTTCGAACAAGGTACAAAAATGCACAGGGCCCGATTCATCAAGACCAGTGTTGTTTACATCAGTTTTAATGAGGAGATTGCTGGAGTCAGACGCTCCTGATTTATCAAGTGGCATATGCTTCTTTATGAATAAGAAACATTGGATAAGTGCCGATTACTGATGAAGGAGCGTGCTCGGATAAGGTGTTTTTCGAGTGAGCTTGTGGGCTAGTAGAACATTTTCTTCGCGCTTTAATACTTTGCTGGAGTTGCTGCTGCTTCATGTCTCGAAGCTGCTTGACAGACGCAACACATGCAGGGATTGCCTGTTTTTTAGGCAATCCCTACATGTGTTGTAGCTGTTGAACAGCCTGGAGACATGCAGCCATGATGACTAGAACATAGTATTCGATCACGCTGAAGACACTCTATTAACACATAAGCATGCTAGGATAACACCTTATCAGAGCATGCTTATTCATCACCAAGGCCGGTTTTAGATAAAGTGGGGCCCTGGGCAAAAGTTTAAAGTGGGGCCCCAAATGCTCTCATATTGCACATTACACATAAACATTTTGGTTGTATTTACATGCGCTGAGTTCAGGCTGTTAATTGAGTCCAATCAACAATAATGAAGTTGTTTGTCGCTTGTTCCCGAATTTCTTTACACTGACTGAAGAAGAAAGATGGGGATAGATAGTCCTCGATACAGTATTACAGGTCACAAATGGTATAATGCACTTCCCATGGTTCTTGATAGAGTATAATGTAGCCACCCTCATAGAGTATACTGCAGCCCCCCACAAAGGATGCTGCAGACCCCCTCTGAGAATAATGTAGCCACCTCAGAGTATAATGCAGCCCACCCGTCAGAGTATACTGCAGACCCACACACAGTATAATGTAGCCCCCTCATAGAGTATAATGTAGTCCCCTTGTAGAGTATAATGCAGCCCCCTCAGAGTATGATGCAGCCCCCACACACAGTATAATGTAGCCCCCTAATAGAGAATAATGTAATCAGTCCCCTTGTAAAGTATAATGCAGCCCTTATAGAGTATAATGCAGCCCCCGATAGAGTATAATGCAGCCCCCCACACATACAGTATAATGCAGTCTCTCACACACAGTATAATGTAGATACACAGTATAATGCAGACACATACTCATGCACATACACACTCACAATTCTTACCTCTCCTCCTTGTTCCCCCACTGATCTGGCTTCTGCAGTGCATCTCATCAGCTTCACTGTTGGCACAGCATGGTGCACGTTAAAGTGACTTCATCATGCGCCTGCTGAGTCACAAGCAGAGGAGGAGTGATGGGAAAGGGAGCATCATGTGATGTTCTGTCCTCCATAACTGCTTTCAACTTGATAAGTTGAATGCGCAGTGGGGGGGCGGTACCGGGCCCCTCTTACTCACAGGCCACATAGCGGCCATGTGGTGTGCCACTATTAGCTCTGGGGGGGAGCAGGGCCCTATGCAGCTGCTTGTTGTGTTTGCACCTTATGTGGCCCTGCTTATCACTAATGGTAACAACTCCGTGTGCGGCTCACCACAAATTCTACTCCAGTTCCTGCTGGCGTGCCTTTGGCATCATGAACATCACCAATCATCATAAATTTGATTGGTGGTGGTCGACACGGGTCTTTGTTTTGTCCCAGCTCTACCCACTTTATCAAAGCTGGGCAAAAATGATTTTACAAAGCCAAACGTCGCTAAATTTTATTGCAGTCTTGACTGGCAGGAATATAAACCAGCTCACCAGTGATGTATAAGCTGAGTTTCGGGAGCACGGACCTGCTGTGTCTAGGCATGTAGAATCCAAAAGAAGAAAATGTCCAGCTTCACCGAATCCGTGAAAAAAAGTTAGTCTCCAGAAACGCGTTGAGATTCTTACCCATATGGTTTGTGCTGAAGTTTGTATCCTCCATGTTTAAGTTTGTGAATAAAGAAAACTTTTTTCAACGGATTCGGTGAAGCTGGACATTTTCTTCTTTTGGAGTCTTTAATGGCGCCAAAATTATGTGACATTTCAAAGCGTTTTACTCCAGAATTCTGAAATAAGAATTTTATGTTGGTACTACTATACATGCCTTGTGAGCATGGCTTAAAGCCTAATTAATAAATGCTTTAGTCCTTGCCTTTTTAACTAGGACTAGAAATAAATGATAATGTGAAAACAAAAATTTTAGCTTGTAATTTTTCTTATTG
Source organism: Ranitomeya variabilis (assembly GCF_051348905.1). Classification (NCBI taxonomy): domain Eukaryota; kingdom Metazoa; phylum Chordata; class Amphibia; order Anura; family Dendrobatidae; genus Ranitomeya; species Ranitomeya variabilis. The sequence continues at coordinate 832,053,840 of NC_135233.1, forward strand.
ATAAACTTTCTACTATTGAATAACATTTTCCACATTTGAACCAATGAAAAATAAAATATAGATCTGGTTTTCCACTTGTTTGTCATATGGCAGAAATACAGATCTATATTTAGAAAAAGAATCACTGGCAAGTTCATGTCACTGTAGAAATTATGTATACTTTGAATTGTTCAGAAAAAATGTTCCAAGAAGAGATCCAATGTGTTTTGATGGGTGAATATGATTTTTAATGCCGGAAGACTGGAGATTTTCATAGAGCACAAATTAAAGCAGAGAACTCTGATCTGACACTGCACTGCACTTTAGGTTTTATCATTCAGCTGTTTGATGTAACTCTTTTATGTTCCTGAGCAGTTTTCTTTTGACATCAACAGGGACATTCACATATTTCATGTATGCCTGGGACAGTACGGCGATGGAATTATCCTTCACCTCTTTGCATTGGTAAGCGTCTGTACTGTCTAGTGAAATTTCTCAGTATTTCATAGTAATAACATTCATTGTTCTCAGCTTTGAACTCATGTATCACTGCTGAAAAAAAGAAAAAGAATAATTTGATGAAAGATAACATATGTGAATAATGGCATAATTCCATTTTGGCTGAGACTAACTTGTGTGATGGACACATGTGACCACTGCAGCCAATTACTGGCTGCAGCAGTCACACCAGTATGTCAATGTGATATAAGCATTGCAGCAAGTAAATAAAGAGTGCCAATAATTGCTAAGTGCTTGTAAGAACAAGCTTTTTTGCTTCTTACTTTAAAATTCATGACTATGTAAGGAATTTGTGGGCCAGTAAAAGTCAAAACAAGCTCTGACTTCTACCATGATTTGTTAAACAATACCTTGATATTAACTCTATCGTGTGATGTACATATCCATCAAAAGTCGCGTCCCTGACTTTGATGCGGGCTTGCACGCCGAGACCACGTCTTTCCCCACACATACGGTTATGTGGATGGAAAAATAAATCTTTATGGCTTTTTGAAAAAGGGGAGGCAAATAATAAAACGAATTGGGCTTAAACATGGACAATGTGTAAAATGTATTTTAAAAAAATCCATAAAAATAAAACTTGCCTATTAAATCCAAGTTCCCATTGCCATATTTATGGAAAAAAAACAAAATGTGAAAATTTAAGAGGATGTGCACACAAAAAATCCTATACTATATCCACAAACTAAAATTATTTAAATTGGTATAATAAAATAATGAAAAATTGTAATATTAAGCCTCAGGGTTCAAACTGGTTTTGATACCTCACATATCCAGCAACTTACCTAGAGGGTGGATCTCATGCTCCGGGAGCTAATTGTCAAGGGCACCAAAAAGACACTCAGCATCTGCCAAGGTACTTAGATGTCAGAGTACAGTTGTGAACTGGATCTGTGCCCCAAGTAAAGTCTAGCTCCAGGATGACCCTGTTAAATTGATTTAGACCACATTCATAAATTAAAAAATGATACAAATTTATATACAGTAAATGCAAAGCTGAAAATATTGGTATCATGGACCTAACATTAAAGGGTTTCTGCATTTATAAGATTAAGCTATTATTGTGGTATAACCATAAGGTAACACTTAACATTGTATTCCTTTAACACAATGTAAGGTATATTGCATAAGCATGACAAATTATTAAAAAGCTGAAAAATATAATTAGTATTATACTCAAGATAAGAAAAATTGTTCCTTCCAATAGTGCCTTTAATGTCAAAATGATTAATTATTCCTAAGCAAAAGCCATGGTTAGCTGATGCTATATTAGAATGTCCTAATGTACAACACAAAATAATTGAAAATACTCAGCATATTGGAAAGGCCGATTGTTGCTAAGCTTGCTTTACCTCTGTATAATGCTAAAAGTAAAGCATGGCTAGAAATAAAATGCCAGTGAGACCCATAAAATATTCCAAAAAAAAGAAAAAGAAATACCTGTGATATTTTACTTTCCTTTCTTTTTCTATTTGGAAAACTATTATTAAAATTAGCAAAAATACTTTTAAAAACACAACATCCACATTTGCTTTAAAAAAAAAGTAAATAATGTAAATTAGCTGCTCTATTAACACACATCAATACACAGTCATTACTGTTAAAGTCCGCCATACAATTGTGCTGGCTTTTAAAGGTAGGCACTGAACGCAATCTTTAAATTTTGCCAAGAAAAGAACACAAAATTATTTGTTGAATTACTTATTTCATCTTTTAATTGTCTTTTTTTTCTCTTTAAGCTAAATGTGGTGGAACATTAACAAATCTGATTGGTGTGATTTTAAGCCCTGGTTTTCCTGGAAATTACCCAAGTAACTTGGACTGCACATGGAAGATTTCATTACCAGTTGGCTATGGTTTGTATTTTCATTAATGTAATAACTTTTTTGCAGATTGTGAAAGGGCAAATAGTGAGACAACCATAGTTTTCAGCAATTATCAGAAAGTGTTATTCTTCAAGTCAAACTCTTTTTGACATTTATTTATTTTAAATTACATGGAATCATTTGCATGAATAGGTTTTTATTATATAAATGTATTAAAAGTAGGAGAATTATGTGGATTGTAACATACGGTAATTCACATACATAATGGTCAAAAGTTTTCTTTACGATTTGAAATGGTCTTTAGTTCCTGAGAAATGTTAAAGTTTTGGTTACCAACATTTGTATCCCAAACCAATAGACTACACTCACATTTTCCCATATATGTATTTTAATGAAAATTAGCATACATATTGCTTCTTCTGTGGTTTAGTCTACTTGTTAGAAAACTTCTAAACTATGGGAAGTGTGTCCAGAAACATGAGGCAGTAAACAAGCTCCATTCAAGTCTTACCTTATTTAGCTTGCAATAGTAATCTGTATCTCACTCATGGGCAAGAAAAGAGTAAAAAAGACTCTTAAGCACCACATGAAGTTCCATTCGCTCCCATCGTACTTTACAATGGTAGGTTTTTTTTACTAAAGGAGTTGGCAGGCCTATAACAGTGGCAGACACCTCAACCATGTTTATGGTTGAAGCCTCCATGAGAATGGAGGAACAGACTGATGAAACTTCAGGCTTTGAATTCCAGCCAGGCTCTCATGGACCTTCCTAATATCATGTTAGCTTAAACTTACTCTTTAGTGGTACTTCATAGACTACCCGGTACTATAGAAATGATTGTAAAGTAGCAACATCTGAGATATGTTTATGTTGCAAATTGATATCCCTCAAATTTTGAGATCTGACTGTTTTTGAGAGATTGTTCAACCTTTTCTTCTAGATTTTCCAATTCAACTTATTTGAACATGCCACAGGCAGAGCGGTGGTTGCTCATGTAACAGCTTTCTTTAAAGCAAACTTTTGAAGCCCTCATTGCGTGAGAAGTGTAAATTAAAGAAAGCAGCAATTTGCCAAGGCACCAAATGAATTCCTCAATGTTTGGAGTAACTGAAATGTGATCACAATACAGCTAGATTAGTCAGTAGTCCACAATCTCTTTTAACAGGTTCAGTTATAGGCGATCTGAATGAAAGACTTCCAGAGCAGTATTGAGAACTTTGAAAATAAAAAGGAGAAGACAAAATACCAGTTCCTTAAAACTGAAGGTGAAGAAGATGCTATGGGCATTCTCCAGCTGATCTTTTACATGACTCTGGCTAAACCTCCTTAATACTCCATTTGTATGGACATAGTGCACAAAGCAATACACCAAAAAACACCTGACTGCAGACATCACAATATTATTTGTTATATAATAGAATTCATAATAAAAGAGCAGATAATGGTGACAGTTCATTTTTTCATCAATTTCAGTTTACAGGGAATCTGTCACCAGAATTTTGCTATCTCATCTGAGAGCAGCATAATGTGGGGAAAGAGACCCTGATTTTAGCAATGTATCACTTAATTTATCGCACCTAGCAATTGTGATACTGAGATACAGAGTTTTCTCTGCTGTAGATATAACAGTGCTCAGAAAGCTGACCTGCGCACAACACTGATTGGCAGCTTTCTATGTTCATTGTATGCTGCTAATCAGTTTTGGGAGTGTGGCTGGACTAGGAGGCACATAGACAGCAAATCCAGAAGTGACAATCTCCTGCTGATAAACCACTGATAGTATTGAAACAACAGCACACAGCTTAATATAATGACACATAGCTCACATTAGTCAATATCACAAGATACCCATACAAAATATATACTTAGGGTGAAAAAACTGGCATAACATATGTATAACCAAAGAGCACTTAACAAAAAAAACCATAGTGTATATACCCTTAAAATGTAATTTTATTTAAAATAATTAAAACAAATATATAGAAAAATCAGATAGTAACACAAAAAGGCTACTGAGCAAAATTGCAGGGAAGCGCTGATAAATACAAGCTGCATTAAACAATTAGCACAAATAGTCCAGATATCGATCCCGAAGTATTGTAATAATAAGGGTTAACCTTCCCTAATAAGTTTAAACAAGAAAGACTTTAGTATAAATAATATACTTGCATATGTGTAGAGCTGCTTGCTATAGCGTCCCCACCGCCCCAATGCACATTTTGTTTAAAATTTCATCAGGAGGCATGTTTTGGGGAGGAGGTAGGTATCATTATATAGTACTGATCAGGAAATTATAATGTTAAGCTAAGGGGCCATATAGGTCATATGAGCAATCAGATAAATAACATGTGAGGAATAATGTATATTACTGATTAGCAAGGGATAGTGCTTGGTTAAAAAAGACGTGTAGCTTATATGACCAATCAGATGAATAGCATGTGATCAGCTTCCCAAACAGCTCAAATTAGATTTGATAATGGCACCGCAGTAGTCAGCCAAGGTCTATGTTTAAGGTATCAGGGTCTGGGCCACATTTAGAGCTTTGAATTGAAGTTTCAATTAAGACGTGGTGAGTAAGGGAGCAGTGTAAGCCTTCTTTGTTGGGAGCCCTGATATCTCATGCAAAAGCTCAATTTTTTTTTCCCAGCCACACTTAGGTGGCACAAACGTCAGTTTCGTGAGCCACTATTGGTTGAAAAATGTAAGGATAGTAGCACAGGTAGTTGAGTGATCAATTGAATCACAGTAGAACATTTTATAATGGCACAGAAGCAGTCACCCAGATCCTGGCAATTAAATGACTCGCTACTAGATAATCCCTCCACTAAACCTCGCATCGTTAAGGCCATTGAAATGTTCTTTGAATTAAATAACAATGCTGAGACATCATCCTTAATACTTTGGGAAGCTCGCAAATCGGTGATCCGAGGGGAACTTATATCTATGGCATCCTATTTGAATAAAATAAAAAATAAAGAATTAAATGCTCTGCATGAGGAGATAATGCACTTAGAATCCCAACATAAGAAAACATTATTACCACAAACTCAACTAGAACTCTCAGCTAAAAGACAAAGACTAAAAGATATTCTCAGAGAACAGTCAGCATAAATTTTTGCCTCTTGGAAAAAATGCATTTTTGTGCATGGTGATAAAGCCTCTAAATTAACAATGTCACTTATGAAAAAAAGCAGGCCCGCACTTTTATTCACTCTATTAAAACTAAAACGGGCCAAATAACCCAAAACTACTCCCAGATAGAGAAAGAGTTTTTAAATTATTACAAATCCTTATACCAATTGCGCCTCGAAGAAGGAGAAAAAGAAAAAAGCCAGAGGAAGCAGGATATTCAAACCTTTTTAAAAAGCCTAAATCTCCCGGCCCTATCTACTCCTCAACAAGAACAGTTAACTAAACCATTTACTCTTGTGGAACTCCAGTCAGCCCTATTGAAGTGCCCTTAGGGAGAGCCCCCGACCAGATGGCTTCACAGCCTAACACTATAAATCCAATTCTGAAATTCTACTCCCCCATCTTCTCAATATGTGTAACTCTCTCCAGGGAGGGGAAAAAGCTCCACGTCAGTTTATGGAAGCCAGAATCTCACTGATCTATAAGGAAGGGAAAGATCCGGAACAATGTGGCAGTTACAGGCCGATATCATTGTTGAACACGGACCTAAAAATATATGCGAGATTAATGGCAAACAGAATTGCAGTTGTGTTGCCCAATTAATCTCCCTGAATCAATCTGGATTTGTGAAGGGTAGAGAGGGGAAAGAACACCTACAAAGTCTTGCACCTCATGCAATATGCAAAGTTTAAGAAAATACAGATTGCACTAATTGAGCATAGATGCTGAAAATGCATTCGATAGGGTTGACTGGACTTTCCTACAGGGAGCTTTATTAAAATTTGGTTTCCCCCATCTTCGATATTAGCCATTATGGGAATGTACTCATTTCCCTCAGCTAGGATCAAACTCAATGGATCGCTTAGAGATTCATTTCAGATAATCAATGGTACAAGGCAAGGCTGTCCGCTATCACCGCTACTCTTTGTACTATCATTTGAACCACTCTTACAAGCCATTCAACAATGTGTTGACATATTCAAATTCAGGACACCCATTTTAAAACAGCGGCGTTTGCTGATGACCTCTTGATAGTAATTTCGAAACCATTAAGAAGCATTCCGGCCATTATGGATATCCTGGGGAGATTCAGCAAACTTTCTAATTTTAAAATAAATGAATCAAAATCTGAACTACTAAACCTAGGTTTACCTAACAATGTGGTTAATAGACTTAAATCTGCATTCCCCTTCCCTTGGCAACCAAAAAGCTTAACTTATTTAGGCATACAGTTATGCGCTTCGGACAAGGACCTCTTCACACTTAAAGGGAACCTGTCACCTGAATTTGGCGGGACCAGTTTTGGGTCATATGGGCGGGGTTTTCGGGTGTTTGATTCACCCTTTCATTACCCGCTGGCTGCATGCTGGCCACAATATTGGATTGAAGTTCATGCTGTGTCCTCCGTAGTACATGCCTGCGCAAGGCAATCTTGCCTTGCTCAGGCGTGTACTACGGAGGACAGAGAATGAACTTCAATGCAATATTGCGGCCAGCATGCAGCCAATGGGTAAGGAAAGGGTGAATCAAACACCCGAAAACCCCGCCCATATGACCGCAAACCTGTCCCGCCAAATTCAGGTGACAGGTTCCCTTTAATTTTAATCAGCTCTTAGGAAGCACTGCTTCATACCTCCGTTCTTGGAAAGACACATACCTATCTTGGATAGGAAAGAAAAATATTTTTTTAAAAGCGTAATTCTCCCAAAATTTCTCTACATACTCAACATGCTCCCAATCCATTTGCCATTTTCTTACCTAGCTAAAGTACACTCCTTATTTTTTAACTACATCTGGCAAAAGGGTAAATCACGTATTAACTCCAAAACACTTACTCTCCCAAAAAACATGGGAGGGATAGGTGCTCTGGATATTGTAAAGTACTATCAGGCGGCATATATATCAAGAACGATCCACTGAATCAGGAAACACAAAGATAAACAATGGTTAAACATTGAAGAAGCAATGTCACCTATACCTCTGCGCTCTTTGCTACTTGGACACACCAATGACTTGATCTCACCCACACTAAAAAATATCCACACTTTAGCCACGTTTAAAATATGGAAGAAGGTTTGCCTCACCTTGGCCCCCCTCTTTCACCACTGACTAAAGTCACTGACCTTTTGGACTCACTTCCCATCCATGCAGCTCATATTCCACTTGAGCAATTAATTGAAGATGGGGCACTTCTTACTTTACAAGATATATTCAAAATTCCTGGACTTTCAGGCCAAACTTTTTTGCAATATGGTAAACTATCTCATCTCTTCTACCAATACTATCAATCTGTTGACTTCAGTAGACCATTAACCCCCTATGAAACCCTATGTGCCAGATTGAAATTATCCACTAAGAGCCTCTCGATAATATATCATTCTTTGCTCAAAATAGACACTTCACTAAAACGAGCGTATCTGGCTCGATTGGAAAAAGACTTAGGTACTACCTTCTCTGATTCCCAGATCAAAAATATATATAGTAATTCGCATGGTCCTTCTACCTGTGTTCGCATCCAATAAAATTCATTTAAAATTATTTCTAGGTGGTATTTAACTCCCAACCAAATACAGAAATGGTACCATTTAACAAACTCTACTGTAATTGTTGGAGATGTGGAGCTGACGATAGTAACTACATACAAATATGGTGGTCCTGTCCATCACTTTCCCCCTTTTGGAAGGTGGTAGCCTCTATCACTCACAAATTATTAGATAAAAGTGTTGATCTGAAACCTGACAATGTCTTCTTAAACATCCCATTGTGGCCAAGAGACGTGAATGCTTCCAAATTATCACAGTTTATCATGGCGGAAGGGAAATCCTTAATACCTTCAAATTGGAACACTAAAACTATACCCACAGCTAGCCAAATGTACCTCAAAATAGACCAATTATATTGTATAGAGGAATTAGCTGCAAGAGTCAATCATACTACCGACAAGTTTCAAAACATCTGGCAGACTTGGATTCGATTTAGGACACAGTCTACTTTCTATTCTACGATATAATCATTATGTCAATTTACTCACTCCAATGTGTCACCAATCCCCTTCCCTCCCTCCCCTCCTTCCCTCCTTTCCTTACCTCCATCTCTCTCATTCTGTCTCATCTACACCCTCTCCTCTTCTATTTAGTTGAATTGGTAAGTGCTCAAGATAAATCCTCTTCTTTGAGAGGAAAAATGTTTGATACTCTCTTAATAATGGTACTTATGCTCTTAAGAGATTGAATACAGTGCTTCTTGTACTAGCGCTATGTCTTCTTATTTGTACACTGTCACGATTATATTATCTTGTACCTTGTTTCTAAAACTGTTTGTTAAACTTGAAATTTTCAATAAAAAGAACATTGAAAGAAAGAAGCAGTCACCCATGGGCCTTACATGAGGTATCAGAGTCTTGGCCAGCATTTAGAACTTTGAATTGAAGTTTCAATTAAAACAAAGTGGGTTAGGGAGCAGTGTATGCCTATTTTGCTGGGAGCCCTGATACCTCATGCAACAGCTGAAAGAGTTTTTTCCCAGCCACACTCAGGTGGCACAAATATCAGCTTGGTAGAGCACTATTGTTTGAAAAATGTAAGGATAGTAACACAGGTAGTTGACTGAAAGTAAGTTCAGGCCTGCTGGTATGGGAGCCATAATGCTACAGGCAATGCACATGAAGGAGACCCAACTTGGATTCTCTACATTTCAAAAATAAATTTTCACATACCACTAAAATGACATTAATTTCAACAGAGTAGAAACAGTATAATGGGCCTCTGACACACCTTCGACTAGAGGCAAATCATCAGATGGAGACCCAACTTGGAGTCTCACATTTAAAAAAATTATTGTCACACACCACTAAATTGACATCAATTTCCACAGAGTAGAAACAGTATAATGGGCCTCTGACACCCCTTCCACAACAGACAGCTATTGCACCATGGATCTAACAGTGTGGCAACCCAGTAGTTAGCACTATTTCTAACCATAAGAATACAGGAATCATGTTAATGATAGTGCCACCAGAAGGCGCCCATGTGTCAGGCGCTTCCATGGGGTTCAAGTAAATGGTGTGTTGGTGGTGGGGTAACACTCAAGCTTCTTTCCTCCATCCCCTCCCGCCTACCATGACCAATTTGAAATGCAAGGGAAAACAAGGGTGATTGGGATTGCACCTATGAGGATTGTACTGTGTGTGATGTTAAGGTGGATGAAGAGGAGGAGAGGCAACTTGATGCAGCGATTGCCATCCACTGTAGCACATGCTCTTTCTGAGACTCATCTACTGCTGTGCAGCTGCCAAAGAAAGGGAGTCAAGTAGCCCATTCAGTAACAGATGTTGTCAGTTGTTTTTGATTAGGACAAGATGGTGTCATTTTAGTTGAGCTTTCATTAACATTATCACCTAACCCACATATACGTCAAACACCAAGCCTATTCCCCTTCCATCAAGACCTCATTTTTTCTCACTCATGTTGTATGTACCCATCTCATCTTTTAACCTGCTGTTTCACAACCATAGGCCCAGACCTGTCCCTAAATGAACAATCAGTTTTTATTTTCTTAGATAGTGTGCCTGAACAACGCTCTTAGACATAACGATTTAGATTAGCAAATGGGGCCTCCTAATTCCTAACTGCAACCTAGTTTTAGCCCAAATGATTTGGATTAGCAAAGAGGGCCTCCTGGCTGAACCCCAATATTAGGCCTAATGATTTTGAATAGCAAATGGAGCTTCCTGACTGCAACCTAGTTTTAGCACAAATTATTTGGATTAGCAAATAGGGCTCATGGCTGAACCCCAACGTTAAGCCTAATGATTTTGATTAGCAAATGGGGCCTCCTGATTCCTCACTGCAACACTGTTTTAGACCTAATGATTTAGATTAACAAATGGGGTGTTAGGGGTCGAGTTCCAGCCTCTGCACAGGGGGAATCTTGAGCCATCTACGCTGCAGTCTCCCATTCTTCTCCTGCCGCAGTGGAGCCTGCTCAGTGGAGGCGTCGGTCCCAGTGTCATGCTCAGTCTGACACTGTGCGAAGGGTTACTGCTGCCTTTCCTGCTTCTGCCATTGTAGCCAGTACTGGTCAGCAGCGAGCAGATGTCTTTGGGACTAAGTCCTACTTTTCCCCTTCTGAGCATGTTCAAGGTAAGATCTCTCATTGGAGATCAAGGGTCACATGCTCAGGTACTGCAGCTATTCCCATTGGTACTCTAGGAAGGTCCTGAAGTTGCTCAAGTTCTGGGGCAGCTTCCCATTGGTCCTTTTGGGAAGGTCCTGTAGTTGCTGCAGCTATGAAAGGTGCGCATGACCGCACGGCCATGCGCTAGTATCTTTCTGATAGTATTACCAACAAGTCCAACCATAGACACAAAATGGTACTTCCAAAATACATATGAAACGACCACTAGATGGCAGCTGAATCACTGTCATCCATAAAGAAGCCTACCACAGATTAAATTAAAATAAATTTATTGAAGACAACATAACACAACAATTAATATCTAAAAAAGCTACAGCAAATCCTCTAGGTAATACCTTATGGGAAGAACATGGGAAGCACAATACAAAAAATGTCCTCTAAGACAAATCGATATGTATATATTAAGAGCACCTGCCCACCTATGATCCTATGTGGGCCAATAGACATCAAGGTGCAAACAGCATCTACTTCTGGAATAATAACAGGTCCCAAGTACATAGGTGGACTAAGATGCCCGTACCTTCCCGCTCTCCATATGCCTATAATAACATCCAAATACATATGACATTGTTATGATCCCTGTGGCTGGGGATCACAGGAAATACCAGCTAAGTTACTAAGCAAAGAACAAGCTCTAGGGAGGTGGTAACTGGACTGACCGCAAATCTGATCCTATCCAAACACACTAAAGGTAGCCGGTGAACGTGCCTAAAATCCTGGACGTCTCGACGCAGCCTGAGAAACTGACTACCCCTAAAGAGAAAGCAAGACCTCACTTGCCTCAAGAGAAATAACCCCAAAGATATAGGAAGCCCCCAACAAATAATAACGGTGAGGTAAGGAGAAAAGACACACGTAGGAATGAAAACAGATTCAGCAAATGAGGCCCGCTAATACTAGATAGCAGAAAACAGATAGAGAACTGTGCGGTCAGCAAAAAACCCTACCAAAATATCCACGCTGAGAATTCAAGACCCCCACACCAACTAACGGTGTGGGGGGGAGAAACTCAGCCCCCTAGAGCTACCAGCAAGCTGGGAAATCACATATTAGCAAGCTGGACAAGAAACATATTGAACACAGATGATCAAAAAATGAACAAAACGGAAACTTAGCTTCTCTTGAAGAGACTGGTAGCAAGGTAGTCAGAAGGAATCAGAATAGCACTGAATACATTGACAGCAGGCATGGACTGAGAGTCCAAGTGAGCTTAAATAGAAAACCAGCCCACAGATAACGAGACAGCTGATGCCAGTCACAACCTGCAGAAAGACAGCACTCACACAGTACCACTTGTGACCAAAAGAGGGAGCCCAGAAACAGAGTTCACAACAGTACCCCCCCCTTGAGGAGGGGTCACTGAACCCTCATCAAGACCCCCAGGGCGATCAGGATGAGCCGCATGGAAGGCACGAACCAAATCGGCCGCATGAACATCAGAGGCGACAACCCAGGAATTATCCTCTTGACCATAGCCTTTCCACTTAACCAAATACTGAAGCCTCCATCTGGAAATACGAGAATCCAAGATCTTCTCCACCACGTACTCCAATTCGCCCTCAACCAGCACCGGAGCAGGAGGCTCAACAGAAGGAACCACAGGCACCACATACCTCCGCAACAAAGACCTATGGAACACATTATGAATGGCAAACGATGCTGGGAGGTCCAAACGAAAAGACACCGGGTTAAGGATTTCCAAAATCTTATAAGGACCGATGAAGCGAGGCTTGAATTTAGGAGAGGAAACCTTCATAGGAACATACCGAGAAGACAGCCATACCAAATCCCCAACACGAAGTCGGGGACCAACACCGCGACGGCGGTTGGCAAAGCGCTGAGCCTTCTCCTGTGACAACTTCAAATTGTCCACCACATGGTTCCAAATCTGCTGCAACCTATCCACCACAGAATCCACCCCAGGACAGTCAGAAGGCTCAACCTGACCCGAGGAAAAACGAGGATGAAAACCAGAATTGCAGAAAAAAGGCGAAACCAAAGTAGCAGAACTAGCCCGATTATTAAGGGCAAACTCGGCCAATGGCAAAAAAGTCACCCAATCATCCTGATCAGCAGAAACAAAACATCTTAAATAAGTTTCCAACGTCTGATTAGTTCGCTCGGTTTGGCCATTCGTCTGAGGATGGAAGGCCGACGAAAAAGACAAATCAATGCCCATCTTAGCACAAAAAATCCGCCAAAATCTGGACACAAACTGGGATCCTCTGTCAGACACAATATTTTCAGGGATGCCGTGCAAGCGAACCACATTCTGAAAAAATAAAGGAACCAAATCGGAGGAGGAAGGCAACTTAGGCAAGGGCACCAAATGGACCATTTTGGAAAAACGATCACACACCACCCAGATGACAGACATTCTCTCAGATACTGGAAGATCTGAAATAAAATCCATGGAAATGTGCGTCCAATGCCTCTTTGGGACAGGAAAAGGCAAAAGCAAACCGCTGGCATGAGAACAGCAAGGCTTAGCCCGAGCACAAATCCCACAGGACTGCACAAAGGAATGCACATCCCGTGACAAGGAAGGCCACCAGAAGGACCTAGCCACCAAATCTCTGGTACCAAAAATCCCAGGATGGCCTGCCAACACCGAAGAATGAACCTCGGAAATAACTCTGCTGGTCCATCTATCTGGGACAAACAGTCTCTCTGGTGGGCAACAGTCAGGTCTATCAGCCTGAAATTTCTGCAGCACTCGTCGCAAATCTGGGGAAATGGCAGACAAAATCACTCCCTCTTTGAGGATACCAGCCGGCTCTAAAACTCCCGGAGAGTCAGGCACAAAACTCCTAGAAAGGGCACCAAAGGGACATTTTCCATGAATCCCCTGATAACCCCAACTTGACACAGACATAGCTTTCCAATCCAGACCTGGATTATGGGCCTGCAGCCATGGCAGACCCAACACGACAACATCATGCAAATTATGCAGCACAAGAAAGCGAATCACCTCCTGATGTACAGGAGTCATGCACATGGTCACTTGAGTCCAATACTGAGGCTTATTCTCAGCCAATGGCGTAGCATCTATTCCCCTCAGTGGAATAGGAAATTCCAAAGGCTCCAGAACAAAACCACAGTGCTTGGCAAACGACAAATCCAAAAGACTCAGGGCAGCACCTGAATCCACAAAAGCCATAACCGAGTAGGATGACAAAGAACAGATTAAAGTAACAGACAAAATGAACTTAGGCTGTATGGTACCAATGGTGACAGGTTTAGCGATTTTTTTTAAGTGCTTAGAGCATGCTGAGATAACATGAGTAGAATCACCACAGTAAAAGCACAACCCATTTTGACGTCTATGACTTTGTCGCTCAATTCTAGTCAGAATTCTGTCACATTGCATTGACTCAGGTCTCTGTTCAGAGAACACCGCCAGAGGATGCGCAGATTTGCGCTCCCGCAAACGCCGATCAATCTGAATGGCCAAAGCCATTGAATCACTCAGACTTGCAGGCGTCGGTAACCCCACCATAACATTCTTAATGGCTTCAGAAAGACCCTCTCTGAAATTTGCAGCCAGGGCACACTCATTCCATTGAGTAAGCACTGACCATTTCCGAAATTTTTGACAGTACACCTCAGCTTCATCCTGACCTTGAGAGATAGCCAGCAAAGCCTTTTCTGCCTGGTTCTCAAGATTAGGTTCCTCATAAAGCAGTCTAAGCGCCAGAAAAAACGCATCCACATTCAGCAATGCAGGATCTCCTGGTGCCAGAGAGAAAGCCCAATCTTGAGGGTCGCCGCGTAACAAGGAGATAACAATTTTAACTTGCTGAGCGGAATCACCAGAGGAACGAGGTCTCAAAGCTAGAAACAATTTACAATTATTCCTAAAATTCAGAAACCTAGATCTATCTCCAGAAAACAACTCAGGAATAGGTATCTTTGGCTCAGACATAGGGCTATGAACAACAAAATCCTGAATATTTTGCACCCTTGCAGCAAGATGATCCACACTAGAAGTCAGACTCTGAATATCCATGTCTGCAGCTGAGTTCAAAACCACCCAGAGATTAAGGGGATGAGAGAAGCTGGACAGACTGCAGCAAAGGAGGAAAAAAAAAAAAAAAAAATTGTACTCAGGACTTCTTTTATCCCACTTCATGCGATGCATTAAACACTTTTTTGGCCTGCTGTACTGTTATGATCCCAGTGGCTGGGGATCACAGAAAATACCAGCTAAGTTACTAAGCAAAGAACAAGCTCTAGGGAGGTGGTAACTGGACTGACCGCAAATCTGATCCTATCCAAACACACTAAAGGTAGCCGGTGAACGTGCCTAAAATCCTGGACGTCTCGACGCAGCCTGAGAAACTGACTACCCCTAAAGAGAAAGCAAGACCTCACTTGCCTCAAGAGAAATAACCCCAAAGATATAGGAAGCCCCCAACAAATAATAACGGTGAGGTAAGGAGAAAAGACACACGTAGGAATGAAAACAGATTCAGCAAATGAGGCCCGCTAATACTAGATAGCAGAAAACAGATAGAGAACTGTGCGGTCAGCAAAAAACCCTACCAAAATATCCACGCTGAGAATTCAAGACCCCCACACCAACTAACGGTGTGGGGGGGAGAAACTCAGCCCCCTAGAGCTACCAGCAAGCTGGGAAATCACATATTAGCAAGCTGGACAAGAAACATATTGAACACAGATGATCAAAAAATTAACAAAACGGAAACTTAGCTTCGCTTGAAGAGACTGGTAGCAAGGTAGTCAGAAGGAATCAGAATAGCACTGAATACATTGACAGTAGGCATGGACTGAGAGTCCAAGTGAGCTTAAATAGAAAACCAGCCCACAGATAACAAGACAGCTGATGCAAGTCACAACCTGCAGAAAGACAGCACTCACACAGTACCACTTGTGACCACAAGAGGGAGCCCAGAAACAGAGTTCACAACAGACATGGAGAGAGGAAAAGTGTACAAAAGTGCTCACCAAATAAAGCTGTGAATGATGTGCGTCTTCCCACGTCTCCTTCCCAGCGCCCTGACGCGCATTTCACCCTGGCTTCTTCCGGGGGCGTGTCAATACCCAGGCAGAGTGACTATTTATGGAGTCCCTGGACCAATCAAGTGCCGTTAATCCCCTACCCAATGCCGTAGGAGAGTAACCGGCGGTCTCCTAAGATGACATGGCGGCGCATGCGCAGATCCGACCTACTCCGGATGTTCAAGCTCTTCATGACATCCGCCGGGTAGACAGCACTGTGGAACACAAGCGGTTACCACCTATGACGCTGTCTGAAGCGCACTGAGATGGCGATCCGCGCATGCGCACAGTCACTGGGAGACTGGGGAATAATAAATCGCTAAATCAATAAGTGCCCAAATGAAAACTAAAACAAATAAATAAGGGATCGGTAGCAATGAGGAAAGTAAGGCTCTCAATAGATGAATATATAAGCCAAGCCAAAAAAGGCCCCATTAAAACTTACATATGTGTATATAAATAAATAAAGTGCATAAATAACTAAAGTGCATGTTATAATTTAATAATTTATTTAATAAATAAGTGAATACAAAGTGCTTAGTGACCTTAAATGCCCACAATTATATGAAGGCAGGCAATGATGCCATATATATATAGCCCCCAAGAAATAAACACAAATATATATATAAAGTGCTTAGTGGACAGATTAATATTTCAATATATTAAAGTGCATATTAATATAACTCCCTAAAAAACAAAGGCCGAGTGTAGTGACCATACCGTACAAAAAGACAAAATATGAATAGTGAAAAAGAGCTAGCCTGACCCATCTAATGAACCTTATTAAATAAATATAATATAAAAACATATATAAAGATATTATTAAACAACCATAATTAAACATATAGAAAAGAAGAGCATACCCAATTACCATAAGTATCCATAAAAACAACATCCCCCATAGACTACCTATATATTACATACAAAAAATATTAATAAAGAAGATCCCCCCAATAGGGCAACGCATGGGCCCCAAAAACCATATACATACATATATAAACAACTTTTTATTAATAATGTTTTAGAAGCAACAATAAATATTAAAAACAACAATATTTGAATTCTTGGGCAGTCTTCAAACGGAGGCACCAACGTTGAGGCCCATAGGATATCTTCAGAACAACACGGAAAGGAACACGGGACTCATAAATATGTACTATAAGCAAACCAAAAAACAAGGTTAACAAACATATGAAAAATAAAATATATATAAAAACACCCTACCCCTAAAAATTACCTCTGAAAAATACCTATCTTATGTAATGTAAGAAATAAGTATTATAAAAATGCTGAAAACCCAAAACTTTCATTAAGACCATTAGGACTGAGAGTACCTAGGCGAAAAATCCATCTGCTTTCCATCTGAGCCAGATGTCTGGCCAGATCGCCCCCCGGACACCCAATGTAACCTGATCTATGGCCTTCACCACTAGACCCCTGGCATTACATCCATGATGGTATTTAAAGTGCCTTGCAATGGGTTTGAGGGGCACATCACTATCCGCATTTTTAGCTTTTAAAATGTCACCGTGTTCTCTAGTTCTTACCTTTAATTCCCTAGTAGTGAGCCCGATATATACTTTGCCGCACGGGCATTGTGCATGGTATACCACTCCTTGGGAATTACAGCTGAGATGCTTGCGGATTTGATATTCCTTAGATCCATCAAAGTTACAGAAGCTAGTTGATTTGGTATGATTACCACACCCTTTACACATCCCACACGGAAAGAATCCAGGTCTTCCTATATTTCTCTTACTCCTTTTCTGCTCATAATGGCTATGAACCAGAGTATCCTTAAGATTAGCCGATCTCTTAGCAACAAACGATGGACGGTCCGGTAAGATTTTTCGAAGGGTGGGATCCACCTGTAGAACTTTCCAATGCTTAAGAATGATTTCTTTTAGTTCATTCCATTTGTTACTGTACGTTGAGATGAAACGTACTTGTTCCGATTTTTCTTGTTTTCCAGATACAGCTGAGTCTTTATACAGCAGTTGATTTCTTGAGGCCTTGGACGCCCTAAGGTATCCTCTCTTGATCATTCTTTTGCTGTAGCCCCTTTCAATAAATCTTCTAGTCAAGTCCACAGCTTGCTTTTCAAATTTGATCTCATCTGAGCAAATTCTCCGAGCCCGGAGAAATTGTCCTACCGGAATACCGCGGACAGTAGAGATGGGATGGGAGGAATCTTCACATAGAAAAGAATTGGTAGATGTGGACTTTCTAAAGACATCCGTAGTTACCACACCCTTAAGATCTACTGCCACTTTAATATCTAAAAAATCAATTTCTCTTCCATATTTATAAGATAGTCTGATGTTCTTGGTGTTGTTGTTAAGATGTTGCATCATACGCTCCAAGCCCTCTACTGGGCCCTCCCATATGAACAGAACATCATCGATGTATCTCATCCAGTTATGGATATGACATATCCCCTGGATGAGATCATCATGAAAAACCTCCCTCTCCCAAGCCCCCAAAAACAAATTAGCATACGAGGGGGCACAAGAGGCCCCCATCGCAGTACCCTGTAACTGCAGGTAGGTACGATCATTAAAAGTGAAAGCATTGTGGGTCAATAGAAATTCTAACAAGATTAAAATTAGCTCTACCATGTCGGCCTCTAAAGATCCAGAACCCAGAAAAAATCGTGCCGCATTAAGCCCATCCTGGTGGCGAATAGATGTATATAAAGATTCCACATCGGCAGTTACAAACGTCATGTTGTCTTCCAGGCACAGTTGGTCCAGACGTTGTAATGCCGACGTGGTATCCTTAATATAGGATGGCAGGTTGGTGACAAAAAAGGTCTTAAAAAATAGTCAATAATGTTTCCAATCAATTCACAAAGTCCACCATTACCTGCCACAATAGGGCGACCTGGGGGGTCCAGTTGATTTTTATGGATTTTCGGTATTAAGTAAAACGTTGGTAATCTGGGATGACTTTTCCGAATCTGTTCCACCAATTTTTTCGTGATCAAGCCTTGAGTCAAAGCTCTTTCCAAAATCTCGGATAGTTCGTCCTGAAAGGAGGACATAGGATTAAAAAATAATTGCCGATAGCATTTAGAGTCATTTAACAGCTTGTTGGCCTGTTTCTCGTATAGACTAGTAGGCCAGATTACCAAATTACCTCCTTTATCGGCAGGTTTAACCCCTTCACCCCCGGAGCTTTTTCCGTTTTTCCGTTTTCGTTTTTCGCTCCCCTCCTTCCCAAAGCCATAACTTTTTTATTTTTCTGTCAATTTGGCCATGTGAGGGCTTATTTTTTGCGGGACGAGTTACTGTACGGGACGAGTCGTGTACTAGAAAACGGGAAAAAAATTCCAAGTGCAGTGAAATTGCAAAAAAAGTGCAATCCCACACTTGTTTTTTGCTTGCCTATTTTGCTAGGTTCACTAAATGCTAAAACTGACCTGCCATTATGATTCTCCAGGTCAGTACGAGTTCATAGACACCTAACATGACTAGGTTCTTTTTTACCTAAGTGGTGAAAAAAAATTCCAAACTTTGCAAAAAAATAAATAAATAAAATTGCGCCATTTTCCGATACCCGTAGCGTCTCCATTTTTCGTGATCTGGGGTCGGGTGAGGGCTTATTTTTCGCGTGCCGAGCTGGCATTTTTAATTATAGCATTTTGGTGCAGATACGTTCTTTTGATCGCCCGTTATTGCATTTTAATGCAATGTCGTGGCGACCAAAAAAACGTAAATCTGGCGTTTCGATTTTTTTTTCATTACGCCGTTTAGCGATCAGGTTAATGCTTTTTTTTTATTGAGAGATCGGGCGATTCTGAACGCGGCGATACCAAATATGTGTAGGTTGGGTTTTTTTTTTATTGATTTATTTTGATTGGGGCGAAAGGGGGGTGATTTAAACTTTTATATTTTTTTTATTTTTTTCACATTTTTTTTTACTTTTTTTTTTCACTTTTACCATGCTTCTATAGCCTCCATTGGAGGCTAGAAGCAGGCACAGCCCGATCGGCTCTGCTACATAACAGCGATCATCAGATCGCTGTTATGTAGCTAAAATGCAGGTGTGCTGTGAGCGCCGACCACAGGGGGGCGCTCACAGCCACCGGCGATCAGTAACCATAGAGGTCTCCAGGACCTCTATGGTTACAATGTACAAGCATCGCCGACCTCCGATCATGTGACGGGGGTCGGCGATGCGCTCATATCCGGCCGCACGGCCGGATGCGGTAGTTAAATGCCGCTGTCTGAGTTTGACAGCGGCATTTAACTAGTTAATAGCGGCGGGTGATCGCGATTTCACCCGCCGCTATTGCGCGCACATGTCAGCTGTAAAAAACAGCTGACATGTCGCGACTTTGATGTGCGCTCACCGCCGGAGCGCACATCAAAGCGGGGGTCCCGACATGTGACGTACTATTCTGTCACATGTCGGGAAGGGGTTAAACACAATGTCGTCCCACCTTTGCATTTCCCTTAAGGCCAGCCATTCAGGTTTAGAGAGATTAAAATTACTTTGTTGTTTCCGTGCCAAATCTTCAATGTCATGTGTCACTAGCTTAGTGAAAATTTCCACTGCCGGGCAGAGATTTAATGCCGAGAAAGTTTTACATTTTGTAAACAAATGTTGAGGAATCATACTTACATTAGATGTTCCCATACTCTCTTCCTCTAAGGCAATCAAGGCCTCCAAGGCCTCCTCCTCGGTTGTTGTAGAAATAAAATCTCTGTCAATTCTGGAAGCATGTAATTTTTTCAACACCAATTTCCTTGCAAATAAGTGAGCATCCTTCACCGATGTGAACGGGTCTAATTTATTAGAGGGAGAAAAAGTCAATCCACATTGTAACACCTCCAATTGTTCCCTGGTTAACACATGCTTAGATAAGTTAATCACCTGATATCGATCCCCTGGTCTGCCACCTTTATGTGCCTTTTGGAACATCTCTGGGAACTTCTTCCTTTTTTCCGTTCCTTTGGGTTGGAGGTCACATGACCCCTCCACATCACTGGTTGATGCTACACTGTCCACTTCTGAAGCAAAGGATCTATCAGACTGTGTTCGGATCCTGCCTCTTGGGCCAACTTTTGCCCCTTTAAACTGCCATCTGAAAATTTTATTGGAGTCATAGTCCTCAACGTCACGCTGGTACTTCTTAGATTTCTCTTTGTAGTTGAGGACTATGACTCCAATAAAATTTTCAGATGGCAGTTTAAAGGGGCAAAAGGTGGCCCAAGAGGCAGGATCCGAACACAGTCTGATAGATCCTTTGCTTCAGAAGTGGACAGTGTAGCATCAACCAGTGATGTGGAGGGGTCACGTGACCTCCAACCCAAAGGAACGGAAAAAAGGAAGAAGTTCCCAGAGATGTTCCAAAAGGCACATAAAGGTGGCAGACCAGGGGATCGATATCAGGTGATTAACTTATCTAAGCATGTGTTAACCAGGGAACAATTGGAGGTGTTACAACGAGGATTGACTTTTTCTCCCTCTAATAAATTAGACCCGTTCACATCAGTGAAGGATGCTCACTTATTTGCAAGGAAATTGGTGTTGAAAAAATTACATGCTTCCAGAATTGACAGAGATTTTATTTCTACAACCGAGGAGGAGGCCTTGGAGGCCTTGATTGCCTTATAGGAAGAGAGTATGGGAACATCTAATGTAAGTATGATTCCTCAACATTTGTTTACAAAATGTAAAACTTTCCCGGCATTAAATCTCTGCCCGGCAGTGGAAATTTTCACTAAGCTAGTGACACATGACATTGAAGATTTGGCACGGAAACAACAAAGTAATTTTAATCTCTCTAAACCTGAATGGCTGGCCTTAAGGGAAATTCAAAGGTGGGACGACATTGTGTTTAAACCTGCCGATAAAGGGGGAAATTTGGTAATCTGGCCTACTAGTCTATACGAGAAACAGGCCAACAAGCTGTTAAATGACTCTAAATGTTATCGGCAATTATTTTTTAATCCTATGTCCTCCTTTCAGGACGAACTGTCCGAGATTTTGGAAAGAGCTTTGACTCAAGGCTTGATCACGAAAAAATTGGTGGAACAGATTCGGAAAAGTCATCCCAGATTACCAACGTTTTACTTAATACCGAAAATCCATAAAAATCAACTGGACCCCCCAGGTCGCCCTATTGTGGCAGGTAATGGTGGACTTTGTGAATTGATTGGAAACATTATTGACTATTTTTTAAGACCTTTTGTCACCAACCTGCCATCCTATATTCAGGATACCACGTCGGCATTACAACGTCTGGACCAACTGTGCCTGGAAGACAACATGACGTTTGTAACTGCCAACGTGGAGTCTTTATATACATCTATTCGCCACCAGGATGGGCTTAATGCAGCACGATTTTGTCTGGGTTCTGGATCTTTAGAGGCCGACATGGTAGAGCTAATTTTAATCTTGTTAGAATTTCTATTGACCCACAATGCTTTCACTTTTAATGATTGTACCTACCTGCAGTTACAGGGTACTGCGATGGGGGCCTCTTGTGCCCCCTCGTATGCTAATTTGTTTTTGGGGGCTTGGGAGAGGGAGGTTTTTCATGATGATCTCATCCAGGGGATATGTCATATCCATAACTGGATGAGATACATCGATGATGTTCTGTTCATATGGGAGGGCCCAGTAGAGGGCTTGGAGCGTATGATGCAACATCTTAACAACAACACCAAGAACATCAGACTATCTTATAAATATGGAAGAGAAATTGATTTTTTAGATATTAAAGTGGCAGTAGATCTTAAGGGTGTGGTAACTACGGATGTCTTTAGAAAGTCCACATCTACCAATTCTTTTCTATGTGCAGATTCCTCCCATCCCATCTCTACTGTCCGCGGTATTCCGGTAGGACAATTTCTCCGGGCTCGGAGAATTTGCTCAGATGAGATCAAATTTGAAAAGCAAGCTGTGGACTTGACTAGAAGATTTATTGAAAGGGGCTACACCTAAAGAATGATCAAGAGAGGATACCTTAGGGCGTCCAAGGCCTCAAGAAATCAACTGCTGTATAAAGACTCAGCTGTATCTGGAAAACAAGAAAAATCGGAACAAGTACGTTTCATCTCAACGTACAGTAACAAATGGAATGAACTAAAAGAAATCATTCTTAAGCATTGGAAAGTTCTACAGGTGGATCCCACCCTTCGAAAAATCTTACCGGACCGTCCATCGTTTGTTGCTAAGAGATCGGCTAATCTTAAGGATACTCTGGTTCATAGCCATTATGAGCAGAAAAGGAGTAAGAGAAATATAGGAAGACCTGGATTCTTTCCATGTGGGATGTGTAAAGGGTGTGGTAATCATACCAAATCAACTAGCTTCTGTAACTTTGATGGATCTAAGGAATATCAAATCCGCAAGCATCTCAGCTGTAATTCCCAAGGAGTGGTATACCATGCACAATGCCCGTGCGGCAAAGTATATATCGGGCTCACTACTAGGGAATTAAAGGTAAGAACTAGAGAACACGTTGGTGACATTTTAAAAGCTAAAAATGCGGATAGTGATGTGCCCCTCAAACCCATTGCAAGGCACTTTAAATACCATCATGGATGTAATGCCAGGGGTCTAGTGGTGAAGGCCATAGATCAGGTTACATTGGGTGTCCGGGGGGGCAATCTGGCCAGACATCTGGCTCAGATGGAAAGCAGATGGATTTTTCGCCTAGGTACTCTCAGTCCTAATGGTCTTAATGAAAGTTTTGGGTTTTCAGCATTTTTATAATACTTATTTCTTACATTACATAAGATAGGTATTTTTCAGAGGTATTTTTTAGGGGTAGGGTGTTTTTATATATATTTTATTCTTCATATGTTTGTTAACTTTGTTTTTTGGTTTGCTTATAGTACATATTTATGAGTCCCGTGTTCCTTTCCGTGTTGTTCTGAAGATATCCTATGGGCCTCAACGTTGGTGCCTCCGTTTGAAGACTGCCCAAGAATTCAAATATTGTTGTTTTTAATATTTATTGTTGCTTCTAAAACATTATTAATAAAAAGTTGTTTATATATGTATGTATATGGTTTTTGGGGCCCATGCGTTGCCCTATTGGGGGGATCTTCTTTCTTAATATTTTTTGTATGTAATATTTAGGTAGTCTATGGGGGATGTTGTTTTTATGGATACTTATGGTAATTGGGTATGCTCTTCTTTTCTATATGTTTAATGATGGTTGTTTAATAATATCTTTATATATGTTTTTATATTATATTTATTTAATAAGGTTCATTAGATGGGTCAGGCTAGCTCTTTTTCACTATTCATATTTTGTCTTTTTGTACGGTATGGTCACTACACTCGGCCTTTGTTTTTTAGGGAGTTATATTAATATGCACTTTAATATATTGAAATATTAATCTGTCCACTAAGCACTTTATATATATATTTGTGTTTATTTCTTGGGGGCTATATATATATGGCATCATTGCCTGCCTTCATATAATTGTGGGCATTTAAGGTCACTAAGCACTTTGTATTCACTTATTTATTAAATAAATTATTAAATTATAACATGCACTTTAGTTATTTATGCACTTTATTTATTTATATACACATATGTAAGTTTTAATGGGGCCTTTTTTGGCTTGGCTTATATATTCATCTATTGAGAGCCTTACTTTCCTCATTGCTACCGTTCCCTTATTTATTTGTTTTAGTTTTCGTTTGGGCACTTATTGATTTAGCGATTTATTATTCCCCAGTCTCCCAGTGACTGTGCGCATGCGCGGATCGCCATCTCCGTGCGGTTCAGACAGCGTCATAGGTGGTAACCGCTTGTGTTCCACAGTGCTGTCTACCCGGCGGATGTCATGAAGAGCTTGAACATCCGGAGTAGGTCGGATCTGCGCATGCACCACCAGGTCATCTTAGGAGACTGCCGATTACTCTCCTACGGCATTGGGTAGGGGATTAACAGCACTTGATTGGTCCAGGGACTCCATAAATAGTCACTCTGCCTGGGTATTGACACGCCCCCGGAAGAAGCCAGGGCGAAACGCGCGTCAGGGCGCTGGGAAGGAGACGTGGGAGGACGCACATCATTCACAGCTTTATTTGGTGAGCACTTTTGTACACTTTTCCTCTCTCCATGTCATATGTATTTGGATGTTATTATAGGCATATGGAGAGCGGGAAGGTACGGGGATCTTAGTCCACCTATGTACTTGGGACCTGTTATTAT
This sequence comes from Ranitomeya variabilis, assembly GCF_051348905.1. Taxonomy (NCBI): domain Eukaryota; kingdom Metazoa; phylum Chordata; class Amphibia; order Anura; family Dendrobatidae; genus Ranitomeya; species Ranitomeya variabilis. The sequence goes on from NC_135233.1 coordinate 832,078,699, forward strand.
TCCAGAAGTGGATGCGGTTTGCACCTTGATGTCTATTGGCCCACATAGGATCATAGGTGGGCAGGTGCTCTTAATATATACATATCGATTTGTCTTAGAGGACATTTTTTGTATTGTGCTTCCCATGTTCTTCCCATAAGGTATTACCTAGAGGATTTGCTGTAGCTTTTTTAGATATTAATTGTTGTGTTATGTTGTCTTCAATAAATTTATTTTAATTTAATCTGTGGTAGGCTTCTTTATGGATGACAGTGATTCTGCTGCCATCTAGTGGTCGTTTCATAGTATCTTTCTGAGTTATGTGCTTTGCGCCAGTGTGGTCATGTGAGATTGTATTCAGGGACCCGGCTGAAATAAGCCCCTAGAATACCGGCACCTCCAGTGAGGAGATTGTGTTTTTGAGTGTATTCAGGGACCCGGCTGAAATAAGCCCTTAGATTACCGGCACCTCTGGTGAGGAGATTGTGTGCATGCATGACCACTGACTGCTCTCTGTTGGGCAGTTAGCCTGTGCTCCTGTGAAGTCTAACAGGATGCAGTGCTTTCCTTTCACGGCTACTCTGTGAAGTAACAGAGCTAGTCTATACCGCCAAATAGTGCCACCATTTACTAGCAGCAGGTTCCCCTGCACGGTGGACCCCGGGCTGCAAAATAATAAACATCTACTGTATATACTCGAGTATAAGCCGACCCGAGTATAAGCCGAACCCCCTAATTTTGCCACAAAAAACTGGGAAAACTTATTGACTCGAGTATAAGCCTATGGGGGAAAATGCAGCAGCTACCGGTGAATTTCAAAAATAAAAATAGATGCTCCGTACCGTTCATTATGGCCCCATAGCTGTGCCATATAGTGCTCTGCACCATTCATTATTGCCCCATAGCTGTACCATAGAAGGCTGTGCCATATAGTGCTCTGCACCGTTCATTATTGCCCCATAGCTGTACCATAGAAAGCTGTGCCATATAGTGCTCTGCACCATTCATTATTGCCCCATAGCTGTGCCATATAGTACTCTGCACCGTTCATTATTGCCCCATAGCTGTGCCATATAGTGCTCTGCACCGTTCATTATTGCCCCATAGCTGTGCCATATAGTGCTCTGCACCGTTCATAATTGCCCCATAGCTGTGCCATATAGTGCTCTGCACCGTTCAGAATTGCCCCATAGCTGTGCCATATAGTGCTCTGCACCGTTCAGAATTGCCGCATAGCTGTGCCATATAGTGCTCTGCACCATTCAGAATTGCCCCATAGCTGTGCCATATAGTGCTCTGCACCGTTCATTATTGCCCCATAGCTGTGCCATATAGTGCTCTGCACCGTTCATTATTGCCCCATAGCTGTGCCATATAGTGCTCTGCACCGTTCAGAATTGCCCCATAGCTGTGCCATAGAAAGCTGTGCCATATAGTGCTCTGCACCATTCATTATTGCCCCATAGCTGTGCCATATAGTGCTTTGCACCATTCATTATTGCCCTATAGCTGTGCCATAGAAAGCTGTGCCATTGCTGCTGCTGCAATAAAAATAATAAATGACATATTCACCTCTCTTGCTTGCAGCTCCTCAGCGTCCCGTCCCGGCGTCTCTCTCTCTGCACTGACTGATCAGGCAGAGGGCGGCGCACACACTATATGCGTCATCGTGCCCTCTGACCTGCACAGTCAGTGCAGAGAGACGCCGGGAAGATGGATCGGCGCCCGGCGTGTGGAACATGGACAGGTGAATATGTAATATTTACCTGCTCCCGGCGTCCCGCTCCTTCCCCCGGACAGCTGGTCTTCGGTGCCGCAGCTCTTCCTCTGTCAGCGGTCACCGGCACCACTGATTAGAGAAATGAATAGGCGGCTCCGCCCCTATGGGAGTGGAGTCCATATTCATTTCTCTAATGAGCGGTCCCGCGTGACCGCTGAACAGGGGAAGAGCTGCGGCACCCGGAGACCGTGGGACAGGCAGGGAGAGCGCCAGGAGCGCCGGAAGCAGGTAAGTATGCCTCAGCGCCCTCTCCCCCTCACCCGCCTACCGTGACTCGAGTATAAGCCGAGAGGGGCACTTTCAGTCCAAAAATTTGGTCTGAAAATCTTGACTTATACTCGAATATATACGGTATATTTACTCGGTGCATTCCGCTAGCCCTAACATGGGGTCTCCTGACTGCAATACAGTTTTAGCATAAACTATTTGGATTAGCAAATAGGGCCTCATGGCTGAACCCCAATATTAAGTCTAACAATGTTGATTAGCAAATGGGGCCTCCTGATTCCTCACAGCAACACAGTTTTAGCCCAAATGATTTGGATTAGCAAATAGGGCTTCCTGACTGCATTACAGTTTTACTACAAGCGATTTGGTTTAGCAAATAGGGCCTCCTAGCTGAACCCCAATATTAGGCCTAATGATTTAGATTAGCAAATAAGGCCTCCTGATTCATCACTGCAACCCAGTTTTAGCCCAAATGATTTGATCTGGTAATTGGGGCCTCCTGACTGCAACACAGTTTAAGCACAATCTAGTTAGATGCTGGAAGATTGTTAGTACTTCCAGAGTTAGCATCTCTATAATACTTGATCAGAGATTAAACTTTTATTTCCATATATTATATTATTTTGCTGTTGTATAATACTATATAAAATAGGTAATAATAATGTAAAATAAAAACACCAATGCTTCCCCTACAAAAATGGTTCTAATGTGTAAAATAAAGCCGCACTGGCTAAAGGCATACAAGAATGCAAAAACTTGTATAGTCTTGCACTATGGTACAATATGAATCTAGGTATCAAAATTACAAAACGGACCTCGAGATATGTGGCAAAAACAATTCTGCTCCACTTTGAAGATAAGCTGTATTTCTATGCAGTAAAGTTCTTGAATTCAATGATGGTAGGTGGTTATCACTAGTTAATAATAGTTGTCCAGGAGCACATATTAAGCTCACCTTTCTGTGCATAATTCCCCCAGGCAAGGGAGGTTTAATGAGTTGCTGTAGTTCTTATCCCACTCTTAATTAGTGACATTGTAAGCCACAGAGTCCTACCAAATGTTAAACATTTTGTCCCGCTATATTGCCAGCCATACTGTCCTTATGCCCTCCTGTGCTCACCAGTTAATAAAGGAATAGAGAGGCAGGCGTTTATTGGGCTGTATCTGCTCCTTCTCATCTCAGCATCAATGCTGAAATGAGGGTCTGGTTCCACACAATGGTCAAAAACCAGATAGACATATTGCCACAGTTTTCTTATTGCGCACTAATATTGATTGTTAACTGATCGTTGATGTCCACTCTGTCAATCTGGAATATACATGCATGGTTTGTATTTGAAATCTTTGATTGCTATGTGAACCATTGTCATAGCAAGGAGAGTGGGGAGTCATGGGGGCATTGTCAGTGGGTAAAGTGGCATTATCTTTACACTGAAAGACATTTTACAGAAAACTATGTGTAAGACGTAACTGTTCATTGAACAGATAACACAGAAAGAATGTACATATAGCACAATACATACTGTTTTTTTTAACACTGCTCTACCAGAATCATCTATGACTCATATAGAGCTTAGATTCTCCAACTTTCAGGTTATTAAATCGCTAAAGTTTTTAAATATACAAATAAATTACTATAAGTAAAAAAAATATACATTTTGTTTCCTTTTAATTGTCATAGAATAAAAGAAAGAATAGGAATACAACTGAGGTCATATTGCTCAAGTCCCTTAACTTTATATACTTGTACTTACACTTAATTAAGAAATTAAAAACACCACGAATGAACAAGTAATACACTTCATATTGTTTTTGTTAAAGGCGTTTATCCATTTGTCATAGTCACATGTAACTTTCTTTTTATTGTTTTGTAGGTGCTCACATTCAATTTGAAAATTTTTCAACTGAAGCGAATCATGACATTCTTGAAATAAAAAATGGACCTTCTCACCCGGGTTCTCAAATTGGGCAATTTAGTGGTAACGAACTTACAATATCTTTGCTCAGCACAACACATGAAGTTCTCATTCACTTTTTTAGTGATCACTCTGAGAATCGCCAAGGATTTAAGCTTGTTTATCAAGGTAAGATGCTGAAAAATATGCAATCAAGTATTCTGCATAATATGAAAGGAGGATTTCAACAATTACATTTATGATAGAAGCGATGCTAACTTTTCACATCTAGGAGCTTTTTCTAGCAAATATGAATGGCATGCCCTGTTATTATAAGGATCTGACATTGCTTATTATAACTAGACAGTTAAAAAAATATTTAAAGTAATCCTCCAACCTGGCACTAAAAATTACAATACATTTTGTATTGTTTGGTCATTCTACCTCATGCTTTCTATTTTCCTCCTGCTTTTCCCTTTACTAGACTTAAAATCAGGGTCCACCTGAAACCAAGTGGGTGATTGCAATGCATGAGTAGAGTATCCGATCCACAATTTCCCTGCCTATACTGTGCTGTGGTGGTAGCTCCCTGCCGGGCCACTCTAACTCCCGAGAACCTGGCCATTGATAACACAGGTCTGCAAAAAATATTTTTTTTAATCATCAAAGGTGACTTTGTATTTTTCTGAATGATCTTTTTGTCCTGATTCAAACATGTATATCGTTTTTCTGTAGCACGTATAGTTTCCATGAAGCAGCATCATTATTATAAGGTATAGGAAATACAGTATACTGGCGACATTAAGAAAACAGTAATCTACAAATCAGAAAAAAATTCTTCACCTTATAAAACAGTTTTTATTGAACCAAAATAATTTCACATGCAAAATAGACAGCAAAATATGAGCAGAAATTAAAAGTGCTTGACATTAGACTGTTGTTTTCCCTACATTACATCCTACAGTAATCTGCCATCATTGAGTCATTCAAAAAACCCTTGGTAGCGGTGATGGCTAACAGCTGAAAAATGAAGTTAACAGTAGATGAATACAAAGAGAGGTAGATTTTTAAGTAAAAAGAAGGCTAGAATGCCTACTATAGGTACATGAATCAGAAAAGACTTCTATTCATTTTTGCCGAGCCTAGTATATTTAGATTGATTTTGCATTGACATTTGAAGCACTATGAATAGTTGTTCTCTTTTATGCACATCAAATTACATTTTGTAACCTTTCACATGCAATAAAGAATTCGGCTTCATCCACAGGCACAATATTTCTGCATACCTCTGTGTAATTTTGTTTTTTTTTACAAATGCTGTTTGAACAGTTAGCAGATAACAGGCAGCATATTTCTAACCACTCAAACTACTGAATATCGAAATGCAGTTTTCATATTTAAATAATTGAATGGGAGCAAGGAAGGGTTAATAATACGATTGAACGCCTTCATAATCTAATCCTAATCACTTCATTTTATCTCATTTTTTCCGTATTTTTAGTTTTTATACATTGTGTTAAATAAGTAAATGAATGTAATTATGCGTTTTCACTTTTTGCCCTTATTCTTGACTATTTAATCAGCTGTCGCATTATCAATTTGTCATCTTTACAAAAAAATCTATTTAATTCATATGGGAAGGACAAGAACATTTCGTGCTTCAGCAATAGCTGAAAACATGCTGTTTTATGAGGCTTCTTGTTTTTATGGCTCATGCTTCACAAAATCATGTGGCTGCTTTGAGGATGTTTATATTTTACTAGTTTTATAAATCTAACATTACTAATCATGTTCGACAGTGATGTAATATAAATAGTTATCTTTTAAATGTACATTTGATTTACCAGCTGCCATAATTTGCAAAAGATACTGTACTTGTACAGACCTCGTGTGATGATATATTTTGTTATTACCATGCTGAGGAGAACATTTATTTGAAACTCATTATTGAGTTATATCAAAAAAGCTTTCATGGTCATCTGCTATCAGGGTTCCCTGTAGAGTTTCAATCTGTTTATTTATTTTATTTTAATTTATTTTTAAATTTAACTTTTTTCTTAAATGATACACAAAGTAGATTGAAACGGACTATTTTTGTGTTTAATTTTTTTTTTTTTTATTAAACTAATGCTCTGAAATAAAACTTCCAGTATAAAGGAATTTAGTATCAAATATGAGAATTCCATTTATTAGGTGAAGTAGATAAGTAAAGAAATCTGAGTAAATGTTATTGGCATCTGTCGTAGCTGTTTTTATTCTGACCCAAAGTCAGCTGACAGATCACCAGTGAGAGCCAAATCAGGTAGTTACGCCCATCATTTTAGAAGCGCGCTTGGAGACAAAAAGACACCTCACACATATCCTGTGAGCAAGTCACTTTTATCTGATATATTAAAACCAAGGCAATGTTTTATACCATTTACAACATATGCATTTGGATGTAACTCATGTAGCCCCCACCATCACCCAGGGTCATATTTTATTTACCATAACCCAGAACATGTTGTGGCTGACTATTGAAAGCATACATGATAAGAAGTATAGTCTCCTTGAAGAGGAGACCATCAGAGTACTGCGTCAACAGATTCTAGTAATTCTAGCAATTAAAGGCAATAGGCACTTAAAGGCAACCTATTAACCCTTCTATAACACATCCAAAAGAACAGATTTAAAATTACATTTTGGGTCCTATTAAAAAAACTGTAGACTGGTATAATTACCATTCTATAGCTGGCTGATCTAATACTTGACAACTTTGGAGAATTATAATTTGTTTATTGTCTCTTCAGAGAGGAACACGACTATAACGCTAGTGCCACCTATTGGAAGTAGCAATTGCAACAGTCAATTTCGAACCTTTAATGAGCCTTGTCACATGACTTAGGATAATAGCCAAACCAGAATCTCAATTTGTAGACACTGTGTTTCGGGGTACTGCCCCCTCGTCAGTACAAAGTGGAGATCTGGTTTGGCTGAATGAGGGCTGTCTGACCGGGATCTAAGAAGTATTGTTTCTCCTTGCAGAGATTGACATGTTAAGCATGTCGAGATGAGGAGAATTAGAGCCGAAATGCTCCTCTGAGAAATATGCAAATTGTCTCTTCAGAGAGGAAGAGGACTAGAACTCTAGTGCCACCTATTGGAAGTAGCAATCCCAATAGTCAATGTCGACCCTTTAACGAGCCTTGTCACATGACTTAGGATAAAAGCCAAACCAGAATCTCAATTTGCAGACACTGTGTCTCCATGCTTAACATGTCACTCTCCGCAAGAAGAAACAATACTTCTTAGATCCCAAATTTAATTATCATTCTTACTGCCATCTGATGTTTTTACACTTAAAGAAGGTCTCCAGTTTAAATATTAATTTCAAGACAAAGAAAATATTTCTTGTTTTCTCTAATACAGACCAGAGCAAAGTGCAGCCCGCACCGTGCCCGCTCACTGTCTCCACTGTCTATATCCATGTTGACTGCATTGGTGCAGGAGGGGCCTCGGGCCACCTACTCCACCAATCAGCATGTGAAACAGCTGATGCAATAACATCATTTCATCACGTCAACTGTGTACTGTACTGTACTGGGGAGGCTGTGTGGGCCTCATATGCTGGACATGGGGAGGCTGTGTGGGCTTCATATGCTGGACATGGGGAAACTGTGTGGGCCTCATATTTTGGACATGGGGAGGTTGTGTGGGCCTCATATGCAGGAAATGGGGAGGTTGTGTGGGCCTCATATGCTGGACATGCAGAGGCTGTGTGGGACTCATATGCTCGACATCAGGGGGCTGTGTGGGGCTCATACGATATATAGAAGAGGCTGTATTCGAGTTCAAATTGGTAATGTTGGCATACTTAATTCTGCTCAACATTGAGTGATAATTAATATTAAAGGGAATCTGTCACCTACTTTTTCGTATATATGCTTCGGCCACCGCCATCAGTGGCTTATCTACAGTATTCTGTAATGCTGTAGATAAACCCCCGATGTAACCTGAAAGATAAGAAAAACAAGTTACATTATATTCACCTGGGGGCCGTCCGTTGCGGTCCGGTCTGATGGGGTCACGGTCCGGGTCCGGTGTCTCCCATCTAATTGTGATGACGTCCTCTTCCTTGCTTCTGTCGTGGCTCCTGCGCAGGTGTACTTTATCTGCCTTGTTGAGGGCAGAGAAAAGTACTGCAGTGTGCAGGTGCCGGGAAAGGCCCGATAAGCCCAGCGTATTCCAATATTCCTGCCTGTGTAAAGAGGCTATTAAAAAGGAACAGATCAGCAAACATGTAGCTAATTGGAGGTTGCTTAATGCTGTGTGGGCCTCAAATGCTGAACATGGGGAGACTGTGTGGACCTCATATTCTGGACATTGGGAGGTTGTGTGGGCCTCATATGCAGGAAATGGGGAGGTTGTGTGGGCCTCATATGCTGGACATGGGGAGTCTGTGTGGGCATTATATGCTGGATATTGAGAGGCTGTGTGGGCCTCATATGCTGGACGTGGAGAGGTTGTGTGGGCCTCATGCTGGACATGAAAAGGCTTTGTGGACCTCATATGCTGGACATGCGGAGGCTGTGTGGGCCTCATATGCTGGACATCAGGGGGCTGTGTGGGGCTCATACAATATATAGAAGTGGCTGTATTCGAGTTCAAATGGGTAATGTTGGCATACTTAATTCTTCTCAATATTGAGTGATAATTAATATTAAAGCGAATCTGTCACCTAATTTTTGGTATATATGCTTCGGCCACTGCTATCAGGGGCTTATCTACAGCATTCTGTAATGCTGCAGATAAGCCCCCGATGTATTCTGAAAGATAAGAAAAACAAGTTACATTATACTCACCTGGGGGGCCGTCCGTTGCAGTCCAGTCTGATGGGGTCACGGTCCGGGTCCGGTGCCTCCCATCTAATTGTGATGACGTCCTCTTCCTTGCTTCTGTCATGGCTCCTGCGCAGGCGTACTTTATCTGCCCTGTTGAGGGCAGAGCAAAGTACTGCAGTGCGCAGGTGCCCAGGTGCCGGGTAAGGTCCGATAAGCCCAGCGTATTCCAGTATTCCTGCCTGTGTAAAGAGGCTATTAAAAAGGAACTGAGCAGCAAACATGGAGCTGATTGGAGGTTGCTTAGTGCAACTGGACTTTACTTCTACCATATTAATAAATTGTTTACCCCTGTAAGTTAAACATATTTGCTGTTAATAGATTTAATCCATATAATGCTGCATAGAAGTACAATTTAAGTCAATCAGAGCTGTACACAACTACCGTATATAGTGATTGGACCCCCTAATGGCAACAGCAGGCAGCTAAGACTTTTACAAGCAGCAGTCTACGGGAGAGGTACATTTAATTTAATCTCTGGGTTCTCAAGTTCATTTATTTCTTTAATTATGCTTTAAAGGTAAGGTACCACGTTTGTAGATCATTAATAAATCACTGTAATGTAGCATAACATGCTGCTATAACCAAGTTTTAAATGAATGTGAAACAGATTTCGTGTGTTATATGTGTTTAAAGAAGGAACTGGGGGCTGACATCTTGGTTTCACAGCAGTTCACGACACTAACAGTGTCATTTTACAGCACCCCATGGACATAGGAGATAATAGACCGGCGAGGACCCTATCTATAACATTGGAGAGGCGTTAGCAGTGAGCTGGGCACGCCTCTGTGGGCTGCACAACTCACTGCTGTAGGTGTGACTAGCAGCCATTTTATTATAGCCCAGTGCTCTCTGCCCAGCTCCACTTACTCTCTATCACAGGAGCTCCATTCACTCCATTAAGCTGCATTCCCAGCCTGCAGAGAGGTGACACCTGACACCTCTCTCTGCCATACAATGTATCTCTCCCCTCCCTCCACAATGCCTGGCCATTCACTGCAGACCTGGAGCTCCTTCTTATCTTACTGAGGGATGAGTCACAGACAGCTCTGCACAGACAATGCTGCTCCATACACACCACAAACTAACTGTGCTTCTGATGCAGTAACTGCTGGTGATAGCAGATCACAGGTCAGTCACACACAAAATGGCTCTGCCCTGTGATGCTGCTCTTCATTCTGCCCCAGGGATATTAGACCACCCAAAAAGGGGAGGGAAATGCTGATGTCAGCAGTTACTGCCCAGATTTTCCAGCTAACAGTAAAGCTGGTAAGTCTTACTATAGCTGCTTGAGGTCTAAAACGGAAAATGCTCCCCCTAGTGGTCAATATATATATTTGTAAGAAAATATATAATATGTTTCATATAGAAATGTTTGCAAACAGTGCAAACATTGCATTAATACATTTTATTTACTATTTTAAGCTTAATTTCACAAAAAAACAAACTACAAGAAAACTGGTGGCACCTTCCCTTTAACTCTTAGTAATTCCCTGCCTTGCAAGCACTTTGATTTCTAAAACAGTCTGCAACTACCACTTTAATTTGTTTTATCTGTTGACTTTTTTTCAGCTTATGAATTGCAAAATTGTCCAGATCCTCATCCATTTAAGAATGGCTACATCATTAATTCAGATTATAGCGTGGGACAATCAATAACTTTTGAATGTTATCCAGGATATGTTCTGATAGGACACGCTGTTCTCACTTGCCAGCATGGTATTAATAGAAATTGGAACTATCCTTTTCCAAGATGTGAAGGTAAGTGCATTATCCTAAGAGCTTGTTTGCCAATTACTTTGTTTTTAAGCATCTTAGGGAGAGCAGCGTTGAAAGCTGTATTTTTTAAAAGTAGAAATTAATTAATATGGGGTCAAAAAGTATTGAGTGCTGACTTTGTAACTCAGGAATATAAAGTGAATCTTATTGGCGGAGTTGGATTGAAGTTCTTTGTTCCATGTGTATAAGTGGCATGTCATTCTTAATGAGCAGTTATTTATTGTTAAGGAGATTAACATTACAACTTGCACCTTCTCTCTCTGGAGACAAGTAAATATGATGCCATAAATAGGGCTATTTGCTGCGTGATTCATTAGCCCTAATGTTTCATTATTGCGGAAGTATTCAGTAGTTTCTCATAGCGCGATGATTGTGTCTGCATTTTATGCTTCACAAAACCTTTGTTGCTAAGGTTAATAATCTGAAGAAAAAGTAGTCAATAACTTTGTAGTCATGAAAAAAAAAGCCCACAATAATGCTCATTTTATGGCGATCGGCTTAAATGAAGTGTAACACACTGTACCTTCATTTAAACAAAACTAATGACTACATTAATTATTTGTAAAGTGGAGCACAAGCAGTTTTATCAGGGAGGCAAAGCAGACTTATCTTTTTGCTTTTTCCTTTGATTCCTCCTCTTTAGATTGCTAATTACAGGAGCAATTTTTGTGATGTTTATAAACCTGTATTAAGTTTTATAAAAAAAAAAATCATCTGTCCCTGTAATGTTTAATAAATTAACTAACGTCAATAATTGCATTCACAATTAAAAATCTTCTACCGGTAACTTTAAAGTGCTATTCTAGCTGACGTCTGCAAAATTGGGCTTTAAATATAAAGTTATGTGAGTTTGCTCTGTTTGGCTAGTTATGGCCACAATTCACCATCATAGTAGCGCCCCTCACTCGGGCTTTTTTCATAAGCATGGCTACCTGTGACATGGAATTGTTCTGGTCAGTCTATCCCAGAGAAAATAGGTAAGCGGACTAATGTCTCTCCACGCACTTGCGTCATTGACATATATATTAGTCAAGAGCTGCAAATTCAAATTGCTTGTAATTACGTCTGGTTCTTTAAAAAATCTTGTCTTCTTTGTTAATCTTGTGCAATAAGATTATATTATAAATATTTCGCTATGAGAACTGTAGAACTGTAAAATGAAATGTAGCTAAAACTTTGTGATACACAGAAATTATACTGCAAAGTCTTTACAAAAGTATTAAAAGGAACCCTACACCATGATCTTGCTTTCTTAAAAGGAAGGACTAGGACATAAAAAGCTTTTTGTACTATCAGGTGGCAAAACTTTTATTAATGATTATATATTCTGATATGGATTTATTTTCAAAGCAAGTACACCAGCCTCATCAAGTCTATGAGATTGATTTAAACAATGTATGACGTTTGCATCATGAAATCTGGAGATAAGAACCACATTTTGGTATGAGGATCATCATCAGTGTTTTAGATGGTTTTTAGATAGAGTCTAGATCACGTGAAGTAATTATCCCCCTCTACTCCTCCTTGGTCAGGCCTCATATGGAATACTGTGTCCAGTTCTGGGTATCACATTTTAAAAAAGACAATGGATAACTGGAGCAAGTTCAGAGAAGAGCTACCAGGATGGTGAGCATACTGCAAAGTATGTCCTATGAGGAACGGTTAAAGGATCTGGGAATGTTTAGCTTCCAAAAAAAACTCTCACTATTTGTAATTTCAGCAGCATGATTTTGGTGACAGTTTCTTCTTGAGATATGTGTACTATGAAGTCTGTACTGACTGTTATACTTTGTGTTGTATTTATTCCAAATGTTTCAAACATGTGATCTCTATTATCTGTTAATATGAGATGTTTTTCTTTCAGCACCTTGTGGATACAATGTATCATCAGAGAATGGGACCATTTATTCACCAGGATTTCCAGATGAATATCCGAATTCAAAGGACTGTGCTTGGCTCATTTCTGTCCTACAGGGTCACGGGGTTTATATTAACTTTACTTTACTTCAGACCGAACCAGTGAATGATTACATTGCAGTATGGTATGTGACCCATCACAAATAAATTGCTTTAAATTGATTATTTTTTCCTTGACTCTGCAACTATGTAATGGATGTGGGACTGCGACTTGACATTTTTAAGAAGTAAAATAATAACACATAAGGTCAGAACATGAATTCGGAAAACAAATCAATTTTTATAGATACATGCATAGCACACATTAAATAAGTAATCAATCATCAACATTTTTCTTCTCTGAAACTCACATCTTATTAGAAATTCTTTGGAAGAAATAGTTAATACAGTATGAAATGTCTTACAGTTAGTATGAGTACAGCATTCCTCATGTCACCATATTGATTGTTCCAGGAAAAGTTACAGCCATTTTACTGATGACTAAAATGAGCAGAATTGTAAAATAACACATAAAAATAAACATATGGTGCATATAGTAAAAGGCAATATACAGACATAATTTTTCTCTAGCCATATTATGGGGTCTATATATATGTAAATATCTAGAAGTTGGCTAGGGAAAATTATGGTCTTTTACTTTGTATAGCATATGTTTATTTTGTGCATGTTATTTTACAATTATATAGGTTATATGTTGCCATCCACTAGATAGATAGATAATAGCTAGATAAATATGAGATAGATAGGAAGAGAGATAGAGATAGATAGATAGAAATGTGATAGTTAGATAGATAGATAGATAGATAGATAGATATGACATAGATAGATATATGGACCAATAGATAGATGATGGATGGATAGATAGATAGATAGTTATGATGAGATAGGAGATAGATAGACAGATAGATAGATAGATAGATAGATGGACGGTAGATAGATAGATGTATAGATAGATATACTGTATATGAGATAGATAGAGCGCTAGATAAATATGAGATAGATAGATAGATAGATAAATGGAAAAAATCAGGGAGCACTCCAGTTCAAGGAAAAATGGTGGGCTTTAATCCAGCACCAAGTGGTGCAATGTTTCGACGTCACAACACGGTCTTTGTCAAGCAACGTTCTTGACAAAGATCAAGCTGTGAGGTAGAAAGTTGTGCCACTTGGTGCTGGATTAAAGCCCACAATTTTTCCTTGAACTGGAGTGCTGCCTGAGTTTTTTCCATTTATATTTTGCGTTGGATAACCGCATTATTCAGGAAGCATTGCACCCAAAATCTGCTCAAGTTTGTGCTGCTATCTTGCTTTTCTATTTAGATAGATAGATAGATAGATAGATAGATAGATAGATAGATAGATAGATAGATATGAGATAGCTGGATATGGGATACAAAGATATGGGGTAAATGGATAAATAGATGGATAGATAAATCCAAAAATGAAGGCACCACTCCCAAAATAGAAAATTTTGAAAAATGCAATAACCTATATAATGATGCCAATGTTTTGGTGCAATTAAGACTTGAGAAAGGTCCTCAATTGGATAGAAGCATTGCCGTCATTATGGGCTATAACATTTTTCTAAATTTTCTATTTTGGGAGTCCTATATTAATTTTGTATGTATATTATTGGAGAATTGGTTTATGACTGGGAAGCTCTGCGCCCCTGTTCTCACCCTTTTTTTGCTGCTGCTGCCTTGATTTTTGATAGATAGATAGATATTAGATAGATAGATAGACAGACAGACATATAGATATCTAATATATAATTGCCAATCGGCTCTGTCACAGCCTCCGGCGATTGTGTCGCTATCCCACAATCCACCGCGGCCGGAAGGCCACAAACTGCGCTTCCACAAGTGACAAAAACGGCACCACCAGGGAGGTCAGTGGCGATGCAGCCGGGAGATTAGCGGCGCTCACATCGGAACTACGACGACCGCCATATTGGAACACCCAAGTTATGGGTATTCCGATATGGCGGTCGGGATTCATGTCTCCCACCAAGCCGGCTGAGCCAATGAGCATTGCCACGTGGGATTTGAATCCCTCGCCAGGCCACACGGCACCGCTCATTGGCTGAGCTGCCCTCCGGCTGAGGTTTGGCGGGGGATTCAAATCCCCCACCCAAGCCGTGCGGCACCACTCATTGGCTGAGCCGCCCCTGGACGCGTGGCTTTGGCGGGGGATTCAAATCCCGCATGGCACCGCTCATTGGCTCAACCGGCAGGGCAGGGGATTTGAATCTTGCGCTGTTCAAAGTCACACGGGACGCTCATTAGCTGAGCTGCCGCCGGCTGAGCCAATGAGTGGCGTGGGATTCAAATCCCCCACAAAAGCCACGTAGCACTGCTTATTAGCTGAGTCACCCAGCGGCTGATCCAATGATCGGTGCAGGATTCAAATCCCTCACCTCGTCAGCTGTGCCAATGAGCGGTTCCTCACGGGATTTGAATCCCCTGCCAAAGCCGCGAAGCACCGCTCATTGGCTGAGCCGCTGGCTGAGCCAATGAGCGGTGCCGCATGGGATTCAAATCCCCCACCAAGGCACAAGGCACGTGGCTTTGGTGGGGGATTTGACTCCTGTGGTGCTCATTGACTCCTCATTGACTCCTGCAGCGCTCAGCCAATGAGTGGTGCCTCGCGACTTTGGCAGGGGATTTCAATCCCTCGTGGCACTGCTCATTGGCTGAGCCGCCCGCCGGCTGAGCCAATGAGTTTGCCGCATGGGATTTGAATCCCCCGCCAAGGCAGGCGACCAATCAGCTGCTAGCGATATTGGCGCCAGATTTGAATACCGCTAGCAGCTGATGTTCATTTCACCGCACTCCCGATGCAATAGCATCTGGCCTATTTCTAGTGTATGCATATATTATACGTGAAGATCAATGCAGGATATAGTACAATTACCATGAACTTCTTCCTTTCACATAGCCCAAACTCTATGTCTCCATATATACAGCATTCTTTAGCAAAGTAAGGTCTTTTAAGTTCTTTTCCTCCTTGAAAAGAATATTTAGCAAGCCATACATCCTCCCCCTCACACATTGTACTTATAGAAGAATAGAAGAGTTAATTTGGAAACTCTGATATGATCTCCTGTGAAGTAAAATACTGGGCTTTCAATTTAGACATTCACTACTAAACTATATAGTAGACTCAGGTGGTAAAAAAAAAGACTTCTGAGAAAGCAATGAAAGGCCATGAGTTAAATGATTTTCAGCAACCCCTTGCTAATCTCTGATGTACTTGAACACACATCACAAAAGAATGAGGATTCCATAAAAATTCAGACATTGCCGCCTACGAAGACAACATAAAAGGAATTTGTGATGCTGTCAAAGGTCTCCTGGATGACAACATGGAACTTTTTTATATTCCAATCTAGTAACAGTTGACATCTGAAGCGAATGGTGGCTGAAGAATACGCTTACAATATACAATGCACAGTAATATGCTTATTCTTCATATGTGGGCAGCATATTGGGAAGCTTGCAAAAAATGACACAATGAAAAGCAACATATTAAAATGATTTCAACATATTGTATGTGACCATTATTACTAAATATAAAATGCAATTTATAATTTCCTTTAATTTTTTTTTTTTACTAGGGATGGAGTCGACCAAAATTCCCCACAGTTGGGGGTTTTCAGTGGAAATACAGCTCTAGAAACAGCATACAGCACATCCAACCAAGTACTAATTAGGTTTCACAGTGACTTTTCAACTGGAGGATTCTTTGTCCTAAATTTTCATGGTCAGTTTGCAAGACATATGACATGATATTGCATTTGTTTAAAGGAAATTTGTCAGTCGAACACACCTAATTAATCCATCTATATGGGCAAGCAAGTCAAAGAAATTTGAGTAAAATGATGCCTTGATATCTGCAATCTGATGTTTTATTCCCATGAAATCCATAATATGTAGATGAGATATTAATATCTATGGGCTGGACATAGATCTTGTGAGAATCTGCCTCCAGTGCTTTATTTTAAATGAAAAGGGGCTTTACCAATGTGAGACATGTAGATCAGAAGAGTAGACTGCCAGTCATCACATTTATCATAGAAATAATGCCCCCTTTCATTTAAAATAAGCTCTGGGGCAGATTTACAGGGAAATCTATGTCCGGCCCATAGATCTTAATTTAAAAAAAAAAAGTTATAGTCCTCACAATAAAGCAAAGCAAAAATAATTATTTTTTATATAAAATAGTTTTTATCGTATAAAAGCGCCAAAACATAAAAAATGATATAAATGAGGTATCGCTGTAATCGTACTGACCAAAAGAATAAAACTGCTTTATCAATTTTACCAACGGTATAAACATCCCCCCCGAAAAGAAATTGATGAATAGCTATTTTTTGGTCATTCTGCCTCACAAAAATCGAAATAAAAGGCGATTAAAAGAAGTCACATGCCCGAATATGGTACCAATAAAAACGGCAACTTGTCTCGCTAAAAACAAGACCTCACATGACTCTGTGGACCAAAATATGGAAAAATTATAGCTCTCAAATTGTAGAGACACAAAAACTATTTTTTGCAATAAAAAGCGTCTTTTAGTGTGTGACAGCTGCCATTCATAAAAATCTGCTAAAACCCCCCGCTATAAATAGTAAATCCAACCCCCCTTCCTCACCCCCTTAGTTAGGGAAAAATAATAAAATGAAAAAAAAAATTATTTATTTTCATTTTCCCATTAGGGTTGGGGTTAAGGTTAGGGTTGGGGCTAAAGTTAGGGTTTGGGCTAAAGTTAGGGTTAGAGTTTGGATTACATTTACGGTTGGGATTAGGGTTGGGATTAGGGTTATCGGTTTGTCAGAGTTAGGGGTGTGGTTAGGGTTATGGTTGGGATTAGGGTTAGGAGTGTGTTGGAGTTAGGGATTTGGTTAGGGTTGGGATTAGGGTTAGGGGTGTGATGGGGTTAGGGGTGTGCTTGGGATTAGGGTTAGGGGTTGTTCAGGCTAGGAGTGTAGTTAGGGTTATGGTTAGGGTTGGGATTAGGGTTAGGGGTGTGTTTGGGTTAGGGTTTCAGTTAGAATTGGGGGGTTTTCACTGTTTAGGCACACCAGGGGCTCTCCAAATGCGACATGGTGTCCAATCTCAATTGCAGCCAATTCTGCGTTGAAAAAGTAAAACAGTGCTCTTTCCCTTCCGAGCTCTCCTGTGCGCCCAAACAGGGGTTTACCACAACATATGGGGTATCAGCATACTCAAGACAAATTGGACAACAACTTTTGGGGTCCAATTTATCTTGTTACCCTTGGAAAAATAAAAATTTGGGGGCTAAAAAAATCATTTTTGTGGGAAAAAAATTATTTTTTATTTTCACGGCTCTGCGTTATAAACTGTAGTGAAACACTTGAGGGTTCAAAGTTCTCACAACAATATCTAGATAAGTTCCTTGGGGGGTCTAGTTTGAAATATGGGGTCACTTGTGGGGGGTTTCTACTGTTCGGGTACATCAGGGGCTCTGCAAATGCAATGTGACGCCTGCAGACCATTCCGTCTAAGTCTGCATTCCAAACAGTGCTCCTTCCCTTCCGAGCTCTGCCATGCGCCCAAACGGTGGTTCCCCTCCACATATGGGGTATCAGCGTACTCAGGACAAATTGGACAGCAACTTTTGGGGTCCAATTTCTCCTCTTACCCTTGGGAAAATACAAAACTGGGGGCCAAAATATAATTTTTGTGGGAAAAAAAGAATTTTTATTTTCACGGCTCTGTGTTATAAACTTCTGTGAAGCACTTGGTGGGTCAAAGTGCTCACCACACATCTACATGCAGGACAAATTGCACAACAAGTATTTGGGTCCAATTTCTTCTGTTACCCTTGGGAAAATAAAAAATTGGGGGCGAAAACATCAAAAAAATATGTTTTTCTATTTTTACGGTTCTACATTATAAACTTCTGTGAAGCACTTGGTGGGTCAAAGTGCTCACCACACATCTAGATAAGTTCCTTAGGGGGTCTACTTTCCAAAATGGTGTCACTTGTGGGGGGTTTAAATGTTTAGGCACATCAGGGGCTCTCCAAACGCGACATGGCGTCCTATATCAATTCCAGTCAATTTTGCATTGAAAAGTCAAAGTGTGCTCTTTCCCTTCCAAGCTCTGCCATGCACCCAAACAGTGGTTTACCCCCACATATAAGGGTACTCAGGACAAATTGTACAACAACAACATTTGGGGTCCATATACTCCTGATACCCTTAGTGAATAAAACAAATTGGAGCTGAAGTAAATTTTTTATGAAAAAAAGCAAAATGTTCATTTTTTTTAAACATTCCAAAAATTCCTGTGAAACACCTTAAGGGTTAATAAACTTCTTGAATGTGGTTTTGAGCACCTTGAGGGGTGCAGTTTTTAGAATGGTGTCACACTTGGGTATTTTCTATCATATAGACCCCTCAAAGTGAATTCAAATGTGATGTGGTCCCTAAAAAAAATGGTGTTGTAAAAGTGAGAAATTGCTGGTCAACTTTTAAGTTTTAACCCTTATTAATTTTCAAAATTATTGCCAAATTTCTGTTTTTTTCACAAATAAACGCAGTTAATATCAAAGAAATTTTACCACTATCATGAAGTACAATATGTCACAAGAAAACAATGTCAGAATCATCAGGATCCCTTGAATCTCTCCAGAGTTATAACCTCATAAAGGGACAGTGGTCAGAATTGTAAAAATTGGCCCGGTCATTAAAGTGCAAACCACGCTTGAGGATTAAGGGG
Organism: Ranitomeya variabilis; assembly: GCF_051348905.1. Classification (NCBI taxonomy): domain Eukaryota; kingdom Metazoa; phylum Chordata; class Amphibia; order Anura; family Dendrobatidae; genus Ranitomeya; species Ranitomeya variabilis. The sequence continues at coordinate 832,097,897 of NC_135233.1, forward strand.
TTAAAGGTTTAGAAAACTAAACTTATTTTTCTATTTCATAAACAATTTCTTTAAAATATTGTACAGGTATTTGCCAATACGCCTTTAATTATACAAATTTATATCCATGCAACGTGCATGTCAATTATAAGGTATGCTCAGCAACATCAACAAAGCAGATGGAAAAGTTGCCTGTGAGTAAAAAAAAAATAGTTTTCCAATATTCTCTCTTAGTATGAAAATATTCATCAATTTTGAGAATATTCAGCACAATTTACCATAAATGTAACATATTACCATGCCTACATTTCTAATTCAATTGGAAATTAACACCTGTTTTTTTTTTCATTGCAGCTTATGCATTAAAAAAATGTCCGCCACCAGTGGTTGTTTTAGAAGCTGATATCATTTCAGATGATGACGATTTTGAAATAGGTATTGCATCTTACTTTGCCAGCTCTCCTGCTTCATGTTCCAACTATTTTCTAATTTAATCATAAAAATTTTTATAAGTGCAAAATGCTTAAATGTCAACCACTATATAATTGACATCAGTAGGTACTTAACAGTGATTAATAGATCATGATGATAGGCTGCCATTCTCCTTAACAAATGCACCTACCTAAAAATTTAGCAAATGTGTGTGGAGCCAAAAATATAACACCCAACATTCCCCACTGGGAATATAACTACTGAAAGGAGTGAGAAAATGCATGAACAAGAGGCAGGCAACAGAGGCAAGGACCAGCAGGGGTAAGAAAGGAAGACATGTTTGGCAGTCTCTATAAACTATAATTAAAATGAACCAGTCAAAAGGATTGTGCACAGTAACCTGTAGACCGTGTCAGGTTGGCGCTGTTATACTGGTTAAAATTATACCTTGGTTGATGAAATCCGTCTTGTGGTTGTTTAATCTTTATTTTCAGTTTTGAGTTAATGATATGCTCGTGCTTCGGGGCAGGCCTACGGAGGTGATCTCAATGTGGTGCTCTACTTAGGTATTCATGTGGCTTCTAACAGGTCACTGATCCCTCAGTGAACTGCCCCTTCTTTACATAATGAACATTATGTATATATATATATATATATATATATATATATACATATTCACTGCTCAAAATAATAAAGGGAACACTTAAACAACATAATCTATATATAATTGTCTAAGGGTTTTTCTGTCTGTCTGTCTGTCCATGAAATCCCATGTCTCTGATTGGTTGCGGCCTCGACCAATCAGCGACGGGCACAGTCTGTCGCGAATTCACCTCGACCAATCAGCGACGGGCACAGTATCGACGTACACTCACTGGCCACTTTATTAGGTACACCTGTCCAACTTCTTGTTAACACTTAATTTCTAATCAGCCAATCACATGGCGGCAACTCAGTGCATTTAGGCATGTAGACATGGTCAAGACAATCTCCTGCAGTTGAAACCGAGCATCAGTATGGGGAAGAAAGGTGATTTGAGTGCCTTTGAACGTGGCATGGTTGTTGGTGCCAGAAGGGCTGGTCTGAGTATTTCAGAAACTGCTGATCTACTGGGATTTTCACGCACAACCATCTCTAGGGTTTACAGAGAATGGTCCGAAAAAGAAAAAAAATCCAGTGAGCGGCAGTTCTGTGGGCGGAAATGCCTTGTTGATGCCAGAGGTCAGAGGAGAATGGGCAGACTGGTTCGAGCTGATAGAAAGGCAACAGTGACTCAAATCGCCACCCGTTACAACCAAGGTAGGCCTAAGAGCATCTCTGAACGCACAGTGCGTCGAACTTTGAGGCAGATGGGCTACAGCAGCAGAAGACCACACCGGGTACCACTCCTTTCAGCTAAGAACAGGAAACTGAGGCTACAATTTGTACAAGCTCATCGAAATTGGACAGTAGAAGATTGGAAAAACGTTGCTTGGTCTGATGAGTCTCGATTTCTGCTGCGACATTCGGATGGTAGGGTCAGAATTTGGCGTAAACAACATGAAAGCATGGATCCATCCTGCCTTGTATGGAGCATCTTTGGGATGTGCAGCCGACAAATCTGCGGCAACTGTGTGATGCCATCATGTCAATATGGACCAAAATCTCTGAGGAATGCTTCCAGCACCTTGTTGAATCTATGCCACGAAGAATTGAGGCAGTTCTGAAGGCAAAAGGGGGTCCAACCCGTTACTAGCATGGTGTACCTAATAAAGTGGCCAGTGAGTGTAGATGTAATAATGGTTGCCATGGCGACGATGATGTCATAAAGGTTGCCTCGACCAATCAGCGACGGGCACAGTCTGCTGCGAATTCTGGAATCATCATTGTCCATATACTACGGGGACATGCATATTCTAGAATACCCGATGCATTAGAATCGGGCCACAGTCTAGTATCTATATATATAATTGTCCTGGGCTCGACCAATCAACGACGAGCACAGCATGGTGACGATGATGTCATAATGGAAATCCCGCGTCTCTGATTGGTCGAGGCTGCCAGGCCTCGACCAATCAACGACGAGCACAGCATGGCGACGATGATGTCATAATGGAAATCCCGCGTCTCTGATTGGTCGAGGCTGCCAGGCCTCGACCAATCAGCGACGGGCACAGTATCGACGTAGATGTCATAATGGTTGCCATGCCGACGATGATGTCAAAAAGGTTGCCTCGACCAATCAGCGACGGGCACAGTCGGAATCATCATTGTCCATATACTACGGGGACATGCATATTCTAGAATACCCGATGCGTTAGAATCGGGCCACAATCTAGTATATATATATATATATCTATATATATAATTGTCTAAGGGTTTTTCTGTCTGCCTGTCTGTCTGTCTGTCCTGGAAATCCTGCGTCTCTGATTGGTCGAGGCCGCCAGGCCTCGACCAATCAGCGACGGGCACAGCATGGTGACGATGATGTCATAAAGGTTGCCTCGACCAATCAGAGACGGGCACAGTCTGCCGCGAATTCACCTCGACCAATCAGCGACGGGTACAGTATCGACATAGATGTCATAATGGTTGCCATGGCGACGATGATGTCATAAAGGTTGCCTCGACCAATCAGCGACGGGCACAGTCTGCCGCGAATTCTGGAATCATCATTGTCCATATACTACGGGGACATGCATATTCTTGAATACCCGATGCGTTATAATAGGGCCACAATCTAGTATATATATATATATATATATATATATATATATATATATATATATATATATATATATATACACACACACAATTAAATCAAACTTTTGTGAAATCAAACTGTCCACTCAGGAAGCAACACTGTTTGACAATCAATTTCACATGCTGTTGTGCAAATGGAATAGACAACAGTTGGAAATTATTGGCAATTATCAACACACTCAATAAAGGAGTGGTTTTGCAGGTGGGGACCACAGACCTCATCTCAGTACCAATGCTTTCTGGCTGATGTTTAGGTCACTTTTGAATGTTGGTTGTGCTTTTACACTCGTGGTAGCATGAGACGGACTCTACAACCCACATAAGTGTCTCAGGTAGTACAGCTCATCCAGGATCGCCCATCAATGCGAGCTGTGGCAAGATGGTTTGCTGTGTCTGTCAGTGTAGTGTCCAGAGGCTGGAGGCGCTACCAGGAGACAGGCCAGTACACCAGGAGAAGTGGAGGGGGCCGTAGGAGGGCAACAACCCAGCAGCAGGACCGCTACCTCAGCCTTTGTGCAGGAGAAACAGGAGGAGCACTGCCAGAGCCCTGCAAAATTACCTCCAGCAGGCCACAAATGTGCATGTGTCTGTAAAAATGGTTAGAAACTGACTCCATGAGGATAGTCTGAGTGCCCGACATCCACAGATGGGGGTTGTGCTCACAACCCAACACCGTGCAGGACGCATGGCCTTTGCCACAGAACACCAGGATTGGCAAATTCGCCACTGGCACCCTGTTCTCTTCACAGATGAAAGCAGGTTCACACTGAGCACATGTGACAGAGGTGACAGAGTCTGGAGAAGCCATGGAGAGCGATCTGCTGCCTGTAACATCCTTCAGCATGACCGGTTTGGCAGTGGGTCAGTAATGGTGTGTGGTGGCATTTCTTTGGAGGGCCGCACAGCCCTCCATGTGCTCGCCAGAGGTAGCCTGACTGTCACTAGGTACAGAGATGAGATCTTCAGACCCCTTGTGAGACCATATGCTAGTGCGGTTGGCCCTGGGTTCCTCCTAATGCAGGGCAATGCCAGGAAATCTAAAAATAAAGATTAAACAACAACCACAAGATGGATTTCATCATCCAAGGTATCATTTTAATCAGTATAACAGTGCTGACCTGACACTGTGTGTAGGTTACTGTGCACAATCCTGCTGGCAGGTTCCCGTTTAAGCATCTGCTGGTATAAACTGTAATATGGGCACATGTGGATTGCAAAAATACCTGTGGCTTGTGCTGAGTGTAAGGGGGATAACATTGGTGACACAGGTTGTAATGGTTGCATCTCTGGCTAGGGCAAACTTTTATTTCCTTATAAATTATTTTTATTGATTTTCAAAAGAAGGATATACCATCTGACAATAGTGTAGTCAAAACTGTTGTAGAAAGTATAGTCCATGAGTAACATCAGATGAAACAACATCTATACAAATGCTAGTTGGCAAATACTAATACTAACAAGTGAGATTGAATAATATAATAAGTAGCTTTCTGAGTATCAAAGTACAACAATGTTCAATGAGGTGGCACAATAGCAGTAAAAATGTATCTTTTTAGTTGAAACATAACAAACTTAGAAAACAGAGGATGATTGGATGGGTTACCTGTCCACCAGAGGTTCTGGCCTAGCTGCAAGTACAAAATGCTTACAATGCATATGAGAAGACAAGAACGGTAATACTACTGGCCAACCAGATACCACTGAATAGACTATTGTATTAGATGCTATCATATAGAGGGGGATCAGGAGGGTATAAATTTACTTAACTGGACTCAGGGAGACCAATATCCTTTAAAAGACCACTCCGCAATTTTTTTAATTGCCCCACTTTGTTAGAAATCAGTATGTGGGTGTAGTCTATGCATAAAATTACATTCTGGCCACTGTCTTCTGCTATTTCCAGCTGTGCTCCAGTCCCTTTCAAGCATCATATGACAGCAGCTCAGGCTTTATGGCTCACATAGTGGACCGATAGTTCCTTTCCTAAAGTAAGGCTATAAGAGCCTCGTTCTGAGGTTCATATACAAACACTGGGAAAGTGACCTCCGGTCTGCATAGAAAATGCTGTGTGAGCTGGCTGTTAAAGGGCCACTGTCACCCCCTCCAGCCGTTATAAACTAAAAGAGCCACCTTGTGCAGCAGTAATGCTGCATTCTAACAAGGTGGCTCTTTTAGTTTTTGCTTCTGTTATTCCCTCAATAAAGCGTTTTATAATTTTCCCCAAATACCTGTCTTTGTACCTGGAGGCAGGTCTGAAGCCTCCTCTGTGAAGCGCCCAACTGCCGTCACTCATCTCTTCTGGGGCGATGGTCGCCGCCCCCTGTGCGCTGTTCTTCTTAAATCCGGCGCCTGTGCTGTGCGTGCCTGCCTGGGGCAGGCGCAGTGTTCATTGGCCGTCATAGCTCAGATGCCGGGTGCCTGACTGCGCCTGTGCGGGCAGTGCGGCCACCCTGTTACTGAATCCCCGCCCCGCACTGTGTTATGCATTATGCACAGTGCGGGGCTGGGATTCCTGGGCATGCGCACTGCGCTTGTCAGACGCTCCCCCAGGTTCCCCGCCTTCCAGCGTCGGTCTGTGCAGGAATCTGCCCAGGAATCCCAGCCCCGCACTGTGCATAATGCATAACACAGTGCGGGGCGGGGATTCAGTAACAGGGTGGCCGCACTGCCCGCACAGGCGCAGTCAGGCACCCGGCATCTGAGCGATGACGGCCAATGAACACTGCGCCTGCCCCAGGCAGGCACGCACAGCGCAGGCGCCGGATTTAAGAAGAACAGCGCACAGGGGGTGGCGACCATCGCCCCAGAAGAGATGAGTGACGGCAGTTGGGTGCTTCACAGAGGAGGCTTCAGACCCGCCTCCAGGTACAAAGATAGGTATTTGTGGAAAATTATAAAACGCTTTATTGAGGGAATAACAGAAGCAAAAACTGAAAGAGCTACCTTGTTAGACTGCAGCATTACTGATGCACAAGGTGGCTCTTTTAGTTTATAACGGCTGGAGGGGGTGACAGTGGCCCTTTAACAATTCCAGTTACACAATGTTGGAGAGAACAGGAGCAGAACAGGAAATATCAAAAGACCTTCACTTATAAGTATTTTAAACCACTCAATACACACACCATACTATTTGCTAATGGAGCTGTGTGTGCCTTCTATTTTAGCCACTGGCTAATTCTTCCAATTGGAACATGAAGTTTGCATTTTGTATCCTCTGGTTAAACAATGGAGGTGTTTGGGAATTCCAGTAATTACCGTAGTTAACAGAATCCTAGCAGCTGCAAGCAAGTGTCTGATTATTGGGAGTTTGAGTTTTCAGATTCTATCCTCAAATAGTACTGATGGGCAGATTTTCGAGGATTCTGGAATGTAAATTTTGAAAATCTGTGGCATTTCCATGACATAAGGAAAAAAATTGAAAAGTCAGAAAAGCCCTGTAGGGTCTTTTCTGGGTAGTAAAATGAGACTAAACTTGCACAGTTGTGCTCATCTGGTAGAGTTGTGTGCACACAACCACGAATGAGGCTTAGACTGCTGCAGATACACAGGAGACATCAAGAGAAACTGTGTTAATTTGTGCTGCCGTCAATACTGGTGAGAATATACAAAAAAGGTTGCACTCTATCTTGCCAAAGCATGTCTAATATGAAATACATGAAATATGAATAGCAAACATTAGGAAAATATTTGAGAGGCGCTCTGCACAAATTTGATCAAATAGTGTGAGCCCATCACCCATCGTCAAGGTGGTCTCATTAAACTGATGGGTCCCTGACCTCCCTGTCCAAATGTGAACACTTACCGAAGGCTAATGTCTGTATGCATGGGTGAATGTGGACACCTCTGTCAGCAAAGCCTACATATGGGTTGGCCGGAACCAAGTGTGATTAGATGTAATTAAAAACCACATGGTGACGGGAGGAGTGCACAGTCAGTAAGCTATGGGCACACGCTTGACAGATAGGATCAGGATGCGCGCTGCGGTTTAGGTAATGAACACTGCATGCACACGCCCCTGCACATTCTCTGTCTGCACTTTTAAAGGGCCCACACCCCTAAAAAATGCAGAATTTTTTTTTCTTCTTTTCTTCTTCTCCTTCTCTCCTGCCCCCAGAGACAAGGGCCCACTGGGATTTCCTCGATACCCCGCCAGGCCAGTTCAACCCTGCTTATGTGTTATTATGTTCCCAAATTCCATTGTAACCTCCCTGTAGTAATATATTCATATTTTTTTTACTCTGGTTGTTAATTTGCTATCTTAAAATTCAATCATATATTAATATTTTTGTGACAGAACAGTATAAAAACATAGACTGCAAATCCAAAAATGATACATTGATCTAATGCCACTAGGCAAAAATTAAAAAAACTGAACAGGTTCTTAGTTTAACATGCTGATCAAACTATCTAAAGCCCACCACCACTTCACAGTGAACTTATAAGTGGGTCCCTAACCAAAAAGGTCCAGCGCCATAAGCAAACTACTGACGCAGTGATGGTGCACCAGCAGGGTGGACAACCTAGTGCCTCACAGCACCCATGCTGCAGGACTGAGTCCCCATGACTTCAGGCCACACCACGGTACAGGCACAACACCTCAGCAACAATGACCACCACAGAAGCAACAATGGCCACCACACAGCACAAACACCAGGTGAATAGATGTAAAAAAAACCTCACCTTCCACAAGCTCTCTGTTTGTAAAGTGATAGCAAATATTTTTGGAACTCTTCTTGCAGTCTCCTGTTAATGTTTTTTAAATGCATAACTTCTTGTTGATAAAAATAAAAAGTATATAAAAAATCCAGTCTAATTTTTAAAACAAGATAATAGCCTAATAATCAGTTGGCTAGTCCTGGTTCTCCAGAGGAAACGTTTTATTGAAGAATAAAATAAATAAAGGTTTACATTCTTAGGTTTACCACATGGGGTGCCGCCAGCTAGCCTTCAGGTTCAGAGTCCACATACTCTCTGTGCCACGTGCATTTAAATAGTCTAACATAAAAATTCTTGAATGAAAAGGTAGTAGTCACAGTTCAAAAAAGGGAATCTGTCAAGGTTTTGGCTTCCCCATCTGACAGCAGAAACACTTAATCCAGTGATGTATCACTTACTTTGTGTTTGCTGCAGTTTTTATAAAATCACCGTTTTATCTGCTTCAGATCTACCAATTCTCTGAATCCTGGGCTCTGTATAATCCCGCCCACACCATTGATTGGCAGCTTTCTACTTACACTATGCATAGGCAGAAAGCTGACAATTAGTGGTGGAGACAGGTTATACAAGGCTTATAAATATGAAGGACTACAATACAGCAGGTTTACTAGTCCTCTAGTGATAATCTCCTGCTTATAAAAAGTAACTTTATCAAAATTATACCAAGAAGCTCAGCAAGTGACCCTACATCATGCTGCTCTCAGATTGGGCGATAAACCCTGGTCACAGATTCCCATTAACGCAGTAAAATATTTAATCTCCCAGTGAAAGTGACATCTATGTAAGAACAAGTTGACGTAAAAATATACAACAGAAAAATATATATGAAATAAAACATAACGAGATGTTCAGAAAAAATGTCTTTATTTGTGGCCTCTAGTATGTGTATATATAGTTGATTTGCTTGACATACTACAGCAGCTAATGATTTTTTTTAATAGCCATCACAAAAATTCCTATTGTGACCATGGACCAGACACCACTGTAGTCTGATCCTGCAGTCTAACTCCATTCCATTTCCATCTTAATTGCTTATCTTACAAATGTACTGTACAGTATGTCTGGAGGAACTGAGGGATGTGTTGAAAGGAGAATTACTACAGTATCAGACTACACAGGTTTGATGTTGTCTGTTACTATGGAGACACATGAAATTGCAAAGGAACTGTAGACATGCAATTTTTTTTAATACTGTTGGAAAAATTGCTCCAATCCTTCAAGTGCACTGATGATCACCTTTATACACTAAAAATACCTTAATTGTGCTCTAGCTGGTTTTGTTACCCATTATATTGCATTCGAAAATGTAACAAGTTCAATATAAAATGAAGCTAATTTCAGCTGTTTTATCTTTTTAGGTGATTTTGTAAAATATAAATGCCATCCAGGGTTTACCTTAGTGGGAAATGACATTTTGACCTGTAAGTTAGTTACCCAACTACAGTTTGAGGGCTCCTTGCCTACCTGTGAAGGTAAGTCTCGCATTTCACAGTACTATAGTTACAGTAGTATAATTAGCATGCAGAGCTTTTTAGTTCTATGGGAATATTCGTGCATGCGATTTGCATTATTACTGACTGTTAAAATTAATTGTTCTCTCGTGGCTTCCTGTGATTGGTGAATATAATTATTTAAAGCTTTTCTTGAGGATGTTCTTAGTTGATAATGTGGAAAGTATTGTTTTCTCTTGAGCTGTAAGTGGAAATTAAGCTTTTCTGAGCCATTAATAAGCTAAGAGCTATACAATACTGTAAGTCAAAACTGCAGATATTGCCCGTAATCTATAGTGTGCAGAGTGAATTGTGTCCCTTCTGTAATATATATATATACATACATTCAGTACAGACCAACAATTTGGACACACCTTGTTAGGGGTCGAGTTCCCGCCTCTGCACAGGGGGAATCTCGGGCCATCTCCACTGCGGTCTCCCATTCGTCTCCTGCCACATTGGAGCATGCTCAGCGGAGATGTCGGTCCCAGCGTCTTGCTCATTCTGACTCTGTGCAAAGGGTTACTGCTGCTTTTCCAGCTTCTGCCATTGAAACCAGTGCTGGGCAGTGGTGAGCAGATGCTTTTGGGACTAAGTCCTGCTTTTCCCCTTCTGAGCATGCCCAGGGTAAGATCTCTCATTGGAAATCGAGGGTCACATGCTTGGATACTGCAGCAAAGCCCATTGGTTCTCCAGGAAGGTCCTGAAGGTGCTCAGGCTTTGTGGCAGCCTCTCATTGGTCCTTCTAGGAAGGTCTTGTACTTGCTGCAGCTATAAAAGGTTTTCATGGCTGCACGGCCATGCGCTAGTATCAATCCAAATATGTGCTTTGCGCCAGTGTGGTTATGTATGAATGTATTTAGGGACCCAGCTGAAATAAGTCCCTAGAATACTGGCACCTCCGATGAGGAGATTGCTTGTGTGCATAACCACTGACTGCTATCAGTTCGGCAGTAAGCTTGTGCTCCTGTGAGGCTAACATGGCACAGTGCTTTCCTCTCATGGCTACTCTGTGAAGTAACAGAGCTAGTCTATACCGCCAAACAGTGCCACCTTTTACTAGCAGCAGGTTCCTCCTGCACGGTGAACCCCAGGCTGCGAACGCACCAATTATAATAAACGTCTATATTTACTCGGTGTGTTCCGCTAGCCCTAACACACCTTCTCATTTAAAATTTTTCTGTATTTTCATGACTATGAGAATTGTACATTCACACTGAAGGCATCAAAACTATGAATTAACACATTTGGAATTATATACTTAACAAAAAAGTGAGAAACAACTGAAATTATGTCTTAAATTCTATGTTCTTCAAAATAGCCACCTTTTGCTTTGATGACTGCTTTGCACACTCTTGGCATTCTCTTGATGAGCTTCAAGAGGTAGTCACCGGGAATGGTTTTCAATTCACAGGTGTGCCCTGTCAGGTTTAGTAAGTGGAATTTCTTGCATTATAAATGAGGTTGGAATCATCACTTTTGTTGTGCAGAAGTCTGGTGGATACACAGCTGATAGTCCTACTGAATAGACTGTTAGAATTTGTACTACGGCAAGAAAAAAGCAGCTAAGTAAAGAAAAACGAGTGGCCATCATTACTTTAAGAAATGAAGGTCAGTCAATCCAAAAAATTGGGAAAACTTTGAACCAGTCCCCAAGTGCAGTGCCAAAAACCATCAGGTGCTAAAAAGAAACTGGCTCACATGAGGACCGCCCCAGGAAAGGAAGACCAAGAGTCACCTCTGCTTCTGAGGATAAGTTTATCCGAGTCACCAGCCTTAGAAATCACAGGTTAACAGCAGCTCAGATTAGAGACCAGGTCAATGCCACACAGAGTTCTAGCAGCAGACACATCTCTACAACAACTGTTAAGAGGAGACTTTGTGCAGCATGCCTTCATGGTAAAATAGCTGCTAGGAAACCACTCCTAAGGACAGGCAATAAGCAGAAGAGATTTGTTTGGGCTAAAGAACAGAAGGAATGGACATTAGACCAATGGAGATCTGTGCTTGGGTCTGATGAGTCCAAATTTGAGATCTTTGGTTCCAACCACCGTGTCTTTGTGTGATGCAGAAAAGGTGAACGGATGGACTCTACATGCCTGGTGTGATGGTGTGGTGCTTTGCTGGTTACACTGTTGGAGATTTATTCAAAATTGAAGGCATACTGAACCAGCATATCTACCACAGCATCTTGCAGCGGCATGCTATTCCATCCGGTTTGCATTTAGTTGGACCATCATTTATTTTTCAACAGGACAATGACCCCAAACACACCTCCAGGCTGTATACGGGCTATTTGACCAAGAAGGAGAGTGATGGGGTGCTACGCCATATGACCTGGCCTCCACAGTCACCAGACCTGAACCCAATCAAGATGGTTTGGGGAGAGCTGGACTGCAGAGTGAAGGCAAAAGGGCCAAAAGGTGCTAAGCATCTCTGGGAACTCCTTCAAGATTGTTTGAAGACCATTCCCGGTGACTACCACTTGAAGCTCATCAAGAGAATGCAAAGAGTGTGCAAAGCAGTCTTCAAAGCAAAAGGTGGCTACTTTGAAGAACATAGAATATAAGACATAATTTCAGTTGATTCAAACTTTTTTGTTAAGTTTATAATTCCACATGTGTTAATTCATAGTTTTGATGCCTTCAGTGTGATTGTACAATTTCCATAGTCATGAAAATACAGAAAAATCTTTAAATGAGAAGGTGTGTCCAAACTTTTGATCTGCACTATATATTTAGCCTTTACTGGCTATTAAAATAGGGGGACCCCCAAAAAATGATGCGGAGTCCCTCTATAATTAATAGGCAGAAAAGGCTATGCAGACAGCTGTTGGCTGATATTCATAGCCCAGAAAGGGGCCATGGTTTTTGGCCCCCCGGCTACAAATACCAGCTCACAGTCGCCCCAGAAATGGCACATCTGTAAGATGAGCCAATTCCGGCACTGAGCCTCTCTCCTCCCACTGCCCTGTTGTGTTGGCATATGGTGTAATAGGGGGTTAGTGTCACCTTTTGTATTGTAAGGTGACATCAAGCCTGCTAAGCAATGGAGAGGTGTCAATAAGACACCTATCCATTACTAATCTTATAGTTGTTAATGGGTTAAAAAAGACACAGGCAGAAAAAAAGTATTTTAATGAAATAAAACAATAAATACAGTTTGCCATCTTTATTGTTCTCCTAATCCATGTGACGCCCTAGATCTCCTGTAAAAAATAAAAAATAAAAAAACACAATATACCATACCTGTCCAGCGTTCAGTCCCACGCTATAATAATCTATATTTGGAGGATATATAATTTACAACCAGGATCGGTGCTAGTGCAACCGGCTCGGCTGTAATCTACTGATGAATGAATAAGAAGCTGCCGGCGCAGCATCAGTGACTATCGTGACATCACTGAGGCTGCGCATCCTCATAGCCTGACCCACAGTGAACTCTGGACCATGGGAAAATGTACTGACATCAATCCCACAAACATTACCCCACTTGCCACCGCTGCATGGCAAATGGGAAGAGTGGGGCAAAGTGCCAGAATAGGTGCATCTCATAGATGAACCTTTTCTGGGCAGCTGTGGGCTGCTATCTTTAGGCTGGGGGCCTATATCAATGGCTCCTTACCAGTCTGAGAATAGCAGCCCCCAGCTGTGAGCTTTAGCAAGGCTGCTTGTCAAAAATGTGGGGGATCCTACGCCATTTTTTAAATTATTTTTTTAAATAATTAAAAACACAGCGTGGGGACCACTCTATTTTTGCTAACCAACCCTGCAGAAGCTTACAGCTAAGGGTTGCAGCCCCCAGCTGTGAGTTTTGTCTGGCTGGTTAAAAAAAATCGGAGGGAACCCATGTCAGGTTTTTCATTTCCTTAGGTCACAGGCGGCAGCTGTGGAATACCGCAATCATCCGCACCGACAGTCACTTTTATTACCGGCAGCAGGTGTCGGAGGATGGGGTAAGAGTCCCAAAAGCCCCACCTGTTGTCACTCGGACTTTAATATATCGCTCATCATTCTCCACTGCTCGCTGGCAGAGTTGGGGAGAATGATGAGAGTCAGCTTAAGCACCTGCCGCCAGGGAACAGTGCTTACTGTAGTGCTTCTTCCGGTGGCTGTCCGTGTGGTACTGATGCGGCACACGGGTGGCCCACATTTGCCACACGAGTGCCGCACATAGTACACACACAGACACAAGGACACATATCACCGGTACTGTTTTTTCTGGTACTGGAAATATGAGGATGTGTGAAATTGGCCTTAGTGTGAGCATCAAAGGCAGGGACATGACATATGAAGGAAATCTAAGTCATATGTTGTGAAGGGGTTAAAGGCATCCTGTCATGTCCCAAAATGCTATTAAAGATTCAGATATGAGGATTAGTGTGCAGATAAACAGCATTCTAAGGCTGCCAAGGAGCTGCATAGAAAGTGTGGCTGCTGGGAGAAATTGAACTTCCAGACAGCCTCCAGCTTTCAGTGATAGAGGCACGTCCGGCACGACTTCGGTTGCCACTCGGTAATTTAATGAGCGATGGCTGAAAGCACTCCCTGGCACATTGCAGAGTCATGTCAGTCAATGTATGGAGGTGTGCTTTTAACCAACACTCAAAAAATACTCAGTGGTGACTGATGCTGATCTTTCTGTCTATTTGACTGAAAGTAAACGGCATCTGGAAGGAATAAAGTTAATTTCTTCTTGGTAGCATTCAGGAAGCTTTAGAATTCCATCAGCCTGCAGATAACCCCATGTCTGCAGGATCTTAGCATTTGGAGACATGACAGGTTCCCCTTATGATACTACAAATATTGCATCTACAGGTACGGCAAGGAATAGTACACTTTATAGCTCTGCCAATTTAGGATAACTCTTGAGATCTTTTAAAAGAGACTAGTATTGTAAGATTGTAACCTAGATAATATCTCAACATTAGTATAGTTTACTGGATCATTGGTGTGAAAAATATCTATACTTTTAATGTCTTTCTTATTAATAAACTGTCTATTTTAACTAAATATCTGCCCTCACATATATATTGTTTCAATCATGGATATTAATGTTGAGATAACAACAAAGACAGTTACTGAGAGGTCAAGCAAGTGGTTACATTTAGGTTTCAGTTACCAAGAAATCTATGAAAATTTGCATGTAAAGGTGAATTATAAGTACGCACTGAAAACACATGAGGATTGTTGAGGCAGAATAGCATTTATAAATATTAAAATGTATTTTAGCTTAACAATGGATCCCCCAAGTGTAACCAAAATTAGTCATTCTTACATACTTGAAGTTAAAGCTGCAGCTGTCAGGTCTCACATATTGGCGGTTTCATTTTTTCCTTCTTGTACCTGTACACTTGATCACGACTTTCAATAAGGTCACTACATGAGGGAAAACATTGAAATCAAGACTTTTTTTATGAGAAAAGTATTGAAACTTTAATAACAGTAATTCTTTCTTAGTAACTGTTTCAGGCTTTGGTAAGAATTAGAATCTTTCTGCTTACTAAAACCTAATACTGTTGCACTCGGCGTAAATGAATGGGAATAACCCTATTTCAGAATGTTACAAATATATTTTAACTAAGAATAAAATAGAAAAATGTCTTAACAAACAATTTTATGCACATGCAATAAAGTGACACAGGCCAGTAAAAATAGGTACAAATACAGCGCAATGCATACAAAATATCAGTCAACTATACAAAGGGCTGTTTAAAAAGTTACTGCATGTGATATGAAGGATACGGAATCATTTTGTAGCGGATGAAATTTGTGATGAATTTACAAAAAATATTGAATTCTTAATGGATTTGATTCTCAAAAATACAGAGAAATAGCAGTCAGCTACTGTAGTTGCCTTTTTAATAAATGTTTTGAGTGCTGGGCTGGGGTTAAAACATAATACATATTAACACATTGACCTCTGATGTCATTATACTGGGCAGCCCGCATGAAGCCAGATGACCAGTCAGTGAATATCTGCTGAAGATATTACTGAGATGCTAAGGGAACGTCCCTAGGACACTAATATATATATATATATATATCATAGAATTTTATTAATTGGGGTACATATATATTAGTAGGCAGCGCTGAAAGAATAAACTCAGCGGCCAATGTGTTAAATACTCACCTTTCCTATGCCTGCCCTTCACTAAACTCAACTTTGTTTTAATTCAAATGGACTTTGTTACAACTGTACATCACATGGCAAGAAAAGCAACTATACAGGGTGAACATGGATGCTCGAGAAATACAAAATTAGCACTACAACATTTTATCTAAGGACTATTGGGTGTTTTGGAAGTTGAAACTCCATGAATAAAAAGTAATGTAATAGTTTAGTGATATCACATTACATATAATAATAGACCATTAAACCCATGCCACTTCCTGGAATTACATACACTAAGTTACCTTTTATTCTCTTGACTTGTAGATCTCAAGAATATGGTTTGTAGAAAGCATTTAAATATAATAATAGCTTTTGAAGTGTCATAATAGAGCAAAATTGTCCTGTAATGGAAAATATTTTCCAATGTTAAGTGATATAAGTTGTGTCCACTTGACAGGAGAAACGCAAATAATGAAATATCGCCAATAAACCTCAATAATGCATTTTGGGATCAGTCTAAGATCATTATGCCCTATTCTTTCTCATTGTTCTAAAATTCTGCCCTGATTGTATTTACACACATCTTCAAGACAAGCAAAGCTATTTTTACTAGCACTTCACATTTGCCAAAGCAATCTAATTTGCCTCTCTCAACCTGTTGATAGGTAAACATTTTCCTGAAAAATAGAAAATTCTAAATATATTTGTATAATAAATGATAATTGTCTGGCTTCGATCATGGCTCATGTGATGTATTTAATGCTGAATCTGTAGGCTGTAAATAATTGAGCGCTGTCTGCATACGAAATCTCTTCTATTTTATTTTTAGCAACTTCCTGATAGTAACAATAATTATGTTTTTCTCATTGATCATTCAGTTAAGGGAAGTGGTAAAGTTTATTGTTTGCAGCTTGGTGAGCAGGTCTTTAATTTTACTGCCCGTCAGAAAGCATCCATTGTGAAATTTGGAAACATTCCTAGATTCTGTTATTCTGAATAACATGTCTCTTTTTTTTACTACCTTTTACTTTGAAATATAATTCAGTCATAAAGAGAAAGATGGCAGATAGAAAGGCAAAATTAGTTTTATCCCAAATCTGTGCTTTATATGTCCAAAACAATCACCCTGTCTGTAGTTAAATGTATAAGATATATAATTTGCATAATAAGCAGCAGCGTATGCATCATCCAATGACTATTTATGGCATTGCTGTAAGTCAGGGGATCCCAGCTTACAGTCATGGCCAAAAGTATTGACACCCCGGCAATTCTGTCAGATAATACTCAGTTTCTTACTGAAAATGATTGCAAACACAAATTCTTCAGTGTTATTATCTTCATTTAATTTGTCTTAAATGAAAAAAACACAAAAGAGAATGAAGCAAAAAGCAAAACATTGATCATTTCACACAAAACTCCAAAAATGGGCCAGACAAAAGTATTGGCACCCTCAGCCTAATACTTGGTTGCACAACCTTTAGCCAAAATAACTGCGACCAACCGCTTCTGGTAACCATCAATGAGTTTCTTACAATGCTCTGCTGGAACTTTAGACCATTCTTCTTTGGCAAACTGCTCCAGGTCCCTGATATTTGAAGGGTGTTTTCTCCAAACTGCCATTTTTAGATCTCTCCACAGGTGTTCTATGGGATTCAGGTCTGGACTCATTGCTGGCCACCTTAGAAGTCTCCAGTGCTTTCTCTCAAACCATTTTCTAGTGTTTTTTGAAGTGTGTTTTGGGTCATTGTCCTGCTGGAAGACCCATGACCTCTGAGGGAGACCCAGCTTTCTCACACTGGGCCCTACATTATGCTGCAAAATTTGTTGGTAGCCTTCAGACTTCATAATGCCATGCACACGGTCAAGCAGTCCAGTACCAGAGGCAGCAAAGCAACCCCAAAACATCAGGGAACCTCTGCCATGTTTGACTGTAGGGACCGTGTTCTTTTCTTTGAATGTCTCTTTTTTTCTCCTGTAAACTCTATGTTGATGCCTTTGCCCAAAAAGCTCTACTTTTGTCTCATCTGACCAGAGAACATTCTTCCAAAACGTTTTAGGCTTTTTCAGGTAAGTTTTAGCAAACTCCAGCCTGGCTTTTTTATGTCTCGGGGTAAGAAGTGGGGTCTTCCTGGGTCTCCTACCATACAATCCATTTTTATTCAGATGCCGACGGATAGTACGGGTTGACACTGTTATACCCTCGGACTGCAGGGCAGCTTGAACTTGTTTGGATGTTAGTCGAGGTTCTTTATCCAACATCCGCGCAATCTTGTATTGAAATCTCTTGTCAATTTTTCTTTTCCGTCCACATCTAGGGAGGTTAGCCACAGTGCCATGGGCTTTAAACTTCTTGATGACACTGCGCACGGTAGACACAGGAACATTCAGGTCTTTGGAGAAGGACTTGTAGCCTTGAGATTGCTCATGCTTCCTCAGAATTTGGTTTCTCAAGTCCTCAGACAGTTCTTTGGTCTTCTTTCTTTTCTCCATGCTCAATGTGGTACACACAAGGACACAGGACAGAGGTTGAGTCAACTTTAATCCATGTCAACTGGCTGCAAGTGTGATTTAGTTATTGCCAACACCTGTTAGGTGCCACAGGTAAGTTACAGGTGCTGTTAATTACGCAAATTAGAGAAGCATCACATGATTTTTCAAACGGTGCCAATACTTTTGTCCACCCCCTTTTTTATGTTTGGTGTGGAATTATCTCCAATTTGGCTTTAGGGCAATTCTTTTTGTGTTTTTTCATTTAAGACAAATAAAATGAAGATAATAATACCAAAGAATTTGTGTTTGCAATCATTTTCAGGAAGAAACTGAGTATTATCTGACAGAATTGCAGGGGTGTCAATACTTTTGGCCATGACTGTATACCTTGTTACTTATTAGCATGATAATGCAGGGTTAATAAATGTGTATATTGTATAAATAGAATAACTAGAATAAATTGGTCTGGTGGTCTGGACATTTGTATATGTGTTTATAGATATATATACGGTATATATATATATATATATATATATATATATATATATATATATATATATATATATATATATATATATATATATATATATATATATATATATATATATCCCTGACTTTGTACAAGTATACTTACAAGGATTGATGTTGTTTCTATTTTGTTAATTCACTGCAATTTAATAATTGATAAAACTAAACTATTAACCCTTCTATTTCTGAAATCATACTTACCTTAAAACACTAATTCAAAATTCACTGCTGTAGAAAGTCCAAAGCTCCAATTCATTAAGACCAGTGTTCACACTAGTCTAAAATGGAGCCTGTGAGCAGGATTGTGCTGAGTAACTTACAGAAAGTGTCAGGTCGGCGCCGTTATACTGATTAAAATGATACCTGGGTTGATGAAATCCGTCTTCTGGTTGTTGTTTAATCTTTATTTTTAGTTTTGAGTTAATCATATGCTCGTGCCCCGAGACGGCCTGTGGGGGGTCTTCATATGGTGCTCTGCTTAGCTATTCATCTGTATGGCCTCTGACAGGTCACTGATCCCTCCGGGACCTGCCCCCTATTTTACATTCTGAATATTATATATATTGAAATAAAAATCACCTTCAGCAGGCAGGGCCAATGGCGGCGCCTGCGCTGCAGCATGATTGCATGTATAAAGTGCATTTAATTCTTTAATTTGCTTGTGTAACTAAATTAATTGAAAAAAGTCTCAAAATGGCACCGGATGCACCTGCACAATAACAGTTATTGGCATTCCTATAGATGCTACTGCGCAGGTGCCGGAGGCACCATCTTGGAGGAGTCTTTTCTTTTCTCTAGCAAAATGGCACCACCAGTGCCTGTGCATGGGCAAAAGACTAAGAAAGAGACAAATGCTGAAAAATAGGGATCACCAAAAGTAAAAGTAAAAAACAATACTTTATTTAATGATTACACATGCAAACAAGGGAAAATATGAAAATCAGTCAAAAAAACAAAATATGGTTCATTTACATGTCATGTCCAAAATAAGGCAATGACACTCCTCCAAAAAGAACTGTTCTAAGATATGCGTGCCACCAGATATGACTGTGCAAACTAAGTTGGTGGGTATAACAAGATTGAGAACATGTTAGTGTACCAAGCTGAAAAATTAGTACACACTTATGAAACCCAACCTGCCTAGCGTAATGTAGGTCTATGTTCACAGCACAATGTGAAAAAATCAATAGCACCTATAATAGCACAACTATAGAAACATAAGCAATAAATAGACCCTGAAAAAAATGATAATATGGGAAAAAATAGGGTCAAGCAATATGGATATAAAATGCAGAGGTGCATGCCGCACAGGAGGCAGAGAGGGAAATAGATGCCTAGAGTAACAAGACCACAGTAGAGGCTTCAATGGTGCACAGTGGATAATGCCAAAGAGTTGTGCATCCAAAGAGAACAGACTCTCAAACCTGCAAGTGTACAGGTGGGGCCATGCTGGCAAACAGGAGTGAAGGAGGAGGAAGCAACCCCATGCATATCGCCACGGACGTATGTGGCTTCTTCAGGGGCGGTATCTGCCTCTTGTTGCATGTGAGGGACATATGTATGTAGTTAAGTAGCATTCAAATGAGTCAGGAGTAGATGATCAGATCACTGACAGCTGAGACGGTGCAGGCGTGGCCGGCACCATTTTGAGACAGATTTTTTCTTATTGAATTTATTTATACAAGCAAATTAAAGAATTAAATGCACATTATACATGTGATCATCCTGCAGAGCAGACACTGCCACCGGCGCCTGCCTGCTGAAGGTGATTTTTTTTCACTTTTTTCACTATATTTAATATTCATTATTAGTAGTGATGAGCGAGTGTACTCGTTGCTCGGGTTTTCCTGAGCACGCTCAGGTGACCTCCGAGTATTTATGACTGCTGGGAGATTTAGTTTTCATCGCAGCAGCTGAATGATTTATAGTTACTAGCCAGGATGAGTACATATGGGGGTTGCTAGGGAATCCCCACATTTAATCAAGCAGGCTAGTAGCTGTAAATCATTCATCTGCCGCGATAAACAACTAAATCTCCGAGCAGTCATAAATACTCGGAGGTCACCCGAGCGTGCTAGGGAAAACCCAAGCAACGAGTACTCTCGGTCATCACTATTCATTATGTAAAATAGGGGCAGGTCACTGAGGGATCAGTGACCTGTCAGAAGCCAAACAGATGAATAACTAATCAGAACACCACATGACGATCCCCCTCCCACAGACCGCCCCAGAGCATGAGCATATCATTAACTCAAAAATGAAAATAAAGATTAAACAACAACCACAAGACAGATTTCATCAACCTAGGTATCATTTTAATCAGTATGACAGCACCAACCTTACAGTATCTGTAGGTTAGTCAGCACAATCCTGCTGACTGGTTCCCTTTAATGAGGAATGTATTGGACTCAGAGGCACCTAATTCATTAAGAATGAATGAGGCATCTTCTAAAAATGGCATGAGCTTGCTCACGACTCGAAACAAATCTTAATCCAGAGACTTGAGTAGGAGTTGTGGTGTAAGGTATGCCACAACTCGTCATTCATTCATCAAGTGTGCTTCACCACACCCTGTCTTGCCTCCATTCCACCCCAGCACTGCCCATTCTAATAGAGCTGGACAAAATTGACATGAAAACCTCTTATTTTGCAAAAATGCTGTGATTTTTCAAAGTCGCTGGGTAAATAGAAGTCTTATTTTTTTCCCCACAATGAATAGGTAAAAATAGACAATTATTTTGTGTTACTACTAGTGTTGAGCATTCCGATACTGCAAATATCATGTATCGGCCGATATTCGCTGTATCGGAATTCCGATACCGAGTTCCGATATTTTTGTGATATCGGAAATCGGAATCGGAAGTTCCCAGTGTATGGTTCCCAGGGTCTGGAGGAGAGGACACTCTCCTTCAGGCCCTGGGATCCATATCCATGTAAAAAATAAAGAATAAAAATAAAAAATATGGATATACTCACCCCTCCGGCGGACCCTGGACCATAGCGGTGTAACCGGCAGCCTCCGTTCCTAAGAATGCAGTGAGTGTACAGGACCTGCGATGACGTTGCGGTCTTGTGATTGGTCGCGTAACCGCTCATGTAACCGCTCACGTGACCGCGACGTCATCGAAGGTCCTTCACTCACTGCATTCTTAGGAACGGAGGCTGCCGGTTACACCGCTAAGGTCCAGGGTCCGCCGGAGGGGTGAGTATATCCATATTTTTTATTTTTATTCTTTATTTTTTACATGAATATGGATCCCAGGGCCTGAAGGAGAGTTTCCTCTCCTTCAGACTCTGGGAACCATCCAGGATACCTTCCGATATTTGTGTCCCATTGACTTGTATTGGTATCGGGTATCGGTATCGGCGATATCCGATATTTTTTGGATATCGGTCGATCCAATCCGATACTGATACTTTCAAATATCGGACGGTATCTCTCAGCACTAGTTACTACACAATGGATTAAGTCTGTGCTTGCTATATCTGTAGGTAGATAGGTCAATAGGTTCTATTAGTTTGATACTGTAATTTAAACCGTTTGGTCTATCCATTGCAAAGTCTGATAATCTTTTTTATCGTCAATCTCTTGTAGCACAATGTCCAGCAAATGACATTCGCCAGGAATCATCTGGAGTGATCCTTAGTCCTGGTTATCCAGAGAATTATCCTAACTCTCAGACTTGTTCATGGGGTATTAAGGTTGATCCAGGCTATAACATTTCAATATTTGTTGATACATTTCAAAGTGAAAAACAGTTTGATGAACTAGAGATATTTGATGGTAAGAAAATTAATATACACACAAAAGAAAATTATTTTTTATTGTAGCTTATTATGCAGGTATTGTAGATTGTATGCATACATCTATACATATAAGAGGCATCGTGATTACTCGCTAATATTGCCCCCTGCACAGTAGCTCCGACCCCACATATCACCACGCATAATCCCGCCCCCCACCACATTACCACACACAATCCCGCCCCCCCACCACACTACCACACAATCCCGCCCCCACCAGATTACCACATACAATCCCGCCCCCCACCACACTACCACACATAATCCTGCCCCCAACCACAATACCACACACAATCCCGCTCCCACACCACATTACCACACACAATCCCGCCCCCCCACCACATTACCACACATAATCCCGCCCCCCACTACATTACCACACATAATCACGCCCCCCCACCACATTACCACACATAATCCCGCCCCCACCACATTACCACACATAATCCTGCCCCCCACCACATTACCACACACAATCCTGCCCCCTACCACATTACCACACATAATCCCCCCCACCACATTACCACACATAATCCCGCCCCCCACATTACCACACGAGGCTCCATCCCCACACATTACCACACGAGGCTCCGTCCCCCCACATTACCACACGAGGCTCCGTCACCACACATTACCATACGAGGCTCTGTCCTCACACATTACCACACGAGGCTATGTCCTCATACATTACCATACGAGGCTCTGTCCTCACACATTACCACACGAGACTCTGTACTCACACTTTACCATACGAGGCTCCATCCTCATACATTACCATACGAGGCTCTGTTCCCACACATTACCATATGAGGCTCCGTCCCCACACATTACCACACGAGGCTGCGTCCTCACACATTGCCCGACGAGGCTGCATCCCCACACATTACCACACGAGGCTCCATCCTCACACATTACCATACGAGGCTTCATCCCCACACATTACCACATGAGGCTCCGTCCTCACACATTACCACACAAGGCTTCATCCCCACACATTACCACACGAGGCTGTCCTCACACATTACCATACGAGGCTCAGTCCTCACACATTACCATACGAGGCTCTGTCCCCACACATTACCACACAAGGCTGTCCCACACATTACCATACGAGGCTCCATCCCTCCACATTACCACATGAGGCTCCGTCCCCCCACATTACCACACGAGGCTCCATCCCCACACATTACCACACGAGGCTCCGTCCTCACACATTACCACACAAGGCTCTGTCCCCTCACATTACCATACGAATCCAGTTTGTTTTTGATTTTACACTGTGAATAAAATGTATTAGTATTATTCTGATTTTTTATTATTATTATTGTATTTAACTTCATTTTAAGTTAAATTAACACCTGCGTAAGCGCTATTGAATGTTGTCATTATTTACTTTAGTTTAATCACTAGCAGCGTTAATTAGATAGCAATGAGCATGCCGAGCGTTAGCTGGCTGAAAACAGCTAGTGCATACATAATACACTGAAGATTAAATAAGTGAAGATACACTTTAGCTGATTTGAAAAAAAAATGTAAAAAAAATTAGAACTACAATATTGTGCTTCATAGAATTATCCTATAAAATGTTATGATGCCTACATGTGCAGAATTTCATGACAAAAATGTCAGTGTAACACTAAATCTTCTAAAATAATGTAAATCTATGGCAATTATATTTAGTAGAAAATATAAAAATATTAAGAAGGCATGACATGTATTTATATTGTATCACTCTTTTTAAAGGGCCATCTGGACAAAGTTCTCTCATTGTGGCTTTAAGTGGCAATCTAACTGGGCAACACAATTTTACAAGTAAAAGCAATAATATTTTTATTCGCTGGTCAACAGATCATGCTACAAGTAAAAAAGGCTTCAAGATTCGATATTCAGGTTTGGAAATACACAGATAATATACAGGAATTTGTATTTTGATTATTTTTGTTAGCATGTGTATTCTGAGTCTCTTGGATTTTTATTTTCAATATACCAAATTCATTGAAATCAAAGAGCAAATAGGCTTCTTCATTAATGCTTAAGACAACTTTATATTTTGTGGGGGGGGTTTGCATTGTGTAAAGTCTACATAGAAAATTAAAAAACAGAAAAATTAATAGAATGTGCAAACGTTTCATAAACACTGTGGAATTGAAAACAATTAGAACAAAATTATTGTGAATGTATTTGTATCGTTTTTATTGTATATGTATTTTTTTCTGGTGCTTACATAGTCCTAAATGCCCAAACTTATCAATGTAACATTCACTCCTGACCTGAGAAGTGGCACTCTGCTTCCCTTTCATAACTGTCTGTATTAAAGAGGAGCTTGAGCTATGTATATCTATAAATATATATACCGTATATATATATATATATATATATATATATATATATATATATATATATATATATATATATATATATATACATATATATTTATATATGCAGTAGATATACAAATATATACCACATTTTTCATTTTTCAGATTCTAAATCAAACTTTTTTCTCTCCAAATTTGTGAGGAAAAAGGGATGGGTCTTATAATCCGAATGTAGCTTACTGACTGCAATGAAGTGGGGTTCCAGGGTCGCTCCCAGGGTCACTGCTGCGGGAAGCTGGTGGCGGACGCAGGAGTAGGCCGATGCTGCAGGTCCTGGGCTGGTAGGAGCAGGTGTTCGACGGTGCATGATTTCCACCAACATTTTATGAAAGCCCCCTCACTTTCCTTCTTGGTGATGAGATCTCAGTCTGCACATGCATCACCTCAGGGAGGGGGGCATTTTCCTGAAGTTCACCTCATTGAAAACCCTAGAATTTGAGGGGACTTAAGGCTTTGACAAAATGCACTGATTAATACCCCCTCCTACCAGCATGGGACCCACAGCACATCATCCAACTCCTGCTTCAGCCACAAGCCCCAGTAAGCTGCTACTGTAGAAACAGATTATGAGAAGCACCACCATTCAAATTTGGGGTGCATCTTACAATCTGATGCATCTTATCATTTGCAAAATGCGGTATGTATGAATATATATATATATATATATATATATATATATATAAGCAAGCCTCTTTAGTTCCTAACTGAATGCAAACATTTTATAGGTTTAATTTCAGGTAACATAACGTATTATAAAAGTAGTATAAACATATAGAAATGATTATCACAAGAACTCCTGTGCCATTCTCACCTAAGCACTAGACTGTTTTACATAATTACTGAGTAGGGTCTAGAGCAGGGTTTTCCAACCTGTGGCTCAAAAGCCAAATGTGACTGGTGGGCTTATATGTGGCTAACGGATGTCTGATAACTTGATGCATTAGCTAGCAAACAGATATGAAGAGCAGGAGAATGATCTTGATCTTGGATGCAATAACGTAGTATGCTTGTTTTAGAATTAAAATTCTGAATAGGGATAAAATGGGAGCCCCTGGATGGAAGTATTCTGCCTATAAGAGAGGGAGCACAATCAGGGTCTCAATGTGCTTTTTGTAAGACAGCTTTGGCTGATTTTATACCAGGGGTGTTTACTGCATATGTACAATGTAAAGTTATTTTCTAGCTGACTTGTAATTTTCTTACATCAATATGTGCATATTATTCTATACTTTGGTTAGTAAGTCAGCAACATACAGAATTCTTTAAAATGTAACTTTATTGTTTTCTAGCGGCCTACTGCAGTTTGAACACAGCAATAAATTATGGTGGCATTTTGAACAAGACCGGTATAGAGCTTGGATCAAAAGTTTGCTATTTCTGCAAGCCAGGCTATCAAATGATTGGTAAAAGAAACACAACTTGCATTAGAAATCCTAATGGGATGTATGAATGGGATTCACCAGCACCAATTTGTAAAGGTAAGTCATGCATTTTACTTTATCAAAAATAGTGGTATCTGAAATATTCCAAGTTAATGAAAAGAAGAAAACTAAGTGAACTAAACCATTAAAAGTCCAACAGATTAGTACTGTTGAACAATGTACTACATTTCTTTCTAAAGAAAATAATTAAGCCTAAAATCCTTGATTCTAATTAGATTCTTATCCTCTGATCTGTTTCTCCACCATATTCGACTTACCCAACAGTATTAGGATAACAAGCTTAAAAACCCCTTAAAAATAATATTTAACCATCACCTTAAAGAGGACCTGTCACAAGGGAGTATCCTGTTTTGTGCTTTATATGTCATACAGTTGTGCTGTAAACATCTGGGACTTACTATTTACTGCAAATTTTTAAAGTCTTTACCAAGGGTTCATGACGACAGGACCAATAATGTAGAAAAGACTGAAGACAGTTCCCCAAAGAATCTTGTGAGCTATTCCCCTTTGTAAATACCACACAAATTTGCACTTAATAAAAAGTCCCTTATGTCAGAAACCAAATGACAGATTAAAAAAAAATATTAATTTAAAAAAGGCATATTTGGGGAGAAGCTGGAATGAATTAAAAGCAAAAACTGTTTTTCTTGAAAGGAGGTACCGGCGCTGCCACCACGTCATGTGCACACTTGCTGCAATAAGCGGCCAGTCATCTGCTAAAGCTTGCTTTCAAGTAGATAAAGTAAAAAATAAAAAATGCAAACTCTACTATTTGCACCACAAAAAGAGAATCTGTAGGAGCCACAATTCAACATAGTATAAGCTACTCCTTGATTCATGGACTGTTCCGTAGAGGATGACATCGCACCGTTCGAGGCAGATCACTTCATTTGGAATGTCAAGTCTAGTGGATTTATCATTTATTACTGGGCTCCTTATTTGTGGTGCACATAGTGCAGTTTACATTATTTATTGTTGATTTTAAAAGAAAAAATGGCCACTATTGGTCTGGTGACCGGTCCACTGTAAACTACTACAATTTCTTAAACAGAAAAAGAAAACTACGATTCCTGATAGCAAGGCTTCGATGATCACCAGACATCAATTGAATAGTCCAAATTTGATACTTTGGAATATAGAACAGGATGCCTGGATTATTTAAATCCCAGAGAAATTAGATTATACAGGCTATAGTAATTTAGGCACAGAGCCAGCAAAATATTTTGGTAGTGGAGGGAAAGATTTGCTCTTTTGTGGTGTATTGGATAATGCATTGCAGTTGTGCATGTGCTTCTTCCCTTTGTTCTATCACAACCTGTGGCTAAAATTAATGAACATTTGTCTTTTTTCCACTGTGACTATGCTTTAATTAAAATAGTTAAGTGTTTTGTTTTCCCTTTTCAAAAGTAGTTTCATATACTTTTTTCCTACAAATTTACTTTGAAAAAATTATATGACTAAATTTTATAACTATTTTATAATGACTAGAGGCTTTCTTATTAATCGTTATTTCTGTGTCAAAAATAATAGTTACGGAGACATAATACTGCAGTGAGTATAATAAATGTTTAATTTGCTAAAATTATCTATAAGCCAGGTGACATTATTCCCAGGCTGTCAGCTACTTCACATGTACTTATATTGAAGTACTTGAAGATTCACACTAATTGAAAGGGTCTCTGAAAGAATTTTTAAGATATGACTTTCAAATCACCTTTCAGTGCTAAATATGCTTCTGGAAAATGCAGCTAATATTAAGGTATGTGTAAAAAATTCTAATGATGACAAATCTTTCCTAAATAATGAGGAAAAATTAGAATACTAGATCTTTTTTGTTTGGTAGAGTAAAGAAATATGTTTAAAATGAACAAAACGTTTGTAAGATATTAATGGTACATTCTGCATGTTCAAATTTTATCTAAAACATAAAAAAAAACATTGTATTTCAGGTTCTCCCTGTAAGTCAAACCTTATCCATACACCCTATAAGAACATTAGAGTGTCATAGAGGGGTACCTATGAGACAATAATGGCTCCTCCAATTCATTTACCACAATATAACATAACATAATCTCATGCAGTCAACATTAATAACTTTCCAAGGAAATAACAGCTGCAGCTCTTTAACTCCTTCAAAACTCACCGATTTTTAATTTTTGCGCTTTTATTTTTTTTCTCCCTTACATTTAGGATCTCAAATTTTACTTATTTATTTGTGTAATATGTTTGTTAAATATTATTTAATTTATTATACCTAGGGGACTTGAATTTGACATTTTTTTGATTGCTTGTTCCATGTACTGCAGTAAATTACTGATCTCCTATGTCCCAAAATCAGTCATTTGATGATCTTCAAAGAGCATGAAGATGTTGATCACAGTTGCCTTTAGCCCATTCCTGACTGCGATGGGAACCTAGTGACTCCTCCTCTATCATGTAGTGGGATGCCAAGGGCATCATAACATTTGTGGCTCTATTGCATTTTTCTATACAACCTGATTAATTGTACACCATTGGTGCACCAGTAGAAATTCATAATGAGCTTAAAGGGAACAAATCACATCTGAATATTCCATTTACCTGCAGACATAGGGTTAATCTGCAATTATCATTACACTGCTGTCCAACTTCCTTATTTAAAGTGTAATTTCTTGGAAAGAAGGAACTTATTTCTTCATTGGAGCTGCCAGCTTTCAGTTATGCGGTCATGCACTGCACAGCTGGAGTCACCACTCACTATACTGGGGGCCATGGCTGTAAGCAGCCCCAGTGCTTTAATTGACAGCTGACTCTGCGAGCTGTCAAATTGCTGAGGCAGACTTGCAGCTGCCACTCACAGCATACTGAGGAGCGCTGTGAGTGATGACTGTATCTGCCTCATGCATGCCCCTGTGACTGAAAGCCGGCAGCTATAGGAAGGAGATACCTTCATTTTCTTTAAGTAGCTGCACTTTTGGAAAGGCAGCCAGGCAGCATTGTAATGCTAATTACATGTAGATGAATCATATATATGCATGTAAATAGTATTTTCCAAGGTGACAAGTTCCCTTTAAAAACTAAATAGCCACATAACAGGGACTTAACACAATATTTAGATATTTGCGGGCCGTCTTATTCTACATTGACCAACAGGTAGATTCGGACAGACTACACGATTCCTTTATTATTGATTTGTTGGATTTTGCGTTGCGGCACAATTTTTTCTTATTTGACCGGGAATTTTATTTACAGACCTCGGGTGTGGCCATGGGGGCTCGTTGTGCCCCCTCGTTCGCAAATCTTTTTTTGGGGTGGTGGGAGTCTAGGTTTGTGTTTACTTCTGATTTCTTTAACACCAGAGTGCGACGGTGGTCGCGGTTCATTGATGATGTGTTTTTCATATGGTCAGGTTCTGCTGAGGAACTTTCCCAATTCATGGGGTTCCTCAATAACAACTCTTGCAATATTTTCTTGACTTACCAGTTTTCTCCCATTTCAGTGTATTTTTTGGATTTGGAGGTTAGTTGCCGGGAGGGCTTGATTTCCACACGTCTTTATCGTAAGCCCACAGTGGTCACTGGATTCTTGGACTATCGGAGCTTTCATCCTAAACACACTAGGGAGGGGGTCCCGACTGGCCAATTCCTCAGGGCCAGGCGCAATTGTACTGAGGACTCAGACTTTAAGATGGAAGCAAAGGAGCTGACGGCAAAATTCAAGTCCAGGTATTATCCTAAAAAGTGCATTTCACGAGCCTATGGGAGGGCCAGTGGGCAGTCACAAGACTTTTTATTGGTGGCCAACAAGAGAATACCGGACAATTATGCGCGGTTCATCACTGGGTATCATACCCATTGGCCGGAGATGAGCAGGATTTTAAACAACCATTGGAGGATCTTGGCCACAGACCCACTCACTTCCCAGGTTATCAGCACTCGGCCTCTCATTACGGCTAGAAGGGCCCCCAATTTTAAGGACTTATTAACCCAGAATCATTACAGGAGACCCACCAGGCGACTTAATCGGGGTATAGTATTGAGGGGATCATTCCCGTGCGGTGACTGCAGCATCTGTCCCTACATGCGGCCTGTTCGGGATACGTTTTGTAATCCTGTGGATCGCAAAGAGCATAAATTAAAAGCTTACATTAATTGCAAATCTGCTCATGTGGTATATGCTTTGATTTGCTCGTGTCCTTGCATTTATGTAGGTCAAACCTCGCAGGAGCTGAGACGGAGAATGCAGAGCCATTTATCTACTATTAATACGGCATCGTTGGACAGCAGGAGAGGCAAGACGCTGAGTACGGTAGCTGCACATTTTCTGCTCCATCACGGGGGCAGCTGTGCCAACATCAGGATGGTGGGCCTGGAACAAATCAGATCCTCGGGCAGAGGAGGCCCGTTACACAAGAGGCTTCTTCAAGTGGAGTCACGATGGATTTATCTACTCAACTCCACAGCACCTCATGGCATTAATGAGGACCTGCATTTCACGGGCTTCTTGGGCTGAGTGGGTCATTTGGAGCACAGATTTTAGGACATCTATTTGATGACTCAACAGGGTCTCCAATGGACTGCCTGATCGGGCCGAAAATGTCATTACAGGAGCGGGCAGGGCGGGACTCAGTTGATGACTTGTACTTTCTATTTATATTTGGTACCAAGATTTTTTCAAGGACCAGGACCTCATTATTGTGGATGGGTCTCACAGTCGCGACTATGAATCATCCTTGATTACATCATATAAGGATTATAATATATTGTCAATGCTCTATGAATTGTATACAGTTTAACAATCTGGCTTGTTTCCCTGAGTTTTTGCTCATTTATAATATTTAACTATATCATTACTTCCCTACAGTGTAGCAGTAGCTTACAGGGAGCAATCATAAGCTTGCCCTACTCGGCGCACAGGGCATTTCACACTTTACAAACGGCTCCTTGTCAGTTGTACTTGATGATTCTTGTTCGGGTCACATTGCGCACCGCTGGACCTGGTCCGGCGCGTGCGCATCGGGACTCTATGGGCAGAGACGTCTGCCCTTCTACAATCACCTTCAGTCTGTGCGCAGGCGCGGGCGGCATCTTATTTCCGGAAACGTCACCTCCGGTCCATGGCGGCGCACACGTGCGGCGCGTTCTGATCACCGACCATCAACTATATATGGGACATACAGTCTTGAGGGTAAGCACTTTCCCCTGACGAAGCGGTCCGTGTAACCGCGACACGCATTGGGTTTTCCCCCCCCGTGTCGGTCCAGCTCTCATGTGACTTCATTGAAGGTGACTATATGGCTGTTGTTGTTCTACACAGGCTAGCTGCAGGGTTTCCTGCAGTGTGCGCCTAGACTTTGTCCTTTTGCAAGATATCATTATATATCTTAGGCGCTCACACACAGGATGCCATAGGGGCATAGGTTCTTTAGGGGATATCATTTGAGGGGGGTGGGTGCATTGCTCTCCCTCTCCCTTTCCCCTCTGTGTGATTTCTAGCGGGGCATATGTACCTAGATTTCATGCATGCCCAGTCCTTCATTATTTCTGGGGACATTGTACGGTACATTATTTGTTAACACAGCCGGCTTCACATAGCATGTCAATATATACATGTATGAGCTATATGGGCCTGACGGGGGGTGTTGTTTTGTATTGTTTTTAAATGGTTTTATTGTCATGTGTTACCTAATAAAGTCGTTCCCTTTTGATATGCAACAGGTGGTGTGCTAACATTTATTTAGTGGCTTCTTTTCTCTTTTTGTTTTAGATATTTATTATATAGTTTCGCTCATAGAATTTTGCCTCATTATCTATTTTTCGGTGCGTCAAAGCCACAAATTATCTCTAAATAACACTGATTTTAAAAGCATTTCACGAACTAGGAGAAAAAATAAATAAATGGAAAAAGTGCATTAGCATAACCTACCACTTAACATTTGTAATATGGAGAGAAAAACATAAATAGTCAACAAACTAAAATATTACTGCCTTTAACATCAAATCTGCACAAATGACCTTTAAATGTAAATCCATATGAACAGAAAACCTCTTGGTGATGTTGCATTTAGCAGCAAGTATTTCTCAGTCTCGAAGCGGTAACCATCTAATAATATTTAAATTTATGTATATTTAAAAACATAAAAAAAACATAATGCATAAAGCGCTCAGCTTTTATTTATGTTTCCAGCTATATCCTGTGGAATTGCTCAGCCACCTGGAAATGGCACAGTGTCTGGAAATGAGTTTACTTTAGGAAGCAAAGTGATATATGAATGTAATGAAGGCTACAGATTACAATCTAGTCAACAATCAACAGCAGTATGTCAAGAAGATGGATCATGGAGCAATACAGGCAAACCACCTGTTTGTCAGCGTAAGTATAATGGAATGATATTTTTTTTCAACATCCAAATAGCCTGTCATGTCATTTATTCAGAATTCAATTGAAATGATGGCAAAAAAGGTTGTCAAACCGCAAAGGAACACTGCTCCATATTTAATAAGCATTGCTCCATCATTATTCGCGCCTGTCAGATATGTTTTAAGTAATTAATATGGAATATAGTTACATATTCTGCTATAATCTACAAATAGATGACCCCATTTACGGATACACTGAGTAAAGGTTCATATATGCATTCTTGTATTCTTATTCACTAATTCACAAAGAGATTGGAATATCCCATAATGTCTGCAAAGTGATGGTCTGATATCTGGGCTGATATCTGGGACATTTTAGAAGAAAGCGGCCTAACTCTTGTGCGATAGCAGCTGGGATGTGGTGGCTATAAAGACTAGGAGAATCATTAGTAGTGGAGAAGACAGCGCTGAGGCTTTGCAGCACTGGGGTCATGGAGTCAAATCCCACCAAGGACAGCATCTGCAAAGAGTTTGTATGTTGTGTGAGGGTTTCCTCTGGGTATTCCAATTTCCTTGATATATACGCATAGGGAATTTAAAATTTGAGCCCCAGTGGACACAGTGATGATGGATGTTGGAAGAGCACTGCCCAATGAAAGCTGCTATATTACAAATAAATAAATGCAATGTTGATATGATAATTATTAAAAAATAATTTTCCACATCTAAACATCTCCTTTTTCATGGAAAAAATACTTTTGCTTTTTTAGATGATATTTTTGAACTGTTTCTGCATTTATTCAAGGAACGTAAATGGCAAGTAACAGAAAAATTGAGTTGTAAGTTTACAGTAAACTTTATACCATTCAAGTTCTCTCTCCCTTACCATTACTATACCTGAGTTCACTTTTCTTATTATGACTAGTAACCTTTCATGCAATCATGTCATGTAAACACGTTTTGCATTGCCTTCCACTGATCTATATGTCGCTATGTAGGAAAGGTCATTAAAGAAGCTCTTCTCCCATCAAAGTTTATATCCTCTTAATACTTTGCAATCATTTTATTACACAGCACTGTGTACTTACAATTGCTAGTTTTGCCTTTCCACTCAACTAATTATTCTCTTATCTCTGATCTATGTAGAAGCAGGAAGTCTCTTGTTCCTGCATTTATCATTCCTTACTTCTCCCCCTGCCAGGGACATTTCCAGTGACACATGTCATACAGTGAAAATTGACCTCCTGTTTCTACATAGAGCTTAGAAGGATTCAGCAAGTCGGTTTTTAATCAAGTGATGTCATAGACCTAATGGAAAACAGAAAAAATAACCAGGTAGAAGGGCAAAATGAGCAATTGTAAGTGCACAGTGCTATATAATATGATGACTGCAATGGATTAGGATGACAAAAACTTTGATTGGAGTGTGTCTTTAGTTAGCAAAGCTTGGAACTCTTTCCATCTAAAACCCCAATTTGAAACTCATCTCTTTTTAAGCTGATAAAAATGTCCATATATTATTTTATATCAGAATGTAGAGCTAAAGGAAAAAGCATAGTAATTATGATTTTTTTAAATAGAACAACTGTAAAGTTTTTAAGTGTTCGTGTTGTTTTTTTGTTGGTTGTCACTTTTCAATTTGTTTTTAAGATATTGACCACAAATTTCATTTAGTCAGAGATCAATTTTAATTATTAACTCCTTAATGAACTGTGTTGTACACTTTCATGAGAGATCACATGCAGGTTGTATAAAGTGAGATCAGGAACTGAGCCTACTCTACCCTGAGCTTATGCTCAATGTGTTACATAGCCAACATCTGCTTCAACAGCTGCGAACGGAGCTCTGATCACTGCTATTTAACTATTTAATTGTCAATGTCAATCACTGTCAGCAGCATGTAAATAGCTTGTTTGTCCACGTGCACATAAGCTGTTGTTAACTGCTCATTTACTCATATAGTTTGAGATCAAAATGCTCTCTAATGCTACATTCCCAAAATGAGATTTGGTGTGTTTTTTCCGTTGCATATTTTTTATAAAAAATAAAGGTACCCTATTTTACTTAATGGGTTGAGAAATGATGCAGAAAATCTGCAACATCAAAAACTCACGAAAAGCTAATTGTGCAAACGTGGCCTAAGGCCATATTCCCACCATTTGGTCAGTATTTTACACCAGTATTTGTAAGTCAAAATCAGGAGTGGAACAATCAGAGGAAATGTATCATCGAAAAGCGTCACCACTTCTGTACTTATCACCCACTCCTGGTTTTGGCTTTTAAAATAATGACCAAATACTGAACGCGTTAACTAATTAAAATTTTTAAATAATTTCCTCATCGTACTTGCCTCATGTGAAATACTTAGCTCTTCTATTTTAAATGTGTTGGAGAATTCGAATGGCTACATATTTTTCTCCCAA
The DNA here is from genome assembly GCF_051348905.1 of Ranitomeya variabilis. Taxonomy (NCBI): domain Eukaryota; kingdom Metazoa; phylum Chordata; class Amphibia; order Anura; family Dendrobatidae; genus Ranitomeya; species Ranitomeya variabilis. The sequence goes on from NC_135233.1 coordinate 832,132,773, forward strand.
TTGAAAAAGCAGAATTGAGCATAATATATTTGTAAGAAAATACATACTATTACCATCCCTGATTATTTTATCAGAGATGATTGATCAAATTCACTAAATTCTGTTTTCTTATTGAGATTGCAATACTGTAAAAACTGGAATGCCTTCAAAAGAGGTATTTATCATAGTTATTTTCTGAGGCTTCAGTGATCAGAGCCTTACAGAAAGGAGAGACAATTACAAGGCCTTGACAGTTTAATTTACTTTTTACTTTTAAAGGGAGGGTTTAGCGGGGGATTTGAACATTTATATTGATTAAAGGCTCTATATTATGATAGTATCTTGGGAACTCCTAATTAATACATCTTAGGTTCATCTTCTGGTTTACACAAACATGACATTGTATTGCTCTGAAGTCACAGTCTCAAGGATTTGTTGTAATGATTTGAACTTGTTCAAAGATTTACGTGACTTATAACGCTACTGTATATTGCTTTCAATTACTGTCAAGTGGTAGTGAGGAGTTTGCTTCAGATAAAGTTAAGCCCCGGTTTGGTCAACTGATCTGAATTTAATTGCATATATGAAAGAGCTTTTAAAATGTACTTAGTGGTATGGGCAAATACTGGATTTGTAATCATTTTTAATTTACTTAAAGGAATTTCCCCAAGAACAAAGCTAATTTTAAAGTTGATTTTAATCAACACATCTTGGAATAATAATAATTTCCACAATTGGATGTATTTAAAAAAAAGTTCTTGAGCTGAGATCATCTTAAATATGAACCCCTGATATGTTTTGTGTAATCGCTGTGTCTGATCATGCAGGAACATGGTTTGATCATACCACAGCTCCTTCAAAGGTGGGGAAGCAAAAGAGAGTATACAGATATTGCAGCACGGGATCACAACTGATTCTTTTTGTGAGGCAAATCATTTCCCTGCCTGTCTTAAAAAAATGTTTTATCTCAAAGAAATAATTATTTGCGATTCCGTGTGGTAATGTCTGTATACTTTTTTGTTTCCTCCCTTGCCCAGGAGATGTGATATTAACAGATCATGTTCCTGCATGGTCAGACACGGCCATGACATAGTACACAGCAGGGGCACATTTATAAGATTATCTCAGCACAGGAACATTTGTTAAACACATTTAATTGTGGAAATTATTATTATTCCAAGATCTATTGATTAAAATTAGCTTTGTTCATGTGAAAATCCAAGCTGTATATGAATGTATATGAACCTATATGAATAACAGAGCTGGAGAGTTGAAAAAGATGTGCTGACTGCAGATAGCCTGATTCCACATTCTATCACCGAGATTGGCTTTAACTATTGAACTATATTGAACTATATTATTTTGGTACTATTGTCACACATATTATGGAACATTGTGAGTGTAGACAATGACATTTGAACAGGATAAGATAATTCCAAGAAGAATGCTGTGATATTTCTGGCTCATGAAATATTAGAAATGTTTTGCATTTTAGCCCATTGCATATGTCCCAATAGCAGCACCTACTGTGTTATGATTCCCCTGCCATATCCATAAAAGGAGCCTGTCATGCAATATAATGCTATCATCCTGTAGATATGGGGTTAATCTTCAGGTTAATAGATGTCTTAAACCGTGCCGCACCCACACTTAGAACCCCACTGCTGGTAGGAAATGAACTTTATTCCCCCACAGACTCACATTTTCAGTTATAGGGGTGGCACTGGCATGGTTTCATTCACTGCTCTGTGCATAGAGAGTAGTGGCTCTATCGGTGCCCCCGACACTGAAAGCGGGCTCAACATTACAGCCAGTGTGCACTTACATCAAACACACTTATGCACAGAGCCATAACTGAAATCGTGCAGGCATGGGGCTCTCAGGGTGGGCATCATACGGTGTCAGAATGATAATGACCTTCAGACTTACCTCATATCTGCAGGTTAATAGCATTATTTACATGAGAAGTTCCCTTTATTAGAACACATTTACCAAAAAAGAACCAAAAGAGATGCAGATAAAACAGTTTACAGATTTCAAATACCAAAGCAATGCATAGTTCACATAACAGGGAAAATAACATGCTGAAAATTACCATTTTTTGGTCTATATTTCATAATCATAAAAATGATAACACCATAGAATGCGCAAAATGTCAAAGTCATAAAATCCTCAGGGTTGTATACTTGGCAGTCACTAATTCAAACCCACAAACGTGCTTTATCACATGGATTCAGTTTACAATTACAGGGGCATCCAACTTTTTCTCATATAGCATCATCTACCTGCTTGAGAAAATACTTTCCACCATAAAGTATGTCTTTCCTATAGATAACCGCAACAGGCAGCATTCATCTCTTCCTCCTTATATATCATATCTCTATCCTCCATGCCGATAACTTCATACCTTTCTCCTCTATTTATATATTTTGCACAGCATCCTCTCCCACTGTTATCACTTGTTACGAACTCCTGCCATTGGCATCATTTCTACCATTTCAAATTTCATCTTTATTCCCCCAGGTATAATCTCAACCTTTTCTCTCAAGGTGCCATCTCTAGAAATGAACACCTTGAGAAGAAAAATTAGTTTCAGGTTTAATTTGTTTGGATCGGCTGAAAAATTAAATTAGGATTAAATCGATTAATCAAGAATCAAATGTGCTCCAAAAATAATGAATGTTAAGAAAAAAAAGGGTTAGCAAAGAATAATAATACATTATCTTCACCTATTCAATCCTCTGGTTTTTGCTTTGCATCCTGTAAGGCCTAGTCAGTGCCGCAAGACCATGAATCTGAATTTTTTTTTTTAATCTGAACACAGGAGGCTGAAAATCATCTGGAGTTTGTAAATTCACTGTTCCTTATTATTTTCTGGTGTTACGATACAAGTTGTGGTACCATGTTGTCATGGCATGCATAGTCCATGACCTAGTCAGTGCCTTAGGCCATGCCATATACTTGATATGTCATAACTTGCATCACGACTAGTGTTGAGTGATACCGTCCGATACTTGAAAGTATCGGTATCGGAAAGTATCGGCCGATACCGGCAAAGTATCGGATCTAATCCGATACCGATACCCGATACCAATACAAGTCAATGGGACACCAAGTATCGGACGGTATCCTGTATGGTTCCCAGGGTCTCAAGGAGAGGAAACTCTCCTTCAGGCCCTGGGATCCATATCAATGTGTAAAAGAAAGAATTAAAATAAAAAATAGGGATATACTCACCCTCCGACGCAGCCTGGACTTTACCGCCGTAACCGGGAGCCGTTGTACCTAAGAATGCGCGCTTGAAGGGCCTTAGATGAGGTCAGTGCGCTCTGATTGGTCCGTAGCGGTCGTGTGACCGCTACGCGACCAATCACAAAGCAGTGACGTCACCTAAGGTCTTTCAAGCGCTTGAAATACCTTAGGTGACGTCACTGCTTTGTGATTGGTCGCTTAGCGGTCACGCGACCGCTACGGACCAATCAGAGCGCAGTGACCTCATCTAAGGCCCTTCAAGCGTGCATTCTTAGGTACAACGGCTCCCGGTTACGGCGGTAAAGTCCAGGAGCCGCCGGAGAGGCGAGTATATCCCTATTTTTTATTTTAATTCTTTATTTTACACATTGATATTAATCCCGATACCAATTCCCGATACCACAAAAGTATCGGATCTCGGTATCGGAATTCCGATACCCGCAAGTATCGGCCGATACCCGATACTTGCGGTATCGGAATGCTCAACACTAATCACGACGTGAAAGACGTATGTTGGTGCCAGGAGAATATGAAAAAAGAGGATGTTATGTGTAGTGGGGAAGTAAAAAGAACCCAGATAGAGCTGAAAATCATCAAAGCAGCCAAATCAGCAAAACGTTGACTGGCCTGTCTCCATTTTAATAAATTTGCAAGAAGCAAATAAGAAAAAATTCCGGATTCTGGAAAATCAAATTGTTGTTTTTTTTCAAAGTCAAGACAAGGTTTTTTTTTCCAAGAAACATTTTACTAATCTGTAAAGACCCAGCTTCTTCACATATGTTATAAAGTCCAAGAGCCGCCTGTAGTGGATGCTGGCTGCTGTTAGACATCCTGTAAAAGCCAGCACTGACATGATGGACATATTAAGTACCACATCATAAAATATTTCCAACTGGTTAATGTCACATGTGTACTAAAAAAGATCATCAATCATCAGTCAGGGGTAATGCTAAATCTTAGATTAACAGGATTTTCATGTCAATAGAGAAAATACAAAATCTACAAAACACAAATCTCTGAAACAGCATCGGTGCCAGGATATTGGAGAGTTCTCATGGTACCATGCTTCTTTTAATATTAGAACAACCTTAACAGTAACCATTGCTTGCTTTATTTTTGCCACAAACAAAACTTTTTAATATATCTTAAAAGATTTGCTTTTTCTCTCCTCCTGCATTGATCTTTCACTTTGTAGACTCTGTATTGATTTATAAAATCTGTATTCAGTGAAGTCAGATTATCACATTACTGAAGGAGGAAATGTTCTACCCATAGGATTCTATGGAGGGGGAGGAGGGAAATGCCAAAGGTAATAAAACAGCATGCTTCTAATTAAGTACAAAACCTATTACTATGCTTAACAAAGATTTGTCTCAAAAGTATATAGCGCAAGAATCCAAAGCACCATGTATCCTCCTTCCACAAATATAATTTTATTGACACCAGTGTACACCCAGATAAAGTGTGTTTCACCTTTATCTGGGATTGTATATTTATTGATTTTCATTCCATCAATGACTTTTGTCTTTTATGTAATTGATATTGTTTTTAATTCTTGTTGTAGTGTCTCTATCATAACGGAGGTTGGACCAACAGGATGGGAATGGTCCATGACTGATTCACTTTAAATACTTTGTTAGGACTGGTGGAATGCACCAAATAATAATTAGAGATGATATAAGGTGCATTCGCAGTCCGGGGTCCACCGTGCAGCTAAGACACCTGCTGCTTGGTAATGATGGACTATACGGCAGTATAATGTGAGTACACATACAGGTTAGCTTCACCCGGTATGAAGGAAGTGAACCCTGTTGTGTCACAGGGCCATGATACTGCATAGAGAGCGCAAGCAAGGTGACACAGAATTCTGCCCCCAGAATCAGGGTAAGAGTCCCTCTAGATTTCTTGCGCTCGACACCATTACTGTGGTGCCAGGGAATCAACTAAACTAAATGTTTACTGCACAGGAGTGCATGCAGTGCCGCTCTGGTGGACACCACTAACCACCCTAACTAGGGCCAGGAAAGCGAACTATCTGCGCAGTGCCGCTCTGGTGGTCACCGCTAACTAGATTCAGTAACTTGTGCAATTGTGCAGGATAACACTGTCGGGCACTAGGTAGCTGTACCATTCGCGAGCAGGCAACAACACTAGGGATGGGAATGATTTGGAGCTTTCATCCATTGACAGGCATTCATCCACACAGACAAGTTAACAAGTTTACACTAGCGCATGGCTGAGCGGCCATGCAAACCTTTTATAGTAGCAGCGCTCTGGGATCTTCCTGATGGTCCAATAGGAGCCGCAACAGGACCTGAGCATGTGACCCCCAACCTCCAATGGGAGGTCATCCTGTGGGCATGCTCAGTGTGGGAAAAGCAGGACTTTGTCCCTGAAATGCCTGCTCGCTGCTGAACAGTGCTGGCTACAAAGGCAGAGCCTGGAAAGGCAGCAGTGCCCAAGCGCACAGTATCAGCTTGAGCCAGACACTGGGATCTACGTCTCTGCTGAGCAAGCTCCACTGCAGCTGGAGGAGAATGGGAGACCACAGTGGACATGGTTGGAGATTTCACCTGTGCAGCAGTGGGAACTCAACACCTAACATACTTATAGTTTGGTTTTATTTGACTATTCGCTTTTTTTTCTTGGCTTGACAAAGGCCCTTTGTGACAGAAACGTTGCTAACTTTCCTGTGTTTACCTTGGTGCAAATAAAAATATTTTTGTGGAAGGAGGATACCCAGTGCCTTGTATTCTTGGAGTATGTGCAATTTTTACAACCTAATGAAGGTATTGTACCAAGTCTGCAAGGAATAAATAGTGGTACATTTGATGCACCTTGTTTTTATGTCTCAAAAGTATAGTTTAAAAAAGGCCCTGCTTTACTATGGTCTGAAATTTCCTCAACGGTTGATACCTTGTAATAACTAGCTGAAAAGATGGTAACACATAAAAAGCTTTCAAGAATACTCAGGTTTTGTCATCAGGCATAGTTTTGAGACATGAGCAGTCTTAAAAGCTTACTATTTTGCTACCTTATTTTCAGTTAACTGTTAAACGTTATTAGCCACTGAGAACTCTCAGTTTTTAATATTTGTCTGTATACTGGCCAACACGATACAAAAATATATTTTTACTCTAACAAAGGGAGTGGTCTGAAATATATTTTTCTTGTTTGGATATATAATAAGCTTTGAGAATTTGTAGATGAAAAACAGACTACTGGTACCATTCCAGATTAACAGGGCTCTTAAATCTGAACGGAGGCCAGACATGTGCACCAACAATCCATGTGACAATTTATTTTAATGCAGAAAGCTCAGGGTACAACTTTTTAAGAATTTTTTACTATAGTCTCCTCTTTAGGACTTGAAAAACATAAAAAATTCATGCACAAAATTATCCAAACTAAGAGTATTAAACAGGAAAAAAATGAGACCTCAAAATTAGAGTGCATAAAAGTATTACATTTGCTGCTTGAATTCCAAATATAGGAGGATAAACTGTCAATTTATGGCATTATTTATTTATTTATTTATACAAGAAGTTTAGTTTTATATAGTTTATGCACCATTCAAGCATATTTTTTTATTGCAGCGCTGGAGTGGTGCTACTAAATTCAGCTCACTGACCTTAGTATTATACTTACCAGCTGCCGTCTTCAGCTGTTCCCAGCTCCTATCTGGTTATCTTGCGATTGCAACTTCTAACTGGCCAGAATTCAGAGGCAATGATCACAAGTTCTCAATGCAAGTCTATGAGAGCCTTGTTTTCCTTGTTCTGGTTCTTATAGACTTATATTGAGAAGTGACTTAAAGCGCAAAAGGTCACAAACTGCTGGAGACCAACTGGAGGGGTACTGATAACAGATGAAGTTCACGCCTTATAAGTATAAGAGTGGGGACAGCTTAGTAGCACTACTCCAGTTTGCAATAAAAAATGCTGGTGCTTTAAAGGACTTGACTATAATTGTTGGCACTAGGAAATTTCCGTGTTTGGGATTATATTTAGTATTTTCCCTCAGGAGAAAGCTGTCAAGTTACAATCATATAAAACTTTTTATGTCATAAAAAGGGCATGAGCTGCTACAGAATACTTGTCCTCAGCACTGCAGTCAAGGATCAGTGCTATTTGCTTTGTAGCCAGTCTCAAATCCCATCATTGATTTTATAAATTGGAAATTCATAAAATGAGATTAGAGGCTAGACCAGTTTTTCTCAACTCCAGTCCTCAAGACCCCACAACAGGTCATGTTTTCAGGATTTCCTTAGTATTGCATAGGCGATGGAATTAATGCTTGAGCAGGTGATTAAATTATCACCTGTGCAATACTAAGGAAATCCTGAAAACGTGACCTGTTGTGGGGTCTTGAGGACTGGAGTTGAGAAACACCGGACTAGACTTTCGTCATTTTATATGCTCTTTGATATTTTGCAGGTACTTGAATTGTCTGCAGATTGGCGAAGGTCCTGGTCCTGAGACCCTCAGCAATTGCTCAAAAGATCTCTGAGTAGAGAACAGCTGAGGAGACAAGAATACACAAACCCAACTGAGTGTGCAATGGTCATACAGAGCAAAGCATGGATTCAATAGAAAGCATAGCCTTTTTAGACTATGCTTTTTATTGTGTTCTTACCCCGCTCTGCGCATGCGCTCCTGACTCCTGAGGTGTATCCTTCTCCGGGAACTATTGAATGATTGGTAAGAAAACAGACCCCCACTGGTCTGCAATGCATACTATTAAAGAGCCTGCTAAAAATGAAAAAAATGAACAAAGTTTAGTCATGCTTTAACATTATACATTTAATTGTTTCATTAGAACCAATAAAGTTACAGTATAAGGTTTTGGTAGCACAGGAGTTTCCTCATGTCAAATGCTTTAACATTTTCTTTTCTAAAGGGTGTTTGTCATGGAAACTGAAACTATCTGCTATTCATAGGACAGGTGTTTAATTTTGTTACAATGACTACTATTAAAAAATGAGTCCCCTTTTCAAATTAAAAGTACAATGCTGAGTACAATGCTATATCTGTCAGTTCCATAAATCCTGAATGGAGTGACATGGTGAGATGGTGCAGGACCACCACTCTTTCAAACAGGAGAAATGGAACAGTAGTTCTCATGTTCTTTTAGACTTGAAACAACTGATGCCAGTGATTGGTTGCAAACAATCAAGGAGAGATAAAGAAGTGATGGATTTTTTATTAGATACATTGTTTTGTTATATTATGATATTTCATCCAATTAAATAGCCTTTTTTGGTGGTGCAAAACCTTTAAAAAATTGCACCTCTATTTGAACACAAAATACACAAAAAGGGTATTTTTATAGAAAAAAGTTAACTATACTAATCTCCCATATAAAACGTAAGGAAAAAAGGTACATTTCTCTGAATACATAAATTAATAAGATAAAAAAAGTACAAATAACAGTATTAAAAATAATAAAATTAGGAAAAAGAAAATCTGACTATGCATCGTTTTTCAGCCTTGATTTTATGTTGTTTAGATGTTTTAGAGAAATTTAATTTTAATATCACCAGGTGTACTGACAATGTATTTTTTGGATTCAGCAACTGAATAAGCCTGATAATGGATCATGAATTGATTTATACATAGGCATAATGTTGGTATGTGTCTGCAGTTGCCTGAGGAGGATAAGCAACATGGGTTTGTTTCTGTTACAAATAATCTACTGATTTTCTGACTAGGCTTTTTGAATAAAGTGTTTCTTTCATGCCTTTTATGCTCAGTTCTTTCAAATGCTGATACGCTGACTCATGCATTGGCATCATTTACTTGTACATTCTCCTTCAGCTGTGGGATTAATGGACTAGTTACGGTCAACATTCAAACTGCATTTATATATATAAAAAATATGGAAGTGCATTAATACTTTTATATTTTCTGAAACATTTTTCAGATATGAAAATCTTAAAAGCAACTTTTTTCTTGGTAGTTTTCCTGTTAGTTTGAGCGAACAAAAAAAAAATCAATGCATCAATACATGCTATAACATAATTTATTTTACTCTAAAATCAAAGACTGTAATTGATTAAGCTATATCTATTGTGAGATAATGAAAGAAAAGGTGGATGGAGATTGCTACATTTCCTCAACATTTCTCTTATATGCATAAAGGACTTTAGGAAGCAGAAAGTCACTTGTAAAGTATCGTTTGCTAAGGACTTTTTAATTACCTTCTTGGCCTGTTTTTATTTTTAGGGCAGACACAGACTGCCGTATTTCTCGTGCGAGAATCGTATCACACTGCACGCAATGGCCTGGCACCTCTCCTGACCTGAGTAAGACAGTATGATGTATTTCTATGCAGCTGTCAAGCTCAGGTAAGGATAGGAGGCAGCCAGTACAAGGTTTGCAATGCAATTCTCACACGAGAAATAAGGCAGTCTGTCTCTGCCCTTAGCCCTTTACCCATCAGTCCAACCAGATGTTGGGAGGATTCCTTGTTGTTAGAAAGGTATGTCATTTAGTTGGAGAGAATCTGAAAATACAGATGTCTTTGTAAGAGGCTTATTCTCCAGTTGGTGGTATTGGTGTTTGGTAACATTCAACTTTTTTGTATTTTTCTCAGGTTATTTTATTGCCAGGGAAGCTGATGTTGAGTTTGTGCAGGGTTTTTATGCTTAGATGTATTTATTTTGTAAACTAACTATACTGGACACCCTTTTCCTACATTGGATTGGCATGTCCATATGTCAAATTTGACTACTAAAAATGATGTGCACAAAAAATGCAGCTTTTCGCCACTTTGTAGGGAAGACGGTAACAGTTAAATGTTTTAGATTTTTGTTAATCTTCTACTGTTGTTTTTTTAAACAATTATTCCTCCTTCACTAAAAAGGACTGATCAAGAAATGTGAATATTACATTGGGACATGCACACTTACTTCAACAGACAATGTGTTAAGATTTTTTTTCTTTAAATGAAACCTTGCAGTAGATGCATGCTGTCCGAACCATGGCCAAGTATCAGACACTGGCTGTAGAATTTCAGCCATGTATATTTGAATCTGAAACAATGTGACATTTCAAAGAAATACATATTTTATAAGCTGCCATGAACCAAGTTGCACAGATAACTAGTTGAAAAAGCTCGTCCTTGGTGGCCTTTCCCTGCTCACTGTCAATGACTGACAGGTTTTAAGCAGGAGTCCCATCACTCAAGGGTCAGAGTATGTTTTTCTCTGAAACACCACAGCTCTTAGAGTCAAACATTTGTCAGTGTCTAATACATGCTCCATGTGGATCAAGAAGCATGTATCAGCTGTCTGGTTCCCTTTACAAAATACTGTGTTGGCTTTGTGCTTGCCTCTACATGAACAATTAAAAAACAGTGCAATTGAAATGCTGCAATTTCCTCTAAATCAGTGTGAGATCTATCACTGACACTGCTGCTAGCAGATCTCATCGGGTTGGGAGACATGTGGCCAGTCCATGCATTGTGGTCCATGCTTGAATTGTGTTGCACGGATGTCGGCATGAGCCGTTATAAATGAAGGCCCTGAAAATGGGAAAGCTGCCAATTATTAAAGTATATATTAATACAGAAAAAAATAAACCTCTGGGAGAAGAGTGAAGACCTTAACCCCTTCACCCCCGGAGCTTTTTCCGTTTTTTCGTTTTCGTTTTTCGCTCCCCTCCTTCCCAGAGCCATAACTTTTTTATTTTTCCGTCCATATGGCCATGTGAGGGCTTATTTTTTGCGGGACGAGATGTACTTTTGAACAATACCATTGGTTTTACCATGCCTTGTAACAGAAAACAAGAAAAAAATTCCAAGTGTGATGAAATTGCAAAAAAAGTGCAATCTCACACTTGTTTTTTGTTTGGCTTTCTTGCTAGGTTCACCAAATGCTAAAACTGACCTGCCATTATGATTCTCCAGGTCATTTCGAGTTCTTAGACACCTAACATGTCTAGGTTGTTTTTTATCTAAGTGGTGAAAAAAAATTCCAAAGTTTGCTAAAAAAAAAATAAAAAATTGTGTGATTTTCCGATACCCGTAGCGTCTCCAATTTTCATGATCTGGGGTCGGGTGAGGGCTTATTTTTTGCGTGCCAAGCTGGCGTTTTTAATGATACCATTTTGGTGTAGATACGTTCTTTTGATCGCCCGTTATTGCATTTCAATGCAATGTTGCGGCGACCAAAAAAACTTAATTTTGGCGCTTTGATTTTTTTTCTCGCTACGCCATTTAGCGGTCAGGTTAATCCTTTGTTTTTATTGATAGATCGGGCGATTCTGAACGCGGCGATACCAAATATGTGTAGGGTTGATTTTTTTTAATAGTTTTATTTTGATTGGGGCAAAAGGGGGGTGATTTGAACTTTTATGTATTTTTTATTTTTTTTATATTTTTAACCACTTTTTTTTAAATTTTGGCATGCTTCAATAGCCTCCATAGGAGGCTAGAAGCATGCACAACTCGATCGGCTCTGCTACATAGAGGTGACATACAGATCACATCTATGTAGCAGAAAGGCAGGTGTACTTTGAGCGCCGACCACTGGGTGGCGCTCAAAGCAATCGGCCATAAACAACCATAGAGGTCTCAAGAAGACCTCTGGTTGTTATGGCGATGCACTGCTGACCCCCGATCATGTGACGGGTCAGCAGTTCGAGCACACCCGGCCGCGCGGCCGGGAGCGCTAGTTAAATGCCGCTGTCAGCGCTTGACGGCGGCATTTAACTAGTTAATGGGCGCGGGCGGATCGCGATTCCACTCGCGCTCATTGCGCGCACATGTCAGCTGTACAGAACAGCTGACATGTCGAGGCTTTAAGGTGGGCTCGCCGCCGGAGCCCACCTTAAAGCAGGGGATCTGCAAGCTGATGTACTATTCCATCAGCTGGCAGAAAGGGGTTAATGAGAATGTCTTCTACAGCGTATTATAGTGATCTGGTTTGGTCTACTATTATGTTTTGTAGATGAACCAAGACCAGCATCCAAAAACTTCCTCTAAAAGTCCATGTTTATTTCAAAATTTTTAAAATTATTATATCCATGATGGCATCATTTAAAACATGAGTAAAATATTTACCTGTCCCCGTTCCAGTGATCTGAACTGAACGGTTCAGAGGTCGCGATGACGCGCTTAATGGGCACCGCCCTCTGACTGACCAGTTACAGGCAGAGGACCCGGAAGATGGAGCGGAGCGCAGCAGTGGAACGCAGGACAGGTAAATATAGCAAGTGCCGGAGGCCTGAGCTAGCGGCGATTCCGGCACCTGACCCCCCAGCGCGCCGGTGTCCCCGCCTGCTCAGGCCACCAGCACTTGGCGCCCAGAACAGCCGCCCACACTCACCACCGCCACGCACAGCCGCCCACAGTCACCACCGTCACGCAGCCACCCGCACTCACCACCGCCACGCACAGCCGCCCACACTCACCACCGCCACGCAGCCGCCCGCACTCACCACCACCAAGCACAGCCGCCCGCATTCACTACCACCACGCACAGCCGCCCGCACTCACCACCGCCACGCACAGCCGCCCGCACTCACCACTGCCATGCACAGCCGCCCGCACTCACCACCGCCACGCACAGCCGCCCGCACGCACAGCCGCCCGCACTCACCACCGCCACGCTCAGCCGCCCGCACTCACCACAGCCACGCACAGCCGCCCGCACTCACCACAGCCACGCACAGCCGCCTGCACTCGGCACCGCCAAGCACAGCACCGCCATGCACAGCCACCCGCACTCAGCACCGCCACGCACAGCCACCCGCACTCACCACTGCCACGCTCAGCCGCCCGCACTCACCACAGCCACGCACAGCCGCCCGCACTCACCACAGCCACGCACAGCCGCCCGCACTCACCACTGCCAAGCACAGCACCGCCACACACAGCTACCCGCACTCAGCACCGCCAATCACAGCCTCCCGCACTCAGCACCACCATGCACAGCTGCCCGCACTCAGCACCGCCGCCCGCACTCACCACCACCACGCACAGCCGCTCACACTCGGCACCGCCACGCACAGCCGCCCGCACTCAGCACCGCCACGCACAGCTGCCCGCACTCAGAACCGCCGCCCGCGCTCACCACCGCCACACACAGCCGCCCGCACTCACCACAGCTGCCCGCACTCGGCACCGCCAAGCACAGCACCGCCACGCACAGCTGCCTGCACTCAGCACCGCCAAGCACAGCACTGCCATGCACAGCCGCCCGCACTCACCACCGCCACGCACAGCTGCCCGCACTCAGCACTGCCACGTGCAGCCGCCCGCACTCAGCACCGCCACGCGCAGCCGCCCGAACTCAGCACCGCCACGTGCAGCCGCCCGCACTCAGCACCGCCACGCGCAGCCACCCGCACTCAGCACCGCCACGCGCAGTCGCCCACACTCAGCACCGCCACGCGCAGCTGCCCGCACTCACCATCGCCACACACAGCCGCCCGCACTCACCACCGCCACACACTGCTGCCCACACTCACCACAGCCGCCCGCACTCGGCAGCGCCAAGCACAGCACCGCCACGCACAGCCGCCCACACTCAGCACCGCCAAGCACAGCACAGCCATGCACAGCCGCCCGCACTCACCACCGCCACGCACAGCTGCCCGCACTCAGCACTGCCACGCGCAGCCGCCCGCACTCAGCACCGCCACGCGCAGCCGCCCGCACTCAGCACCGCCACGCGCAGCCGCCCGCACTCAGCACTGCCACGCGCAGCTGCCCGCACTCAGCACCGCCACGCGCACTCACCACCGCCAAGCACAGCACCGCCACGCACAGCTGCCCACACTCAGCACCGCCAAGCACAGCACCACCACGCACAGCCGCCCGCACTCAGCACCGCCACGTGCAGCCACCCGCACTCAGCACCGCCACGCGCAGCCGCCCGCACTCAGCCCCGCCACGCGCAGCCGCGCGCACTCAGCACCGCCACGTACAGCCGCCCGCACTCAGCACAGCCACGCGCAGCCGCCCGCACTCACCACAGCCAAGCACAGCCGCCCGCACTCACCACAGCCAAGCGCAGCCGCCCGCACTCAGCACCGCCACGCGCAGCCGCCCGCACTCAGCACCGCCACGCGCAGCTGCCCGCACTCAGCACCGCCACGTGCAGCCGCCCGCACTCAGCACCGCCACGCGCACTCACCACCGCCAAGCACAGCACCGCCACGCACAGCTTCCCGCACTTAGCACCGCCAAGCACAGCACCACCACGCGCAGCTGCTCGCACTCAGCACCGCCACGCGCAGCCGCCCGCACTCAGCACCGCCACGCACAGCCGCCCGCACTCAGCACCGCCACGCGCATTCAGCACCGCCACTCGCAGCCGCCCGCACTCAGCACCGCCACGTGCAGCCGCCCACACTCAGCACAGCCACGCGCAGCCGCCCGCACTCACCACAGCCAAGCACAGCCGCCCGCACTCTCCACAGCCAAGCGCAGCCGCCCGCACTCAGCACTGCCACGCGCAGCCGCCCGCACTCAGCACCGCCACGCGCAGCCGCCCGCACTCAGCACCGCCACGCGCAGCCGCCCGCACTCAGCACCGCCACGCGCAGCCGCCCGCACTCAGCACCGCCACGCGCAGCCGCCCGCACTCAGCACCGCCACGTGCAGCCGCCCGCACTCAGCACCGCCACGCGCACTCACCACCGCCAAGCACAGCACCGCCACGCACAGCTTCCCGCACTTAGCACCGCCAAGCACAGCACCACCACGCGCAGCTGCCCGCACTCAGCACCGCCACGCGCAGCCGCCCGCACTCAGCACTGCCACGCGCAGCCGCCCGCACTCAGCACCGCCACGCGCATTCAGCACCGCCACTCGCAGCCGCCCGCACTCAGCACCGCCACGTGCAGCCGCCCACACTCAGCACAGCCACGCGCAGCCGCCCACACTCAGCACAGCCACGCGCAGCCGCCCGCACTCACCACAGCCAAGCACAGCCGCCCGCACTCTCCACAGCCAAGCGCAGCCGCCCGCACTCAGCACTGCCACGCGCAGCCGCCCGCACTCAGCACCGCCACGCGCAGCCGCCCGCACTCAGCACCGCCACGCGCAGCCGCCCGCACTCAGCACCGCCACGCGCAGCTGCCCGCACTCAGCACCACCACGCGCAGCTGCCCGCACTCACCACAGCCAAGCACAGCCGCCCGCACTCACCACAGCCAAGCGCAGCCGCCCGCTCTCAGCACCGCCACGCACAGCCGCCCTCACTCAGCACCGCCACGCACAGCCGCCCGCACTCAGCACCGCCACGCACAGCCGCCCGCACTCAGCACCACCACGCACAGCCGCCCACACTCATCACCGCCACGCACAGCCGCCCACACTCAGCACAGCCGCCCACACTCAGCACAGCCGCCCACACTCAGCACAGCCGCCCGCACTCAGCACAGCCGCCCGCACTCAGCACAGCCGCCCGCACTCAGCACAGGCGCCAGCACTCAGCACAGCCGCCCGCACTCTGCACAGCCACGCACAGCCTCCCGCACTCAGCACAGCCGCCCACACTCAGCACAGCCACCCACACTCAGCACAGCCGCCCGCACTCAGCACAGCCACGTACAGCCGCCCGCAATCAGCACAGCCTCCTGCACTCAGCGCACAGGATGGGAGCACATGACAGGATGGGGACGCAGGATGGAGCAGCACATGATATGATGGGGGCGCAGGATGGAACAGCACATGACAGGATGGGGATGCAGGATGGAGCAGCACATGACAGGATGGGGGCGCAGGATGGAGCAGCACATACCAGGATGGACACCATATACCAATAGAAATGCTCGCCAACCGGGCGTAGAACGGGTTCAATAGCTAGTTAGCTATAATGTGATTAAGAAATAGGGTGCACCACATAAATGGGCATAAGTGACATATGTACGGGTGCTGCATCATGCATGAAGAGAAAGTGTGCCAGAAGGAGAGGAAAGGGGTCAATGCATGGAATTGGTGCAGTTCAGAAGGAATTGCGCAAAAAGAATATAAATTTATTAAATCAATGACATGCAAAAACACCCAAAATGATTAAAAACATTTAAGGACAATACAGAACAATACAATCACATCCCTGGTGTTGACCCATAAGGAATTAATGAGGACTATAACTTAGATGGACAGAGTCATAAGAATGCTGATCACAATATACATGTATATTTGTATGCTTATATATGAAAAAAGGGACGCATATAAACAGGACTGTCCCTGTTTGGGTAACTCTGACAACATAAAGCAAATACCAATTGAGGGCATACAATATACAAAATATCAAATACTATAGTAAACAAAAATGAAAAGTGCATAACATATAAAAAGTCAAATAGTTTTGGAAACCGAAAATGGGTGTCTCCAAAACTGGTACAGAAGCACATGCAAATAGTTGGGACCAACAACAACCTTGACCTGCTCAGCTGTAAAACATGTGTGCAGCGTATATGTATGTAGAGGCCAAAAAGAGGAAAGAAACTAGGTGATAGACATCCCCAGGTATAATAACCTATGGATGAAACTGTAATAACCTATGAAATAGAGCTAAAACAAGGCAGGAAGAGAGCCATTCAAGCAAAAGCACCAATGAGGGCTGTAAGAAGTCAATATATATATCACCTATATCAAGCAGTCAGAGAGTCAAGTGTCACTTCCTCTGATGAAGCTGCCTCTGCAGTGATACAAGTGGGGTTCCTTTCATCTCTCCCTGGACCCGGGACTGTTTCCCTCTTGTCATAGATACCCCTGATATTTTGGCTTGACTCTCTGACTGCTTGATATAGGTGATATACATTGATTTCTTACAGCCATCATTGGTGCTTTTGCTTGAATGGCTCTCTTCTTGCCTTGTTTTAGCCCTATTTCATTGGTTACTTATAGTATTTGATATTTTGTATATTGTATGCCTTCAATTGGTATTCGCTTTATGTTGTCAGAGTTACCCAAACAGGGACCGTCCTGTTTAAATGTGTCCCTTTATGCATATATACATATACTACATATACATGTGTATTGTGATTAGCATACTTATGACTCCAACCATCTACGTTATAGTCCTCATTAATTCCTTATGGGTCAACACCAGGAATGTGATTGTGTTGTTCTGCACTATTCTTAAATGTTTTTAATCATTTTGGGTGTTTTTGAATGTCATTGATTTAATAAATTTATATTCTTTTTGCTCATTTCCTTCTGGAGTGCGCTAATTCCATGCATTGACCCCTTTTCTCTCCTTCTGGCATATTAGCTATACTGTAGCAGCACTAGAAAAATGCACTAACCCTATTATGACAGTTCTAAATGTATTTTATTTCGGGTTGTTTTTCATAAGCGATCACTGAAAACACAATTCCAGGTTGTGGAAAAAAAGGTTTATACCCACCTTTTCTGTCCTATGCAGTTAATTGTGTTTTTTTGAGGAATATATGTACTTATACATACTTTGGGTGCTGTTTAACTGATTAATCAAAAAATTAACATACAGTACATTTTATGTGTTGAACATTCATACGCAAAGTGCTTAGTGTGGCTATCTCAAAATACATGTTTGACTGCATGCACCATGATACCACCATAATATGCTATTTTCCTGCATGAGTAGGCACATTTGAGTTTGTTTCATATATTTGCATCAAAGAAGAGAATTAATGGAAACATCAATATGTAGTTTTAATTAGTAAAACAACTGAATTCCATTTTCTAATAGTTTCCACTTTTTAATAATCCAAAACAATGTTTTATAAGTTCTTGGAAATCATGAGAATACAAGCCATCAGGTCCAGGTGCTTTATTCACGTTAATCTTTTCTAATCCGATTTAAACCTTACTTTATTCTGCTAGGGTGAGTTATTTTTTATGAAGCCATGAGCTGTGTTATAAAACATATCCCAGCAGTATGTAATTTTGCAAGCACAGACAAGAAAAATGCATTTAATAGTTGTGCTTTTTCTGACCAAATGACCTTTTGTATTCTCTATGGAACCAACATGTTCAGCTGCCGCTTTTTATGCCTAAAAGATTTTGGGGGGATTATTTTTTAACAATCTTGTCTATAACAATTTCCTTTTCATTTTATACTTCTTATTGCAAACTTTCAGGGTAGATCAAATTGAATTGACTTTTTCTCTTTACAGTTGAAGTCCCTCTGTTCCCCACAGGTATAAGCAGGCCATTATATTGGTTTAATATCCTTTCAAATGGTCCTTGCTTTTTTCAGTGTTCTTAAAATACTTTTATTCAAAGGATATGGATACCTTTGGGTATGTATTGTAAGGTAAAGTAATATGTTTTAATTGGGTTTCAGTAAAAAATTAACATCATTTGGCTTTCATAGGCTCTTTGTTTATTGGTTGCTGAAGGAGTTGCTAAATGTGTTTCATGAGAATTCATCAGTCAACTCTTTGAATTGTATCTTTTATCTGTAACTCTTGCAACTCTTTTTATTACTTTGAGATTCAGCTCAACTTTGATGCAGTTTGTCCTCATAAATCTGCATAGACAACTCAGAAACAGATAGATAAACTTTGGAACTTTCTGCTTGACAGATTCTTAGAAAATTAATTTTTGCAGCCAGCAATAGATATTGCGACACAGGCCTTAAAAGGCTAAAAGTGCAATATTTTAATGAAACACAATTTTAAAAATGATTATCAGCCCCAAATATTTGCATTTACACTGCTCAAAAAAATAAAGCTGCAGCAAGAACAGGACCTTCCCAGAAGGACCAATCGGAGTCAGCCACAGAAGAACACCTTCAGGACCTTCCTAAAGGACTAATGGAATTTGCTGCAGTATCTAAGCATGTGACCCTTGATCTCCAACGAGAGATCTTGCCCTAGGCATGCTCAGAAAGGGAAGAGCATGATTCAGAGGCGGGATCTCGACACCAAACATTGCCCCCCCCTCCTTGCACCTCGCTATGCTCAAAGGCAGCAATGAGCTGTGGAGCTCGGATGTGTTCAGCAGGCTCCCAGGACCTGTCCTCTGGGCCACAACCCTTCCAATCCACCAAATAGAATTTTTTGTCACGTACCACCTTGCACCCCAAAATAGCGTTCACCTCGTAATCGTCCATAGACGGACCCGATGTCCCGGCAGATGACTCGGAAAACCGGGACATGTATACGGGCTTCAAGAGGGACACATGAAAGGTGTCGGTGATACCCAGGCATGGAGGAAGGGCCAGACGGTAGACCAAAAGGTTAACCTGTTCGAGGACCTTGAAGGGACCCAAGTAGTGAGGTGCAAACTTATTGGACTCAACTCGCAGCCTGATGTTACGGGTGGAGAGCCACACCAAGTCGCCAGGTGCAAATGTCAGAGCGGGGCGCCAATGAGCATCGGCGGAGGTCCTCAGTCTCTCTTTGTAGGCCCGAATGGCATCCTGAGTGCAGTCCCAAATGTCCAGTGCCTCCACAGCCCAGTCTGCCACTTTGGATTCAGCGGAGGACATGGGCATGGGCACAGGGACATGCGGATGCTGGCCGTAAATTAGGAGGAATGGAGTCTGACCGGTGGAGTCGGCTACAGAGTTGTTAAGCGCAAACTCTGCCCATGGTAGCAAGGATGCCCAGTCATCTTGCCTGGCAGAAACAAAATGTCGTAAATATGTGACCAGGGTCTGGTTGGCCCTCTCAACCTACCCATTCTTCTCGGGATGCTATGCCGAGGAGAGATTCAACTCAATACTGAGTAGACAACAAAGCTCTCTACAGAATCGAGATGAAAACTGGGGACCCAGGTCACTGACAATTTTGTCCAGCATACCATGTAGGTGAAAGATATACTTGATGAACAACGCTGCCAGAGCCTGTGCAGAAGATAGCCGTGGAAGAGGCACCAAGTGCACCATCTTGGAAAAATTGTCGGTGATCACAAAGATATTGGTGCAGCTACGAGACTTGGGTAAGCCCACCACAAAGTCCATCCTGATCATCTCCCAGGGCCTGTCTGCCACCGGCAGGGGGTAAAGCAACCCAGCTGGCCATTGCCGAGAAGACTTGTTCTTAGTGCAAGAGATACACGCCCGAACATAGTCTGCGACGTCACGAGCCATATGTGGCCACCAATATGTCCTCGCTAGTAGCTCAGATGTCCTTTTGGACCCAAAATGTCCACCCATCCTGGACAAGTGAGCCTAAGAGATAACCTCCAGACACAGATTGGATGGTACAAAAGTCTTGCCCGGAGGCACAGACTCGAGCGAAACTGGGGGCCACAGTTCTCAGGCTCTCAGTGGGGACAATAAGCCGAGGCTCCTCTTCCTCCTCCTCAGATGATACAACGGAGCTAGAGAGAGCGTCGTCACGAATGTTCTTCTCCCTGGAAAGAAAATGGAGGGTGAAATGAAACCGGGAGAAGAACAAGGACCATCTTGCCTGGAGAGAATTTAACCGCTGGGCTGTCTGCAGAAACACCAAATTCTTCTGATCTGTGAAGACATTGAAGGAAAAACAAGCTGCCTCCAAGAGATGTCTCCACTCCGAGAAGGCCAACTTCATGGCTAGCAACTCCCTGTCCCCGATGGAATAATTCCTTTCTGCTGGTGAGAAGGTCTTAGAAAAGAAGAAGCAAGGATG
The DNA here is from genome assembly GCF_051348905.1 of Ranitomeya variabilis. Taxonomy (NCBI): domain Eukaryota; kingdom Metazoa; phylum Chordata; class Amphibia; order Anura; family Dendrobatidae; genus Ranitomeya; species Ranitomeya variabilis. The sequence goes on from NC_135233.1 coordinate 832,153,565, forward strand.
CTTCCGACCTTGAGCATACTTTTGGAAAAGGACTGCTCCAGCACCAACAGATGAGGCACCCACCTCCATTATAAATGGCTTATCTACATCGGGGCAATGTAGGATGGGAGCGCTAGCGAAGTGTGACTTAATAGAGAGAAAGGCCTTGAAGACCTCCTCAGACCACAATTTGGGATTTGCTCCCTTCTTGGTGAGGGCAACCAAGGGAGCTACCAAAGTTGAGAATAGTGTGGAATGAACTGGCGATAGTAATTAATGAACCCCATAAAGCGCTGCACCGCTTTAAGAGAATGGGGTTCCTGCCAGACCATCACAGCCTGTAGTTTGGCAGGATCCACAGCCAATCCCTGGGCGGAGATGATATAGCCCAGGAAAGGTAAGGACTCCTGCTCAAACACACATTGTTAGGGATAGCGGAACGCACCGAGTAAATATAAATGTTTTATTGAAGTAGATGCATTCGTAGCCCGAGGTCCACCGTGCAGGAGAACCTGCTGCTAGTAAACGGCGGCACTATATGGCGGTATGAACTAGCTCTGTTAGTTTCACAGAGTAGCCGAGAAAGCAAAGCTCTGTGTCCTGTTTGACTTCACAGAGGCACAGGCTAACTACCCAAATGAGAGCAGTCAGTGGTCATGCATGCACACATAACTCCTCGCCGGAGGTGCCAGCATTCTAGGGGCTTATTTCAGCCAGGTCCCTGAATACATACACACACAATCTCCTTGCCGGAGGTGCCAGCATTCTAGGGACTTATTTCAGCCGGGTCCCTGAACACACACTCACATGACCACACTGGCGCAAAGCACATAACATTAGAAAGACACTAGCGCATGGCCGTGTGGCCTTAAATAGTTGCAGCACGTACAGGACCTTCCTAGGAAGACCAATGAGAGGCTGCTACAGAGCCTGCGCACCTACAGGACCTTCCTAGAAGGACCAATAGATTAGACTGCAGTATCTGAACATGTGACCCTCGATCTCCACTGAGAGATCTTACCCTGGGCATGCTCAGAACGGGAAAAGCAGGACTTAGTCCCAGAAGCTTCTGCTCGCCGCTGCCCAACACTGGCTTCAATGGCAGAAGCAGGAGAAGCAGCAGTAACTCTTTGTACAGAGTCAGCCTGAGCGAGACGCTGGGACCAACGTCTCTGCTGAGCAGGCTCCACTGCGGCAGGAGAAGAATGGGAGACCACAGCGGAGATGGCCCAAGATTCCCCCTGTGCAGAGGGGGAAACTCGACCCCTAACACACATTTCTCCAACTTTGCGTAGAGGAAATTTGCCCATAAGATGTCGAAGACTCTGCAAACATCTCTCCAGTGGGAGTCAATATCTGGAGAGTAGATGAGAATATCATCCAGATAAACTATGACCAAGGTGGTGAGCATATTCCAGAAGATGTCATTTGCAAAGTCTTGGAAAACAGCTGGGGCATTACAGAGCCTGAAGGGCTCATAGTGCCCATTAGGGTTGAGCGACATTTAGTTTTTTAGGGTCGAGTCGGGTTTTGTGAAACCCGACTGTCTTAAAAGTCGAGTCGAGTGAAATCGGCCGACCACCGTGAAAAGTCGGGTTTCGGCTGAAACACGAAACCCAATGAAGGAATTTTTTTTTTTTTTTTATTTCTCTCTCTCTCTCTCTCTCTCTCTCTCCCCTCCGTCCCAGCACAGAAAATTTCGTATTGCACATTCTAAATCCCTACTGCGCACAAGCGATAACATGACGATAGGCGTTCACTCCCCTAAGACCTATGTCATCACTCTGCCCATGCTCATTCATTGGCTGAAACAATGGCGCTAAACACGTCATACGAAACGCAACTTTAGCGCCAAGATCGCGTACCGCATGGCCGACCACGCACAGGGATCGGGTCGGGTTTCATGAGACGCCGACTTTGCCAAAAGTCGGCGACTTATGAAAATGCACGACCCGTTTCGCTCAACCCTAGTGCCCATCCCTGATATTAAAAGCTGTCTTCCATTTGTCCCCCTCACGGATGAGAATCAGGTTGTAAACACCCCGCAGATCTAATTTTGTAAATACCCTTGCTCCCCAAAGCCTATCAAAAAGCTCAGATATCAGGGGCAAAGGATACTTATTCTTAAAGGGACTCTGTCACCTGAATTTGGAGGGAACAATCTTCAGCCATAGAGGCAGGGTTTTCAGGTGTTTGATTCACCCTTTCCTTACCCGCTGGCTGCATGCTGGCTGCAATATTGGATTGAAGTTCATTCTCTGTCCTCCATAGTACACGCCTGCGCAAGGCAAGATTGGGAATCAAAGGAAAGGGTGAATCAAACACCCGAAAACCCCGCCTCTATGGCTGAAGATTGTTCCCTCCAAATTCAGGTGACAGAGTCCCTTTAATGGTGATGGTGTTAAGACCCCTGTAATCTATGCATGGATGTAATTCCCCATTCTTCTTCTGCACGAAGAAGAATCCAGCCCCTGCAGGTGACACTGACTTCCTAATGAATCCTCTTGCCAGATTTTTCTTGATGTACTGTGACATTGCCTCCATCTCTGGGAGATATAACGGATAGACTCGACCCCGGGGAGGCTCAGCACCAGGCAAGAGGTCAATAGGACAGTCATAGGGGCGGTGAGGCAGAATGGTCTCTGCAGCCCTTTTGGAGAACATGTCCGCATAGGGCCAATATTGCTTGGGGAGAGAGGATAGATATGCGGGTACCTCAGTAGTAGCAACCTGAACACATTCCCTCTGACATCTACCCCCACAAGATTCACCCCATCGCAAAATTCTGTATGTGGACCACTCAATATGAGGAGAATGGTACCGTAGCAAGGCATCCCTAACAGGACCCTCGGGAATGACGAGCAGAGATATAATCTCCTGATGAGATGGAGACATGGGTAGAGTGAAAGGGATGGTCTGGTGTGTTATCTGTGAGGGCAGTGTCGACCCATTTAACACTCGTACGGTCATTGGTTGAGCTAACATTACCAGGGGAATTACGTGACATTGGGCGAAGGCAGATGACATAAAATTGCCCTCTGCCCAGAATCCACGCAGAGCTCTACCGAGTGGGAAAATGGACCTATAGTAATTGTCCCCTCAAAGGACAATTTGGAGGCAAACATCGCCGTGTCTAGTGTACCTCCACCAACTACCACTAGACGCTGATGTTTCCTTGACCGCTGGGGACATCTGGTGGCAAGGTGTCCTGACTGCTGGCAAACATAACAAACCTGGAGTGCACGAGCGGTCAGGGACTTAGATCCCGCTTGTGACACTTCCATGGCTTCATGTGACTCAGAGGCCCGGACTGGAGATTCGAAAGGTTTGGCGAAGGTGGGAGCCAGCCAAAACATCTGCCTACACTGGGCTCGCTCTAACCTCCGCTCGTGAAAACGGAGGTCAATACAAGTGGACACTGCTATTAACTCCTCCAGTGTGGTGGGAATATCCTTAGTGGCCAGAGCGTCCTTCATGTGGTCAGTCAGCCTGCTCCAAAATATCGGAATAAGGGCTTTATCCGACCACTCCAGCTCAGATGCTAGGGTGCGAAAGTGGACGGCAAAATGGCTGACCAAGGACGAGCCCTGAGTCAATGCGAACAGTTTTAGCGCAGTATCATGGGTGACACAAGGTCCTAAAAAGACCTGTTTCAAAGTGCTCAGGAACAACGAAGCACTCTGCACCACATGATCGCCACACTCCCACAGTGGCATAGCCCACTCCAATGCCCTGTCTGACAGGAAAGACACAATAAGCTCTGTGGGGAAACATGCGGCCAGAAGCTCGAGATATATAGAGCACTGACTCACGAAACCCCTACAAGACTTACTATCACCAGAAAATTTCTGGCAGCGGGAAGCGAGATAGAGTCGGAACAGGGGTGGCAGTGGACAAAGTTGCTGCAGCCACGCTAGCAGCCTGAACCGCAGTTGCTGTTTGTCCATCATTACTAGCCAGACCCTGGAGCTAGTGTAATGTTAGGGCTAGCAGAATGCACCAAATTATAAGAGAGATGGTACAAGGTGCGTTCACAGCCCATGGTCCACCGTGCAGAGATGGAACCTGCTGCTGAGTAATGATGGACTATATGGTGGTACAATGTGGATACACAGATGGGTTAACTTCACCCTGTGTGAAGGAAGCAAACCCTGTTGCGTCACAGAGCCGCGGTACCACACCAAGAGCGCAAGCAAGGAGTCTCAGGACTCTACCCCAAGACACAGGATTAGAGTACTTTCAGACCACTTGCGCTCGACACCGCAACTGGGGTGTCAAAGTAACAGAAAAATATAACAAAGCACAAGAGTGAATGCTGTGCCACTTTGGCGGACGCCACTAACCACCCAGACTTGGGATAGGAAAGCACTCTATAAGCGCATGGCGCCACACTAGCGGTTACAGCAATAGACGCTGTATCATGTGTCTTTACGTTGACAGCTAGTCGGACGCTAGACAGCAAGCATCCACCTTTTGCAAAGTCATACACAAGGGAGGGGATTTTAAAGAACGACTTGCACTCATCAACACACACACGATTCCAAATGTACACTAGCGCATGGCTGTGCCGCCATGCAAACCTTTTATAGCTGCAGCAAGAACAGGACCTTCCCAGAAGGACCAATGGGAGTCAGCCACAGAAGAAGAACACCTTCAGGACCTTCCTAAAGGACCAATGGAATTTGCTGCAGTATCTAAGCAAGTGACCCTTGATCTCCAACGAGAGATCTTTCACTGGGAATGCTCAGAAAGGGAAGAGCAGGACTTAGTCCCAAACACGTCTGCTCGCAGCTGCCCAGTACTGGCTACAATGGCAGAAGCTGGAAAGGCACCAGTAACCAGTCATCCCGTATCAGCCTGAGCTAGATGCTGGGACCGACGTCTCCGCTGAGCAGACTCCACTGCGGCTGGAGAAGAATGGGAGACCGCAGCGGAGATGGTTCAAGATTCCCCCTGTGCAGAGGCGGGATCTCGACACCTAACACCTACTCAGGCACTCTCTCTAGTTGTGCGCACATCTATCTGTTTCACTGTCTTATTAGGATATCATAAAACTGCCGTTGAGCACTTTTGAAAAGCACACCAGTGAACAGAAGCCAGATGGCATCCAGAGTAAATGTGCTGCCTCATTAAAATGAATTGATCCCTCGGGGGTTTTATCTGAATCACGTCACTCAGATATTTAGATGGAAACCCCAAAGTAAGTGCTCAGCGTAGAGCGCCGGATAACTGTGATCCAAAACATTATGTAAAAGGTTCCCAATTAAAGCTTCAACTCAATCCACAAAAAAAGCAAGTCCCCACTCAGATCTATCATCTGTTAACAGAAATATATGGGCTTCCACATTACTGGTAGCACAAAGGCTCTTTAAAAGCTAAATGACTCCTCGCCCCTAAAAGAAACTTAGCAAATTATCCACTCCCAAATCCAAATGCCCCCACTCCCTTCTGAGCCCCAGTGTGCCTAAATAACATTTAGTGCCCACATGTTTAGCATTTCTGTAGTGATGAGATCCTGCCTAATTTCCAGGTGCGTGCGTCCAGAAGCATGAGCTGGGCATAGTGATGAGCGAATATACTCATTACTCGAGATTTCCATGGCACGCTCGGGTGTCCTCCGAGTATTTTTTAGTGCTCAGAGATGTAGTTTTCTTTGCCGCAGCTGAATGATTTACATCTGTTAGCCAGCTTGATTATATGTGGGGATTCCCTAGCAACCAGGCTACCCCCACATGTACTCAGCCTGGCTAATAGCTGTAAATCATTCAGCTGAGGCGATGAAAACTAAATCTCTGAGCACTTAAAAATACTCGGAGGACACCCGAGCGTGCTCGGGAAATCTCGAGTAGTGAGTACATTCGCTCATCACTAGCTGGGCATAATGTACTGGTCACTACAATGGCAGTTTGCAATTTTTGCTCAGCAACATCCAATGCTGCCTGTTTGTGGAAAAATCCCATTGAGTCAAAATCGTCACTACATTTGTAGATAAATTCCCAAAGGGTTATAATTTCCAAAATGTGGTCACTTGAGGGGGATTCTGCTTTTCTAGCACTAAGGAGATCTTTATATGGAATCCACAAACTAGTCTAGGAAAATTTGTTCTCCAGGAGGCAAATAGCGCTTCATCCCTCCTGAGTCACTCCATATGGCACAGTAGTACTGTACAGCCACATATGGGGTATTTCCACATTCAGCAGAAATTGTGGAACAAATTATGGTGCCATTTTTGCCCATTTCACAGTGTGAAAATATAAAACTTGGGGCTAACACACAATCTTGGTGGTAAAACTGTGAATTATTTTTGCTTCACTGCCCAATGGTATAAAATTCTGTGACACACCTGTGATTTCAATATAATCACTGCACCCCTAGATTAATTTATTTAGAGGTTTAATTAGTAAAATGGGGTCATTTATGGGGGTCATTAATATGAATAAAAGTAGTTTTTAACCACATATGGGGTGTTGGCGAACTCAGGTCAAACTGCACAACAAACATCGGGGTCCATTTTTTCCTTTTGCCCTTGTGAAAATATAAAATTTGTGGCTAAAAAATATTTTTGTGGGAAAAATTAGATTTTTTTATTTTCATAGCTTAATGTTATAAACTTTTGTGATGCACCTGAGGGTTCAAGGTGCTCAATACACAGCTTGATATGGTCCCAAAGGGGTCTAGTTTCCAAAATCGTGTCATTTGTGGGATTTTCCAAAGTTTAGGCACATCAATGGCGCTTCAAACGCGACATGGCTTCAGCTAATTATTCCATCAAATTTTGCCTTCAAAAAGTCAAATGGTGCTCCTTCCCTTCCAAGCCCTGCTGTGCACCCAAACAGTAGTATTCCCCCAATATATTGGGTATTGCCATACTCAGAAGATATTGCACAACATATTGTATGGATCAATTTCTCCTGTTACCTTTATGAAAATGCAAAATATGGAGCTAAAAAATTTATTTGGGAAAAATTAGTTTCTTTTATTTTCATGTCTTAACATTATAAACTTCTGTAAAGCACCTGGGGGTTCAAGGTGCTCAGTACATATCTAGATAAGTTCCGTAAAGGGTCTAGTTTCCAAAATGGGGTCACTTGTAGGGGGTTTCCACTGTGTAGGCCCATCAGTAGCTCTGCAAATATGACATGGCACCTTTGCAATAGTAAAAAAAAATAGGTCTAAAACTAAATTTTCCTGAATGAAAAGTAAATATTTGTTTTTTCCTTCCACATCCCAAAAATTCCTGTGAAGCACCTGAAGTGTTAATAAACTGCTTGAGTGTGATTTTGAGCACCTTGAGGGGTGCAGTTTTTAGAATGGTGTCATTTTTGGTCATTTTCTAACATATAGGCCCCTCAAAGTCGCTTCAAATGTGAGGTGGTCCCTAAAAAAATGGTTTTGCAAATTTTGTTGTAGAAATGAGAAATCGGTGGTCAACTTTTAGTCCTTATAACTTCCTAACAAAAAAATTATGTTTCCAAAATTGTACTGTAAAGTAGACATGTGGGAAATGTTATTTATTAACAATTTTGTGTGATATGACTCTCATTTAAGGGCATAAAAATTAAAAGTTTGAAATTTGCAAAAGTTTCAAAATGTTCGTCATATTTCTCCTTTTTTCACAAATAAACGCAAGTCATATCAAAGAAATTTTACCACTATTATAAAGTACAATATGTCTCAAGAAAATAATCTCTGAATCACTGGGATCAGTTGAAAAATTCCAGAGTTATGACTTCATAAAATGACAGTGGTCAGAATTGTAAAAATTGGCCTGGTCTGAAAGGTGAAAATAAGCTTCAGGGTGATGGGGTGAAGAGTGTATGAATGAACTAGCTTGTAATTTTTGGCATGCTTTGCACTGTGTACAAAGCTTTTATGAGTGTAGAAGTACCACAAGTACACTTAGTTCATAATATTTGAATGAGGTACTATAGTTGGTGCTTTCAAAGGTGTATGGATGACCCCACTTGTAATTTTTTGCAGGCTTTACACTTAGTTCATAGCCTTTATGAGTCTAGATGAGTATTAATCAGCAGATACCAAGAGGAGTGTGGACCCTGCTCTCAAACTAACAGTCTATGAGGAAACAGGGGAGACACAAAAGATGCATGGTAACAATTGCTTGTATTGTACAGTCCAGCCATCAACATAATAAATTGTGTGTTCACGTAATACTGCATGAACGAGTTACCAACCAGTATGTGTACAGACAAACAGGGCTATTAAGTGCATGTAGAGTGTGTGAACAGATGATGCGAAGGTCCTGATTTTGAAGAAAATTTTGTATGGGCAAAACAGTGATAGTTAGATAAGTATGTTGAGGCAATAGGCCAGTCTTTTGTCTAATATACAGTGTATCTGAGACCCTTTGAGTTCCTAATTTTTGCCACTTCTTCCTTCCTTCCTGAATTACACCGAAATTTAAAATTTTTTAATAAAAAATAAAATTTTGGTTTATTTAAATTATTATTTTTTTAATTCCTTAAACATTTTGCCTTATATACAAGTCATTATACATGAAAAAAATGTTTCTTAATATTTTTGCTCTTGTAAACTCCAAGTTCTTTTCGATTTGGATTGTTTTATTATCAGTCCTTAAAGTGGAGTAACAGTGTGACACCCTTGTTCTCAGTAGTGATATTGGAGTTAGAGATGCTTCCAGGGGTCTTCCCCATGCTGTTCTCCTTCCATTGAGCACTTTTTCCATCCATTTTAACATTTTCACAGCCCCCCAGACCTCCTTGTAGGGCCTGTTGGAAAAATGTTAGGATTTGCCATTGACACCCATTATACTTGATACACGAAATGAACGTCTGAGAATTAGCAATTGCTCAGATCGAGTAATGAGCTTCTGAACATTTTAGTGCTCGCTCATCCAGAGCAATGGTAGATTATATCCAATCTAACACTCAGCTCCTTGTAAAGCATGCTTTCAGTATGCATAACCACCATGCTTCTCTATGTAAAGCACAACTGCAGCATTTTTTGCTTTATTTAAGAGCTGGAAAGGTGCTTCTAACCTAAAAACCATTACCCATGTGTTAAACTTACCTGCCTGCATCTTCATCTTTATTGGTGCCACTCCAGTCCTGCAGTACAAGCATTATCTTCTGAGAACTTCTGATTATCCTGAAGTCAGAAGTAACAGTCACAAGCTCTCAATGCAAGTCTATGAGAGCCAGAATGAGGCTACCATAGACTTGCACTGAAAGGTGACCTCTGGTTTGCTCCAGCATACACTAAAGTGACCCAGCAGGTCACAAACTGCTGGAAAGCGATGGGAGCTGTGTCGATAGGAGATGAAGATGATGACAGGTAAGTAAGGGAGTAGGGGCACTCTCTTACTACCTCTGAATGCATGTAACATATCTGAAAGCTAGTAAAGTGAAGCCAGAGCTGATTGCAGGCATTATGTGATATAACATTGATACCTGGAAGAACCAGTGCCAGCACTGATGGAACTGCACTGGCACTGGGGGTAGGCATAAGTGTTTTTATTTTGCACAGGGGAACATTGAAGATTGTGAAGTGATTATCCGGGTTGTGGACATCCCCTTTAAATGTAGAATCGTGGTAGATATACACACTGAAAATACGCTTTTCTCAGGGGCTCAATGTTAGGCACTGGTGATGAGCGCGTATACTCGTTGCTCGGGTTTTCCAAAGTATTTGTTAGTGCACGGAGATTTAGTTTTCCTCACCTTAGCTGCATGATTTACGGCTGCTAGACAGGCTGAATACATATGAGAAATGCCTGTTTGTTAGAGAATTCCCACAAGTATTCAGGCTGCCCAGCAGCTGTAAATCATGCAGCTGAGGCCGACGAAAACTAAATGTCCGAGCACTAACAAATACTTGGAGGTCACCTGAGCATGCTTGGGGAGACCGGAGCAACCATGCTATTCGCTCATCACTATTCAGTACAATATAATTTATTATCACGAATAGTGACTAAAATTGTTGATATCTGCATTTGCATAAAGAGTTCATTTTAACCTATCGGCAATCAATTAGGATTCAAGTTGTGAGGGGTGGAGATTACAAAAAATAATCATGAGAAATAAGATTAATACTTTTCACTTGACTTTATGCAATGTTTAAGGAGGTTGCTCTCAAAATGTGTTTTTTGAATGCTAATCTTTTTTGTATGGTGTGCATACAGGTATTTTAATTAATATGAAATAAAGATGATATTTTTATTTTAACAAGGATCTGGTCCTGAATTTTTCCATTATGAATACCAATACATGAACTAATACAAAGAAATTTGACAATTCTATGGATCACGGTATAAATATCAGCTATTTTACATGTTTGTAAGAATGCACATTTGATTTTCTGAATGTAATATTACTTTTTTTCTCACTTTTATAATAGAAAATGAAAACGGCTGAAGTATCTTACCTTACAGATATTTATATTTTAATGTTATGTCATTCTTTGTTTGTGTTTATAATAGAATTTTATGAAAAATAGTAATATTCAAGTATTGTCCTTTTTACAGCTGTATCTTGCCCAAGTTTGGATTCTCAGCTCTCTGAACATATTATTTGGAGACTGGTTTCAGGTTCCTTAAATGAATATGGGTGTCAAGCCTTGCTGAGTTGTAGTCCTGGTTATTTTCTTGAAGGATTGAGACTTCTACAATGCAGAGCCAATGGAACATGGAGTGGAGGAGATGTCAAACCAAGCTGCACGGGTATGGAGTAAATATGTATTACGTCCACATTCTTCATTCCCATTGTCTAATTATAATTTAAATATTTGTTTTGGTATATACAGTAGTTTTTTAATAAATCAATTAAATTAAAGATAAATTTAGATTATTCCATGTTATACTAATAAATAGAATAGATGTAACAAATTGCAAAGATCTAGTTTGTATATAGACACTATGTGTCTGCAGTAGTTATTAAGCTTATTGTGTATAATTGTTTATTTAAAGCATTTTTTTTACTTAACTGTCATTGTATAGTATATAAAATGATAGTGTACAGTATTTAAATATATAAATAAGTATATAAATATGTAGTATATATTTAAGAGAAATGTAAAATAGAAAGTCATTAAAACAGCAATTCACAGCAATAAGAAGTACTGCATACGGCACTTGAACAATTAGGCTAGGGTTACACTGTGACATGTCACATTACAGCAATTCTCAGACAAGCTGCTCATCAATAAATATCAGTGCAACCCTGTCTGCAACAGTTTGCATTGTGAGTAATTTAAAGCTATGGTTCTGCTGTAAAAAAAAAATGACCAAGTCACATACAAATCGTATGCAAGTCACAGTCGCATGTTGCAATCAGTGACAGAAAATCCAACACACTTTAAAACATTTATGAATCTGTGCTTCTGTCGTAGATTTCAATGCAACCCCATAATTAGTCATCAGATGCAATGTCACAATGCAACAATGCCATCTCCGTGTCATGTGCCGTATGCCACCATGTAACACTAGTCTAAATTTTCATGGGAAATCAGTCAAAAATGGGAGTTAAGCTGCTCAATGATTAAAACACACCTTAAGCGCAACTTATGGAAGATGAAATATAGAAGTAAAATGGAGGGACGTAAATCTATAAAAAATATTTGTCTAGCAAAATGTAGTATTATTTACTATGACTAGTTAAAAAGATAAAGAGTTAAGTGTTCTGAAAGTCTGTAATATAAAGTATTTTTGTAGAGGATGTGAATAGTTCTATAAAACATTTCACATTAGACAGCTATTAATTCCAATGCTGACCCACACAACTTTAACCCCTTTCTGACATTTGCAGTGTATATACATGATAAAATAGAATGACTTCCCAACCAAAGCAGTATATATGCATTATTGCGATCAACAGCACACAGCGGGCTGTGCATAGCCAATTAACACCAGGTGTTCGGCGAACATCAAAGCTGACACCCGGCTCTCACTGCCATTAGCAGTGACCGCACCACTCCTGGCAGTTTAACCCTCTGAATGCTGCAATAGATATTTAGAAGGCAGAAAGAGGGAGGAGGCTGCATGTCCCCTATGATCGGCACTCCCTTTAGATTATCACAAGGGCCTGACCATTGCCATGGTGACCTGAGGTCATCATGTCAACATCTGGGTCACCAGGCTAGCAAGCTTGTTTGACCATGTTAGGGCCAGCGGAACGCACCAAATAATTAGTGAGATGGTATAAGGTGCGTTCGCAGCCCGAGGTCCACCGTGCAGAGATGGAACCTGCTGCTGAGTAATGACAGACTATATAGCGGTACAATGAGGATACACACACAAGTTAGATTCACCCTGTATAAAAGAAGCGAACCCTATTGCATCACAGGGCCATGGTACCGCACAAAGAGTGCAAGCAAGTAGTCACAGAACTCAATCCCAAGACTCAGGATTAGAGTTTGTCTAGACCACTTGCGCTCGACACCGCTAGTTGGTGTCAGAGTATAAGTTAAATAATAATTTGCACAAGAGTGCATGCAGTGCCGCTCTGGCGGATGCCACTAACCACCCAGACAGCGCTCTAATAGCGCACGGTGCTGCACTGGCGGTCACAGCAATAGACGCTGTATCGTGTGTTAAGTACTGATGACTCTGTCGGGCGCTAGATAGCAATCATCCTCCTTACACGACCAGTCATACACAAGGGAGGGGATGATTAATGAGTGACTTTCACACATCAACACACACACGTTTTCAAGTATACACTAGCGCAAGGCCGAGCGGCCATGCAAACCTTTTATAGCAGCAGTGCTACAAGACCTTCCAGATGGTCCAATAGGAGCCGCAACAGGACCTGAGCATGTGACCCCTGATGTCCAATGGGAGGTCATCCCATGGGAATGCTCAGTATGGGAAGAGCAGGACTTAGTCCCAGAAAGACCTCACTACTGATCAGTGCTGGCTACAAAGGCAGAGCCTGGAAGGGCAGCAGTAACCAGTTGCACAGTATCAGCCTGAGCCAGACGCTGGGACCGATGTCTCCACTGAGTAGGCTCCACTGCGGCTGGAGAAGAATGGGAGACCACAGCGGAGATGGTTCGAGATTCCCCCTGCGCAGAGGTGGGAATTCAACACCTAACAGACCATTTGCAGAGCATGGTCTAACAAGATTCTTTCAGTGCAGAACTGACAGTTCTTAAAGCATTGCAATGTCAGTGCATTGCATTTCTCTATAGCAGCGATCATACTCCAAAAAGTGAAAGTCCCTTAGAGGGGCTAAGTATAATAGTAAAAATATATTTTTTTTATATCACATAACCCATAAATAAGTACTTTCAAGCCACAATACAGCTCCATCAGTGGAAAAATAAAAAAGCTATTGCTCCCAGAATACAGCAATGCAAAAATAATTACCGTATATACTCGAGTATAAGCCGACTCGAGTATAAGCCTAGGGTGGGAAATGCAGCAGCTAACGGTAAATGTCAAAAGTAAAAATAGATACCAATAAAAGTAAAATTAATTGAGACATCAGTAGGTTAAGTGTTTTTGAATATCCATATTGAATCAGGAGCCCCATATAATGCTCCATAAAGTTTAGGATGGCCCCATAAGATGCTCCATATTAACATATGCCCCATATAATCCTGCATAAATGTTAATAATGGCCCCATAAGATGCTCCATACAGACACTTGCCCCTTATAATACTCCACAAATGTTAATTATGGCCTCATAAGATGCTCCATAAAGATATTTGCCCCATATAGTGCTGCACAAACGTTATGGCCCCATAAGATACTCCATACAGACATTTGCCTCATATAATGCTGCACAAACGTTAATTATGGTCCCATAAGATGCTCCATAAAGATATTTTCCCCATATAGCGCTGCACAAACGTTGATTATAGCCCCATAAGATGCTCCATACAGACACTTACCCCATATAGTGCTGCACAAACGTTGATTATGGCCCCATACAGACACTTGCCCCATATAGTGCTGCACAAACATGGGATTATGGCCCCATACAGACACTTGCCCCATATAATGCTGCACAAATGTTGATTATTGCCCCGTAAGATGCTCCATATAGACACTTGCCCCATATAATGCTGCACAAACGTTATGGCCCCATAAGATGCTCCATACAGACACTTGCCTCATGTGCTGTTGCTGCGATAAGAGAAAAAAAATTGCATACTCACCTCTCCGTTGCTCAGGCCCCCGGCACTTTCAATATTCACCTTAATTCGTTCCGGCGCCACAGTGTCTTCAGCGTCTTTTGCACTGACATTCAGGCAGAGGGCGCGCACTAACCACATCACCGCGCCCTCTGACCTGAGCGTCACTGCAGAAGACGCTGAAGACAGAGAGGTGCCCGGAATGGGGAGCAGGTGAATATCGCACAGTGCAGCTCTCCCCTCCCCGTTATACTCACCTGCTCCTGGCGCGGTGCAGTCCCTGCTTCCCCGGTGCTGCAGCTTCTTACTGTACTGAGTGGTCACTGTTACCGCTCATTACAGTAATGAATATTCGGTTCTACCCCTATGGGAGGTTGAACCGCATATTCATTACTGTAATGAGCTGTACCATGTGAACACGCAGTACAGGAAGAAGCTGGGATGCTGGGGAGCCAGGGACCTGCAGGGACCACGCCAGGAGAAGGTGAGTATAATTAGACAGCCCCCGCTCCCCCTCCCCTGCCGACCCCTGGGTATGACTCAAGTATAAGCCAAGAGGGGGACTTTAAGCCCAAAAAAATGGACTGAAAATCTCGGCTTATACTTGAGTATATACGGTATTCTTTCTATAAAATAGTTTTTATTGTGTAAAAGTGCCAAAACATAAAAAATTCTATAAATGTGGTATCGCTGTTGTCGTACTGACCCAAAGAATAAAGCTGCCTTATCAAGTTTACTTCATGCAGAACAGAATTAAAAAAACTAAAATTAATTCCTTAATTGCTGGTTTTTAGAATAGAAAGTGATCACAAAATGTTAAAAGGGACTGAAAATGGTACCAATAAAAACATCAATTTGTTCTGAAAAAACAAGCCCTCACATGACACTAAGTGTAGAAATATGAAAAAACTATAGCATTTAAATATGGCGATGCAAAATCTTGTTTTTGAAAAAAAGCAACTTTTTGGTTTGTGACAGCAGTCAGAAAAAAACTATATAAATCTGGTATCGCTGTAATCATACCGGCAAGAAGAATAAAGCCTACTGCATGAGGAACAACATAAAAATAAATAAAACCAGTTCTTGCTGTTGATTTGTTCATTTTGCCTCCCAATGATCTCAGTTAGGCTCGGCTCACATTTATCCTGTGTTTTACAATGAGCGCTTGCACCGTACTTTCTGTGTAAATCTCTGAAATACATGATTCAGATGGTTTCCTTGACAAAAGATTACCTATATTTAGGCAAATGGAGTCACTTTGAATGTTATCTGAACTATGATCCACTGGTATCTGTCTTTTTAGATGTGCATAAAAACACAGTCTGGGACAGTGTTTTGCACTACTGAAAAGAAGGACACTGCTGAACAGAGGCAAGGCGAAGTCCAGAGTAACTCTGCTGTCTCATTATAGTGAATGGCTCTCTTAGGGGTTTTAGCTGAATCACATAATTTGAAAATTAAGATGGAAACCCCAATGTAAGTGCTTAGTGTAGAGCGCAGAATAAATGTGATACCAAATGTTATGTAAAATATTTTGCAATAAAAGCTTCAACTCAATCCACAAGAAAAGCAAGTCACCACTCAGGTGAGTTACAGGTAGCACAAACGTTCTGGAAAAGGACTATGACTCCTTACCCCCAACAAAACTTTAACAAATGCTGCACTCTCAAATCCAAATGCCCTCCTCCTTTCTGAGCCCCCAGAGTGTGCATAAACAATATTTAGCATACACATGTTTGATAATGCTGTAGCGATAAGATCCCACCTAATTTATGGGTGCATGTCACAGAACCATAAGCTGGTGACAAAGTATTGAGCACTACAGCATACTGGGTACTAAATACAAATACCACTGTTGCATGTCAGTTGGAAAACTCCTAAAAGGGATATACCCTATAATGGACATGGGATATAACAGGGAAAACTCCACTACTGAACAAATCCTACAAAAAGGCTATGGAGTATAAATAACCCAGAAGATCATAATGATATAAAAAGGGTAACACATTTTATTAAATATTGTCATACACGAAAAATCATGACAAACATGACAGAAAAGGTACACGTTTGGCACATGTACGGCGGACAAATCACACTGCAAATAGCACCTAGGGCTCAGAGAAAATAGAAACTAGTGTCTATTGGGTACATGTTAATCTAACAGTAACTCATAACTGTAACTGCAAAGTGCATAGTGCTCCACATGAATCTCCATGTGCCCAGTACCACCATATATGTTTACTAATTAATAAACCCAGAATATATAAAGGTATAAAAAAGTTCTGCCAATCTTACCCAAGTAAGGTTAGTGCCAGTGTGTGTCCGGCGGCCCCGACGCGCGTTTCAAGGAAGCCTACGCGAAACGCGCGTCGGGGCCGCCGGACACACACTGGCACTAACCTTACTTGGGTAAGATTGGCAGAACTTTTTTATACCTTTATATATTCTGGGTTTATTAATTAGTAAACATATATGGTGGTACTGGGCACATGGAGATTCATGTGGAGCACTATGCACTTTGCAGTTACAGTTATGAGTTACTGTTAGATTAACATGTACCCAATAGACACTAGTTTCTGTTTTCTCTGAGCCCTAGGTGCTATTTGCAGTGTGATTTGTCCGCCGTACATGTGCCAAACGTGTACCTTGTCTGTCATGTTTGTCATGATTTTTTGTGTATGACTATATTTAATAAAATGTGTTACCTTTTTATATCATTATGATCTTCTAGCATACTGGGTACTGCAATATAATGGGCACTACAATGTAATGGGCACTACCATGGCAGATTTGCAAATTTTTAAAGCAATATACACTGCTGCTTGTTTCTAAAAACACCCATTGAGTCAAATCCTAACTACACCTGTACATAAATTCCCAAAGGGTATTATTTCTAAAATGGATCACTTGAGGTTGGTATTCTGCTTTCAAGCACTTAGGGGCTCTGTATATTGAATCCACAAACTATTCTAGGAAAATCTGTTGTTCCGGAGGCAAATAGCGCTATATGCCTCACAAGTCTCGTTGTGTGTCTAAGCAGTGTGGTGCAAGCAAATATGAGGTATTTTTTCATTCATCAGAAATTGTGTGACCAATTTTTGTGCCATTTTTACCCACTTCCCTTGTGAAAATGTAAAATCTCGGGCTAAAACAAAAATGTTGTGGTAAATATGTAATTATTTTTCTTCACTGCCCATCTGTATAAAATTCTGTGACACACCTGTGGTGTCCATATGATCTGTACCCTAGATGAATTAATTGAGGTGTAGTTTGCAAAATGGGGTCACTTATGGAGGGTTCTGCTGTACTGTCACCTCAGGGGCTCTCCTAGTGGGTCATGGCACCTGCAAAGCATAACAGTAAAATCTGCACAATAATATGGCGCTCCTTCCTTTCTAAGCTTTGCACTGTGTCTGAAAATTATTTGCCGATTGCATGTGAGGTATTGGTGTACTCATGAGAAATTGCACAACAAACTTACATGTTCATTTTTTCCTCTTAGCCCTTAAAAAAATTAAAAACTTTGGCTAAAACCAGGTACATATGGTGTCAACAAGCTAATTGCACTCCTAGATGTGCTCATTGGAAAATGAGGTCACTTATGGGGGGTTTCTGCTGTTCTGGCACCTCAGGGGCTCTGTCATTGTGGCAAGGCATCCTCAAACCATTCCAGTAAAATCTGATCTCCAATATGGTGTTTTTCCCTTCTGAACATTGCACTGTGCCTCAAAAGTAGTTTTCCACCACATATGGTGTAACTGTGTCCTCATGATAAATTGCACATGGGGCCATTTTCTTCTGCTATCCTTGTGAAGGTAAACAAAATTTTGGGGTAAATCAATATTATTATGAGAAAAATATATTTTTTTCATTTTTACAGTTCAACATTGTTAAATTCTTTGAACCAGCCTGCAGGAAAAAGTTGCTTACCACATGTCAAGATAAATTCCTTGAAGAGTCTTGTTTCCAAAATAGAGTCACTTGTGAGGAGTTCCACTGTTTAGGCACATCAGGGGCTTTCCAAACCTGACATATCACCCTCAGACCATTCCAGCAAAATCTGCTTCCAAAATGTCACATAATCTTTTCCAAGCCCTGCCATGTGCCCAAACAGAAGTTTTGCCCTACATATGGGGTATTGGCATACTCTGAAGAAATTTAACAAGACATTTCGGGGTCCATATTCTCTGGTTACTTTTGTGAAAATAAAAAATTGGGGCTGAAACATTTTTGTTGAAAAAATTAGATTTTGTATTTTTCACAGCGCCAATTTATAAACTTTTATGAAACACCTAAAGGTTCAAGGTGCTCATCACACATATATATTCATTCATTGAGGGATTTGTTATAGGAGGTTTACTTTGTTTAGGAAAATCAGGGGCTCTCCAAATGCAACATGGTGTCTGCTCTTGATTCCAGCCATTTTTGCGTTCAAATAGTCAAACTTGCTCCTTCCATTCTGAGCACTCCCATGCACCCAAACAGTAGTTTTTCCCACATATACAGTATTGGCATACTCAATGCACAACACAATGCACAACATACTCATTGCAAACTTAATCGCACAACAAGTTTTGGGGTCCATTTTCTCCATTTACCCTTGTGAAAATAAAAAATGAGGTTAAAATAACATTTATTGTGGGGAAAATGTGAATTTTCATTTCCAGAACTATACATTATAAACTTCTGTGAAGCACCTGGGGGTTCAAGGTTTCCACTGCACATCTAGTTAAACTCATTGAGGAGGCTAGTTTCCAAAATGGGTTTAATTGGAGGGTGTTTACACTGTTGAGGCATATCAGGGGCTCTGTAAACAAGATATGGTGTTCACTCTCGATATCAGCCATTTTGCGTTCAAAAAGTCAAAATGTGAATTTTTATTTTCACAGTTCTACACTATACATTTCTGTGAAGTACATGTGGTGGTTCAATGGGCTTGCCACATATCTAGATAAATTCCTTTAGGGGTCTAGTTTTCAAAATTGGGTCGGTTGTGGAGGTTTTCCACTGTTTAGGCACATCAAGGGTTCTCTATATGTGACATTGCTTCTTACTATTGATTCCAGCCATTTTTGCACTCAAAAAGTCAAAAGGGGATCCTTCCCTTTGGAGCCTTGCTATGTGCCCAAACAGTTGTTTGGTGTATTCAGGAGTTTTTGCACAAAAAAAATTGAGGTTCATTTTCTACTTTTACCCTTGTGCAAGGGAGCTAATGTAAATTTTTTCTGAAAAGTAAATATTAATTTTTTCCTTCTACATTGCATTAATTCATGTGAAACACCTGAAGGGTTAGTAAACTTCTTGGATGTGGTTTTGAGCAGTTTTAGGAGTGCAATTTTTAGAATAGTGTCACGTTGGAGTATTTTCTGTCATATAGGCCCCCCAAAAGTTACTTCAAATGTGATGTGGACCCTAAAAAATGGTTTTGTAATTTTTTTTTGAATATGAGAAATTGCTGATCAACTTTTAACCCTTCTAATTTCCAAACAAAAGACATTATGCTTAAAAAATTATGCAGATGCAAAGTACACACGTGATAAATGTTATTTATTAACTGTTTTGTATGACGTAACTGTGGTTTACAGGAAAGTCAATTAAAAGTTTGAAAATTGCAAAAACTTTTGCCAAATTTCCAATATATTCACAAATGAACGCAAGCCATTTCAAATATATTTTACCATTACATTAAGTAAAATATGCCACAAAAAAATTACTCTCAGAATTACTGGGATCCGTTGAAGCGTTACAGAGTTATTACCACATAAAGTGATACTGGCAGAATTGTAAAATTTGGCCTGGTCATGAAGGTGAAAACAGGCAGGAGATAAAGGGTTAAAGAGGTTGTCTGTTGTGAACTCTATTTTTGGGCTCCCTCTAGTGGTCACAAGCGGTACTGTGTAGTGTTGTCTTTCTGCAAGTTGGCTTCATCACCTGGTTCGTTATCCTTGGTTGGTTTCCTATTTAGCTCACCTGGATACTCAGTTCCTTGCCTGCTATCAATGTATTCAGTGCTCTTCAGATTCCTGGTGACTACCTTGCTCCCAGTCTCTCCAAGACAAGCTAAGTTTTTGTTTGTTCAGTTTCTGATTATCAGCGTTCATCATGTTTTTTTGTCCAGCTTGTTAAAATGTGATTTCTTACTTGCTGGTTGCTCTAGGGGACTGAGGTTCTCCCCTCACACCGTTAGTTGGTGTGGGGGTTCTTGAAATCTCAGTGTGGATATTTTGTAAGGGTTTTTTACTGACCGCATAGACCCCTTTTCTATTACTCCGCATCGCGGCATGCTCTGGTATAGACAAATTAAAAAGTCGTCCCTTAGGGAATTTACTACCAGGAATTAAATTTATAGCACAGTCACAATCCCTATGAGGGGGCAGGACACTGGACCTGGGCTCATCAAATACATCCTGGTAGTCAGACAAAAACTCAGGGACCACAGAAGGAGTGTAAGAAGCAATAGACACCAATGGAGTATCGCCATGAATTCCCTGACAACCCCAACTAGACACAGACATAGCTTTCCAATCTAAAACTGGATTATGAGCCTGCAGCCATGGCAGACCCAAAATGACAACATCATGTAAATTATGCAGAACAAGAAAGCGAATCACCTCCTGATGAACGGGAGTCATGCACATGGTCATTTGCATCCAATACTGAGGTTTATTCTCAGCCAATGGCGTAGCATCAATTTCCCTCAGAGGAATAGGAAATTCCAAAGGCTCCAGGACAAAACCACAGCGCCTGGCAAATGACAAATCCATCAGATTCAGGGCAGCACCCGAATCCACAAAGGCCATAACCGAGTAGGACGACAAGGAACAAATCAAAGTAACAGACAAAATAAATTTAGGCTGTATAGTACCAATGGTGACAGGTTTAGCAACCTTTGAGCCAATGTCGACTCGCCACTCCTCAAATGCCCACTTCATAGCCAACAACTCCCGATTACCAACATCATAATTTCACTCGGCAGGCGAAAACTTTCTTGAAAAGAAAGCACACGGCTTCATCTCAGAGCTCTCAGAGCTTCTCTGCGACAAAACAGCCCCTGCTCCAATCTCGGAAGCATCAACCTCGACCTGGAAGGGGAGAGAGACATCAGGCTGACATAAGACTGGAGCTGAAGAAAACCGGTGCTTAAGCTCCCGAAAGGCCTCCACGGCCGTAGGAGACCAATTAGTCACATCAGAGCCCTTCTTGGTCAAATCCGTCAAAGGGTTAACCACACCAGAAAAATTAGCGATGAAACGACGGTAAAAATTAGCAAAACCCAAGAACTTCTGAAGCCATTAAGGATGTTATGGTGGGGTTCCCCACCCCTACAAGTCTGAGTGATTCTATGGCTTTAGCCATTCAGGTTGATCGGCATTTGCGGGAGCGCAAATCTGCTCATCCTTTGGCGGTATTTTCTGAACAGGGACCTGAGTCTATGCAATGTGATCGAACTCTGACCAGAATTGAGCGACAAAGTCAAAGACGTCAAAATGGGTTGTGCTTTCACTGTGGTGATTCTGCTCATGTTATCTCAGCATGCTCTAAACGCTTAAAAAAGGTTGCAGCAGATTTGGAGCCATGTGGTGGACAATCTGAAATTGTCACAGGAGAGGGCTCAGCGCTTTGCCAACCGCCGCCGCGGTGTGGGTCCCCGACTTTGTGTTGGTGATTTGGTGTGGCTGTCTTCTCGGTATGTTCCTATGAAGGTTTCATCTCCTAAGTTTAAGCCTCGCTTCATCGGTCCTTATAAGATCTTGGAAATCCTTAACCCGGTGTCTTTTCGTTTGGATCTCCCGGCATCGTTTGCCATCCATAATGTGTTCCATAGGTCTTTGTTGCGGAGGTATGTGGTACCTGTGGTTCCTTCTGTTGAGCCTCCTGCTCCGGTGCTGGTCGAGGGCGAATTGGAGTACGTGGTGGAGAAGATTTTGGATTCTCGTATCTCTAGGCGGAGACTTCAGTATCTGGTTAAGTGGAGGGGCTATGGTCAGGAGGATAATTCCTGGGTTGTCGCCTCTGATGTTCATGCGGCCGATTTGGTTCGTGCCTTCCACGCAGCTCGTCCTGATCGCCCTGGGGGTCTTGATGAGGGTTCGGTGACCCCTCCTCAAGGGGGGGTACTGTTGTGAACTCTATTTTTGGGCTCCCTCTAGTGGTCACAAGCGGTACTGTGTAGTGTTGTCTTTCTGCAGATTGGCTTCATCACCTGGTTCGTTATCCTTGGTTGGTTTCCTATTTAGCTCACCTGGATACTCAGTTCCTTGCCTGCTATCAATGTATTCAGTGCTCTTCAGATTCCTGGTGACTACCTTGCTCCCAGTCTCTCCAAGACAAGCTAAGTTTTTGTTTGTTCAGTTTCTGATTATCAGCGTTCATCATGTTTTTTTGTCCAGCTTGTTAAAATGTGATTTGTTACTTGCTGGTTGCTCTAGGGGACTGAGTTTCTCCCCTCACACCGTTAGTTGGTGTGGGGGTTCTTGAAATCTCAGTGTGGATATTTTGTAAGGGTTTTTTACTGACCGCATAGACCCCTTTTCTATTTTCTGCTATCTAGAATTAGTGGGCCTCTTTTGCTGAATCTGCTTTCACCCCTGTGTATATGCCTTCCTCTTACCTCACTGTTATTATCTGTTGGGGGCTTCTATATCTTTTGGGGATTATTTCTCTGGAGGCAAGAGAGGTCTTTCTTTCTCTCTAGGGGTAGTTAGTTCCTCAGGCTGGCTCGAGACGTCTAGGATTTTAGACACGTTCACCGGCTGCCTCTAGTGTGGTTGGATAGGTTTAGTTTTGCGGTCAGTCCAGTTTTCCACCTCCCTAGAGCTTGTCCTATGTTTAGTCACCTTGCTGGAGTAATTTGTGATCCTCAACCACTAAGGATCATAACAGTTGTCTACTACTCGGAAAACCCCTTCTTAATCTGTATGTTTGTCTCTATTAAAATAATAACACTTATGCTCACCTACAGTGCCGATGCTGCTTCAGCAGTGTCGGCTCTCTCTTCAGTCGCATGACATTGTTGCATCATTTGATTCTTGTGCCCTGTCAGAGTTCACTTCACTCTTCTCCTTTGGACGTATCACATACGTCTGGAATAAGTGAGAGAGCAGCGGTTCTCACTGCCTCCAGACTTAAGTGATTTGTCCGAAGGCAGGAGAGTGAAGTGGCAACTAATTGGGCACATGGGGATTAATAAAGGGGGTGGGGAACTACATTACTCAGAGAGATTAGCAAAATTAGGATAATTTAGTCTAGAAAAAAGACGACTCAGGGACAATCTAATAGCCATGTTAAGTATATAAGGGGACAAAACAAATATCTCTCCGATGATCTGTTTATACCAAGGAAGGTGACAGTCACAAGGGGGCATTCTCTGGAGGAGAGGGTTTTCCACCAACATAGAAGAGGATTCTTTACTGTTAGATCAGTGAGAATCTGGAATTCCTTGCCTGAGGAGATGGTGATGGCAAACTCAGTTGAGGGGTTCAAGAGAGGCCTGGATGTCTTCCTGAAGTGTAAAAATATTGTAACTTACAGTTATTAGGTTCTGTAGAAGGATGTAGATCTGGGGATTTATTCTGACGAAATATAGGCTGAACTGGATGGACAAATGTCTTTTTTCGGCCTTGCTAACTACGTTACTATATTACTATGATTGCATGATGTAACAATGTCATGCGATCACCAAAAGAGTTGACACTGCTGGAATAGCGTTGACTTCGGAAGTGAGTATAAGTGTTATTATTTTAGTTTGGGCAAGCATACAGATTGAAAAGAATTGTCCGAGAAGTGGACAATCACTTCAAGCCATTTCTGAATTTATCGCAATACCAATGACTGACTAATAAGCCTTTAAGTTACCTGGATTCTAGCGCATACATGTTTATGGGAAAATAAATTCAAAAGCTAGTATTGTAGACTAAAAATATATTTCTCTGTGAATATATCACCTAGATTACAGGTTTTTTTAGTGAAAACCTGCTTGGTTTATGATGTTTTCCTGTCTGTGTGACGCTATACTGCTATATGAGGTATCCCTGTCTCTGCCGCATTGGGAACACAGATGAATTGCAGCTGGCCTGGATTCGGAGCTAACCTCATACTTTAGTGATCCTGTCAGGCCTCAGTGCAGTGCTTGTAAGCTCTATATGGAAGAGCTTGAAACATCTATAAGACTGGACTATTGATACCTTGTAATGGCTTACTGAAAAGATGGTAACAAATTGCAAGCTTTTGAGACTACTCAGGTCTCTTCATGTATGCCTGATGAAGAGAACTGAGAAGTCTTGAAAGCTTGCAATTTGTTACGATCTTATCAGTTAGTCATTAAATGGTATCAACCACTGAGGACTCTCAAATCTTAAGATTTTACATTAATATAGCAGCAATTATTGTTACATATACTGATTATTGGTAGATTGTATTCCTCTAAATGTGTTGTCATATAAACGCACTGAAACTGAAAAAAGTACAAAAAAATAGAATAACACAATAAATATTTATGATAGTATTGGCAATGGTTCAAATGCAATGCAAATAGATAACACCAGTGAAACACCTCCAGTCTATAAATAGTGACTGTTGCTTAAAGTCATGTGTAGGTCAATGTGAACTGTAAATGTGTATCTATATATATAAGTAAGTAAAATTGGCTGGAGAATTGATGACTACTGTGTGAATGCAATAATATGTCTTATGTATTCTCAGTTGGTTTGAACTCACAATCCCTGGATATGAGCCTTGACACTCATTATGAGTTTACAGGCATGCTTTACTGCTGGTACTGGAGCATTCAGCTCAGTGGTTCCAGAGAGTTTACTACGACCTTCATTGTCTACTAGTTATCAAATATGAATTCTCTGTTATTGGAAGGGTGGTAATATTGTCCTCTCTATGTAAACTGATCGCATCAGATCACATTGCTTTAATTTGTTATCATTAAAATTATTATTCTTCATAAAATATTAAATTATGTCTTTTATGCATTATGTCATTGTATGAACTTCCAAAAGAAGTATGGTACTTTTGGAAAAAAATAAAATCAAAGAAAAATAAAAAATTGTTAATAGGTAATAACTAGTGACCTAGTATACTCGTTACTCAGCCAAAATACTCGGGGAAACCTGAGTAACGAGTATACTCGCTCATCACTAGTAATAAAATTTTAAGTTCAACCATTTTTTCCATATTTTAAGTGCCTTTACAGATATACTAAAACATTTTACTTTTCATAAGATACTTACGTCTAGAAACTTACAACATAGAAGTTAAGTTAAATAAAATAAGATCCCATGGGTACAAAGTAGCAATATTGCCTATCAATGAGCGATTTAAGCTCTTTCCCATACCCATGACTACAAAATTCCCTGGGAAAAAATTATTTTAAACTAGCTAGGATATTCAAGACCATCTATCTCTATAATTGTTCTGTAGGCATATATTTTGCTGTACTTTTATGTTTTTGGAATAAAATCTTCTGGATTTTAATGTACTGGTGAGTGTTGCAATTCATTCCACTTATGTGTTTGGCAATTGTTCTCTAAAGTTTCCAAGCTTCTTCTAAGAACAATAGAAGTATATGGGGCAGTGACTCTTGTTGGGTAACGGTACTGATTTTTTAGGATTAATCATAAACAAATGTGTTTGCACATCTGTTTTACATTTTTCAGCTGAGCATGCCAAACCAATACAGCACTATGTTTAAGGTGATGGTGATATTTGAAGTGGACACTTTGTGAAGTATACAGTCAAAGTTAAATTACAACATTTTGGGAATCTTCTTTTGTAACTTTAAATATCGGTATTTCCCCTTTCACAAAAAGGATTAGACACAAAAATTCAAAATCTCTGTACAGTTGCTTTTGACTAGCAGGCACACGACCTCTGACTGACATTGATTTTACTTTTTTTCTGTTGAAAATATTCTTCTGGCATACTGCTCTCTAGTGCATCAAGAATAAAGAAAAACTGTGTAACTTTCATTCAATTGCAGCAGGATAGATTCCAGCTACACCATATCACTGATAAATCAAACTGAACATGTTACTAGCACCTCTCCTATCTCTCTCTCTTCTTCTAGCAATTAAAACTCTATATTATTCACAGATGACTACACTTACTTTCTTCTGTGCTGCAGCTGACATTACTGTCTAAAGTATTTATCCAATTTTTTAGAGCTAGATCTTCCTAATTATTTTACTGAGCTTTGACATCTTTTCTCTATCCCAAATCACATTAAAGTGACTGCTGGTTTCCCTGACTCAGGTTTTCTACATTTCATGGTCACCCCAGATTGGCTGTGAAACACTATACAATGTAATATGATAGCTGCATGATATTATGAGGAAGTCCACATGTACAATAACAAATTGTATTTTGGTACCATGCTAGCCAGAAAAATCGATGTGAATTATTTGTAATCCCGCCTGAAGAAGGAGCCACTGTGCTCTAAAAGCTTGCAAACATATTATTTTCTGTTTTGCCATTAGAGGTATCACTCCTAGAATACTTTTGTCATCATTGGGAAGAAAAGTATTCACATCGATTAATAATTTTTGGAAACTTTTGACATGAAACAAAATTATAATTTAATTTTATTGAATAATCGAAGCATCCAAGCAATATTTAGTCAGAGATACAACATACAATAGTATGAAACTCAAGTATAAATAGTATAACATTGGCCCCAAGGAGATCCACAGACTTATCTAAAATTTAGAGCAACGTGTATGATATAAGCCACAATGGAATTGCATGACACGTATAGGGAGAATATATAAAAAGAAGTGCTTAAATATAATCTAACAAAAGTAAAATAATTAATACAAGAATATCAATAAACCCCTGTTACGGTATCTCATATACAAGAGCAACTTCATCCTAATACCTATTCTTGTTTTTACACTCTGATTTGATCTGTTTGACAAAGCATGTGACTTTCACTTCATCCTAGTCAAAGAAAGATAGAAGTTAGTTTAATAGAGCGATAGATAAATAGACAGGTAGATATTTTTTTATTATATTGTATATATAATTACATGGTTATTCCTGCAAATTGTGGATTTTTAAATAAATTAATGTATTATTTATTGAAAAAACTTGTGTAGTTTATTATTATCATTTTTAGTAGTGTTACTTTAACAGCATCCTATTTTTATACTTTTCTATATTATAACATAGCATCTTTTGTCTCAAAATGGAAATTGCTCTGAAAATAAATCCTCTTTACCCCATGAAGCGCTTACTGAATTGCATTTTACTTTACTTGTATGAATGAAGTTATATTTTCACTTGATTTATGCATTTTCAAATAACAATATATCTCACTATATAAATTTGGATCATTTATCCAAATTTTGTTCTAGAAACATTTCAGAACAACAGGTGTGCCACTAAAGCAATAGGAAAGAGTGAAGCAATTCTACAAATGTTTCCATGATTGTTATATTTTATTATAAGTAAATCAGAGATAAGAGTTAAACAGTAATGGCTTCAGATATAGAAGAAAGCGAAAGATAACTTTCTTTACTGTGAATTGCTGAAAATATGAATGAACTATTTTCTAAGTTAAAGTGTGCAGAATCATGATATTGATTTCAACGTAAATGGATATGTTAGATGTGCTCTTGCAAGTACAGTACCGAAAATACTCTCACAATTCACTCTTCACATGAAATACAATCCCCATAACCATGTAGGGAACATGTTGAGCAAATATATTTTCATTCATATGGCATTTTTTTTTCACAGTTATTTCATGTGGCGATTTACCAACACCTCCAAATGGTAACCGGATTGGAACATTAAATGTTTATGGAGCAACAACAATATTTACCTGCAATACTGGTTACACTCTTGTTGGCTCACATGTACGGGAATGTTTGGCTAACGGTCTATGGAGTGGCACTGAAACAAGATGTCTAGGTAAATATTTAAACAATTTTATTGCTTTCTAATTAAATTTAAAGCTCAAAAATGTATACATAGATGTCAGCATTGAATGAGTGGATAGCTCAATGGTGACTGTACTGGCTTCTAGATATAGAATTTGAGGTTCGAGTCCCAGTTGCCAACAGTGGACTTTTTTAATTAATCAGATCTCAGTGTAAGATGTCAGAGTCAAACTTAGATGTCAAAGTCACATATCAAAGTCAGATGCCAAACTCACATATCAAAGTCATAAATCAAACTCACATATCATAGTCACATTTCAGAGTCAATTGTTAAAATCACATTTCAGAGTCACGTGTCAAAATCAGATGTCAAAGTCATATATCAAAGTCACATACCGGAGTCAGATGTCAAAGTCAGATGTTGAAGTCAGATGTCAAAGAGAGTTCTGCCACCTGATGAAGATGGAGCTGTTCCGTCAAAATGCATTGTGGATTTCAATAAACAAAGAAACTTAATCCTTTCATCTGTCTCCTGGGCGCTCCCATGTGACCGGAGTATCCTGCAACTCAAAGAGAGTTCTCAGACAGAGTATTTATCCTGAAACTTACATTATTCTGATGTTTGGCTTTGATATCTGATCATTAGAGATGAGCAAACCTGTTCAGATAACATTCACCAATTCGCAACGAATGTAGCACATTTCAATTCCTGTTCGGATTCTCGAGCATTTTCCTTCAAAGTCTGCAACATTTGGGCACAGTTTGGTAAATGATCACGTTTCCACTAATGCTTTTGGCTAGGATAGTGGTAGAAACCATCAACAATGTTTAGACACAAGGGCTTCTGCCGTTGGCTTCTGAAGTCACATTTCCCTCCCCATATCGAAAGAACACAGGTTGTCAATGTGCCATATTGTCAATATAACAGCACAGAAAGCTTGCTCCTGCTTCTGCTGCAAGTAGTCAGATGTTCAAATAAATAGGATCCTGTGTGAAATCTACCCTCTAGCATCTAATTAATTTGTGATAATAGCGTGGTGCAGGCAAGAAGGCCACATTTCCTAATCAAAAATGTTTGTGCTAATGTTGTGGTGCAGGCAGAAGGCCACATTTTCTAATCTAAATCTTTTGTGCTAATATTGTGGTGAAGGCAGGAGGCCACATTTCTTTAACTCATTTGTGTTAATAATGTGGTGCAGGCAGGAGGCCACATTTCCTAATCTAAACCATGTATGCTAATATTGTGGTGCAGGCTGGAGGCCAGAATTACTCACCATAATCAGGCAGGAGGCCATATTTCCTAATCTAAATGGTCTTTGCTAATATTTTGGTGCAGGCAGGAAGCCACATTTCCTAATCTAAATTGTTTGTGCTAATACTGTGGTGCAGGAAGGAGACCACATTTCAAAATCTAAATTGTTTGTACTAATACTGTGGTCCAGACACCAACTCACATTTCTGAATCTTAATCCTTTCTGCTAATTCTGTGGTCGAGTCACACTATCTCACAAATAAATACTCATTGTTAATTTAGTGACAGATGACTGACAGTTATGGGCCTAGGGTTGTGAAGCACTGGTTAAAAGAGGAAAAGGGTACATCCAGCATGAGTGGGATAATGTGAGGTCGTGGTGGAAGGGGGGAGTAAATGTAGTTTTCCAGATGCACGTGGGTTAGGTGTTAATGTTACTGAAAGCTCTACTGAACAAACACAGTCTTGTCTTAAATAAAGACAACTGACAACATCCGTTACTGGACAGGTTAGTCCATTCCCTTTGGCAGCTTCACAGCAGTACACCATGTAGATAAAGGCCAGAAAGAGCATGTGCTTCAGTGGATGGCAAGTGTTGCATCAAGTGGCCTCTCCTCCTCTTCCTTCATCTTAATATCACCCACAGTACAATCCTCAGAGGTGGCACCCCAATTACCATGTCTTCCCTCACGTTACAGTTCTGCAATTGCCCATCTGACTGTGGGGAATCACAGATTGGCATATCTGCAGAGCTGTTAACACATTCTATTTCATGGGCATCAATGTCTGCTTCAAAGATTCACAGAATCGAGAGGAGGAAAGCATCTGCACGGATGCCCAACATTTTTTTCCAATAGATCTGTTGCCAGACAAAATAGGGTCAGAGCAGAATCCAGATCCTCATCACCAGATGTTAACCCCCATTGTGTGGAGGGGATCCTGATGAGACTCAGATACCAGAAGCGCATATAGACTGTTCTGTGCTGGCAGAGCAGGAAAAAGAGGATGGTAACTGTTAGGGTGAGTATTGGGAGAACAGAGAAGACAATGAGATTCTAGATCCCACATGGTGTGAAGCCAGAGGCACACAGCTCAGTAGCTCAGCAGATGAGGTGGAAGGGGAGGAAGATGAGGGCTTACATTGTGGCTTGCTGCACAGATACGGAGTGATACAACCAAGATAAAAACTGAACCTCAGCGACAGCTGGGGTTTTTGGCCAGCAGCGATCAAAGGTCTTTAATTCACAAGAGCGGCAAGTGTTGCCTAGCCTATTCCTGTTTTCAGACTGCAAAGGAAGACCCAACTCACATGATCTGTCAATTTTGCCAAAAAAAAGACTCAGTATTGGCAAAAATTGCAGTAATTTGACTTCTACAGGAATGAAACTTCACATTTGCGATCAACATGCGTTAGTCTGGGAATCTCAGTGATCTAAAATGGGGACTAACAGGCCCCGCCAAACACCAGCATCACATCAGCGTCACATCAGCCACATCTGCTACTTCCTCCTACGACACTGTGGCAAGTGTTCTCACACAAGTCTTCGGCAGCAGGAACTCCCCTTATTTACCCCCTACAGTTGGGGTGAGTGAACGCCCATCAGCTGTTACTGAAGTGGAGGTTGCTGCTGTTTTTGTGTCACCATGTTATACCACATCTTTCTAAATCCACCATAACATTTCTGCCTGTACCTCATTCACAGTCAGCAGTTTGTCATGCCCTTCTCAGCACAGCAGCCAGCTCTGGGTCCCACAGTTGTGGTTACATAAAAGAATGATTCCTCCTACACACACCAAAGCTAAGAGCTTGAACACCACCATCTCCAAATGCTGCCTTTCCACCTGGTGGATATAGACAGTGTCTGAAAGCTGACGGCCCTTGCAGTCCCCCAGTACCAGTTGCCCAATCACCATTTCTATCCGTATCCGTATTAGTGGTCTACCAGGCTGATATTTGTGACACCTGTGTGTGGTTGAGCAAAAAAAAAAAACAGTTTAAGCTGTTACATGAGGTATCAGGGCTCCCAGCACAGCAGGCTAACATTGGTCCGTTACTCACTTTATGTTTATTAAAAATTAAATTCAAAGCTCTAAATGCAGGCCCAGACACTCATACCTCATGCATGGCCCCTGGCTGACTGCTGCTGTGTCATCAGATTTCTACTGTGGGTCAATTGGTGCCACATTTGCAGGTGTCTGCCCCTAATTTGCGCTGTTCTGGCAGCTATTTTACTCCCCTGAAGGTGTTGTCTATGCATTCAGCTTTGCTTCCCATTGAATTCAATCGGGTTTGGGAATGTTTGATGAACATTCAACGAACATTCAACGAACATTTTCGGCGAACATCAGAATGTTAGCCGAAAAAGGTACTGAACCTTGAAAGGTTTGCTCATCCCTACTAATCATGATCTAAAATGGACACTATCCTGTGGTGATTTTAATATACCATATCTAACATCATTGCAAGCTCACCACATCTCCCCACCCAAAAAAAATCAAACAATCTACTTTCTGGCAAATTTGGAAAGAGTTAACTTCTTTCTTGAAAACATTTATTGCTTGATGGGTTGTATTCCTAATAATGGTGAGGTAAATGTAATCTGTCACCACATTTGACCTGTCATGATTCTCAATGGCGAGAGAACATAGCCCAGCATATATGAGAACTAGCTCTTGGAAGATGGAAACTATACTGACCATGAACTAAACCTGCCGCACAACTAGAAGTGGCCGGGTAGCATGCCTACGTTTTTTTATCCCTAGATGCCCAGCGCCAGCCGGAGAACTACCTAATCCTAGCAGAGGAAAAGACAGTCCTGGCTTACCTCTAGAGAAATTTTCCCAAAAGGCAGACAGAGGCCCCCACATATATTGGCGGTGATTTTAGATGAAACGACAAACGTAGTATGAAAATAGGTTTAGCAAAATCGAGGTCCGCTTACTAGATAGCATGAAGACAGAAAGGGCACTTTCATGGTCAGCAGAAAACCCTATCAAAACACCATCCAGAAATTACTTTAAGACTCTAGCATTAACTCATAACACCAGAGTGGCAATTTCCGCTCACAAGAGCTTTCCAGACACAGTAACGAAACAGCAGCTGTGAACAGGAACAAAATGCAAAAACACACAAGGACAAAAGTCCAACTTAGCTGGGAGTTGTCTAGTAGCAGGAACATGCACAGAAAGGCTACTGATTACATTGTTGACCGGCATGAAACTGACAGAGGAGCAAGGTTATATAGCGACTCCCACATCCTGATAGGAGCAGGTGAACAGAGGGGATGATGCACACAAGTTAAATTCCACAAGTGGCCACCGGGGGAGCCCAGAATCCAATTTCACAACAGTACCCCCCCCTCAAGGAGGGGGCACCGAACCCTCACCAGAACCACCAGGGCGATCAGGATGAGCCCTATGAAAGGCACGGACAAGATCGGAGGCATGAACATCAGAGGCAGTGACCCAAGAATTATCCTCCTGACCGTATCCCTTCCATTTGACCAGATACTGGAGTTTCCGTCTGGAAACACGAGAGTCCAAGATCTTTTCCACAACGTACTCCAACTCACCCTCAACCAACACCGGAGCAGGAGGCTCAACGGAAGGCACAGCTGGTACCTCATACCTGCGCAACAATGACCGATGAAAAACATTATGAATCGAAAAGGATGCAGGGAGGTCCAAACGGAAGGACACAGGGTTAAGAATCTCCAATATCTTGTACGGGCCGATGAACCGAGGCTTAAACTTAGGAGAAGAAACCCTCATAGGGACAAAACGAGAAGACAACCACACCAAGTCCCCAACACAAAGCCGAGGACCAACACGACGACGGCGGTTGGCAAAAAGCTGAGTCTTCTCCTGGGACAACTTCAAATTGTCCACCACCTGCCCCCAAATCTGATGCAACCTCTCCACCACAGCATCCACTCCAGGACAATCCGAAGATTCCACTTGACCGGAGGAAAATCGAGGATGAAACCCCGAATTACAGAAAAACGGGGACACCAAGGTGGCAGAGCTTGCCCGATTATTGAGGGCGAACTCCGCCAAAGGCAAAAAAGCAACCCAATCATCCTGATCCGCAGACACAAAACACCTCAAATATGTCTCCAAGGTCTGATTAGTCCGCTCGGTCTGGCCATTAGTCTGAGGATGGAAAGCAGACGAAAAAGACAAATCTATGCCCATCCTAGCACAGAATGCCCGCCAAAATCTAGACACGAATTGGGTCCCTCTGTCAGAAACGATATTCTCCGGAATACCATGCAAACGAACAACATTTTGAAAAAACAGAGGAACCAACTCGGAAGAAGAAGGCAACTTAGGCAAGGGAACCAGATGGACCATCTTAGAGAAACGGTCACACACCACCCAGATGACAGACATCTTCTGAGAAACAGGCAGATCCGAAATAAAATCCATCGAGATGTGCGTCCAAGGCCTCTTCGGGATAGGCAAGGGTAACAACAATCCACTAGCCCGAGAACAACAAGGCTTGGCCCGAGCACAAACGTCACAAGACTGCACAAAGCCTCGCACATCTCGTGACAGGGAAGGCCACCAGAAGGACCTTGCCACCAAATCCCTGGTACCAAAGATTCCAGGATGACCTGCCAACGCAGAAGAATGAACCTCAGAGATGACTCTACTGGTCCAATCATCAGGAACAAACAGTCTACCAGGTGGGCAACGATCAGGTCTATCCGCCTGAAACTCCTGCAAGGCCCGCCGCAGGTCTGGAGAAACGGCAGACAATATCACTCCATCTTTAAGGATACCTGTGGGCTCAGAATTACCAGGGGAGTCAGGCTCAAAACTCCTAGAAAGGGCATCCGCCTTAACATTCTTAGAACCCGGTAGGTAAGACACCACAAAATTAAACCGAGAGAAAAACAACGACCAGCGCGCTTGTCTAGGATTCAGGCGCCTGGCAGACTCAAGGTAAATTAAATTTTTGTGGTCAGTCAATACCACCACCTGATGTCTGGCCCCCTCAAGCCAGTGACGCCACTCCTCAAAAGCCCACTTCATGGCCAAAAGCTCCCGATTCCCAATATCATAATTCCGCTCGGCGGGCGAAAATTTACGGGAAAAAAAAGCACAAGGTCTCATCACGGAGCAGTCGGAACTTCTCTGCGACAACACCGCCCCAGCTCCGATTTCAGAAGCGTCGACCTCAACCTGAAAAGGAAGAGCAACATCAGGCTGACGCAACACTGGGGCGGAAGAAAAGCGGCGCTTGAGCTCCCGAAAGGCCTCCACAGCATCAGGGGACCAATCAGCAACATCAGCACCCTTCTTAGTCAAATCAGTCAATGGTTTTACAACATCAGAAAAACCAGCAATAAATCGACGATAAAAGTTAGCAAAGCCCAAAAATTTCTGAAGACTCTTAAGAGAAGAGGGTTGCGTCCAATCACCAATAGCCTGAACCTTGACAGGATCCATCTCGATGGAAGAGGGGGAAAAAATGTATCCCAAGAAGGAAATCTTCTGAACCCCAAAAACACACTTAGAACCCTTCACACACAAGGAATTAGACCGCAAAACCTGAAAAACCCTCCTGACCTGCTGGACATGAGAGTCCCAGTCATCCGAAAAAATCAGAATATCATCCAGATACACAATCATAAATTTATCCAAATAATCGCAGAAAATGTCATGCATAAAGGACTGGAAGACTGAAGGGGCATTTGAAAGACCAAAAGGCATCACCAAATACTCAAAATGGCCCTCGGGCGTATTAAATGCGGTTTTCCACTCATCCCCCTGCTTGATTCGCACCAAATTATACGCCCCACGGAGATCAATCTTAGAGAACCACTTGGCCCCCTTTATACGAGCAAACAAATCAGTAAGCAGTGGTAACGGATATTGATATTTAACCGTGATTTTATTCAAAAGTCGATAATCAATACACGGCCTCAAAGAGCCGTCTTTCTTAGACACAAAGAAAAAACCGGCTCCTAAGGGAGATGACGAAGGACGAATATGTCCCTTTTCCAAGGACTCCTTTATATATTCTCGCATAGCAGCGTGTTCAGGCACAGACAGATTAAATAAACGACCCTTAGGGTTTTTACTACCCGGGATCAAGTCTATGGCACAATCGCACTCCCGGTGCGGAGGTAGTGAACCAACCTTGGGTTCTTCAAAAACGTCACGAAAGTCAGACAAGAATTCAGGAATCTCAGAGGGAATAGATGATGAAATGGAAACCAAAGGTACGTCCCCATGAGTTCCTTTACATCCCCAGCTTAACACAGACATAGCTCTCCAGTCGAGGACTGGGTTATGAGATTGCAGCCATGGCAATCCCAGCACCAAAACATCATGTAGATTATACAGCACCAGAAAGTGAATAACCTCCTGGTGATCCGGATTAACACGCATAGTCACTTGTGTCCAGTATTGTGGTTTATTACTAGCCAATGGGGTGGAGTCAATCCCTTTCAGAGGTATCGGAGCCTCCAATGGCTCCAAATCATACCCACAGCGTTTGGCAAAGGACCAATCCATAAGACTCAAAGCAGCGCCAGAGTCGACATAGGCGTCCGCGGTAATAGATGACAAAGAACAAATCAGGGTCACAGATAGAATAAACTTAGACTGTAAAGTGCTAATTGAAACAGACTTGTCAGGCTTCTTAGTACGCTTAAAGCATGCTGATATAACATGAGTTGAATCACCACAATAGAAGCACAACCCATTTTTTCGTCTAAAATTCTGCCGCTCGCTTCTGGACAGAATTCTATCACATTGCATATTTTCTGGCGTTTTCTCAGTAGACACCGCCAAATGGTGCACAGGTTTGCGCTCCCGCAGACGCCTATCGATCTGAATAGCCATCGTCATGGACTCATTCAGACTCGCAGGCACAGGGAACCCCACCATAACATCCTTAATGGCATCAGAGAGACCTTCTCTGAAAATCGCCGCCAGGGCGCACTCATTCCACTGAGTAAGCACAGACCATTTGCGGAATTTTTGGCAGTATATTTCAGCTTCATCTTGCCCCTGAGACAAGGACATCAAGGCCTTTTCCGCCTGAAGCTCTAAATGAGGTTCCTCATAAAGCAACCCCAAGGCCAGAAAAAACGCATCCACATTGAGCAACGCAGGATCCCCTGGTGCCAATGCAAAAGCCCAGTCTTGAGGGTCGCCCCGGAGCAAGGAAATTACAATCCTGACCTGCTGTGCAGGGTCTCCGGCAGAGCGAGACTTCAGGGACAAAAACAATTTGCAATTATTTTTAAAATTTTGAAAGTGAGATCTATTCCCCGAGAAGAATTCAGGCAAAGGAATTCTAGGCTCAGACATAGGTGCATGAACAACAAAATCTTGCAAATTTTGTACCTTTGTGGCGAGATTATTCAAACCTGTAGCTACACTCTGAAGATCCATTTGAAACAGGTGAACACAGAGCCATTCAAGGATTAGAAGGAGAGGAAGAGAGGAAGGCTGCAGTATAGGCAGACTAGCAAGTGATTCAATTAAGAGCACACTCAGAACTAGAGGGAAAAAAAAAAATTGTAGCAGACTTCTTTTTTCTCTCCTTTCTCAGCCAGTAATTTAACCCTTTTTTGGGCCGGTCAAACTGTCATGATTCTCAATGGCGAGAGAACATAGCCCAGCATATATGAGAACTAGCTCTTGGAAGATGGAAACTATACTGACCATGAACTAAACCTGCCGCACAACTAGAAGTGGCCGGGTAGCATGCCTACGTTTTTTTATCCCTAGATGCCCAGCGCCAGCCGGAGAACTACCTAATCCTAGCAGAGGAAAAGACAGTCCTGGCTCACCTCTAGAGAAATTTTCCCAAAAGGCAGACAGAGGCCCCCACATATATTGGCGTTGATTTTAGATGAAACGACAAACGTAGTATGAAAATAGGTTTAGCAAAATCGAGGTCCGCTTACTAGATAGCATGAAGACAGAAAGGGCACTTTCATGGTCAGCAGAAAACCCTATCAAAACACCATCCAGAAATTACTTTAAGACTCTAGCATTAACTCATAACACCAGAGTGGCAATTTCCGCTCACAAGAGCTTTCCAGACACAGTAACGAAACAGCAGCTGTGAACAGGAACAAAATGCAAAAACACACAAGGACAAAAGTCCAACTTAGCTGGGAGTTGTCTAGTAGCAGGAACATGCACAGAAAGGCTACTGATTACATTGTTGACCGGCATGAAACTGACAGAGGAGCAAGGTTATATAGCGACTCCCACATCCTGATAGGAGCAGGTGAACAGAGGGGATGATGCACACAAGTACAATTCCACAAGTGGCCACCGGGGGAGCCCAGAATCCAATTTCACAACATTGACCTATCTGAACAATTAAGAAGGGAATACAGGCTACAGAATGTTGAAAACAGTCCTACCTCTGTTTCTCATATCTGCTGTGTTATACTGAGAAATACTCTTTATTCAGTTTATGTAAATAACCTCTTCCAGGCTCTGGGGCAGATGGTGGCTGTCACAGAAATTGCCTAAAACTGTATGGTTCACTAATTGAATCCAGACAAATTTTTATTCTCTTTTTTAGTCTTATGTACCACCCTAAATGTAATAGAGCACACCTAATACTCTATGGATGACTAAATTAATACAGTATTTTTTTTCAACCTTTTTTGGAGTCTTATATACCTCCGAAATGTGGTATATACACTCACCGGCCACTTTATTAGGTACACCTGTCCAACTTCTTGTTAACACTTAATTTCTAATCAGCCAATCACATGGCGGCAACTCAGTGCATTTAGGCATGTAGACATGGTCAAGACAATCTCCTGCAGTTCAAACCGAGCATCAGTATGGGGAAGAAAGGTGATTTGAGTGTCTTTGAACGTGGCATGGTTGTTGGTGCCAGAAGGGCTGGTCTGAGTATTTCAGAAACTGCTGATCTACTGGGATTTTCACGCACAACCATCTCTAGGGTTTACAGAGAATGGTCCGAAAAAGAAAAAAAATCCAGTGAGCGGCAGTTCTGTGGGCGGAAATGCCTTGTTGATGCCAGAGGTCAGAGGAGAATGGGCAGACTGGTTCGAGCTGATAGAAAGGCAACAGTGACTCAAATCGCCACCCGTTACAACCAAGGTAGGCCTAAGAGCATCTCTGAACGCACAGTGCGTCGAACTTTGAGGCAGATGGGCTACAGCAGCAGAAGACCACACCGGGTACCACTCCTTTCAGCTAAGAACAGGAAACTGAGGCTACAATTTGTACAAGCTCATCGAAATTGGACAGTAGAAGATTGGAAAAACGTTGCTTGGTCTGATGAGTCTCGATTTCTGCTGCGACATTCGGATGGTAGGGTCAGAATTTGGCGTAAACAACATGAAAGCATGGATCCATCCTGCCTTGTATGGAGCATCTTTGGGATGTGCAGCCGACAAATCTGCGGCAACTGTGTGATGCCATCATGTCAATATGGACCAAAATCTCTGAGGAATGCTTCCAGCACCTTGTTGAATCTATGCCACGAAGAATTGAGGCAGTTCTGAAGGCAAAAGGGGGTCCAACCCGTTACTAGCATGGTGTACCTAATAAAGTGGCCGGTGAGTGTATGGTTGACTAATTAAACACAGACAAATTTTTGAACTCCTTTTTGGAGTCCAATGTACTTCTAAAATGTAACAGAGTGCACGTAATATGATATGGATGTTTAATTGAATCCAAATTTTTAATTCTTCTTTGGAGTCTTATGTTCCTCCGAAATGTAAAAAGCACCTAATGCCCTGTGGATGACTACAGACAATTTTTACAGCTTTTTTTGGAGCATTATATACCCCTGAAATTTAATAAAAAGCACCTAATACTCTATGGATAGCTAACTCGATCCAGACAAACTTTTCAACTCTTTTTTTGGAGACTTATGTACCACCAAAATGTAACATAATGGATCTAACACTCTATGGATGACTAATTGAATACAGACATATTTTTCAACAATTTTTGAGTTGTTTATACCATCAAAATGTAACAGAGAGTACCTAATGCTCTTTTGATGACAAATTGAACAGGCAAAATTATTAAATTTTTGGAGGAATTTTATGTACCACCAAAATTTAAAAGAAAGCACCTAGAACTGTATGGATGGCTAATTGAATTCAGACAAATTTTTCAATAACTTTTTTGAAGTCTTATGTACCACTGAAATGTAACAGAGAGCACCTAATAATCTATGGAGGACTAATTGAATACAAAATTTTCAATGCTTTTTTCTAATCTTAAATACCACTAACATGTCAGAGAAAGTACCTTATACTCAATTGACGACTAATTAAACACAGACAATTTTTTAACGTTTTTTTTCTACTGTTATATAACATCAAAATGCACCACAGAGCACTTCATAGTATATGGGTGGGTAATAGAATACAGAAACATTTTTCAATGCTTTTTTGGACTGTTATATAACAACAAAATGTGAAACAAAACACATAATAGTATATGTATGCGTAATTGAATGCAGAAAAAAAGTCAATGCTTTTCAGACTGTTATATAACACTAAAATGCACCACAGACCACGTAATAGTAAATTAATAATTGAATACAGAAACATTTTTCAATTCTTTTTTGCTATATAACATCAAAATGTACCACAGACCATGTAATAGCTATATGGATGAGTAATTGAATACATAAAAATGTTTCAATGCTTTTTGTGACTGTTATATAACACCGAAATGTACCACAGACCATGTAATAGTATATGGATGAGTAATTGAATACAGACATTTTTTTCAACTATTTTTTCGACTGTTAAAAAACACTGAAATTTACCACAGACCACACAATAGTATATGAATGTTAGGTGTCGAGTTCCTGCCGCTGCATAGGGGGAATCTCAAAGCATGTCCGCTGCGGTCTCCCATTCTCCTCCAGCTGCAGTGGAACCTGCTCAGCAGAGACATCGATCCCAGCGTCTGGCTCAAGCTGATACTGTGCACTTGGTTATTGCTGCCATTCCAGGCTCAGCCACTGTAGCCAGCACTGATCAGTGGTGAACAGACATTCCAGGGTCCTGATTTTCCCCTACTGAGCATGCCCACGGGTCGACCTCTCATTGGAGGTCAGGGGTCACATGCTCAGGTCCTCTGGTGGCTCCTATTGGATCACTATGAAGGTCCAGGAGAGCTACAGCTATAAAAGGTTTGCATGGCCGCATGGCTATGCGCTAGTATAAATCAGTTATTGTGTGTGTGTGTGGATGTATGGCTCTTCTGGTGAAAGCTCCAAATCATTCCCATCCCTATTGTTGATGAATGTTCGGGCCAGTTAGTGCTATCCAGCACCAGGCACAATCTACAGCCTCTATCAGCAGCGTTAGCCAGTGCGGCACTGTGCGCAACCAGTGTGCTTACCCATCCCTAGATAGAGCGGTTAGTGGTGTTCGCCAGAGTGGCGCTGTGGGCACCCAGTGGGCTAAACCTATTTTAGTTTAGTTTACTCCTGACACCACTGTAGCGGTGTTGAGCGCAGGAGGTCTCCAGGGACTCTGACCCTGAGTCTTGGAGCAGAGTTCTGTGACTCCTTGCTTGTGCTCTCTGTGCAGTATCACGGCCCTGTGACGCAACAGGGTTTGCTTCCTCCATACCGGGTGAAGCTAGTCCGTATGTGTTTTCTCTTAATACTGCCATGTAATCTGCCATTACCGAGCAACAGGTGTCTTCTCTCCAAGGAGGACCCCAGACTGCAAACGCATCTTATATCGCCTCTTATTTATATTTGGTGTGTTCCGCCAGTCCTAGCAATGGATGAGTAATTGAACACAGAAAAATATTTCAATACTTTTTTGGATTGTTACGTGGCACCAAAATGTATCACAGACCATGTAATATTATATGGTTGAGTAATTGAATACAGAAATTTTTTTAATAATAATATATGGATGTGTAAATGAATATGAACAAGCACCAAGATGCTTGGCTAATATCCGAGTATTACTGAGCATTGTTTGCTCATCCTTAGTTTCTAAATGTACTTTTGCATCTATCAGTAATTTAGATAGCATACCCTTATATGTATGTTAAATTCATGTATACATATTGTGTTTTAAACATATTTGTGTTTTGTTTTTATTTACAGCAGGCCATTGTGGCTCTCCTGATCCAATAGTAAATGGACACATTAGTGGGGATGGCTTCAGCTATCGAGATACTGTGGTTTATCAGTGTAATCCTGGCTTTCGCTTAGTAGGCACATCTGTTCGTATATGCCTTCAGGATCACAAGTGGTCAGGACAAACTCCAGTTTGTGTTTGTAAGTATCTTATACTGTACAACTTAAAAAAAACAAGGATATGTTCTGCAGAATTCTTTAAATGCTGAGGCCTGAGGCCTGGCAGTTGAATTTTCCAGCAATTATAACATTATAATGCCTATAGTCCCTCAGTACCAGGATATCAGAACACTATTAGAAAAGAAATTGTTACTATATTGCTATTGTTATTATTATTTTGCAATTTTATGCATTTTTTTTTTACTTTTGTAAATGCCAAAAGCACATTTAAAATTAATGATGCTATGGCTTTTCAGTAGGTTTTTAAGGCAATTGGAAAATTATAATCCCTCCTGTCTAGCAGCAGGGAAGTTTCACAATATTTGTACAGTAAGTAGTGTAATGGTTAATAATTTTAAATTTTAAGCAAAAAATGTTTTGTCCTATTTCAAGTCTGGAAAATAAAATAATTTAAACACGAATATAATGTTACTCTTGCTGCTGTTAGGAATCCATGCCATGTATAGTCTGTTGTTTTATCTTTTACCTTAAGTATGAAATGTTCTAATCTTAAAAATTCACTTCATCCCCAGGTGGAGATTTATTAATATAACAAATCAGCAAATCAACATTTCTTTGATTACACTTCTTGAATTATGTCTAGAAAAATGCATACTCGTATTCATACTGGTAATGTGGTATAATATAGGAGTACCAAAATAAGTGTCAAGAAAGTTTGGGCAATTTCACATTCTT
This sequence comes from Ranitomeya variabilis, assembly GCF_051348905.1. Classification (NCBI taxonomy): domain Eukaryota; kingdom Metazoa; phylum Chordata; class Amphibia; order Anura; family Dendrobatidae; genus Ranitomeya; species Ranitomeya variabilis. Next base: position 832,195,789 of record NC_135233.1, read on the forward strand.
GCTTCAGTATTGCTAAAGTATAATCCATATCATTATATCATTAAATCATTGGATCTAAAATACATTAAATATCTAAACTCCATTGTTGTCACAATCATTAACTACTTGTTACTGTAGCACTTGCTTTCAATAAATTTAACCCCTTCATGACCTTGGACTTATCCATATGTCAAGATTGGTAAGTACTTACTGACCTTGGCTGCATGGATATGTCCTATCTTTAATGTGGCACCACAACTACAGTTGCAGTGATCGTATTAAGATGCCTGCTGATTCTACAAGCAGGGCAATGGGAGTAGTCGTCATGGGGTTTGGCATCATCCCCCCTTCCTGTAACTAAGATTGATATGATTGACTGTTCATTGAAATTGCCTGAAACACTAGTGGCCAGACTATGATCAGTACAGTAGCAGCACTTATCATAGGCTGGAGCCTAGCAATGACAGCGGAACCAGGCCCAACTGTGATTGGTGCAATCGGACAATGATGCCGATCGCACCAATAAGCGTGAAGAGACATGGTCTGACTTTACAATGACCACTCTGCCCTTCCTCATTCCAGTTTAAGGACATTCCAGAACAGTCATTGTGTTGATCTGCCATGCTGTGCTGGTTCTTGTGGTGCCACAGACTTTTCGAAGCCTGTGCCATCACTGCTGGTCTTCCTGCTGTGGTTTCTAAAAGAAGAAAGATGTTCCTGATCCATTTCAAGATCCCTGATTTTTACTAATCCACCCCAATCCCCCTTTCCTCTCTTTCCACCTTTTCACCCCTCTCTCTAGCCCCCTCCCTAATCCCCCTTCTGCTGCCTCATGAGTACATGATCACTGATCAGTACTTGATTGCATGATTTTTGCAAGTTCTTCCTTTGTTCACGGCCCCTGCAGGAGCCGAGTGCTGATCAGTGTTGCAAATCCCTAAACGGCACCCATGCTTGCTGTTTTCCATGAGTTTTTTTGTCCCTGTCTATTACCCCCCCTTTGTACCACCTCCATGTGTGCATCCTGCAGCCACTGAGCACTGATCACAAATCACTGATTAACACCAGTGCTTGCTGTTTTAAAGGACATTTTTGATCCTGCTTATTATTTACATCACCCTTTGCACCAGCCACCAAGCCGCTGATCAGAAGCACATCAGTGATTACCGTCCGTGCTAGCTTTTGGCAAGGACTTTTTTCCGTACTTTTTAGCCCCTTTTTGCACCATTTCTGTTTGTGCATCCTATAGCCGTTGAGTGCTGGTCAGTGACAAACATTGCTGATAGGCCTCTGGTGGTATTTTTTGTTTGTGTGTGTGAAAAAAGAATAAAAAAAATAATAATTTAAATTAATCAATAGGACTGGATTGTGGAGAGTACAAATATACTATAGTAACCAGCGTCTACTACAGTATTTTTTACTGAATTAAGTCAGTCTTAGTGTCAGATAGTAAACTGGAATTTTTCTCTTTTTAAAAAATTTAGATTAGTTAATAGGCCTAGATTAGGGACATTTAAAATATACCATAGTAATCTGTGTCTATTACGGTATTTTTTACTGAATTTACTCAGGGCTAGTGTCAGATAGCAAAACAGAAAAAAAGAATCACATCCCTGTGTGTATCATATAGCCGTTGAGTGCTGATCACTGATGCACATCATTGATTAGCCTCCATTTTTTTGGGGTATGAGAAAAGAATGAGAAAAAATTTGGTGAAATCGGCGACTACTACAGTGTTTTCTACTGAATATAGTCAAGTTTAGTGTCAGATAGTCACGGGCACTCAGTAATTTCTTTTTACTGACATATATTTAGTACGTTTTTTATTTTGCCAAATTTTTATATTCTTTTTATTTTCTTTTTTTCTTTCAATTTTTTTCTTTTTTTCTCTGCTAAATAAAATAAAAGTTTACGCCAAACATTCACACACACACACCTGAATAAAATTTGGTATACACACAAACACCACATATGTGAAAAAATGTCCCCCTCTTCACAATCCTGGCATTCAGGGGAGGAGGCATGTGTCTTCCCTGCTTCCCTAACCGACAGTGAGGGAGAGGATGCTGCCTTCCTCTATTTTTCATCCTACTCTTCTTGATCATGTGATCCAGAACTGCTGTGCAGACGCCCACCATTACTGACCCTGTATGGATGTCACCCCCCAAAAATTGAGTCATAGATGTCTGATTTTATAGATCACAATCAGGAATCAAATTTGACATAACTGGCCTCACAGAAATAGTTTTTCAAAGTCTTTTTCTCTGAGGATTTTGTAAACCTCATGGTGTCAAAAACAAATTGGTATGCCAAGCAAATTTTTGGCTTTTCTTAATTGTCTAACTGAACCCCTATAGATGCAGTAGAAATTATGACCGCTTGGGGACTTGTCCTTCACTTGGAGTAGTGAAGAAACCAGAACTTCAGCAATATTAAAGTGTTGATGCTTTATGCAAGTCTCCATTGTTTGGCATGGCTATGACCTGTAAACAATTCAAAGCCATCCACAAATTTTTGCATTACAATGATAATGCAAAGTTTGTCTGGTCATTGATCACTTCAGCAACAAGTTTGCTAAGGTATATGTTCCCCCAAAAGGACATCTTCATGGATGAGTTCCTAATACATTTCAAGGGGAAGCTCAAATTCTGGCAATACCTGCCCAGTAAGAGGGCCAGTTATGGAATGAAATTCTACAAGCTGTGCGAAAGTATCTCAAGATACATCCACAGGTTTAGGGTTAATGACGGAATTACACCTGGATTGACCTTCCTGAATGTCCACTTGTCATGGTAGTGAGTGGGAAAGTTGTGTGGGACTTGGTGCTGAATCAATGTTATCACCTCTACATAACTTTTATACCAGCATCCTGCTCTTCCAGTCCCTCCATGCGTGAACTACCATAAGCATGCAATGGTGTCCACAAAAATCAGAAAGGCCTCCCTAAAATGCTAATTGGGCAACTACTCAGAAAGGGTGAGAGTAGAGCCCAATGTAGCCCAACCTGATTCACTTTACACAACTTCCAAATTCCACTATATTATAAAATTCACATACCAGAAAACACTAGATCAAGTCCAATAAAGGGACACATGTGGACATGACGCCCGCACACCTTTCCATCAATGTCTGAGTTCCAAATGTCAATTTTTCCTTTCTGAGCCCTGCTATGTGCTCAGACAGCAGTTTTTCCCCTATTAGCATAAGCAGGACAAATTGCACAACTAATTTTGAGGTCTATTTTATCTCGTTACCCTTGTGAAAATAAAAAAAATTGAGGCTAAAAAGATTTTTGTGAAAAAAATGTGATTTTTTTATTTTCACGGCTCGATATTATACAGTACATTTCTGTGAAGCACCTGGATGATCAAGGTGCTCCACACACATCTAGATAAATTCCTGGGGGGGGTCCAAAATGGGGTCACTTGTAGAGTGTTTCCACTGTTTAGGCACATCAGGGGCTCTCCAAACATGACACGACGTCTGCAGACTATTCCATCAAAGTCTTCATTTCATACGTCACTCCTTCCTTTCCTAGCCCTGCCATGCACCTAAACAAAACAGTAGTTTTCCCAAAAAAATTAGGTATCAGTGTACTCAGACAAACGTTGGAGTTTATATTCTCATGTTACCCTTGTGAAAATAAAAAAAATGGGGGCCACCATAACATTTTTGATGAAATTTATTTTTTTCAAGGATCAATGTTATACATTTTAAAATATATTTTACATTTTAAAAATTGCAAAAAGGAAAATTGACCAATGCAAAAGTTTGGCTTCCTGCATAGTTATTATCTAGCAGCACCCCCTTTTGGAAGTATTACAGCTTGTAAATAAATAAATAGTTAAATAAATAGTTTTTGCAGCCAGCCAAGTGTCTTTCGATTCTTTTTTGTGGGATTTTCATCCATTCTTCCTTGGAAAGTTCTTCCAGTTCTGTGAGAATTCCTGGCTTGTCTTGCATGCACTGTTATTTTGAGGCCTAGCCACAGATTTTCAATGATGCTCAGATCAGGGGATTGTGAGGACCATTGTAAAACCTTCAGCTTTTGTTTTTGAGGTATTCTATTGTGGATTTTAATGTGTGTTTAGCATCATTATGCATTTGTAGAAGGCATCCTTTTTTAAACTTTAGTTTTTTTTTACAGATGGCGTTAGGTTTGCATCAAACATTTGTTGAAATTTTACTTAATCCATTCTTCTTTCTCTCTGTGAAATATTTCCTGTGCCATTGGCTGCAACACAAGCACAAACCATGATGGATGTAATCCCATGCCTGATGTTCTTTTCCTGAAATTCTGTGCTGTTTTTTCTCCACACACACCTTTGATCAGTGTGGACAAATAGTTCTATTTTAACCTCATCAGTCCACACGACTTGTTTCTAAAATGTATCAGGCTTGTTCTGATGTTCTTTTGCATACCTCTGATGCTGAATTTTATGATGAGGATGCAGGAGAGGTTTTCTTCTAATGACTCTTCCATTTGTGCAGATGTCTCTGAACAGTGTACCACAATTCCAGAGTCTGCTAAATCTTACTGAAGGTCTTTTGCAGTCAAGATGGGGTTCTGATTTGCCTCTCTAGCAATCCTACAAGCAGCTCTCACAGAAATCTTGCTTGGGCTTTCAGACCTTATCTTGACCTCCACTGGTCCTGCTAACTACAATTTCTTAAAGGGACTCTGTCCCCTGAATTTGGAGGGAACAATTTTCAGCCATGGGGCGGGGTTTTCGGGTGTTTGATTCACCCTTTCCTTACCCGCTGGCTGCACGCTGGCTGCAATATTGGATTGAAGTTCATTCTCTGTCCTCCATAGTACACGCCTGCGTAAGGCAAGATCACCCGAAAACCCCGCCCCATGGCTGAAAATTGTTCCCTCCAAATTCAGGTGACAGAGTCCCTTTAATTACATTTTGAACTGAGGAAAGGGCAAGTTGAAAACACTTTGTTATCATTTTATAGCCTTCTCATGCTTTATGAACCTCCACCATTTCACTTTTAGAGTACTAGGCAGCTGCCTAGAAGAACCCATGGCTACTGTTTTTTGGCAAAAAGTTAGAATGGTCTGGGTTTTTATAAAACAGGGAAATTTCCCTCACCTCTAACATATTGATGGTAGTGAAAAAGACATAACTCTAACAGGGTACTTAAGATCTGAAACCTTGGTCAAAGTTATCTGAGCACATAAATCTCCTAAGTTGCCCAAACGTTTGCATTGACCAATTTTCCTTTTTGAAATTTAAAAAATGTAAAAAATAACAATTTATGTATTTTTACCTAAAATACAAAAGGAATGGGTCGTCATATTTAACTTTAGGCCTTTTAGATGCAATTTCATCTTCAACTTGCATAACTGTTCACAATAACAGTAATCTTTACCAAGTATGCCCAAACTGTTACATGCCACTGTTTGCCATGCCATACAAACCAGTGTTCACAAGGATACACTTCATTGCAAGCCTTATATTTTTTTAAAAAAGAGGATCCCGACCTTCTTCCTTACCCCGATCTAGAAGACCCTGGAAAGTTTTTGTAACAGAGGCATCTCTTTAGTAAAGCTTAGGAAAAACCCATCTGTGCTCTGACATTTATGTAGACTGTTTCATACATATTGTTAGGGTTTGTGGATCACACTAAATATATATTATGATAAAGTGCGATCGCATCCCGGGGTTCACTGTGCAGTGATGGAAAACCACAGCTAGTGAGCAATGTCGGAACAGACAGTGAGCGAAAGTTAGCAGGCATTGAGTTTTACCTCACTCAGTGTATAGCACACAAGGCTGTGTCACTTGCACACAGCAACAGAAAAGATGCTCTGCAACAGAGCTGTGTCACTCACATGCATTAGCAAAAAAGAAACTCTGCAGTAGAGCTGTGTCACTCGCACACTGTATCAGAGCAGGTATGGTGCTAAACACGATCTCTGTTAACCTCACAGGAGAACACAACCATCACAGGGGCAAAGGAACAGGTAGTGGACACAAACACAGTGTGTGCATGCACACAAACTCCTCTCCGGAGATGCCGGAATTCTAAAGGCTATACACCTGCCCTGAATTCACTCAAACTCCTCTCCAGAGGTGCCAGAATTCTAAAGGTTATACTCCTGCCCTGAGCACACGCAGACAAGCCCACACAGCCATTATGTTCCACACACATATGGTATAAATGAGCTTAGCATGCCAACATGCACTCCAGAGGACCTTTTATATGTTCCACTTAAGTCCAGTCAGACAGGACCTTGCTCGATGACCAATCCGGAACTGCCACATCACTCAAGAAGCTGATGTCCGACCACCAATGAGAGGTCGCCACCTCACGATCATGCTTAGTCGGGTGATTTCTGGACTTAGCCTCTGGAACGCCTGTTCGCCGCTGCTTATGGCTAGTCAATATAGCTTTGGCTGGAGAGCCAGCAGTAACCAAGTGAACAGCACGAGTCTGGGCAAGATGCTGAGACCGATGTCTTTGCAGAGCAGCTCCCACTGCGGACCAAGCAGAATGGGACACCGTAGAGGCAGGCATGGTTTGGGATCTACCCCATGTAGTGGGAGAATCCCGGCACCTAACACATATTTACCAAATTTCAAAGTCTAAGTTTGACTCCTCAAACTTGATCAGCCAGATCAAATGGCATTGATAAGAAGATGATGGTTGACTACAGGCGGCCTTTGGGCCAACCTTTATACACTTGGCAGTGGCAAAACTAATCTAGTATAGGCCCCACGACAAAAATTGAACCTGGGCCCACTTCATCAGCTCATGCTCAAATTCATAAGTCTCAGTGATTGTGCTAGAGTCTATAAAGGCCAATCTTTATTCTTTATTCCCAGTAAAAAAAACATACACAAATATAACATAAATCCCACAGAAAACTCAATGAAGTAAAATTCTAAGTATGACTTCTAAATAATAATCATAATAATGATAAAAATAATAATAATACATTTACTAAATAAATAACTGCTTAATAAAACCCACTAAACCAAGACCAGTATTACCAATAACACTATTATACAAGTACAACTCCATCATGACCATAGATTACCTACATACACAGGAGTAATGCCGCTATACAATAGCAAAGTCATGCCACCACAGTATGTCCCACTATGCCAAAACCAATAAATCAATAATTACACATAAAAAGGATAGCTACCACATATTACCATTATATGATGACCGACTTATACCACAATACTTATCGTTAACAAAAAATATGCTTCTAAGAATACTATTGCCCCTTTCTGTGATCAACTAGTGATAAATACCAGTTATACACAGGTTATTCAGATGGTGTATATGTGATCAGGTTGTTTGGATGCAAAGGCGCAAACAAAGAGTAGGCAGTGGTAGTCAACCAACACTATTTATTTAACTAACATAGAAAGGAAATCTATCTAACTGTATATACATGCATACAGGTAAGCATGAAATTGTGGGTAATAGTAGCAAGTTCAATACAGTATATTATGAAACTGAATGCAGTGATGCGACTAAATACAGTGTCTATTAAACTTCTATTACTTACACTGTCCTTAATGTTCTTATTATCTAGCAGTTAAATGATTATCAATGCCTTTATAACTTAGCTTAATGGGCATTACTCTCGATACTAGACTCGTCACCATTATAGTCTCTTTAAACACCTTGGATTGTTAAACTGGCTCTAACTGGAGTAAACAGCAATTCTCGCTAGGCTGTAAGTCCCAGGCATGCGAGTCACTTAGTACAGAGTGTGCTCGTCACATTGTCCGTCTTCTTTCACTGAAGCACAGCCCCAGCCCACATTCTGTATTATACGTTTATGGTCCTTCACTACAGCTGGATCATCTCTCAAGCCTGGTTCGGCTCTGCTTACAGAGTTCTACTGGCACTGATCATGGACTTCTACTGATGCGGGTTACGCACTTCTACTGAGTTCATGCCTTCTCCAGAATCTGATTGCTCTTGGACAATTCTGAGGCGATGGTGGCTGTAGACCCACTTTGCAGCCACATGACCTGCCAGGTACAGGTTCTGGAGCCAACCGCCGCCTTCTCAGCCTGGCCTGGCCTTTTATATTTTGTAACTGCAACACAATCATGACCTGACATGGCGCCATATTCAATCTCTTCCCAGGGAACAGGTCTTCCACTCTTGTGGTTCCTGTAATTTTCTTTGCTTTCAATTTCTCTATTATCCACCTCATTACAAAAAGTACACATAATTAACCAACAATGATGTGTACAATTTAAGTCATTCATTTTTTATTTTTATCTTCAATGCAGACTGCCATGATTTGTTTCAGCCATGATTCATCTCTGCAGAACATACAGACATCTGTGACTAAACACTCTTAGAACACAATCCCCACTTTTTTTCACAATTCTTTACAAGCTGCATAATATAATAGTGTTTCCTGGTTCCTTAGACATAAATACCCTCATATTAATACTGCTCCCTTGGTGATCTCACGTACTATAAATGCCCCCTTTGTATCCCCATTTACTATAAATGTCAAATTCCCTCGCCCTCCATATAGTAATACTATCCCCACTATGGCTTTCATACATTAAGGCTCATCTCCTGTGACATGTTTGGCTTCTTTCTGTTATGGCCAGCTCCCTTTTACTAGTTTGTGCTACTGTAAAAGCCTGACAAGCACCACTGAGCACTTTTAAGGTTCATTTGTTGGCACTAGAGTAACAATCAGTTGTTTCTGGAAAAACTGAGTTGGGAAGAGGGCACCACCAAGTAATGAAAATCGAATCAATTTAAAGCATGCTTATGAATTACATGAGACAAGAGAAAAGAGATACATGCTACACAAAGGGATCACCAATAATGAACAGCACTTGGTTATACAGTTGTGCTCAAAAGTTTACATACACCAGCAGAATTTTTGCTTTCTTGGCCTTTTTTTCAGAGAATATGAATGATAACACCAAAACTTTTTCTCCACTCATGGCTAGTGGTTGGGTGAAGCCATTTATTGTCAAACTACTGTGTTTTCTCTTTTTAAATCATGACAACCCAAAACATCTAAATGACCCTGATCAAAAGTTTACATACCCTGGTGATTTTGGCCTGATAATATGCACAGAAATTGTCACAAATGGGTTTGAATTGCTACTAAATGTAACCTCAACCTGTGACCTGTTTGCTTATAATCAGTGTGTGTTTATAAAAGCTGAGTGAGTTTCTGGGATCCAGACAGACTCTTGCATCTTTCATCCAGCCACTGATGTTTTTGGATTGTGAGTCATTGAGAAAGCAAAAGAATTGTCAACGGATCTATGGGAAAAGGTAGTTGAACTGTATAAAACAGGAAACGAATACAAAGAGATATCCAAGGAATTGATAATGCCAGTCAGCAGTATTCAAACTGTGATTAACAAATGGAAAATCAGGGGCTCTATAAAAACATCAGCATGGTCAGGTACACCAACAAAAATGTTGTCTATAAATACCAGGAAAATTGTTTGAGAGGCAAAGAAAAACCTACAAATAACATCAGATGAAATACAGGACTCTCTGAAAACTAACAGTGTGTATGTTTCAAGATGCCCAATAAGGAGACACTTGAAGAAAAATGGGATGCATGGTCGAGTCGCCAGAAGAAAGCCATTACTGCATAAATGCCACAACGTATCTCTGGAGTGGCCATCTCAGTCTCCTGACTTCAATATCATTGAGCCACTCTGGGGAGATCTCAAGTGTGCAGTTCATGCTAGACAGCCCAGGAATTTACAGGACCTGGAGGCTTTTTGCCAAGAGGAGTGGGCAGCTTTACTATCTGATAAGATAAAAACCTCATCCACAACTACCTCAAAAGACTTCCTGCTGTTATTGATGTTAAAGGGAGCAATACACGGTTAAGAAATTGGGTATGAAAACTTTTGCTCAGTCATTTGGATGTTTTAGGCTGTCATTATGATTTCAAAAGAGAAAACACAGTATTTTGACAATAAATGACTTCACCCCACCACTAACCATGAGTGAAATAAAAATTACCAGCCACAAATTGATACAATATTCACCAATATATTGACTCTGATATACAGTAGCACTTTGGAAATAGGGGAAACTGAATCTTCATATATTAAAAGATAGCATTTATTTCACACTCATCAGAAATCAAGAAGATGGGTAGTAGGGGGCAGTATGCTCTTAACCATTTTCTGACCTCGGACGGGATAGTATGTCCGAGGTCAGATACCCCGCTTTGATGCAGGGCTCCGGCAGTGAGCCCGCATCAAAGCCGGGACATGTCATCTGTTTTGAACAGCTGACATGTGCCTGCAATAGCAGCGGCTGAAATCGCGATTCACCTGCCGCTATTAACTAGTTAAATGCTGCTGTCAAACGCAGACAGCGGCATTTAACCGGCGCTTCCGGTCGGGCGGCCGGAAATGAGTGCATCGCTAACCCTCGTCACATGATCGGGGGTCAGCGATGCTTCTTAATAGTAACCATAGAGGTCCTTGAGACCTCTATGGTTACTGATCGTCGGTAGCTTTGAGCGCCACCCTGTGGTCGGCGCTCATAGCACACCTGCATTTCTGCTGCATAGCAGTGATCTGATGATCGCTGCTATGTAGCAGAGCTGATCGTGTTGTGCCAGCTTCTAGCCTTCTATGGAGGCTATTGAAGCATGGCAAAAGTAAAAAAAAGTAAAAAAAATGTGAAAAAAATAAAAAAATATAAAAGTTTAAATCACCCCCCTTTCGCCCCATTCAAGATAAATCAATAAAAAAAATCAAGCCTACACATATTTGGTATCCCGCATTCAGAATCACCCGATCCATCAATAAAAAAAGCATTAAACTGATCGCTAAACAGCGAAGCGAGAAAAAAATTGGAAACACCAGAATTAAGTTTTTTTGGTCGCCGCGACATTGCATTAAAATGCAATAATGGGCAATCAAAAGAACGTATCTGCACCAAAATGGTATAATTAAAAACGCGAGTTCAGCACATAAAAAGTAAGCCCTCAACCGATTCCAGATCATGAAAAATGGAGACACTACGGGTATCGGAAAATGGCGCAATTTTTTTTTTTTTTTTTTATCAAAGTTTGGATTTTTTTTTCACCAGTTAGATAAAAAAGAACCTAGTCATGTTAGGTGTCTATGAACTCATAATGACCTGGAGAATCATAATGGCAGGTCGGTTTTAGCATTTAGTGAGCCTAGCAAAAAAGCCAAACAAAAAAACAAATGTGGGACTGCACTTTTTTTGCAATTTCACCGCACTTGGAATTTTTTTCCTGTTTTCTAGTACACGACATGCTAAAACCAATAATGTTTTTCAAAAGTACAACTCGTCCCGCAAAAAATAAGCCCTCATATGGCCATATTGAGGAAAAAATAAAAAAGTTATGGCTCTGGGAAGGAGGGGAGCGAAAAACAAATACGGAAAAACGGAAAATCCCAAGGTCATGAAGGGGTTAAAAAAGATAAGAATAACCATTTTTATTTGTTTCTTTGTATAGGGCATAGTATTATCTGAAAACAAAAGTAATAAATCATTTTCACAGTATATGACTTATCCTAAGAGTCCAGGTTCTCCAAACTTTACATTCAACTTCAAAAGAAATAACTTTATTTAGAGATGTGTGCTTTTCATCTTCTTCACTTAATCTTTGACTGTATTGCTCTGCAGGATTCTGCTTTTATCTTGAACACTTACAAAAGGTTTGCAATAAGTATTTGTGTGCTCCTTTTGCTATCTTACTACTATACAGAGCATTTTATAAGTCAACCTTTTTCCTTTTCCGATTTCAGATTCAAGTTAGTAATACATCGATATAATTTTAGCAGAGTGTAAAGTTCACTGAATCTGATTGAATCAGATTGCATATATACAGTACATCTGTATGAGCCACAAAGGAAATGTGGAAGCAATTGCCTGATTGCACTATTTTCTGGGTTAGCCAAGGAGAAAAATAAAAGCATGATTTAAAATAAGAATTTTAAGAAATACGGAAGTTAACTGTGTCAGTCAAAAGAGTTTACAATGCATAGCAGTTTATTATATACTAATGATTTGGCTATTAGTATAAATGGCACTCTTCAATCAATACAAAGAACTGGTTGTACCCATAAATTAGTCTCAGTAATGACAAGATATTTCATACAGTTCTTATATATTAAATAATTTTAACAAGGACAAATTCAGCCTAACATGGAACATGGACAATAAGTGGATTTATTTGTTAAGAAAGATGAAGCATGTTGGCTGCAAATCTGTACACATATGTAACAAACTATCATTTCCATCCAAAAGATAGTATTTTAGTCTGAAAATGTGTTGGCCATGCTTTAGGATTAGCTCATTGTTACAGTCGCATGGTTAGAATTCAAATGCTTGAGAAATCCGAGTATTAACTTCTTCTGATTCTTGCTGCAATTGGTATGAAACTTTACATGCAAACAGGTTGCTGCATAACAAAATATCTGTGCTGTGCATATACATCTTAAAATAATTGTTTTATCTCAAACATTTATGACAAATTCACAGCATCCCACTGCAGTAATCTATATCAATCTTGAGTGCATTGTCTGGAATGGAGAGGTGGTCATTCATAACCAGCACTAGCCATAAATTTGTCTGGAAGTTTCAAAAATTATGAACAAGCATATTCTGCAATTTCCAGAACTCACATACCGTACATATTGATAAAGAGAGACACTCATATGTGACTACGTTTCCGCTAAGCACAATGTGGCATCACATCTGATATGCATTTATATGCCAAAAATGTTTGAAATTGGAATAAACATTTAATGGGAAATGTTTTCACTTCCAAAAACTTGCGAGACCATCAAGTTTCCATTTGGGGAAGATTGCTGTTAAACAACTTAACTCACTAGCAGTGATAGACAATATCATGAAGCAGCCAAACTGTAGGTTACTTTCAGTGATGCATGCTGACTACTGAAGCCTTTTGAATATGAGACAAAATTGGTCAGTAAGGGCAAAAGTGCAATCAACAATTTATTTCGCTTCACATTTATCCTGGAAAAGTAATTCACAAGAATACAATTGGGGATGAGAAAGTACAACAACTTGTACATGTTCATGGCCACTTTTTTTGACTCTCAAGGTCCATATTACATGCTGCAGGATTTGATGGAGGAGCAGGGAGCATGTGGAGGGAAACAAAGAAATGGCACATGCAGGGGAATATTCTAAAAGTGTTACAATGTTGATGATGACTATAATAGCCATGAGATACCCTGTGCCTGGATTCCATGTCCTTATGGATATCACATAGGACAAATGGCAAGAACTTGCCCATTATGCTATGGATGTTTTGTTACGTCGACACTGCAGTGTAATGTTAGTGAGAATACTCAGAGTTGCCAATGGCTTTGTCATACTCAAAAGTGCAAGGCTAACGAATGAATGCATTATAATCATGCTGACATGCATCAGTGCTGACTTTCACCTATGGCAGATGAAAACTATTAGATCAGCCATACCACCTGGCTGACTTAATTTCCATTGTCTGTCTGCGACACAGTTCTTCTGCCACTTATGCTAATGGCCCATGCTCATCCTGACTTTAAGTTCCTGTCCATTATGTCATCTTTATTAGCGTTTTGCTGTCAGAGCTGCCATTGCTGGCCCTATACCGCCAGATATCTATTTGCCTGTCCTGTCCTAATTTTCTACCATGTGGCTTCTGTTACTGCCACTATCACTGGCCACTAGTGTTGAGCGATACCTTCCGATATTTGAAAGTATCGGTATCGGATTGGATCGGCCGATATCCAAAAAATATCGGATATCGCCGATACCGATACCCGATACCAATACAAGTCAATGGGACACAAATATCGGAAGTGATCCTGGATGGTTCCCAGGGTCTGAAGGAGAGGAAACTCTCATTCAGGTCCTGGGATCCATATTCATGTAAAAAATAAAGAATAAAAATAAAAAATATGGATATACTCACCCTCGGACGAGCCCTGGCTGTCACCGCTGCAAGCGTCAGCCTCCGTTCCTAAGAATGCAGAGTGAAGGACCTTCGATGACGTTGCGGCGTGTGATTGGTCGCGTGACTGCTCATGTGACCGCTCATGTGACCAATCACAAGCCGCGACGTCATCGCAGGTCCTACACTCACTGCATTTTTAGAAACGGAGGCTGCCGGTTGCACCGCTGAGGTCCAGGGTCTGTCGGAGGGGTGAGTATATCCATATATTTAATTTTTATTCTTTATTTCTTACATGAATATGGATCCCAGGGCCTGAAGGAGAGTCTCCTCTCCTCCAGACCCTGGGAACCATACGCACCGCACACGCCTGGGAACTTATAGGAACTTCCGATTCCGATTTCCGATATCACAAAAATATCGGAACTCGGTATCGGAATTCCGATACAGCGAATATCGGCCGATACCCGATATTTGCAGTATCGGAATGCTCAACACTACTGGCCACACATCTGAATGCACATTGTGTTTTTATAATGCTAAACTATACTAATGCTGGGAAAATTATTTTCTTGAGGCTATACTAACATGAAACAGCTTTCATTACTTTTTCACTTTCAAAATAGGTATCCCGTTTCAGCTCCCAAAAAAGGCATAACTTTTGAACAGTTTTAAATAATGCCTTTGTAATTGTTTAATTATTTTGGTAATTTTAAATAAAGGCAATAACACTTATATTTGTTCTTCTTTGATGTTACGTTGGTCCCAAAAAAGGAAAAAAAATCACTTTAAGATGGCAGGATATTACGTCTTTACTTTCAAACAGCATATATGTTTTGCAATCTAAATAAAGGGATAATTTTTGTACGGCTTGTGGAGAAAAAAAAACATTGATCTATGACTTCTTCATTTAGCCAAGAAAAAAAGCTCTTTTTACTTCGCAAACAAGTATAATTTTTGCACCATGTGTGAAAAAGTCACAGTCAGTTTCTTCTATTTATAACATTTGTGTGTAATTACAGGCAAGTCAGTTATCTGCCCCCCCAAAAGTTATCATCTTGGCACAATTTTTATAATATAATTAGCCTAAAAAATCTATATATATATATATATATATATTTATATTTATATATATATATATATATATATATACACACACACTGCTCAAAAAAATAAAGGGAACACTTAAACAACAGAATATAGCTCAAAGTAAATCAAACTTCTTTGAAATCAAACTGTCCACTTAGGAAGCAACACAGATTGACAATCAATTTCACATGCTGTTGTGCAAATGGAATAGACAACAGATGGAAATTATTGGCAATTATCATGACACACACAATAAAGGAGTGGTTCTGCAGGTAGGGACCACAGACCACATTTCAGTACCAATGTTTCTGGCTGATGTTTTGGTCACTTTTGAATGTTGGTTGTGCTTTCACAAGTGGCTCAGGTAGTACAGCTCATCCACGATGGCACATCAATGGGAGCTGTGGAAAGAAGGTTTGCTGTGTCTGTCAGCGTAGTGTCCAGAGGCTGGAGGCGCTACCAGGAGACAGGCCAGTACACCAGGAGACGTGGAGGGGGTTTTAGGAGGGCCATAACCCAGCAGCAGGACAGCTACCTCAGCATTTGTGCAAGGAGGAACAGGAGGAGCACTGCCAGAGCCCTGCAAAATGACCTCCAGCAGGCCACAAATGTGCATGTGTCTGCACATTTGGCCAGAGGTAGCCTGACTGCCATAAGGAACCGAGATGAGATCCTCAGACCCCTTGTGAGACCATATGCTGGTGCAGTTGGCCCTGAGTTCCTCTTAATGCAGGACAATGCCAGACCTCATGTGGCTGGAGTGTGTGAGCAGTTCCTGCAAGATGAAGGCTTTGGACTGGCCCGCCCGTTCCCCAGACCTGAATCCGATTGAACACATCTGGGAGACATGATGTCTCGCACCATCCACCAATGTCACATTGCACCACAGACTGTCCAGGAGTTGGCAGATGCTTTAGTCCAGGTCTGGGAGGAGATCCCTCAGGAGACCATCCGCCGCCTCATCAGGAGCATGCACAGGCATTGCAGGGAGGCCATACAGGCACGTGGAGGCCACACACACTACTGAGCATCATTTCCTTGTCTTGAGGCATTTCCACTGAAGTTGGATCAGCCTGTAACTTCATATTCCACTTTGATTTTGAGCATCATTCCAACTCCAGACCTCCGTAGGATATTAGTTGTGATTTACGTTGATCATTTTTAGGTTTTATTGTTCTCAACGTATTCCACCATGTAATGAATAAAGATTTACAACTGGAATATTTCATTCAGTGAAATCTAGGATGTGGGATTTTAGTGTTCCCTTTATTTTTTTTTGCAGTATATATATATATATATATATATATATATATATATATATATATATATATATACACACACAGTACAGACCAAAAGTTTGGACACACCTTCTCATTTAAAGATTTTTCTGTATTTTCATGACTATGAAAATTGTACATTCACACTGAAGGCATTAAAACTATGAATTAACACATGTGGAATTATATACTTAACAAAAAAAGTGGGAAACAGCTTAAAATGTGTCTTATATTCTAGGTTCTTCAAAGTTCCTAGCAACCAGGCAACCCCCACATGTACTTATGCTGGCTAACAGATGTAAATCATTCAGCTGCGGCAATAAAAACTAAATTTCTGAGCACTAAAAAATACTCGGAGGACCCCCGAGCGTGCTCAGGAAATCTCGAGTAACGAGTATATTCACTCATCAGTAACCTTCATTTCTTAAAGTAATGATGGCCACTCGTTTTTCTTTACTTAGCTGCTTTTTTCTGGTGACTACCTCTTGAAGCTCATCAAGAGAATGCGAAGAGTGTGCAAAGCAGTCATCAAAGCAAAAGGTGGCTACTTTGAAGAACCTAGAATATAAGACATATTTTCAGTTGTTTCACACTTTTTTGTTAAGTATATAATTCCACATGTGTTAATTCATAGTTTTGATGCCTTCAGTGTGAATGTACAATTTTCATACTCATAAAAATACAGAGAAATCTTTAAATGAGAAGGTGTGTCCAAACTTTTGGTCTGTACTGTGTATATATATATATATATATATATATATATATATATATATACACACACATGTGAATACAAAGCAGTTTTTTTAATCAAAGAACGACAAATATAAATGTTATTGCCTTGACTGCATTTAATCACTCATAATGTACCTGATGATATTTTTTATGGATATATGATTACCCTCACCTGAATCAAATACATTTTGCCTTTATTTTACAGCTATCACGTGTGGTCATCCTGGAAATCCATCTCATGGAATAACAAATGGAAGTGAATTTAACTTAAATGATGTCGTGAACTTTACTTGTAACATGGGTTATGTACTTCAGGGGCCTTTTCAAGCACAATGCCGCAGTACCGGAATGTGGAGCAGCTCTCTCCCAACTTGTCGAGGTAGGAACACCTGAATCATAAGCAGGTGTGTCTACATATTGTAAGGATTTGTAATTCTGTGGTGTAACAGTAGCTCAGAAACAGTGGCTCAGTGGTTAGCACTGTTGCTTAGAAGCACTGGGGTCAAATCCCACCATGAGCAATATCTGGAAGTAGTCTATATGATAAGGAATTTAGATTGTTAATTAATTAATCATTAAGAAATGAAACAGAGTGACAGCAGGCTTTTATAAGAAGACCAGACATTCCTTTTAACAATCTACTCAAATAATCCACATTAATATACTTATATTGAAAAAGACCTAGAACGAATAGTCAAAATATGTAAAGAAATATACAAGTTGCATAATTGCGGTCACTTGACCATCCACTCTTACCAGCAATACTGGAAAGCCTTGCTAGTTTGCAGTGTACTTGCTGTAAGGATTCAGAAGTCTGCAGTCACAGGTCAGAAAATCATCAGAAAACTAGACAGCCTCTTTAACCAACCAATCGTATCAGCCACATCAATATACTTGTGTTGAGCAAAGCCAAGTATGTCCAGTAAGAATGTGTTTAAAAAATATGGATATTACATATGTGTTCAACTTGTCACATGACCATCCACTCTCGTTGACAATACCAGATAATCCTGATAGCCCGTGGTGCTCATGCGGTAAAGATTCAGAAGTTTGCAGTCACATAAAGTGAAGCAGACTTTCATCAGAAGACTGAACTTTAATTGCAGAGTGGCCTTATCCATAGGTCAGACAACAGATCCTTAGCCTACAAGTGTTTTCTAGTTATGTGCTTATACCACACACAGTTATAGTAAATCTCAGAATATTCGCACTTAGGGAATGGGTGTCAGTGGGAAGAAACTGGTTCATGTGTTTAAAGAGGGTAAGATGCAGTCACCCTGTGGGACATTTGCTGCTGATACTTTTGAAAACTTCTGAGGCTGAACAACTGCATGGAGGTTTCTGAGGGTGGCATGTAATATTAAGGAAGCACATATTTTTTTCAGAACACCATAATAATAATAAAAATTATTATTTTATTTCTCTAGCGCCAACATATTCCACAGCACTTTACATTTTAGAGGGGACTTGTACAGAAAATAGAAACAATAACAATAAACACATAGATCAACAGATACCAAGAGGAGTGAGGGCCCTGCTCGCAAGCTTACAATCTAGGAGGAAATAGGGGAGACACGAAAGGTGGTTGGCAACAATTGCTTTCATTGTTCGGACCAGCCAAAATGTAATAATTCGGATGTTCATGGAATGCTGCATGAATCGGCAAACAACCAGTATGTGTAAAAGTACAGACACAGAGGGCTGTTACATGCATAACGTGTGTGAGAACATGATACAAGGGTCCTGGTTATGAAGAAAACACCAAAAATCGAACTACATTTTTCCCTACAAATAAAGTTGCACTTCTTGCTCTTTTGAAATTTTTAAAATTGTATTAAAATTATTTTAATTAGTATTTGGATACCCTTACTTATGTGTGAGAAATATTTTCCACCTACCTATTCATATTAATATGAATAAAAAGAATTTATCCCCAGACATGGATTACGGCGGGGGACAGAACAATGGACAGGTGAGGGATATGGTTATTTAATTTTGCTTTTTTTTTTACAGGAGATCATGGCTTAAGTGGAATTTGGTGTGAAGTGAGTATAACTGTGTTTGATATTTTTAAATAAAAAAGTAAAAGTGTGTTTTTTTTATTTCAAATAAAAGACTTTATTCTGTCTGTGTGTTACTTTACAATATAACTGGAGGATTAGTAATGGATAGCTGTCTTATAGCCATTTAAAAAACAAAACAAAACAACGACCCCTCTGTTCTTGATAACCAGCCTTTGTAACTCTCAGATCTAAGGGTTGCAGCCCACAGCTGTCAGTTTTGCCTGGATGATTATCAAAAGTACAGGGGAACCCATGCCAGTTTTTATTCCTTATCATTTATTTAGAGCATAGGCGCCTTCTTATTGTCTAATAGCCCATTCCAGTCTTGCGCAGGTCTACAATTTTGTAATTTTGTCCCTCATGTCCTTAGACAGCTCTTTGGTCTTGGCCATGGTGAAGATGTTGGGGTATAATTGATTGTGTGGACAGGTCTATATTTGGCAAGTAATGAGTTCAAACAGGTGCAGTTAATACAGGTAATGAGTGCAGAGTAGGAGGGCTTCTTATAGAAAAACTAATATGTCTGTAAGAGCCAGAATTCTTGATGGTTTTTAGGTGATCAAATAATTAAATTACATTTCATTGCAAGAAGTATTTAAAAATCATACAATGTGTTTTTCTCATTTTTATTTTTAGATTTTGTCTCTCACAGTTGAAGTTAACCTACAATAAAAATTATAGATCTCTCCATTTTTTATGTGGGAAAACTTGCATGCTAAATCAGCAATGTATCCAATTCTTATTTTCCCTACTATATGTAATCTGAGAACATCATAATATAGAGAAAGAGACCCTGATTCCAGCAATGTTTCACTTACTGGACTACTTGGTGTAGTTTGGATAAATTACCTGCAGATGTAGCAGTGGTCTGTCCACACCACTCCGTCCACACCACTGATTGGGAGCTTCCTGTGTACATTGTACATTGTGAGCAAATTTCTAATCAATGGTTAGGGTCGATGTTGAACAGATTAATCTGACTGCAGTGCACAAGAGATCTAGTCAGTAGTCAGGAAGCGATAATCTGCTGATAAATCTGATGATAAAACAATGATTGAATTGAAACTACAACACACAGCCTAGTAAGTGACACATTGCTGGAACCATAATATCCACCTGAATATAATATCCACCTGAAGAAGACGGCTCACGTCGTTGAAACGCCTTGTGGTTTTACCCTAAACTGGTGTCAGTGTTCTCCTTCTGCGCTCCTGAGACCGGCTATTCTGTTCCTGTTGCAAGTCTTTTTCCCCCATTGTGGGGTATCTGGCTGGAGCTGCGGGGACCTGCCCACTTATTTCCTCCTCATTGGGATGGCCGCTAGCGCTCCTTCTACAAACTGACATTTGTTGTTCTACATCCACATTGCTGGAACCAGGCTCCCTTGCCATTTTTTTTGCTGCTTTTAGAATAAATAGCAAAACCCTGTTGACAAACTCTCTTCAAAATTATGATAAAGCATAATCTAATGGAGGACAATTTTATATTACAGGAGGATTTATGTAAACTAGAAGCTTGGGCTGATAAATGGCAAATGAGCTTTAATGGGGATAAATGTAAGGTCATGCACTTGGGTAGAAGTAATAAGATGTATAATTATGGGCTTAATTGTGAAACACTGGGCAAAACCGTCAATGAAAAAGACCTGGGAGTATGGGTGGATGACAAACTCATATTCAGTGGCCAGTGTCAGGCAGCTGCTACAAAGGCAAATAAAATAATGGGATGCATTAAAAGAGGCATAGATGCTCATGAGGAGAACATAATTTTACCTCTATACAAGTCACTAGTTCGACCACACTTAGAATACTGTGCACAGTTCTGGTCTCCGGTGTATAAGAAAGACATATCTGAACTAGAGCGGGTGCAGAGAAGAGCGACCAAGGTTATTAGAGGACTGGGGGGTCTGCAATACCAAGATAGGTTATTACACTTGGGGCTGTTTAGTTTGGAAAAACGAAGACTAAGGGGCGATCTTATTTTAATGTATAAATATACGAGGGGACAGTACAAAGACCTTTCTGATGATCTTTTTAATCATAGACCTGAGACAGGGACAAGGGGGCATCCTCTACGTCTGGAGGAAAAAAGGTTTAAGCATAATAACAGACGCAGATTCTTTACTGTAGGAGCAGTGAGACTATGGAACTCTCTGCCGTATGATGTTGTAATGAGTGATTCATTACTTAAATTTAAGAGGGGACTGGATACCTTTCTGGAAAAGTATAATGTTACAGGGTATATACACTAGATTCCTTAATAGGGCGTTGATCCAGGGAACTAGTCTGATTGCCGTATGTGGGGTCGGGAAGGAATTTTTTTCCCCAATGTGAAGCTTACTGTTTGCTACATGGGTTTTTTTTCCTTCCTCTGGATCAACATGTTAGGGCAAGTTAGGTTTGACTATGGGTTGAACTAGATGGACTTAAAGCCTTCCTTCAACCTTAATAACTATGGTGCTATGTTTCTATGTAATCTAATGATAATTTTACATATTTTTGGTTACATTTTCACAGAACCCTATGGTAAAGTTCAGTTATAGCGTAAGAACACTTTTATTTTTTATACATGAGTAGAAGCTAAGTTGAAAGACTTTGCATTATATCTCATTAGAGATGAATGGCTCTTTCCCCGATGACTTCTCTCTCCTCTCCACTCCATTTCCTGCACTAGTCATTCAATCTGCAAAACAAACATCTCCAGTTCTCCGCAAATTTGTCTTCAAATTCCTCTTATTTGAGGAATCAGAATACAGCAGCTGTCTATAGAAATTTTTGGAGAGGGATAGGTAATAAGCCAGTTTTAGAAAGATAAATTCACACAATTAAAAGAACTGTAGTTTTTAGTGACTACAACAGGCAGAGGAGAAAACTGTTAAATAATGCTGGTTACAAGTCACATAACGGCCAGAAATAGTGCACTGAGTATTCTCTATGTACCCACATAGGACAACTTTTTTCTGAAAAGTAAAAACAAACAGAGTTCAAGATTTATAAATGAAGTGTGATGCAATAGAATTTCTTGATAGCAGCATAAAAATGAATATTCAAGTTATGTATATGATTTCATGTAATTGGAAGTAATGTTCAAACTTCTGGAACTTTTTCTTTGACATTTTATATTGTTCTTGGACTGAAAGTTAAATTTGTTTTCTGGAAAAGTGTGAATATGGAAAATTCTAAAAAAAAAAGTAAAAAATAAATCAGCGATGTGTTCACTACCATGTTTTTTATTAACAACAAATACCGCTTTAAATGTAGGTGTATTTGTGCTTCCTATAAAAAAAGTAAATATTATCATTGCTCCTTGCTCTATAGCCACAGGCAGTTAATATAATCCATTCATACACAGCAAAACAAATCTCTTGTTTCTATCTAAATATTCATTCTTCCCCCAAACATATTAAATTCGGAAGAAGAAGAAATCTACATAACTTCACCTGCTGTATCTAGAATGAATCTCTTTTTACTTGTATACGGAACATCGCATTTCACTACAGAATGAAGCACAGAACAGCCCTTTACTAGATTGCGGTAAGAGCTTCAAGGTCTAAATTGATTTATTGACTAATGGAAATTCATGTCACCAGATCACCGATAAGATATTAAGTTTTAAGATATTTTGTTCAAAATTTACTAGGCACAGGAAAGTTTCCGAACCAGATGACATCAGAGTCGAACAGACATCTATTTGTGGATTTTTCCCTTCTATTTGCTGGATTAGCAATATATTTTATATGTTTAATTTGAATTCTTATTTTTTTATGAGATTAAAAGAAGAGAATTTTAAAAAGCTTTGTTAGGTTATATTGATTGCTATGATTGCTATTATTATTCTGGTTGCCAGAAAACATGCTTCTTTCTCTGCCCGGTCTGATCATTCATTCTAAAGATTCTCAATTTATGGGTAAAACTGTATTGAGTGAAGAAAGACTTTCCCATTGCTGAGATCGGAGAGTTACTACTGATGTGTCCATGAAGAGGTGAGAGAGGAGGAGGGAGGAGCAAGAGGCAGAGCTCCTACCTCCTTCTCCTTTCTCCTGTCTACATAAAATCTCTAAAAGTAGTAACTGCCATCTCTGATTTCAGGAATGTAAAAGTATGTCTTCACTGAAGACAGATTTTACCTGTAAACTGAGAATTTTGAGAATCAATTGTTAATCCAAGAGGAGAAAGAAGTAGATTTCTCTGATAGAATAGATTACAAAGTTTCCTATTTACGTGTGTCCTATCAATTTATGTAATACAAATTATAAGAAAGGTTGCTCTTTCAATATTAAAATACAGCTGTCAATCACTGAAATATGCTTACAAATTATGCACTTAAACGTGACCGCATGAATGGGATCTTATTGGCTCCTTCTTGTATGATCACATGGAGCAGGTGGGTTATCATCGCGCCGGCAACCGAGGGACAGTTGATATCCCCCATGGCTGTCATCTTTTATTCTTCTGTGAAGCTCAACAAAAGCTTTAGAGGAGACCATCATTTTGTCTACATATTCAAATACAATAGTAACATGATTGCAGGTCAAGTCCCCTAAAAGGACTGAACTCTAATGCCAAAAAGTATATAAAAAGTTGTAAATAATATATATTTTCAAATCACTGACACGTTTCTCATTAAAATAAATAAAAAAAGCATATGTAATGTTCCCTTGTTCATTAAAGTCTGATCTGTCAAAATATAAAATTATCAAAACCTATCTAGTAAAGACTGTAAAGAGTAAAACAAATTGAAACTCGAGAATTGCAGTTTTCCATTTGACAAGCCCCCAAAAAAGATTCAATATGAACTAATCAAAATATCATATGTAACCCAAAACAGTTGTTCACCTGATGAAGAAGTCAGTTGGAGTACGATATGCATAAAGAATAAACTGCATTTCCGATTTTAAATCCCTTTCCAGTGATCAGGGACATACATAAAAATCATGGAGCCCCATAGCAAAAGTCTGAATGGGCCCCCCCACACAAAATAAAAATTTACCACCGGGCCCAGCTCACCATCTCGCGTCTCCACACAGCCTCAGCTCCTCACGCTCTGCCTCCAACAGCCTATAGCCGCCTTCACATGCGCAACTACTTCCGGCCGGGCCCAGAATGCACTGCTCTCTCTGGCTGGAAAGCTACATCAGCCAGGAGGCGTGGCGTCCTTATGCAAATCCAGCCAGAGTGTTCAGCCGGGAGCAGTGCAGGACTAGAAAGGAGGAGTTAGGAGGAGCCAGGTACAGAGTAACAGTGGTGCGCACATTTAATTAAAGGCACACAACACAGCCCAGGGGTGGACCCTCACAGTTTGGGGCCCCTGGGTAAGAAATATGTCTCCTTTTATGGTGACAAAGCTACATATATATAAATAAATATACAGGGTGGTCCATTTATATGGATACACCTAAATAAAATGGGAATGGTTGGTGATATCAACTTCCTGTTTGTGGCATATTAGTAAATGGGAGGGGGAAAACTTTTCAAGATGGGTGGTGACCATGGCAGCCATTTTGAAGTCAGCCATTTTGGATCCAACTTTATTTTTTCAAAGGGAAGAGGGTCATGTGACACATCAAACCTATTGAGAATTTCACATGAAAAACAATGGTGTGCTTGGTTTTAGCATAACTTTATTATTTCATGAGTTATTTACAAGTTTATGACCACTTATGAAATGTGTTCAATGTGCTCTACCCATTGTGTTGGATTGTCAATGCAACCCTCTTTTCCCACTCTTGACACACTGATAGCAACACTGCAGAAGAAATGCTAGCTCAGGCTTCCAGTATCCGTTGCTTCAGATGCTGCACATCTCGTATCTTCAGAGCATAGACAATTACCTTCAGATGACTTCAAAGATAAAAGTCTAAGGGGGTCAGATTGGGAGACCTTGGTGGCCATTCAACTGGCCCACGATGACCAATCCACTTTCCAGGAAACTGTTCTTGTAGGAATGCTCGGACCTGACACCTGGAATTCCTACATGAACCGATTCCTGGAACGTGGATTGGTCGTCGTGGGCTACCCCCATCATTGCATTCTCCCCCAGCACCCCCATCATTTCCCTTTCCACCAACTCTATCATTGCTTTCTCTCCACCACCCCATCATTGCCCATTCCACCACCTCCATCATTGCCTTCTCCCCCACCACCCCATCATTGCCCATTCTATCACCTCCATCATTTCTTCCTCCCCTATCACACCCATAATTGCCCTTTTCACCATCATTGTCCTTTCCACTACTACCATCATTGGCTTTTCCCCACCACCCCATCATTGCCCTTTCCACCACCTCCATCATTGCTTTCTCCCACCACTACCCCGATAAGTGTCCTTTTCACCACCTCCATCATTGCTTTCTCGACACCACCCCATCATTGCCCTTTCCACCACCTCCATCATTGCTTTCTTCCCTACCACCTCAATCATTGCCTCCTTCCCCACCAGCCCATCATTGTCCTTTCCACTGCCACCATCATTGCCTTCCCCCCACCACCCCCATCATTGCCCATTCCAGCACCTCCATCATTTCCTCCTCCCCATCATCCCCATCATTGCACTTTCAACCACCATCATCAGTGCCTTTTCTCCCACCACCCCATCATTGCCCATTTCATCACCTCCATCATTTCCTCCTCCCCACCACCCCATTATTGCCCTTTTGACCACCAACATCATTGTACTTAACACCACCTCCATCATTGACTTCTCCTCACCACAGCATCATTTCTCATTCCACCACCTCCATCATTTCCTCCTCCCCACCCCACCATTATTGTCCTTTCCACCACCTACATCATTGCTTTCTCCCCCACCAACCCATCATTGCCTTCTCAGTCACCTCCATCATTGCCTTCTCCCCATCACCCCTTCTTTGCCTTCTCCCACATCACCCCCATCATTGCCTTCTCCCACATCACCCCCATCATTGCCCTCTCCTCCACCTACACACACAGCACCATTCACCTCTCTGCACATTCCCCTACAGCGCTGTGCACACACACCACCACTCATCTCTACACACACTCACATACGTACACAAACACACAGCAGACAGCACCTCACACCTCTTTTTGAGCTCTCCCACACCATTGCTGACAACTTCCTCTCAATGGCACAGGTGCCACGGTGCTGAATGATGATGTCATCCAGCCATGCCACTGACTGCTGTGTGAGACAGGAAGTGTAGGCAGGAAGCAAGACAGATCGTGATTCGCTGCAGCTCTGCTGCCATTTTCTGTCTCTATAAGGATGGTTCTAAAAGAATAAAGATGAAATATGCCAGAAATGAGCCAGAAGTGAACAGAAGGTATGACTAACCACTGTTATTAAATGTACTAAACTTCTTTCTCTTCCTCTTCACTTACTCATCATGTTGACATATGCTATAACAGTTTTTGCTCCATTAATCCTCACTCTCCTTCGCTATTCGCAAACCCCAGCACCCTTCAACCAAGTAATAATCTCTCCATCCTTCTTACCTCCCCACCTGACCTTCTCCGCTGACCTGCTCCTCAACCTCAGATCTCTCCTAATAAAACACAAAACAAGCCGCCCACTCTGCTCCTCCCATCTGCTCTGTCTCTCACTGCTTCTACTCACTGCTGGTGACATATCTCCCAATCGTGGACCCCCACAGCTCATACATCCCATTACCCCTTCCTACCGCTCCCAACCCAATATAAACTCAAAATCTTACCCACATCAAATCCGTGCCTTTGACACCCACCACAATGCTCCCTCTCTCTGGATCACCCTAGAATGCCCACTCCATCTGCAATAAACTTCACGTGATTCATGACCTCTTCACTTCTCATAATGTTTCCTTCCTGGGCATCACCGAAACATGGCTCCCCTGCTGCACTATGTTACAGCAACCTTCATTTCACCTACACTCCTCACCCTGGCAACAGACATGGTGGAATAGTGGGTCTTCTCCTTTCTTCCAACTGTACCTTTATCCCAATCACACCTCCACCCTCCCTCACTCTCCCTTCTTTTGAAGTCCACTCTGTCCACATCTACCCCCTCTACAACCTTCAAATGGCCATCATATACTGACCTCTGAGCCCGACCACTGCCTTTATTGAGCAGTTCTCCTCCTGGCTCCTTCACTTTCTCTCTGCTGACATTCCCACCATCATCATGGGTGACTTCAACATCCCCATTGACACCCACCAGTCAGCAGCCTCCAATCTTCTGTCCCTTACTTCATCTTTTGGACTTACTTAGTGGTCCTCCTCAGCCACTCACACAGATGGACATACATTAGACCTGGTCTTCACCCGTCTCTGCTCTCTGCCTAAATTTACAACCTCCCCTCTCCCTCTATCTGACCACCATCTACTCACCTTCTCATTTCTGTCCTCCTTACCTGTCACCCATATCCAGCAACATGAGCACCCCAGCAGAAACCTCGCACACCTAGACACCCACATGCTCTCTGACTCTATCCTATCACTGGCATCCATATCCTCACTCCATGACACAGACACTGCCACTAGTTTCTACAATGCCACTCTTGCATCAGCCATCGACTCGGTCGTGCCTCTCATGCATGGCAGAGTGTGAGGAATCAATAGACAACCCTGGCACAATAACATCACTAAAAAGCTTTGGCAAGTATTCAGAATTGCAGAAAGGCATTGGAAAAAAGCGCATTCGCAAGATGACTTCACTGCACTCAAACAAGCAACACTCGCATTCAAATCATCTCTCACCTCTGCTAAACAGACCTACTTTACATCCCTTGTTTCATCCTTATCCAACAACCCCAAAAAGTTGTTCAACACTTTTAACTCTCTCCTCCACCCACCACTGCTCCCTCTGAGTTCCCTAATCTCTGGCAAGAACTTTGCCACGCACTTCAAAAATAAGCTAGACCAAACAAGGCAAGTCTTTGTTGTCAAACCACCACAACTCTTTTGTATACCAGACCAATGCCCTAACCCTTTAACTTCCCTCTCCAAAATCACTGAAGGAGAGCTTGCACATCTTCTCTCCAAATCACACCTCACCACTTGTGTGCTTGACCTCATCCCATCCCACCTCCTCCCCAACCTCACCACCACACTAATCCCATCCTTAACTCATCTCTTCAACCTATCACTAACTTCTGGTACCTTCCCCCTCTGCTTTCAAACATGCCACAATCACACCTACTGTATCCTCAAAAGCTATCCCTTGACCCAAGCTCTATGCCCAGCTATTGCCCCATATCTTTGCTGCCATTTGCTGCCAAACTCCTTGAACAGCACATCCATGCTGAACTTTCCTCTCACTTTCCATCTAACTCTCTCTTCGACAACGTACAATCTAGCTTCTGTCCACACCATTCCACTGAGACTGCCCATTCCTTGAGACATATTTACAGCCAAAGCTAACAGACAATTCTCTATACTCCTCCTTCTAGACTTGCCCTCTGCTTTTGACACAGTTGACCACTGCCTCCTACTACAGATCCTCTCTTCCTTTGGGGTCAAAGACCTTGCCCTATCTTGGATCTCCTCATACCTTACCAACCGCACATTAAGTGTTTCCTACTCACATACTACCTCTTCATCTCACCCCCTCTCTGTTGGTGTCCCTCAAGGCTCTGTCCTAGGACCCCTTCTCTTCTCAATCTTTACCCTTGGCCTGGGACAACTCATAAAGACCTAGGGCTTCCAGTACCATCTATATGCTGATGACACTCAGATCTACCTCTTTGGCCAAGATGTCACCTCTCTGCTCTCCAGAATCCCAGAGTGTCTATCAGCCATATCCTCCTTCTCCTCTCGCTTCCTCAAGCTCAATGTGGACAAATCTGAACCAATTATCTTTCCTCCATCTGGCATATCTTCCCTACCTGATCTATCTATCAAAATACATGAAATCACACTTTCTCCTGTCCCGGAAATCCGCTTCCTCAGAGTAACTCTCGACTCTGCCCTGTCCTTCAAAGAGCACATCCAAGCTCTCGCCACCTCCTGTCACCTCCAGATCAAAATTATTTCTTTTCTCAGCCCTCACTCTACCAAAATTCTTGTGCATGTCCTAATCATCTTCCACCTCGACTACTGTAACATCCTCCTCTGTGGCCTACCTACTAACACTCTCGCACCCCTCCAGTCCATCCTTAACTCTGTTGCCCGACTAATTAATCTCTCTCTTCGCTACACTCCTGCTACCCCTCTTTGCAAATCCCTTCACTGGCTCCCAATTTCCCAGCATATCCAGTTTAAACTACTAACACTGACTTACAAAGCCATCCATAACCTTTCTCCTCCATATATTTCCAAACTAATCTCTCAATATTTTCCCTCATGTAATCTCCAGTCCTCCCAAGAACTCCTTCTCTCCTCCATGCTTATTCGCTCCTCACCCAATTGCCTCCAAGACTTCTCCCGAAGTTCCCCCATCCTCTGGAATTCTGTGCTCCAACACGTCTGGTTATCCACCACATTTGGATCCTTCAAATGGAACCTGAAAACCCACCTTTTCAAAAAGCTTACAACCTGTAATGATAACACGACCACCTCAACAACATCGGAGCTACTGCAACCCCCGACCTACTGTCTCCTCCCCCAAAATCCTGTACAATGTAAGCCTGCAGAAAGTCTCAAAGAGAACATGCTTGGCTGAGCATTCCTGCGTAAGAAGAAGTTGAGAGCCATAGCTGTTGGCAGGAATTTGGCAGAATTTCAGGATGAGCTGCGTTGAGCAAGAGACAGAGGTCACGCCAGAGGAGCATCCTGTCAGGCATCCTGAATATGCATTCCTTTGTTGTTCTATCCTGCTCCACTTAGTGTATTGTCAGGTTAATTGAACAGAGGAATGCATGTTCATGACTGACAGGACCCTGCTCTGGTGTGATCGCTGTCTTATGCTTCAAGAAGCCCGCCCTAAAATCTAGAATGCGGTGTGATACATGGTAGATGCACAGAGTGCAGTAGATAAAGCATTTTTGTCTAAATGAAGGTATTTAGAAAATGTTTAATATTTAAATATTTATTTAAATGTGTATGATTTATTTCATTTTTTATTTTAGTACATTTCTCAGAGAGCTCCTTTAATCAAATTGTTTCAATGAGACAGCTCAGTATAGGTGTAGAATAGAAATGTGTGCAGTAGCATGCTGGCAAACAATAGTTTTTGATGTTCACCGATCATGAGCAAAAAAAAATCTAATAGCCATTCCCTTCTTTAAATGTATAATTCCAAACTGCAAGCATTGAAGGATCACTTATTTTCTTAAAAGGGACAGTATATTTGGCAACTGCCTTCTTTAATACTTATATTGCTGATAGAAGCAAAAGGGTAACAAGGTTTTGTGCTTTTGACTTTCAGGCTCCATATCTCACCATCCACTACAGCTTCAAATGTGTGACTACTATCATTTGATAGACAATTATCCTGGCCATCTCATACATAAATTCGTTTTTGCAACTATTTAGCATATGATTAGTTATACAGATTCTTGTCCTGTCACTGCATTGTTACTGTTTTGCACCTAAAAATATAAATGTAAGTTTTTATTATTTTGTTAATATTTTGCAAATCCACTTTTGGCTTTCAACACTGCCTGGATCCTTCTGGTCATGCTCTCTATCAGATTCAAGCATGTCTCGACTGCACAGCAGCCCTGGAAGCTCGCCTCTGTTCTTTGGTCAGGCTGGTGTGCCAGGGCTGTCTGTTGATTTTGCGAGCTTTGGTATGTGTGAGAGGGGCAAGAGATTCCAAAGCTACAGCTATTGTGGTGTTATATACAGCGGCAGCATCATTCGCATTATGTAGGGAACTTATGTCTGTGAGAGGAAGGAGGGATTCAGAGAGTGAGTGAGTGTAGATCAAGGTGTTTAAGATTTCTGCGAGGGTGTGCAAGTTTGTGAGATGAAGATTGTAGACAAGGAGTGGAGAGGGAAGTAAAAAGTAAGTAGATTGTGGTCAGAAAGAGGAAGAGGTGAGTTAGAGAGGTTAGATAGGGAGCAGAGGCGGGTGAAGATGAGGTCCAGTGTTTGACCATCTTTGTGAGTGGCTGCAGAAGACCATTGAGTGAGGCCAAAGGATGAATTGAGAGATAGAAGTTTAGTTGCAGCTGAGAGGGAAGTGTCAATGGGGATGTGGAAGTCACCTATGATGATAGTGGGGATGTCCGCAGAAAGGAAATTAAGTAGACAGGTGGTAAAGTGGTCAAAGAAGGTGGTAGCTGGCCCTGGGGAGCAGTAAATGACAGCCAGTTGGAGGTTGGAGGGGGAGTAGATGCGCACAGAGTGCACCTCAAAGGAAGGGAGGGTAACAGAGTAGCAGTGAGATTGGGGTAAAGAAGCATTTATCTTACAGGAGAAAACCAACTCCTCCACCATGCTTGCTGCTGGGGCGGGGTGTGTGAGAAAGGTGGAAGCCACCATATGAATGTGCAGCAGAAGAGGCTGTGTCAGAGGGGGTGAGCCAGGTTTCGGTGATGGCGAGGAAGGAAAGTTTGGTAGTAACAAAAAGATCGTGGATGTAGGAAAGCTTGTTGCGGACAGAGTGAGCGTTCCACAGAGCTCCTATTAGTGAGACTGGGGGGGCTGGGCGAATGGGTTTAAGGTTAGAGAGGTTATGGAAATTTGTGATGGAGCATGGATGGGAGTTAGAACTGACTGTGGGGATGTGGTGAGGAGGACCAGGATTTGGAGAGATATAACCAGCAGTAAGAAGGAGTAGAGAAAGTGTTAGCAGGTGGGAGCAGGAGAGGGCATGAGATAACTGTCTGTGCTTGGAGATAGAGGATTGTATGTTGAGGAACAGTTCTAAGGAGGAGGTGAGATGGATGCGGAGGATTGAAGAAGAGATGAACATTTCCTTAATAGGTGTATGGATTAGGGGAGTTAGCCGAAATTGAAGGATTTTAGGGGTGAAAGTGAAAACAAACAGAAACATTGTTTACAGTGACTGTGTCCAGTTACCTTCAGTTCCCTTCTGGTTCATATTCATTACTTTAATGAGCGGTACATGACCGCTGAACATAGGAAGATGCCGCCGTCTCCCGGAGACCATCTGACAGTGAGATGCAGCCAGGGACCACGCCGGGAGCAGGTGAGTATGATGGGGGAGATGAGCATTGTGCGATATTCACCTCTCCCCATTCCACTGCTGCACGCCGCTCTGTCTTCCATCCTCACCACCGCAGTGGTGGAACGGGGAAGGTGAATATCGCAAGTGCCTTGGGCCTAAGCGACGAGAGGTGAGTATGTGATTTTTTTATTTTAATCGCAGCAACAGCATATGGGGCATAATGTATGGAGCATCTTATGGGGCATAATGTATGGAGCATCATGTGTGGAGCATCTTATGGGGCATAATGTGTGGAGCATCTCATGGGGCATAATCTATGGAGAATCTTATGGGGCATAATATGTGGAGCATCTTATGAGGCATAATGTGTGGAGCATCTTATGGGGCATAATGTGTGGAGCATCTTATGGGGCATAATGTATGGAGCATCATGTGTGGAGCATCTTATGGGGCATAATGTATGGAGCATCATGTGTGGAGCATCTTATGGGGCATAATGTATGGAGCATCTTATGGGGCATAATCTATGGAGCATCGTATGGGGCCATCAACCTTTATGCAGCATTGTATGGGGTAAATGTTTCTATGGAGCATCTTATGGGGCTATTATTAACCTTTGTGCATTATATGGGGCATATTTTAATATGGAGCATCGTATGGGGCGTATTTTATATGGAGCATCTTATGGGGCCCATCATGAACTGTATGAAGCATTATATGGGGCTCCTCATTCAATATGGATATTCAAAAACACTTAACCTACTGATGTCTCAATTAATTTTACTTTTATTGGCATCTATTTTTATTTTTGAAATTTACCCGTAGCTGCTGCATTTCCCACCCTAGGCTTATACTCGAGTCATTAAGTTTTCCCAGTTTTGTGTGGCAAAATTAGGGGGGTCAGCTTATACTCGAGTATATACGGTATAAATAAATAAATGTAGTTTATTTAAAGGTATATTTTGAGCAATTCTCCTACTTTTGCATTTGAAGTGGTTATCAGTGACTTTGCCTCTTTTTAGTATTGGGTTAGGAACGTTACCAGCAGGCAGCTGTTAAGTACTTGCCTGTTTAGCCTTGCAACGATCTCTGCTCAGAGCAGTCACTGACTGCTACTGACAGCAATTCTCCTACTTCTAGTGATGTCACATCACTAGAGCAGCTTCTTCTCTTTCTCTCTGTTCAAATAATAAGGTGTCACTGTTAATGTTATGCTGATTGACAGCCAGCTCTAAGTGCAGGGAGTCTACAGTCAATCAGTATGACTTTGGAAGTGATGCCCCACCAACAGAGCAAATTGGAAGAGAGACAGCTGCTCTGTTGTTACAAGGTCAAAGAAAGAAGTAAAGTCACTTCCTGAACTGCAGCAGATCATTGCTGGGCAGAACAGGCAGGTAGTCAGCAACTTTCTCTTGGTAAGTTTTTAGCCCCAAAATTAAAAAAATAACAAGTCTTGGGTTAACATGGGTTAAAGTTTGTTTATGTTAGTGATCATAAAAGATGTGTTTTTACAACAAGCCCAATTTCG
The DNA here is from genome assembly GCF_051348905.1 of Ranitomeya variabilis. Taxonomy (NCBI): domain Eukaryota; kingdom Metazoa; phylum Chordata; class Amphibia; order Anura; family Dendrobatidae; genus Ranitomeya; species Ranitomeya variabilis. The sequence continues at coordinate 832,229,413 of NC_135233.1, forward strand.
GGTTATGTCAAGCTAAGATGTATGCCACTTTTGACCCTTTGGTACTACATCCAGTTTTAGCCTTTATGACCAACTGCTTTTTTAACAATTTTTTTTCTCATGTTCCAGGAGCCAGAACCCCACAACATGATGCTGCCCCCCATGTTTCACAGTTGGTATGGTGTTCTTAGGCTTCTAAGCTTCTCCCCTTTTCCTCCAAACATAATGATGGTCCTTATGCCCAAAAGTTCAATTTTAGTTTCATCAGATCACAGGACGTGTCTCCAAAAATTAAGGTCTTTGATCCTGTGTGCATTTGCAAATATTAGTCTTGTTTTCTTATGTTTCTTTTGTAGTAATGGCTGCTTCCTGACAGAGTGGCTTTCCAGCCCATGCTGATACAGTACTCTTTTCACTGTGGATATTCACACAATCTTACTAGCTTCCGACATCATCTTCACAAGGTCTTTTGCTTGTGTCCTTGGGTTGATATGCACCTGTCAGACCAAAGCACATTCATCTCTGGGACAAATAACCTGTTTCCTTCCTGCAACTTTTTATTAGACTCATTGGGAGACAAAATGAACAAAAAACTTAAATGCTAAACTTAACTAACTTATTTCTAAACAACATATTCGATCATGTCTAATGATAATGCCCCAATAGAGGCCTGATCTTATCATTGAATCTGTCTGTGACAAAAGAGACAGAAAGATTTGCACAAGCTTACATCCACAGGCAATCTGTGCTTAGTCCTGGAAGGTGTCTGGGGCAACCTCTCAGCTGAATTCCTTTAAAAACTGTGTGCAAGTGTACCTAGAAGAATTCATGCTTTGATGCTGTTTTCAAGGAAGAGGACTGTCACACCAAATATTGACTTGACTTGGATTTCTCTTTTGTTCATTTGCTTCAGATTTTCTTACTGGATTATCTTATGCACAGTAACATATATATATAGTGTGTTATAAATATAGAGTATATCAGCCGTCAGGGTGCACTAAGGTTGCAGTTTAATAAAAGTCAAAAGATTTACAGATCTCACCATATTTGATTTGACTCTTACTGACCTTGTGCCGTATGGGAGCAATGCGAGTAAAACATGTGTTCTCATGGGAAATTCATACCATTGTTCAATGCACAAAATCAATAGTAATATTCTGAATTGTGTTTTCTGGAAACATCCATCTTATTTACCAACTTTTATATTTTCCTTCATATGAGTAATTTCCTGCAAATATGTGATTTTAAGGGAGTTAATCTTTTTTGAAGCAACTTTCAATCAAAGATAAATACATGTTGTGCTTTATTAAAATACATTAAATGAAGCTATTTGTTTTGTGCTGTATCACCAAAAATTTACTGTAAACAGGTTTACCAAAATCAGATAGCATTATATATTTACTATCACAGATTCAGTACTGTGTGTGAAAATGGGATAATGGTCTTTTATTTTGACAAGTTAAAATATAGAATTCCCAGTTGACCTTAACTAATCAATTAAAGTAAGTCTGTCAGCATAAAATAACTATTTGAACCAAGAGTAGCATCTTGTATGATACATAGCCATTGTAAAAATAATACATTTACCGTAGTGTACACATTTATTCCTATTTTTACCAGAAACTGTACTTTATTCAAATATGCCAATAAGATGTTTGCTTAATAAATGATGTGATAGAACAACTAACTGTCCCAACTGCTGCTTTTCCATTTGTCTCCACTTCATCTTCCTTCATTGTAAACTCTGGCTTTTATAGACTACTGGAGTAGTATAGTGGAGATAGATGGAAAACTAATAGTTATCACTTGATGAACTTGAACTGATTAGTAGTGTTGAGCGATACCGTCCGATACTTGAAAGTATCAGTATCGGAAAGTATCGGCCGATACCGGCAAAGTATCGGATCTCGCCGATACCGATACCCGATACCAATACAAGTCAATGGGACTCAAGTATTGGAAGGTATCCCGGATGGTTCCCAGGGTCTGAAGGAGAGGAAACTCTCCTTCAGGCCCTGGGATCCATATGAATGTGTAAAATAAAGAATTAAAATAAAAAATATTGATATACTCACCTCTCCGACGCAGCCTGGACCGTACCGCTGTGAACCGGCAGCCTTCTTTGCTTAAAATGAGCGCGTTCAGTACCTTCCATGATGTCACGGCTTCTGATTGGTCGTGTGCTGCTCATGTGACCGCCACGCGACCAATCAGAAGCCGTGACGTCATTGTTATGACCCCAATGGCGAGGGTCTCAGAGGAACGTGGAAGTCTGCAGAATACAAAAATCCAGCTCATAGGGCAGTGGTAACTGGGTTGACCATATATCTACTCCTAACGCCAACACTAGAAGTAGCCGGGGATCATTCCTACGTTGATTCTAGATGACACGCGCCAGCCGGAGAATCCAGCTACCCCTAGTAGAGGAAAACAAAGACCTTTCTTGCCTCCAGAGAAGGGGACCCCAAAGCTGGATAGAAGCCCCCCACAAATAATGACGGTGAGGTAAGAGGAAATGACAAACACAGAAATGAACCAGGTTTAGCACAGAGAGGCCCGCTTACTGATAGCAGAATAAAGAAAGGTAACTTATATGGTCAACAAAAACCCTATCAAAATCCACACTGGAAATTCAAGAACCCCCGAACCGTCTAACGGTCCGGGGGGAGAACACCAGCCCCCTAGAGCTTCCAGCAAAGGTCAGGATATAGATTTGGAACTAGCTGGACAAAAATACAAAAACAAAACAAATAGCAAAAAGCAAAAGGCAGACTTAGCTGATATAACTGGAACCAGGATCAGTAGACAAGAGCACAGCAGACTAGCTCTGATAACTACGTTGCCAGGCATTGAACTGAAGGTCCAGGGAGCTTATATAGCAACACCCCTAACTAACGACCCAGGTGCGGATAAAAGGAATGACAGAAAAACCAGAGTCAAAAAACTAGTAACCACTAGAGGGAGCAAAAAGCAAATTCACAACAGTACCCCCCCCTTAGTGAGGGGTCACCGAACCCTCACCACGACCACCAGGGCGATCAGGATGAGCGGCATGAAAGGCACGAACTAAATCGGCCGCATGAACATCAGAGGCGACCACCCAGGAATTATCCTCCTGACCATAGCCCTTCCACTTGACCAGGTACTGAAGCCTCCGCCTGGAGAGGCGAGAATCCAAGATCTTCTCCACCACGTACTCCAACTCGCCCTCAACCAACACCGGAGCAGGAGGCTCAGCAGAAGGAACTACAGGCACAATGTACCGCCGCAACAAGGACCTATGAAATACATTGTGAATAGCAAACGACACAGGAAGATCCAGACGAAAAGATACAGGATTAAGGATTTCCAATATCTTGTAAGGCCCAATAAAACGAGGTTTAAATTTGGGAGAGGAGACCTTCATAGGAACAAAGCGGGAAGAAAGCCATACCAAATCCCCAACGCGTAGTCGGGAACCCACACCGCGGCGGCGGTTGGCAAAGCGCTGAGCCTTCTCCTGTGACAACTTCAAGTTGTCCACCACATGATTCCAGATCTGCTGCAACCTATCCACCACAGAATCCACCCCAGGACAGTCAGAAGGCTCCACATGACCCGAAGAAAAGCGAGGATGGAAACCAGAGTTGCAGAAAAAAGGCGAAACCAAGGTGGCGGAACTAGCCCGATTATTAAGGGCAAACTCAGCCAACGGCAAGAATGTCACCCAATCGTCCTGATCAGCAGAGACAAAACACCTCAAATAAGCCTCCAAAGTCTGATTGGTTCGCTCCGTCTGTCCATTAGTCTGAGGATGGAAAGCAGACGAAAACGACAAATCAATGCCCATCCTACTACAAAAGGATCGCCAGAACCTGGAAACGAACTGGGATCCTCTGTCTGACACAATATTCTCAGGGATGCCGTGCAAACGAACCACGTTCTGGAAAAACACAGGAACCAGATCGGAAGAGGAAGGCAGCTTAGGCAAAGGAACCAAATGGACCATCTTGGAGAAGCGATCACATATCACCCAGATAACGGACATGCCCTGAGATAGCGGAAGATCAGAAATGAAATCCATGGAGATATGTGTCCAAGGTCTCTTCGGGACAGGCAAGGGCAAGAGCAAACCGCTGGCACGAGAACAGCAAGGCTTAGCTCGAGCACAAGTCCCACAGGACTGCACAAATGACCGCACACCCCTTGACAAGGAAGGCCACCAAAAGGACCTGGCCACCAGATCTCTGGTGCCAAAAATTCCCGGGTGACCTGCCAACAACGAGGAATGAACCTCGGAAATGACTCTGCTGGTCCACTTATCCGGGACAAACAGTCTGTCAGGTGGACAAGACTCAGGCCTATCAGCCTGAAATCTCTGCAACACACGTCGCAGATCCGGAGAAATAGCTGACAAGATAACTCCATCTTTAAGAATACCAACAGGATCAGCGACTCCAGGAGCATCAGGCACAAAGCTCCTAGAAAGAGCATCGGCCTTCACATTCTTTGAACCTGGTAAATACGAGACAACAAAATCAAAGCGGGAGAAAAACAATGACCAGCGGGCCTGTCTCGGATTAAGGCGTTTAGCAGACTCGAGATACATCAGATTTTTGTGATCAGTCAAGACCACCACACGATGCTTAGCACCCTAGAGCCAATGACGCCACTCCTCAAATGCCCATTTCATGGCCAACAACTCCCGATTGCTCACATCATAATTTCGCTCGGCAGGCGAAAACTTCCTAGAGAAAAAGGCACAAGGTTTCATAACAGAGCAACCAGGGCCTCTCTGCGACAAAACGGCCCCTGCCCCAATCTCCGAAGCATCCACCTCAACCTGAAAGGGAAGTGAGACGTCAGGCTGGCACAAAACAGGCGCCGAAGTAAACCGGCGTTTCAACTCTTGGAAAGCCTCCACGGCAGCAGGAGCCCAGTTAGCTACATCGGAGCCCTTCTTGGTCATATCCGTCAAAGGTTTCACAATGCTAGAAAAATTAGCGATAAAACGACGGTAGAAGTTAGCGAAGCCCAAGAACTTCTGAAGACTCTTAACTGACGAGGGCTGAGTCCAATCAAGAATAGCTCGGACCTTGACTGGGTCCATCTCCACAGCAGAAGGGGAAAAAATGAACCCCAAAAAGGGAACCTTCTGTACACCAAAGAGACACTTTGAGCCCTTGACAAACAAAGAATTTTCACGCAAAATTTTAAAGACCAACCTGACCTGCTCCACATGCGAATCCCAATTATCAGAAAAAACCAAAATATCATCCAGATAAACAATCAAAAATTTATCCAGATACTTCCGGAAAATGTCATGCATAAAGGACTGAAAAACTGAAGGCGCATTGGAGAGCCCAAAAGGCATCACCAAGTACTCAAAATGACCTTCGGGCGTATTGAATGCGGTTTTCCATTCATCACCTTGCTTAATGCGCACAAGGTTGTACGCACCACGAAGGTCTATCTTGGTGAACCACTTGGCACCCTTAATCCGGGCAAACAAGTCAGACAACAGCGGTAAAGGATACTGAAATTTGACAGTGATCTTATTTAAAAGCCGATAATCAATACAAGGTCTCAAAGATCCGTCCTTTTTTGCCACAAAAAAGAATCCCGCACCAAGAGGGGAAGAAGACGGATGAATATGTCCTTTCTCCAGAGACTCCTTGATATATGAACGCATAGCGGTATGTTCAGGTACCGACAGATTAAACAGTCTTCCCTTAGGAAATTTACTGCCTGGGATCAAATCTATAGCACAGTCACAGTCCCTATGAGGAGGCAGTGCACTGGACTCAGACTCACTGAAGACATCCTGATAATCAGACAAATACTCCGGAACTTCCGAAGGCGTAGAAGAAGCAATAGACACAGGCAGGGAATCCCCATGAATACCACGACAGCCCCAACTTGAGACTGACATAGCCTTCCAGTCCAGGACTGGATTATGGGTCTGTAACCATGGCAGCCCTAAAACAACCAAATCATGCATTTTATGTAAAACCAGGAAACGTATCACCTCGCGGTGTTCAGGAGTCATGCACATGGTAACCTGTGTCCAATACTGCGGTTTATTTGCTGCCAATGGTGTAGCATCAATACCCCTAAGAGGAATAGGATTTTCTAATGGTTCAAGAGTAAAACCACAGCGCTTAGCAAATGAGAGATCCATGAGACTCAGCGCAGCACCTGAATCTACAAACGCCATGACAGGATAAGATGACAGTGAGCAAATCAAAGTTACAGACAGAATAAATTTAGGTTGCAAATTACCAACGGTGACAGGACTAACAACCTTAGCTATACGTTTAGAGCATGCTGAGATAACATGTGTAGAATCACCACAGTAGTAGCACAAGCCATTCCGGCGTCTATGAATTTTCCGCTCATTTCTAGTCAGGATTCTATCACATTGCATTAAATCAGGTGTCTGTTCAGACAACACCATGAGGGAATTTGCGGTTTTGCGCTCCCGCAACCGCCGGTCAATTTGAATAGCCAGTGCCATAGTATCATTCAGACCTGTGGGAATGGGAAAACCCACCATAACATTCTTAATGGCCTCAGAAAGGCCATTTCTAAAATTAGCGGCCAGTGCACACTCGTTCCAATGTGTCAGCATGGACCATTTCCGAAATTTTTGGCAATACACCTCAGCCTCGTCCTGGCCTTGAGACATAGCCAGCAAGGCTTTCTCTGCCTGAATCTCAAGATTGGGTTCCTCATAAAGTAAACCGAGCGCCAGAAAAAACGCATCAAGATCAGCCAATGCCGGATCTCCTGGCGCCAGCGAAAAAGCCCAATCCTGAGGGTCGCCCCGTAAGAACGAAATAACAATTTTTACTTGCTGAGCAGAATCTCCAGATGAACAGGGTCTCAGGGACAAAAACAATTTACAATTATTCACGAAATTCCTAAACTTAAACCTGTCTCCGGAAAACAGTTCAGGAATCGGTATTTTAGGTTCTGACCTAGGATTTCTGATAACATAGTCTTGTATGCCCTGCACACGAGTAGCCAGCTGGTCCACACTTGTAATCAAGGTCTGGACATTCATGTCTGCAGCAAGCATAGCCACTCTGAGGTAAAGGGGAAGAAGGAAAAAAAAAAAAAAAAAAAAAAAACTCAGAATCTTCTTTCTTATAATCCCTCTTCTGCAATGCATTAAACATTTAATACTGGCCTGGCAAACTGTTATGACCCCAATGGCGAGGGTCTCAGAGGAACGTGGAAGTCTGCAGAATACAAAAATCCAGCTCATAGGGCAGTGGTAACTGGGTTGACCATATATCTACTCCTAACGCCAACACTAGAAGTAGCCGGGGATCATTCCTACGTTGATTCTAGATGACACGCGCCAGCCGGAGAATCTAGCTACCCCTAGTAGAGGAAAACAAAGACCTTTCTTGCCTCCAGAGAAGGGGACCCCAAAGCTGGATAGAAGCCCCCCACAAATAATGACGGTGAGGTAAGAGGAAATGACAAACACAGAAATGAACCAGGTTTAGCACAGAGAGGCCCGCTTACTGATAGCAGAATAAAGAAAGGTAACTTATATGGTCAACAAAAACCCTATCAAAATCCACACTGGAAATTCAAGAACCCCCGAACCGTCTAACGGTCCGGGGGGAGAACACCAGCCCCCTAGAGCTTCCAGCAAAGGTCAGGATATAGATTTGGAACTAGCTGGACAAAAATACAAAAACAAAACAAATAGCAAAAAGCAAAAGGCAGACTTAGCTGATATAACTGGAACCAGGATCAGTAGACAAGAGCACAGCAGACTAGCTCTGATAACTACGTTGCCAGGCATTGAACTGAAGGTCCAGGGAGCTTATATAGCAACACCCCTAACTAACGACCCAGGTGCGGATAAAAGGAATGACAGAAAAACCAGAGTCAAAAAACTAGTAACCACTAGAGGGAGCAAAAAGCAAATTCACAACAGTCATGGAAGGTGCTGAACGCGCTCATTTTAAGCAAAGCAGGCTGCCGGTTACTACCAGGGCACGTCAGAGGGTGAGTATATCCCTATTTTTTATTTTAATTCTTTATTTTTTACATGGATACGGATCCCAGGGCCTGAAGGAGAGTTTCCTCTCCTTAAGACCCTGGGAACCATACACTGGGAACTTCCGATTCCGATTCCCGATACCACAAAAGTATCGGATCTCGGTATCGGAATTCCGATACCGCAAGTATCGGCCGATACCCGATACTTGCGGTATCGGAATGCTCAACACTACTGATTAGTAAACCTTTGCGTGTTGCAATGAATTTCCCATGAAATGTGTGCGACGGCTACAGAGGATGGAGGCTTGGAGACAGCAGAAGCCTGGGGCCTACAAATGTAAAACCCACACCTGACTGCACACTTGGATTGGGACCCTGTTTTTGTGTAAAGTGCTAGAGCGTTACTGGGCAACAGCGCGATCATGAATACCTCTCTTGCGCACTTTACATACTGTATATATATGGTTCTGAAGGTCTGGGTCCCAATACAAGATACAGAAAAACTGCCCCCCACTAAGAACCATTTGAAATACAGGTAGAGAAACATTTGGTCCACTCAGGAAGCAGGAATCCAACCATTTGACCTCCTTTATCTACATTGTTGATCAAAGCTGCAAATTGTATTAAGCCATCCACCTGTATGTACACTAAATAAACAGGCCAGATTTCAATTCCATGGATATAAGTGACATGTCAAATGTCAAATGTCAAAGAACTGATACACACTGTTAATTGTAAAATTTCCCATTTTTTACCACACTAAGTAAAACGTTTATTCTGCATGCTACAAGTCTAATTCCCACTGTTTTGTCTTTTATGGGTAAATTAAATCTGGTGGTGGACTGTGTTTGACTTCTGCTGAACTTTTGCAATACCACCAACCCCCTCTGTTACCTAGTCTAATACTCAAATAGCGGTCTCTCACAATTGGTTTAGGTAATAGATAGTGATGCGAGGATCATTTGCAATTTGAAATTGATGATTTTGATACATTTTCTGAATAAATTTGACTTGCAGCAAATTATTTTGCCACAAATAACAATTGTCCTAGGAAATATGTACCGTATTTTTCAGACTATAAGATGCATAGGACCATAAGACGCACCCCAAATTTACAAAAGAAAAGTAGGGAAAAAAATGTGTCAAATGGAGGTCCGTCTTACAGTCCGAATTCAGCTTACCGGGGAGGGATAGGCACAGGTGCAGGAGTGGTCTTGGGTTGTTCGGTGGTCCAGGCTGGTGCAGTGGCATCTGGGAAATCCCATCCCAGGCTAGTGCAGCAGCAGTACTCTATGCTGGGATGGCAGCGCTCTGTGCTGCCGCAGTGGTGCTATGTGCTGCAGCAGTGGTGCTCTGTGCTGGGGTTGCAGTGATGCTCTGTGATGGGGCGGCAGCGCTCTCTGTGCTGTGGTGGTGGTGCTCTGTGTTGCGGTGGCGGCTGTTATGGATCCCAATGGCTAGGGGATCGCACTGGACAAGCAAAAATAACTAAAATAACGGACGAGCTCTTGGGTGATGGAACCTGGGCTGACCGCTGCCCTACTCCTGACAAACACAACTAGAAATAGCCAGGGAGCGTGCCTACGTTGATTCTAGACGCCTCGCACCAGCCTAAGAGCTAACTAGCACTGCAGAGAAAATAAAGACCTAACTTGCCTCCAGAGAAATAAACCCCAAAGGTATAGTTGCCCCCCACATGTATTGACGGTGAAAATGAGAGGAAGGCACGCACATAGATATGAAAATAGAGTTAGCAAAACGAGGCCCGCTATAACTAGAAAGCAGAAGGATACAAAAGGGGTCTGAGCGGTCAGCAAAAAACCCTAATCAAAAACCATCCTGAGATTACAAGCACCCATGTGCCAACTCATGGCACATGGGGAGCACCTCAGCCCACTAGAGCTTCCAACTAGCATAGAGTAATATTTAGCAAGCTGGACAAAAAACAAAACAACTGAAAAGCATAACTTAGCTTATCCTGAGAGATCTGGAAGCAGGTAGTCAGAACCAAACTGAGAACATCTGAGAACATTGATAGCCGGCAAGGGAATGACAGGGAAGCCAAGTTAAATAGGAAACACCCAGCCTCTGATGGACAGATGGAAACCAGAAACCGCAACCCACCAAAGTCACCCAGTACCAGTTGTAACCACCAGAGGGAGCCCAAAAACAGAATCCACAACAGTACCCCCCCTTGAGGAGGGGTCACCGAACCCTCACGAGAACCCCCAGGGCGATCAGGATGAGCTCTATGGAAGGCGCGGACCAAATCAGTCGCATGAACATCAGAGGCGACCACCCAGGAATTATCCTCCTGACCATAACCCTTCCACTTAACCAAATACTGGAGTTTACGTCTGGAAACACGAGAATCCAAGATCTTCTCAACAACATACTCCAATTCTCCCTCCACCAGCACCGGAGCAGGAGGCTCAACCGAAGGAACAACGGGCACCTCATACCTCCGCAATAACGACCGATGGAACACGTTATGAATAGCAAACGATGCTGGGAGATCCAAACGAAAAGATACAGGGTTAAGAATCTCCAAGATCTTATAAGGACCGATGAACCGAGGCTTGAACTTGGGAGAAGAGACCTTCATAGGGACAAAACAAGAAGACAACCACACCAAGTCCCCAACACGAAGTCGGGGACCCACGCGGCGACGGCGATTAGCAAACTGCTGAGCCTTCTCCTGAGACAACTTCAAATTGTCCACCACCTGATTCCAAATCTGATGTAGCCTGTCCACCACCACGTCCACTCCAGGACAATCCGAAGGCTCCACCTGACCAGAGGAAAAACGAGGATGAAACCCCGAATTACAAAAGAAAGGAGAAACCAAAGTAGCAGAACTAGCCCGATTATTAAGGGCAAATTCGGCCAGTGGCAAAAAGGCAACCCAGTCATCTTGATCAGCAGAAACAAAACACCTTAAATAAGTTTCCAAGGTCTGATTAGTTCGCTCCGTCTGGCCATTCGTCTGAGGATGGAATGCAGACGAGAAAGACAAATTAATGCCCATCTTAGCACAAAACGTCCGCCAAAATCTAAACACAAACTGGGATCCCCTGTCAGAAACGATATTCTCCGGAATCCCATGCAAACGAACCACGTTCTGAAAAAATAAAGGGACCAACTCAGAGGAGGAAGGCAACTTAGGCAAGGGTACCAAATGAACCATCTTAGAAAAGCGGTCACACACAACCCAGATAACGGACATTCTCTGTGAGACAGGGAGATCTGAAATAAAATCCATGGAAATGTGCGTCCAAGGCCTCTTCGGGATAGGCAAGGATAACAACAACCCACTGGCCCGAGAACAGCAAGGCTTAGCCCGAGCACACACTTCACAAGACTGCACAAAGGTACGCACATCCCTTGACAAGGAAGGCCACCAAAAAGACCTGGCCACCAAGTCTCTAGTACCAAATATTCCCGGATGACCAGCCAACACAGAAGAATGGACCTCGGAGATGACTCTACTGGTCCAATCATCCGGAACAAACAGTCTTTCTGGTGGACAACGATCAGGTTTATCCGCCTGAAACTCCTGCAATGCACGTCGCAAGTCTGGGGAGACGGCGGACAATATTACCCCATCCCTAAGGATACCAGTAGGTCCAGAGTCTCCAGGAGAGTCAGGCACAAAACTCCTGGAAAGAGCATCTGCCTTCACATTCTTTGAACCTGGCAGGTATGAAACCACAAAATTGAAACGAGAAAAAAAACAACGACCAACGAGCCTGTCTAGGATTCAGACACCTGGCAGACTCAAGGTAAATCAGATTTTTGTGATCAGTCAAGACCACCACACGATGTCCAGCACCCTCAAGCCAATGACGCCACTCCTCAAATGCCCACTTCATGGCCAAAAGCTCCCGATTACCCACATCATAATTGCGCTCGGCGGGCGAGAATTTTCTAGAAAAGAATGCACATGGCTTCATCACCGAGCCATCGGAACTTCTCTGTGACAAAACCGCCCCCGCTCCAATCTCGGAAGCATCAACCTCAACCTGAAAAGGAAGTGAAACATCTGGTTGACATAACACAGGAGCAGAAGAAAACCGGCGCTTAAGTTCCTGAAAGGCCTCCACAGCCGTAGGAGACCAATTAGCAACATCAGCACCCTTTTTAGTCAAATCAGTCAAAGGTTTAACAACACTGGAAAAATTAGCAATGAACCGACGATAAAAATTAGCAAAACCCAAGAAGCTCTGAAGACTCTTAACAGATGTAGGTTGTGTCCAGTCACAAATCGCCTGAACCTTGACGGGATCCATCTCAATAGTAGAAGGAGAAAAAATGTACCCCAAAAAAGAAATCTTCTGGACTCCGAAGAGACATTTCGAGCCCTTCACAAACAGAGAATTGGCCCGCAGGACTTGAAACACCTTCCTGACCTGTAGAACATGAGACTCCCAGTCATCAGAAAACACCAAAATATCATCCAAATACACAATAATAAACTTATCCAGATATTCACGGAAAATATTGTGCATAAAGGACTGAAATACTGAAGGAGCATTAGAAAGTCCAAAAGGCATTACCAAATACTCAAAATGGCCCTCAGGCGTATTAAATGCGGTTTTCCACTCATCACCCTGCTTTATCCGCACAAGATTATACGCACCGCGAAGATCTATCTTAGTGAACCACCTAGCCCCCTTAATGCGAGCAAACAAATCAGTCAATAATGGCAATGGATACTGATATTTGACTGTAATCTTATTCAGAAGGCGATAATCTATACAAGGCCTCAGGGAACCATCTTTTTTAGCCACGAAAAAAAAACCTGCTCCCAGAGGGGACAAAGATGGACGAATATGTCCCTTTTCCAAGGACTCCTTAATATAATTCCGCATAGCAGTATGCTCTGGCACGGACAGATTAAATAAACGACCCTTAGGGAACTTACTGCCAGGAATTAATTCTATAGCACAGTCACAATCCCTATGAGGAGGGAGCGAATTGAGCTTAGGCTCCTCAAAAACATCCCGATAGTCAGACAAAAACGCAGGGACCTCAGAAGGAGTAGATGAAGCGATTGAAATCAGAGGTGCATCATCATGAACCCCCTGACATCCCCAGCTTAACACAGACATTGTTTTCCAATCCAGGACTGGATTATGAGTTTGTAACCATGGCAGACCAAGCACTAGTACATCATGTAAATTATACAGTACAAGGAAGCGAATCACCTCCTGATGAACGGGAGTCATGCGCATGGTCACTTGTGTCCAGTACTGCGGTTTATTCATAGCCAATGGTGTAGAGTCAATTCCCTTCAAAGGAATAGGAACTTCCAGAGGCTCCAGACTAAAACCGCAGCGTTTGGCAAATGACCAATCCATAAGACTCAGGGCAGTGCCCGAATCCACATAGGCATCGACGGAAATGGATGACAGTGAACAAATCAGAGTTACAGACAAAATGAACTTAGACTGCAGAGTACTAATGGCAAAAGATTTATCAACCTTTTTTGTGCGTTTAGAGCATGCTGATATAACATGAGTAGTGTTGAGCGATACTTTCCGATATCGGAAAGTATCGGTATCGGAAAGTATCGGCCGATACCGTCAAAATATCGGATCCAATCCGATACCGATACCTGATCCCAATGCAAGTCAATGGGACGAAAATATCGGAATTAAAAGAAACCCTTTATACACTTGTAGGTTCATTCTACATGAAGGAAAACAACTAAGAATAATGTAGGATGTATTGGGGGACGTGGCGGAGATATTAAAGGCACAGAGGTTTAGCCCAATGTAATAGAATAGCAGGATTTTGCGTTTTTTTTTATGACGTTCGGCGTTAGAAAGAATTTGACTATGTTAATTTTTTTTTTAATGTCAGATATTGATGTTTCACTGCTTTCACGCCCATCACCTTTTTTTTTACTTCTCCCACGCTTTCTTCTTAATTATCCTCATCATCAGCTTCTTTGACATCAACTTCTTCACCTTATTCATCTTCTTCTTCATCTTCTACCTATTATTTTTTGGGTTACATTGTTCATATTGTTTTTAGTTTACTATTATCTTCATCATATTCTACTTCTTCATCATATTCTTATTTGTGACAGGCATTCCCGTAGTTGTTATCTATAAAAGTTTGAAGATTACACCTTCCGTTCTGCCTGTCACAAAACAGTTACATTTGTCCGCGTTCAGTTTGGCCTGCAGCATCAGGCTTTATTCAGGGGCACCACGAGGAGGAACGGACTCACCCCCATACACTGCTTAGTCTTCTTCTGCTTATAATTTACATAATATTTTTTGCTCTGATATTTTGTGTTATGCTTAATGTCCTTCTGCTCTTTGTTCTGCAGCCTCTTGTTCTTCTGCTTCTCGGTCTTCCAGGTCGTCGTCGTCTCCAGGGTCGTCGTCTCCGGGGTCGTCGTCATCGGGGTGGTCTCCGGGGTCGTCGTCATCGGGGTGGTCTTCAGGGTCATCGTCTCCAGGGTCGTCGTCATCACGGTGGTTGTCGTCTCTGGTGTCGTCGTCATCTTAGGGGTGGTCTTCCGGGTCATCGTGTTTAGTCTCTTGAACTTGGAAATGTAGCAGATGGTACAAGAAGGCTGAGAAAATGCCGAGAACCAGCTGATGGAACTGGAACTCGGATGGCTACCCGAAGGTCCAAGAGCCAATGGAACGACCGAGGACCAGCTGACGTTACTGGAACCCGGTTACTAAGCAGGAGGTACCTGTGCTGAAAGCACTACCAAGGACCACCTGACGTTGGTGGAACTCAGATACCCAGAGGGAGGCACCTAAGCCAAAGGCTCTGCCCGGAACCAGCTGACGGTACTGGAACCAGGATGGGGAGCAGAAGGTACAAGAGCAAAAGACACTGCCGAGAACCAGCTGATGGTGCTGGAACCCGGATGGGTAGCCGAAGGTCCAAGAGCCAATGGAACTACCGAGGACCAGCTGACGTTACTGGAACCCGGTTACTAAGCAGGAGGTACCCGTGCCTGAAAGCACTACCAAGGACCACCTGACGTTGGTGGAACTCGGATACCAAAGGGAGGCACCTAAGCCAAAGGCTCTGCCCGGAACCAGCTGACGGTACTGGAACCAGGATGGGGAGCAGAAGGTCCAAGAGCAAGTGTCTGCGTGGCTTTTGCAGGACACGTTGCCGGCTGCACAGCAGGGGAACTGTCATGATCTCAATGGCAAGAGATCATAGCATCAGCATATATAGGAACTAGCTCTTGGAAGATGGAAACTGAGCTGACCATGAACTAAACCTAACGCACAACTAGCAGTGGCCGGGTAGCATGCCTACGTTGATTCTAGATGCCCAGCACCAGCCGGAGGACTAAATAAAGCTAGCAGAGGAAAATATTAGTCCTAGCTCACCTCTAGAGAAATACCCCGAAAGGAGACAGAGGCCCCCCACATGTATTGGCGGTGAATCAAGATGAAATAACAAACGTAGTATGAAAATAGGTTTAGCAAATTTGAGGTCCACTTACTACATAGCAGAAGACAGAAAGGACACTTTCATGGTCAGCTAAAAACCCTATCAAAACACCATCCAGAAATTACTTTAAAACTCTGGCATTAACTCATAACACCAGAGTGGCAATTCCTGTTCACAAGAGCTTTCCAGACACAGTAACGAAACTACAGCTGTGAACTGGAACAAAAATGCAAAAACAAACATGGACAAGAGTCCAACTTATCTAGTAGTTGTCTAGGAGCAGGAACAAGCACAGAGAGGCTTCTGATAACATTGTTGACCGGCAAGCAACTAACAGAGCAGCAAGGTTATATAGCGACTCCCACATCTTGATGGGAACAGGTGAACAGAGAAGATGAAGACACCAGTTCAATTCCACCAGTAGCCACCGGGGGAGCCCAGAATCCAAATTCACAACAGTACCCCCCCCTCAAGGAGGGGGCACCGAACCCTCACCCGAACCACCAGGGCGATCAGGATGGGCCCTATGAAAGGCACGAACCAGATCAGAGGCATGAACATCAGATGCATTCACCCAAGAATTATCCTCCTGGCCGTATCCCTTCCACTTGACCAGATACTGGAGTCTCCGTCTGGAAACACGAGAGTCTAAGATTTTCTCCACAACGTACTCCAACTCACCCTCAACCAACACCGGAGCAGGAGGCTCAACGGAAGGCACAACCGGTACCTCATACCTGCGCAATAATGACCGATGAAAAACGTTATGAATAGAAAAGGATGCAGGGAGGTCCAAACGGAAGGAAACAGGGTTAAGAATCTCCAATATCTTATACGGGCCGATGAACCGAGGCTTAAACTTAGGAGAAGAGACCCTCATAGGGACAAAACGAGAAGACAACCACACCAAGTCCCCAACATGAAGACGAGGACCAACACGACGACGGCGGTTAGCAAAAAGCTGAGTCTTCTCCTGGGACAACCTCAAATTGTCCACCACCTGCCCCCAGATCTGATGCAATCTCTCCACCACAGCATCCACTCCAGGACAATCCGAAGATTCCACATGACCAGAGGAAAATCGAGGATGAAACCCCGAATTACAGAAAAACGGGGACACCAAAGTGGCAGAGCTGGCCCGATTATTGAGAGCGAACTCCGCCAATGGCAAAAAAGAAACCCAATCATCCTGGTCAGCAGACACAAAACACCTCAGATATGTCTCCAGGGTCTGATTAATCCGCTCAGTCTGGCCATTCGTCTGAGGATGGAAAGCGGACGAAAAAGATAAATCTATGCCCATCCTAGCACAGAATGCCCGCCAAAATCTAGACACGAATTGGGTCCCTCTGTCAGAAACGATATTCTCAGGAATACCATGCAAACGAACAACATTTTGAAAAAACAGAGGAACCAACTCGGAAGAAGAAGGCAACTTGGGCAGAGGAACCAAATGGACCATCTTAGAGAAACGGTCACACACCACCCAGATGACAGACATCTTCTGAGAAACAGGCAGATCTGAAATAAAATCCATCGAGATGTGCGTCCAA
Source organism: Ranitomeya variabilis (assembly GCF_051348905.1). Lineage (NCBI taxonomy): Eukaryota > Metazoa > Chordata > Amphibia > Anura > Dendrobatidae > Ranitomeya > Ranitomeya variabilis. Next base: position 832,246,383 of record NC_135233.1, read on the forward strand.
GGCCTCTTAGGAATAGGCAAGGGCAACAACAATCCACTAGCCCGAGAACAACAAGGCTTGGCCCGAGCACAAACGTCACAAGACTGCACAAAGCCTCGCACATCTCGTGACAGGGAAGGCCACCAGAAGGACCTTGCCACCAAATCCCTGGTACCAAAAATGCCAGGATGACCTGCCAACGCAGAAGAATGAACCTCAGAGATGACTCTACTGGTCCAATCATCAGGAACAAACAGTTTATCAGGTGGGCAACGATCCGGTCTATCCGCCTGAAACTCCTGCAAGGCCCGCCGCAGGTCTGGAGAAACGGCTGACAATACCACTCCATCCTTAAGGATACCTGTGGGCTCAGAGTTACCAGGCGAGTCAGGCTCAAAACTCCTAGAAAGGGCATCCGCCTTAACATTCTTAGAACCCGGTAGGTATGACACCACAAAATTAAACCGAGAGAAAAATAATGACCAGCGCGCCTGTCTAGGATTCAGGCGCCTGGCAGTCTCAAGATAAACCAAATTTTTGTGGTCAGTCAATACCACCACCTGATGTCTGGCCCCCTCAAGCCAATGGCGCCACTCCTCAAAAGCCCACTTCATGGCCAAAAGCTCCCGATTCCCAACATCATAATTCCGCTCAGCGGGCGAAAATTTACGGGAAAAGAAGGCACAAGGCCTCATCACGGAGCAGTCAGAACTTTTCTGCGACAACACTGCCCCAGCTCCGATCTCAGAAGCGTCGACCTCAACCTGAAAAGGTAGAGCAACATCAGGCTGACGCAACACAGGGGCAGAGGAAAAACGGCGCTTAAGCTCCCGAAAGGCCTCCACAGCATCAGGGGACCAATCAGCACCCTTCTTAGTCAAATCGGTCAATGGCTTAGCAATATCCGAAAAACCAGCAATAAATCGACGATAAAAGTTAGCAAAGCCCAAAAATTTCTGAAGACTCTTAAGAGAAGAGGTCTGCGTCCAATCACAAATAGCTTGAACCTTGACAGGATCCATTTCAATGGAAGAGGGGGAAAAAATATATCCCAAAAAGGAAATCCTCTGTACCCCAAAAACACACTTAGAACCCTTCACACACAAAGAATTAGACCGCAAAACCTGAAAAACCCTCCTGACTTGCTGGACATGAGAGTCCCAGTCATCCGAAAAAATCAGAATATCATCCAGATACACAATCATAAATTTATCCAAATAATCGCGAAAAATATCATGCATAAAGGACTGGAAAACTGACGGAGCATTTGAAAGACCAAAAGGCATCACTAAATACTCAAAGTGGCCCTCGGGCGTATTAAATGCGGTTTTCCACTCATCCCCCTGCCTGATTCGCACCAAATTATACGCCCCACGAAGGTCAATCTTAGAGAACCACTTGGCCCCCTTTATGCGAGCAAACAAATCAGTCAGCAACGGCAATGGGTATTGATATTTAACAGTGATTTTATTCAAAAGCCGATAATCAATACATGGTCTCAAAGAGCCGTCTTTTTTTGACACGAAGAAAAAACCGGCTCCTAAGGGAGATGACGATGGACGAATATGTCCCTTTTCCAAGGACTCCTTTATATATTCACGCATAGCAGCATGTTCAGGCACAGACAGATTAAATAAACGACCCTTTGGGTATTTACTACCCGGGATTAAATCTATGGCACAATCGCACTCTCGGTGCGGCGGTAACGAATCAAGCTTGGATTCTTCAAAGACGTCACGATAGTCAGACAGGAACTCAGGAATTTCAGAGGGAATAGATGATGAAATGGAAACCACAGGTACATCCCCATGAGCCCCCTTACATCCCCAGCTCAACACAGACATAGCTTTCCAGTCGAGGACTGGGTTGTGAGATTGCAGCCAAGGCAATCCTAGCACCAAATCATCATGTAGATTATACAGCACCAGAAAGCAAATAATCTCCTGGTGATCCGGATTAATACGCATAGTTACTTGTGTCCAGTATTGTGGTTTATTATTAGCCAATGGGGTGGAGTCAATCCCCTTCAGAGGAATAGGAGTCTCCAAAGGCTCTAAATCATACCCACAGCGTTTGGCAAAGGACCAATCCATAAGACTCAAAGCGGCGCCAGAGTCGACATAGGCGTCCGTGGTAATAGATGACAAAGAGCAAATCAGGGTCACAGATAGAATAAACTTAGACGGTAAGGTGCAAATGGAAACAGATTTACCAAGCTTTTTAGTGCGCTTAGAGCATGCTGATATAACATGAGTAGAATCACCACAATAGAAACACAACCCATTTTTCCGTCTAAAATTCTGCCGCTCGCTTCGGGACAGAATTCTATCACACTGCATACTCTCTGGCGATTTCTCAGTGGACACCGCCAGATGGTGCACTGGTTTGCGCTCCCGCAAACGCCTATCGATCTGAATAGCCATTGTCATGGACTCATTCAGACCCGCAGGCACAGGGAACCCCACCATAACATCCTTAATGGCATCAGAGAGACCCTCTCTGAAAGTCGCCGCCAGGGCGCACTCATTCCACTGAGTAAGCACAGACCATTTACGGAATCTTTGGCAGTAAATTTCCGCTTCATCTTGCCCCTGAGATAGGGACATCAAAGTTTTTTCTGCCTGAAGCTCCAAATGAGGTTCGTCATAAAGCAACCCCAAGGCCAGAAAAAACGCATCCACATTGAGCAACGCAGGATCCCCTGGTGTCAATGAAAAAGCCCAGTCTTGAGGGTCGCCCCGGAGCAAGGAAATCACAATCCTGACCTGCTGTGCAGGATCTCCGGCAGAGCGAGATTTCAGGGACAAAAATAATTTGCAATTATTTCGAAAATTCTGAAACCCAGATCTATTCCCCGAGAAAAATTCCGGCAAAGGAATTCTCGGCTCAGATACAGGTGCATGACAAACAAAATCTTGCAAATTTTGTACCTTCGTGGCGAGATTATTCAAACCTGCAGTTACACTCTGAAGATCCATTGCAAACAGGTGAACACAGAGCCATTCAAAGGAGAGAGAAAAAAAAAAAAAAAAAAAAAAATTTCAGCAGACTACTTATTTCTCTCCTTTCTCAGCCAAGGATTTTAACCCTTTAGTGGGCCGGTCAAACTGTCATGATCTCAATGGCAAGAGATCATAGCATCAGCATATATAGGAACTAGCTCTTGGAAGATGGAAACTGAGCTGACCATGAACTAAACCTAACGCACAACTAGCAGTGGCCGGGTAGCATGCCTACGTTGATTCTAGATGCCCAGCACCAGCCGGAGGACTAAATAAAGCTAGCAGAGGAAAATATTAGTCCTAGCTCACCTCTAGAGAAATACCCCGAAAGGAGACAGAGGCCCCCCACATGTATTGGCGGTGAATCAAGATGAAATAACAAACGTAGTATGAAAATAGGTTTAGCAAATTTGAGGTCCACTTACTACATAGCAGAAGACAGAAAGGACACTTTCATGGTCAGCTAAAAACCCTATCAAAACACCATCCAGAAATTACTTTAAAACTCTGGCATTAACTCATAACACCAGAGTGGCAATTCCTGTTCACAAGAGCTTTCCAGACACAGTAACGAAACTACAGCTGTGAACTGGAACAAAAATGCAAAAACAAACATGGACAAGAGTCCAACTTATCTAGTAGTTGTCTAGGAGCAGGAACAAGCACAGAGAGGCTTCTGATAACATTGTTGACCGGCAAGCAACTAACAGAGCAGCAAGGTTATATAGCGACTCCCACATCTTGATGGGAACAGGTGAACAGAGAAGATGAAGACACCAGTTCAATTCCACCAGTAGCCACCGGGGGAGCCCAGAATCCAAATTCACAACAGGGAACAGCTGGCGGTGCTGGACCCCACTGACACATTGGCTGGTGTTTTTCTCTGTGCAGCTAGCACATCTGGGCCCCAACTGGCGGTTTGTTAGAGCCCAGGGTCAGCAGGAGGAGGAGGAGCAGGAGCAGGGGGAGGGGAGTGTAGGCCGAAGCCTGCACTGGCGGCAGCTTTGGGTCTGTTGTGTCTGCGTGGCGGTCGCAGGACACGTTGCCGGCTACACAGCAGGGGAACAGCTGGCAGTGCTGGACCCCACTGACACATTGGCGAGGTGTTTGGCTCTGTGCAGCCAGCACTTCCGGACAGCAACTAGCGGTGTTGGAGCCCGGGCTCTGCAGGGGGAGCAGAGTGTAGGCCGAAGCCTACTTGAACCAATTTCAAAGGTAACCTTTAACCCCCCCTCAGGGGTTAGAAAGTAGAAGAGCCACAGCTTATGCAGCAGTAGTGCTGCACAAGTCAAAGGTTGCTCTTTTAATTTCGCTCCTTGCACACGCTGAATGAAACACGTATAACATTTAGCCCTTTATACAGTCAAACTGTGTTGGAGGCGCGAGTTCCCTTTGTAATGAGACGCAGCACAGATGTCAAGAATCCCACCTTGGTGCTGGGTGCAGCCTCCTGAGCGTTGTTATTTGCTGTACAGGAGTCTGCGCTGTCGTGTTATCCCCTGGCCTAGCGCTGTTAGCGCTGCCCATCTTCTGACATCATTTAATGTCGGCCGGTGCGGTTCGCGATGACCATGAATCCCAGCCCCGCAGTGTCTTAACATTGTAAAAACACTGCGGGGCTGGGATTCAGGGCCTGGCGCAGCACATATGTTGGCCTCTCACACTCGGGTCCTTACACCCGCTTCAGACTGTGCGGCGTCATCTGATCCCTTATCGCATGCCACGGCCATGAAGCCGCACAGTCCGAAGAAGGCGGAAGGAGAGGAGGGACAGGCGAACTGATGCACTGATCCTGCCCATCAATCACACCCTCGCAGTCCCAATAAATAAGACACCGAGGGGCGTTGTGTGGGTCAGGGCGGCCGCAGAGGCGCAGCCAGCCAAACAATGATGCCAGAAGACGGGCAGCGCTACCAAGGGGGTTGCAGCGTGTCATTACAAAGGAAAGTCACACCACCGGGACGGTTAAATGGTCACACAGAGGACACATTGCAGACGTGTTTTCAGTTCCACATGTGCGAGGAGAATACGTTTCTGAGCCACCTTGCACACATGCAGCATTACCGCTGTACAAGGTGGCTGGATAACGTAAAAACGCCTGGGGGAGGGGGGACAGGTTCCCTTCAATTTCAGTTCTTGTGTCTGCGTGGCTTTTGCAGGACACGTTGCCGGCTGCACAGCAGGGGAACAGCTGGCGGTGCTGGACCCCACTGACACATTGGCTGGTGTTTTTCTCTGTGCAGCTAGCACATCTGGGCCCCAACTGGCGGTTTGTTAGAGCCCAGGGTCAGCAGGAGGAGGAGGAGCAGGAGCAGGGGGAGGGGAGTGTAGGCCGAAGCCTGCACTGGCGGCAGCTTTGGGTCTGTTGTGTCTGCGTGGCGGTCGCAGGACACGTTGCCGGCTACACAGCAGGGGAACAGCTGGCGGTGCTGGACCCCACTGACACATTGGCGAGGTGTTTGGCTCTGTGCAGCCAGCACTTCCGGACAGCAACTAGCGGTGTTGGAGCCCGGGCTCTGCAGGGGGAGCAGAGTGTAGGCCGAAGCCTACTTGAACCAATTTCAAAGGTAACCTTTAACCCCCCCTCAGGGGTTAGAAAGTAGAAGAGCCACAGCTTATGCAGCAGTAGTGCTGCACAAGTCAAAGGTTGCTCTTTTAATTTCGCTCCTTGCACACGCTGAATGAAACACGTATAACATTTAGCCCTTTATACAGTCAAACTGTGTTGGAGGCGCGAGTTCCCTTTGTAATGAGACGCAGCACAGATGTCAAGAATCCCACCTTGGTGCTGGGTGCAGCCTCCTGAGCGTTGTTATTTGCTGTACAGGAGTCTGCGCTGTCGTGTTATCCCCTGGCCTAGCGCTGTTAGCACTGCCCATCTTCTGACATCATTTAATGTCGGCCGGTGCGGTTCGCGATGACCATGAATCCCAGCCCCGCAGTGTCTTAACATTGTAAAAACACTGCGGGGCTGGGATTCAGGGCCTGGCGCAGCACATATGTTGGCCTCTCACACTCGGGTCCTTACACCCGCTTCAGACTGTGCGGCGTCATCTGATCCCTTATCGCATGCCACGGCCATGAAGCCGCACAGTCCGAAGAAGGCGGAAGGAGAGGAGGGACAGGCGAACTGATGCACTGATCCTGCCCATCAATCACACCCTCGCAGTCCCAATAAATAAGACACCGAGGGGCGTTGTGTGGGTCAGGGCGGCCGCAGAGGCGCAGCCAGCCAAACAATGATGCCAGAAGACGGGCAGCGCTACCAAGGGGGTTGCAGCGTGTCATTACAAAGGAAAGTCACACCACCGGGACGGTTAAATGGTCACACAGAGGACACATTGCAGACGTGTTTTCAGTTCCACATGTGCGAGGAGAATACGTTTCTGAGCCACCTTGCACACATGCAGCATTACCGCTGTACAAGGTGGCTGGATAACGTAAAAACGCCTGGGGGAGGGGGGACAGGTTCCCTTCAATTTCAGTTCTTGTGTCTGCGTGGCTTTTGCAGGACACGTTGCCGGCTGCACAGCAGGGGAACAGCTGGCGGTGCTGGACCCCACTGACACATTGGCTGGTGTTTTTCTCTGTGCAGCTAGCACATCTGGGCCCCAACTGGCGGTTTGTTAGAGCCCAGGGTCAGCAGGAGGAGGAGGAGCAGGAGCAGGGGGAGGGGAGTGTAGGTCGAAGCCTGCACTGGCGGCAGCTTTGGGTCTGTTGTGTCTGCGTGGCGGTCGCAGGACACGTTGCCGGCTACACAGCAGGGGAACAGCTGGCGGTGCTGGACCCCACTGACACATTGGCGAGGTGTTTGGCTCTGTGCAGCCAGCACTTCCGGACAGCAACTAGCGGTGTTGGAGCCCGGGCTCTGCAGGGGGAGCAGAGTGTAGGCCGAAGCCTACTTGAACCAATTTCAAAGGTAACCTTTAACCCCCCCTCAGGGGTTAGAAAGTAGAAGAGCCACAGCTTATGCAGCAGTAGTGCTGCACAAGTCAAAGGTTGCTCTTTTAATTTCGCTCCTTGCACACGCTGAATGAAACACGTATAACATTTAGCCCTTTATACAGTCAAACTGTGTTGGAGGCGCGAGTTCCCTTTGTAATGAGACGCAGCACAGATGTCAAGAATCCCACCTTGGTGCTGGGTGCAGCCTCCTGAGCGTTGTTATTTGCTGTACAGGAGTCTGCGCTGTCGTGTTATCCCCTGGCCTAGCGCTGTTAGCGCTGCCCATCTTCTGACATCATTTAATGTCGGCCGGTGCGGTTCGCGATGACCATGAATCCCAGCCCCGCAGTGTCTTAACATTGTAAAAACACTGCGGGGCTGGGATTCAGGGCCTGGCGCAGCACATATGTTGGCCTCTCACACTCGGGTCCTTACACCCGCTTCAGACTGTGCGGCGTCATCTGATCCCTTATCGCATGCCACGGCCATGAAGCCGCACAGTCCGAAGAAGGCGGAAGGAGAGGAGGGACAGGCGAACTGATGCACTGATCCTGCCCATCAATCACACCCTCGCAGTCCCAATAAATAAGACACCGAGGGGCGTTGTGTGGGTCAGGGCGGCCGCAGAGGCGCAGCCAGCCAAACAATGATGCCAGAAGACGGGCAGCGCTACCAAGGGGGTTGCAGCGTGTCATTACAAAGGAAAGTCACACCACCGGGACGGTTAAATGGTCACACAGAGGACACATTGCAGACGTGTTTTCAGTTCCACATGTGCGAGGAGAATACGTTTCTGAGCCACCTTGCACACATGCAGCATTACCGCTGTACAAGGTGGCTGGATAACGTAAAAACGCCTGGGGGAGGGGGGACAGGTTCCCTTCAATTTCAGTTCTTGTGTCTGCGTGGCTTTTGCAGGACACGATGCCGGCTGCACAGCAGGGGAACAGCTGGCGGTGCTGAACCCCACTGACACATTGGCTGGTGTTTTTCTCTGTGCAGCTAGCAGTACCGGGCCCCAACTGGCGGTGTTAGAGCCCAGGGTCAGCAGGAGGAGCAGGGGGAGCGGAGTGTAGGCCGAAGCCTGCACTCGAGCAAGTTGAAAGGAAACCTTTAACCCCCCCCCCCCCAGGCGTTTGTAGCTGAAAGAGCCATTGTGTACAGCACTAATGCTGGAAAAGGTAAACTTAGCTCTTTTAATTATGGTCCTTGCACATGCGGAACCTAACAGTTATGAAATGTGTCCCCTCACAGCGTAAAACCGTCCGGTAGGTGGAACTTTCCTTTGTCGTGTGACGCAGCACAGCCATCATTTTTACCCCCTTGGCGCCGTGCGCCGCCTCCTCAGCGTTGTTTGAATCTGTTCCGGAGCCTGCGCTGTTAGTTAAGCCCTTGGCCATGCACACATTTTGCGCTGCCCGTCTTCTGACATCATTTGGTGTCAGGCTGGCTGCGCCTGTGCGGGTGCGCTGGCCGAGATCCCGCCTCGCAGTGTCGTCTAATGTAATCCCACCGCGGGCCTGTGATCCGTGCCCGTGCGCAGTGCATATCCTCGCCTCTCACTCCCCTCCCTACGGCTTTTTCAGACTGTGCGGTGTCACGGCCGTGGCATGCTATTAGGGACCAGCTGACATCGCACAGTCTGAAGAAGCCGTAGGGAGGGGAGTGAGAGGCGAGGATATGCACTGCGCACGGGCACGGATCACAGGCCCGCGGTGGGATTACATTAGACGACACTGCGAGGCGGGATCTCGGCCAGCGCACCCGCACAGGCGCAGCCAGCCTGACACCAAATGATGTCAGAAGACGGGCAGCGCAAAATGTGTGCATGGCCAAGGGCTAACCTAACAGCGCAGGCTCCGGGACAGATTCAAACAACGCTGAGGAGGCGGCGCACGGCGCCAAGGGGGTAAAAATGATGGCTGTGCTGCGTCACACGACAAAGGAAAGTTCCACCTACCGGACGGTTTAACGCTGTGATGGGACACATTTCATAACTGTTAGGTTCCGCATGTGCAAGGAGCACCACGAAAAGAGGCACTTTTTCCCTTTGCATCATTACTGCTGCACAAGGTGGCTCCTTCAGTAACAAACGCCTGGGGGGGGGGGGACAGGTTCCCTTAAAGTAAACTTGTTGTGACTGCGTGGCGGTCGCAGTACACGTTGCCGTATACACAGCAGGGGAACAGCTGGCGGTGCTGAACCCCACTAACACATTGGCGAGGTGTTTGGCTCTGTGCGTACAGCACTTCTGGACGGCAACTGGCGGTGTTGGAGCCCAGGGACAGGTGGAGGAGGAGGAGGAGGTTGGAGGAGGTAGGAGGGATTGCCACACACACAGCAGGGGAACAGCTGACGTTACTGAACCCCAATAACAGAGGAGGGACTGTTGACTGTGCGTACAGCACTTCTGGACGGCAACTGGCGGTGTTGGAGCCCAGGGACAGGTGGAGGAGGAGGAGGAGGTTGGAGGAGGTAGGAGGGATTGCCACACACACAGCAGGGGAACAGCTGACGTTACTGAACCCCAATAACAGAGGAGGGACTGTTGACTGTGCGTACAGCACTTCTGGACGGCAACTGGCGGTGTTGGAGCCCAGGGACAGGTGGAGGAGGAGGAGGAGGTTGGAGGAGGTAGGAGGGATTGCCACACACACAGCAGGGGAACAGCTGACGTTACTGAACCCCAATAACAGAGGAGGGACTGTTGACTGTGCGTACAGCACTTCTGGACGGCAACTGGCGGTGTTGGAGCCCAGGGACAGGTGGAGGAGGAGGAGGTTGGAGGAGGTAGGAGGGATTGCCACACACACAGCAGGGGAACAGCTGACGTTACTGAACCCCAATAACAGAGGAGGGACTGTTGACTGTGCGTACAGCACTTCTGGACGGCAACTGGCGGTGTTGGAGCCCAGGGACAGGTGGAGGAGGAGGAGGAGGTTGGAGGAGGTAGGAGGGATTGCCACACACACAGCAGGGGAACAGCTGACGTTACTGAACCCCAATAACAGAGGAGGGACTGTTGACTGTGCGTACAGCACTTCTGGACGGCAACTGGCGGTGTTGGAGCCCAGGGACAGGTGGAGGAGGAGGAGGAGGTTGGAGGAGGTAGGAGGGATTGCCACACACACAGCAGGGGAACAGCTGACGTTACTGAACCCCAATAACAGAGGAGGGACTGTTGACTGTGCGTACAGCACTTCTGGACGGCAACTGGCGGTGTTGGAGCCCAGGGACAGGTGGAGGAGGAGGAGGAGGTTGGAGGAGGTAGGAGGGATTGCCACACACACAGCAGGGGAACAGCTGACGTTACTGAACCCCAATAACAGAGGAGGGACTGTTGACTGTGCGTACAGCACTTCTGGACGGCAACTGGCGGTGTTGGAGCCCAGGGACAGGTGGAGGAGGAGGAGGTTGGAGGAGGTAGGAGGGATTGCCACACACACAGCAGGGGAACAGCTGACGTTACTGAACCCCAATAACAGAGGAGGGACTGTTGACTGTGCGTACAGCACTTCTGGACGGCAACTGGCGGTGTTGGAGCCCAGGGACAGGTGGAGGAGGAGGAGGTTGGAGGAGGTTGGAGGAGGTAGGAGGGATTGCCACACACACAGCAGGGGAACAGCTGACGTTACTGAACCCCAATAACAGAGGAGGGACTGTTGACTGTGCGTACAGCACTTCTGGACGGCAACTGGCGGTGTTGGAGCCCAGGGACAGGTGGAAAAGCAGAGGAACACAATGTAGGCCGAAGCCTGAGAAAGTCGAAAGGGAACCTTTAACCCCCCCCAAGGCGTTTGTAGCTGAAAGAGCCAGCTTGTGCAGCACAAAAGATGCAAAAGGAAAAGGTGGCTCTTTTCATCATGCTCCTTGCAAACACAGAACTAAACACTTATAAAATGTGTCCCCTGCAACCGTAAAACCGTCCCGGAGGTGGGACTTTCCTTCGTAATGTGACGCAGCACAGCCGTCATTCCTACCCCCCCGGCGCCGCGCACCGGCTCCTCAGCATTGTTTTATTCCGTCCCGGAGCCTGCGCTGTTATGTTATCCCGTGGCCAGGCACACTTAGCGCTGCCCATCTTCTGACATCATTTGGTGTCAGGCTGGCTGCGCCTGTGCGGCCGCGCTGGCAGAGAGCCCGCCTCGCAGTGTCTTCTGATTTAATCCCACTGGGGGCCTGGGATCCATGGACATGCGCAGTGCATATCCTCGCCTCTCACTCCCCTCCCTACGGCTTCTTAAGACTGTGCGGTGTCACGGCCGTGGCATGCTATTAGGGACCAGCTGACACCGAACAGTCTGAAGAAGCCATAGGGAAATGAGTGAGAGGTGGAGGTTCAGATATGCACTGCGCATGTCCATGGATCCCAGGCCCCCAGTGGGATTAAATCAGAAGACACTGCGAGGCGGGCTCTCTGCCAGCGCGGCCGCACAGGCGCAGCCATCCTGACACCAAATGATGCCAGAAGACGGGCAGCGCTAAGTGTGCCTGGCCACGGGATAACATAACAGCGCAGGCTCCGGGACGGAATAAAACAACGCTGAGGAGCCGGTGCGCGGCGCCGGGGGGGTAGGAATGACGGCTGTGCTGCGTCACATTACGAAGGAAAGTCCCACCTCCGGGACGGTTTTACGGTTGCAGGGGTCACATTTTATAAGTGTTAAGTTCTGCATGTGCAAGGAGCTAAACAAAAATAGCTACCTTTTCCTTGTGCAGCATTACTGCTGCACAAGGTGGCTCTTTCAGTAACAAACGCCTTGGGGGGGGGGGACAGATTCCCTTACATTTCAGTTGTTGTGTCAGCGTGGCGGTCGCATGACACATTGCCGGCTACACAGCTGGGGATCAGCTGACGTTACTGAAACCCAATAACACTGGGTCATATGTTTTGACTGTGCAGACGGCACTTCTGAGCCTCAACTGGCGGTGTTGGAGCCCAGGAATTTAAGTTCAGGTGGTAGAAAGATGAACACAACAGGAGACCTGGATAACGTATACAGTGACCTAATTATTTAATCAGGAGGAGGAGTGGCAAATTCCTGCGAGATCCAGGCCTTGTTCATTTTCAGGAAAGTAAGCCGGTCAACGTTATCGGAGGATAGTCGCATGCGACGGTCAGTTAGTACACCACCTGCAGCACTAAAGACACGTTCCGATAATACACTGGCCGCAGGGCAAGACAGCACCTCCAATGCATACTGGCTTAGCTCTGGCCATGTATCCAGCTTTGAGACCCAAAACTTGAAAGGGGAAGAGCCGTCTGGGAGTACAGCAAGAGGGCAAGACATGTAGTCTGTCACCATCTGACGGAACCGTTGCCTCCTGCTGACTGGAGCCGTCTGTGATGGTGTAGACTTTTGTGGGGGGCACAGAAAACTGTGCCACAGTTGGGCCATACTGGTCTTGCCTTGGGCAGAGGCACTGCTTCTGCTCCCTCTTTGTGCAGAGCCTCCACCACTGCCTGGACGCACTGAGCTGCTTTGGAATGCACTAGCAGCACTTCTCTCAGTTGGAATGGAGAAGATGATGGAATTGACCAGTGTGTCTTGGTACTCCCGCATTTTTCGCTCACGGTTCAACGGTGTGATGAGGCTTTCTACGTTGTCCCGGTAGCGAGGATCGAGGAGGGTGAACACCCAATAATCAGACATGTTGAGAATGTGGGCGATGCGGCGGTCGTTTCTCAGGCACTGCAGCATGTAATCCACCATGTGCTGCAGACTGCCAACTGCCCAAGAAACGCTGTCCCCTGCTGGAGGCGTGATCTCTGCCCGCTCGTCATCACCCCACCCTCGCTGTACACACTGAGTATTGGACAATTCGGTAACTCCCTCCTCTGGACGGACGTCTTCCTCCTCCATTGACTCCTCCTCATCCTCCTCACAAACTGTCCCCTGCCTAAGCGTTTGTGAGGAACCACGTGGCGCTGACTGTCCAGAAGATGATGGAAATGGTGAATCCTCATCCTCCACCTCTTCCACAACATCATCCCTTAGCGCTTGCAGTGATTTTTCAAGCAGGCAGATAAGGGGGACAGTCATGCTGACTAGTGCATCATCTGCACTCGCCATCCGCGTGGAATAATCAAAGGGACGCAAAACCTGGCAGACGTCATTCATAGTGGCCCACTCTGTGGTTGTGAAGTCTGTACGGCGCTGAGTGCGACTTCTTTGCGCCTGAAGCAGCTGGTACTCCATTACAGCTTGCTGCTGCTCACACAACCGCTCCAACATATGTAACGTGGAATTCCACCTGGTAGGTAGGTCACATATGATGCGATGTTCCGGCAGGCGGTGTCGGCGCTGCAGAGCCGCAATGCGCGCTTTTGCCGTGCTGGAACGCCGCAAGTGAGCACACTCTAGGCGGACCTTGTGCAGCAGTGCATCAAGATCCGGATAGTCCCTCAAAAAGCTCTGCACGACCAAATTGAGCACATGTGCCAGACATGGGATGTGAGTGAGGTTGCCGAGGCCCAGAGCTGCCACCAGATTTCGGCCATTATCACACACTACCATGCCTGGCTGGAGATTCGCTGGCACAAACCACACATCGCTCTCCTGCTTGATGGCATTCCAGAGCTCCTGCGCTGTGTGGCTACGATTCCCCAAAAAAATTAATTTCAACACGGCCTGTTGACGTTTGGCCACGGCTGTGCTCATGTCGGTCGTAACAGGTACACGTTCATCACGGGTCCATGTGGAGGTGGACTGTGACGGCTCCTGCAGCGATGATTCTGAGGAACTGGTGTAAGAGGAGGAGTCAATGCGTACAGAATGGATTCCTGCAATCCTTGGAGTGGGCAGGACACGTCCTGCGCCACTCGCACGGTCTGTACCCGGCTCAATGACATTAACCCAATGGGCAGTGAGGGAAAGGTATCGCCCCTGTCCATGTTGACTGGTCCACGCATCGGTGGTGAGGTGGACCTTGCTACTGACGGCGTTCAGTAGCGCGTGTTTTATGTGTCCCTCCACATGCTTGTGCAGGGCAGGGACGGCTTGCCTGCTGAAGTAAAAGCGGCTGGGCACATTGTACTGTGGGACTGCCAATGACATCAAGTCACGGAAGCTGTCAGTCTCCACCAGCCTGAATGACAGCATTTCCAGTGACAGAAGTTTGGCAATGCCTGCAGTCAGAGCCTGTGCTCGTGGGTGGTTTGACGAGAAAGGCCGCCTTTTCTCCCATGCCTGTACTACCGATGGCTGTAGACTGGGCTGGGAGTGTGTGGATGACTGGGAAAGTGGTGCTGCGGGTGGAATTACAGCGGGTCTCTGGACAACAGGGCCAGAGGTTCTTCCACGGCGATCCTGGGAGGAAGCCGAACCAGCTGCGTGTGAGCTAGAGGAAGAGGCAACACGAGCTGAAGAGGTGGTAGCTGCCGCTGTTGGTTGGCCTACCTCTTCAGTGTGTTTTTCTAACAACGCCGGGTGCCTGGTGCGCACATGTTTCCACATGTTGGAGGTATTGAGGCTGCTGACATTTCGACCTCTTTTGACTTTGTGATGACACACGTTGCATCTGACATAGCAAATGTCATCTGCAACTGTGTCAAAAAAGGACCAGGCACTGCAAGTCTTGGGAGCGCCCTTTTTGGCTTTTGGAAGAGACATGCTCCTAACGGGTGCCAAAGCGGAGGCTGCAGGATCCGCAGTCTTCCCCCTCCCTCTCCCTCTTTGGGCCGTACGGGGAATCTCTTCCTCAGAGCTGCTCCCACCACCTTCCTGTCCCTCACGCCAAGATGGGTCGAGGACCTCATCATCTACACTACCCTCTGCCCCCAACTGCTCCTCCTGGGTAGCCTCAGCAGCAGAGCACGCACCAGTAAGTGGCACCTGAGTGTCATCATCAGCTGATGCGGCCTGCGATGTGGTGACCGGAGCCACTGGCCCACCCGCCTCTTCAGAGGAAGACAGAAAAAGCTGTTGGGCATCACTGCACCCTGCCTCTTCTTCCATTTCTCCAATGCTGCTTGGCTGGCCCCCTGTTTCCAAGCCAAGAGATTCAGAGAACAGAAGTAGAGACGGCTCCTGTCCTGGGCTCTCTGTCTGCCTGGGCAATTTGGCAGGTGGTGAAGAGACAGATG
This sequence comes from Ranitomeya variabilis, assembly GCF_051348905.1. Lineage (NCBI taxonomy): Eukaryota > Metazoa > Chordata > Amphibia > Anura > Dendrobatidae > Ranitomeya > Ranitomeya variabilis. The sequence goes on from NC_135233.1 coordinate 832,261,395, forward strand.
GCTGCTCTCCAGTGCTCTGTGTCTGAGAGGATGTGGCACTAATGGAAGTTGATGCATTAGCTGCCATCCATCCGACAACGGCTTCAATTTGGTCTTCACGCAGCAGCGGTGTACGGCGCTCTGACACAAAGCTGCGCATGAACGACTGTTGCCTGGTGAAAGTGGGTGCTGATGAGTCACCGGTGCCCGCAGCAGGCACAGAATCCCCACGTCCCCTCCCTGCTCCGCGCCCACGCCCACGTGCCTTACTCACTGCCTTCTTCATCTTGGTTGACTGATAAAGATAAGCAGAAAAGTACTAACGGATTTGTGTGCTTATTCCTGAGCAACTCCTCCTAACAGGTATAAGAAACACTAATTTTCTAAAGTGTGGACTAGACTTTAATATGAGCTAATGTGGCCTACACAAATGTAAAGTGGTGTAACTGGTGTGTTTGGTGAACTTTATTATTTATTTCTTTTTTGGGGGCTGAACTGACAACAGATAGAGCTGCAGTCACACAGAGACCGTGCAGACAGCCGTAAACGGCGCTGCAAGGCCCAAAAACCCTCCTCTACTTTATCCTATGTAGTGTTTTTCCACAAATTAGCTGGAGACGGGTGGAAAGACACTAATAGGATTTTTTTAAATTAATTAGCAGCAGACTACACTACTTGAAAAAAAATTAAAATTGATTTGGCGGTATGACGCAGTGAACAACCCTGAGCTGCAGACAACCAGGCTACGGCTGCTCACAGACTACAGGGCGAGCTGCAGTCACACGGAGACCGTGCAGACAGCCGTAAACGGCGCTGCAAGGCCCAAAAACCCTCCTCTACTTTATCCTATGTAGTGTTTTTCCACAAATTAGCTGGAGACGGGTGGAAAGACACTAATAGGATTTTTTTAAATTAATTAGCAGCAGACTACACTACTTGAAAAAAAATTAAAATTGATTTGGCGGTATGACGCAGTGAACAACCCTGAGCTGCAGACAACCAGGCTACGGCTGCTCACAGACTACAGGGCGAGCTGCAGTCACACGGAGACCGTGCAGACAGCCGTAAACGGCGCTGCAAGGCCCAAAAACCCTCCTCTACTTTATCCTATGTAGTGTTTTTCCACAAATTAGCTGGAGATGGGTGGAAAGACACTAATAGGATTTTTTTAAATAAATTAGCAGCAGACTACACTACTTGAAAAAAAAAAAAAAAAAAAAAAACAGTATGAGGCAATGAACCACCCTCCCTGAACTGAATACAACCAGCTATGGATGGCCTATGTGGCTGCACTCAGACTAGAGAGTGGGCTGCACTCACACACACACACACACACAGACCTTGCAGATCGCTGTGAAAACAGCGCTACAAGGCAAAAGCAAGGTGACTAGTAGGTGAACACAGCGGTTGCTAAATTAGCCTTTGGAAAGCACAAAGAAGCAAATCGCTATCTCTAAACTGTCCCTCAGTCAGCAAACAGCGTCCTGTCACTAACTGAATTCACAGCAGAGTGATCGCAAAATGGCGCCAGCGACTTTTAAACTGCATCATGACATCATTTCAGCAGCCAATCACAGCCTTGCCAGTACTTTCATGCCCTCCATGCTAAACAGGATGTGCCCACACTTGGAATCATTCTCATTGGCTGAATTTCTGCATTTTGAATCTTGGAACTTCCGATTCCGGTATCCGATACGCGGCAAGTATCGGAATACCGGTATCGGAATTCCGATACCGCAAGTATCGGCCGATACCCGATACTTGCGGTATCGGAATGCTCAACACTAAACATGAGCTGAATCACCACAATAAAAACACAATCCATTTTTCCGCCTATAATTTTGCCGTTCACTTCTGGACTGAATTCTATCACATTGCATAGTCTCAGGTGCCTGTTCAGAAGACACCGCCAACTGGTGCACAGGTTTGCGCTCCCGCAAACGCCGATCAATCTGAATGGCCATAGTCATAGACTCATTCAGACCTGTAGGCGCAGGGAACCCCACCATAATATCCTTAATGGCCTCAGAAAGACCATCTCTGAAGTTTGCAGCCAGTGCGCACTCATTCCACTGAGTAATTACCGACCATTTCCGAAATTTTTGACAATATACTTCCGCTTCATCATGCCCCTGAGAGAGGGCTAATAAAGCCTTTTCAGCCTGAATCTCCAGGTTAGGTTCCTCATAGAGCAATCCCAGTGCCAGAAAAAACGCATCCACACTGAGCAATGCAGGATCCCCTGGTGCCAATGCAAATGCCCAATTCTGAGGGTCGCCCCGCAGGAAAGATATTACAATCTTGACCTGCTGAGCAGGGTCTCCAGAGGAGCGAAATTTCAAAGAAAGAAACAATTTGCAATTGTTCCTGAAATTCAGGAAGGTAGATCTATCTCCAGAAAAAAACTCTGGAATAGGAATTCTAGGTTCAGACATAAGAGTGTGAACAACAAAATCCTGTATGTTTTGAACTTTTGCAGCGAGATTATTCAGGCTGGAAGCCAAACTCTGGACATCCATGTTAAACAGCTAAGGTCAGAGCCATTCAAGGGTTAAGAGGAGGTAAGAAGCAGCTAGACAGCAATTAAAGGCTAGGCAGCAAAACTCTGAGGGAAAAAAAAAAAAATTTCCCTTCAACACTTCTTTTTCTCCTGCTTCAGCCCAAACAATTAACACTTTGTGGGCCGGCTATACTGTTATGGATCCCAATGGCTAGGGGATCGCACTGGACAAGCAAAAATAACTAAAATAACGGACGAGGTCTAGGGTGATGGAACCTGGGCTGACCGCTGCCCTACTCCTGACAAACACAACTAGAAATAGCCAGGGAGCGTGCCTACGTTGATTCTAGACGCCTCGCGCCAGCCTAAGAGCTAACTAGCACTGCAGAGAAAATAAAGACCTAACTTGCCTCCAGAGAAATAAACCCCAAAGGTATAGTTGCCCCCCACATGTATTGACGGTGAAAATGAGAGGAAGGCACGCACATAGATATGAAAATAGAGTTAGCAAAACGAGGCCCGCTATAACTAGAAAGCAGAAGGATACAAAAGGGGTCTGAGCAGTCAGCAAAAAACCCTAATCAAAAACCATCCTGAGATTACAAGCACCCATGTGCCAACTCATGGCACATGGGGAGCACCTCAGCCCACTAGAGCTTCCAACTAGCATAGAGTAATATTTAGCAAGCTGGACAAAAAACAAAACAACTGAAAAGCATAACTTAGCTTATCCTGAGAGATCTGGAAGCAGGTAGTCAGAACCAAACTGAGAACATCTGAGAACATTGATAGCCGGCAAGGGAATGACAGGGAAGCCAGGTTAAATAGGAAACACCCAGCCTCTGATGGACAGATGGAAACCAGAAACCGCAACCCACCAAAGTCACCCAGTACCAGTTGTAACCACCAGAGGGAGCCCAAAAACAGAATCCACAACAGGCGGCGCTCTGTGCTGAGGTGGCAGCGGTGCTCTGCTGGCATTTTGTCAAAGCCCGGAGGCCCCTGCAGCTTCATTGCTGCGATGCAGTAGCCTCCAGGAAAATGGCCGGTGGGGGGCGGCACATGCTCAGATTCAGATCTCGGCAACAAGATCTCATCCCGAGATCTCATCTCCTGAGATCTCGGGATGATAATACATTTTTTTCAGGTTATTCAGCTAGTGTTATGACCTGGTGGTTAAGAGGCCACACTGATATGACCTGGTGGCTAAAACGCAACATGGGACGAGCTCTGAGGAGGTGGTAACTCTACTGACCGCACTTCCTAATCCTAACAACAACACTAGTAATAGCCGTGGGATGTTCCTGACTCTCCCTAGACACCTCGTCACAGCCTAAGAGCTAACTACTCCTAAAGTAGGAAATAGAAAGCTATCTTGCCTCAGAGAAAACCCCCAAAGGAAAGACAGCCCCCCACAAATATTGACTGTGAATGGAGAGGGAAATGACGTACACAGAAATGAAATCAGATTTCAGCAAAGGAGGCCAATACTAAACTTGATAGACAGAGAGAAAAGGATACTGTGCGGTCAGTATTAAAAACTACAAAATCCACGCAGAGTTTACAAAAATGAACTCCACACCGACTCACGGTGTGGAGGGGCTAATCTGCTTCCCCAGAGCTTCCAACTAGCCTGAATATGACATAGTGTCAAGCTGGACAAAAAGAGACATATTTACAGAGCAATAGAGTCCAAACAAATGGACAAACAAGAACTAGCAAAAACATATATTTTGCTGACAAGGACAGGCCATATGAGAAATCCAAGGAGAGAACCAAATCCAACCAAGAACATTGACAGCTGGCATGAACTAAAGCCCAGAGCAGGTTTAAATAACAAACCCAGGCAAGGCGATCAGTGGAGGCAGCTGCTACAGCTACCTAAAGGAGCAGCAGTTCCACTCGAAACCACCAGAGGGAGCCCAAGGGCAGAACTCACAAAAATACCATTAGCAACCACAGGAGGGAGCTCCAGAACGGAATTCACAACAGCTAGCGGGAAAAAAAACAATTTGAAAATAGCGGCCGCCACCCCTGCGCAGTAGCTGCTATCGATGTCTGCTGCTGTGATCGATAGCTGCTACTGAGCATGTGCCAGCAGCGCCATCTTACTGGAGAAGAAAAAAAAAATTCCTTCACCAAAATGGCACTGCCCACGCCTGCGCAGTAGCAGCTCTAGGCCATTTTTTTCCTGTAGTTGAATAACCTAAAAATAGTCCAAAATACCAGCAACCAGAGAGCCGCACTGTCTCCAATACTAGAGTCATTAATTATCGTGAAATTAAAAAAAAACAAAAAAACAGCTGGATGTCCGAGGCAAACCTGGAGGTGCCTGCGTGGATATAAAAGTATATCATAAAGTAACCAACAGCAGAAAAAAACGCCGTAGCACTCACCAGGTCGGCAGTTCAGATTTTCTTTATTAAATCACACACAAAAAGGCATCTTCACGGCACGGGGATGTGGGGGAGTGCAGACATAGCAGATGAGACATCTCATCTGCTATGTCTGCACTCCCCCACATCCCCGTGCCGTGAAGATGCCTTTTTGTGTGTGATTTAATAAAGAAAATCTGAACTGCTGACCTGGTGAGTGCTACGGCGTTTTTTCTGCTGTTGGTTACCTAAAAATAGTATTATTGGCACACAAAACATACAATTTTGCTGCAGAGCAGGTGCCATGGCTGGCACCTGCGTGCAGAAGCTTTTTTTTTCTTCACTATTGTACAGGTATTCATTGTGCAAACAAGGGGGGCAGGTCAGTGAGGGATCAGTAAACTATCATCAGTCTGCATTATGAATATATAATCAGACCACCACAGACACTAACCCCACCTTAGGGCAAGAGAATCTCATTAAGACAAAACTGAAAATAAAGATTAAAGAACAACCATAAGACGGATTTCATCAACCAAGGTATCATTTTAATCAGTATAAGGGCTCCGACCTGACACTGTCTGTAGGTTACTGTGAACTAGCCTGCTGACAGGTTCCCTTTAAGGTTTTAAAATAGTTACAATAATATTATCACTTTTGAGAGGCAAATGCCTGCCTTGCTGGTGTTCAAAAAATTATCCCTATATGGCTAGTTTTAATAGCTTTGTTTCTTTGCTAATTTAAAAACCTATAGCTTTTCAGAAGGCTTCCAAAAATTAACCATTTTTTAAGTGAGTAAAAATGGGTATGTTGCTTAAAAATTGAAGGTGTAATGGCTTCTCAACTATCATTGTAAGAATAATCCTTTTTTGGTATCAATAACAGGTTTATGACTGTCAAAATGCTAATGCTAAATGATTGCTGTCTCAAAGTAAAGAAGCAATGGCTTGTCAACAAGACTTTCAAAAATTAGCATTATTTTGGGAGTTTTCTCATGTTTCATACCTTTAAGTCAATAAATTTCCCAGCAGCAGCATAGTCTGTGCAGTGACTGTGGCAGTGGCGGAAGCCCCACAATAGAAAAATATGGTGAGTCAGGTAAAGAGATTTCTGCCAGGTGTAGGGCAGCTGCAGTAGAATATAGTACTATAAACAGTGAGCACCCAGAAATGGGTGGCTGGAGTGGCTGTGCAGTGGCAGAAATATAATCATAAGCTGTTCAATAGATAAGTGTAGTGCCAGCAATGGAAGCCATAAAAGAAGCTGTACTACAGTATATATGACATAATGAATGGGGATTAGATGTCCAGCTGGTGTGGGCCATCAACACTAGGTGCAGCAAAATCATGTAGAAGATAATGTTTAGTCAGGCAGATATGGTGGGGCTGATTTAATGATTAACATCAGCCATAGGTAAATGAAAGTTGGAACTGATTTTTGCCTGATTGATTTTTACAAATGTATGGCTTTCCATGCTTGTGGTTGGTTTGGGTGTGGCAAAACCTCCAGCCATGCTGGATATCCTCTCTGTTATTAGGGCTTGTTCACACTATCCTTTTTTTGCTGCGGATTTTTCAGGTCCCAATTTGGAAAATCCGCAGTGCAAAACCGCGGTGGTTTACCACTGCGGTTTTTTGTGCGGTTTCTCCTGCGGATTCCACTGCGGGTTTCCAACTGCACTTTCCTATAGGTGCAGGTGGAAACCCACTGCGGAATCCGCAGAAAGAATTGACATGCTACTTCTTTTTTTCCGCAGAAAATCAGCGCGGATTTTCTAGCAGAAAAAAGCAAAGTGGGCACAGCGGATTTCGTTTTCCATAGGGTAACATTGTACTGTACCCTGCATGGAAAACGTCTGTGGATCCGCAGCAGCAAATCCGCTGCGGATCCGCAGCAAAAACCGCAGCGGATCCGCAGCAAAAACCGCAGCGTGTGAACATAGCCTTACACTGAAGACAGGACATTACATTATACTAATCGAAAACTGGGCCTGTTCCTTTCACTGACCAATCTGCTGAAAAAATTATCAACCTTTACAAAAAAGGATATGACAGGAAAAGCTAGGTAGCTTGATGTCCCAAAATCAAGCATCCACTGCATTTGCGTTTTGTGAATGGGTTTATTGCAATGAGGAAATGTGAAAAAAATAAAAACATGTTTGCAAGATGCACACTTTGTGAGGTATTCATTTTTGCTTTCATTGAAAAATTGTGGAAATTCTTTTTTGTCTATAAAAAAATTATTATTGCTCGCAGCGTTTACCGACTGGGTACACTTACCTTTAAGGTTCTGTTACTGCAGCTTATCACAGATCAATCAAGTCACAGTCACTCTGACTTTGCAGGTACAACATTTCTCTGTAAGGAATGAGAGAGCAATAAAGTGATCGGATGCTCATAACACTAACCGAGCAATTTCTAATGCTCAGATACTCATTTTGAGTAACGAGTATAATGGGAGTCAATGGGAAATCCATGGATTTTTCTGGCAGACCCTACAAAGAGGTCTGAATGGCAGTGAAAATGTTGAACTGCAAGAAGCGCTGAATGGAAGGAGAACGGCATGGTTTAGACCCCTGGAAGCATCTCTGATTCCCAGATCGCTGCTGAGAACAAAGGTGTCACATTTTTACTCCACTTTAAGGAGTGACAATAAAACATTCAGAATCAAAGAAAAACTGCAGTTAACAGAAATATAATGTTAAGAAACATTCTGTCCTGTATAAAGACTTGTATATAAGACACAATTTATAAAAGCATTTTAAAAATAACAATTTCAGTAAACCAAAATTGAATTTTTTGTTATAAAATTGGAAATTTTGGTGCGATTTATGACAGAAACAAGAACTGCCAAAAATTAGGGACCCAGAGGGACTTACACATGTGGCCTATTTCATGAGTTTTATTTATTTTTTAATTCTGAGGAAGCATGGTTGAAAAGCAATGTCTGACTTTAACTTCTTCAATTTCATAGATCTTTTATTTATTATTACTTTTGTCAGATTCAAGTTATTTCTGTAACCATTGTGGGTTTTTCTGTCATTAAACGAAAGGTACCAAAAATTTTGACCACGTGTGTAGATACACCCTGTAATAGACATAAATGAGGGCCTTACACATATTCACATTCTGTTCAAATGCTCATGTAGTGGTACTCCTAGACTCAAATAGGCTATGCATTAAGTTCAAAGCCTGTCAAAAATTATAATCAGGGTCTTCCTTGCACCCTCAAAGGCACCAACTGTATTGTCATTCAAAGATTGTGAACAAAGTGTAATTGTGGAACATGTACACTCATAACAGCTCTGCATATAATGAAAAGCCTGCCAAAAATTACAAGCAGAGTCATCCATACACCCTTCAAGGCACCAACTGTAATATCTCAATCAAATATTGTGAACAAAGTGTAGGTGTGATACGTCTACATTCATAAAAGCTCTGTACACAGTACAAAGCCTGATGAAAATTTCAAGCAGGGCCATCCATACACTCTTGCAAGCACCAACTGAAGTGACTCATTAAGTGTAGTTATGGTACTTCTACACTCATAAAGGCTCTGCACATAGTGCAAAGCCAGAAAAAATTGTAAGGAGGGGAGGGTTATCCATACACCCTTAACCCCTTCATGGCCTTGGGATTTTCCATTTTTCCGTGTTTGTTTTTCGCTCCCCTCCTTCCCATCGTCATAACTTTTTTATTTTTCCATCAATATGGCCATGTGAGGGCTTATTTTTTGCAAAACAAGTTGTACTTTTGAATGACATCATTGGTTTTAGCATGTAGTGTACTAGACAACGGGAAAAAAATTCCAAGTGCGGTGAAATTGCAAAAAAAAGTGCAATCCCACACTTGTTTTTTGTTTGGCTTTTTTGCTAGGTTCAATAAATGCTATTACTGACCTGCCATTATGATTCTCCAGGTCATTACGAGTTCATAGACACCAAACATGACTAGGTTATTTTTTATCTAAGTGATGAAAAAAAAAATTCCAAACTTTGCTAAAAAAAAAAAAAAACTTGCACCATTTTCTGATACCCGTAGCATCTCCATTTTTCATGATCTGGGGTTGGTTGAGGGCTTATTTTTTGCATGCTGAGCTGGCATTTTTAATGATACCATTTTGGTGCAGATACATTCTTTTGATCGCCCGTTATTGCATTTTAATGCAATGTTGAGGCGACCAAAAAATCGTTATTCTGGCGTTTCAAATTTTTTTTTTGTTTCGCTACGCTGTTTAGCGATCAGGTTAATCCTTTTTTTATTGATAGATCGGGTGATTCTGAACGCGGTGATGCCAAATAAGTGTAGGTTTGATTTTTTGTATTGATTTTTTTTGAATGGGGAGAAAAGGGGGGTGATTTAAACTTTTAGATTTTTCTTATTTTTTTCACATTTTTTTGACTTTTTTAACTTTTGCCATGCTTCAATAGCCTCCATGGGAGGCTAGAAGCTGTCACAACTCGATCGCCTCTGCTACATAGCAGCGATCATCAGATCGCTGCTATGCAGCAGAAATACAGGTGTGCTATGAGCGCCGACCACAGAGTGCACTCACAGCAAACCAGCATCAGTAACCATAGAAGTCTCAAGATCCTCTATAGTTACTCTGCAGAAGCATCGCTGACCCCCGATCATGTGACAGGGGTCAGCGATGCGCTCATTTCCGGCCGCGCCAGCATCAAAGCGGGGATTCTGACCTCAGACGTACTATCTCATCCGAGGTCAGAAAGGGGTTAAAGGAACCAACTGGAGGGCCTCATTCAAATATTGAATATTGAAAACACTTTATGTGCTGCTGTAATCTGGTGGTGTGGAAAAGTCAAGGTCCAATCCAGGTTTTATTGATTTTTATCAAAGTGAGCCTGTCGGCTTTTTTTGTTTACAGGTTAAAGTGCCTGTCTGTTATGACCCCCGATGGCACAAAAAATCCTGCTCAGACAAGAGGCTGCATCAGGGCAGCACAACACCTCCAAGGCATAGAGGGACAGCCCATGCCAAGTGTCCAGCTTTGAGACCCAGTAGTTCAAGGTCGAAAAGGAATTAGGGAGTGTGCTGGATTTGTTGGTCAGGTGTTGCTTGACCATCTTTAAAACCTTTTCCCTATTTGTCAAAAATTCCAGGTCATCAGGGCCTGGATGCTGGGAAGGAGTCATTAAATTGTCCCAGGTCTTTGACAGTTTCCCCTTGACTCTGCTGTAACTGATATGTGGCTCCCTCGCTTCTCCTCATTGGTTGAGCAAGAAAGCTTGCCCCCTGCCATTAGCATTGTCCAATGGGAATTTTTCCCACATATTTCACAATGGCCTTCTGGCATAGCACCATTTTAGTACACCTCTCTGTTGTGAATTTGGATTCTGGGCTCCCCCGGTGGCCGCTTGTGGAATTGGACTTGTCATCCTCTTTCCTGTTTCACCTGGTTCCATCAGTAGTGGGTGTCGCTATTTAAGCTCATTTCTCTGGTGGTTTCTTGCCGGTCAACAATGTTATCTGATGCCTCTCAGTGCTTGTTCCTGCTTCTGACAACTACTAGATAAGTTGGACTTTTGTCCATGTTTCATTTTGCCTATTTGTTCCAGTTCACAGTTGAAGTTTTGTTACTGTGTCTGGAAAGCTCTCGTTGATCAGGGATTGCTACTCTGGCGTTATGAGTTAATGCCAGAGTTTAAGGTAATCTCTGGATGGTGTTTTGTTAGTGTTTTTCTGCTGACCATGAAAGTATACTATCTGTCTTCTGCTATCTAGTAAGCGGACCTCAAATTTGCTAAGACTATTTTCCTGCTGCGTTTGTTGTTTCATCTGAACTCACCGTCATTATATGTGGGGGGCTACTGTCTTCTTTGGAATATTTCTCTAGAGGTGAGCCAGGTCTTATATTTCCCTCTGCTAGCTATTTAGGTCTTAGGCCAGAGCTGGGCATCTAGCAATAAATAGGAAATGCTACCTGGCTATTTCTAGTTGCGCGGCAGGCTTAGTTCATGGTCAGTATAGTTCCATCTTCCGAGAGCTTGTCCCTCTATAGGCTTGCTATGATCTCTGCCTGCAGAGATCATGACAGTATAAGATCACTGTTAAGTACCAATACCCATTGCCATTGCTTACTGATTTGTTTGCTCGTATAGAGGGTGCTAAGTGGTTCTCCAAAATTGATCTTCGTGGGGCGTATAATTTGGTGCGGATCAGGCAGGGGGATGAGTGGAAGACCGCATTTAATACGCCCGAGGGCCACTTTGAGTATTTGGTCATGCCTTTTGGTCTTTCTAATGCCCCTTCAGTTTTCCAGTCTTTTATGCATGATATTTTCCGCGATTTTCTGGATAAATTTATGATAATATATCTGGATGATATTCTGATTTTTTCTGATGACTGGGACTCTCATGTCCAGCAGGTCAGGAGAGTTTTTCAGGTTCTGCGGTCCAATTCTTTATGTGTGAAGGGGTCTAAGTGCGTTTTTGGGGTCCAGAAAATTTCCTTTTTGGGGTATATTTTTTCTCCCTCTTCCATTGAGATGGATCCCGTCAAGGTGCAAGCTATTTGTGACTGGACTCAGCCCTCCTCTCTTAAGGGTCTTCAGAGATTTTTGGGCTTTGCCAACTTTTACCGCCGATTTATTGCTGGTTTTTCGGATGTCGTTAAACCACTGACTGATTTGACCAGACATGGCGCTGATGTTGCTAATTGGTCCCCTCATGCTGTAGAGGCCTTTCAGGAGCTTAAGCACCGTTTTGCCTCTGCCCCTGTGTTACGTCAGCCTGATGTGAATCTGCCTTTTCAGGTTGAGGTTGACGCTTCGGAGATCGGAGCTGGGGCAGTGTTGTCGCAGAAAGGTTCCGACTGCTCCGTCATTAGGCCTTGTGCTTTCTTTTCTCGCAAATTTTCGCCCGCAGAGCGGAATTATGATGTTGGGAATAGGGAGCTTTTGGCCATGAAGTGGGCGTTTGAGGAGTGGCGCCATTGGCTAGAGGGGGCTAAGCATCAGGTGGTGGTATTGACTGACCACAAAAATTTGATTTATCTTGAGACTGCCAGGCGCCTGAATCCTAGACAGGCGCGCTGGTCTTTATTTTTTTCTCGCTTTAATTTTGTGGTGTCATACCTACCGGGTTCTAAGAATGTTAAGGCAGATGCCCTTTCTAGGAGTTTTGACCCGGACTCTCCTGGTAATGCTGAACCCACAGGTATCCTTAGGGAGGGAGTAATTTTGTCGGCCGTTTCTCCTGATCTGCGGCGGTCCTTGCAAGAGTTTCAGGCGGATAGACCGGATCGTTGTCCGCCTGATAGACTGTTTGTTCCGGATGATTGGACCAGTAGAGTCATCTCTGAGGTACATTCTTCTGCATTGGCAGGTCATCCCGGAATTTTTGGTACCAGGGATTTGGTGGCAAGATCCTTCTGGTGGCCTTCCCTGTCACGAGATGTGCGAGTCTTTGTGCAGTCATGTGACATTTGTGCTCGGGCCAAGTCTTGTAGTTCTCGGGCTAGCGGACTGCTGTTGCCCTTGCCTATTCCTAAGAGGCCTTGGACACACATCTCGATGGATTTTATTTCAGATCTGCCTGTTTCCCAGAAGATGTCTGTCATCTGGGTGGTCTGTGACCGTTTCTCTAAAATGGTCCATTTGGTTCCTCTGCCCAAGTTGCCTTCTTCTTCTGAGTTGGTTCCTCTGTTTTTTCAGAATGTTGTCCGATTGCACGGTATTCCTGAGAATATTGTTTCTGACAGAGGTACCCAATTTGTGTCTAGATTTTGGCGGGCATTCTGTGCTAGGATGGGCATAGATTTGTCTTTTTCATCTGCTTTTCACCCTCAGACTAATGGCCAGACCGAGCGGACTAATCAGACCCTGGAGACATATCTGAGGTGTTTTGTCTCTGCTGACCAGGATGATTGGGTTGCTTTTTTGCCATTGGCAGAGTTCGCCCTCAATAATCGGGCCAGCTCTTCCACCTTGGTGTCCCCGTTTTTCTGTAATTCGGGGTTTCACCCTCGATTTTCCTCCGGTCAGGTGGAATCCTCGGATTGTCCTGGAGTGGATGCGGTGGTGGAGAGATTGCATCACATCTGGGGGCAGGTTATGGACAATTTGAAGTTGTCCCAGGAGAAGACTCAGCGTTTTGCCAACCGTCATCGTCGTGTTGGTTCTCGGCTTTGTGTTGGAGATTTGGTGTGGTTGTCTTCTCGTTTTGTCCCTATGAGGGTCTCTTCTCCTAAGTTTAAACCTCGGTTCATCGGCCCTTATAGAATATTGGAGATTCTTAATCCTGTTTCTTTCCGTTTGGACCTCCCTGCGTCCTTTTCCATTCATAACGTTTTTCATCGGTCGTTATTGCGCAGGTATGAGGTACCTGTTGTACCTTCAGTTGAGCCTCCTGCTCCGGTGTTGGTTGAGGGTGAGTTGGAGTACGTTGTGGAGAAAATTTTGGACTCTCGTGTTTCCAGACGGAGACTCCAGTATCTGGTCAACTGGAAGGGTTACGGCCAGGAGGATAATTCTTGGGTCAATGCATCTGATGTTCATGCTTCTGATCTTGTTCGTGCCTTCCATAGGGCTCATCCTGGTCGCCCTGGTGGATCTGGTGAGGGTTCGGTGCCCCCTCCTTGAGGGGGGGGTACTGTTGTGAATTTGGATTCTGGGCTCCCCCGGTGGCCGCTTGTGGAATTGGACTTGTCATCCTCTTTCCTGTTTCACCTGGTTCCATCAGTAGTGGGTGTCGCTATTTAAGCTCATTTCTCTGGTGGTTTCTTGCCGGTCAACAATGTTATCTGATGCCTCTCAGTGCTTGTTCCTGCTTCTGACAACTACTAGATAAGTTGGACTTTTGTCCATGTTTCATTTTGCCTATTTGTTCCAGTTCACAGTTGAAGTTTTGTTACTGTGTCTGGAAAGCTCTCGTTGATCAGGGATTGCTACTCTGGCGTTATGAGTTAATGCCAGAGTTTAAGGTAATCTCTGGATGGTGTTTTGTTAGTGTTTTTCTGCTGACCATGAAAGTATACTATCTGTCTTCTGCTATCTAGTAAGCGGACCTCAAATTTGCTAAGACTATTTTCCTGCTGCGTTTGTTGTTTCATCTGAACTCACCGTCATTATATGTGGGGGGCTACTGTCTTCTTTGGAATATTTCTCTAGAGGTGAGCCAGGTCTTATATTTCCCTCTGCTAGCTATTTAGGTCTTAGGCCAGAGCTGGGCATCTAGCAATAAATAGGAAATGCTACCTGGCTATTTCTAGTTGCGCGGCAGGCTTAGTTCATGGTCAGTATAGTTCCATCTTCCGAGAGCTTGTCCCTCTATAGGCTTGCTATGATCTCTGCCTGCAGAGATCATGACACCTCTCAGCCTCAGGAAATAGAGATGCAAAGTTGTCTTTGTAGCCTGTGTCCAGCAGGGTGAACAACCAGTACTTCTTTTTGTCCAAGATTAATACAGCACAAGGGCCATGGGAAAGGCAGCGGTACATAAAGTCGGCCATATGTGCCAAGGACAATACAGCCAGCACTTCCCTGTCTCCACCACAATGACGACTCTATATCTCCTCCTGCTCCCTTTCTTACTCCTCATTCCCCTCTTCAGACATCCACACAGGAGAGACAGGACAAAGCTTGCGTGGGTACTAGCCTCTGTTGTGCTAGCAGCCAGATCTTTTACCTTCTCCTCAGCCTCCACCTCTTCATTGTTACTCAATCTATGCTGAGCATATGAAAAGAGGCTGGGCTAGGTATTATCTCCCTGTCTCTTATCTCCCTCCATCTCCACCTGGTCCACATGCATAACTTCAGGTTTAATTGTGATCAGTGACTGTTTAAATAGGCACAGAAGCGGAATCATTGCTCTGACTATAGCTTCATTGCCACTCACCATTTTTGTGGAGTCCTCAAAGTCTTTGAAAACTGCACGAATGTCAAATATCCACGCACACTCTACAGTTGTTATATGCAGAGGATGACTAAAACACTGATGAACGAGTGGTTATTGGTATTCCACAATTGACCTCTGCTGCTCACAAAGCTTTGCAAGCATCTGGCAGTCTGAAGTTTCAGTATGTGGTGACATCGTACACCAGTCGGTGAGCTGGCACCTGCATTTGCTGCTGCAGCACAGCCAAAGTGGTGGTAGCTGTAGCTGACTTGAGTAAATGGACACTGATGTGGTGTACCTTGACCATAAGCTCTTGCAAATCTAGGTAGGTTCTCAGAAAGTGCTGAACTACCAAGCTGAGCACAAGCTGAGGACAGTCTTAACACAGGTGGGCATTCCCTAACAAACAGGCAATCCCCACATGTGTTGAGGCTTTCTAACAGCTGCAAATCATGGAACTTAAATATAGTATATGCGCACACCCATGATACTCGGTCATCACTATGGGTATGGGTGATGTTCCTGGACATTTGCTGGTACAAGGTAGGAATGCCACATTGGAAGAAATAGTTGTGGCTGGGGACCTAGTACAGAGTGACAGTTGATTTCATGAGTTGGCAGAAATGCTTCATGCTCACAAGCCTAAACAGCAACATTTTCATAGTAAGCAGCCAGGAAATGTGATCATTAAGCATTTAGGCCTGTGGGTGGGTGTCTGTGAACTTTTTTTTCTTTCCAAAGTCTGGGGTAGGGACAGCTGAAAGCTGTGCTGGGACAAGGATTTTTAAGTGCCCGAAGTTGGTCGATGACAATGTGCAAGTACAGGTGCAAGGCAGGAGGCATCTGCACCAATACCATAGGCAGGGGATTGGCAAGCACCTAAAGCGGGGAAGAGGCAATGGTGTCACCCACTGGCACCAATTGTGGACCTAGGCACTTGGCCCACCGAGTAAGGTGCTTAGATGACATGTATCTTATCATGCTGGTTGTGGTTAGGCTCTTAGTTGTCAGGCCCCTGCTGATCTTGACATGGCACAGATTGCAAATTATCATTTTTGTGTCTCAGAACTCCTTTTAAAAAAGTCCTAAACTGAAGAACACCTAAATCTTTGACGAAGAAAATTCAAGTGTGTCGGTACTTTGCGAAAAAGTTGCCCGCCTTCTGCCTCTGGTCACTTCTCTGCCTCTGCCTGCTTTTTCAGTGCTGCCGACCCCTCCCCCTCAGCACTGTGTCCCATACATCCCTGTAAAGTAGGACAGGAAACTATTTGTCATGAATTGGCCTGTTGCTTGGGCTCCAGCAACAGGCGCACTCACCCCTACCCTACATCCTCACCATCTGCGTGCACCATCATCAGCACTTCCATTTCCCCATCCCTTACTGCACGCCTTACACATTTCCTAATTGCTTGATCTCTGGAAACCAAGTTTACTTTTTTAATGTTAAATTTATTTTTTTACATTTAAAACTGCCGCAATTTCATGAAAGCCTGTGAAATTGTATGGATGACAATAGACAATTTCTGGAAGAAAAAAATGTAGTTATCTGAAGGAGGTCAAGCTGTTTTTCTTTAAATTTAAAAAAAGTAAGTAAGGGCTGTCCCACACGTCCAGATAATTCCGGTACCGGAATAAATCGGTACCGGAGTTATCCGTGTCCGTGTGCCTGGGAACTCACGGAGGCCATACGTGCGGCACACGTGTGCTGCCCGTATGGCGAGTGGGTACCACACGGAGCGTGTGGTACCCACTCTGCATGGTGCTGAAGCTGCTATTCATATCATCCCTGCAGCAACGTTTGCTGTAGAGAAAATATGAAGAATAGTGTTTAAAATAAAGATCCATGTGTCCGGCGCCCCCCCACCCCCTGTGCGCCCCCCTCGCTGGTCAGAAAATACTTACCCGCCTCCCTCGCTACTTCCTGGTCTGGCCGCGGCTTCTCCTGCATGCGGTCACGTGGGCCCGATCATTTACAGTCATGAATATGTGGCTCCACCTCCCATAGGGGCGGAGCCGACTATTCATGATTGTAAATGATCGGCCCCACGTGACCGCATACAGTAGGAGGCGCGGCCAGACCAGGAAGGAGCGAGGGAGCGGGTAAGTATTTTCTGACCAGCGGGGGGGCGCACAGGGGGTGGGGGGGCGGCGGACACATGGATCTTTATTTTTAACACTATTCTTCATATTTTCTCTATAGCAAACGCTACTGCAGAGAGGATATGAATACCGGCTTCAGCACCATGTGGGGGGGACAGCGCTTACTGTAGCGCTGTCTCCTGCACGCACACGGACCCCAGACGGAGAATGTCCGTGTGAGGTCCGTGTTTTACGCGGACCCATTGACTCTATTGGGTCCGTGTAAAACGTGCGCTCCCACGAACACTGACATGTCTCCGTGTTTGGCACACGGAGACACGGTCCGCAAAAAATCAATGACATCTGCACAGATGCATTGATTTTTATGGGTCTACGTGTGTCAGTGTCTCCGGTACGTGAGGAAACTGTCACCTCACGTACCGGAATCACTGACGTGTGAAACCGGCCTAAAACTGTATAGATGACAATAGCCAGTGTTTGGAACAAAAAAATGTAGTCACCTGTAGCAGGCCAACCATTCATTTTTAGATTTCAAACCAACATAATTTCACGCAAAGCAGATGAAACGGTATGGATGACAATAGTCAATTTTTGGAACAAAAAATATGATCACCTGTAGAAGGCAAAGTGTTTTTTTTTTTTTTACATTTCTAACCAACATAATTTCACACAAAGTAGGTGAAACGGTATGGATGAAATAGTCAATTTTGGGAACCAAAACATATGGTCACCTGCAGCAGGCAAAATGTTTTTTAAAAAATTTATATTACCATAATTTCATACCAAGCACATTAAACTTTATGGATGACAATACAATATTTTTACCAAAACAAAAAATAAATGTGGTCATCTGCAGCAGCTATATATTTAGCAATGGACTGCAAAGCCCCAAGGCCTGCCTGTCTCTAAGCTAAATATAGAATGTATCACATAGAAACCAAAAAAGAAAAAGATTGCACCTAGAAGGTCTTTTGCTATGATGGTTCAGCATCAGCACCAGTAGCATCAATAGAGGAATCTGATTAACCCCTATTACTACGGAGGTCGGTACCCCAGCTTTGATGCGGGCTGTGGCAGTGAGCCCGCATCAAAGCCGGGACATGTCAGCTGTTTTGAATAGCTGACATGTGCCCACAATAGCGATGGGTGAAATCACGATTCACCCGTCGCTATTAACTAGTTAAATGCCACTGTCAAACGCTGTCGCCGACCCCGTCACATGATCAGGGGTCAGCGATGCATCGGCATAGCAACCACAGGTCTCCTTGGGACCTCTATGGTTGCTGATGCCGGCTTGCTGTGAGTGCCACCCTGTGGTCGGCGCCCATAGCAAGCCTGTAATTCATCTACATAGGAGTGATCTGATGATCGCTGCTATGTAGCAGAGCCGATCAGGCTATGCCAGCTTCTAGCCTCCCATGGAGGCTATTGAAGCATGGCAAAAGCAAAAAAAAAAAAGTTTAAAAAAATATGAAAAAAATAAAAAATATATAAAAGTTTAAATCACCACCCTTTTGCCTAATTCAAATTAAAACAATAAAATAAATCAAACCTACACATATTTGGTATCACCGAGTTCAGAATCGCCCGATCTATCAATAAAAAAAAGCATTAACCTGATCGCTAAACAGCGTAGCGAGAAAAAATTCAAAACGCCAGAATTACGTCTATTTGGTCGCCGCGACATTGCATTAAAATGCAATTACGGGCGATCAAAAGAACGTATCTGCACCAAAATGGTATCATTAAAAACACCAGCTCTGCACACCAAAAATAAGCCCTCACCTTACCCCAGATCATGAAAAATGGAGACGCTACAGGTATTGGAGTATTGCGCAATTTTTTTTTTAGCAAAAGTTTGGAATTTTTTTTTACCATTTAGATAAAACGTAACCTAGACATGTTTGGTGTCTATGAACTCATAATGACCTGGATAATTAAAATGGCAGTTCAGTTTTAGCATTTAGTGAGCCTAGCAAAAGAGCCAAACAAAAAACAAGTGTGGGATTGGACTTTTTTTTTTCAATTTCACCGCACTTGGAATTTTGTTCCCGCTTTCTAGTACACGACATGCTAAAACCAATGATGTCATTCAAAAGTGCAACTTGTCCCACAAAAAACAAGCCCTCACATTGCCATATTGACAGAAAAATAAAAAAGTTATGGCTCTGGGAAGGAGGGGAATGAAAAATGAGAACGCATAAACGGAAAAGGGCAAGGTCTTGAAACTATGCACACACAGACCTGGATAACTGCTTTCTCCCTCCAATCACAACTGTCCCTAAGCTGTGCAGTGATGTCAGTGTGCTGAGCCTGTCATCTCCAGTCCTTTTAAAACCTCTAATGAGGTAAGGCGGCCAGCATATCTCAATAATGTCAGTACAAAGATGGCTATGGCATTACACTGACTGGCAGGCAATTCTTGCATGTTTATTTTCTGTGTAGCAGGCACCAAACAAGTGGGGTGGGGATTTCAGAATTGAATCCGAGCACCAGCCAATGCTCATCAAGTGTTGAGCATATCTGAGCACCCAGATACTTGAATGATATTCAAGTTTCACCGAGCACATTCACTCTTCACTACTCTATGTATTACTTGGAACTTTGGATTATTATTCAGAGACTGAAACTACCACTCTCATTTTCAATGTGAATCACTTATGCAGTAGTACACCACAATCAAATTTAGACTTTATTCTTTCACTATGTGGATTGAGCTGTGCTCTCTGAGTTCTGATACTTAAGCTGTAAAATCCAAAAATGGCACTGATTTGCCAGCCCTCATCTTTATTGTGGCTGTATAGTCACCCTGCACTAGACCAAGTGGTATGATAGTTGCAAAGCATTATGGGGAGAAGCAGAATAGCAGCCATGCACTAATTTATTAGCCCACTCTCTAGCTGCTGCAATTTTCAGCATTGTGTGAAAAGGCAATGGGAATTTTTTGTGTGTGCTTGCCTGTAAAGTTATAGAATTAATAGGGCTATATACCTTTATAGATAAGGTAAGTAACTGCATAAGAAATAAATAATATACATTTTTTTGCAATACTTACAAATCGAATCACAAAGTGTTCAAAATGTTCAAATTTGTCAGCAATTGTGAATCTGAGGAAATTTTACTCCAATGTGATACTCAGCACATTGATCTGCTCATCACTAGTAATACATACATGTTAGAGAAATCCTTATAATGGTTTAAAATCTTCCTGTCAGTAGAAAAAAAGTTTTGTTTTTACTTCACACTTTATATGTACAAATTTATTTATACTGTATCTTCCTTATATATGCAGTGATGGCTGAAAGTGGTGCCACCCTTGAAATTGTGGCAGAAATTGAAGCATTTTTCCCAGAAAATTATTTCAATTACATGCTTTGTTATACACATGCTTATTTCCCTTGTGTGTATGGGAGCATCACAAAAAACAGACATAATTTCACGCAAAACCCCAAAAATGATCCAGACAAAAATGTTGGCACCCTGATCTTAATATTTGGTTGTACACCCTTTGGAATAGCGCTGAGATCTCGTCTCCTGAGATCTTGGTGCTGAGATCTTCATCTGCGCATGCACCGCCCCCGGTCGGCAGCCATTTTCCCAGAGTCCAGTCCACCGCATAGGAAACCATGTCATTGCGGGGGCTCTGGGCTTTCACAAGATGTTGGCAGAGCCCCCCCCCACAGCATCAGACACCCGCAGCTCTGGACACCCGCAGCAGTGCACCGCACCGCACATCCAAACACCCCCTCATCCCAGCCTGCGGCCTGCAGCAGTGCTCCACTCTTGCCTCCTCCAGCAGCGACTTTGGGACTCTGCATCACTGCAGCCACCACCTCCGATAAGCAATAAGACGCATGAATTAAAAGAAGCACCACAATTTTATAAAAAAAACATTTCTTCCTATTTTACTCTTCAAAAATTGAGGATCGTCTTATAATCCGATGCATTTTATTATCCGCAAAATACGGTATATTTAATAAAACAAAAAAATAGCTTTTATTTCAGCAAATACATCAGTTACAGATCTATGACAAAGCATCCATGTATCCATGCACTGTCCGGTAGTTGCTTACTGTACTTCCAATGTTTTTCAAAGCCAAGATATTTGATTTCATATATGAAGAACCTTGTGTCATCTGGGAGCAATAAGAGTCAAAACATAAACTCTCAAGGGAAATTCATGTACTTGTTCAACGCAGAAAATCAATACCAATATTTGAATTGTGTTCCTTGAACGTCTTCAACTCATACACTGAGTTTTTAAAGTCCTATGATTTGTGAGAAGATAAGTACTGTCCCCTCAGGTCCCACATAAAAATGAATTAGTCTTTCCACTGAAAAACTGTATACTTGAATACCTGATATAAAGCTGCAGTAGATTAGATAGTGATCATTCATCACTTTTCAGTTGATGGTGACAAAACGTACCTTAAATCTTTACAGGCAAATGAATTATTCAGTGTGAAAATGTTATCAGATACATGCTATTAGTTTTGGAACTAGTTTCACTGTTAATTTTTTTTCACATGGTCATATCTCTGACAGCTAGCAGTCTTTCTGTTAAGTGCCAGCAAGTAAGCAGGTAATAAATTCAAATTGTTAATATGATCATATTCTTTCTTGACGGTAAAAAATCTCATAGAATGCTGCTTTCTTGGCATTCTTTACCCTAGTTGCCAACTAGAGATGGTCTAATTTATTAGTTTGGAATTAAATTCTACTTAAATTTGACAAAAATCTACATTCTGGAGGGTACAATTCTTTTTTTCTATTTTGTTCCATCTGAATTCAGCAAAATGACAGTCAAATGTGTTAGGGCTGTCGGAATGCACCAAATAATATTTAGGGAGATATAAGGTGGGTTCGCAGCCCTGGATCCACCATGCAGAGATGACACCTGCTGCTTGGTGATGGCGGACAGTACATGGTGGTATAATGTGAACACACATGGTTTAGCTTCACCCGGTATGTAAGGAGGTGAACCCTCAATACCACAGAGTGAATGCTAGTGTTTGGTCACAGAACTCTACCCTAAGGACACAGGATTAGAGTCCCTCTAGACCCACTAGCACTCGGTGATGCAACTGCGGTGCCAGGGGAAAAATAAATGCTAATAGATTTAGACCACTAGGTGTGCGCAGCGCCCCTCTGGCAAACGCAACTAGCCACCCTAATTAGGGCCTGGAAAGAGCAATAGCTGCGCATGGTGCCGCACTGGTGAACACTGCTGAAATGATGCAATATTTTGTGCTCTTGTGCTGGATAGCACTATGTGGCGCTAGTAAGCTCCAAACACCCTACCACATACAACAACACAAGGGAAGGGGATCATTAGGAGCTTTCACCAGATAACATACACGCATCTACACACACACAATATGAGGTTTATACTAGCGTATGGCCGAGTGGCCATGCGAACCTTTTAAAGATGCAGCCTTCCGGTGCCTTCCCAGTGGTCCAATCAGAGCCGCTACAGGACCTGAGCATGTGACCTCCAACCTCCAATAAGAGGTCGTCCCACGGGCATGCTCAGTGGATGAAAAGCTGGACTTAGTAACTGGAGCGTCTGCCTGCATCTGATCAATGCTGGTTACAATGGCTGAACCTGGGATGGCATTAGTAACTAAACACTCAGCATCAGCTTGAGCCAGATGCTGGGACCGACATCTCTGCTTAGCCGACTCCTCTGTGGCTGGGGAAGAAAGGGAGACCGCAGAGGGCATGGTTCGAGATTCCCCCTGTGCAGCAGTGGGAACTTGACACCTCACAAAGTGTGGCTGCTATTTGGCTGAATAACAGAGGGCTACAAAAAGGTTAAAATGAAAAAAAAAATTTGCCCAGTGTCCACTCTAAGTCGAGGCTTCCAGACATGATCAAACTACAGAATTCAATGTGCTTGCTGTGGTACGAAATGGCAACCAGAAAATCCAGAAAAAATACATACAATGAGAGACGGCCTTCCCAAAACCCTGTCTGATGACAAATGCACACTTAGCAGGATGCAGCAGGCCTCCACTGATAAAGGCTAGGAGCGGCACAAGTGCAAACTACTTGATAAAAACAACCACCCCCACCCTCCAAACATTGCAGGGGTTGGCTGCGTAGTAGAAAAAATGCACATTGATATAACTCACATAGGATGCCAGTCACACTGATAAGTGTGGTGCACAGTGTCTAGTATGCAACCTATTAATGACGCCCCTTGTATTAACAGGCGGGCTGCCCAGCACTATAATATGCAGCACACAGTGACAGACACCCCAGAAAAACCTAACCAACATAAAGAGGCCTGGCCACATCCTGCAAAAAAGGATATGATATAGTGCAAAAAAATGTATGCATATGATAAACACATACACTATATGAGGTATTGGTTTAATATTTTGGCCAAAATAAAGTAAGCCCACAACCCAACGTCAAGGGTCCTCATAATTTTGCGGGTCCTACCACTAATATCAAAAAACAGCTAACATAGAAAACAGGCAGCCCGCCTGTTAATACAAGG
The DNA here is from genome assembly GCF_051348905.1 of Ranitomeya variabilis. Lineage (NCBI taxonomy): Eukaryota > Metazoa > Chordata > Amphibia > Anura > Dendrobatidae > Ranitomeya > Ranitomeya variabilis. The sequence continues at coordinate 832,284,707 of NC_135233.1, forward strand.
GGCGTCATTAATAGGTTGCATACCAGACACTGTGCACCACACTTATCAGTGTGACTGGCGTCCTATGTGAGTTATATCAATGTGCATTTTTTCTACTAGGCAGCCAACCCCTGCAAAGTTTGGAGGGTGGGGTGGTTGTTTTTATCAAGTAGTTTGCACCTGTGCCACTCCTAGCCTTTATCAGTGGAGGTCTGCTGCATCCTGCTAAGTGTGCATTTGTCATCAGACAGGGTTTTGGGAAGGCCGTATCTCATTGTATGTTTTTTTTCTGAGTTTTTTCTATGTTAGCTGCAACCAGAAAATCCATCCTAGGCAAACAATGGGCCACGACTTCTGGCCACAGGCCTCAGTGATCACCTTACCTGCATACTTAACTTGGGGCAGGCAGCCCTGGTCTAGAGGGAACAGCAGGACCAAACAGTGAGAGGGGAGCAGCGGGGATAGCCAGAAAAGTGTGCAGTGGGATGAGTATTTTTTATTATTTTTAACCTTTTACTAGCCACTTATCTCCTGCTGTCTGGACCCGCATGCATCCATGTCATGCTTCATCTCTGGTCTGGTGTTAATTCTAGGCTGGGTCTTCAATCCTTGAGCAGGCAATACATTTTATTTTCCAGTTTACAAGTATTGTAAATAACATATTTATTACTATCAGATGCATCAACAAAAAAATAAAATAAATGAAAAAAAAATCTATTTGTATAAGTAAATATATTAAATATATTTAGAATAGTTAAGGCTCAACCTATTAATTGATTTTAATCTTATATAAAAGTTCATTTTTGGCTGCTATGCTGATTATAAATTGACAATTTTATGTACAGTATTATAATTCTTCATAGAAATAGTAGGATAGAGCAAAATAAATTCAGAGGAAAATATTTTTGACATAGCTATACTATAAGGAGTTACTTTTAGACTGACAATCCATATTTATATATCCTCCGGGCTTTGAATCTACTTAGATAAAAGTTCCAAAGTCATCAGGACCTACTTACGCATCAGTCTGACTTTTTCAACAGACCGAGCTGAGAATGCCAGAACTCATTTTCTATGTAATTCTTGACAGCTGTCACTAGGAGAAAGCAATCTCCTGTGCTCTATCACCTGGATTTACAATTGTGTCCCCAGATAAATAGTAATCAAGGAATCCTGTATGTGGCACAGATGTTAAGACTACCCAGATAAATTCTTTTGTCATATCTTCTGCAGGAGCTGCAAATACAGATATACAGTTAGGTCCATATATATTTGGACAGAGACAACATTTTTCTCATTTTGGTTATAGAAATTACTACAATTTAATTTTAAACAAAACAATTCAGATGCAGTTGAAGTTCAGACTTTTAGCTTTCATTTGAGGGTATCCATATTAAAATTGGATGAAGAGTTAAGGAGTTTCAGCTCCTTAACCTGTGCCACCCTGTTTTTTAAAGGGACCAAAAGTAATTGGACAATTGACTCCAAGGCTATTTCATGGACAGGTGTGGGCAATCCCTTCATTATGTCATTCTCAACTAAACAGATAAAAGGCCTGGAGTTGATTTGAGGTGTGGTGCTTGCATTTGGAAGGTTTTCCTATGAAGTAAACATGCGGTCAAAAGTGCTCTCCATGAAGGTGAAACAAGCCATTCTTAAGCTGTGAAAACAGAGAAAAAACCCATCCGAGAAATTGCTGCAATATTAGGAGTGGCAAAATGTACAGTTTGGTACATCCTGAGAAGGAAAGAAAGCACTGGTGATCTCATCAATGCAAAAAGACCTGGGCGACCACGGAAGACAACAGTGGTGGGTGATCGCAGAATAATCTCCATGGTGAAGAGAAACCCCTTCCCAACAGCCAACCAAGTGAAGAACACTCTCCAGGAGGTAGGCGTATCAATATCCAAATCTATCATAAAGAGAAGACTGCATGAAAGTAAATACAGAGGGTTCACTGCACGGTGCAAGCCACTCATAAGTGTCAAGAATAAAAAGGCTAGACTGGACTTTGCTAAAAAACATCTAAAAAAGCCAGCACAGTTCTGGAAGAACATTCTTTGGACAGATGAAACCAAGATCAACCTCTACCAGAATGATGGAAAGAGAAAAGTATGGCGAAGGCTTGGTACAGCTCATTATCCAAAGCATACCACATCATCTGTAAAACACGGCGGAGGCAGTGTGATGGCTTGGGCATGCATGGCTGCCAGTGGCACTGGGTCACTAGTGTTTATTGATGATGTGACACAGGACAGAAGCAGCCAAATGAATTCTGAGGTATTCAGAGCCATACTGTGTGCTCAGATCCAGCCAAATGCAGCAAAACTGATTGGTCGTCGTTTCATACTACAGATGGACAATGGCCCAAAACATGAAGCCAAAGCAACCCAGGAGTCTATTAAAGCAAAGAAGTGGAATGTTCTTGAATGGCCAAGTCAGTCACCTAATCTCAACCCAATTGAGCATGCATTTCACTTGTTAAAGACTAAACTTCAGACAGAAAGGCCCACAAACAAACAGCAACTGAAAACCACCGCAGTGAAGGCCTGGCAGAGCATCAAAAAGGAGGAAACACAGCGTCTGGTGATGTCCATGAGTTCAAGACTTCAGGCAGTCATTGCCAACAAAGGGTTTTCAACCAAGTACTAGAAATGAACATTTTATTTAAAATTATTGAATCTGTCCAATTACTTTTGGTCCCTTTAAAAACAGGGTGGCACCTGTTAAGGAGCTGAAACTCCTAAACCCTTCATCCAATTTTAATGTGGATACCCTCAAATGAAAGCTGAAAGTCTGAACTTCAACTACATCTGAATTGTTTTGTTTAAAATTCATTGTGGTAATGTCTATAACCAAAATGAGAAAAATGTTGTCTCTGTCCAAATATATATGGACCTAACTGTATATATATATATATATATATATATATATATATATATATATATATATATATATATATATATACATACAGGGTGGGCCATTTATATGGATACACCTAAATAAAATGGGAATGGTTGGTGATAGGGGGGAAAACTTTCAAGATGGGGGGTGACCATATTGGCCATTTTAAAGTCGGCCATTTTGGATCCAACTTTATTTTTTTAATTGGAAGAGGGTCATGTGACACATCAAACTTATTGAGAATTTCACAAGAAAAACAATGGTGTGCTTGGTTTTAACGTAACTTTATTCTTTCATGAGTTTATGACTACTTATAAAATGTGTTCAAAGTGCTGCCCATTGTGTTGGATTGTCAATGCAATGCTCTTCTCCCACTCTTGACACACTGATAGCAACACTGCAGAAGAAATGCTAGTATAAGGGTGTCAGATTCCTTGTAGGAATGCTCGGGCCTGACACCCATAATGTGGTGGTGCACCATCTTGCTGGAAAAACTCAGCTGTTTTTTTTTTTAATTATTTAAATAAATAATTTAAGAAAATGGTTTGGGATCTCCCCCATTTTTGACAGCCTGCCAAGCTAAAGGAGACAACTGGGGGCAGGTATTCTCAGGTTATTAATGAGCCATGGATATGTATCTTCGGCTTAAAAATAGCAACTCGCAGTTGCCTCAGAAATGGCACAGCTATTAGATTCACCAATTCTGGTACTTTGCCTGAGTCTATACACTTGACCTGTGGTGGTGGCAAGTGGGGTAATTTTTGTAGGGTCGATGTTACTTTTGTATTGTCAGGTGACATCAAGCTTAAAACAATCTACGGTCTACAGAACAGAGAGTGGTAGTGCAGGTAGATCATGTCTCCCTGCTCTAACACAGGGCTTAACTGTATTGGCTTGTACAGCACCCTGAAAAACCTAAGGGTAGCGTAGCTCTGAGTGGGCCCCTAAGAGATTGGGGCCCAGGAAAACCATAACCTCTGCCCACAGTAGCTTTGCTATTGAGTAGAGAGTTGGGACAGGCAGGTTAGGAGTAGAGTTGAACGAATATGTTCGGAATTGGTCACCAAATTTGAATTTGCCATATTCGTACCATATTGATATGGTATTCATTACGAATTTATGTTTGATGATCGGTTCTGAACATATTCCTTCATTTCTACTCCCATTGACTCCAATGACATTTGGCCGTATTCAGCGAACATCGCAAAAACAATATTAGCCATGGATCATAATCAATACTGAATTTTCCAAAATTTGCTAAAGTCTAGTTAGATGTCTGACAGTGTATGGCCAGCAAAGGAAGCAGTATTACAGTATAGATGACATGATGGACTCAGAGTAGATGCATAGCTGACCATGGACTATCAGCATAGGTGACAGCAGAATAGTGTAAAAGACAGTCAACTAGAGATGAAAAAATGTATTGGAATTGAATTCTCAAATTATACACAAATCTGCATTCTGGAGAATACATTTTTATTATTATTTAGTATTTTTGCTTACTCATTGCGAAATGGTGGCCTGTTGCAGCTGCCATCTTGCTGAACATTAGAGGGCTGGTTAAGAGGAAAAGAACACATACCTGACCATTCAGTTCTTTGGCTGTCCCCAATGCTCCTTGTTTACTGTCCAATACTCTGCGCCTACATCATATCAAATCTCTGGCCCAGTATTCATTTTAGGCCTAGGCTTATCACCAAAAGCAGGCCTCAGAGTTCACTATGCATGCTCTGGGGCATACTCATGGACAGAAGTCCCAGCCTAGAGTGAAAAATGGTGCACAACTTCACAAACTCTATAATGGGCATCACATTGGCTCCTATGCCATATAACTGATCCCACATTAGCTGCTATACTGTATAATGGCCCCCACAATAGCCCCCAAACTGTATAATGGCCCTAATATTGGCCCCCAAATTGTTTAATTGCTCTGACATTAACCTCCAAACTGTATAATGTCCCTCACGCAAGCTTCCAGCTGCATAATGGGCCCCATATTAGCCCTCAAACTGTATAATGGTCTTTGCATAAGCCTCCAAACAGTATTATGAGCCCCACAGTAAGCCTCAAACGATATAATGTCTACCAAATTAGCTCCTATACTGTGTAATGGGCCCCACGTTAGCTCCTATACTGGAGGAGAAATAAACAGATTTCTCAAATAAGATTTATCACAAATTTTAAATTCTTCCCTTTTAACAAAATCTGCCCAACCATAAAAATCTAAGTTCTTACATAGGTGCTCTTGTTGAGTATTTTGTGGCAGCAGCCAGCAATATTGCTGTCATGGCTACAATTGTTAAATGCTACTAGTAAAATAATTGCTAAACCTTAACAAAGCCATTTCGCAGAATCAGGGTATGACATAATTTGTGACTGTTACACAATATTTGTGATGTAAAGCCGATAATAAATTTATCCCACATTTATTGCATCTTGTCATATTTTTCATGGTCTATACCATAGAAAAACTAACATAGCTGTTTTGTTTTTCATTTCATTCAGCAGCGGATTTTGACTTTTATAAAAATCAATTATGATTATTTTTGGAAATTTTATTTGACATTACATAGATGTTCTTATTTCAATTTAAAGCTTTCAAATATGTGGAGAGACATGTGAGGAATTCATTTATGAGAAGCAAATGAATATCTGTAAGGTTCTCTTTACATGTCCATGTTTGCAGTAAGTGTGGCATCTGTTTTTTTCAGGGATACCACACATACCCATTACAACCTATGCTGCAGTGCACACGTCCATGCTTTTACAAGGGCTGTGTGTCCATATAAACCACATGGAGACATGTCCATATTTTTCTGGCCGCATGGATGACAATGGCCAATACAAGTCTACGGGTCTGTTTAAAGAACGTACCACACACAGGTATCATCCGTGTGCTGTATGGGTTTAACATTGCAAAGTATAGGAGGACCTTTGTAATCTATTTTGCTATACCGGAAAAACACTGATGACACACTGATGCAAAACACTGATGACACCAGAACTGTTTTTTATGATACATGTTTTATACAACTTGAGAAGGGGGCCTAAAATGAAGTTTACGCTACAGTTAAAAAATGTCATTTTCTGTCTATATATTTCTTTAATATTCGGAATGGTCAAATGTAACACATTTGGGTTCAGTTTTAAAGGACTAAAAAAAAACAACTATTGTTATATGTAACGCTAGGTTATTTTTACTTTGTGCATGGTCAGCCTGAAAATGTTGTATTTACTTATCTTTTATAGTGGTAAATTGTACAGATCCAGGTTTTGTGGAAAATGCAATTCGTCATGGACAACAAAACTATCCTGAGAGTTTCCGCTATGGAATCAGTGTGACATATCACTGTAAAAAAGGCTACTATCTTCTGGGATCATCTGTTCTCATCTGCAAGGCAAATGGCTTGTGGGACAGATCATTACCGAAGTGCATCCGTAAGTACTGCATGGATTCATATCATATTAATAGAATAACTTCTGGTCTTCTGCATTTCATATTCAGAACAGTAACCCTGCATTTAGAGAAGTAATCAACAAAATGGTATAAAAATATATTAAAATGTTCTAACACAATTATTAATGTTTATAAAATAAATACTATTTATAAATATAATACACATGTGAATAAAATTGTTGGTACCCTTTTGCTAAAGTAAGAAAAAAACAAAATGATCACTAAAATAACTTGAGACTCACAAAAGTAATTTTCTATTTATATTTACTGAATATAAAATAAAGAAAATCAAACATTGCTTTTGAATTGTGGTTTAACAGAAAAAAAAATAAAGAACATGGCATGAACAAAAATGATGGCACCCCTAGAAAAGATTGAAAATAATTTGAACATGGGGACATGTTAAATTAAGGTGTTTCCTGTAAGGATGTATTGTTTTTTATAAATTGGTGAGGTATCTCTTATGCCACTGCTAATTTTATCATTGTGTTACACTATTGTTTTACTTTCATATACTGTATTTTTTTCATTGAATATCTATAACTGTATTGCTTGGCATTTACTACTTTGGGCCTCTACCTTTATGTGAAGCATCCATCTTCAATCCTGAGATTTTATCTTATATTCAAAAAACTTTTTCTAATTGATCTTCCCTTTCTGCGTAATGGGCGCATGTTGTTATTGCCCACCAATCTATAGTATTAATGTCTAAACTTTGTATGCTTTATATATTGGTTTTAATACTGTAATCCTAATAAAATTTACATTTTCTTCATATATTGAGCTTTACACATTCTTTGTGTAGGTTTTCTTGACATTTTTTATGCTTATTGGCCTTTTACTTTGTGCTTATAATGCTATTGTAGGTTTGTTTGTTTACTGTAACTGGCATCAAAAGAGTCTGCAAAGTTGTAATCAGTCTGCCAATTTAAAAGGTGAAAAGTAGTCACTGAGCTGTTTGGTATCATGGTGTGTACCACACCCAACATGGACCAAACAAACCTAAAAAGAGTTATCTAAGTAGATTACAAAGAAAATTATAGACAAACATGTTAAAGGTTAAAGGTACCGTCACATTAAGCGACGCTGCAGCGATATAGACAACGATGCCGATCGCTGCAGCATTGCTGTTTCATCGTTGTGTGGTCGCTGGAGAGCTGTCACACAGACAGCTCTCCAGCGACCAACTATGCCGAAGTCCCCGGGTAACCAGGGTAAACATCGGGTTACTAAGCACAGGGCCGCGCTTAGTAACCCGATGTTTACCCTGGTTACCAGTGTAAATGTCAAAAAAAAAAAAACACTACATACTTACATTCCGGTGTCTGTCGCATCCCCCGGCGTCCGCTTCCCTGCACTGTGTAAGCGCCGGCCCTAAAGCAGAGTGGTGACGTCACCGCTGTGCTCTGCTTTACGGCCGGCCGGCGCTGACACAGTGCAGGGAAGCGGACGCCGGGGGACGCGACAGACATCAGAAGGTGAGTATGTAGTGTTTGGTTTTTTTACATTTACAATGGTAACCAGGGTAAATATCGGGTTACTAAGCGCGGCCCTGCGCTTAGTATCCCGATGTTTACCCTGGTTACCAGTGAAGACATCGCTGGATCGGTGTCACACACACCGATCCAGCGATGTCAGCGGGTGATCCAGCGACTAAATAAGGTGCTGGCCTTCTAGCTCCGACCAACGATATCACAGCAGGATCCTGATCGCTGCTGCGTGTCAAACACAACGATATCGCTATCCAGGACGCTGCAACGTCATGGATCGCTATTGTTATCGTTGTTAAGTTGTTCAGTGTGAAGGTACTTTAACGCTGTAAGAACATCTCCAAACAGCTTGATGCTCCTGTTACTGTACTTGCACATATCATTTAGACGTTTTTGGTCTATGGGACTGCTGCCAACCTCCCTGGACATGGCTGAAAGAGGGAAATTGTTGACTAATTGAAGAGATGAATAACCTGAATGTCAACCAAAGAGTCCAAAACAAATTCCAAATAGATTAAAGTTGAACTCCAAAGACAAGGTACAGGTACGTGAGTGTCAGATTACAACATTGTTTGCTGTCTTGGCCAAAGACTGGAATTTGGCAAAATGTGTAGTGCAAAATGCAAGCCACAAGCTAATGGGGGAATGTCCCCCTGAGAGATAATACAAAACGTGAACTTTTTGGCAAGTAATACCAGCTTTTTGTTCTCAGATGTAAAAATCAAATATAGAAAGAAAAGAAACATGAGGGAGGCTAAGGTATGTTTTGGGGATGCATCTAGCACATAGTGCCAGATGCAGTAGAATAATGAATGAGCTGAATCATGCCTCTGGAGAAGGCATCCTTCAAACATGAGACAGCTAGATCAGTTTTCTTATGATGAGTGGGCCAAAACGCCTGTGAACAGGTGCAGATGTCTCACTGAACTGAGAGTTCCAGAAATTGTTTGTTTGCCTTCAAAGGTGGTGCATCAAAATATTAAATTAAGGGTTCCAACAGTTTTGCCAGGAATTTTCATTAGTTTTTTTCTTTTTATAAATTTTCTGCTGAATCACAATTCAATAATATTCAATAAAGGGAACCTGTCACCTGAATTTGGTGGGCCCTTCTTTCGGTCCGATGGGCGGTGTATTCGGGTCTTTTATTCACCCCTTCCTTTCCCACTGGCCGCACACTGGCCGCAATATTTTCTGGAAGTTGATTTGCTTTCCTCCGTAGAACACGCCTGCACAAAGCAATCTTTCGCTGTGTTCTACGGAGGAAAGCGAATCAACTTCAAGACAATATTGCGGCCAGCGTGTGGCCAGCAGGAAAGGAAGGGGTGAATAAAAGACCCGAAAACACCGCCCATTGGACCGAAAAAAGGGCCTGCCAAATTCATGTGACAGGTTCCCTTTAAATTTAAATAGGGAATTACTTTGTCAGTTTCAATTTATTTTAATGACCATTGTGTTTGTTTTTTTTAAATGAAGGGTGCCAACAATTTTGTCTATGGATAGATACAGAGATTGATAAAATATTTACAAAAATATTTGTTTACTATTAGGACATGTTCTCAAATAGAGTAAGTCTCACCAAAAAAGTCTGATCTCAGTTTAAGTGTGAAGGTTGCTTATATTTTAAAACCTTGAAAAGGACAACTTACATTGGTTAATATGTATCCATTGCACAAGTGGATTTTTTTGATCCTGATACTACTGCATTACAACTGATGGCAAAACTTTAGCAAAAATATATCAGTTGCCACCAGACTTTCTTACCACTTTAATTTTAGGTGATATTCTGAGTCTGGTTCCACACATTAAATAAAACATTGTGAACCTACCCCTTGACTGCCTCCTGCACTTGTCAGGAGTAACAACGGCTGTGCTTGACTGGTGAGAAAGAATCCAATGTGAATAATGGGAGCAGTTTTACAGTTTCCATTCGATATTTTAGGTGAAAGGGTTTTACAGTTATAGAAGACTAGTGTCCTCAGGCAAAGTTTATTTAAATAAACTCATATTCCCATAATCCCGGGCTGAATCTCCATTCATGCTTCCTGCGTCTGCTGTTATCTGCAGAATTGATGTCACATTGACAGCGCTGCAGCTAATTAGAGAGCTCAGTGGCTCTGAGAGGCTTGTGCCATCTAATAAAACACAGTAACTGAGCTCAGTGATTGGATGCAGTGCTGTTAATGTGACACTGCATTCAATAGCAGACACAAGGAGCAGAGACAGATACTCTGTTTTTAAACACTGGATGGAAATAGCAACAAGGTGAAGGACACTTGTTCAGAGAGCCATGATTAATTATACTGACTGATTTTTTTATGCATTGCTCTGTTATTTTCAATTTAAGGGAGTGTGTCAACCCCAAATGGCAGTATAAACTTTCTAGGGTATATAACCAGTTTAAAAATTGCACCTTTAGGCTGCTTTCACACTTCCATCGGTACGGGGTCGTCGCAAACCGTCGGCCTGAAGTACCAACGGACAGTGTGCTAAATGTAGCACAACGTGGGTAGCGGATGCAGTTTTACAACGCATCTGCTGCCCATTGTGAGTTCAGGGGAGGAGGGGGCGGAGTTTCGGCCGCGCAAGCGTGGTCAAAAATGGCGGACCCAATGCACAAAAAAAATTACATTAAACTTTTTTTGTACGTCACGGCCGCCAAAACACGACGCATCCGTTGCAAGTCTATGGAGAAAAAATGCATCCTGCGGGCAACTTAGCAGGATGCATTTTTTCTCCAAAATGATGCATTGCGACGTATCCCTAAAGACGGAAGTGTGATAGTAGCCTTAGTGTTCTAATTTCTGCCTTCAAAACTGAACATGCTGATTAGTGTGTTTGCTGATTCCTCAATGTGACCATGAGGCTCACTGGTTTTACACACCTCCCTCACTGCTCAATAGTGTCAGTTGGTTGGCTGTTAGTGGCTTGCTTTACCTAAGGTTTCTCTACAGGACTCGCTCCAAGCAACCAAGTGTTGTTAATCACCAGTGATGGAGATTGGGTCATGCAAAACGAGTGGTCAAAATGGTGAACCAAGCCTGTTGACTGCACTGAGGCTCAACGGAGCACCCTAATTACCATGATTGATTACACTTCACTTTCTCCAGAAGGGCAACAGTGATTCTATTGAAGACAGTGTGATTTTTTATAGAAATGATATACCATATAAGTCTATATGCTTAGTTTATAAAGTTTGGGCCTACTGACTCCATTTGAAAAGTGTCTCCAAAAGTAATTTCTCTTACTGTGTAAGGTTTCGCAGTTTTCACTATTCATCTAAATAAACAACTCTCAATAATTTACTATCTGAATATACAAATTGTAAAATATTTAAGCGTTAAACCCACATTCCACTAAGTCCTTCCTAAAGTACAAAATAATAGTGAAATCAATAATAGTATTTGCAGTACTTTACCAATCTAATATAACTACTTTTTCTGCAAAGACATAACCATACATTAATCCACACACCATCAATTGCAGCATTTACTTTTAGTACAGCTTGTAAATAACTTTGTGAATTCAAAGTCATGAACTTTATATGCTAAAAAGAATCACATGTCGACTGCTTTATTATGTTTATAGATGATCATGACATTGTTTATCTTTTAGTAATGGAAATCTTTGTTGCGTTTATATCATTTCTAAAAGTTATGTATAGTATACGTTAATGCCCTGCTGCTGTGAGTCGATCAATTTGATAGCATTTGACCTTGAAACATTCTTTCCAAATATGTATTATTTGGAAACTATAAGTGGGGATTTGGTGTAATAACATTTCAAATAAATGTGTTGTTTATGCTGCTACAATGACTCAGTTGCAGGGTTAAAATATAGAGAAAGACAAACAAAATGAAACAATTGGATACATGTAGACCGTTCCTGAAATTCCAAGGGGAATGAAAGAGGTTGTTTTGCTATCTGTAATTTCTTTAAAAGTGCACTTTAGTTAAGATTCTTGTAACAGTAGAAATATGGAGCAGACATGATTTACTGCAGTACTGAACACAGCCTGAGAGAAAGCAAACAATTAGAATTAAAACATAAGGGATGAAACATCGCAATCGCAAGGGGTTACTTGTAACAATGGAGTTTTGCCTTTTTTTTTTTGAATGAACAAGAAATAGAACATTGCTGATAACTTAGCTGTGTATATTTTTTACCCTTTTTAATTGATCCTGCATCACTGTTTGCTCTTGGAACAGTTTTTAAGGAAATGAGGTCTGTGGAAATCAACAATTAAATTATTTTTAGTTTCCCCTTGTGCCGTTTTTCAATCTACCTTAGTCATTAAGACAAAATTATAAGAGATCCAGGGAATTTAAACATCCCTTGGAAAATTATTTACAGTAGTTTGAAAATGGTCTCATTAGTAATTTAGCACAGTAATTGCTTTTAGGTGGTTTTATGACTGCTTACAAAAATAAAAAAAGACATTCTATTATTAGCTATGTATCTGAATTCTCTTCAAAAGGAGTCTGTCACATACGATTATTCTATCTTTACAATATGTGTACTTCTTAGCTTTACTTTATTCTTAACAGAAATCTGTCATGCAAATGATGAACATATCAACAAGACCGCATGCATCCAACATTCTCCAATAGTGTGGCTTTTGGCTTATCTTAGGATAGTATGCATAGGAATATAAATTTTAATTAGATAGCATACCATGTTTTGATATGATTTGTTTATACAGAAATATATACAGTATTTCTTTACATTAGGAGTCAATGATTGATTAATGCTACTGTATGCCTATATAGTAGCATACAAGAGAGGCTTCCTATCTAGGTAAAGATGAGGCATTTCCAAACTGGGCACAAGACACAGCAAGATGCCTTAATGAAGAAAATGATAACTCAAGTCAATGACAGTAGGCTTGTGTTGTGTAAAGTATTGAATTACAGTTTTCTGCATTAAGGTATAGCTTACACATTGTGCATTAGGTTAGGAATTATTACAGCTGTAAATATCATTGAATACTCCCAAATAGAAATGAGGGGATTTATTCATGGAGAATCAAATTTGAGTTGAATTGGCTTACATTTGCAGGTCCCAATGAAATTAAATACTCTACGATTCAATTTGAGAGGATTTCATAGTTGCATAGGTTAAAAAAGACCTAGGTCCATCAAATTCAACCATTCTCCACCAATTGTGTCACTAAATTAACTATAACCTACAATGTTATGTGTATTAAGGATCTCATCCAACCCGATTACTACCTCTTGTGTTCGGGCATTCCCCAGTCTGAGTGCTCTAACTGTAAAGAACCATTTCCTATTTAGCTGTTGGAAATGCCTTTCTTCCACCCGTAATGAGTGCCCTCTGGTCCTTAGTATGGACCTTGGAAGGAATAAGTCATGTGCCAGTCCTTCGTACTGACCACACATATATTTATACATGTAAATGAGATCACCTCTGAGGAGTCATTTTTCTAAGTTAAACAAGACTAAATTTTCCAACCTATCAACATATAAGAGGCCTTCCATTCCTTGTAATAATCTAGTTGCCTGCCTTTGAACTGATTCTAATTTCTGAATATCCTTTTTTAAATGTGGAGTCCAAAACTGGATCCCATATTCTAAACGTGGTCTCACCAAAGATTTATGAAAGGGTAACAATACGTTGGGATCACAGGATTTTATCTCTCTTTGTATGCACATGCACCTTAAAATTTTGCTTGCTTTTGCAGTTGCTGCTTAACATTGACTACTGCTGCTCGGCTTACTTGTATCCAGTATTCCCAAGTCCTTCTCCTGTTCTGTAGTCCCAAGCATACTCCTATTAAATGTATATGCAGCAATAGGATTACTCCATCCTGGGTGCATTAATCTACAATAATCTACATTAAACCTCATTTGCCAAGTGTTTGCCCATTCAGACATCTTATCCAGATCATTTTGCAATATTGTAATGTCAAGGTCAGATTTTATTATCCTCCATAGTTTGGTGCCATCAGCAAAAACTGACACTTTACTCTCAATCCAATCCACAAGGTCATTAATAAAGAGGTTAAAAAGAATCGGTCATAGCATCTATCCATGCAATACCCCACTGCATACTATATCCCATTTAGAGAACGTACCATTTATAATGACTCTGTTTCCAGTCATTTGCTAATTTCATACCCATCTGCATATAGTGTCCCCCAGTTCTTGCTTCTTTAGCTTCAGTACAAGGCTGTTATGTGGTACAGTATCAAATGCCTTTGCAAAGTCCAGATTAATCACATCTGCTGCAATAAACAGATTTTCACTTACCTCCTCATAGAAACTCAACATGTTAGTCAGACATGACTTATTCTTCATGAATCCATGCTGATAGTTATTATATTATTCCCTGAAACATATTTCTGCAGGTCATCTCTTATAACGCTCTCAAAAACTTTGCACAATACTGATGTCAGGCTTACCAGAAGGTAGTTGCCTGCATCCACCTTTTACGAAGAAGAACCCCACCCCGGCAGGTGACACTGACTTCCTAATGAATCCTCTTGCCAGATTCTCCTGGATACATTGTGACATTGCCTCCATCTCCAGGAGAGACAGGGGATAGATGCACCCTCGGGGAGGCTCTGCATCTGGCAGATCAATAGGACAGTCATAGGGATGGTGAGGCGGAAGAGTCTCCGCAGGTCTCTTGGAGAATACGTCCGCATAAGACAAATAGTGTTTTGGGAGACAGGTCAGATCTGAGGGTACCTCCGTAGTGGCAACCTGAATGCACTCCCTCAGACATCTGCCCTCACAAGATTTGCTCCAACCCAGAATTCTTCCAGAGGACCACTCTATATGTGGGGTGTGGTAACGCAACCTAGGTTTCCCTAGCAGAATCTCATCTATTCCCTCAGGAATTACAAGAAGGGAAATGATCTCCTGATGGGATGGAGACATAGATAACATAAACGGGATAGTCTGGTGTGTAACCTGTGAGGGCAGTGTTGACCCATTCACCACTCTTACGGTCACTGGTTTGGCTAACATAACCAGAGGCAAAGGCAGAGGATATGAAATTTCCCTCCGCCCCAGAATCCACACAAAGTTTGACCATAAAAGTGGAAAGGCCAAAGGTAACTATTCCCTTAAAGGATAATTTGGAGGAAAACGCCGCGGTGTCTAGTGAACCTCCTCCTACTGTTACTAGACACAGTCGTTTCTATGCCACTGTGGACATTTCTTGGTAATGTCCTGACTTCTGGCATACATAACAGACCATGGGTATTCGAGCAGCCCGAGTCTTAGGACCCACTCGAGAAACCTCCATGGCCTCATAGGGCTCGGACGACTGGACAGGAGACTCTTAGAGGCCTGGCGAAGGTAGGTGACAACCAAAACCTCTGCCTACACTGGGCTCGCTCCAACCCTCACTAGTGAAAATAGAGGTCAATGCGAGTGGATATAGCTATTAGCTCCTCCAGTGTGGCGGGAATCTCCCTAGCGGCCAAGGCGTCCTTCACATGGTCACCCAGTCCTTTCCAGAACACCGGGATTAGAACTTTATCTGGCCACTCCAGCTCAGATGCAAAAGTCTGGAAGTGGATGGCAAAATGACTGACCATGGACGGACCCTGTGTTAATGCCAGCAGTTGGAGGGCAGAATCATGGGTGACACGAGGTCCCAGAAAGACCTGTTTCATAGAGACTAGGAACCTTGGAGCAGTCTGCACCACATGATCGTCACACTCCCACAGCGGCGTTGCCCACTCCAACGCCCTGCCCAACAACAGGGATATTATAAATCCCACCTTCGCCCGCTCCATAGGAAAACGTGCAGCCAGGAGCTCAAGATGTATGGCACACTGACTCACGAATCCCTGACACAGCTTACTTTCACCAGTAAACTTACCAGGTAGCGGGAGATGGGATAAGGTTGGAGCAGGGGTAGCAATGGACAAACTGGCTGCAGCTACGCTAGCAGCCTGAACAGCAACTGCGATAACATTCACAGCCGAGGTTGTACGATCAGTAGCCACCAACCTACCCTCCAGCTGCTGGATGTACCGGTGTAGACGCTGTTCATCCACCATTACAAGCCAGATCCTGGTGCTAATGTAATGTTAGGACTATATGGATCCATATCCATGTAAAAAATAAAGAATTAAAATAAAAAATATGGATATACTCACCCGTCCGGTGGCCCCTGGACCTTACCGATTGTAACCGGCAGCCTCCGTTCCTAAGAATGAGCAGTTTAGGACCTTCGATGATGTTGCGGCTTGTGATTGGTCACGTGCCGCTCATTTGACCGCTCACGCGACCAATCACAGGCCGCGACATCATCGCAGGCCCTAAACTCCTCAATGAGGAGTTTAGGATCTGCGATGACATCGCGGCTTGTGATTGGTCACGTGAGCGGTCACATGAGCGGCACGCGACCAATCTCAAGCCGCGACGTCATCGAGGGTCCTAAACTCCCCATTCTTAGGAACGGAGGCTGCCGGTTACAATCGGTAAGGTCCAGGGGCCACCGGACGGGTGAGTATATCCATATTTTTTATTTTAATTCTTTATTTTTTACATGGATATGGATCCCAGGGCCTGAAGGAGAGTTTCCTATCCTTCAGACCCTGGGAACCATCCAGGATACCTTCCGATACTTGAGTCCCATTGACTTGTATTGGTATCGGGTATCGGTATCGGCGATATCCGATATTTTTCGGGTATCGGCCGATACTATCCGATACCGATACTTTCAAGTATCGGAAGGTATCGCTCAACACTACTTACGAACCTTACCTGGGAAAGGGATCTGAATTGCGGGCATTCCAGATGGACTCCAAATTGTTTGGAAATGGCCTGTTAACCTCTTCCTAAATTGATAAGCAGCAACAATTGCTTCTTGGAGCTCATTGCTAATATTTTTCTTCCTAGGCATTGAGTGGATAAACTGCTGAATGCTACACACAAGCAAACTGCAAAAACTTCTGTTTTTGTAGAGGTGGTCATACTTGCTGAAGAACATTTAATGGAGAATATTTGATTAACAGCACCTGACAGCTACTTACCCTCTTAATTCTTATGAAAGCAGTAAGGGTGTACTTTATTTTTCACTCACCATGTCTATATTTTGTCCTAATTCTTTTAAATACAGAATAACATGGTATAATTTTTCATGTGCTGTTTTTTTATCTCATGTTGAATTGAATCTAATTTTAAGAATTCAGAGGGCATACTTAGATTTGATCATGACTATAGTTGATGGAGAAATGCTGATTTGTCTGATATATGCAAATTGCCTCTTCAGAGAGAAAGAGGACTTGAACTCTATAGCCCCACCTGTTGGAAGAAACGAAACTACAAGTCAGAATTAACCCTTTAATGAGTTTTTCAATATGACTTAGGATAAAAGACAAATTGGAGTCTCAATTTGCAGACACGGTATTTCGAGCTTTTGGCCCTCATCCATGCAAAGTATGAGAACTGATTTGGCTAGTTGAGAGGCTCTGAACTGGAGTCTAAGGTGTAACATTTCTCCTTGTGGAGAGTGACATACCAGCTCTGGCATGTCAAAGTAAGGAGGCTTATTCACCATGCAATGCTCCTCTGGGAAATTTTATATGTAAATTGCCTCTTCTGAGAAAAAGAGGACTTGAACTCTATAGCGCCACTTGCCCTCTGACAGAAATCCCTACTGCAGGGGCTGGCTTTGTTATACCACATTTACATTTAACTTCCAGGATCATAGATAATGCTGATTGCAGTAGTTTAACAACTTGTACCATATTAGTTTTCTTATTAAGCAATGCCACAAGCTTAAAATAACAACCCTGACAGGAGCATATCAATAAATATATTAATTTTTATCACATTTTGTCCGTATCTGTTAGGTACATAATCTAAAAAATAAACAATTGTTATTCCCACATACAAAAAGTCAGAACTATTAATACATTATGCTATTTTTTAACATTTTAAAAACCATATAAAGAAAAGTATTTATGTGAAAAATGAAAAAAAAAAAACGACAACTCGCATAACAGAAAAGCAGGTCCTCGAAGAATCGCACTAATATAAATTTTGAAAGCTATGAATCTCAACATATAAGACAAAATGTTTTTTTTTATATATTTTTTAAAGTAGAAAGACGTAATAAAGATCATAAATTTGGCATCACCATAATTACGGTATGTTGAGCTATCATTTTAATTATTGAATGCCAGGAAAAAAAATCTAACATTGGCAGAATTGTTGTTTTCTATTTTACTAAACAAAAATTTTATTTCCATTTTTTTATTTTGTTGAATCAAATAATGCTAATAAATTTCAACTTGTTTCATTAATGACATGGGTCTCGAAAGATAATGAAAAACTAAAAACTGAACATAGAATAATGGCTATAATGGGAAGAGCTTAAGTAATTCAACAAACCCAATTATCATTTTTCATCTGCAGTTGGAAATACACACAGGAGGCCCCCATGCATATTATACTGACTGCTGACATTAAGCTGACAAATGTTGTATAGGTAGTCTAGCTGTCACAAATATTTAAATCAACTCATAAAATTTGAGTCTGAGGTTGGCAATGTTTAACGTAAAGCTTCACAGTTTATCATTAATTTCACTTCTATATTTAAAGCAGTTTTCTGGTTATAAATTTTAGGCATTGCACGCCAGTAAAAAAAAATCACAGCTGTTGCTTAACCCACCTGCCTCTCAGTCGCTGTTCCAGTCGTTGTAGATACTGTAGGTTTCAGTGATGACATCTAGCCTGCAGTTCAAGTCACTGTTGTAGCTAATCACTTGGTTCAATAAATCATCTGTCCACAGAAGCAGTGATCAGCCAAACAAATATAGTACAGAAAAAAAACACTTCAAGCTTGCTTCCCTTTAAAATCAGAAGATGTCCAAAAGTGTCATCAACTAAGAGCTGGTAGACCTGCTACATACCTATCTCATATACTGGGTTAGGCCCTGCTCACTCTCCCTTTGGCTGCCACCCTTTATTGTGCTGCACGTTGAATTCAAAAGTTGATAAGCATACCTCACTTTCATCATCATCATCCAGGGTTGAATTAGACACATGTGGTTTGCAGCAGTCAGTCAGTGTTATGTTTAGTTATCAATTTTCTTGGAGGTAGTCACCATCAAGTTTCTTCAGATGCAATCATCTCTACAAAACCACATGGCTTGTGCACTTTGAATCTGCTATTCCTCAGACATGGTGATTAACTAATTATCTGCTGAAAGAATTGCAAACTGTTATTTTGAGACTGTTCACATTACGCAGCAATCATCTTTAACCCTTTTTTGACATTAGACGTAGTGATCCATACATGTGCCCTGGGCCTATTTGACCAGGGACCGATCATTATGTCATTGCGACCACCCGAGCACAAGGGAGAGGGGCGGGTGATCGCTGTCTGTTGTCAGTTGATTCTGACAGCTGGCACCCGGCACTAAGTGCCAGGAGTGGTCACAGACCGCTCCCAGCACTTTAAACCCCTAAATGCACCATTCCAGGAGCAGGCAGAGGTCTGACAGCCACTCTGCCTTTGAATGAAAAGGTATTGCATCTCAAAATAAATATTTGAATGAAGAAAAAAACAAAACAGTAAAAGTACACATATTTGGTATCACCATGTCTGCAACAACACGACCTATAAAGCTGTCCCTCTAGTTAACCACTTTAGTGAACACCGTGAAAAAGCAAAAATCAATGCTTTTGTCATCATACCACCGAACAAAAACTGAAATAAAGCACAATCAAAAAGATGGATATAAATAAACATGGTACTGCTGAAAACATCATTTTGTCTCACAAAGAACAAGCCACTATACAACTCTGACAGAGGAAAAATAAAAAAGTTATAGCTCTCAGAATAAAGCGATGCAAAAATTATTATTTTTTTATAAAATAGTTTTCTATTGTATAAAAGCGCCAAAACATAAAAAAGATATAAATGAGGCATCGCTGTAATCATACTGACCCGAAAAATAAAACTACCTTATCAATTTTACCACCCACGGAATGGCATAAACCCCCCTCCCCCTTGGGCATAAAGTACTGGTGACTGCAATGTACTTGTCACTACAGCATACTTGTCACTACATTGGCAGTTTGCAATTTTCACTCGGCAACATTCATTGCTGCTTGTTTCTGGAAAATACCCAAGGAGTCAAAATCGTGACTACACCTGTAGATAAATTCCCCAAGGGGTATAGTTTCCCAAATGGGGTTACTTTGGGGGGACTCTGCTCTTCTAGCAATTAGTGGCTCTGTTTATGGAGTCCGCAAACTGTTCTAGAAAAATCTGCGTTCCAGGAGGCAAATACGCTCCGTTCCTCCCGGGTCTCTCCGTATGGCTAAGTAGTTCTGTATAGCCAAATATGGGGCATTGCCACATTTAGTAGAAATTGTGGAACAAATTTTGGTGCAATGTTTACCGACTTCTTGTGTGAAAATGTAAAATCTGGGGCTAAAACTAAATTTTGGTGGAAAAATGTAGTTTTTTTTTCTTCACTGCTCAATGGTATAAAATTCTGTGAGACACCAGTGGTGTCACTATGATCACTGCACCCCTAGATGAATTCATTGAGAGGTGCAGTTTGTAAAATGTGGTCACTTATGGGGAGATCTGCTGTTTTGGCAGCTTATGGGCTCTCCCTGTTGGTCATGGCTGCAAACCATAACAGTAAAATATGGCGCTCCTTGACTTCAGAGCTTTGCACTGTGCCTGAAAAATATTTCCTGATTACATGTGGGGTATTGGTGCACTCAGGAAAAAATGGAGCTCAGTTTGTTTAAAAAAATACTACTAGACCTTGGACAAATTAAAAACTTGGGGCTAAAAACATTTTTGTGGTAAAAATGTAATTTATTCTTTCTACACCGCTCAATGGTGTAAAATTCTGTGAGGCACATGTGGTGTCAATACAATCACTGCACTACTAAATTAATTAATTGGGGAGTGTAGTTTGTAAAATGAGTTCGCATATAGGAGGCTTCTGTTTTTCTGGCACCTCAGGGGCTCTGCCAGTGTGTCATGGCACCCTCAAACCATTCCAGCAAAATACGAACTCCAATACGGCACCTCTTTCCTTCTGAGCTTTGCACTCTGCCTCAAAAGTAGTATTGCCCAACATATGGGTTATCTGCATACTCAGGAGAAATTGCACAGCAAATTGTATGGTGCAATTTCTCCTGTTACCCTTATGAAAACACAATATTTTGTGCTAAAAACATATTTGTGGGGAAATTTTTATTTTTTTATTTTTATGGCTCAACGTTATAAACTTCTGTGAAGCACCTGAGGGTTCAATGTGCACAGCACTCATCCAGATCAGTTCCCTGAGGGGTCTCAGTTCCAAAATGGTGTCAGTTGTGGGGGATTTTCACTGTTTAGGCACATCAGGGGCTCTCCAAATACAACAATGTATTTGCCAATTGTTCCAGCAAATTTTGCTTTCAAAAAGTCAAATGGCGCTCCTTCCCTTCCGAGCTCTTTAGTGCGTCCAAACAGTGGTTTTCTCCCTCATATGGGGTATCAGCAAACTCAGGAGACATTGTGCAATAAATTGTATGGTAAAAATTTTTCCTGTTGCCCCTATGAAGATGCAATATTTTCTGCTGAAAACATATTTGTGGGGAATTTTTATTTTTTTATTTTTATGACTCAACTTTATAAGCATATGTGAATCACTTGAGGGTTCAATGTGCTCACCATAAATCTAGATAATTTTATTTAGGAATCTATTTTCCAGAATGGTGTCACTTGTTGGGGATTTTCACTGTTTAGGCACATCAGAGGCTCTCCAAACACAGCATGGCGTCCACCAATTGTTCCAGCAAATTTTGCATTCAAAAAGTCAAATGGCGCTCCTTCCTTTTTGGGTTCATTTATTCCTGTTACCCTTGTAAAAATGAAAACAAATTGTATCTGAAGTCAATTTTTTGTGAAAAAAGTTAAATGTTCTTTTTCTTTTCAAAAAATTTAAGTGAAGCACATCAAGGATTAATAAACTGCTTGAATGTGGTTTTGAGCACCTTTAGGAGTGCAATTTTTAGAATGGTGTCAATTTTGGTATCTTCCTTCATATAGACAAAAAAAGAATTTTTTTTTTAAAATCGCTGGTCAACTTTTAACCCTTATAACTTCCTAACAAAAGAAAAAATGTTTCGAAATTGTGCTGATGTAAAATAGACATGTGGGAAATGTTATTTAATTATTTGGTGTGACATATCTCTGTGATTTAAGGGCATGAAAATATAAATTTTTTAAATTGCAACATTTTCACCAAATTTCACCAAATTTCAGTTTTTTTTACAAATAAACGCAAGTCATACTGAGGACATTTTATGACTATCATAAAGTGCAATGTGTCACAAAAAAAACATTCTCAGAATCACTGGGATCCGTTGAAGCGTTCCAGAGTTATTAACTCATAAAGTGACAGTGGTCAGA
Source organism: Ranitomeya variabilis (assembly GCF_051348905.1). Classification (NCBI taxonomy): domain Eukaryota; kingdom Metazoa; phylum Chordata; class Amphibia; order Anura; family Dendrobatidae; genus Ranitomeya; species Ranitomeya variabilis. Next base: position 832,306,946 of record NC_135233.1, read on the forward strand.
ATTGCAAAAACTGGCCCGTCATTAATGTGCAAACCACCCTAAAGGGGTAAAGGGGTTAATCTTTACAAACTCTTTTAGTTTCTATAACTTGTATCTACTGCTCTTCAGACCTGGTAATTAAACCAAGATCTGCTGTACGCATTACAAAATTATATTGTAAGAGACTGTTCTGATTATGCTGTAATCATTTCTGCTAAATTTTGTGGTTTATTCAACATGCATCTACTGTTAGGGGTCGAGTTCCCACCTCTGCACAGGGGGAATCATGGTCCATCTCCGCTGCGGTCTCCCATTCTTCTCCTGCCGCAGTGGAGCCTGCTCAGCGGAGATGTTGGTCCCAGCGTCTCGCTCAGTCTGACTCTGTACAAAGAGTTACTGCTGCTTTCCCTGCTTCTGCCATTGAAGTCAGTGTTGGGCAGCGGCGAGCAGACACTTCTGGGACTAAGTCCTGCTTTTCTCATTCTGAGCATGCCCAGAGTAAGATCTCTCAGTGGAGATCGAGGGTCACATGATCAGATACTGCAGCTTAGGCCATTGGTCCTTCAGGAAGGTCCTGTACGTGCTGCAACTATTTAAGGCTCGCATGGCCGCATTGTTCTAAGTTATGTACTTTGCGCCAGTGTGGTCATGTATGATTGTGTTCAGGGACCCGGCTGAAATAAGCCCCTAGAATGCTGGCACCTCCGGCGAGGAGTTTGTGTGTTTGTGTATTCAGGGACCTGGCTGAAATAAGCCCCTAGAATGCTGGCACCTCCGGCTAGGAGTTTTGTGTGCGTGCATGACCACTGACTGCTCTCGTTTGGGTAGTTAGCCTGTGCCACTGTGAGGTCTAACAGGGCACAGTGCTTTGAGTTCACGACTAGTCTGTGAAGTAACAGAGTTAGCTCATACCGCCATATAGTTCCGCCATTTGCTAGCAGCAGGTTCACCTGCACGGTGGACCCCGGGCTGCGAACGCATCTATTATAATAAAATCTCTATATTCATTTGGTGCGTTCCGCTAGCCCTAACATCTACATCCTAGTTTTCGACCTTCCATTTAACCTATGTTCTGCTTCCTTTGTTTGTCTACACTTCTGATACAGTGGCAGTCTGCTCCACTTAATATTTTGCAGTCCTTGATAGCCTATTGTCCAGGTCCTCATTGCTGTTCTGACAAAAATCGAATTTGAGAAATTGCGCAGATTTTACCAGTTACTGTGCAGCTATTGTCTTCAAACTAATGTTCCATAAATAGTTCTGAAGTCTCTTCAGACCACAAAGCATAATAAATGTAACATATAAAAAGTAGAAAAAATTACCTAATACCTCACTACTTAGCTGTCCCAGATCCCTATCTTACTCCGTTGCCACCTGCTCGCTGTCCCGTCCTCAGGGAGTTTTCTTTCCACAGTCGTGTGCAAGTGCCTTCAATCTACAAGAGGACTTTGAATTATGTCTAGGACTTGTAGGTGATGGGACTTTGTAATGTCACAGCACAGGTCATAGCATCACGAAGTTCTGACATTCTAACACGCCATGACCTTTGAGGCCTGGTTGTGACCCTAATTCCTGTTCTAAAGTGATGACCCTGGCATGTGACAGTGGAAAGTAGAAGCCTTAAGGACTAAATTGCAGGTAAAGGACAACAGAGGCAGCTGGGGTGCTGGGACAAGTGATCAGAGGGGTCTTTGCCTTTTTTGTTTTATAATCATGGCCAGCCGTTTGTAATTCAGCAAAATGATGACCCATAGCAGTTGACTATTTTGCTTAATTTTAACAAATTAAAAATAAAAAATATTCCTGAGAATGTGGATTGTTGTAAAAATTTGAATGGAATTCAATTCCACTCTAATAACTTCTCTCATTTCTAGTGGTCACTCCAATAATTGATTTGATTTAAATACGGTATATATTTTGTGCAATCACTTTCCTTTTTGTTAATTGATATAAATAAACTATTAACACTAGTATTAACACTACCATTTTTGAATAATAAGAAACAATGTATTTTCACAGCAATATCATGTGGTCATCCAGGAATTCCTGCAAATGCAATTTTAGGAGGAGATAAATTTACATATGGATCAAAAATCCATTACTCTTGCTCTGGAGCTCATATATTAATAGGAAATGCAACAAGAGTGTGCCAAGAGAACAATCGATGGAGCGGAACACTTCCTCATTGCTCAGGTATATCAGTAATATTATAAAGCACTTATTGAATTATTTCATTTTGAATGGATCTAACCTAACTTGTACATTTCCTGAAATGTAAATTTAGTGATTATCATAACACAAATCTGGAAACAAGGTAATGCACAGTATGCCTAATAAATACATATTTAATTAAGTATAAGAACTCTTCTTTTCTGAGTTTAGCAAGGAATTTTTCTGACATATACTAAAGATGTAGAACTAAATTGACTTATTTGAAAAAAATAAAAAAGGTAAAGATGAATAAAATGATAAGTTTGTTATGTCCATCTCAAGGGTTTTCATATATATGTTTAGATGGTTGCAATACATTTCTTTACATTACATTTCTTATACTTCCTATTTTGAAAGGAGCTTGCTGACAAATCAAAAGGAATCACATGCCAGAATCTTTGGTAATTTTTGTTATGTAAAGTAAAATAAATATTTTAGAACACTGAAGTTGCTGTTGATTTTAATTTTATAAAAAAAGTAGCCATTATTTAAAAATTAATAATCAGACTCTTTCTGCTAAAATTATTGAGCAAAACTATTTAAAACTAGAATGTGGCCCGATTCTAACGCATCGGGTATTCTAGAATACGTATGTAGTTTATTTATGAAGATTTTAGAATAATGCACAGCCAACGTAGTACATGGCACAGCCACATAGTATATTGCACAGCCACGTACTATATATCACAGCCACGTAAAATATAGCACAGCCCACATAGTACATTGCACAGCCAATGTAGTATATTGCACAGCCCACGTAGTATATTGCACTGCCCACATAGTATATTGCACAGCCTACATAGTACATTGCACAGACCATGTAGTATATTGCACAGCCCACTTAGTATATTGCACAGCCCGCGTAGTATATAGCACAGCCCACGTAGTACATTGCACAGCCCATGTAGTATATTGCACAGCCCACGTAGAATATTGCACAGCCCATGTAGTATATTGCACAGCCCACGTAGTACATTGCACAGCCCACATAGTACATTGCACAGCCCACGTAGTACATTGTAAAGCCCATGTAGTATATTGCACAGCCCACGTAGTACATTGCACAGCCCACGTAGTACATTGCACACACAGCCCACATAGTACATTGTACAGCCCATGTAGGATATTGCACAGCCCACGTAGTATATTGCACAACCCACATAGTATATAGCAATGTGGGCATAATATCCCTGTTAAAAAAAAGAATTAAAATAAAAAATAGTTATATACTCACCTTCCGTTGGCCCCCGGAACCAGGCAAAGCGTTTACCGAAGCTCCTCGTGCGCTCTGGTCCCAAGAGTGCATTGCGGTCTCACGAGATGATGACGTAGCGGTCTCGCGAGACCGCTACGTCATCATCTCGTGAGATTGCAATGCATGGAGCGGTCATCAGAGCGTCGCGAAGAGTGGGAAAGGCCTGTTCTGGATCCAATGGGCCGACGGACGGTGAGTATATAACTATTTTTTATTTTTTCATTATTTTTAACATTAGATCTTTTTACTATTGATGCTGCATAGGCAGCATCAATAGTAAAAAGTTGGCCACACAGGGTTAATAGCAGCAATAACGGAGTGCGTTACACAGCAGCATAACGCGGTCCGTTAACGCTGTCATTAACCCTGTGGGAGCTCTGACTGGAGGGGAGTATGGAGCGGGCACTGACTGCTGGGAGTAAGGAGCGGCCATTTTGCCGCTGGACTGTGCCTGTCGCTGATTGGTCACGGCCTGGGGGCCGCGACCAATCAGCGATGTGGGATTTCCGGGACAGATAGACAGACAGAAAGACGGAAGTGACCCTTAGACAATTATATAGTAGATGTGGCGGATGTTGGGCCTTTTTGGGTTCTACACTAACTCCACCTATTTCCACCAACTTTTTTAAAAATTAATGATGCTTATTACTGAGGAACATGGCTAAGTGAAGTAAGACAAAAATGTCCTCCAGTCACTGACAGCAGCAAGTTTCTTATTCTGGGGTAAGTTATCTGAAAGATGAATCAAATTCATTTGGAAGTACTTGACTCTAATTTGCACCTGTCATCAAAACTGTCCTATAAAATGCCAGTCTTAATTAATTGGGACCTAGAGTATGTGTATAATTATCGATATCTACATATCTAATAGTTAAAGTAAAATTATATTTGAATATGTGTTTAAGGATATAATCCTGGAATGTGTGGTGACCCTGGAACACCAGCTCATGGATCACGCCTTGGCAATGAATTTAAGACTAAAAGTTTACTGCGTTTTTCTTGTGAAATGGGATATACATTAATAGGGTCCATGGAACGGACTTGTTTATCAAATGGATCGTGGTCTGGACTACAACCGTCATGTGAAGGTAAGTACCATCCTTATAATTCATTTAAAAATGCATATCCCAAAGTATACTACATTTTGGGAATTTGATTTCTGGATAATATGCTGAAATGATAGTATTTACATTAAGTGTATTGATAAGTAAATCACTTTGGCCCTAATAAACCTTTGCATTGCATATGATGTAGACTATATCTTTACCAACAGACAACAAAATAATGCAAAAAAGAATATTTAAAATGAAAAAAATAATTTATGCTAAAATGTAAATGACTAGACAAATTTGACTAATCCGTAAACAAATGTGTTGATAAAGCATTTTTACTAATAAGGCAGCTCCATTAAGCCATTCCTTTGGCCCTTCCATATAACTAGGGTCACATGTTAACAATGCTGTGTAGCTAATTTCATCTGTTCAATTTCCTGCAGAGGTCATGCAGAAGCCAATGAACAGACTGAATGGTTTTATCAAACTTCAGCTCTCACCGAAAAATGTTATCACTAACCAAGATGACTGTGAATAGTCCCTGAAACTTTAGTTTTGCTTCAATTTGTTGTATTCAGAACTATAGCTTCCTCATATAAATAGATAATTGTTATTTTTTGAATAGCAATATGCAAGATTTATTAGTGTACTTACTTTCCCTATCTAATAATGTTTTCCAGTATTTTTACTAATTTTCTTCACAAAAAGTTTTAAAAGGAGTTAGATAAAAAGGCTTAACAGAGCATTTTTAGGATTCATTCAAATATGAAAATGTACATATATTTCAAATCTTTATAAAGATTTTCAAAGATAAACAAAATGGAATCTGGATTCACCATGAAGTCATCCACACTTGAAATTTTAGACTGCAAGAAGAATTTTCTCAATTTAAGTACCTTATTGTCGATCTCCTTTTTCTTCTGTATGTTTGACCTTGTATGAAATTCAGTGGATTATCATGGACTTTTCTAATGATTTCTGGTGTACAGTAGGACTACAGTATTTTTGATAAGTTAAAAGAGTCTTAGCACTTAAAGGGGTTTTTAGAATTAGAAAAACATGACTGCATTTTATTAGACTTATCACAAAACCATGAGTGCATCTGCCAAAATCATATGGATTTTCCTGGGAAATATAATTTGCATCAAAGTTATTTTTTACCATTTGATTGTCGCTAATTATGTTCTGGAGTCTCTGTTAATATACGGTACTCTTGCCTGCTCAAAGTACAATAAACATAATATGTAAAATACAAAAAAATACTCCCCTCACTGCTCACCTGTTTCGTTCCTCTGGTTCCCACTGTCCGGTCTTCACAGCAGCCTATTCTTTTCCATGTCACAAGCAGAATCTCCAAACCTATTAAAACCAGGCTTAATTTCTGGCCACAGCTAGCCTAGAGAAGAAGGGACACGGTAGGTCCTCTTCTTTTCACCTTAGCATCTTCAACCAGTTCTCTCTAGGCAGTGATTTTGGCCATGATCAGGCCTCAGAAGTAACTGAGTGTAACATGCCAATAACATCATGATGTGCGATGCTCAGTGACCTCTTGAAGCCTGGACATAGCCTGAAGTCCTGACCTTAAGTGAACAAACCAGGAGATGTGTTTTGCAGCAAGGAAAAGAAGAGTTGTCTCTTAGAAATTGGATGCTGGGTAGGGGAGGGCCAGATAAGTGAACAGTGAGCATAGTTTTTTCTAAACTTTTGTAGGCCATCAATCGTTCAGCAACATGGCAACCACGGTAAGGAAATTTGCCAAAATTTGTATTCTCAGAAATACATACATTTTTTTCTATATTTCAGTACAATACAATTCTGCTCAAATAAATTAAATTTTCTCTATTTAGCCCAAGATCCATTCATAATCATGGATTGAGTGTATTATTGCAACTCAGCTCAATCGAAGAAAATTAATTTGAACTGCAGTACCACATAGTCAGGGTGGGCACTGTTTCTGAGAGATGAACAATCTATTACAGACTGATCATTGTGAATAGTTTACTTCAGTCTACTTGTGTAAGCCATCTATTAAATTACTACTGATTGGTAAATGTTTAGCAATCAATGGCCATTTAGTACTCCTTATTAGTGTTGAGTAGTGTTGAGCATTCCGATGCTGCAAGTATCGGGTATCGGCCGATACTTGCTGTATCGGAATTCCCGATACCGAGATCCGATATTTTTGTAATATCGGATATCGGTATCGAAACAACATTAATGTAAAAAGGTGTAAAAGAAAGAATTAAAATAAAAAAAATCGCTATACTCACCTCTCCGACGCAGCCGGGACCTCAGCGAAGGAACCGGCAGCGTTGTTTGTTTAAAATTCGCGCTTTTACTTGCTTACGTGAATTCCCGGCTTCTGATTGGTCAGGGCGGCCATGTTGCCGGGACGCGGACCAATCACAGCAAGCCGTGACGAAATTACGTCACGGCTTGCTGTGATTGGTCCGCGTCCCGGCAACATGGCCGCCATTAACCAATCACAAGCCGTGACGTCACGGGAGGCTGGACACGCGCTTATTTTGAAAAGCGCGCGTGTCCAGCCTCCCGTGACGTCACGGCTTGTGATTGGTCACGGCGCCATATTGCCGGGATGCGGACCAATCACAGCAAGCCGTGACGAAATTACGTCACGGCTTGCTGTGATTGGTCCGCGTCCCAGGAACATGGCCGCCATTAACCAATCACAAGCCGTGACGTCACGGGAGGCTGGACACGCGCTTATTTTGAAAAGCGCGCGTGTCCAGCCTCCCGTGACGTCACGGCTTGTGATTGGTCACGGCGCCATATTGCCGGGATGCGGACCAATCACAGCAAGCCGTGACGAAATTACGTCACGGCTTGCTGTGATTGGTTAATGGCGGCCATGTTCCTGGGACGCGGACCAATCACAGCAAGCCGTGACGTAATTTCGTCACGGCTTGCTGTGATTGGTCCGCATCCCGGCAATATGGCGCCGTGACCAATCACAACGCCGGAACGTAATTTTAAAATCCTGAAGGACCTGAAATTACGTCACGGCTTGCTGTGATTGGTTGCGTCGCGGTCACATGGGCGACGCGACCAATCACAAGCCGTGACGTCACGGGAGGCTGGACACGCGCTTATTTTGAAAAGCGCGCGTGTCCAGCCTCCCGTGACGTCACGGCTTGTGATTGGTCACGGCGCCATATTGCCGGGACGCGGACCAATCACAGCAAGCCGTGACATAATTTCGTCACGGCTTGCTGTGATTGGTCCGAGTCCCGGCAACATGGCCGCCCTGACCAATCAGAAGCCGGGAATTCACGTAAGCAAGTAAAAGCGCGAATTTTAAAGAAACAACGCTGCCGCTTACAATCGCCGAGGTCCCGGCTGCGTCGGACAGGTGAGTATAGCGATATTTTTTATTTTAATTCTTTATTTTATACATTAATATGGTTCCCAGGGCCTGAAGGAGAGTTTCCTCTCCTTCAGACCCTGGGAACCATCAGGAATACCGTCCGATACCTGAGTCCCATTGACTTGTATTGGTATCGGGTATCGGTATCGGATTGGATCCGATATTTTGCCGGTATCGGCCGATACTTTCCGATACCGATACTTTCAAGTATCGGACGGTATCGCTCAACACTAGTGTTGAGCATTCCGATACCGCAAGTATCGGGTATCGGCCGATACTTGCGGTATCGGAATTCCGATACCGAGTTCCGATACTTTTGTGATATCGGGAATCGGTATCGGAACCATATTCATGTGTAAAATAAAGAATTAAAATAAAAAATATGGATATACTCACCTCTCCGGCGGCCCCTGGATCTTACTGCTGTAACCGGCAGCCTCCGTTCCTAAGAATGAGCGCATGAAGGGCCTTCGAAGATGTCGCGGCTTCTGATTGGTCGCGTGAGCGCTCATGTGACCGCTCCCGCGACCAATCACAAGCCGCGACGTCATCGCAGGTCCTTCACACCCTCATTCTTAGGAACGGAGTCCAGGGGCTGCCGGAGAGGTGAGTATATCCATATTTTTTATTTTAATTCTTTATTTTACACATGAATATGGATCGCAGGGCCTGAAGGAGAGTTTCCTCTCCTTCAGACACTGGGAACCATTCCGATACTTTGCGTCCCATTGAAATGCATTGGTATCGGGTATCAGTATCGGCGAGATCCGATATTTTGCCGGTATCGGCCGATACTATCCGATACCGATACCAATGCATATCGGAAGGTATCGCTCAACACTACTCCTTATTGGTTCATGCAATCCCTTAATGAAACCTGCCAAGAGACTCGGATTATTTCCTACCTTGCCTGGCTTGAATGATAACTCTACAAATATGAAAATAAGATGAAAACTGCCATTCACAATGAGCTGGGAGGGGAGAAGGCAAAGGCAGCTACTCAGTGGACTATTTTTTCCTTGACTGACTAATTCTTTTAACTTGTGTTTTCTCTGAAACACCACAGCCTTTAAAAATAATATATTCATATGATTGTAATCATGGAGCCTGTAGTTTAGGCACAATAAATCTGATTGACTTCTTTCCAGAAAAATGTATCAGAAGTGTCAAAATGGCATATAAAAGTCAAGTAAATGCGTAAGTTTACTATTCATCAGATGAAAATCTAGCAGAAATCAGAAAAAAGCAAGAATTGCTCAACATCATACACCATTTATTATTTTTACAAAACCTTGTAAAAGCCATAAGAAAATGTAAATTGTCCAATATTTCTAGCAGTTTGCACCAAATATCTGATTCTATGTGTGTCCATTTACATTTTCAACAACTTGTGCCATTTTTACTATTGCATAAAATTATACATTTATTCCCCAATATCTCATACTATGTAAAATATGGCTGCTTTTCTTCACTGCACTTGCTCATAGGTTGTGAGAACACACAAAGTAAATCTTGCAACCTATTAGTATAAGGTAATGCCAGAGTAAGGCCTTAATGAACCTGCAATGCTATCATAACTATTCAATGTTGTAACATGTATTCCAACAGTTTCAATGTGACTCTTATTCTACTACGTTGATACAGTAACAACAAATGGATACATTAATAGCCTAAAGAAGGTATTTGTGTAAATTCTACTAATTCTGCCAAAAAAAAGTTTAATAATGACAATTATATTAGCAATAACTAACAAAAAAGAAAATGATGTTCTAATGAGAATATCTTTAGAATTTAAACACCATTCCAAATAAGGTTGCAAATTTTAAATTCTACTGGTAGAATTTCAGCTTTAGAATAGACATTTAATAAAAATAAAATGGACAAGTGTATTTCAATGTCAGACAAATATAGTAGTGTACAGATTTAGTGCAGGTAGAAATGTGTTCAAGTTTTGTAATATGCATGCACATTATAAATTATTACTGTCATTGAGGATCTGTCTAGTCTTAAGCCTTTATACTTCCAATAAATTGGTATTTTATTCCATAACTGGAAATAAAACTTAAAGTAAGATATGATTTGATTTCAGATCATTTCCCACTGTTAATTTTAATAGGCCACAGAGAAGGTAATTAATACTAATTTGCCTCTGCTAAACTAATTTAAATGATATCTGAAATAATGACCTCTAAATGTAACAAAAATATTGTGATGTTAAGTAGATAGAAGTTTTAGAATTTAATAACACAGAATACTATTCTGCTTAATGCTGAGATAATTTAACTTAAAGCTAAATTAACATTAATTTGCATTTATAGTAAAATACAATAAATTTTACAAAAAAATTATTGTCAATTTGCATGGTTATACATGTAAGAGTTGACATCTTCAGGAAAAATTCTTTATTGGTCTATGAATAGGTATGAGCTGACTGGTGGAAGATCAGATTCTGGTACCGGCCCAAATTTTTGTCTAAAGTTCGGTTCGGGTAGCAGAACTGTCCCCGAACTTGAAACTGGAAACAAACTCCATTTAAATCAATGGGGATCTGAACTTTGGAGCTGTAAAATCTCTCCCTCCTTCCTGCACTCCCAAACTGTAAAACCGACTTCCAGGAGAAGTCCGTGTTTGGAGTTCAGCACAGGACACATAGTGTCTGGTACGAACCCAAACTTTACAGTTCGGGAACGCTCCTCTCTAGTCAATTAGAAAGTAGATTTATCTGCAAAATGCTAGGATATTTATTTTTCAATGAATAAGGACCGTGCATAGTCTGTGAGAGGTAATCTGAATAAATAAATCTTGGATTTATGTTGGCTCTGTGCAGTTTAATACTTGTATTACCCCACGGCATTAAACACCAGAGGTGATGTAGAAAAGCAGAAAATAACATAGTAACATAGTAACATAGTTAGTAAGGCCGAAAAAAGACATTTGTCCATCCAGTTCAGCCTATATTCCTATATTCCATCATAATAAATCCCCAGATCTACATCCTTCTACAGAACCTAATAATTGTATGATACAATATTGTTCTGCTCCAGGAAGACATCCAGGCCTCTCTTGAACCCCTCGACTGAGTTCGCCATCACCACCTCCTCAGGCAAGCAATTCCAGATTCTCACTGCCCTAACAGTAAAGAATCCTGTTCTATGTTGGTGGAAAAACCTTCTCTCCTCCAGACGCAAAGAATGCCCCCTTGTGCCCGTCACCTTCCTTGGTATAAACAGATCCTCAGCGAGATATTTGTATTGTCCCCTTATATACTTATACATGGTTATTAGATCGCCCCTCAGTCGTCTTTTTTCTAGACTAAATAATCCTAATTTCGCTAATCTATCTGGGTATTGTAGTTCTCCCATCCCCTTTATTAACTTTGTTGCCCTCCTTTGTACTCTCTCTAGTTCCATTATATCCTTCCTGAGCACCGGTGCCCAAAACTGGACACAGTACTCCATGTGCGGTCTAACTAGGGATTTGTACAGAGGCAGTATAATGCTCTCATCATGTGTATCCAGACCTCTTTTAATGCACCCCATGATCCTGTTTGCCTTGGCAGCTGCTGCCTGGCACTGTCTGCTCCAGGTAAGTTTATCATTAACTAGGATCCCCAAGTCCTTCTCCCTGTCAGATTTACCCAGTGGTTTCCCGTTCAGTGTGTAATGGTGATATTGATTCCTTCTTCCCATGTGTATAACCTTACATTTATCATTGTTAAACCTCATCTGCCACCTTTCAGCCCAAGTTTCCAACTTATCCAGATCCATCTGTAGCAGAATACTATCTTCTCTTGTATTAACTGCTTTACACAGTTTTGTATCATCTGCAAATATCAATATTTTACTGTGTAAACCTTCTACCAGATCATTAATGAATATGTTGAAGAGAACAGGTCCCAATACCGACCCCTGCGGTACCCCACTGGTCACAGCGACCCAGTTAGAGACTATACCATTTATAACCACCCTCTGCTTTCTATCACTAAGCCAGTTACTAACCCATTTACACACATTTTCCCCCAGACCAAGCATTCTCATTTTGTGTACCAACCTCTTGTGCGGCACGGTATCAAACGCTTTGGAAAAATCGAGATATACCATGTCCAATGACTCACCGTGGTCTAGCCTATAGCTTACCTCTTCATAAAAACTGATTAGATTGGTTTGACATGAGCGATTTCTCATAAACCCATGCTGATATGGAGTTAAACAGTTATTCTCATTGAGATAATCCAGAATAACATCCTTCAGAAACCCTTCAAATATTTTACCAACAATAGAGGTTAGACTTACTGGCCTATAATTTCCAGGTTCACTTTTAGAGCCCTTTTTGAATATTGGCACCACATTTGCTATGCGCCAGGCCTGCGGAACAGACCCCGTCGCTATAGAGTCCCTAAAAATAAGAAATAATGGTTTATCTATTACATTACTTAGTTCTCTTAGTACTCGTGGGTGTATGCCATCCGGACCCGGAGATTTATCTATTTTAATCTTATTTAGCCGGTTTCGCACCTCTTCTTGGGTTAGATTGGTGACCCTTAATATAGGGTTTTCATTGTTTCTTGGGATTTCACCTAGCATTTCATTTTCCACCGTGAATACCGTGGAGAAGAAGGTGTTTAATATGTTAGCCTTTTCCTCGTCATCTACAACCATTCTTTCCTCACTATTTTTTAAGGGGCCTACATTTTCAGTTTTTATTCTTTTACTATTGATATAGTTGAAGAACAGTTTGGGATTAGTTTTACTCTCCTTAGCAATGTGCTTCTCTGTTTCCTTTTTGGCAGCTTTAATTAGTTTTTTAGATAAAGTATTTTTATCACTATAGTTTTTTAGAGCTTCAATGGTGCCATCCTGCTTTAGTAGTGCAAATGCTTTCTTTTTACTGTTAATTGCCTGTCTTACTTCTTTGTTTAGCCACATTGGGTTTTTCCTATTTCTAGTCCTTTTATTCCCACAAGGTATAAACCGCTTAGAGTGCCTATTTAGGATGTTCTTAAACATTTTCCATTTATTATCTGTATTCTTATTTCTGAGGATATTGTCCCAGTCTACCAGATTAAGGGCATCTCTAAGCTGGTCAAACTTTGCCTTCCTAAAGTTCAGTGTTTTTGTGACTCCCTGACAAGTCCCCCTAGTGAAAGACAGGTGAAACTGTACAATATTGTGGTCGCTATTTCCTAGATGCCCGAACACCTGCAGATTTGTTATTCTGTCAGGTCTATTAGATAGTATTAGGTCTAAAAGTGCTGCTCCTCTGGTTGGATTCTGCACCAATTGTGAAAGATAATTTTTCTTGGTTATTAGCAGAAACCTGTTGCCTTTATGAGTTTCACAGGTTTCTGTTTCCCAGTTAATATCTGGGTAGTTAAAGTCCCCCATAACCAGGACCTCATTATGTGTTGCAGCTTCATCTATCTGCTTTAGAAGTAGACTTTCCATGATTTCTGTTATATTTGGGGGTTTGTAACAGACCCCAATGAGAATTTTGTTACCATTTTTCCCTCCATGAATTTCGACCCATATGGACTCGACATCCTCATTCCCTTCGCTAATATCCTCCCTTAAAGTGGACTTTAGACAAGACTTTACATAGAGACAAACCCCTCCTCCTCTCATGGCATTTCTGTAGGACACAGAAAGATCCCTTGTATGTATAAAACACTGGCCAATGCTTACTAGCAATAAACAGGAAATATTTTATATGTTGTACAGTTTCACACAGTAGCACTATATATCTCTATTTCCTTATCTCTATCTCATTTATCTGTTCTAGATGTTAGTGAATCATCTGAAATTCATTTTGGGCATGTTCTCTGATAGCTAGCAGAATAGATTTGGTCTAAATTGAATCTGACCCAAAAAGATATTTGCTATGTCATGACTAGAGATGAGCGAACCTTTTAAGGTTCCTCTTGGTTAGGATGGTTGAACTTCTTGATGTTCGCCGAAAGTATAACACCTTCAGGGGGCCAAAAGCTGCCCAAACAGCTCAAATTAGGGGCAGACACCAGGAAAAGTGTCAGAAGTGATCTAAAGTACAAATAGTATAATTGCACAGCATGGATGCATGGGACAGGGCATAAGAAAGGGCTTGGACCAACATTTCTAGATTAATCATTGATCAGTAACAGGTGGATAAGTGACATGTGTAGGCCTGGTGCTCTGAGAGCTTGCCAAATTCAGGCAGCAGACATGACGGACACCCAACTTGGAGTCCAAACATTTCCAAAACGTTAGGGTCATACAACAGGAAAAGTGGCATCAACTGACCAACAGTAGACATTTTGTAATGGTGCAGGAGTCAGGCATGGGCCATGCATGAGACAGGGTCTGGGCCAGCATTTACAGCTTTGAATTTAAGTTAAAATTAAAAGGTGGGTGAGGGACCGGTCTGCTGTGCTAGGAGCCCTAATACCTCATGCAACAGCTCAAACTGCTTTTCTGCTCAGCCAAATTCAGGTGGCACAAATTTCAGCTTCATAGACTATTGTTAGAAATATTTAAGGATAGTAACACAGGTAGTTGACTGAAAGTAAGTGCAGGTCTGCTGGTCAGGAAGCCCCACTGCTACAGGCAAACACATGAAGGAGACTCAACTTGGAGTCCTAACATTTCCAAAAAGTTAGTCAGACACCAAGAAAAGTGGCATCAATTGACCCTCAGTAGAAATTTTTATAATGGCACAGCAGTCAGGCATGGGCCATGCATGAGACAGGGTATAGATCTGCATTTATAGCTTTGAATTTAAGTTAAAATTAAAAGGGTGAGGGACCAGTGTAGGCCCATGGTGCTGGAATCCCTGCCAAACACACATGAAGGAGACACAACTTGGAATCAAAACATTTCCAAAAATTAGGGGCAGACACCAGGAAAAGTGGCATGAATTGACTCACAGTAGAAATGGATGGATGAGACAGGGCCTGGTCCAGCATTTCTAGATTACTAAATTGATCAATAAGAGGTGGATGAGTGTAAGATGTGGGCTTGGTACTCTGAGACCCCTTCCACTACAGGCAACCTACCAGATGGAGACACAACTTGGAGTCTCCACATTTCAAAAAAATATTGGCACACACCAATAAAGTGGTATCAATTTTCCCAGAGTAGAAATAGTATAATGAGACTCTGACACCACTTTCATTATAGGCAACCCACCAGATGGAGACCCCACTTGAAGTCTCCACATTTCAAAAAATGATCTACAAAATGTACCACTTTGTGGCTACCAAAGAAAGGGAGTCAAGCAGCCTATACAGTAATAGAAGTTGTCAGTTGTCTTTGAATAGGATGAGTCGGAGTTTGTTCAGTAGAGCTTTCAGTAACATTACCACCTACCCCAAGTACTCCTTGAACACCAAGCCCATTCCCCTTTCCACCATGACCTCGTTTTTTCCCAGTCATGTACCCTTCACCTCTTTTAACCAGCTGTTTCAGAGCCCTAGGCCCAGTCCTGTCAGTCACCTGTCAGTAAATTAACAATCAGTATTTAGTTACTGAAATAGTGTGGCTGAACCACAGAATTAGCACAAATGATTTATATGCTGAATTGTGGACAAGTAGCTGGACCACACATTTAGCACAATGGATTTAGATGCTGCAATATGGACTGGTGTCTGGACCACACAGTTAGCACAAAGGATTTAGATGCTGAAATGTGGACTGGTGGCTGGACCACACAAATAGCACACAGGATTTATATGCTGAAGTGGCAATTTGTGGATGCACCACAGAATTAGCACTCCAGATTTATATGTTGGAAGGTCTATTTGACACAGGACCCTATCTGTCTGAACTAGCTGAGAATAAATTACCTCACTAACTATCTGACTAATTGCAGCAGCAGCAAACTCACTACACTGTTACAGTCTCAAAATGGTGCCGAAGCCATATGTCCATTTTACATATGGAGAGGGACATGTGACGTTGGCAACCAAATACAGAAGTCCTTGTGGATGGTTTCTGCACTCTGATTGGCTGCCGGAATCTCCACACATTAAGGTAATAAAAAAAAAAAAAAAGATTAACCGTCTGCCTCTCCTCTGACTTCCCTACAGCCCCTAACCTCATCAAACACGTTCCCCTGCTTATCTTACTGCTCCACTATCCTAGCCAAAGTACTAACAAAAGCATTAGTGGAAATCCAATGATTTACTGAAACTTGGCCAAATTTTGCCGATTTTTAAGAAAATGCTCGAGAATCATAACACGAATCTGAATGTGCAATGTTTGTGCCGTATTTGAGAATAGCAAACATTCTCCGAACAAGTGCGCTCATCTCTAATCCTGACTACTGATAAGCGAGTATACTCGTTGCTCGGGTGGTCTCAGAGTATTTGTGAGTGCTCAGAGATTTAGTTTTTCTTGATGCAGCTGCATGAGTTGCGGCTGCTAGACAGCTTGAATACATGTGGGGATTCCCTAGCAACCACGCTACCCCCACATGTACTCAAGCTGGTTAGCAGCCCTTAATCAAGCAGCTGCCTCGACAAAAACTAAATCTCTGAGCACTCATAAATACTCAGAGACCACCCGAGCATGTTCGGGACAACCCGAGCAACGAGTATACTCACTCAGCACTAATCCTGACATCTCTTCATACCCTAAAGTGTAATAAACAGAGAACAGAGAAGGAGTAAAATATATAAAATAGTATACTTCTCTGTATTAGGTAAACAACTTCACCCATCTTTCAGCTGCTATTACCCATCTGGTCATTTGCTAGCTTCATATCAGTGTTTGGATCGATCTTTTCTCTATAGTCTGGGTTGGTAGGACAGGTAAGAGGTTATTATTTTTTAACACTTTTCAAACCTTATTAAAAATACAGCAAAATGGAGGATGACAGGCCATACTTTTGCCAGGTTTGTGAGAATTAAATCCGAACAATGTCTAATCTGTATCTTAATACATTAATTTATCCTTGGCTAATAGTATATTTCATAGCCATGTCTAGTTTTGAACGTATTCTTAATGATTTGCTAATTCAGACAAAAAAAAGAGCTGTAGATTCCTAAGTTTATTCGTAAATGTTTTGTCCTACAAGTGATGAGAACTAGTAATTGTTATAATGGCAATTATACACTGCTCAAAAAAATAAAGGGAACACTAAAATCCCACATCCTAAATATCACTGAATGAAATATTTCAGTTGTAAGTCTTTAATCATTACATAGTGGAATGTGTTGAGAACAATAAAACCTAAAAATTATCAACCCAAATCACAACTAATATCCCATGGAGGTCTGGAGTTGGAATGATGCTCAAACTCAAAGTGGAAAATGAAGTTACAGGTTGATCCAACTTCAGTGGAAATGCCTCAAGACAAGGAAATGATACTCAGTAGTGTGTGGCCTCCACCCTGCCTGTATGACCTCCCTACAATGACAGGGCATGTTCCTGATGAGGCAGCGGATGGTTTCCTGAGGAGTCTGCTCCCAGACCTGGACTAAAGTATCCGCCAACTCCTGGACAGTCTGTTGAGCAATGTGACATTGGTGGATGGTGCAAGACATGATGCCCAGATGTGTTCAGTTGGATTAAGGTCTGGGGAATGGGCGGGCCAATCCATAGCTTCAATGCCTTCATCTTGCAGGAACTGGTTACACACTCCAGCCACATGAGGTCTGGCCTTTGTCCTGAATTAGGAGGAACTCAGGGCCAACTACACCAGCATATGGTCTCAAAAGGGGTCTGAGGATCTTATCTCGGTACCTAATGACAGTCAGGCTACCTCTGGCGAGCACATGGAGGGCTGTGCAACCCTCCAAAGAAATGCCACCCCACACCATTACTGACCCACTGCCAAACATCATGCTGAAGGATGTTGCAGGCAGCAGATCACTCTCCATTGCATCTCCAGACTCTGTCACATTTGTCACATGTGCTCAGTGTGAACCTGCTTTCATCTGTGAAGAGCACAGGGCGCCAGTGAAGAATTTGCCAATCCTGGTGTTATGTGGCAAATGCCAAGCATCCTGTACAGTGTTGGGTTGTGAGCACAACCCCCATCTGTGGACATCGGGCACTCAGACCATCTCATGAAGTCAGTTTCTAACCATTTGTGCAGACACATGCACCTTTGTGGCCTGCTGGAGGTCATTTTGCAGGGCTCTGGCAGTGCTCCTCCTGTTCCTTCTTGCACAAAGGCTGAGGTAGCAGTCCTGCTGCTGGGTTGTGGCCCTCCTTTGGCCCCCTCCATGTCTCCTCGTGCACTAGCCTGTCTCCTGGTTGTGCCTCTAGCCTCTGGACACTCCGCTGACAGACACAGCAAACCTTCTTGCCACAGATCACATTGATGTGCCTTCCTGGATGAGCTGCACTACCTGAGCCACTTGTGTGGGTTGTAGAGTCCGTCTCATGCTACCATGAGTGTGAAAGCACAACCAACATTCAAAAGTGACCAAAACATTAGCCAGAAAGCATTTGTATTGAGATGTGGTATGTGGTCCCCACCTGCAGAACCACTCCTTTATTGAGTGTGTATTGATAACTGCCAATAATTTCCATCTGTTGTCTATTCTACACTGTGTTCCAAATTATTATGCAAATAATATTTCCTCATATTTTCTCTAAATTACCTATCTGAATTGCAGTCATTGTTATTTTCCAGTCATCTACTATTCTAGTATAATTGCAATGTTTTGGAACAAACTGCCTATGAAAACAGTATCTTTTAAAAAAAAATAAACACTCAAAATGCATGTTCCAAATTATTATGCACAGCAGAGTTTTCAACCATTTTTTTTATTTTGATCAAAAAAATGGTCAATTGTGAAGTTATAAGCATTATCCGCGTATTACAAAATGAAATCAAACAGTTTCCAAGTGAAAACTTTATTCTAGGTGATGTTACATTTGCACATAGGACCCCTTGTTCGAAAGAAGCTTCTGGACTCTCTCGTCCATTGAATTTGTCAGTTTTTGGATGGTTTCTGCTTCAATTGTTTTGCATGTGGACAGAATACCCTCCCAGAGCTGTTGCTTAGATGTGAACTGCCTCCCGCCATCATAGACACTCCTTTTGATGATGCTCCAGAGGTTCTCAATGGGGTTGAGGTCAGGGGAAGATGGTGGCCACACCATAAGTTTGTCCTCTTTTATGCCCATAGCAGCCAGTAATGCAGATGTGTTTTTTGCAGCATGAGGCGATGCATTTTCATGTATAAAAATGATCTTGCTGCGGAAAGCACGGTTCTTCCTCTTGAACCATGGCAGGAAGTGTCGTTTTCGAAACTCCACATAGATTATGGAGTTCATCTTTACCCCTTCAGGGATCATAAAGGGGCTGACAATCTCTCTCCCCATGATTCCAGCCCAAAACATTACTCCACCTCCTCCTTGTGGGTGCCTTAGCCGTGTTTTCATGGGGTGTCCATCAACCAGCCATCCTCCACTCCATCCATCTGGACCATCGAGCATTGCATGACACTCATCGGTGAACAAAACAGTTTGGAAGTCAGTCTTCATGCATCATTTGGCCCACTGGAGCTGTTTCTGCTTGTGTGCAGTGGATAGAGGTGGTCGACAGGATGGCTTACGCACAGCTGCAAACCTTTGAAGGACCCTGCATCTTGTTGTTCTGGGGATGTTGGAGGCACCAGCAGCTTCAAAAACTTGTCTGCTGCTATGACAAGGCATTTTTGCAGCTGCTCTTTTAACCTTACGCAATTGCCTGTTGGAAAGAGTCCTCAATTTTTCCTTATCAGCACACACACGTGTGTGTTGGGAATCAGCTACATACTTCTTGATTGTGCGATGATCACGATGAAGTGTCTTGGCAATGTTGATTGTAGTCATGCCTTGACCTAAATACTCCACAATTTGTTGCTTCTCAGCAGTCGACACATCCTTTTTCTTTCCCATTTTGGCAAAAAATGTAGGCTGCTTAATAATGTGGAACAGCCTTCTTAAGTAGTCTTGCCTTTATTTGGACACACCTGCCAAACTAATTTGCATAGGTATCTGCAATTGCTTTCAGTGATATAAAGAGCCCTGACACACATCACCATCAATCAGTTTAAATGACAAACAAAAAAATTCTAACCTTATCACTCCTAAACTCTTTGTGCATAATAATTTGGAACACAGTGTATTTGCACAAAAGCATGTGAAATTGATTGTCAAAGAGTGTTGATTCCTAAGTGGACAGTTTGATTTCACAGAAGTTAGATTTACTTGGAGATATATTCTGTTGTTTAAGTGTTCCCTTTATTTTTTTGAGCAGTGTATAATGTCCTAAAATGGTCACTTAGTTACTCTAATGCAGATTCACCTTTCTACACCATTTATGAGGAAAGACACATTGTCAGGGCTTGTCCAGCTTTGAATACATTTTTTTACTATTTAAAAGCATGAAATTGGGTCTAAAATCATTTTTGCAATTTGGTTTCATGAAAAATTTTGCAAAGTTTGCCTTCTATAGCCTCTGTATTACACTGTCTATGGCTGGCAGCAGAATGAGATACCGGGGTCGGACACAATATTTGTATTTTAACTGTTGTGATGAGGACATGATTTTGTTTCACTTACATTATATAAGTATGACAAGTTCTTATCATGGAATTGTTAGCACAGCTTTTCTCACAGACTGCACAGTTGACCAGTATATAAAGTGGCTACTTGTGCAGGAGCATGTGACCAGACCTGTCCAATAAACTTCTCCACTAGAAAAACAGTTTTCTCATGTGAGGTCTCCAATTGGACAAGACTGATGGACAGATCTAGTCACATGCTCCATCAGCAGCCATTTTGAGTGCCACAAAACAATGTCACCAACAAATCTGTTAAAATAAAGATAATGTGAAGTCTCTCAATATGTTCAAAAGATAAAAGAGAGTGTGTTAGGAGTCGAGTTTCCTCTGCTGCACAGGGGGAATCTCGATCCGTGTCTGCTGCGGTCTCCCATTCTCCATCGGCCGCAGTGGAGCCTGCTCAGCGGAGACATCGGTCCCAGCGTCTCACTGAGTCTGATTCAGTGCAAAGGGTTTTTGCTGCCTCTCCAGGCTCTGCTATTGTACCCTGCACTGATCTACGGTGAACAGGCTTTTCTGGGACTAAGTCCTGCTTTGCACACAATGAGTATGCCCAGGGTAAGATCTCTCAGTGGAGATCAAGGGTCACATGTTCAGGTACTGCAGCCAAATCTATTGGTCTTTCTACGAAGGTCCTGTAGGTACGCAGGCTCTGTAGCAGTCTCTCATTGGTCCTCTTTTGGAAGGTCCTGTACGTGCTGCAGCTATTTAAGGCTCGCATGGCCGCACGGCCATGCGCTAGTATCTTCTAAAGTTACATGCTTTGCGCCACTGTGGTCATATGTGTGAATGTGTTCAGGGACCCAGCTGAAATAAGCCCCTAGAATGCTGGCACCTCCGGCGAGGAGATTGTGTATGAGAGTATTCAGGGACCCGGCTGAAATAAGCCGCTAGAATGCTGGCACCTCCGGCAAGGAGTGTTGTGTGCATGCATGACCACTGACTGCTCTCTTCTGGGTAGTTAACCTGTGTCTCTGTGAGAGTTAACAGGGCACAGAGCTTTGCTTTTTCGGCCGCTCTGTGAAGCTAACAGAGCTGGTTAATACCGCCATATTGTGCCGCTATTCACTTAGCGGCAGGATATTTCCTGCACGGTGGATCCCGGGTTGCGAACGCACC
The DNA here is from genome assembly GCF_051348905.1 of Ranitomeya variabilis. Lineage (NCBI taxonomy): Eukaryota > Metazoa > Chordata > Amphibia > Anura > Dendrobatidae > Ranitomeya > Ranitomeya variabilis. The sequence continues at coordinate 832,328,482 of NC_135233.1, forward strand.
AATCACATCAATAAATATATTTGGTGCATTCCGCAAACCCTAACAGAGTGTTATACTGATTAAAAAACACTAACTTGTTAACCTGTTAAAATGTTGATAACAATATTGGAAAATAAAATAAACAAATGTGTCCAGCCATGAATAGTGTAATACAGAAGCTGAAAAGAACTACACACACTATGGCGCTCGCCACAACAAGGGAAGAGGAAAGGGGGGGGTAGAGATGGTGACAGGATGAATGGGCGATCAATTAGGCACCCCTAGCTGCTGGAACCACACAGGATCTGTGCCTATCCTGGGAAAGAAATATGTGTACAAGATATCACAAAGTGGATATGGTGGACCGCGCTCAGGGGTATGTGCTCTGTGGTAATGGGCAGCGGAAGGCTTATGATAGTGTATAACAAATAGTACCTAGATCACTAATATGTACACAGACCTGCTGTGACTGCTGCAAGAATCTAATGACATAGAGGTGTATGCCTGTGACGGCTATACAAATGGTGCTTACCTAGCTGTGATTGCTGTAACACTCCAGCGTCCTAAGTAGACCCCGACCTGGCGTCCGCGGTAGGGTAAGGTGCGGCGTCCGTGGAGGGCGGGGGAAGTGAAGGAGGACTCTGCAGCTGACGCGGTACCTGGGAGCCCCGGCCGAAGGCGTCCCTGGTAACCGCGAGGAAAAAAGAGATGGCCGCTAGCGCCGGCTCGTAGGTGCCTGACGAAGAAGGCCGAGCACCTTCGAAACGCGTTGGTTAGTCTCCACCTTTTTGGCTCCAACGCCGCTCAGTACCTTAGTGACGTCACTTCTTAGGCACCTACGAGCCGGCGCTAGCGGCCATCTCTTTTTTCCTCGCGGTTACCAGGGACGCCTTCGGCCGGGGCTCCCAGGTACCGCGTCAGCTGCAGAGTCCTCCTTCACTTCCCCCGCCCTCCACGGACGCCGCACCTTACCCTACCGCGGACGCCAGGTCGGGGTCTACTTAGGACGCTGGAGTGTTACAGCAATCACAGCTAGGTAAGCACCATTTGTATAGCCGTCACAGGCATACACCTCTATGTCATTAGATTCTTGCAGCAGTCACAGCAGGTCTGTGTACATATTAGTGATCTAGGTACTATTCGTTATACACTATCATAAGCCTTCCGCTGCCCATTACCACAGAGCACATACCCCTGAGCGCGGTCCACCATATCCACTTTGTGATATCTTGTACACATAATACAGAAGCTATAGGAGGCACATTTTTAGTGAAACCCAATGGCAAAAATATTTTTTTTTAGCCCCAATTAGAAGCCTTTAACTAAGAAAAAGAATTGTCCACAAAGGTGGACAACCCCTGCACATATTCTGTTCTTATTTTGAGTCAACAGCAGCAGTAAACTCTGAGATTACTTCAGCCGCTTATAAAACTTAACTTCTTCTGACAAAGGTATTTTGTAGCTCAGTACAGATAATGATAAAAAAATGTGAAATCCTATTTACACTTGACTTTTGGATATTGGATTTTGTCTGATTTATAGGGTCATTCATCTATGAACAATATGTTAAAATACAGATGTAGAACAATATAGTAGAAAGGTTGCAAGTCAACAAGTCAAAATCTCCAGCAGTTCTGTGCTTTATTTTTAAGGTGCCTGCAAATACGACTTTGTAAGCCACATCCATTTTATTGTATTGTACATTGCACTGGATTTGTAGTATGAAAACCTACATAAAATTCTGACAAATAACTATTAATATAGCGGTAGCAAAAACTCTATTATCTGTAAACTGTTATGCTTTAGATAGACTGTATTAAATAGTGAAGGACAAATTGCATGATTGTCTGTAGAACTTTAAGATTACATAGAAAATTTTGAGAAAAAATGAGAGGCATAAAAGTTATGAAGGTAAGAAGAGATGTCAAAAGGGCAGGAAAGAGAAGAATATCATGAGATTGTATTTTGTCTTAAACAAAGATTTTATGTTGATCCCAAGGTTATTTTTTCAATATTCATGCACTGTATAGCAAGTTAACCTAAAAGACTTAAATTAAAAACTGTTTAACATAAAAAAGAGAGAAAGAAAAGAAGGAAACTTTGATTGTATCTGGGAACAGTGGATAAATGTGCTAAGACTGCCCTCAAGTATTCTTCTAGACTGGTATATTTGCTTTACGGAGGCAATCTATGTCTGCTAGATACTATATATTTCAGACTATAAGATGCACTAAACCATAAGACACACCAAGGTTATAGAGGAGGAAATTAGGCAAAAAAATTAAGCAAAAAATTTGGTCAATTCTGTACTTAATATCCCCTGTTCTGGTATATATGGTCCCCTCATCCCCATCCTGATACACATGGTCCCCTCATCCCTATCCTGGTATGCATGCCCCCTCATCCCTATTCTGGTATGCACGGCCCTCTCATCCCTATCCTGGTATACATGGCCCCATTCCTATCCTGGTTGTCAGGGTGCCATCTTGTCCTAGTATACATGCTACTGAAGAGCAGTGAATACTCACTGCTATCTGTGTGCACAGTCCCAGTGTGCAAAGCAGTAGTATTCCAGCAGCTGCCCTGCATGCACGTCCCTGCCATGCGCTGCTTACAAGCATAAAGCAGCTGATGGCATCAGAACAAGATGCTGCGAGGGAGCACCGGGAAGATAAGTGTAATGATTTTTTTAATGTGTCTGATGGGGCCATGCATACCAGGATAGTGGAGGGGAAAAATCATAAGGATGGGGCCATGCATACCAGGACCAGGGTTTGGGGCCAATCATACCAAGATTTTATTAAAGAGAACATTGCCCTCCACATCCATGGGCATAGAATGCAGTGAAAATTAATTTCTCTTTAGCAGCGGGCACAGGAGATAGCTGCAGCCACCAGCTTCAGCCTCCTGTGACCAGCTGCTCCACCGATGCCGCTCCCACACCTACTCACCACAGCCAGAGACAGTATTTCCGGACTATAAGACACCCCCCCATTTTTCTCCACATTTTTGGAGAAAAAAAGTACATCTTTTAGTCCAAAAAATACGGTAATAATAATTTTTATTTTTATTGCAACATCTTATTCTGCTGCATGTTACTATTCAGATGGTACTTGTAGAAATAAGATAAGACATTGAATAGTAACACATAGTTCAATGCATACCAAGGGGAGTGAAGGCCCTACTCGCAAGCTTACAACCTATGAGGAATTAGGTTTAACACAATAGGGAAAAATAAAGTGCTTGTCAGCTAAGGTTCAGACATCACTGTAATAAAAATGGGCATTCAAATAACCATCCAGTGTCTGTACAAGTACAAATACAAAGTCCTACTGATTGAGTGGAAGAGAAAACAGGGGATAGTTAGATTAGTGAGGTGACAGGCTAGTCTAAAGAAATGTGTTTATAGGCCATGCTTTAAAACTGTGGATATTGGAATTTAACCGGATTGTCTGAGGTAATGCGTTACAGAAATCTGGGGCAGCTTGAAAAAAATACAAAAGATGTGAGTGGGAGGTTAAGATTATAGAGCATGTTAGTTTTAGGTCACTAGCAGAAAGTAGGACAGGTAAGGTGGCAGACAGAGAAGAGGGAAGAGATGTAGGGTGGTGCAGGACTGTGGAGGTCTTCATGTGTAAAAAATATAAGTTTATATTGGATTCTGTAGCAGATGGGCAACCAGTGCAAAGACTGACACATGATGGCAGCATTAGTGTAGCGGTTGGACAGAAACATGATCCTGGCTGCTGCATTCATGATAGATTGGAGAGTATAGTAAGAGGGAAACCCATTAATTAGAGAGTTGAAGTAGTATAGGCGAGAATGAATCAGAGCAACAGGAGAGTTTTCGCAGAGTCATGGATGATGAAAGGTCAAATTCTAGAGATGTTTTTGAGTTGCAGATGACATGAGTGAGTGATCGATTGGATAATAGGAGTGAAGGAAAGAGCTGTGTCAAATATAACTCCAAGACAGTGGTTATCCTGCTTGACAGTTATGATAGAACCATACACAGAAATTACTATTTCATGTTTAGGTAGGTTAGTAGAGGGAAAAACAGAAGGAGTTCAGTTTTTTGCAGATTCAGCTTTAGATAGAGGGAGGTGTTGATGTTAAAGACAGACAATCACTGCTATTTTCCAGTAATGTGGGAGTGATGTCTAGAGAAGTGTATAATTGGGTGTCATCATCATAGAGAAGGTACTAATTCAGCTGATGTTTATCCAGTGGGACAGTGTATAGAGAGAAGAGGAAAGAGTCTAGGCCTGAGCTCTGAGGAACCCTGACAGTAAGTAGAAGAGGAGGAAGAGCATAGCTGACAATTAATTTACTTAAGGAGTGGTCAGATAGGTAGGAGGAGAACCAGTAAAGAATGGTGTATTTGAGACCAATAGAGTGTAATATAGTGAGGAGGAGTTGGTGGTCCATAGGGCCAAACGATGCAGAGAGATACAGGAGAATCAGGGTTTAGTAATGGTCATTAGATTTAGTGAGTAAAATTAAATAAATTTATAACTTTAACCCCTTTCCGACCCATGACGCCACGTAGGCGTCATGAAAACCCGTGCCAATCCGACCCATGACGCCTATGTGGCGTCATGGAATGATCGCGTCCCTGCAGATCGGGTGAAAGGGTTAACTCCAATTTCACCCGATCTGCAGGGACAGGGGGAGTGGTAGTTCAGCCCAGGGGGGGTGGCTTCACCCCCCCGTGGCTACGATCGCTCTGATTGGCTGTTGAAAGTGAAACTGCCAATCAGAGCGATTTGTAATATTTCACCTAAAAAACTGGTGAAATATTACAATCCAGCCATGGCCGATGCTGCAATATCATCGGCCATGGCTGGAAACCCTGATGTGAGCCCACCCCACCCCACCGATCACCCCCCCAAGCCACCGATCTGTCCCATAGTCCCCTCCGTCCTGTGCTCCGCTCCCCCGTCCTCCTGTCAGCTCCCCCCGTGCTCCTATGCCACCCCCCTGTGCTCCGACGCCCCCCGTGCCCCGATCTCCCCCCCTTATACTTACCGAGGCTCCCGGTGCCCGTCCGTCTTCTCCATGGGCGCCGCCATCTTCCAAAATGGCGGGCGCATGCGCAGTACGCCCGCCAAATCTGCCGGCCGGCAGATTCGTTACAAGTACATTTTGATCGCTGTGATAGGTTCTATCACAGCGATCAAAATAAAAAAATAATAAATAACCCCCCCCCTTTATCACCCCCATAGGTAGGGACAATAATAAAAAAAAGAAAATATTTTTTTTTCTTTTTCCACTAGGGTTAGGGTTAGAACTAGGGTTAGAACTAGGGGTAGGGTTAGGGTTAGGGGTAGGGTTAGGGTTAGGGGTAGGGCATGTGCACACAGTGCGGATTTGGCTGCGGATCCGCAGCGGATTGGCCGCGGATGCGCAGCGGATTGGCCGCGGATATGCAGCGGATTGGCCGCTGCGAATTCGTAGCAGTTTTCCATGAGGTTTACAGTACCATGTAAATCTATGGAAAACCAAATCCGCTGTGCCCATGGTGCGGAAAATTCCGTGCGGAAACGCTGCGTTGTATTTTCCGCAGCATGTCAATTCTTTGTGCGAATTCCGCAGCGTTTTACACCTGTTCCTCAATAGGAATCCGCACAAAAAACCACTGGAAATCCGCTGTAAATCCGCAGGTAAAACGCAGTGCCTTTTACCTGCAGATTTTTCAAAAATCGTGCGGAAAAATCTCACACGAATCCGCAACGTGGGCACATAGCCTTAGGGTTAGGGTTGGAATTAGAGTTAGGGTTGGAGTTAGGGCTAGGGTTGGAAATAGGGTTAAGATTAGGCTTGTGGTTAGGGTTACGGATAGGGTTAGGGGTGTGTTGGGGTTACAGTTGTGGTTAGGGTTGGGGTTAGGGTTGGGATTAGGGTTGGGATTAGGGTTACGGCTGTGTTGGGGTTAGGGTTGTGGTTAGGGGTGTGTTGGGGTTAGGGTTGTGATTAGGGTTATGGCTACAGTTGGGATTAGGGTTAGGGGTGTGTTGGGGTTAGTGTTGAAGTTAGAATTGAGGGGTTTCCACTGTTTAGGCACATCAGGGGTCTACAAACGTAACATGGCGCCACCATTGATTCCAGCCAATCTTGCATTCAAAAAGTCAAATGGTGCTCCCTCCCTTCCAAGCCCTGACGTGCGCCCAAACAGTGGTTTACCCCCACATATGGGGTACCAGTGTACTCAGGACAAACTTGGCAATAACTTTTGGGGTCCAATTTCTCCTGTTACCCTTGCAAAAATAAAAAATTACTTGCTAAACCATAATTTTTGAGGAAAGAACAATTATTTTTTATTTTCACGGCTCTGCGTTATAAACTTCTGTGAAACACTTGGGGGTTGAAAGTGCTCAACACACATCTAGATAAGTTCCTTGGGGGGTATAGTTTCCAAAATGGGGTCACTTGTGGGGTGTTTCTACTGTTTAGGCACATCAGGGGCTCTGCAAATGCAACATGACGCCCGCAGACCATTCCATCAAAGTCTGCATTTCAAATGTCACTACTTCCCTTCCGAGCCCTGATGTGCGCCCAAACAGTGGTTTACCCCCACATATGGGGTACCAGCGTACTCAGGACAAACTGGGTAACAACTATTGGGGTCCAATTTCTCCTGTTACCCTTGCAAAAATAAAAAATTACTTGCTAAAACATAATTTTTGAGGAAAGAAAAATGATTTTTTATTTTCACGGCTCTGCGTTGTAAACTTCTGTGAAGCTCTTGGGGGTTGAACGTGCTCACCACACATCTAGATAAGTTCCTTGGAGGGTCTAGTTTCCAAAATGGGATCACTTGTGGGGGGTTTCTACTGTTTAGGCACATCAGGGGCTCTGCAAATGTAACATGATGCCCGCAGACCATTCCATCAAAGTCTGCATTCCAAAACGTCACTACTTCCCTTCCGAGCCCCGGCATGTGCCCAAACAGTGGTTTACCCCCACATATGGGGTATCAGCGTACTCAGGAGAAACTGGACAACAACTTTTGGTGTCAAATTTCTCCTGTTACCCTTGGGAAAATTAAAAAATTCTGGGCTAAAAAAATATTTTTGAGGAAAGGAAATACATTTATTATAATCACGGCTCTGCGTTATAAACTTCTGTGAAGCACTTGGGGGTTCAAAGTGCTCACCACACATCTAGATTAGTTCCTTGGGAGGTCTAGTTTCCAAAATGGGGTCACTTGTGGGGGAGCTCCAATGTTTAGGCACACAAGGGCTCTCCAAACGCGACATGGTGTCCGCTAATGATTGGAGCTAATTTTCCATTCAAAAAGCCAAATGGCGTGCCTTCCCTTCCGAGCCCTGCCGTGCACCCAAACAGTGGTTTACCCCCACATATGGGGCATCATCGTACTCAGGACAAACTGGACAACAACATTTGGGGTCCAATTTCTCCTATTACCCTTGGGAAAATAAAAAATTCCGGGCTAAAAATCATTTTTGAGGAAAGAAAAATATTTTTTTATTTTCACGGCTCTGCGTTATAAACTTCTGTGAAGCACTTGGGGGTTTTAAGTGCTCACTATGCTTCTAGATAAGTTCCTTGGGGGGTCTTGTTTCCAAAATGGGGTCACTTGTAGGGGAGCTCCAATGTTTAGGCACAGAGGGGCTCTCCAAACGCGACATGGTGTCCGCTAACGATTGGAGCTAATTTTCCATTCAAAAAGTCAAATGGCGCTCCTTCCCTTCCGAGCCTTACCATGTGCCCAAACAGTGGTTTACCCCCACATGTAAGGTATCGGTGTACTCAGGAGAAATTGTCCAACAAATTTTTGGATCCATTTTATCCTGTTGCCCATGTGAAAATGAAAAAATTGAGGCTAAAATAATTTTTTTGTGAAAAAAAAGTACTTTTTCATTTTTACGGATCAATTTGTGAAGCACCTGGGGGTTTAAAGTGCTCACTATGCTTCTAGATAAGTTCCTTGGGGGGTCTAGTTTCCAAAATGGGGTCACTTGTGGTGGAGCTCCAATGTTTAGGCACACAGGGGCTCTCCAAACGCGACATGGTGTCCGCTAAAGATTGGAGCTAATTTTCCATTCAAAAAGTCAAATGGCGCTCCTTCCCTTCCGAGCTTTGCCGTGCGCCCAAACAGTGGTTTAGCCCCACATGTGAGGTATCGGTGTACTCAGGAGAAATTGCCCAACAAATTTTAGCATCCATTTTATCCTGATGCCCATGTAAAAATTAAAAAAATTGAGGCTAAAATAAAATTTTTGTGAAAAAAAAGTACTTTTTCATTCTTATGGATCAATTTGTGAAGCACCTTGGGGTTCAAAGTGCTCAATATGCATCTAGATAACTTCCTTGGGTGGTCTAGTTTCCAAAATGGGGTCACTTGTGGGGGAGCTCCAATGTTTAGGCACACAGGGGCTCTCCAAACGCGACATGGTGTCCACTAAAGATTGGAGCTAATTTTCCATTCAAAAAGTCAAACGGCGCTCCTTCCCTTCCGAGCCCTGCCGTGCCCCCAAACAGTGGTTCCCCCCCACATATGAGGATTCAGCGTACTCAGGACAAATTGGCCAACAACTTTTGGGTTCCAGTTTCTCCTTTTACCCTTGGGAAAATAAAAAAAATGTTGCTAAAAGATCATTTTTGTGACTAAAAAGTTAAATGTTCATTTTTTCCTTCCATGTTGCTTCTGTTGCTGTGAAACAACTGAAGGGTTAATAAACTACTTGAATGTGGTTTTGAGCACCTTGAGGGGTGCAATTTTTAGAATGGTGTCACTTTTGGGTATTTTCAGCCATATAGATCCCTCAAAGTGACTTCAAATGTGAGGTGGTCCCTAAAAAAAATGGTTTTGTAAATTTTGTTGTAAAAATGAGAAATCGTTGGTCAAATTTTAACCCTTATAACTTCCTAGCAAAAAAAAAAATTGTTTCCAAAATTGTGCTGATGTAAAGTAGGTATTTGGGAAATTTTATTTATTAACTATTTTGTGTCACATAACTCTCTGGTTTAACAGAATAAAAATTCAAAATGTGAAAATTGCAAAATTTTCAAAATTTTCGCCAAATTTCCGTTTTTTTCACAAATAAACTCAGAAATTATCGACCTAAATTTACCACTAACATGATGCCCAATATGTCACGAAAAAACAATCTCAGAATCGCTAGGATCCGTTGAAGCGTTCCTGAGTTATTACCTCATAAAGGGACACTGGTCAGAATTGCAAAAAACGGCCAGGTCATTAAGGCCAGAATAGGCTGGGTCATGAAGGGGTTAATTAAGGCTTGCAAAGATGGAACTCAATATGCAGATTAACACAACAGATTAAATTAATTTATACCACTAATTGAGGCATGCAGGAATATATATCAAAACAATGGCACAATGTTTTTTGTGTTCTATTTATATTTGAAAATGGTTAGATGGGAGATGTTGGAAATTTTGGACAAGTCTGTATTATATTATTTCAGTCTCAATGGAAAAGGTTTTAAAAAGGTTTAAGAAATATATCTGGAAAAAATGAAAGAACCCAATTATTAAATGACTCTAATACAATTGTAAATATGCAATGAGCAATGAGATACATGCAACTAATTCAGCTTCCCAATACACTTATTTTTATACATTATCCATGTATATTAAGCAGACTACTGTTTTTTCTGAGTCAAATAAAATTATCTTAAATTCTGTTACTCAGATCCCTTTGACCCAATCTCCTGATTCGTGAGTGGCCACTGCACCGCAACCAGATACCTTCTCTATTTCAGCAGTAGCTTCTTGTTCCTGCTGTACCCTGCTGAATCATGCTGCTTTTCATCTTCTCTTCTTACTGGCAGTGTTGATATGCTAAAGTTTGCCAGGAATATTCAAAGATATCACTTGTTTCTTCACCTCACCTTCAAAACAGGGTGTTATATTTAGTTTGCTATAGTTCCTTTCCTAGGTATTTTAACGTTGTTCATTATTCTTTTATCTGAACATTGTTAGGGTTGGCGGATTGCACTAAATAAATATGATGATAAAGTGCAATCGCAACCCGGGGTGCACTGTGCAGAGATGTTAAACTGCAGCTAATATGAACAATGGCGAAACACACAGCGAGCGATAGCAAGCTCGCACTGAGTTAGGCTACTTTCAGACTAGCGTCGTGCACTGCACGTCGCAATGCAACATTGCGGCGCACCGACGCAAACTGTGAAAGCGCCGCACAACGGTGGCAGCGGATGCAGTTTTACAATGCATCCGCTGCCCCATTGTGATGTGCGGGGATGCGGGGGTGGAAAAGACGGTCACGACGCACAAAAAAAGTTACATGTAACTTTTTTTGTGGCGACGGTCCGACGCAACACGACGTGTGGCAATGCGTCGCACTGCGTCGCTAATGCAAGTCTATGGAGAAAAAACGCATCCTGCAAGCAATTTTGCAGGATGCGTTTTTTCTACAAAACGATGCATAGCGACGTGCAGTGCACAATGCTAGTGTGAAAGAGGCCTAAGGCCTCTTTCACACTAGCGTCGTGCACTGCACATCTAGCGTCGTGCACTGCTCACTAGCGTCGTGCACTGCACTTAGACATCACTCAGTGAATAGCACACAAAGCTGTGTCAGTCACACACAGCAATGAAAATGATGCCCTGCAGTAGAGCTATGTCACTCGCACACAGTAACAGAGCAGGCATGGAGCCAAACACGATCCCTGTTAACGTCACAGGATATCGAAACCCGCACATGGGGTAAATAGCAAACAGTGGTCACACAGCCAGCCAAAACACTCAGCCAATTCCTCTCCGGAGGCTTACTGTTGACCCTGGCAACATGCTAACATAGACCACACTGTTGCAATGACTCATATACGTATGTAACATGGTTGACACTAGCGTGCCCGCGTGTGACTCTGAGACCCTTTCATATGTTCAGTTCATGTCCAGTCGGACAGAACCTTGCATGCGGGCCAATCTGGAGCTGCCACATCACCAGAGCAGCTGACGACTGACCACCAATGAGACGTCGCCACATCACGAGCATGCTCAGTAGGGTGATTTCTGACTTAGTCTCCAGAGCATTCGCTCGTCGCTGCCTACTGCTGGTTACCATAGGCTTGGCTAAACACCCAGCAGTAACCAGATGAATAGCACAAGCCTGAGCAAGACACTGGCACTGAAGTCTATGCTCAGCAGTACCCGCAGTGGCCAAAGCTGAATGGGAGACTGCAGACAAGGCTTGGGATCTATCCTGTGCAGCGGGAGAATCCTGGTGCCTAACAAACATGACCATGACTGTAGTCCTGCTGCTTAATAAAGTTCCTACTTCATACATTAGATTTGCTCACTAGTTTTAGTGGTTCAACTCCCGGTATTGTCTCTTGTTCTGTAACTTCACCTTAAATGTATTCTGTCACCAGGCTTTTGCTATGTAATCTGAGAACAGCATGATGTAGGGGTTAAAGCACTGAATTCAACAATGTGTCACCTATCAGTCTCTGTGCTACTGTTTACTTGCAATGAAGGTTATATCACTAGAACATTATCATTGTTGGGACTTGACGGCTCCTGCTAAGTTGTCTGACCACTCCCCCTTCTGTGATAAGCAGATCACAGTTAATAGACAATGTACATAGAGAGCCTGGTGTGGGCGGGGGAAGCTTTTTCAGCTCTGATGCATTCTACATATAAGAATTCTGATTGGCTAACAACTGTTGCATCCAGTAAACTAAGTGATACGTTATTGCAATTAGAGTCACTTTACCTATATTCTGCTGCTGTCAGATGTGGTAGCAAAAGCCTTGTGACAAATTCCCTTTAAAGAAGTACTCCCATCTATATTTTTTTTCTTATTTAATGTGTGTATATGTGCATGAAATGAAGTGCGAGTGTATTAATAGACTTATATATCGCTGCTGTCTCCGGTGTTCAGTGCCATTCTGCTTTGCTTCTCAGTGACTTCACTGCAATTCCAACTAGCTGTCTCTCTACGCTTTATGTGACAGTCATCTCAATTACACTGTTAGCCTATGGACCCCCGTTCTAAAGCTCCATAGATTTATATTATAAAAGCCACTTCTGGGTCACCCAGAGTGCAGAGTGACCCGAAGGGTCTCTGCAAAGCGGTGACGTCACTAAGGAGAGAAGAACACCGATGGAGAGGCACGATTGGTGAGTATATTAATACACTCACACTACACTACATGCACATATACAAATACAGTACAGACCAAAAGTTTGGACACACCTTCTCATTTAAAGATTTTTCAGTATTTTCATGACTATGAAAATTGTACATTCACACTGAAGGCATCAAAACTATGAATTAACACATGTGGAATTATATACTTAACAAAAAAGAGTGAAACAACTGAAATTATGTCTTATATTCTAGGTTCTTCAAAATTGCCACCTTTTGCTTTGATGACTGCTTTGCACACTCTTGGTATTCTCTTGATGAGCTTCAAGAGGTAATCAAAGGGAATTGTCTTCCAACAATCTTGAAGGCATTCCCAGAGATGCTTAGCACTTGTTGGCCCTTTTGCTTTCACTTTGCGGTCCAGCTCACCCCAAACCATCTCGATTGGGTTCAATTCTGGTGACTGTGGAGGCCAGGTCATCTGGCGTAGCACCCAATCACTCTCCTTCTTGTTCAAATTGCCCTTACACAGCCTGGAGGTGTGTTTGGGGTCATTGTCCTGTTGAAAAATAAACGATGGTCCAACTAAACGCAAACCGGAAGGAATAGCATGTCGCTGCAAGATGCTGTGGTAGCCATGCTGGTTCAGTATGCCTTCAATTTTGAATAAATCCCTAACAGTGTCACCAGCAAAGCACCTCCACACCATCACACCTCCTCCTCCATGCTTCACGGTGGGAACCAGGCATGTAGAGTCCATCCGTTCACCTTTTCTGCGTCACACAAAGACACGGTGGTTGAAACCAAAGATCTCAAATTTGGACTCATCAGACCAAAGCACATATTTCCACTGGTCTAATGTCCATTCCTTGTGTTCTTTAGCCCAAACACGTCTCTTGTGCTTGTTGCCTGTCCTTAGCAGTGGTTTCCTAGCAGCTATTTTACCATGAAGGCCTGCTGCACCAAGTCTCCTCTTAACAGTTGTTGTAGAGATGTGTCTGCTGCTAGAACTCTGTGTGGCATTGACCTGGTCTCTAATCTGAGCTGCTGTTAACCTGTGATTTCTGAGGCTGGTGACTCAGATAAACTTATCCTCAGAAGCAGAGGTGACTCTTGGTCTTCCTTTTCTGGGGCGGTCCCCATGCGAGACAGTTTCTTTGTAGCGCTTGATGGTTTTTGCCTCGGTACTTGGGGACACTTTCAAAGTTTTCCCAATTTTTTGGACTGACTGACCTTCATTTCTTAAAGTAATGATGGCCACTCGTTTTTCTTTACTTACCTGCTTTTTTCTTGCCATAATACAAATTCTAACTGTCTATTCAGTAGGACTATCAGCTGTGTATCCACCAGACTTCTGCACAACACAACTGATGGTCCCAACCCCATTTATAAGGCAAGAAATCCCACTTATTAAACCTGACAGGGCACACCTGTGATGTGAAAACCATTCCCAGTGACAACCTCTTGAAGCTCATCAAGAGAATGCCAAGAGTGTGCAAAGCAGTCATCAAAGCAAAAGGTGGCTACTTTGAAAAAACCTAGAATATAAGACATAATTTCAGTTGTTTTACACTTTTTTGTAAAGTATATAATTCTACATGTGTTAATTCATAGTTTTGATGCCTTCAGTGTGAATGTACAATTTTCAGTCATGAAAATACAGAAAAATCTTTAAATGAGAAGGTGTGTCCAAACTTTTGGTCTGTACTGTATTTCATCAATAAATAGAGATGGGAGTGCTTTTTTAATAGTATCCTTCTGATTTGTTTCATCCTGCCAGCTTTTAAGCTTTAAAATTGATGACCGCAAGCTACATTACTGACTTGTCTATATAGTTTTTGTCAGTGTATCAACTATCAACTAGTGAATATTATGAAGGCCAAACCTGAAATCAAACAAGTCATACATAACATATGACTTGGTTTAAAGGTAAAATTATGGAGATTTTCCTTAGACTCCAAACCTCAATCTAGCTAGCCTCTAACTGATAGCAGGCCAAAGAGAAATCAGAAATGTTACAACTTTTTATTAATTTGAGCTTTTCCTCTCTGCAAATGTTTTTTTTTTCTTTAATTAGGGCAGTATTATATTTAATCATGACCATTTTAAAGCTATGGTGTTTTGTGCTAAAATCTTTGTCTATCTCTCAATGAAACTGCGGTGGATTAGCAGATAAATAGAGCAGGAAATCTCACCAGGTAATATCTAACTATAGAGCAAGGCCCTTGTAGTTATTTGCTTCCTGTGAAGTGCTCCATCTTTAAGAGAAGCAATTATTTTGCACAGACTGTCACTGAGAGAGTTGAAAATGTAAAACACATGACATAAGAACAATGATTCCCACTTATGAGCTGCTGCTTTGAAAATCCACAAGTTATTTTTAAAGAGATACAATTCATTAGGGATGCATTAAAAAGTATATTATGCTAGGTTCTAATGAGATCCCTAGCTAGCCACTGCTTCTGACTTGCTGAGCAAGTATATTGCAAAGTCTAAATCACTAGTGAACTTTGAGAGAGAGACACTGACATTTATTTTATATCATATTAGATACATAATAGACAATTAAATCCTTCAGAAATAGATCAGAACTTTATTCATTTTTATATACCCTAAACACAATTGACATTATTTTTACACTTTAATATTTAATTTACAGAAATATGCTGTACATTGGAAGTGGTTACATACAAATTACAGATATCACTTACAGTAAGCAAACTAACAATTACAGACTGATACAGAGGGGAGAGGAGCATGCCCTTGCGGGCTTACATTCTACAGGATGGTGGGGAAGGAGACAGTAGGTTGGGGCGTTGGAGCAGCTCCGGTGTTGATAAGGTGGTAGCTCTGGTAGTGGTGAGAAGGCAGCGGGGTCAGTGCGAGCTGTAAGCTTTCCTGAAGAGGTGAGTTTTCAGGTTCCATCTGAAGAATCCGAATGTGGTTGATAGAAGGACATGTTGGTTATGTTAATAGCATCACATATACTGAATACATAAATAAATCAATATAAATATATATATATATATATATATAAAAAATTGGGGCAGCACACATATAAAAGTGCTATGGATGCAGGAGTCCCCTCCGTGCAAAAGGATATAAATTCCATTGTCTGTTTTAGCCCAAAAATAAACATTTTCAGTTGATTAGAAACTAAGGGCAAATGTATACCACATCAAAGATGGCTGCCGTGATATTGCATGTGCACTGAGAACGTGCGAGGGCACTTTGACCCCAGAGCCCTTTGATTGGCTAATAGATGATGACACATACATCCATGCCCAGTAAGCATGTCAGGATGCTGAGAATGGCAAGGATGCCATCCTACAGCAGTTTGCAGCTGGGTGAGCCCCTTGTCTAAATACATAACGCATGAAATAATAATAACTATTAAATACGAATAGCACAGCTATGTGATGAATTTTATATGAAACTACTTTTTAATATTGCACTGTCGCTTTAAAAATCAATCTCTTTAAATATTTTTATGTGCACCCTCAACATTGCTTGAGAAAGGCTCAGTGTAGCCAAAATGTCTCCACGCCACCAGGGCAATTAAAGTCCCTTTTGTATTTTTTAAAATACTGGAGTGCTGCCTCTTTTTTCTGAATTTATATATATACAGTATATATATATATAAAGTATATCTATATATATATATATATATCTATATATCTATCTATATATATATATATATATATATATATATATATATATATATAGATAGATATATATACATACAGTGGGGAAAATAAGTATTTGATACACTGACAATTATGCAAGTTTTCCCATCTACAAAGAATGGAGAGGTCTGCAATTTTCATCTTAGGTACTCTTCAACTGTGAGACACAAAATCCAGAATATCACATTGTATGATTTTTACATAATTAATTTGCATTTTATTGCATTAAATAAATTTGATACAATAAAAAAACAGAACAATGTTTTGTACAGAAATATTTGCACTTACAGAGGTCAGATATTTCCTGTACTTCTTGACCAAGTTTGCACACACTGCAGCAAGGATTTTGGCCCACTCCTCTATACAGATCTTCTCCACATCGTACAGGTTTCGGGGCTGTCATTGAGCAACATAGAGTTTCAGCTCCCTCCAAAGATTTTCTATTGGGTTCAGGTCTGGAGAATGGCTATGCCACTCCAGGACCTTGAAATGCTTCCGACGGAGCCACTTTTTAGTTGCTTTGACTGTGTGTTTCAGGTCATTGTCATGCTTGAAGACCCAGCCATCTCCCATCTCCAATGCTCTAACTGAGGGAAGGATGTTGTTGGCCAAAATCTCACACTACATGACACCATCCATCCTCCCTCCAATATGGTGCTGTCTTTCTGTTACCCTTGCAGAAAAGCACCCAAAGTATGATGTTTCCCCCACCATGCTTTATGTTTGGGACAGTGTTCTTTAGGTTGTACTCATTCAACTTCAACGTCAGTGCTCCAAAGCTACAGTGTTAACCACTGAGACCCATGCTGCAGCATTTTTTAATTATATTCACAATATAAACAAAACTAAAGCAATGAAGGTGAAATCAGTTTGAGCAGCCTCAAATTAGGAAAGGTAAACACTCCACAAGGACATTAGGATAAGTAGAAGTTGGCGGCATGTCTCAGTGTATGATTGATTATATGATTAGAACTTATCATGAGATCAAATCTAGTAGTAATAATTACTACGCATAAAAAAGTATGAGAGCACCACAGTGAAAAGTCATCACGGGTTATGATTCTTGTATTATAGATGATCTTCTGCTGCTCCTAAGGGCTTCTCTGGCTGGGACCAGTTAAACAATCCTGCACATAAATGTTCAACATTCATCATTCTTACATGTAAAGATTTCTGCTTTTACAATACCATTGTTCGGCAAAAATTCTGTATCATAGAGACAATACTTCTTAAGTTTTATTATACTGGGACTACACTTGGCATTATAAGACAATGATTTCCCATCAATCACCATGACAAAATTAAAAGAAATAATTGCATTTACCCTGTTTTAAAAAATCACAAGAAGACTGAAATTAACACTAAATGAGTCATGTTGTTTACTTTAGTGGAGACATCATGGTACCTGGGCTTCGCTTGCAGGAATATAAAAGTCTCAAAGGTATGCAATTAAGGTTTTTATTCACATCAACATCTTTCAGCACCACACTGGCACATTTTTCAAGGTAAAAGATGCCAGTCTAATGCCAAAATCCATTGGTGTGAAAAAATTTTAATTGCATACCATCAAAACGTCTTCATTCCCTCAAACGCAGCCCAGATACAGTGATACTTTCATTAAAGTGAATTAATGTTTTGAAGATTTTGTTTCCACAGCCACAGGGCTGCAGTCATGGATTCTAAGGTTCCTATAGGTATTGTGTCATTACACAACTCCCCAGGTGAGCTATGGATTCTTCCAGCCATGATGCCTCTCAAAATGTAATACACATATATCTATGACTGAACACTTGTAGATACCTACCACATTTTCCCCCCACTACAATAATAGTACCCCCACAAATAAAATCCAATAGATTATTGATGTCTAACTATGTATCCGCATACAGAAGTTATGCTTATGTCCCCTTTGAACGCAAGTACAGTAGAATTTCCCCACGATGCACCCATACAATAGTATCACCCACCTATAATGCCACCATAAAGGTGTAAAGCCCATCCTTGTGGTCCTGATATAGTAATAACATTCCCAAATTCTATCACCTGTCCTCAATTCAATTCAGATCATCTCTGTATTCTTCCTCCTCCTTCCGGCTGGCTCTCTGACCCTCACCTACTCTACAGCTGTGGGTGTTTAGCTTATCAGTGCAGAGCATGCCAACTTCATGCTGAAAGAGTAAGTAATGACATAAAAAGCCAGATACCTGCAGCTGTGGAGTAAGAGTGGCACAGAGAGCCAGTAGTTCTCTGATCTGCAATAGATATCAACTAGAGGTGCATCCAAGCACCTCCAGTTGAAAATACTGCTGAAGTCACAGTTGCATACTCTACAACTGTGATTGTTTTGCCCCTGCTCCTTTTAATTAAGTCTTAAATGATTGTTTTACCTTCACTTGTCAGTGGTTTTAATGTAAAATCTTATCCCTGTAGCTCTCAATAGCAATATTGAATAGGCTATTTGAACATGCTATTGAATATGCTATTTAAGAAGTCCAGAAATTTGGATTGTCCAATGGCATCCACATTAGCTGGTTCAAAAAAGGAAAAAAAAAAACGTATGGTACTTAGATAACATTTTATTATCGAAAAATGCATAAGCTCTGTATTATCTTTTTTCACTGCTGACATATTTAATGAAATCACAACACTGAATTTTTTTAAATATTTGATACTTTATTATTCTGAAATTATTAAATGATTTCCATGTGGGTTCTGGTCAGTTAAGCTTTGGAAAAAAAATTGAGATTATTGTCAAGTAATAAATAATAGGAGGGATAGCTAACAAAATTACAAGATACTATAATATGATACATGTTTTTAACACTAAGGTAAACTGCTGCTTGAATAGGGTCCTCAAATTAGGAGTTTTCTTTAGACTGTTTTCTAAAGCAGTTTGCAGCACATAAGTAACATTATGGGGGACAGGGAATTACTCAATTTCAGTGAGAGGCAGCTGTGAGGCCCAGAAACCTAATATGCAACTTTGAGGAACATGTTTAGGTTTACACCTGAAGGCTGTAAACTAAGGTTACCTTGGGTGTGTATTTTACTGTACTTGTTAATAAATAAAAAAAAACTGAAAAAAAACAAAAAAACGGAGTGGGGTTCATTGTAATTTTCTTGAACAGCTGAGGGAAAGCTAACAGCTGGAGGCGGATGTTAATATTCTGCGAAAGAGATTCCTTGTGAAAGCTGCGGCCAAACGCGCGTTGGGCACAGCAGTCTGAGCAGGTTAGCAGCCCTCATCACCAT
Source organism: Ranitomeya variabilis (assembly GCF_051348905.1). NCBI lineage: Eukaryota > Metazoa > Chordata > Amphibia > Anura > Dendrobatidae > Ranitomeya > Ranitomeya variabilis. Next base: position 832,347,502 of record NC_135233.1, read on the forward strand.
CTGGCATTCTCTATATTGTGCACTAGTCACTTCAATATTTTACTTCTTTTGTATTTAGTTATGTCTGGTGTGTGTTTGTCTTTTGCCACTTGGTTTGGTATTTCATGCTCTTTGGATTAGATCACACACTTTGTCTACTGCAGGGGCATAAGTGCAATTTTTACTGGGTAATTCTCAGTTTATTTAGTACTACTATTTATGAATTTGACCTTTACTTTTCAGTAGTGTTGGGCGATACCGTCCGATACTTGAAAGTATCGGTATCGGAAAGTATCGGCCGATACCGGCAAAGTATCAGATCTAATCCGATACCGATACCCGATACCAATACAAGTCAATGGGACTCAAGTATCGGACGGTATCCCTGATGGTTCCCAGGGTCTGAAGGAGAGTAAACTCTCCTTCAGGCCCTGGGATCCATATTAATGTGTAAAAGAAAGAATTAAAATAAAAAATATTGCTATACTCACCTCTCCGACGCAGCCTGGACCTTACCGTGACGTCACGGGAGGCAGGAAACGCGCACATTTTAAAATTACATCACGGCTTGTGATTGGTCGCGTCACCCATGTGACCGCGACGCGACCAATCACAAGCCGTAACGTAATTTTCAAATCCTGAATGCCTAGAATTAGGCATTCAGGACCTGAAAATTACGTCATGGCTTGCTGTGATTGGTCGCGTCGTGGCCACATGGGCGGCACGCGACCAATCACAAGCCGTGACATCACGGAAGGCAGTAAACGCGCGCATTTTAAGCAAAGAACGCTGCCGCTTCCCTCGGTAAGGTCCAGGCTGCGTCGGAGAGGTGAGTATAGCAATATTTTTTATTTTAATTCTTTCTTTTACACATTAATGTTGTTTCGATACCGATACCCAATACCACAAAAGTATCGGATCTCGGTATCGGAATTCCGATACCCGCAAGTATCGGCCGATACCCGATACTTGCGGTATCGGAATGCTCAACACTACTTTTCAGTGTACCAGTGATTTCTGGCCTTATACCCCCTTTTCTTGTGCAATATTTATGTATCTGTCTGCTACTGTGATAATGTAATATACATAAGCACTTTATTATTTCCCGTCCACCACCCACTTTTTTTGTTGAGAGATTTGTTATGTCATTGTCTGATTCCTATCATGTTAATAAATATTTAAATTAACTTTAGTTGTGTTTCCACTAGGTTTATCAATCTTCTTAAAGGTCACACAATATTTATTACCGGTTGTTCTATTTCTCATTTTTCATCTGTTGAGGCTGACAGCAAGTGCAGTAAACTACATTTTGGTGCCCACCTCCAATAGGCATATACGGCCAAAAATGATGTATGAAAGAGCACACTTTGATTCATCTGCAACATCACTGTCTATGGCCCTCTTGGCGCATCATCTTTAATCACATTTTGTAGGAGTTCAGATATAAACCCCGAGAGTGCCACTAAACGCAGGGTAAATCACTAAATGAAGCCAGCCTTGGGTTAAATAATGTTGAATATACTATGCCATACTATACTATATTATACTATGTTTTTTATTTACACAATTATACTTTAAATAATAAAAATATGCTTTTTAAAAAAGTAATTGCACATATATAGATTGAACAATTCAATGGCTATTTGTTTGTTCATCGCTATTTTGTTTCTCACATTGGATTCACTAATCTTAATGAAATGGTGGCGTTATACATATGTGCATTTTGTTTTACAGCATTATTGTACCCATCTACCACATCAAGAATATTAACAGCTAATCACTAATGAAAGTTTATACTGAAGCACTACTCCAGGGTTTTTTTCATTTTACTGTTGGAGTGGTGCTACTAATCTAAGTTCCCTGCAACTAGTATTGTAGTTGCCAGCTGCCATCTTCATATCTTAAAAGGTGCAACTCTGGTTGTCTACTGCAGTTTGTGGCTCACAGGATTGCTCCAAAATTTGCTTGGCTAGCTGGAAGTCACAACTCAATATAAGTCTATGAGGGCCAGAATAAGGCTCTAATAGATTAAAATTGAAAGCTTGTGGCTGTTACCTCTGACTTCTGGTCATTCAAAAGTTGCAGTCCCAAGATGGCAGTTCAGAACCGGAGAGGCACTAACAACTGAAGACAATAGGCAGTGAGTATAATGCTATGGCCAAGGAACTTACATTGCTGATTTAAAATAAAAAAAAATTGAAGTGGCGCTTTAAGACATTGGACTTTGGGCTGACTAGGACATCAGTAACACTGACATACTACTGACATGTAGCTAATATGATCAATATAAAATTCCATAAGTACATCATTAGTATTGCAATAAGGATTGCATTTTGTACTACTGCAATGGCTGGTATGACAAATGTAAGCCTTCCAACTTATCTCTGCTATTTAAAATCATTGTACTTGGTTTAATCCCACTTGTCACTTCTGTGCAACTATGTTGATTTTAGCTCCATCTTTCTGACAGCGGTATCCTGTGGAAATCCTGGAACTCCAGCCAATGGCATGATAATTTTCAGTGATGGGATACTTTTCTCCAGTTCTGTCATCTATGCCTGCTGGGAAGGTTACAAAACATCAGGGTTAACTACTCGACATTGTACTGCCAATGGAACCTGGACTGGAAGTGCTCCAGATTGCTCAGGTCAATAACCAAATGACTGTCACAACAGATTAGAAAAGTGTCAGATGTGTTTTTTCTATTTCTGCATGGAATGACTATTGATTTTACCTCTCTCTTTCTTTAGTCAGATTCGTTCCTTAAAACTTATTTCAACCTTTAAAAAAGATAGAAACTGTCTCTATCTATCTATCTATATTATCTATACTTCTATCTATCAATCATAATTTTTTTAAGTTTGAATCTATTCTTTTTTATTAAACCTCTTCCACTGACAGAATATTGAACATCAAGTTGATGCAGTTTTGCTCTGTAGAATCTGCAAGTAAATCTCCAAACAGGGCTTACTGATTTACAATGCTAAACTGAATGTTTATTGCATTTCCTAATAAAATAGAATGCGTACAATAGCAATAAGAACCAGCAAATCATTAGTTGTACTGCACATGTACCAGTTGCTAAAACATGTAATTAGATTACCATTTTCTGTCTTCATATTAGTGATTACATGTGAAGATCCAGGTCCCATTGCTAATGGTGTTCAACTAGGAAAAGATTTCACATTTAACAAAACAGTCACCTACCACTGCAGCCCGGGATATTTGAGAGATCCACCCTCTGCGGGTCCAATGAAGTGTGGAAAAGACGGCACCTGGAACCAGACAAAACATACATGCAAAGGTCTGTAAATCATAGGAGCAGTTTTCTTTCTAATATATGAACATGTTTTCTATTATGTTCTTATCTTAAAGGCAATGATTATAAATTAATATTATAACATATAGTTTTAGATCTGTTATGGTAGATGATAATTTATATTTATAATATTGATTAATATTTTCAAAACGTCAGAGGCTACTATAATCCACAGGCTATCAGGCAATAATTGATGATAAACACAATAGCATGACAGTCATTTTTTATTTTTTTCTATCTAAGAAAAATTAAACCATTAAAACGTGAATATGCTAAATATTTCTATATACAAGCATATTATTTATCTTTACTAAAATAACAATGTATTTTAACCCCTTCCAAACCTTTGACGTGTATTTAAAGGTCGTGTCTCTGCCTTTGATGTGGGCATGCACACAAAGCCCCTTGCTTTCCCCGCAATCACTGACAGCGGGATTGAACATGTGTCGGCCAGAAGTGCGTTATTCATCCTGCCCATCGGTGACCCTGTCATGCGAGAATGGGGTGCTAATAGTTGTCATGACAGCCCGCGCTCTGCTGATGAACACCCGTGCCTGGCATTATGATCCTCTTGTGAATGCTCATGGCTGGCGTTCATTGAAGATAATGATTTTTGCTATACATAGTAGTGGTTATGCTTATTCACAATTATGCATAGCACAAGCGATAAGACGATTTCGTCTTCATGTCTCCGAAGAGGACTATTACACACAGTAAAAAGTGAGAAAAAGTTTTAAAAAATATGAAAAAAAATAAAAAAGCACATCAGCCCCCCTTTGCCCCATTAAAAATATAGCAATTTAAAAAACACACATATTTGGTATCACTGCTTTTGCAAAAGTGTGATCTATCAACATTAAAAAATAGATTAATCCTATCGGTAAATAGTGTAAAGAGAAAAAAATGTAAAAATGCTAGAATTCCTATTTTTGGAAGCAGAAACATGGCAATAAGAGGCAATCAAAACATCATACCTGTCTTAAAATGGTATCAATAAAAACTTTAGCTCAAGGTGGAACAGTTAAGCCCTCACACAGCCTGAGATTCAGAAAAATGAAAAAATTGTAGATCTTGGAAAATGGAGACAGAAAGGAGTTTTTTTGTTTTACAAACTTCCGAATTTATTTTCACTACTTAAGTAAAAATATATATATATACGGTATATATACAGTATGCTTTGTATCTGCGTACTCGTACAGCCCTGTAGAATTATATTAGCAAGTCAGTTTTACCATATAGTGAACTTGGTAAATTAAAAGCCAAAAAATCAATTGTGGAATAGCACTTTTTTACAACTTCACGGCACTTGGAATTATTTTCCCACTTTCCAGTGCATCACATTATAAAATGAATGGTGTCATTCAAAGTACAACTTATCACAGAAAAAACAAGCCCTCATACAGCTATGGGGATGGAAAATGAAAAAGTTATGGCTCTTGGATTTAAGGGAAAAAAATAACGCGGAAGAACAAAAACAGAAAATCGCAAGCTAATGAAAGGTTAACTTTTTTGTACAGTGTTAAGACAATACTATTAAAAAATGTTCTTATTTGCTAGAGTTGATCAAAAATATTCAATAGTCTGTAGCTGCCTAAACAGACCTACTCCTATGAGCCAGTATCACTGGCATCACTTCTGATTACTAGGCATAGCGGATGTCAAGTATGCATCATCAAAAGAGGGGCTGCTGGAAAATGAGAGGAGGACTGTAGAGCCCTGCTCAGGCAGCCACAGACTAGAGATGTGACTTCTTGATCTTGGTGCTGCAAATCTTTTTACTCAACTCTATAAGCTGTGCATTGAAAGCCGTCCATTTTCCATGTAATCCAACAACTGGGAAAATACGTAGGTTTCTAGGGAGATATTTCATGAACTGCTTTTATAGATTGTAAATTGATAATTGGCATTGGTGATGTTTTTTGACAACTAGAACAAACACAGTTGCTTTTCTTGTCTTCAAAACCAGCAATACATTGTGGGCAGCCACCACATGTACCATATGGCAAGCTGGAGGGATCTGACTTCAGCTGGGGCTCCAGTGTGAGTTACACATGTGTGGAGGGTTACCAACTATCTAGTCCTACTGTTCTTTCGTGTGAAGGAAGGGGAAGTTGGAGAGGAGAAATCCCTCAGTGTTTGCGTAAGTCAATAACTTTTTCAATTAAAATATGCTTTCTTATTAGTATTTCAATTTATGGTTCAATAAGAAACATGACTAAGCAATTAATGAAAACATTTAGTCATACAGTAAGAATAATGTAGATATGTAGAAAGGTTGGACAGGTTGGTCGGTCAGTTTAACAGACATTACTGATGATTATCACAGGCACTAATTGTACTTAATTTTTCAGTTTACTGCTATATTTTAAAAGCTTTACCCTATAAAACCATTGGTTTTACTATATTTATTACACTTTCTTGAGAATAGAGCATAAAATATAGACAACATTTCAATTGCAAATGAAACTATACATCCTGCTCAAAAGAATTAATGGAGCACTAATGGTAAGGCCATAAAGTGCAGTTTTGATGCAATTATAGACAAGCATGCACAGATAAGCATAACAGTATGTGTCGTCTTTCATATTAATAGTCAGGGAACAGCCAGGTGATCCCATAGAAATCCCTCCACTGTTTTAGCACCATGCCGGATCCCTGCCCTGACAGGCAGGGTCTTCGGCGTGTCTCTTCACTTACCCATGCTGCGGACGCTTCTTCCCTTCCCCATGCTCTGTATGCTTCCAGCCGATCCTCAGGCCATGTCCTTAGGGCACGAGCACAGGCACTCCCACCCTCTTAAAGGGCTAGCACGTGCACTCCTTATGGCTGACGGACATTGTGTATATATTGCTTCCTCCCCACTGGGGAGGTGCCTGAGCAACCTTCCTGTTCACAGTCTATGTTGTGCAAGGTCGCATACCATTGCAAGTCCTGTCTGCTGCACGCTAGTGCAAATCATGCCTGCAGCGCCCTAAGTGCAAATCCTGCCTACTGCACTCGGTTGCAAATCCTGCCTACTGCAAATCCTGCCTGCTGCACTCTAGTGCAAATCCTGCCTGCAGCACTCTAAGTGCAAATCCTGCCTACTGCACTCGGATGCAAATCCTGCCTGCTACACTCAGTTGCAAATCCTGCCTGCTGCATTCAGATGCAAATCCCGCCTGCTGCACTCTAGTGCAAATCCCACTTGCCACACTCTGATGCAGATCCTGTCTGCTGCACTCTGACACAAACTGCTGCATGCACTCTGATGCAAGCTCTGCCTGTTGCTCCATCCAGTCTGTCCTTCTGGGTCCAGCTGCTGCACAAATGTTGGTCTGCCATGGAGTGGCATTGGGAGTTCATCAGGAGCCAAGTCTAACCTTACTATCAGAGGCTCTAGTGAACAGTCAAGTAATTGCTTAGTCACGCTCCTCCATACTCTACGTGGTCCATGGCACAGTGGTTCCACAAACCACAACTGTGACACACTGCAGCCATGTTGCTAGGGAACAGTAAGGGGATCTTGAACATATCCCATTGCTTGCCACCAATTTGTCAAGAACCAGCCAGGGGATCATGCTGTTATCCCTAGATGCCACCATTTTGTCACAAGCCAGTATTCTGCTGCCTTCAATCATCACAACAATTGTGCAATTGACTGACGATTGATGGATGAAACCACAGCTCTTTCACTATTAGGCAGATTATGTGTGCTTACCAGTGAATATATAGTATATACACATCCACTTCCAATGCATGGAACATACAGTTATATGAAAAAGTTTGGGCACCCCTATTAATCTTAAGCTTAATGTTTTATAAAAATTGTTTTTTGGCAACAGCTATTTCAGTTTCATATATCTAATAACTGTTGGACACAATAATGTTTCTGCCTTGAAATGAGGTTTATTGTAGTAACAGAAAATGTGCAATCTGCATTCAAACAAAATTTGACAGGTGCATAAGTATGGGCACCAGACCAGAAAAGTGACATTAATATTTAGTAGATCCTCCTTTTGCAAAAATAACAGCCTCTAGTCGCTTCCTGTAGCTTTTAATGAGTTCCTGGATCCTGGATGAAAGTATTTTTGACCATTCCTCTTTACAAAACAATTCCAGTTCAGTTAAGTTTGATGGTCGCCGAGCATGGACAGCCCTCTTCAAATTATCCCACAGATGATCAATGATATTCAGGTCTGGGAACTGGGATGGCCATTCCAGAACAGTGTAATTGTTCCTCTGCATGAATGCCTGAGTAGATTTGGAGCGGTCTTTTGGATCATTGTCTTGCTGAAAGATCCATCCCCTGCGTAACTTCAACTTTGTCACTGATTCATGAACATTATTGTCAAGAATCTGCTGATACTGAGAGGAATCCATGCGTCCCTCAACTTTAACAAGATTCCCGGTGCCGGCATTGGCCACACAGCCCCAAAGCATGTTGGAACCTCCACCAAATTTTACTGTGGGTAGCAAGTGTTTTTCTTGGAATGCTGTGTTTTTTGGCCGCCATGCATAACGCCTTTTTGTATGACCAAACAACTCAATCTTGGTTTCATCAGTCCACAGGACCTTCTTCCAAAAAGAAATTGGCTTCTCCAAATGTGCTTTTGCATACCTCAGCCGACTCTGTTTGTGGCGTGCTTGCAGAAACGGCTTCTTTTGCATCACTCTCCCATACAGCTTCTCCTTGTGCAAAGTGCTTTGTATAGTTGAACGATGCACAGTGACACCATCTGCAACAAGTTGATGCTGCAGCTCTCTGGTGGTGTGAGGATTGTCCTTGACTGATCTCACCATTCTTCTCTGCCTTTCTGATGTTTTTCTTGGCCTGCCACTTCTGGCCTTATCAAGAACTGTACCTGTGTTCTTCCATTTCCTTACTATGTTCCTCACAGTGGAAATTGACAGGTTAAATCTCTGAGACAGCTTTTTGTATCCTTCCCCTGAACAACTATGTTGAATAATCTTTGTTTTCAGATCATTTGACAGTTGTTTTGAGGAGCCCATGATGCCACTCTTCAGAGGAGATTCAAACAGGAGAACAACTTGCAAGTGGCCACTTTAAGTAGCTTTTCTCATGATTGCATGCACCTGGCTATGAAGTTCAAAGCTCAATGAGGTTACAAAACCAAAAAAAAGTGCTTTAGTAAGTCAGTAAAAAGTAGGTAGGAGTATTTAAAACAAGAAAATGATAAGAGTGCCCATACTTATGCACCTGTCATATTTTGTTTGAATGCAGATTGCACATTTTCTGTACAATAAACCTCATTTCAAGGCAGAAACATTACTGTGTCCAACAGTTATTAGATATATGAAACTGAAATAGCTGTTGCAAAAACAACAATTTTTATAAAACATTAAGCTTAAGATTAATAGGGGTGCCCAAACTGTTTCATATAACTGTATATATATAGTTTGGTACACTTCAAGTCAATCACACTAGGGTGAAATCAACTTAACCAGTTATGAAGCAACACAGATTGTAAATTAATTTCTCCTACTCTTGGAATGGAACAGACATCAGGTAGAAATGATAGGCAATTAGCAAGACAACTCCTATAAATGAGTGACCACAGAACAATTCTCTGTTCTCATCCTTTTTGGCTGTTGTTTTGTTCACTTTTGCATTTTGTCATTGCTCTCGCCCCTAGACGTACTGTACAGTAGCATGAGGCAGTGACTACAACCCACAGAAGTTGCTCAGGTAGTACAGGTCATCTAGGTTGGCACATCACTGTGATCTGTAGTAAAAAGGATAGCTGTGTCTATCAGCACAGTGTCTAGAACATGGTGCAGATACCAGGAGACAGGCCAGTACAGCAAGAGATGTGGAGAGGGTTGTAGGAGGGCAACAGCCCAACAGCAGGACCATTACCTCCTCCTTTGTGCAAGGAGAAGCAGGATAAGCAGTGCCAGAGATCTGCAAAATGACCTCCATCAGATTTGCAACTGGAATATTTCATTCAGTGATACCTAGAATGTGGTATTTTAGTCTTCCTTTTGTTTTTTGAGCAGTGTACATATATTTATATATGTTTGTGTGCTCTCCACCTCATCTGATTCTTAAAGGGCCACTGTCACCCCCTCCAGCCGTTATAAACTAAAAGAGCCACCTTGTGCAGCAGTAATGCTGCAGTCTAACAAGGTGGCTCTTTTAGTTTTTGATTCCGTTATTCCCTCAATAAAGCATTTTAAAATTTGCCCTAACTACCTGTCTGCAGACCTGGAGGCGGTCCGAAGCCTCCTCTGTGAATCTCCCAACGGCCGTCACTCTTCTATTCTGGGGATGTGGTCGCCGCCCCCTGAGCGCTATTTCTTCTTAAATCCGGCGCCTGTGCTGTGCGTGCCTGCCTGTGACAGGTGCAGTCTTCATTGTCCGTCATAGGTCAGATGCAGGGTGCCTGACTGCGCCTGTGCGGGCAGTGCGGCCACCCTGTTGCTGAATCCCCGCCCCGCACTGTGTTATTCATTATGCACAGCGCAGGCGCCGGATTTAAGAAGAAACAGCGCTCAGGGGGCGGCGACCACATCCCCAGAAGAGAAGAGTGACGGCCGTTGGGAGATTCACAGAGGAGGCTTCGGACCGCCTCCAGGTCTGCAGACAGGTAGTTAGGGCAAATTTTAAAACGCTTTATTGAGGGAATAACGGAATCAAAAACTAAAAGAGCCACCCTGTTAGACTGCAGCATTACTGCTGCACAAGGTGGCTCTTTTAGTTTACAACGGCTGGAGGGGGTGACAGTGGCCCTTTAATGAGGTTAAAAAGTTAAAAATGAAAGGTGAAGGTTTTACTAATTGTAAGAGAACAATGTCCAAAAAATATTTAGATATTATTTAGATATTACTGACAATATCCTGTATGTTTTAACATGAAGACCAGATTTATGTAATACTTTTGTGCTTTAGTATTATTGCTCTAACCTACTATTATTATAATATTATTGCCTAATACGTTTCTACTATTATTTTCTTCATTTCAGCTGTGTTTTGTGGAGATCCAGGAGCTCCAGCAGAGGGGAGGCTTATTGGTAGAAGTTTTACATATAAATCAGAGGTTGCATACCAATGTCGACCACCATTTCATTTAGTTGGGTCCTCTAGACGAATTTGCCAGAATGATGGAACATGGAGTGGCATTCAACCAACTTGCATTGGTACATAAAGCCTCTACTAAAGGCAATCTGTCATTAGGTTTTTGCTATGTAATCTGAGGACAGCATTAAGTAGGGGTTCAAGCACAGAATTCATGGATATGTCACTTACCAAGCTATGTGCTATTTTTTACTTTTCGTGAAGGTTTTATCACTAAGAGATTATCATTGCCAGGTCTAACACGCATAAGACTGCTAGTCCTACTCTGCCCCCTCTTATGATAAGTTTCTCACTGTCAATAGACTATGTACATACAGAGCAGGGTGAGGTTAGTTTCTCAGCTCTGCTGCATTGCTATATCTAAAAACTTTGATAGTTTCACAACTGCGGCACCCAGTAAATTAAGTGATACATTGTTGAATTCAGTGGGTCTCTTTGCCTATATCATGCTTTAAGATAAAGTACCAAAAACCTGCTGACAGATTCCCTTTAAAACAATACAAGAACTGTATGTTTTTATCATTTTCACATCCCACGTAAATACAAACATTGTTTATCTGCAGAGATTAAATCAATGTAATGAAAATCTTGATTCAAATAGTTTTTATATTGTTTAATAATATACCCTGCACCTTAAAAATTTTAGACAATCTCTTGGGAAATTTCAAAACTGCATAACTGTTAGGAAAAGTAATCTACTGGTGAACAAATACTGACAAATATAAAATCAGAAAACTATCTAACATTATAATCTGTTTATTTATTAAGATGACATTCTGTGACTGACAGAATAATTCTAAAGTTAAAAATGTCAATGATTTTGGTGCTCATCTGTTTTGAGCAAAAATTTCTACTTTTTTTATTTGACTTAACTCGGCATTTTGACAAATGTATATTAAAGCATAAATCAGCCTATCGCTTCTGTCGATTTGCTGTACAGGAACAAAGTTATTTAAAGATGTAACAGAATTTAAAAGGTCTGTGACCCTTAATAAATTAATAAAATTTGACAACAGAATTTTGTGTATTACTAGATAGAAAAGCCTGGTCTGAAAGGATGCCTTTAAATAGGAATTTTACTTAAAACTAATGGCATGCTTGTGTAAGCGTTGTTTCCCATAGTTGTAGAGGAATCCATGCTTAAATTTTATGCAAATTAGCTGCAAGTGCATTACAGCATGTCAAATCACTTCCAGCTCTCTAGTCCTCACTCCTTATTCCATTGTGGATGATACCTCCTGCGCTTGATTGACAGGTTAGTGCAGAGCTTTCTGCAGATGCACTGACGTAGCTTTTGCAAGATCTCAATGAGAGGGGGCAAATGACAGAGATGGGACCTATCTGTAAAGGCATAGGCTGGCACCCAACATAGAATAAAGAGTGAGGGTCCAAGGACCTGAAAATGCTTTGACACCACCCAATGCACTTGCCAGTAATTTGCTTCTAACTTCAACACCAGATGTCTTTTGAATAGCACTGAGCATTTTATAAAGAAAGTATCAATTTAATCATGGTATTAACACCTATATAGTCTTACCTTTAGGCCGGGGTCACACTTGCGAGTGCAATGCGAGAAACTCACGCTAGTCTCTCGCCTCAATACCCGGCACTGCCGCTGGCACTCGGGACCGGAGCGTGCAGCTGCTTGTATTTCTATTGTAAGATTGCTCTTACTGAGTGTATTGGGGGACACTTGCTTGGCAGCGATATGACACACACGGGTACGGTTTCTTCAGACAAAGCAGTCCATACGGTTTATTAAGCCTCATAAACCATATCATGAGCAGTCCATTTACACACACTGAACCAGCACATCACATCAAGTTTCAGATCCTTAGACTGTGGTAACTAAACACGCTGGACCTCACTGACCAGTTGCCATGGGTTACCACACAGTTCATGATACCAGCACCAACAGTTTATGGAGGTACCTTACGGGAGCTCCTGCTCCACCTGCTGACTTGTCAGTCGACTGGGAAAGCTGCCTCACGGGAATCACCAACTTGCCTTTGCGGCATATCTTAGTCAGTCCAGAACCACAGGAGGACGGTAGCTTCCCCAAGTTTCACTGTGCGCTGCTCAGGGATCCGGTCCTACTCCCAGGACCTCCCACGCTGCTCAGGGATCCGGTCCTACTCCCAGGACCTCCCAACACCAGCATGTGCTTTCAGGAAGCCTCCTCCCAGGTCTTCCAACACAGGAACATACACAGGGAACATGTGACCCACACCCTGGTCACATTATGTACCTTGTAACCACACCCCATAGGTGAAGTATGGATCCCATGGGCTGGTCATGTGATCATGACATCACTGCAGGTCCTGAAAATACCCACACTGCCAAATCGGAAACAGGGAAGCAGAGAGTGCCCTCACCCAGTGGTGAGGCATGTAGGTAGCCAGACCCTCCCATCTCTCATAGCTACCCGCAACCCGGACCCAGGTGCACTAAATGACATCTTCAGTGCTTACATGCTCTAAAGACAAGATACTCTGGGTTGCATCTCAGGGAGCAGCCTTCCCTGTGACACATACCTCCCATTAACCACAATGCCGGACACTGTCTCACTATCACATCCATGCATACAACTGCCATGGATTCTCACGGCCTCAATACGCCTCCGTGCGCATACTGAGGAGACCATGCAGCGCCCCCTACCTGTTACAGGGGTCACTGCATCACATATCCCCCCCTCTGTTCAAACTTGTGGGGTTGAACATCTGTCAGATACCTGGGGACTCAAGACCGGGTACCCAAGTCACCTTGCCCTACTAGTTGAGAGGGCCCTCTCAGTCGGGTTTGGGCATCATGGTCAATCTGGCGTCGCAATCCCCTTGCACCCATACGACCTGTCTGGACTGACTGATTGTCAACACGTCCTCTACCAAGTCTCCCACCTAAGTCACTCAGCCCTGAGCTAACTGAGACGACACTTCTTTTATCTCTTTCATCAGGCCTCTTTCTGTAACCTCTCTGCTGGACATTTCTTCCATGGTCTTTATGTCCTCTGTTAGCTTCATCTTGAGGACCTTCAGCCCTTAGCGAACCTCTTTGCCTCTCTAACCTGTGAGATGAAGCTGGCAGCCATCTGTTTCCCATTTTCTGCAGCTCTTTATTCATCTGCTCACTCTCACGTCTTAGCTGCTCGATCTCTTTTAGGTACGCCACGCGATACCCCTGGAGCATCCGGATATTCTCAAGACTCTCCATGGACCCGACAATAAGGAATGGAACCATCCCATCTTCACCCACGTCCTGGGCCTTGTCATCAGCCGGAATCCTCAGTCTCTTTACACCGGATTTATTCACCATCTCCTGCATCACTCTCCCAAGTTTCCCAATGACTTTCACCACCAGAACTTTGGGTACTTGGACTGTGTCTTCCACTAAGCCCAGTCGACTAAGAGCTTTCCTTTCACGCTCCAAACGTCGAACGGCTTCATCATTCTTCAAAATGATCCTCTGTTTGGTACAGAGACACTGTAGGTGCATATCCCTCAGGACAGCCACCCGCTTCACTGTGACCTCCTTATTCGACAGTATCACCAACTGTTTCATCTCTAGTGCCCAGTGCACACTATACACTTCTACTGCCTTTCTAAAGGACTCATGCACACCCTCTCTGGTGCATGCATCTTGTGCCTCTTTGGGTACGTCTATCACGCACTTGAAAAGCGGGGTCTCATCTTCTTCACGGACATCTGCCACGACCGGGTGACTGTCTTATTCCACTTTTAGCACAAACTCTTCTTCAGCTTTACCCTTTTCCAGACCCCTGGTCAAGATGGGCATTTGCAGCTTCACCTCATTACCACTCTGGTGTCGACATGGTAAGTCTGCAACCACCACCTCTTCCTCTTGTAGAGGGCCTTTTAGTGCTTCTCTGAGCACTTCCATGTCTTCCTTTAGGGCCTTGGTCAAAATCTGCCACTTTGACAGGTGACCTCTGAGCTCTGCCACCTCTTTCTCCAAGGCACGCACACGGCACTCAGCAGCCTGTCTCCGAAGCTCCTCTTGCTTCAACCGGGTGTCAACTTCAGGCCCCCCTCCTTTGGTGGCCTCCTCTCCTTCTTCACAAGGTGCAACTGGTACCACCTCTTTGCACCCTTTACGTCTCCGGCGACCAAAAGATTTGCCCTTCTTGTGGGGCTCTTCTTTACTGTACCCCTTTATTTCCTCAGAGTCACAGTCACCCTCGTATTCTGTGTCATACCCCACAGTATGGCGAACCCCCCAGTCACACTCTAACCGGGTGTCAGCTTCACAGGATTTATTAACCATGTCACTTAAAGTCATCTTGGGGTACACACCAGGTGACATGTCTGTAAGTTGGGCAGACGCTCCCTTCCCACTGGTCAACCCGACATCTGACCCATCAGTCTTGGAAGGTGTTTCTGCCAACGTTGTGTCACTAAGTTGGGCCCATTCACCATTTTCCTTGGTCATGCCCACCTTAGGACTGTCAACTCTAGGGGGCACATTCTCAACACTACTACCTCCCATACACATAATTTCCACAAATACTTCACCCTTTTTCCACCAGTCCCATAGTGCTTCCAAATCTTGTCCTATTACCATAGGACACGGCAAGTTCGGGACTACAGCCACCTCATGGCATGTGGAAACATCAGCTGCAACAATGCAGAGAGTGGCTACCTGAAGACGTTTAGTGTCCCCAGGTGACACAGAACTTCCTGGAAGACTTCTCAGCAAAGACGCTTCTCTCCCCGGGTCTATCAACCCCCGCACACACTCGCCATCCAGCCAAAAAGGACACAGTCTTGACTCCTCACTGATTGCCGCCCCTTTTTTGGCTCCGCCCCCTTTTTGGGCAAGTGCTCTGCTTTTTGACACCACCCCTGTTCGTGATACAGCCCCCTTTTGGGATTCCACCCCTTTTTGGGCTACTACCCCTGTTACCGCCCCTTTTTGGGACTCCGCCCCCTCTTGGGCAACCATCCCCATTTGGGGTCACCGCTCACTATTAGGGATACTCCCTTCCCTTGGATACACCCTGTGGACTTCCCCACGGCACTCAGGCCCCAGTTCGCACAGTACACCCCTATGTCTCTGGGCTTGTACTGGCCCTTTAAGAGTCTGCACGACTTGAGGAAAGAAAAAAAAAATATTATTTTTTTTTTTCCTTATATGTCCCTTCACCAGCTCCTGCTGGTACAGCCGCAGCTCCCGCTGCAGTCACATACAACCAGCACCTCCGGGTGCTGACCACAAGCCTCTGCTGCTGCCACTGCAGCTCCGGCTGCTGCGGAACCTCTTGCTGCAACCACGGCTACACTCCACAAGGCTCTACCGCAGATTTCGTGGACCCGCCGATCCACAGCAAGCCGCTTGTCCCCTTCGTGGACCCGCCGATCCACAGCAAGCCGCTTGTCAGCTTCGTAACCCCGCCGAGTTACAGCCAGACACAATCTTCGTGGCCCCACCGAGCCACAGCAATTAACTCTGAATGTGCCTCCTGGACCATTGCCCGCATTCGAGCACCATATGTAAGATTGCTCTTACTGAGTGTATTGGGGACACTCGCTTGGCAGCGATATGACACACACGGGTACGGTTTCTTCAAACAAAGCAGTCCATACGGTTTATTAAGCCTCATAAACCATATCATGAGCAGTCCATTTACACACACTGAACCAGGACATCACATCAAGTTTCAGATCCTTAGACTGTGGTAACTAAACACGCTGGACCTCACTGACCAGTTGCCATGGGTTACCACACAGTTCATGATACAAGCACCAACAGTTTATGGAGGTACCTTACGGGAGCTCCTGGACCACCTGCTGACTCCTTGTCAGTCCACTGGGAAAGCTGCCTCACGGGAATCACCAACTTGCCTTTGCGGCATATCTTAGTCAGTCCAGAACCACAGGAGGATGGTAGCTTCCCCAAGTTTCACTGTGCGCGGCTCAGGGATCCGGTCCTACTCCCAGGACCTCCCACACTGCTCAGGGATCTGGTCCTACTCCCAGGACCTCCCAACACCAGCATGTGCTTTCAGGAAGCCTCCTCCCAGGTCTTCCAACACAGGAACATACACAGGGAACATGTGACCCACACCCTGGTCACATTATGTACCTTGTAACCACACCCCATAGGTGAAGTATGGATCCCATGGGCTGGTCATGTGATCATGACATCACTGCAGGTCCTGAAAATACCCACACTGCCAAATCGGAAACAGGGATGCAGAGAGTGCCCTCACCCAGTGGTGAGGTATGTGGGTAGCCAGACCCTCCCATCTCTCATAGCTACCCGCAACACGGACCCAGGTGCACTAAATGACATCTTCAGTGCTTACGTGCTCTAAAGACAAGATACTCCGGGTTGCATCTCAGGTAGCATCCTTCCCTGTGACACATACCTCCCATTAACCACAATGCCGGACACTGTCTCACTATCACATCCATGCATACAACTGCCATGGATTCTCACGGCCTCAATACACCTCCGTGCGCATACTGAGGAGACCATGCAGCGCCCCCTACCTGTTGCAGGGGTCACTGCATCACACTATGTAGCTGAACGCTCCAGTCCCGAGTGCCGGCGGCAGTGCCGGGTATTGATGCAAGAGACTCGTGCGAGTTTCTCGCATTGCACTTGCAAGTGTGACCCCGGCCTTAGGTTAAAACTGTTCCTGACAGGTTCTCTTTAAGAAAATGTGTCCCATAGTGCAAACAAATTGGTGGACATAGGTTAACTCAGTCAGGTCTATCATTTTTATCTTATTACTCATTTGATTGAAAAGTTGATGAACTATATAGATAGCTTGATTTTTTAACAATATCACCACTTCTTGAAAAAAAAAAATTATCAGAAAATTAGGGTGGCTGACTATTACACAGAAGTTTCACCTTGTGGATGCAAGGGTTATTGTACTTTATGCTCTGTACAAACCTGTTTGTCACAATCTATAGGGAATAGTCAGATAATTGTCACACTTTTGAAGGATAATGAAAGCTAAATACACATGAAGGAAAGAGACCAACATCATAAAATAGTGGTATATGGAGAAAGATCAAAATATTCTGTAAGGAAAAGTTAAAAAATAATTTTTGTTTTGATGATGTCATAGAGGTACAATTCATGAAATTATCATTCCTTTGTCACAATTATGTCCTTATTTTTTATATCTCATGGTTTATTACATATAGGTAGAGGTGCTAAATATTTCCTTGAAATCAAAGATATTTTACCTTTAAATTTAGCATTCTGATTTCCATATTTTGGATAAAATATTTTTTTCAAATGATGTTATAGATTTTTATGATTATATATACTTTAGAATCTTAACCCACTTGAAGGGAATCTGTTGATAAGATCAACACTCCCAAAACCTGCATGAATGGGCATGCAGATCTTTGAAATGTAGCTCAATTGAAACTTTTGTATTTTCTATTTCTTGCTGAAATCCTGAGAAATTCACAATTTTTATATGCAAATGAGACATCCAGTACTTTCCAGGTGACCGACCACTTTCCAAGCCTCTTACTCCAGAAGATGTTTCTTCAACCAGAACCAGCTTTTTTTAAGCTTGATTGATTGCTCACTGTCTGTGTCACATCATACTTCAGGTAAGGAAATAAGACAGAGAACTATCAATCAAGCTAAAGGGGTTGGTACACAGGGAGAAACTGCCTTAGGAGGGAGAGAATCTGGAAGTGCTCTGATCAACCAAAGCACATAAACCTTATTTGCATATGAATTAAAATTCTAATTTCTCGGAAATACACCAAGAGATAGAAGATATAAAAGTGTTAATGAATTTACATTTTAAAGACCTGCATGCCCATATATGTAGTATGGTAGGATCGATCTTACTGACAGAATCCCTTTAATAATTTGCTGAAATGTTGTTTTAACTTGTTTGTCAGATTTTCTTTTTCATTTAAATTTTGATAGAATGCTTTGAACTGCAGAAGCAAATAAGCTAAAATGATTGACTGTTTCTATAGAAACCTAGTCTTATATTCAGTTTTTGCACGCATTTCAGATCCAGCGCATAACTCCTGTAGAGACCCTGGTACACCGCATTATGGCATGCAGAACAGTTCCAAGGCTTATGAGGTAATGAACACATTTAATAAGCACTGTTTAACTGTTGGAAAGTTTAGATAATTAAAGATGGGTTTTCTGCCAATGCTCAGATCTCTAAAAGTTAGATTATAAATGTGTTTTTTTAGGATTAAAAAAGTTATAAAAGTAAAATGATGTCTGTATGTTATTGTGAAACAGGCCAAGTAAAATGTATCCAATTAACACTGGATGTGTCATTAGAAATCATGAAATCCAACATCTGTCCAGCATATTTTCAGTGGGATATTTTTACAGTTTATTTTTAATCAGTTCAAAAATTTGTCAAAAATATTAAACTTAATCCTTTATAAATGAGGAAAATGATCTAATATCACATATCTGTGATTGGCAAACGTACTTAAACCTTTGCTTTTAGCATCTGGTGTGACCTCCATTGTGCCACAATCTAACGTTTCTAGAAATTGTTGATTACTCCTGAACAGCTCTGCATTTATCTATGTTTATTCAAAACACCAAAAAAGGAAAAATTCAAGAAAACACACCAAAAACAGGCAGAGATGCTTACCTGTCTAAATGGGCCTCAATACAAATGCACAAGCAGGGTGCAGCAGACCCAAATAAAATAGCAAATGCACAGGTGCAATATCTAATGAAACAGCCAGCGTTCAATCAAGGATTGGCCGTGTGGTACACCAATGCACTAAGATGCATACTCTGTATGTGGCGTGTTCACAACATTCAGTGTATAATGTTCCATCAATTAATGAGGATAAGGTGTCATGGCCCAGATGCAGAAAAATTGGACCAAACCATGATCCTACCACTACCTTGTTTCACAGATGGTATGAGGTTTTTACGCTGTATTGCAGTGTTTTTGAAGCCCTGTGGCTGGGCTTCAAAGGAGACTGTGAGTTTTTATATGAAGCGATTCTATGGCAATGCTGTATATAGAACAAGTAATCAAACTGTCACATCTTCAAGTCCCCTAAGGGAACTAACAGGAAAAATGAAAAGTAAAAAAAGTGTTTTGAAAAATATGAAAAAAAGCAAAAACATTCAAATCACCCCCCTTTTGCACCATTAAAAAATAAATAAATGTATAAAAAAAAAATGTGACGTAGCCAAGTTTATAATCTGACGTGCATCACCCTGTAAGTCCACTCCATACACCCTCTTTTGACATGCACTGTACATAAGTGGCGAATGTCATGAATATGAGTGAGCCCGAACTGTAAAGTTTGGGGTTAGTGGTGCTGAACTCTGAATGTGGACTTCTTCCGGAAGTCTGATTTAGTGTTCACAGTTCAGATTGCGAGAGAGAGGGAATCTGTGGGGTATTTTTTATTATTATTATTATCATTATTATTAATATTATTAGGGGTACACCCTTTGGCAGTCCCATAGCCCTAACTATGACCATTTTACAACCCTTTTACAGCACTTCAGTTTGGGTCCCCATTTACTTCTATGGGGTTCAGCAACAGTTCCAGTAGAGTTACTGAAAATAAACTGAACTTTTGACTAAAGTCGAACCTGACAAGCCCAAACATCCATAGGTCCGCTCATCTTTAGTCGTGAAAGGGATAAATTATAACTTACAGTATGTGGAGAAAGAAAAACACTACAATACAGCAGGAAAACCTTCTACCATTTTTGAAAAAAGATGGTTGTCCGATCTATCAAAATATAAAAATAATTAGCAAGATCTGTAAACACTGTAAATGCAAAAAATGAAGAACGCCAAAATGACTTTTTTTGTGTCTGCAGTTCCACAAATAAATGCTGTAATAAGAGATCAAAAAGTCACATCTATCTCAAAATGGTATAAATAAAAGTGATGTCACATCCTGCAAAAAATAAGCCATCACACAGCACCATCGACTGAAAATGTTACGGGTCTTGAAATATGGCACATCATTGCTGTTTAGTGTCCTTCTAATGAAGGACTCATATACATTTAATGGAATCTGTCATTAGGATAAATCCTTTAAAGCTGACTATATGAGCATGTGGGTCATAGAAAGCTGAATATAATGGTACACTAATATATGGGAGATGATTCTCATGCAGATCAGTGTACTGTCCATAGTTACGAACAGCTTTAATGGTTTGGAGGTTACCTTTGGTTCCTTTGTAACCTAGTTGACTAGGCTCTAAAAGACTTCACTTCACTGTGCCTGCTGCCATTCCTGAGCAAGTTTTGCACTGCTGTTGACTAGCTGAATACTCTTTAGGAGAGGGTCCGGACACTGGACTTTCTTCACAGCAATTGAACTTCTCTCTGAAGTTCCTGATGATATGATAAATTATAGATTTAGGAACAGTCTTGTGATCAGTAATGTTCTAGCATGTAAATCCCTTTTGATGCAAAACAATGCTGACTGCACACATTTCCTTGGAAACAACTGTGTTTAACAGAAGAAGGCAATGATTTTAATCACCAGCCCACTTTAAAATCAACCAGTTTGCTCTTATATTTTAATCAGAATGGTAGTGATTTCAGCTGCCTTGTCCTTGTTAACACTTTCTACAAAATTAAAAAATGTATTACTGAAATAATGTAATTTAATCACTTAAGAATACCCCATCAGTGTTCACATATTGCTACCATTCACAGACATTTTACTTAAAATCATTTTCCACCTTTAAAAATGTACATTTAATATTTTTGACTTACAATTTTCTTTGGTTTTCTTTTTCTGATGTGTGAAAATTTGAAAATCAGATGTAGTTTTAGATTGTGTTTTTGCAGAAAATTTTTGTGAAAATTCTGAAAGATTCACAAACTTTAAAGAACTACAGTAATACATACGGAAGATATGAGTATGAAATTTGCTAGATATTTTACCTGGACACTGTGTACAGAATCAATAGTAAAGTGAGTATTTGACCATATCATCATTTTTATGCAGATATCCCAACTTCATACTCTATAATCTTGAATGCTTATTGAATGAAGCAGATCAAGTAATGTGCATTTGAGTAATGATGGAAGTATGACCTAAAGATATCCACATCCTTTATCAAGGTGTGCAAAATTATCAGGAAACTTGTTTTTTTTTTATAGGCAAAATGGGCCACAATAGAGATTTAACTAATTTTTAAAAATAAAAAAAATAATTACAAGTCTTACAAAGGGATGCAGCACTCTTGAAATTGGTAAAATATTGAAAAGAAAAGACCCATATTAACTGCCAACATTGTGAGCAGAATCGAATGTCAAGCAACCTGGAACCTATTATCCTCCAGTGCTGTCATTCCAGAACTACAACCTCCCTGGAGAGCCCAGAAGTACAAGTTGTTCACTGACATGGCCAAGATAAAGAAGGCAGAAACTGGAACACCAACAAGACACATGAGTTGAAATGCATACACACCCCAATATCATGGCAATTTCAAGAGTGCTTCATTCCTCTGTAAGGCCGGTTTCACACGTCAGTGGCTCTGGTATGTGAGGTGACAGTTTCCTCACATACCGGAGCCACTGACACACGTAGACACATTGAAATCAATGCATCTGTGCAGATGTCATTGATTTTTTGCGGACCATGTCTCCGTGTGCCAAACACGGAGACATGTCAGTGTTCGTGGGAGCGCACATATTACACGGACCCATTAAAGTCAATGGGTCTGTGTAAAACACGCACCGCACACGGACGTTGTCCGTGTGCAGTCCGTGTGCCGTGCAGGAGACTGCACTACAGTAAGCGCTGTCCCCCCCACGTGGTGCTGAAGCCGCCATTCATATCTTCTCTGCAGCAGCGTTTGCTGTAGAGAAGATATGAATAATCCTTTTTTTTGTTGTTTCTGGTGTTTAACATAAAGATCCCTGTCCCCACCCCCCTCCCACCCCCTGTGCGCCCGCCCGCTGTTATTAAAATACTCACCCGCCTCCCTCGCAGTGTCCTGTCCTGGCCGCAGCTTCTCCTGTATGCGGTCACGTGGGGCCGCCCATTACAGAAATGAATAAGCGGCTCCACCCCTATGGGAGGTAGAGCCGCATATTCATGACTGTAATCGGTGGCCCCACGTGACCGCTCATACAGTAGAAGGTGCGGCCAGGACAGGACACCTCGAGGGAGCCGGGTGAGTATTTTAATGCCGGCGGCCGGGCGCACAGGGGGTGGAAGGGGGAAGGATGCCCTAAAGTTTATTTTAAACACATAAAAACAAAAAAAAAAGATTTTTCATCCCTTCTCCCCAGCGAACGCTGGAGAGAACGGATGAATGGCGGCTTCAGCACCATGCTGGGGGGACAGCGCTTACTGTAGCTCCTGCACAGTCCGTGTGGTACCCAGGCGGCACACGGCTGCCGCACATGTGCCACACGGATGGCCTACGTGAGCTCATGGACACACGGACACGGATAACTCCGGTACCGATTTTTTCCGGTACCGGAATTATCTGGATGTGTAGGACAGGCCTAAGACTTGAAACAAATTAGTTAAATCTTCTTTTGGCCTATTTTAAGTGACAAAAACAAGTTGCTTGATAATTTTGTACACCTTAATAAAGGGTTTTGATATTCTCGGGTTGCACCCTCCCTCATTACACAAATATACATCACCTGATTTGCTTCACCCAATAAGCATTCAAGTTTATACAGCGTGAAAGTGTTAAAATATGCTTAAAAGTGATGATATGGTCAAAGTACTTATTTGTCTAATAATTCTGATTACAGTGTATGCTCAAATTGCTGTAAAAAAAGTTAATCTTGGGTATAAAAAAATAAAAGAAGAACCTTGAATTAGAAATAGTTTTAGAGACATACTTTTATGTGACTATTTAGTTACTCATTCTTTTCGAAATCTCTCTGATCTAAAAACAGTGTTAATTGTTAATATATGGCTTACAACTGTCGGCCATAACGTCTGACGTATTTACTCCATATTATATGCCTCCTACACTTGCCATAAACTGTATACCTGGTTCTGTTTCTAATACCACAGAAATAGAAGTTTATGTCCATAATAAGGTCTCAGTAGAAATACTTAAAACCATAAGTTTGTATTTTACTTGTTTATCACTTGGTTCTTTAACATATTTTCATTTTAAATGAGAAAAAGCTAAAATGTATTGCTAGGATCTTTCCTCTTTGTCTTTTCCTTATTGCTTGGACATATTGAGTGTCTTGAGTGAAAAGAAGCTGCAAGATCTGTTTATGGTCTTCATTATCATTTAAATAACCCTGTCCATTTACTTCTTACATGGGTTGATGACATATTTCAGCTATTTTTTTTTTTTTTTTTTTAGATTGGGAGTTTAGTTTTCTTTAGATGTCGCAAGGGTTACCATATTCAAGGCTCCACTACACGTAATTGTCTTGCTAATTTAACATGGAGTGGATCCCAACCAGAATGTATCCGTAAGTGTTACAAGTGATTGCTTTATTTTCAAGTTATCTTCTCTGAACAGAGATATATTTTAAGTACTTATAGCATATTTTGTTTTCAAATAAATCTAAAAAGACACATTACAAAGACATATTTACATTAAAATGTGGATGCTTCACGAGTTTCATGTATTCCACAAGTTTCACAGATTGCATGTATTGCTGAAGTTTCTAAAAATAACCATATGCAACTTGCCTCTTCAGAGAGGAAGACTTGAACTCTATAGTGCCACCAGGCAAGAGGCAATTTGCATGTTAAATTTCTCAGAGGAGCATTGCACAGTAGGTCACACTCTGCAGGGATAAACATTACCTCTTAGACCTCAGTTCAGAGCCTCTCACCTAGCCAAATCAGTTCTCACACTTTGCATTGACAAAACCGAAACACTGTGTCTGCAAATTGAGATTCTGATTTGACTTTTATCCTAAGTCACATTTCAAGGCCCGTTAAATGGTTGATAGTGACATGTAGGATTGCTGCTTCCAGGAGGTGACGCTATAGAATTTAAGTCCTCTTCCTCTATGAAGAGGCAATTTGCCTCTTACATTTCACAGAGTAGCATTGGACTGCAAATAAGCCTCCTTACCTTGGCATGCCAGAGCCGGTATGTCACTCTCTTCAGGAGAAATTTTACCTCTTAGACCTAAAAAAACAACCAGTAATTGTATTCTCTGTATTTGCTTCCAAGTACACTATGTTCCAAATTATTATGCAAATTACATTTTTATCAGATTTTCCTAAATGGTCGGTGCAAATGACAGTCAGTCTAATATAATGATCACCCGTTAGATTATACATCGAATTTTATTGAAGAAACCTCCCAATGGTAACAGTATAATCTCCAAAATGAATAAAAACTCAAAATTCACTGTTCCAAATTATTATGCACAGTAGAATTTCTATACATTTGATATGTTTTAAAGAACTGAAAATGTTCATATGTGGAATTTGCAGCATTAGGAGGTCACATTCACTGAACAAAAAAGCTATTTACCTCCAGAACCTCCTAACAGGCCAAGTTACATGTAACATAGGAGCCTTCTTTGATGTCACCTTCACAATTCCTGCCTCCATTGAACTTGTGAGTTTTTGGAGAGTTTCTGCTTGTATTTCTTCCCTCCCAGAGCTGCTGTTTTGATGCAAACTGCCTCCCACCCTCATAGATCTTTTGCTTTATGATACTCCAAAGGTTCTCTATAGGGTTGAGGTCAGGGGAAGATGGTGGCCACACCATGAGTTTATCTCCTTTTATGCCCATAGCAGCCAGTGACTCAGAGGTATTCTTTGCAGCATGAGATGGGGCATTGTCAGCATGAAGATGATTTTGCTCCTGAAGGCACGTTTCTGCTTTTTAAACCATGGAAGAAAGTTGTCAGTCAGAAACTCTATATACTTTGCAGAGGTCATTTTCACACCTTCAGGAACCTTAAAGGGCCTTACCAGCTGTTTCTCCATGATTCTGGCCCAAAACATGACTCCTCCACCTCCTCGTTGACGTTGCAGCCTTGTTGGGACATGGTGGTCATCCACCAACCATCCACTACTCCATCCATCTGGACCATCCAGGGTTGCTCGACACTCATCAGTAAACAAGACTGTTTGGAAATTAGTCTTCATGTATGTGTGGGCCCAATGCAACCATTTCTATTTGTGAACACTGTTTAGGGTGGCCGAATAGTAGGTTTATGCACCACAGCAAGCCTTTGAAGGAGCCTACACCTTGAGGTTCGAGGGACTCCAGAGGCACCAGCAGCTTCAAATATCTGTTTGCTGCTTTATAATGGCTTTTTAGCAGCTGCTCTCTTAATCCGATGAACTTGCCTGGCAGAAATCTTCCTCATTATGCCTTTATCAGCACAAACACATTTGTGCTCAGATACAGCCACAAATCTCTTAACAGTACGATGATCACGCTTATGTTCTTGGAAAATTTCTAATGTTTTCATCCCTTCACCAAGGCATTGCACTATTTGATGCTTTTCAGCAGCAGAGAGATCCTTTTTCTTCCCCATGTGACTTGAAAACTGTGACCTGCTTAATAATGTGGAACATCATTTTTAAGTAGTTTTCCTTTAATTAGAATCAGAAAAGATTTAATTGTTTTGTTTTTCAAATAAACTCGTGGATGGTATTGTGTCTCAGGGCTCAATGGATCACTGAAATCAATCTTAATCACATGTGATAATTGGTTTTCCAGGTGATTCTAATTAAAGGAAAACTACTTAAAAATGATGTTCCATATTATTAAGCAGGTCACAGTTTTCAAGTAACATGGGAAAGAAAAAGGATCTCTCTGCTGCTGAAAAGCATCAAATAGTGCAATGCCTTGGTGAAGGGATGAAAACATTAGAAATTTTCCAAAAAGATAAGCGTGATCATCGTACTGTTAAGAGATTTGTGGCTGTATTTGAGCACAAATGTGTTTGTGCTGATAAAGGCATAATGAGGAAGATTTCTGCCAGGCAAGTTCATCGGATTAAGAGAGCAGCTGCTAAAAAGCCATTACAAAGCAGCAAACAGATATTTGAAGCTGCTGGTGCCTCTGGAGTCCCTCAAACCTCAAGGTGTAGGCTCCTTCAAAGGCTTGCTGTGGTGCATAAACCTACTATTCGGCCACCCTTAAACAGTGTTCACAAGCAGAAATGGTTGTATTGGGCCCACACATACATGAAGACTAATTTCCAAACAGTCTTGTTTACTGATAAGTGTTGAGCAACCCTGGATGGTCCAGATGGATGGAGTAGTGGATGGTTGGTGGATGGCCACCATGTCACAACAAGGCTGCAACGTCAGCGAGGAGGTGGAGGAGTCATGTTTTGGGCCAGAATCATGGGAAACAGCTGGTAAGGCCCTTTAAGGTTCCTGAAGGTGTGAAAATGACCTCTGCAAAGTATATAGAGTTTCTGACTGACAACTTTCTTCTATGGTCTAAAAAGCAGAAACGTGCCTTCAGGAGCAAAATCATCTTCATGCTGGCAATGCCCCATCTCATGCTGCAAAGAATACCTCTGAGTCATTGGCTGCTATGGGCATAAAAGGAGATAAACTCATGGTGTGGCCACCATCTTCCCCTGACCTCAACCCTATAGAGAACCTTTAGAGGATCATCAAGCAAAAGATCTATGAGGGTGGGAGGCAGTTCACATCCAAACAGCAGCTCTGGGAGGCTATTCCAACTTCATGCAAAGAAATACAAGCAGAAACTCTCCAAAAACTCACAAGTTCAATGGATGCAAGAATTTTGAAGGTGACATCAAAGAAGGGTCCTATGTTAACATGTAACTTGGCCTGTTGGGATGTTTTGGCGTTAAATAGCTTTTTTGTTCAGTGAATGTGACCTCCTAATGCTGCAAATTCCACAAATGAGCATTTTCAGTTCTTTAAAACATATCAAATGTATAGAAATTCTACTGTGAATAATAATTTGGAACAGTGCATTTTGAGTTTTTATTCATTTTGGAGATTATACTGTTATCATTGGGAGGTTTCTTCAATAAAATTCGATGTATAATCTAACGGGTGATGACTTTTATTAGACTGACTGTCATTTGCACCGACCATTTAGGAAAATCTGATAAAAATGTAATTTGCATAATAATTTGGAACATAGTGTAGATAGCAAAAATATGCTTTCAACAGTAGGGACATAAAGTTCACAATGTTAAATCTAGTATGGAATCATAGTCCAACGTATAGTATAACAAACCGGCATAGTCCCAAAATTTAGAGGAAAGTGAAAGGTGCTAGTTACCTCTTAGTAGAGTGCAGGGTGTGAGGCTCCCAGGGTCCGTGCACCCACCCCGACACACGTTTCGGTCACACACCTTCTTCAGGAGGCATCAGAGGTGCACATGGTCCTCATATGAACTCAAGCATGGGAAAAATTCCCAGGCTCCAGTTCATGAGGACATCCAGCAGAGGGCGCATCACCGCAGCTCAAGGTAACCACAGGTCATTCCCCTGCAATCCATTCATTCCCCGGGTTTTTACAGGCAGGGGCGGCTGCATTAACAGACTTCTGCTTGTAAAATTAGTTAACCCTTTCAGATGGATTTACAACGTGGGACAGAACAACGGAAGGTATGGAATATTGTTGTTTATTTTTTTAACTTTGTTTCAGGTGACAAGGGTCTTCAGGTGGATTAAGAGTCTAATAAAATATTACAACACCCTGTGTCTTTATTTCATTAAAGTACTTTGTAATAATGTGTGTGTGTTTTCTTAACCATTTCAAACTATTGGATTAATAATGGATAGGTGTCATAATTGACGCTTCTCCATTATTAATCTGGCTTAATGTCACTTTACAATAGCAAGGTTACATTAACCCTTCATTACCCCATATCCCACCGCTACACGGGAGTGGGAAGAGAGTGGCCAAGTGCCAGAATAGGCGTATCTTCCAGATGTGCCTTTTCTGGGGTGGCTGGGGCAGATGTTTTTAGCCAGGGGGGGCCAATAACCATGGACCCTCTCTAGGCTATTAATATCTGCCCTCAGTCACCGGCTTTACTGCTCTGGCGGAGAAAATTGCGTGGGAGCCAATTTTTTCTGCCATTTATCCCTTTATTTTACCAGCTACAGCGCCACATTTTGCACATACACACTACTAACATTAGTAGTGTGGAATATGCAAAAAAAAAGGGATATGAGATGGTTTACTGTATGTAAACCATGTCTCATATCCTGTCGGGTTTGTGAAGGAGAAATGAAAAGCCGGCAATTGAATTACTGGCTTTTCTGCTATATCGCGCTGAATTAAATGTAAATATATATGTGTCTCAATTATATATATATATATATATATATATATATATATATATATATACACTCACCGGCCACTTTATTAGGTACACCTGTCCAACTTCTTGTTAACACTTAATTTCTAATCAGCCAATCACATGGCGGCAACTCAGTGCATTTAGGCATGTAGACATGGTCAAGACAATCTCCTGCAGTTCAAACCGAGCATCAGTATGGGGAAGAAAGGTGATTTGAGTGCCTTTGAACGTGGCATGGTTGTTGGTGCCAGAAGGGCTGGTCTGAGTATTTCAGAAAATGCTGATCTACTGGGATTTTCACGCACAACCATCTCTAGGGTTTACAGAGAATGGTCCGAAAAAGAAAAAAAATCCAGTGAGCGGCAGTTCTGTGGGCGGAAATGCCTTGTTGATGCCAGAGGTCAGAGGAGAATGGGCAGACTGGTTCGAGCTGATAGAAAGGCAACAGTGACTCAAATCGCCACCCGTTACAACCAAGGTAGGCCTAAGAGCATCTCTGAACGCACAGTGCATCGAACTTTGAGGCAGATGGGCTACAGCAGCAGAAGACCACACCGGGTACCACTCCTTTCAGCTAAGAACAGGAAACTGAGGCTACAATTTGTACAAGCTCATCGAAATTGGACAGTAGAAGATTGGAAAAACGTTGCTTGGTCTGATGAGTCTCGATTTCTGCTGCGACATTCGGATGGTAGGGTCAGAATTTGGCGTAAACAACATGAAAGCATGGATCCATCCTGCCTTGTATGGAGCATCTTTGGGATGTGCAGCCGACAAATCTGCGGCAACTGTGTGATGCCATCATGTCAATATGGACCAAAATCTCTGAGGAATGCTTCCAGCACCTTGTTGAATCTATGCCACGAAGAATTGAGGCAGTTCTGAAGGCAAAAGGGGGTCCAACCCGTTACTAGCATGGTGTACCTAATAAAGTGGCCGGTGAGTGTATATATATACAGTATATATACTTTATATATGGTTTACCGAACATTTGAGCCCATAAATCCATTAGATGTCGGTTTTGCAAGCCTGCAAGAAAATACTGCAGTACAGATGCCATACGGATTACATACAGAGGATGACATGCGCAAAATACGCTGCCACACCCTGCCTATGGATGACATACGGATCACTATTTTGGGAACATTTCTGCATATTACGGCCGTAAAAAACGGACCGTATTGTCTTACGCCTAGGGTGATGCCGGCCTAGATCTCATCTGGTTTATGGAAAAAACTAGTTCATGTTGTGATTTTGGTTTTCACATGCAGATTCGTTCAGTGATAAAAATACAAGTATGATTTTCACGACCTGACAGAATATAGAAGGAGAAACTTTTTCTTCTCTCCGACTCAGAAAAAAAACTGATGCCACTCTGATCGAACTCTGACCAGAGTCTGATAAAAATAATTTTTGAGATGGAAAGAAAACGATTGGGTGTGCCGACCCTAAGTATAAGTTTTGCCCTCTTTAGCCAATATTTCTAAATCAAGTTTTAATTTTTATTTTTATTAAAAAAGCTTTTTCAACCGAAAACAGTGATTGGCTACTATTGTCAATTTTTTTTCCAGCCCTTTATTTATGCATGATATTCAACACATTTTATTTCCAATTCTGAATAATTTAGTAATAATGGCAAACTCTTGGGAGCAGTATGGTCAATCTGGGCGCATCAGCTCCCATTTCTGAAGGTGTAGTAAAACTAAATTTCTGGCAGCTGACTCTCCTGATCACCATCTTAAAGTTAATTTAGTAATAGTTTTAAGGGTACATTGCAGTGCTGTAAACACAAAAAAGTACTTTATGTGGGCTATTTGTTGTTTGTTGGAATTATATTGAGAATAAGATTAAGAGAATTGTATTGTATTAGGCATTGCTACTTTCTATACCACTTAATGCTGCAATAAATAAATGTGCTGTTGTTACCTTTGCATAGCATAGCAATTGTATTTAGTCAGTGGTTACTTGTAAAGTTTATGATTGTACACTAATAAGTGGCACCAATAGAATATCTTGAGCCAGGCAATACTTATTATAGCGCTAGCCCTGCTTGCAATGATGTATAAAAACATGATATATTAAAAACATGTAAAGTCTTTATAATGCTTCAATATATTATTATAATAACAAGCTTAATTTCTTCTCAGCGCATGCATGTCGACAACCAGAAACACCCATCCATGCTGATGTGAAAGCAATAGATCTACCTACGCTAGGCTATACCTTAATATATATTTGCCAACCTGGGTATTATCTATCTGGTGGCTCTGAGCACAGAACGTGTAAGAGCGACATGAAGTGGACAGGAAAACCTCCTATTTGCAAAAGTAAGTCTTTACCTGCACTAGTAAAAATAAAATAAAAAATAAATATATATATATATGCTCAAATAAGGTTTACCTATTTTCTCCATGATACAACGGGCATAATTTTTCTGTCATTTTTCTATTCTTTATATAAGAGAAAAAATAAAGAGTAAAAAAGGAAATTCAAAATGTCTATTTTTCAATTTTTTTTTATTTAGAACCATGAAGGATCACTAAAATTCATTTTAAATTGTATTAACTTTTTCTGCAGTAACCATTTTTATATATTGAACATTTTTTTATTTATTTTTCACTATTTATTTATTTTTAATTATTTCACACAGTGCTCTCCTTAAAATTTCATACAAACTCTTGGAGTGCATTTTAACGTTTAAATACATTTTTTATTGCTGATTCTGGTATGCCAGGTGTTAGGGGTCGAGTTCCCGCCTCTGCACAGGGGAAATCTCAGGCCATCTCCGCTGCGGTCTCCCATTCTTCTCCTGCTGCAGTGGAGCCTGCTCAGCAGAGACATCGGTCCCAGTGTCTCGCTCAGTCTGACTCTGTACAGAGAGTTACTGCTGTTTTTCCTGCTTCTGCCATTGAAGTCAGTGCTGGGCAGCAGAGAGCAGACACTTCTGGGACTAAGTCCTGCTTTTCTCATTCTGAGCATGCCCAGAGTAAGATCTCTCAGTGGAGATCGAGGGTCACATGATCAGACACTGCAGCTAAGGCCATTGGTCCTTCAGGAAGGTCCTGTAGGTGCCTGCGCTCTGTGGCAGCCTCTCAATGGTCCTTCTAGGAAGGTCCTGTACGTGTTGCAACTATTTAAGGCTTGCATGGCCGCACGGCCATGCGCTAGTATTGTTCTATGTTGTACTTTGCGCCAGTGTGGTCACGTATGATTGTGTTCAGGGACCCGGTTGAAATAAGCCCCTAGAATGCTGGCACCTCTGGCTAGGAGTTTGTGTGTTTGAGTATTCAGGGACCTGGCTGAAATAAGGCCCTACCATGCTGGCACCTCAGGCGAGGAGTTTTGTGTGCATGCATGACCACTGACTGCTCTCGTTTGGGTAGTTAGCCTGTGCCACTGTGAAGTTTACCAGGGCGCAGTGCTTTGAGTTCATGGCTACTCTGTGAAGTAACAGAGGTAGCTCATACCGCCATTTAGTTCTGCCATTTGCTAGCAGCAGGTTCTCCTGCACGGTGGACCCCAGGCTGCGAACGCATATATTAAAATAAAGTCTCTATATCCATTTGGTGCGTTCCGCTAGCCCTAACACCAGGTTCAGTTACGTGGCAAGTTTAGCCTTCCATCTGAACTGTAGAGCTAACATGCCAGCAGTTCCTCTCCCCCTTGGCACCTGGTGAACACATTATTCATAGGACTGGAGAAGGAAGCCCTTTCTATACTGTATATGTTGCTTGCTTGGTTCTGTGTATGTAGAAATCAGGAAGGCAGACACACTAAAAATAAAATTTCCCTTTTTTGTGTGGAGCTTAGCTGTGTTTCTATTAGCCAGGTAACCACTCCTGCTTATACACAATCTCCGTGTAGCTGCTAAATTTACAATGGATTTCTAAATTCCCAACATTTAACCCTTTAACAATATTGAGAGTAATAGTACTCCAATGTTGGTATCCCCCGCTTTGGTGTGGGCTCTGGCTGTGAGCCCACATCTTTTCCGGGACATGCCAGCTGTTTTGAACAGCTGACATGTGCCCGCAATAGCCATGGGTGGAATTGCGATCCACCCATGGCTATTAACTAGTTAAATGCCAGTGTCAAACTCTGATAATGGCATTTAATTCACACTTCAGCCATCGGGCTGGAATCTGTGCACTGGTGACCCCGTCACGTGATTGCGGGTCATCAGTTCATCGGCATGACAACCAGAGGTCTCCTTGAGACTTCTATGGTTGTCAGTGCCAATTGCTATGAGCACCACCCAGTGGTCAGCGCTCATAGCAAGTCAGTATATCTGCTACATAGAGGTGATCTGAACATTGCCTCCATGTAGCAGAGCCTATCGGGCTATGGAAGCTTCTAGTCTCCTATGGAGAGTACTGAAGCATGCTAAAAGTTAAAGAAAAATGTTTTTAAAAATGTATAAAAATATAAAAATATAAAAATTTAAATCACCCCCCTTTTGCCCCATTCAAAATAAAATCAAAAACAATTAAAAAAATCAAACATACACATATTTGGTATCGCCGAGTTCATAAACACCCAATCTATCAATAAAAAAAGGATTAACCTGATCCCTAAACAGCAAAGCTATAAAAAAAGTCAAAATGCCAGAATTAAATTTTTTTTTGGTCACCGCAACATTGCACTAAAATGCAATAACAGGCGATCAAAGGAATGTATCTGCACTAAAATGGTGTCATTAAAAACATCAGCACGGCACACAAAAAAGAAGCCCTCACCCATCTCCAGATCACAAAAAATGGTGATGCTACGGGTATCGGAAAATTGTGCAATTTTTCTTTTTAGCAAAGTTTGGAATTTTTTTTCACCACATAGATAGAAAAGAACCTAGATATGTTTAGTGTCTATGAACTAATAATGCTATAGAACAACCTCAAGCACTCGGACCATTGATGAGAAAGCTTATGAATGCATAATGACACGGAGAATCATAGTTGCAGATCAGTTTGAGGGTATTTGCACACGTTGCGTAAAGCTGTTCACATTTTTCTGCACTGATTTTGGTAAATCCGCAGGATATCCGCACTTCGGAATTACAGCGGTTTAATTCGCTGTTTTTGTGCAGATTCCACATGCTGATTTACACCTGCAGATTCCTATTATGGAGTAGGTGTAAACCACTGCGGAATCAGCACAAAGAATTGACATGCTGTGGAATAAACAACGCAGCATTTCTGCAGCATGCGCACTGCAGATTTTGTTTTCCATAGGTTTACATGGTACTGTAAACTCATGGAAAACTGCTGCGAATCCACAGTGGCCAATCCGCTGCGGATCCGCAGCAAAATCCGCAATGTGCGCACATACCCTTAGCATTTAGTGAACTTGCAAAAAGCCAAACAAAAAACAAGAGTGGGATTGCACTTTATTGGCAATTTCACTGCACTTGGAATTTTTTTCCCATTTTCTAGTACATGACATGGTAAAATCCATGGTGTAGTTCAAAAGTACAACTCATCCCACAAAAAATAAGCTCTCACATGGCCATATTGACGGAAAAATAAAAAAGTTATGGCTCTGAGAAGGAGGGGAGCGAAAAATGAAAACGCAAACCCAAAAAAGCTCCAGGGGTGAAAGGGTTAAAGTAATTTGTCTGGTCCACAAAAGGTAAGTTATAGTTCAATCATTGCAATAATGATTAGTGACTACAGAGGAAAAATATGTACTCTTCTCCAATATTCAATTTTCAATTACCAAAATTTCAATATACCACCTCCACGATAATGCTGGCATCTTTATCGTATCCTATGTGACTGATCTATGAACAAATTCCGACTGATGCCCATGAAGCATCATACATGTATAGAAATAAGTATTAAGCCAAATAATATTAAGTCTGCATTCACACACACAGCGATCATGCTGCAGCTAAAAAGCACAATATCCATGCGCCGCTGCTGTCTTATCACTGTTAAGGCTATGTTCTCATTTGCGGATGAGTCCGCAGCGTTTTGTACGCAACCGCAAACGCATGGCAAAATGCATACAAATGCATGATAATGCTACGTTTTTTTATCAGCTTCGACTTATGCATGACGGATAAAAAATGCAACGTTGGCACACATTTTTGCATGTGTTTGCGTTGTTCATGCGCATGCGTTTGTTATGAAAAATTTTTTTCAAGGAGAATTACCTTGACAAAAGCCATGCCCAATGGGCATGGCTCATGGGATTTCTGTATCTAGACCCTTGTGCAAACGCAAGCGAACTCATGTCCTTGCATTCCTATGTGTTCCCATAGACTGTAATGCGTTCTTTTTGACACACTCCTTCTGCAAGTGTCCGCATGTGTATGGCGGTGGAAATTTGATGCCCAAAAAATTCTAACATGGAGCGTCAGTCGCGCCCAGCCACACACCGCGAAAATACACATGTGTAAGCAAACGCGGGCAAATGCATGCACCTGCATCTACAATGTAAAAGATAGGAAATCAGGACGCATGCAGACGTATGCGTCAGAAACGCTGCGGACACAACCGCAAATGTGAAACCAGCCTTACTTGCACAATTCCTTAATCTTGCTCTTTCATCTGTGAGACTGCATGGCCGATCACAATTTTCACTTGGTTTTTCAAGAAAACAGTTCTTTAATATTTTCGTGCAATATTAAATGATTGTGCAGGGAAACTAGAGAGACATGCGATTTTCAACAGCCACAGCCGCATGTGAAAGCAGCCTCAGTGGCTAAAGCAATAATTCTTCATTCTCCATTCTCGACAAGGCACATTATGTGTTTTATCATACATACACTTTAAACAACTTTAAAAATCTTTCAGTTTCAGATATTAAAATAATTTTTGCCTGTTTTGCATGTGGCTTTATTTTTATGTAATTTATATAGTCCCTTTGTTTTGCAGATATAGGGCGAAATATATAAAGACAAAAATAAATACATGACTACATGGGCTTTTTTAACAAAGACAATGGGCCACTATTGATATTCTAAATTGTGCTCCCATTTCCATAGAAATTTCTCCTATGTATTGGGCAAATTTTTTTATGGGACTGGGACTAGTAACAGCAGTTTGTACAGGTGGTGTCTTTTCATTGTTTTGCTTTATTTATTCATTTTTGATGATGCTTTTGAATTTCTTCTTTGTTTTATTTTGTACACAGTGCTCTCTATAATGTCTTATAAGACATTTTGGGTTATATGAACACATTATTATATTTATTTTATTGCCAGTTTCCACTATAACTGGAGCTGGTATTTTAGCCACAGTTACAGGAGAAAATCAATCTCTCCTCTGCAGAGCAGAGCTGTCTCGGATTTCTAGGACCTAGTTACTTCTGCTACTTCTCGACACCCAGCAATCAAATGATCTCTGGGTCCAGATGAGGAAGCATGATTAATGCTTCCTAATCTGTATACACAGCACTTGTTCAACTCTGCATGCATGCAGCTATTGGGAACAAATCATGTCTGCCTTCTCTGCAAGAAGGCCAGCTGTGTCCTCACAATGCGTGCTGCAGCTCTATTATTGCAGTGCCATTTTAGAACGTCACTGCAGAATAGAATGGCTATCTCCCGGACGTTTCTAGTCCCTGGGCAGTCATGAAGTAGCTAACATACAATACACTAACTGGCTTTCATTAGATTATTTTATTCACTATGCTTATAAATTTGTATTTTGCAGGTAAAGGACTCAGGGAATTAAATTCAACTATCGTAAAAACTCCAGGTTTGTAAAAAAAATACTATATATTTTTATTGGAATGGAAAAAAAAATGTAATGTTAAATAGATAGATAAATAGATGATAGTTAGATGGTAGATAATAGATGGATAGATAGACCAATAAAGAAATAAATATGAGTCATGTATGTATTCTTAAACATTGATTAATTTAAAATAAGGTTATCCTAAAACTGAACATGAATTCCATTGCATTCACTGAAGTTGCTTCAAACCGCCGATTATAAATAATTATTTTTATTAGGCACTAGGCATGAAACCTTTCAGAAATTAGGAAAGGTTGCAATCTTCTTAATGTTTCTCATGCGCTTACTGTTATCTTCTTTAATGGGGTGAATGATGCTGTCATGGTTATATTTCATGCCTTTCCAAGCAAAGAAGGTTTATAGTACATTTTGTCATACACTATGTTCCAAATTATTATGCAAATTACATTTTTATCGGATTTTCCTAAGTGGTTGGTGCAAATGACAGTCAGCCTAATAAAAGTAATCACCCATTAGAGTATACATCGAATTTTATTGAAGAAACCTCCCAATGATAACAGTATAATCTCCAAAATGAATAAAAACTTAAAATGCACTGTTCCAAATTATTAGGCAGAGTAGAATTTCTAAACATTTGATATGCTTTAAAGAAGTGAAAATGCTAATTTGTGGAATTTGCAGCATTAGTGAACAAAACAGCTATTTAACGCCAAAACATCCCAACAGGCCAAGTTACATGTTAACATAGGACCCCTTCTTTGATATCACTTTCACAATTCTTGCATCCATTGAACTTGTGAGTTTTTGGAGAGTTTCTGCTTGTATTTCTTTGCATGAAGTCGGAATAGCCTCCCAGAGCTGCTGTTTTGATGTGAACTGCCTCCCACCCTCATAGATCTTTTGCTTTATGATACTCCAAAGGTTCTCTATAGGGTTGTGGTCAGGGGAAGATGGTGGCCACACCATGAGTTTATCTCCTTTTATGCCCATAGCAGCCAATGACTCAGAGGCATTCTTTGCAGCATGAGATGGGGCATTATCAGCATGAAGATGATTTTGCTCCTGAAGTCACGTTTCTGCTTTTTATACCATGGAGGAAAGTTGTCAGTCAGAAACGCTATATACTTTGCAGAGGTCATTTTCACACCTTCAGGAATAGGGTTGAGCGACTTTTACTTTTTTAGGATCGAGTCGGGTTTCGTGAAACCCGACTTTCTCAAAAGTCGGTTTGTGTGAAATCGGCCGATTATTGTGAAAAGTCGGGGGGCCGACCGAAACACGAAACCCAATGCAAGTCAATAGGGATTCTTTTTTTTTTTTTTCTCTCTCTCTCTCTCTCTCTCTCTCTCCTCGGACAGTGTAAATCACTACATTCCTCGGACTGTGTAAATCACTACATCCAAAATGGTAAGATGGCGTTTATACCCCACCCCCTGTGACGCCGCACAAAGCAAGATGAGACCTATTTCATCACGCTGCCCACACTCCTTCATTGGCTGAAAAAATGGCGGTTAAAGCGTCATACGAAACGCGACTTTGGCGCGAAGATCGCCGACCGCATGGCCGATCCCACACTGAGATCGGCTCGGGTTTCACGAAACCCGACTTTGCCGAAAGTTGGCGACTTATGAAATTGACCGATCCGTTTCGCTCAACCCTATTCAGGAACCTTAAAGGGTCCTACCAGCTGTTTCTCCATGATTCCGGCCCAAAACCTGACTCCTCCACCTCCTTGCTGACGTTGAAGCCTTGTTGGGACATGGTGGCCATCCACCAACCATCCACTACTCCATCCATCTGGACCATCCAGGGTTGCTCAACACTTATCAGTAAACAAGACTGTTTGGAAATTAGTCTTCATGTATGTGTGGGCCCAATACAACCATTTCTGCTTGTGAACACTGTTTAAGGGAGGCCGAATAGTAGGTTTATGCACCACAGCATGCCTTTGAAGGAGCCTACACCTTGAGGTTCGAGGGAGTCCAGAGGCACCAGCAGCTTCAAATATCTGTTTGCTGCTTTGTAATGGCTTTTTAGCAGCTGCTCTCCTAATCCGATGAACTTGCCTGGCAGAAATCTTCCTCATTATGCCTTTATCAGCACAAACACATTTGTGCTCAGATACAGCCACAAATCTCTTAACCCCTTCCCGACCCATGACGCCACGTAGGCGTCATGAAAACCCGTGCCAATCCGACCCATGACGCCTATGTGGCGTCATGGAATGATCGTGTCCCTGCAGATCGGGTGAAAGGGTTAACTCCAATTTCACCCGATCTGCAGGGACAGGGGGAGTGGTACTTCAGCCCCCACCATGGCTACGATCGCTCTGATTGGCTGTTGAAAGTGCAACTGCCAATCAGAGCGATTTGTAATATTTCACCTAAAAAACTGGTGAAATATTACAATCCAGCCATGGCCGATGCTGCAATATCATCGGCAATGGCTGGAAATACTGAAGTGACCCCCCCACCCCACCGATCGCCCCCCCCCAAGCCACCGATCTGTCCCGTAGTCCCCTCCGTCCTGTGCTCCGCTCGCCCGTCCTCCTGTCCGCTCCCCCCATGCTCCTATGTCACCCCCGTGCTCCGACGCCCCCCCCGTGCCCCGATCTCCCCCCCTTATACTTACCGAGGCTCTCGATGTCGGTCCGTCTTCTCCATGGGCGCCGCCATCTTCCAAAATGGCGGGCGCATACGCAGTGCGCCCGCCGAATCTGCCGGCCAGCAGATTCATTACAAGTACATTTTGATCGCTGTGGTAGGTTCTATCACAGCGATCAAAATAAAAAAAATAATAAATAAACCCCCCCTTTATCACCCCCACAGGTAGGGACAATAATAAAATAAAGAAAATATTTTTTTTTCTTTTTCCACTAGGGTTAGGGTTTCAACTAGGGTTAGAACTAGGGGTAGGGTTAGGGTTAGGGGTAGGGTTACGGATAGGGTTAGGGTTAGGGGTAGGGTTAGGGTTATGGCATGTGCACACAGTGCGGATTTGGCTGCGGATCCGCAGCGGATTGGCTGCGGATCCGCAGCGGATTGGCCGCTGCAAATTCGTAGCAGTTTTCCATCAGGTTTACAGTACCATGTACACCTATGGAAAACCAAATCCGCTGTGCCCATGGTGCGGAAAATTCCGTGCAGAAACGCTGCGTTGTATTTTCAGCAGCATGTCAATTCTTTGTGCGGATTCCGCAGCGTTTTACACTTGTTCCTCAATAGGAATCCGCAGGTGAAATCTGCACAAAAAAACACTGGAAATCTGCTGTAAATCCGCAGGTAAAACGCAGTGCCTTTTACCTGCAGATTTTTCAAAAATTGTGCGGAAGAATCTCACACGAATCCACAACGTGGGCACATAGCCTTAGGGTTAGGGTTGGAATTAGAGTTAGGGTTGGAATTAGGGCTAGAGTTGGAAATAGGGTTAAGATTAGGCTTGTGGTTAGGGTTACGGATAAGGTTAGGGGTGTGTTGGGGTTACAGTTGTGGCTAGGGTTGGGATTAGGGTTAGGGTTGGGATTAAGGGTTAGGATTAGGGTTAGGGTTGGAATTAGGGTTACGGGTGTGTTGGGGTTAGGGTTGTGATTAGGGTTATGGCTACAGTTGGGATTAGGATTAGGGGTGTGTTGGGGTTAGTTTTGAAGTTAGAATTGAGGGGTTTCCACTGTTTAGGCACATCAGGGGTCTCCAAACGCAACATGGCGCCACCATTGATTCCAGCCAATCTTGCGTTCAAAAAGTCAAATGGTGCTCCCTCCCTTCCAAGCCCCGACGTGCGCCCAAACAGTGGTTTACCCCCACATATGGGGTACCAGCTTACTCAGGACAAACTGGGCAACAACTGTTGGGGTCCAATTTCTCTGTTACCCTTGCAAAAATAAAAAATTACTTGCTAAAACATAATTTTTGAGGAAAGAACAATTATTTTTTATTTTCACGGCTCTGCGTTATAAACTTCT
Source organism: Ranitomeya variabilis (assembly GCF_051348905.1). Lineage (NCBI taxonomy): Eukaryota > Metazoa > Chordata > Amphibia > Anura > Dendrobatidae > Ranitomeya > Ranitomeya variabilis. The sequence continues at coordinate 832,387,770 of NC_135233.1, forward strand.
GTGAAGCACTTGGGGGTTGAAAGTGCTCACCACACATCTAGATAAGTTCCTTCGGGGGTCTAGTTTCCAAAATGGGGTCACTTGTGGGGTGTTTCTACTGTTTAGGCACATCAGGGGCTCTGCAAATGCAATGTGATGCCCGCAGACCATTCCATCAAAGTCTGCATTTCAAATGTCACTACTTCCCTTCCGAGCCGTGACGTGCGCCCAAACAGTTGTTTACCCCCACATATGGGGTACCAGCACACTCACAACAAACTGGGCAACAAACATTGGGGCCCAATTTCTCCTGTTACCCTTGTGAAAATAAAAAATTGCTTGCTAAAACATCTTTTTTGAGGAAAGAAAAATGATTTTTTATTTTCACGGCAATGCGTTGTAAACTTCTGTGAAGCACTTGGGCGTTGAACGTGCTCATCACACATCTAGATAAGTTCCTTGGGGGGGTCTAGTTTCCAAAATGGGGTCACTTGTGGGGTGTTTCTACTGTTTAGGCACATCAGGGGCTCTGCAAATGCAATGTGACGCCCGCAGACCATTCCATCAAAGTCTGCATTTCAAATGTCACTACTTCCCTTCCGAGCCCTGACGTGTGCCCAAACAGTGGTTTACCCCCACATATGGGGTATCAGCGTGCTCACAACACACTGGGCAACAAATATTGGGGTCCAATTTCTCCTGGTATTCTTGTGAAAATAAAAAATTGCTTGCTAAAACATCTTTTTTGAGGAAAGAAAAATGATTTTTTATTTTCACGGCTCTGCGTTGTAAACTTCTGTGAAGCACTTGGGGGTTGAACGTGCTCACTACACATCTAGATTAGTTCCTTGGGAGGTCTAGTTTCCAAAATGGGGTCACTTGTGCAGCAGCTCCAATGTTTAGGCACACAGGGGCTCTCCAAACGCGACATGGTGTCCGCTAATGATTGGAGCTAATTTTCCATTGAAAAAGCCAAATGGCGTGCCTTCCCTTCCGAGCCCTGCCGTGCGCCCAAACAGTGGTTTACCCCCACATACGGGGTATCATCGTACTCAGGACAAACTGGACAACAACATTTGGGGTCCAATTTCTCCTATTACCCTTGGGAAAATAAAAAATTCTGGGCTAAATATCATTTTTGAGGAAAGAAAAATTATTTTTTATTTTCACGGCTCTGCGTTATAAACTTCTGTGAAGCACCTGGGGGTTATAAGTGCTCACTATGCATCTAGATAAGTTCCTTGGGGGGTCTAGTTTCCCAAATGGGGTCACTTGTAGGGGAGCTCTAATGTTTAGGCACAGAGGGGCTCTCCAAACGCGACATGGTGTCCGCTAACGATTGGAGCTAATTTTCCATTCAAAAAGTCAAATGGCACGCCTCCCCTTCCGAGCCTTGCCGTGCACCCAAAAAGTGGTTTACCCCCACATATGAGGTATCGGCGTACTCAGGAGAAATTGCCCAACAAATTTTAGGATCCATTTTATCCTGTTGTCCATGTGAAAATGAAAAAAATTGAGGCTAAAAGAAATTTTGTGTGAAAAAAAAGTACTTTTTCATTTTTATGGATCAATTTGTGAAGCACCTGAGGGTTTAAAGTGCTCACTATGCTTCTAGATAAGTTCCTTGGGGGGTCTAGTTTCCAAAATGGGGTCACTTGTGGGGGAGCTCCAATGTTTAGGCACACAGGGGCTCTCCAAACGTGACATGGTGTCCGCTAGCGATGGAGATAATTTTTCATTCAAAAAGTCAAATGGCGCTCCTTCCCTTCCGAGCCTTACCATGTGCCCAAACAGTGGTTTACCCCCACATGTGAGGTATCTGTGTACTCAGGAGAAATTGTCCAACACATTTTAGGATCCATTTTATCCTGTTGCCCATGTGAAAATGAAAAAATTGAGGCTAAAATAATTTTTTTGTGAAAAAAAAGTACTGTTTCATTTTTACGGATCAATTTGTGAAGCACCTGGGGGTTTAAAGTGCTCACTATGCTTCAAGATAAGTTCCTTGGGGGGTCTAGTTTCCAAAATGGGGTCACTTGTGGGGGAGCTCCAATGTTTAGGCACACGGGGGCTCTCCAAACGCGACATGGTGTCCGCTAAAGATTGGAGCCAATTTTTCATTGAAAAAGTCAAATGGCGCTCCTTCCCTTCCGAGCCCTGCCGTGCACCCAAACAGTGGTTTACCCCCACATATGAGGTATCAGCGTACTCAGGACAAATTGGACAACAACGTTCGTGGTCCAGTTTCTCCTTTTACCCTTGGGAAAATAAAAGAATTGTTGCTAAAAGATCATTTTTGTGACTAAAAAGTTAAATGTTCATTTTTTACTTCCATGTTGCTTCTGCTGCTGTGAAACACCTGAAGGGTTAATAAACTTCTTGAATGTGATTTTGAGCACCTTGAGGGGTGCAGTTTTTAGAATGGTGTCACTTTTGTGTATTTTCAGCCACATAGAACCCTCAAACTGACTTCAAATGTGAGGTGGTCCCTAAAAAAAATGGTTTTGTAAATTTTGTTGTAAAAATGAGAAATCACTGGTCAAATTTTAACCCTTATAACTTCCTAGCAAAAAAAAAATTTGTTTCCAAAATTGTGCTGATGTAAAGTAGACATGTGGGAAATGTTATTTATTAACTATTTTGTGTCACATAACTCTCTGGTTTAACAGAATAAAAATTCAAAATGTAAAAATTGGGAAATTTTCAAAATTTTTGCCAAATTTCCGTTTTTTTCACAAATAAACTCAGAAATTATCGACCTAAATTTACCACTAACATGAAGCCCAATATGTCATGAAAAAACAGTCTCAGAATCGCTAGGATCCGTTGAAGCGTTCCTGAGTTATTACCTCATAAAGGGACACTGGTCAGAATTGCAAGAAACGGCAAGGTCATTAAGGCCAAAATAGGCTGGGTCATGAAGGGGTTAACAGTACGATGATCACGCTTACGTTTTCTGGAAATTTCTAAGGTTTTCATCCCTTGACCAAGGCATTGCACTATTTGATGCTTTTCAGCAGCAGAGAGATCCTTTTTCTTTCCCATGTTACTTGAAAACTGTGACCTGCTTAATAATGTGGAACATCATTTTTAAGTAGTTTTCCTTTAATTAGAATCACTTGGAAAACCAATTATCACATGTGTTTAAGATTGATTTCAGTGATCCATTGAGCCCTGAGACACAATACCATCCACGAGTTTATTTGAAAAACAAAACAATTAAATCTTTATGACACTTAAATCCAATTTGCATAATAATTTGGAACACAGTGTAGTGTCACTTTTATAATAGGTGTTAGATATAGGCAGTCAGACTTTTATTATTCATTTATGTCTGTAAGAATGTAAAGCTACACTACAAATGAATCAAGAAAGATAAAATGATAAATACACTTTTAATAAAAATGAAGCTACACTTTATACATTATATAAAAGAAAATATTGAAAATTTGTGCTGGTATATCCTGCGTATATCTTCAGGTTAAATGAGTCACTGTAAGTAATAAGGTTTTGCCAGATGAGCATGTAAAAGAACTTAGTAGACAATCGCCCCAGGTGTATAGAATGATTACTCCAGCCTCCCGCTGTGTCTATAGTGCCTGAAGTAAATTGTTCTTGGTACACAAAGTCAAATCATATGAAAATAATTGGTACCTTGAAGAATGTAGATGAGTTGTCTCCAGGATGTTCGCCGGAATGCTGCGTCAGACGAAGAGAATCTTCAGAAACACAATACCGGAGGGCTGCCCCGGCCGGAGGCAGCGTCTCCGTGTGTGAGCTCCAGTGAGGGGCGGAGATACCACGTCCTGGGTTGAAGACGCCACGAGATGCGAATAGTGAAAGTGGTGCGTCTATGACCTGCATGACATAGTGGATCAGGTGACCGCCCACGTGACTACGAGATTAGGTACGGATCACGGTAAGGACCTGAAAGCCAACGCGTTTTGGAAACAACTGTTTCCTTCCTCAGGACGTGGTATCTCCGCCCCTCACTGGAGCTCACACACGGAGACGCTGCCACCGGCCGGGTCAGCCCTCTGGTATTGTGTTTCTGAAGATTCTCTTCGTCTGACGCAGCATTCTGGCGAACATCCTGGAGACTACTCATCTACAGTCTTCAAGGTACCGATTATCTTCATATGATTTGACTTTGTGTACCAAGAACTATTTACTTCAGGCACTATAGACACAGCGGGAGGCTGGAGTAATCATTCTTTACACCTGGGGCGATTGTCTACTTTGTTATTTTACATGCCCATCTGGCAAAACCTTATTACTTACAGTGACTCATTTAGCCTGAAGATATACACAGGATATACCAGGGCAAATTTTCTACATTTTCTTTTATATTTTGTTTTCTACAATCTTGTGGTGATTGTCATATTCGCTGCAGGTTATTAACATCTTGTGTCACCAGCGCCACTTTCATCCATTTTTTCTACTTCATACATTATGTATTAATGCCATTAAAGTAAATAATGAGTTTTCTTAAATTTTAACAAAATATAATTAAAAGGCACTTAATAGTCTATTATTACTTTCAGTAGTGTATATTAATTCAAGTTGCAAATATAACACTGCATTGGCTAGTTCTGGAAAAAAGGTCAGGTGACTAAATATTGTGTATTTATTTTCAGTTCCTGCTGATGTTTTTTCTGTGAATTCCATATGGAAAGGGTTTTATGAGTATCTTGGAAAGCAACATTCGGCGACCTTAACTGTTGACTGGTTCAATAACACAAGCAGTAAAGTGAATGGGACATTTTTAGATACTAACAATAGTGAATTAAAGTTATCAGGTACGTTAAAATGTAAGGAGCACTATTATAGGTGTTTCAATAACCTAAGAAATGATAATTGAAAAAATGTTAAATTAAATACTTTAAATGTTTCTCAGTTGGCAAACATATTTTATGTACTAACAACACTTTCCAATTGTAAAGAGAAACATTGTTAAAACATGTATTGATATACTTTCTAGTTAGTAATTTTCTTCATAGTAGGGTATTCAAGCATCTAGTAAACATTTTGTAGCACACTCTTTGAACTATTTTCATTGATTTTTAAATTTAACCAAATATTCTGGCATACAGCTAAGGGCGTGATCATAATATGTGCACAGCTTGCAGTCACAACCCCAACCTCTGCATGTGCTTTTGAACTGTTTCCAATGAGTTTTAAACATCAGCAGCATCAAGGCACCCCCATACAACCATGGGCATAACTATTGTTGTTGTCACACCTGGACCCTGGAGCCTGGGGGAGATAGGTTAAAGATTTAGTTGGCCAGAATGAGAAGATCTATACTATTAAAAACCCATGAAAAAAGGGGTGTTGATACAGATTCTGCATTTGAGTCCACAGGTTTCAAGTTATGCTTCACTAATTCCTATGCTCTTCTCATTATTCATGTTTCTTGATTGGCCTACTAGAGTATAATACTTTTTGCTATTATAATTAACCTTAAAAGGGTTGTCCAATGAAAAGAAACTGTCACCAAGCCAGTGGATAGATGATTTGGGACCAGCACCAACTGTCATAACAGGGATCTTTAATCTCCTTTAAAATGGAGCTACAGTGAACATGTTCGACTGCAATTCCATTTATTCTTTATAAAACTACCAAGCACTGCACTCATATTATTCCAATTGCCCCGTAGAGAATGACACAGAATTTTGTTGTGGGGTTAAAAGTTCTCAGTTGGGGATAAAAATTCCCTCATCTGCCAGAGGTGGACCTCTCATCAATCACCTGTTTTGTGGATAGGTAATTATTATTATTATAATTGTTTATATTTAGAGCACCATTGAGTCCATGGTGATGTACATGTGAAAAGGTTTGCATACAAATTATAAATATAAAATTACAATAATCTAAATAACATTGACAGATTGGTACAGAGGAGGAGGAGGGGACTGACTCTCTCGGACTTACGTTCTACAGGGAAAAGAAGCATGATTAAATACATAACAAACCACGACATAGAACGGACCATTACATAAGGATAAGTCGCTGTAACATTGAAACGAAAAAGCTGTGAGTCAAAAGACCCAAAGAAAACGACCAAAAAGATCCAAATAATGATGAAGTAAAAAATATATATAAACTTTATTATGCACAAATGTTATAATAGAACCATCACAATTTAAGAAACAGGTGAGGCAAAGTGCCACAGGGTGTGCACAGACACCACTAGAGAAACATACACAGGACGCACGGAGCCGGGATCACAACTCCCACCCTAAAGTGTACATGGTGGACCAAAGAAAGGTCCATACTATAATGCTCCAAGCTGGATTACGCATGCAGGCATATATGTAAAGAAAGGAGACCAAAACACCAATATCAAAAATCAAAAATATGCACATTACCTAAATGGAGACAAATTAGTGGGGTGGATCCAGGGTCCGTGCGCCCTCCCCGACGCACGTTTCAGTAGTAAAACCTTCCTCAGGGGGATATCAGAGAAGCTCAAGTGTGCCGCTTTATATCAGCCTAAAACAGGAAGTGCCGCGCCGCAACCGGAAGTAACGGTTGCCAAGGAGACCTACAAGCGCGTCCCACTAACAAGAAGTGCCGCGCCGCAACCGGAAGTAACGGTTGCCAAGGAGACCAACAAGCGCGTCCCACTGTCAAACCGGACTTTTAGCAAGGCGGCATTACTGCGTGAAGCGCCGCACATCACCACACGCCCAGTCGGCACAGGGCCCTGTGACTCCCGACGGTGAGTGTGTAGCGGCGCAAACTCAGCACAGCCGAACCAAAAGAAGAGGGAAACGCGCATGCGCATAGAAGATGCCGGGACCAGAGGCACCATTTTGGAGTAGGGAAAATCCCAGGCACATATTAAAGTGGTAGGGATATGACTAATTAAGATGGTAAGTGTAACACAGAATACAGATGTAAGCATGGAAAATCTATAGTGACTAAATGTCAAATTTAAGCAACAAAAATCAAACTATATAAGATAAATAAATATATAAATCGAGACAAAGGCACAAGGAGATGTCACCACATCAGGATAACGGTATACAGTATTAATTTAAAGACATCTGGTTGTCACATAAAGGTCAAGATGTGCAATTCCAAGTGTCCTCCACTCCAGATGGAAAATATTAATGTCCATGCACATTCTGTAAAGAATGGTCTTCAACTCCCACAAGATATAATTTGTCCAAGGAATCAACCTGTCCATAGGTCCACATCAACGTCCACGACATCCATAAGAAAAGATCAGCACACCTACAGCTAAAATGTAAATAGACATAACACATAAATAACAAAAAATAACAATATTAAAAAAGACTAAATTAAAAGATGTGTCCCGCACAAAAATACAGCAGGAAGGAATCACAGAAAAGACGAGAAATTGAAATGCTCATTAAGACCCCGTGGATGGACTGTATCAAGTGTCCAGATCCATCGGGATTCCAATTGGGAGAGGCGCTGAGAGATATTGCCCCCCCGGATACCCAAGTCGATGGAATCGATCCCCTTAACACGTAGACCCTTGCTATTACACTTATGGTAGATCTTGAAGTGTTTTGGTATTGTTTTCAGGAGGGATGTATCCTCCTGTTCACTGGCCGCCTCGATACCGCGCACGTGCTCCCTGACCCGCACCTTCAGTTGGTGTGTGGTCAGGCCAACATAAATCAGGGAGCACGGACACGTGGCGCAGTAGATAACATTTCTCGACTCGCAATTAATGGACTTTACAATTGGAAATCTATTGTGTCCAGACGAGTCGAAAAATGAATCACTACTCTCAATGTTGATACAGGCGACACAGTGTCCACAAGGTCTACAACCCCTCCTGATGGGGACGTTATCCAGAATTGTTCGAGGGGTCATGCTCTCATAGTGACTCCACACTAGTCGGTCCCGTAAGTTCTTTGCACGGCGAAAGGTTATAGCAGGCTTTTTAGGAATAATTTTTGCAATGGTGTTATCGGTCATCAAGATAGGCCAAGCTTTTGTAAGGGCAGTACGTACTGACTCGGATTGGGTGCTAAAATTAGTAACAAACCTAATCACATTGCTTTCATTTCTATCCGAGCGAGTGTGATACAATAGGGAATCCCTATTCGACCACTTAGCCCTATGATAGGCCCTCTTGATAGATCTGCGGCTATAGCCTCTTTCCAAAAACCGTTGACTCAATTTCTCTGACTCCACCTCAAACATTGCTTGTGAGGAACAGATACGCCGTAGTCTCAAAAACTGACCTACCGGTACAGCGCGGACCATATGGCCAGGGTGCGAGGAGGATGCATGTAGCAGCATATTAGTAGATGTGGGCTTACGATATATGTTAGTGCCAATTTTACCATCGAGCTCTCTACAGAGGGACACATCAAGGAATTCAATTTTCTCCCGATGTTAATTGACGGTAAGGCGAATATTCAAATTATTGTTATTAACTCCCTCAAAAAACAAATCCAAAGACGAAGGGGAACCCTGCCAGATGAGAAAGACATCGTCGATGTACCGCGCCCAAAACAAGACGCAGTCCACCGACGACGGCCGCTCATCTGCCAGGAAGAGGTCCCTCTCCCACAGCCCCAGGAATAAATTAGCATATGAGGGGGCAAAGGCCGCCCCCATAGCTGTGCCCTGGAGCTGGAGGTAGAGGGACCCCTTAAAAGTAAAAAAGTTGTGGGTCAGAGTAAACTCTAACAACTCTAAAACAAGAGCTCTGAACCTGGAGGAGGAGTCGGACGTGTCTAGAAAAAATTTAACGGCCCTCAGGCCGTCATGGTGTCGAATACTAGTATATAAAGATTCGACATCAGCTGTAGCCAAAAGAGTGTCGGGTTCAAGAAAGAGCCCATCAACCATGCGAAGCAGCTGTGTCGTATCTTTGAGGAAGGAAGGAAGACCCACCACCAATGGCTGTAAAATGGAATCAATCCATTTATTGATATTCTCCAGGAAATTCCCCCGTCCCGACACAATTGGACGCCCAGGGGGGACACTGATGTTTTTATGCACTTTAGGGAGGAGATAGAACGTAGAAATGGTGGGCTCTTTAACAACCAATGCTGCAGCCAGCTCTTTAGTAATTACCTCACCATCAACTGCAGCAGATAAAATGGTGGAGAGCTGTGCACAATAGGCGGACAAGGGGTTAAACGTAAGCTTCTTATAGCAAACAGAATTTTTTAGTTGGTGAAAGGCCTCACGTTCGTACATAGTAGTGGGCCAAATCACAATGTTACCCCCCTTGTCCGCCGGTTTGAGCACGACTCCAGACAACTGCTGCAAATAGCGCAAACGTTGTCTCTCCTCCCCAGTTAGATTGTCCCCCCGGATGTGCTGGGGGATTTTCTTAAAGTCATTAGTGACTACCTGCACAAATAGATCAATTGCGTTACAACTGGAGAGAGGGGGGAATTTCCTGGAGCGAGGTCTAATAGATGGGGGTATCCTACCTCCCTCAGTGGACTTGTGCTCATCCGACAACTCCTCCAGGATCCTCAGGGCTGTTTGCTCTTTGTCTGTGGGAAAAAGAGAATGTAAATCATTATCAAAAAAATGTCTTTTGAAGAGAAGAGACCGAGCAAATAGATGTAGGTCTTTGATAATAGAAAACGTATCAAGACCAGCTGCAGGTGAAAAAGATAGGCCTCTATTAAGTAGAGACAAATCAGACGGGGTTAATTTATATTCGCTCAGATTAATTACCTTATTGCCATTTAGTTCTTTATCTGGAGAACGTCCGCCCTGGCGTCTATAAGGATGGAAATTATGTTTACGTGGCCTCTTATAGCCCATACCAGATCGCGTCACCATAGAGGTTGCAGAGGTGTCCGAGGTATCACCAGCCGAAGAGACCGACGAAAATGAATTAAAACGATTCCTTACGTAGGGTTGTGGTAACGTTTTAACCCAACGGTATACAGTTTTAAGTTGATAATCCTTGACGTCCCGATTAAATTTGGTAGTTTGATTTTCATGGATTTTTTTCAATATTTGGTCAAGGATTTTATCCAGATTCGATTCAAAACTCTGAATTTGATCATCGGTACCCAAAGAGCGCAGATCCACCTGTGCTGCATCAATGGATTTGTCCAAATCCTCTATTGTTTTAGTGTTTAGTTTGATAAGTAGTTGCATGAGAATTTTGGAACAGCTGCTACATGCATCCTCCCAATCACCTATAAAGGCCGCATCATCAACTGGGTATGCAGGGGAGACTCTAACCCTCAGGCCTCTCGGGATCATGGAGCGTGACACATATTTTTCAAGGAACGCTCGGTTCCACCATAATTTAGTGCGCTTGATGAGCTTTAGGGTGGGAGTTGTGATCCCGGCTCCGTGCGTCCTGTGTATGTTTCTCTAGTGGTGTCTGTGCACACCCTGTGGCACTTTGCCTCACCTGTTTCTTAAATTGTGATGGTTCTATTATAACATTTGTGCATAATAAAGTTTATATATATTTTTTACTTCATCATTATTTGGATCTTTTTGGTCGTTTTCTTTGGGTCTTTTGACTCACAGCTTTTTCGTAGGGAAAAGAAGCAGTAGGTTAGGGTGTTGCATCAGCAGGGTCATTGCATTCTGTAAGTTTTCTTGAACAGATGGATTGTCAAGTTCTTCCTCAAAGTTCTGAATGTCGAGGAAAATCAGACGTGTTGGGGTGATAATTTGTTTTAACTGGACAACCCCTTTAACCTTTATCATTGAGTTTTGTCTCTAATACAGGAGCTGTCAGACCTCTAAATATGTAGATTCTGTTTATCAGGTTTTTACTACTATTTAGCATTTCTGGGTATCCCTTTTCACCCATAGGAAAACACTAAATTAGCACGCATATAAGTTATGGTAATGCTATAGTATATCGCGTCCAATACATTTTTTTTTTTTAAATGAATGTATCAAACCTTTGTCAACGTAACAAAATGCTTTGCATTTTTTTTACTAACAGCAGCTATTCCATGCAAACATTTTACCTTTTCCTGTCTGTTTTGTATTACTATATAGGGACAGTAGATTTATTATAACAAAGCATAAAAGAATGCTTTCAATATATTAGTTCACTTGCATTTCATATTATCTTCAGGTGTGTATAAAAAAGAAGAAGCTCACTTACTTTTGAAAGTTTTCCAAATCAAAGGCCCTTCAGATGTTTTAATAAGAAAGTTTCAAAATAATAACTGGGCAATGGATGGTTATGTAAGTATTCAATTACAGATACAAGTATGCTTTGGTTATATGAGTTCTGAACAAAAATATATTTGTTTACACTTACACACACATACTATGTAACCACCTAGAAAATGCTGTAGTTGTAGAAATATATCAAATATTCAAACATGCTCCAAAATTGTAAAAAAAAGGGTAACATTTTTTTTTGGTCTATAAGATGTACCGGACCATAAGATGCACCCCAAATTTTAGGGTGGAAAATAGAAAAAAGATTTTTATAAGATGGGGTTCGTCTTATTGTCCAAATTTAAAGTATCTTACCTGAGAGTCAGTGGTGGCACAGCGGGGTCACAGAAGGCAGGGTCCCTTCCTCAAGAAGGTGTTGGCAGCACTGCTGTGGTCCCGGGGTGCAATGCTGCGGGTTTGGTGTCAGTGGTGAGGCAGAGCTGGAGCAGGGTCCCATCTTCAGGATGCCAGCAGCGGCAGAGGTGTGGCGATGTGGCAGATGTGGACAGTGTGGAGTGCACCTGAGCAGGGTCCCTTCTTCAGGATGCCGGTGGCAGAAATGTGGCACCACGGCCAGGGTTCCACAGTGACCAAAGCTCATCACCGATTTCCCTGCAGCCATCTTCCTGAAGCCGTGGGCCACCGGAGGCTTCAGGAAAATGACTGCCAGAAGCCACCCGTGCGTAGATTGAGATTTTGGTGGCGATTTTCCTGAAGTCGTGTGATGCTGAGATTTCAATCTGCACACCCACAGCCTTCAGTGGCCATTTTCCTGAAGCCTATGACAGCCCATGTCTTCAGGAAGATAACCGCAGGGAAACCGGTGATGCCCTCTGCTCACCATTGACACCGGGCCGCGATACCACCACATTTCTGCTTCCGGCATCCTGAAGAAGGGACCCTGCTCAGGTGCACTCCACACCGCCCACCACCGCAGCATCACCACACCTCTGCCACCCCCCCCCCAGTAAGCCTGTGTTCACACTATAAGAACACCCTTCCAATTTCCTCCCAAATTTTGGAGGGGAAAAGTGTGTCTTATAGACCGAAAAATACAGTAATTTTTCTTTATCGGTGATTTACAAGCAAAATCTGGGAAATGTTGCAAAAAGCCAGGAAAAAGTTCACATCATTTTCTATTTTTAAGTAAGTGCAAAAAAAAGAAAACCATAACAACCACTATGAAAACAACATCTAGTACATCAAAGTAAAAAAAAAACATTAATAATGATATAGTATTGTAGTCCTGCAAAATAGGCAGTATTTAGAAATGGTTTGGAAACTCCCACACCTACACTAAGCTGAAATTCTTTTCAAATATTCAAAATAACATTACCATTCCATCCAGCGATAGAATCATGGTTGACTAAAAAGATAATTTACCTGTTTTAGAATGAGCTGTTGGGAACTCAGTGACTCATATGTATTTGGATTTACTGCACAGATGAACTAACAGAGTCTCAGTATTTCCTAGTTTCAAATAGTCCAAGTAATTAAGAAATTTTCCTAATAGTACATAGTGTTCCATTATTCTGAACTTTTCAAGCTACAATTAATATAGTTTACTGTTTTATAGGTATCATCAGGAAGAGAGAAGAGTGTTTTTAACTACCAAGGCGATATACAATCAAAAAACTTTGGAAAGTTTATATTTCAAAGACAAAGTAAGAATTTTTTCTTGTTTAAATGTCCATGGATCAGCATCAATCTAAAGGTTCTACTCCACTCACCCATAAAACCATAACACTAAAAATTATAATTTGCTTGATTTTGAGCAAATGCAAGGAAACTGAGGTCAAAAGGATTATTATGATATGAAGAAACCATGCAGACCTTTGTACAGGATACGATTGCATGTTTATTACCTACACATGATTAAATGTTTTGAAATAAAAATTCCAGGTTCAGTCAATTTTTAAAAAAAAGTACTCATCACAAGTACTCTAATTGCCTTGAAATTATATCTATAACGTTCTATGGCTTCCTAGGATTGTATCTGGTTCCTTTCAATTTTGATAATGCACACAAAACCTTAGCAATTTCAACTTGAAAAGAATGGTAACTCAGTAGTAAGTCCATAAATTACACAGAATACTGACAGACCATTCATATTTTTTTTAATGGAAAAAAAGTCCCCAAATTATCCCCTTTAGTTATTTGTGATCAGACAGATTGTTCTGTGCAGAACATTGACTTAAATTAGCAGTTTTGCTGTTTGAGGTAAAATTCTGCTGTGGCCGAGAAAAGCAATGATCTATATATATCATAATGCCCTTCGCTTTCTCCCCATTATCATGCTTGCAGGAGGCCAGGGAGACCAATTGAGGCCTGAAGTTAATAATACTACTGCCCAGATGGCTGGTGGTGGTGATTGTGCTTTCACGTCTCATGCAAAATGTATCCCCCTTTCTAATTAGAAATATCCAAAAAGCCAGTACTTGCAACAGGGCACTATAATAGTAAGGCGTGTACAGTTGTGCTCAAAAGTTTACATACCTCAGCAGAATTTTTGCTCTCTTGGCATTTTTTCAGAGAATATGAATGATAACACCAAAACTTTTTCTCCACTCATGGATAGTGGTTGGGTGAAGCCATTTATTGTCAAACTATTCTGTTTTCTCTGTTTAAATCATATTGACAACCCAAAACATCCAAATGACACTGATCTAAAGTTCACATACCCTGGTGATTTTGGCCTGATAACAAGCACAGAAGTTTACACAAATGGGTTTGAATGGCTACTAAAGGTAACATCCTCACCTGAGACCTGTTTGCTTGTAATCAGTGTGTGCATAAAAGCTGAGTGAGTGTCTGGGATCAAGACAGACTATTGCATCTTTCATCCAGCCACTGATATTTCTGGATTGTGATTTATGGGGAAAGCAAAATAATTGTCAATGAATCTAAGGGAAAAGATAGTTGAACTGTATAAAACAGGAAAGGGATACAAAAAGATATCCAAGGAATTGATAATTTCAGTCAGCAGTGTTCAAACTGTGATTAACAAATGGAAAAACAGGGGCTCTGTAAAAACAAAACCATGGTCAGATAGACCAACAAAAATGTCGTCCACAACTGCCAGGAAAATTGTTCAGGATACAAAGAAAAACCCACAAATAAAATCAGCGGAAATACAGGACTCTCTGAAAACTAGTGGTAGGGCTGTTTCAAGATGCACAATAAGGAGGCACTTGAAGAAAAATGGGCTGCATGGGCAAGTCGCCAGAAGAAAGCCAAATGACCCTGATCAAAAGTTCACATACCCCATTTCTTAATACCATTTATTGCCCCTCTAACATTAATGACAGCTTGAAGTCTTTTGCTGTAGTTGTAGATGAGGTTCTTTATTTTCTCAGATGGTAAAGTTGCCCACTCTTCTTGGCAAAAAGCCTCCAGTTCCTGTAAACTCCTTGGCTGTCTAGCATGAACTATGAGATTGAGATGTCTCCAGAGTGGCTTAATGATATTGAGGTCAGGAGACTGAGATGGCAAATCCAGGTCCTTCACTTTGCTCTGCTGTAGCTAATGACAGGTGTTTTGGATCATTGTCATGTTGGAACATACAAGTACATCCCAAGCGCAGCTTCTGGGCTGATGATTGCATATTTTCAGCCAGTATTTGCTGATAACGTGCTGCATTCATCTTTTCTTCAACTTTGACCAAGTTTTCTGTGCCTTTGTAGCTCACACATCCCCAAAACATAAGCGATCCACCTCCGTGCTTTACAGTAGGAATGGTGTTCCTTTCATCATAGGCCTTGTTGACCTCTATCCAAATGAAACATTTATGACTGTGGCCAAAAAGTTCAATTTTGGTCTCATCACTCAAAATTACCTTGTTCCAGAAGTTTTGAGGCTTGTCTCTGTGCTATTTTGCATATTGTAGGTGAGATACTTTGTGGCATTTGAGCAGTAATGGCTTACTTCTGGCGACTCGACCATGCAACCTATGTTTCTTCAAGTGCCTCCTTATTCTGCATCTTGAAACAGCCACACCGCTAGTTTTCAAAGAGTCCAGTATTTCAGCTGATGTTATTTGTCAGTTTTTCTTTGCATCCCGAACAATTTTTCTGGCATTTATCACAGGTCACGGGTGAGGATGTTACCTTAAGTAGCCATTCAAACCCATTTGTGTCAAATTCTGTCCATGTTATCAGGCGAAAATCACCAGGGTATGTAAACTTTTGATCAAGGTCATTTGGATGTTTTGGGTTGTCATTTTGATTTAAAAAGAGAAAACACAGGAGTTTGACAATAAATGGCTTCAGCCAACCACTATCCATGAGTGGAGAAAATGTTTTGGTATTATCATTCATATTCTCTGAAAAAAGGCCAAGAAAGCAAAAATTCTGCCGGGGTATGTAAACTTTTGAGCACAACTGTATGGATACAAAATTTGACTTTGAAAACAGGTGCAAAAAAATAGTTTGTGAAAAGCACAGTTTGTAAGATAAGCAGTCACAGTTAAATGTCTGGACTTGGAGGAATTTTCTTTTTGCATTTGTAAAAAATCTACTATTTCCCCTTTCACAAAACAAATGCAAAGTAAATGCTATACAATAACTCAGTACAGTCACTTGTGACAAGCAAGCACACCCTCTGACAATGATTTCAGATTTGTTTTCTTGAATAACTGTTTTGCTGGCTTGTTTCTGCTTTATATTGCATTTAGAAAGAAGAAAGAATGTAATTGTAATTTAAATTCTGCAGGACAGATGTAAGCTGCAACATATCTCCGATCAAACACATTGACTCTGACGCTACTGCTGGCATATCAACTATCTCTCTATACCCATATCATTTCAATATCTACATTATTCACAAACTAATATTCTCTTTTTTCTCAATGCTACAGGTTTTTAAAATATTACTATCTGGAGCATTTGTCCAATGATTTAGAGCTTTCTCTTCATCTCTATATTTCTGAGCTGTGAGCTTAGACAAACTCTGACCATCCTAAATTCATGCTAAAATGGTTTCTGCATTTCCAAGGCAATGCAAATCATCTTGCTCAACTCTTTATTTTTTGTGCACTGCATCACAGCAAATCTCTAACTCTTAGAGCACATAAATACAATTCATCAGTTTGAACCAGAAATCTGGCATTAAACTGTTGACATTAAACTGAAATGGCAAAAATATTTTTTTGCAACTCAAAATTGCACAAAAATGTTGCAGCTTTTGGAATTATTAGTCCACCTTCAAGAATTATTTAAATAGAAAACTTGTATACAAACGTAAGCCTTGATAAACCAGCCATTCATTCCAGGACTATTAAGTGATTTCCTGCCAAAAGATAATTAAGATTTTTTGTAATGATTCAAGATTTACTATTATGCTCATAAAAAATAATAATACTCATAACATAATATGTAACTTAGTCCCAGGTATGCACGGTTTTTTTTTATCAGTGAAAGATAATGTAATATTCAGAACAGGACAACTGATACAAACTCCCTAGATTTCGAATGAATTTTCCAAATAATTTTTATCTATATCATCCAATGGCTAAAAATATCTTATTCTTAAAAAAACTTACTAATATGTTAGAGAAGAAAAAGAACGACTGCAGGAATATATTCCGCCAGTGTATCCTTTAATGTACATACAGGAGCTAATTAGAAGTAGAACAATGTTGTTACAACTCTAGCGGGAAATCACAGTCTTTCATTATAGGAATAGTAGTTGTAGTTCACTACTAAATATATAATGTTGTCTTGATGCAGAAAAAAAGCTAAATAATAATCATTGCCCCTTTATCAACTCATTTGATAAAACTTAGTTGCTCAGTAATATTCCAATATTATTACTAAACTATGACATTCTGGTGCTCAGGTTTAATTATCTTGGTTAATTTGTCATTAAACTGATGCCCTTGATTACAGCGTATCTGTGTGGCTTCTATCAGTGAGTCACAAACAAAAGACACCTCTAATTTTTGCTTAGCTGTTATCATTTAATTGGTTCTGATTCTCTTTATTCTCTATAGAGACATCATTATCCAAGAAATAACAGACTATGCCTTTGTTTTAGCAGAACAGAAGGTGAATGCTGGAATAAAGTGTCCAAAATTGAATGGACCAAATACAGAATCTTCATTATATTTTAAGGATTTTGTCTCTAAATACATTATCCAAATATTAGAAAAACAACACATACTCACTTCCATATTCTTTCTAAATTAACTAGATACAAATATATCGCAATTTCTAGTATGTTTCTATAAATACAAAAGATGAAAATTGAGAGTCACCAGTAGATAATAGGTGACTGCTCAGCACTCTCAATTTTATCTATTTTATTTAATGAACAAAAGAGCACATGAGTACAATATAATTTTTAAATACAACAATATATTATTTCAGAAGATTTTTATTTGAAATCCTCAATCCTCAAACCAAGACTTGTGACTTGAAAGTTGTTTTTCAGATCTTTGTCTTTTATTATATGAGAAAAGCACAAAAAAGAAAGGTTAGTACGCCTACTAATATTCTCATTGTAGGATGATGTAGATATCAATATATCACAATAACTAGCAACCAGCAGAAGAAAGTCAGTGTGCAAAAATACAAAAGTAAGACAAATAATTTCATACTAGCAATATTTTTCTTAATGTGCAAAAATACACAGAAGACAAAATCTAGATGATTAAGAATAGCTAAGTCATGGAAAAAAGTACATAAAGAGCATGACTACTAGAAAAAAAAATTGATTTGAAGTGAATCAAAATCATATATAATTTTATGAAATATGCAGATATTAGTAAATTCAAACAATTAACAATTTGATTTACAAATTACCAAAACATTTCATGAGACTAATTTACACATTGAAGAAGATTTCTTGAGCCACATAAGGCTCATATTACCACAGTTGCCATGATGCAGGCTTCCATGTAATTCCTTACATCTATCACATCAACTTGTATAGAGCAGATAATCAGGAGGACAATCATAATATATTATGACATTTTTGAGAAGGGAGTTGAATAAATACAAAAACAAAATTGTAAATATTTTCCTGGGCATGTCTATGCTTTCACACCTGTTTGTTTACTCTATTTTGACAACTAAACACACCCCACCTACAGTGAAGGAAAAAATTATTTGATCCCTTGCTGATTTTGTAACTTTGCCCACTGCCAAAGACATAACAGTCTATAATTTTAAGGGTAGGTTAATTTTAACATTGAGAGATAGAATATCAAAAATAAAATCCAGAAAATCACATTGTATATATTATATAAATTTATTTGCATTTTGCAGTAAGAAATAAGTATTTGATCCCCTACCAAACATTAAGCGTCCTGGCTCCTACAGACCAGTTAGATGCTCCTAATCAACTTGTTACCTGTATTAAAGACAGCTGTCTTACATAGTCACCTTTATAAAAGACTCCTGTCCAAAGACTCAATTAATCAGTCAGGCTCTAACCTTTAAAACATGTGCAAGACCAAAGAGCTTTATAAGGATACTAGATGGTAGCCCGATTCTAACGCATTGGGTATTCTAGAATATGTATGTAGTTTATTTATGAAGATTTTAGAATAATACATTGAATACACAGGACTGCGCCTGTTGCTGATTGTTTGTGGCCGGCCATGTAGTATATAACAGCCCACGTAGTAAATAGCACAGCCACGTAGTATATTGCACAGCAACGTAGTATATAGCACAGCCACGTAGTATATTGCACAGCCACGTAGTATATAACACAGCCCACAGAGTATATAGCACAGCCCATGGAGTATATAGCACAGCCACGTAGTATATAACACAGCCCATGGAGTATATAGCACAGCCACGTAGTATATAGCACAGACCACGGAGTGTATAACAGCCAGCATAGCATATAACACAGCCACGTAGTTTATAACAGCAACGTAGCATATAACACAGCTCACGTAGTATATAACAGCCCACGCACGCAGTATATAACACAGCCCACGTAGTGTATAAGACAGCCCACGTAGTGTATAAGACAGCCCACGTAGTGTATAAGACAGCCCACGTAGTGTATAACACAGGCCATGTAGTGTATAACAGCCCATGTAGTGTATAACACAGGCCACGTAGTGTATAACACAGCCCACGTAGTATATTGCACAGCCCACGTAGTATATAGCACAGACCACGTAGTATATTGCACAGCCCACATAGTATATAGCACAGCCCACGTAGTATATTGCACAGCCGACATATTATATTGCACAGCCCACATAGTACATTACACAGCCCACGTAGTACATTGCACAGCCCATGTAGTATATTGCACAGCCCACATATTATATTGCACAACCCACGTAGTATATTGCACAGCCCATGCAGTATATAGTAATGTGGGCATCATATCCCTGTTAAAAAAAAGAATTACAATAAAAAATAGTTATATACTCACCTTCCGTTGGCCCCGGATCCAGGCGAAGCGGTTACCGACGCTCCTCGCTCGCTCCGGTCTCAAGAGTGCATTGCGTTCTCGCGAGATGATGACGTAGTGGTCTCGCAAGACTGCTACGTCATCCTCTTGCGAGACCGCAATGCATGGAGCAGTCACCGAAGCGTTGCGAAGAGCGGGAAAGGCTGGTTCTGAATCCGAGGGGCCGAAGGACGGTGAGTATATTTATTTTTTAAATTATTTTTAACATTAGATCTTCTAACTATTGATGCCGCATAGGCAACATCAATAGTAAAAAGTTGATCACACAGGGTTAATAGCAGCGGTAACGGAGTGCTTTACCCGTGGCATAATGCGGTCCGTTACCGCTGCCATTAACCCTATGTGAGCGCTGACTGGAGAGGAGTATGGAGTGGGCACTGACTGCAGGGAGGAAGGAGCAGCCATTTTGACTGTGCCCGTCGCTGATTGGTTGTGGCCGTTTTGCCGTGACCAATCAGCGACTTGGATTTGCATGACAGACAGAGGCCACGACCAATGAATATCCGTGACAGACAGACAGAAGGACAGACAGAAAGACGGAAGTGACCCTTAGACAATTATATAGTAGATCAGGGACAAAATCATAGGCCTGCACAAAGCTGGAATGGGCTGCAAAACCATACGTAAGTAGCTGGGTGAGAAGGAGACAACTGTTGATGCAATAGTAAGAAAATGGAAGAAATAGAAATTGTCTGTCAATCAATATTGATCTGGGGCACCATGCAAAATCTAACCTCATGAGGTGTCCTTGATCATGAGGAAGGTGAGAGATCAGCCTAAAACTACATGGGGGATTTTGTTAATGATCTCAAGGCAGCTGGGACCACAGTCTCCAAGAAAACCATTGCTAACACATTACACTGTAAAGGTTTAAAATCCTGCAGTGCCTGCAAGGTCCCCCTGCTCAAGAAGGCACATATTCAGGCCCATCTGAAGTTTGCCAATGAACACCTGGATGATTCTGTGAGTGATTGGGAGAAGGTGCTGTGGTCAGATGAGACAAATATTGAGGTATTTGGCATTAACTCAACTCTCTGTGTTTGGAGGAAGAGAAATGCTGCCTATGATCCAAAGAACACCGTCCCCACTGTCAAGCATGGAGGAGGAAACGTTATGTTTTGGGTTTTATTCTCTGCTAAGGGCACAGGACTACTTCACCACATCAATGGGAGAATGGATTGAGCCATTGCTTGCCTGAGTGACAACCGCCTTCCCTCCGTCAGGACATTAAAAATGGGTCATGGCTAGGTCTTCCAGCAAGACATTGACCCAAAACAGACAGCAAAGCAACAAATGAATGGCTCAAAAAGAAGGATATTAAGGTCATGGCGTGGCCTAATCCCATAGAAAACTTATGGAGGCAGCTGAAGCTCTGAGTTGCCAAGCAACAGCCTCAAAATCTTAAAGATTTAGAGATGATCTGGAAAGAGGAGTAGACCAAAATTCCTCCAATCCTCCTGACATGTGCGCAAGCCTCATCATCAACTACAAAAATGTCTGACTGCTGTGCTTGCCAACAAGGGTTTTGCCACCAAGTATTAAGTCTTGTTTGCCAGACGGATCAAATACTTATTTCTCACTGCAAAATGCAAATTAATTTATATAATTTACACAATGTGATTTTCTGGATATTATTTTTGATATTCTATTTCTCAATGTTAAAATTAACCTACCCTTAAAATTATGGACTGTTTTTGTCTTTGTCAGTGGGCAATCTTATAAAATCAGCAAGGGATCAAATAATTATTTACTTCACTGTATTCTTTGGCATGCTGCCAAATTTAGCGTTCTGTATGTGTACCTATTTACATACCTAGAATGTCCTTCTTTGTTATGTGCTTTTTTGGCAAATTTTGAACAATTGGGGATGAAAAGTCAATTATGGTGCTACCTAAAATGTAAAGTATGAAAAAAAGTCGCAATGGCAATGGACAAGGTAGTGTGAAAGAAATAACAAAAGACTTTGGCTAAGAATGTGTGAGCCACTAGCGACTGCAGAAATATCACTACCACCAGGCAGAATTACTACCAAATGCAGGTTACAATTGGCCTCTTTTACCTCATGTAAGCATAGTATTGGGAAGGAAATTAAGTGGATTTGAGTCAATGATCTCCACAGTATGGTTTGTCAGATCACAATTGACTAAGGTATCATTTTTGGACCATTTTTTACTCAAAAGTCTATCAGTGTTCTGTATTATTCATTATCTTTTGGTTATTACCAGGTTACTATGTTTTCCTATGGTGAAGACTAGTGGTGGACAAACTCATGGATGTTTGGGTCTGGCAGGTTCAGCTGAACATGTAAAAAAAAGTTTGGCTTGAACGCGAACACGTTCCCGAACCCCATTAAGATGAATGGTGGGCCTAAACATCTGTTGTTCTCATGCAGCATCTGCGTGACAGTGTGGAAAACACAGGTTCTGATAGGCGGTAAGAGCATTACTGCCAGTCAGAGAGTTGCATTTCCCGCACAGTCATATGATAGCATGAGACCAAGCAGCTGTGACCAGCGGTAAAAAGGTTACTGTTTGTCTCAGGTGTCACCTGATAAGAGAGAACTAATACCATCAGTATATGCCTGTGGGTCACACACCGTTTTTAAAAATTATTTAAATAATAAAAAAAAACATGTTGGATCCCACCATTTTTGACAACTAGCCATGCAAAAGCAGACACATGAGGGCTGGTATTTTTCAGACTGGTAAGGGCCAATGGAAATTGGCCCCACTGCCTAAAAATAGCAACCCTCAGCCACCCCAGAAAAGTATGTGCCAATTGCTGCAGTTTGTCCAGCTATTCCCACATGCCCTCAAGCGGTCGACACTGACATCAAGCCAAGAGGTTAGCAATGAAGATGGGTCTATAAGGCACTCTCATTACTCATTATATGCAACCGCTGTCCACGCCATCCATCTCACGCTGAGACAGT
This sequence comes from Ranitomeya variabilis, assembly GCF_051348905.1. NCBI lineage: Eukaryota > Metazoa > Chordata > Amphibia > Anura > Dendrobatidae > Ranitomeya > Ranitomeya variabilis. The sequence continues at coordinate 832,410,274 of NC_135233.1, forward strand.
AGCATAAACAAGTTCTTGCATTGTGTAGCGCTTAGCTCATGTGAGCGTGAAGCGCTGCGCTCCCATGTCTGTGTGAGCTGGCTGGCATGGTTAGCGGTTGCATCACTGATGTAACCCTCCCAAATCATCCAGCTCTTCATTGGACAGATATGGATTATCTTCACGTTGGTCAGGTGAGTAACATGGTTGTTTATTTTATATCATTTACAGGTGACATGGGCATCAGAGGATTACCTTCACATCGGACAAATGAGGAATATGGTTTTTCATTATATTTATTTTACAGGGGACATGGGCTTCAATGGATTAGGCGTGAAGTTGAGTAAAACTGTTCTTTTTATTTTTATTTCAAATAAAGATGTCTGCATGATTATTTCAAATAAAGATTGTTATTCTGGCTGTGTGTTCTAATTATGGGTTTAGTAATGGGTGTGTCTTCTAAGCACCTCTCCATTACTAACCTCTGTGCTTGATGTCAGCGGCCATAAAACAATGGACATAAACCCCAAACCTACTACCTAGCTATTTTTAGCTTGGGGGGCATATATATATATATATATATGTCTCCTTGACAGTCTGAGAATACCAGCCCCAGCTTCCTGCTTTATCTTGGCTGGATGACAAAGATGGTTGACTTGATAACCAGCCATGATAAAGCTGACAGCTGAGGGTTGCAACCCTCAGCTACCAGCTTTGTCTGCACTGGTAATCAAAAATAGAAAAAACTATGTCTTTTTTTTATTTATTTATAGCACAAGGTCGACTGATGACTGACTGTTATCAGCAACAGCAGGCATATGCTGATGAGAGAAGTACTCTCTCATCAGCGGACACCTGTGATGGCAGTAAATTTTTTACTGCCAGTTACAGCTACTGGCTCACACTGTCATCTGACAACATGGGGACTGCATTTCTCTGACCAGCGGTAACTAACTTACCGCCGATCAGAGCTGCCAGTGTTTTTTGTGCTGTCACACATATGACAGCGTGGGATACAGCCAATGTTTGTGGGGGGTGAACCCGAACAGTAAGGCCGGGGTCACACTAGAGAATTTTATGGACGCATGACAGGTGCAAAAACAATGCATTGCACACGGACCAATGATTCTCTATGGGGCAGCTCCTATCTGCGATATATTTTGCAGCTGTATTTTACGGATTGAGAAAATCGCAGCATGCTGCGTTTGTCAGCGTATTACGCAAAAAAATCCGCCAATGGTTTTCACGTCACAGGTGTGCCCTGACAGGTTTTAGTAAGTGGAATTTTTGCCTTATAAATGGGGTTGGGACCATCAGTTGTGTTGTGCAGAAGTCAGGTGGATACACAGCTGATAGTCCTACTGAATACACTGTTAGAATATGTATTATGGCAAGAAAAAAGCAACTAAGTAAAGAAAAACAAGTGGCCATCATTACTTTAAGAAATGAAGGTCAGTCAGTCCGAAAAATGGGGCAAACTTTGAAAGTGTCCCCAAGTGCACTGGCAAAAACCATCAAGCGCTACAAAGAAACTGGGTCACATGAAGACCGCCCCAGGAAAGGAAGACCAAAAGTCACCTCTGCTTCTGAGGATAAGTTTTTCCTAGTCACCAGCCTCAGAAATCACAGGTTAACAGCAGCTCAGATTAGAGACCAGGTCATTGCCACACAGAGTTCTAGCAGCAGACACATCTCTACAACAACTGTTAAGAGGAGACTTTGTGCAGCAGGCCTTCATTGGAAAATAACTGCTAAGGACAGGCAACAAGCAGAAGAGTCTTGTTTGGGCTAAAGAACACAAGGAATGGACATTAGACCAGTGGAAGTCTATGCTTTGGTCTGATGAGTCCAAATTTGAGATTTTTGGTTCCAACCACCGTGTTTTTGTGCGACGCAGAAAAAGTGAACGAATGGACTCTACATGCCTGGTTCCCACCGAGAAGCATTGAGGAGGAGGTGTGATGGTGTGGCGGTGCTTTGCTGGTGACACTGTTGGGGATTTATTAAAAATTGAAGGCATACTAAACCAGCATGGCTACCACAGCATCTTGTGCAAGTCTACGATGCTACGTCCCCCTGCATTCCATTCATTCCCCAGTTTTTACACACAGGAGCAACGGCTGCATTAGCAGGCTCCTGGTTGTAAATGTATTTCACTCCTTCAGATGGATTTACAGCGTGGGACATGACTGAATGCCGGAGAGGTATGGGATATTGTTGCTTTTTTAAGTTTTTTTTTAGAACGAGGGTCTTCAGGTGAATTAAACGTACAATAAAGATTTTCAAACACCATGTGTATTTATTTCATTAAAATACTTACTCATAGTGTGTGTGTATTATTAACCCTTTACTACTATTGGATTAATAATGTATAGGTGTCTTATTGAAATCTCTCCATTATTAACCAGGCTTAATGTCACCTTATATTAGCAAGGTGACATTAACCCTTTATTACCCCATATCCCACCACGACTCGGGAGTGAAGAGAGAGGCTAAGTGCCAGAATAGGCGAATTTTACAGATGCATCTTTTCTGGGGTGGCAGGGGGCAGATATTTTTAGCCGGGGGGGCCAATAACCATGGTACCTCTCTAGGTTATTAATATCTGCCCTCAGTCACTGTCTTTCCCACTCTGGCAGAGAGAATTGTGAGGGAGCCCATGCCAGTTTTTTCCATGATTTAACCCTTTATTTTAACAGTTAGAGCCACCAAATTTAGCACACAGACACTTCTAACATTAGTAGTGAGGAATATGTAAAAAAAATAAGGGATATGAAATGATTTACTGTATGTAAACCATGTCTTATATCCTGTCGGGTTTGATAAGGAGATAGCAAAAGCCGGCAATTGAATTACCGGCTTTTAAGCTATCTAGCGCTGTATGAAATATAAATATATGAATTCAGTGCCCCAACACATCCGGTTATCCACTACTTTTGGATCCTTCAAAAGAAACCTGAAAACCCATCTCTTCAAAGAAGCTTACAGCCTGTAAAGACTACACGGCCACCTCAACACCACTGGAGCTACTGCAACCCTTGACCTACTGTCTCCTTCCCCACAATCCTGCAGATTGTAAGCCCGCAAGGGCAGGGTCCTCTTCCCGCTGTACCAGTCTGTCATTGTTAGTTTTGTTTACTGTAAGTGATATTTGTATTTTGATGTAACCCCTTCTCATGTACAGCACAATGGAATTAATGGTGCTATATAAATAAACAATAATAATAATAATAATAATAATATATATATGTGTGTGTGTCTCACTGACATATGCCTCAGATTAGAGACCAGGTCAATGCCACACAGAGTTGTAGCAGCAGACATATCTCTACAACAACTGTTAAGAGGAGACTTTGTGCAGCAGGCCTTCATGGTAAAATAGCTGCTAGGAAACCACTGCTAAGGACAGCCAACAAGCAGAAGAGACTTGTTTGGGCCAAGGAATGGACATTAGAAATCTGTGCTTTGGTCTGATGAGTCCGAATATGAGAACTTTGGTTCCAACCACCGTGTCTTTGTGCGACACAGAAAAGGTGAACTGATGGACTCTTATATACACACATTCTCATTTAAAGATTTTTCTGCATTTTCATGACAATGAAAATTGTACATTCACACTGAAGGCATCAAAACTATGAATTAACACATGTGGAATTATATACTTATAAAAAAGTGTGAAACAACTGAAAATATGTCTTATATTCTTGGTTCTTCAAAGTAGTCACCTTTTGCTTTCATGACTGATTTGCACACTCTTGGCATTCTCTTGATGAGCTTCAAGAGGTAGTCACCGGGAATGGTCTTCCAACAATCTTGAAGGAGTTCCCAGAGATGCTTAGCACTTGTGTTAGGAGTTGAGTTCCGGCCGCTGCACAGGGGGAATCTTGAACCATGTCTGCTGCGGTCTCCCATTCTTCTGCAGCCACAGTGGAGTCTGCTCAGCGGACACTTTGGTCCCAGTGTCTTGCTCAGTCTCACTCTGTGCATAGGGTTACTGCTGCTTTTCCAGCTTCTGCCATTGAAGCCAGTGCTGGGCAGAGGCGAGCAGATGCTTTTGGGACTAAGTCCTGCTTTTCCCCTTCTGAGCATGCCCAGGGCAAGATCTCCCAATGGAGATCGAGGGTCACATACTCAGATACTGCAGCAGATCCCATTGGTCCTCCAGGAAGGTCCTGAAGGTGCTCAACTTCTGTGGCAGCCTCCCATTGGTCCTTCTGGGAAGGTCCTGTATATGCTGCAGCTATTAAATGTTCGCATGACTGCACGGCCATGCGCTAGTGTAAACTTGTAAACGTGTGTGTGTTGATGAGTGAAAGTCGTTCATTAATTATCCCCTCCCTTGTGTATGACTGCTCACGTAAGGTGGATGATTGCTATCTAGCGCACAACTTAGCCATCAGCACGTAACACACAAAACAGCGTCTAATTGCTGTGACCGCCAGTGCGGCGCCATGCGCTTTCACAGCGCTTTCCTGACCCAAGCCTGGGTGGTTAGTGGCATCTGCCAGTGCGGCACCGCATGCACTCTCGTGCATCTTTATTATTATTTCTTTCACTCTGACACCCCAGTTGCGGTTTCGAGCGCAAGAGGTCTATATGAACTCGAATCCTGTGTCTTGGGATTGAGTTCTGAGACTCCTTGCTTGCGCTCTTGGTGCGGTACCACGGCCCTGTGACGCAACAGGGTTTGCTTCCTTCACACAGGGTGAAGTTAACCCGTGTATGTATCCACATTGTACCGCCATATAGTTCGTCATTACTTGGCAGCAGGTTCCATCTCTGCACGGTGGACCCCGGGCTGTGAACGCACCTTACTCTATCTTTCTTATTATTTGGTGCATTCCACTAGACCTAACAACTTGTTGGCCCTTTGGCCTTCACTCTGTGGTCCAGCTCACCCCAAACCATCTCGATTTTTTTCAGGTCTGGTGACTGTGGAGACCAGGTCATCTGGTGTAGCACCCCATCAATCTCCTTCTTGGTCAAATAGCCCTTACACAGCCTGGAGGTGTGTTTGGGGTCATTGTCCTGTTGAAAAATAAATGATAGTCCAACTAAACGCAAACCGGATGGAATAGCATGCCACTGCAAGATGCTGTTGTAGCCATGCTGATTCAGTATACCTTCAATTTTGAATAAATCCCCAACAGTGTCATCAGCAAAGCACATGCACACCATCACACCTCCTCCTCCACGCTTCACGGTAGGAACCAGGCATGTAGAGTCCATCCGTTCACCTTTTCTGCATCACACAAGGACACGGTGATTGGAACCAAAGATCTCAAATTTGGACTCATCAGACCAAAGCACAGATTTCCACTGTTCTAATGTCCATTCCTTGTGTTCTGTAGCCCAAACAATTCTCTTCTGCTTGTTGCCTGTCCTTAGCAGTGGTTTTCTAGCAGCTATTTTACCAAGAAGGCCTGCTGCACAAAGTCTCCTCTTAACAGTTGTTGTAGAGATGTGTCTGCAGCTAGAACTCTGTGTGGCATTGACCTAGTCTCTAATCTGAGCTGCTGTTAACCTGTGATTTCTGAGGCTGGTGACTAGGATAAACTTATCCTCAGAAGCAGAGGTGACTCTTGGTCTTCCTTTCCTGGGACGGTCCTCATGTGAGCCAGTTTCTTTGTAGCGCTTGATGGTTTTTGCCACTGCACTTGGGGATACTTTCAAAGTTTTCCCAATTTTTCAGACTGATTGACTGTTAGGGCTTGCGGAACGCACCAAGTAATAGGGAGATTGATACGAGGTGCGTTTGTAGCCCGGGGTCCACCGTGCAGAGATACCTGCTGCAAAGTAATGGCAGATGGACACTGAGTTCATACAAGGGTTAAACTTCACCCCGTGTGAAATGTAAGCTACCTCTATTGCCTCACAGAGTCACGCTGTACACAGACACTAATACCCTAACTAGGGTTGTGCTTGCTCTGGAACACTTCTGTGCTAACCACACACATGAAGGAACCAGATGCTAAGCCAAGGCTAATTGCCCCCACTGACGCTAGCTGCCTGCCTGAGTGTACAGCCCCAAAGCTAAACAGACACACCACATATATACTGAGAGGTAAAGTATCCACTGGCAACAGCCAAACACAGATGATACTAGTGCATGGCCGTGCGGCCATGTGAAACTTTTATAGTTGTAGCTCTCCAGGACCTTCCTAGTAGACCAATAGGAGCTGCTACAAGACCTGTGCGTGTGACTACCGACCTCCAATGAGAGGTCTTCCCTTGGGCATGCTCAGAAGGAGAAAAGCAGGACTTAGTCCCAAGAGCGCCTGCTCATCACCGAACAGTACTGGTTATAATGGCTGAACCTGGAAGGACAGCAGTAACCAAATGTGCAGTATCTGTCCGAGCCAGGCACTGGGACCGACGTCTCTGCTGAGCAGGTTCCACTGTGGCTGGAGAAGAATGGGAGACAGCAGCGGACATGGTTTGAGATTCCCCTGTTCAGTGGCAAGAACCTAACATTGACCTTCATTTCTTAAAGTAATGATGGCCACTTGTTTTTCTTTACTTAGCTGTTTTTTCTTGCCATAATACAAATTCTAACAGTCTATTCAGTAGGACTATCAGCTGTGTATCCACCAGACTTCTGCACAACACAACTGATGGTCCCAACCCCATTTATAAGGTAATAAATCCCACTTGTTAACCCTGACAGGGCACACCTGTGAAGTGAAAACCATTCCCGGTGACTACCTCTTGAAGCTCATCAAGAGAATGCCAAGAGTGTGCAAAGCAGTCATCAAAGCAAAAGGTGGCTACTTTGAAGAACCTAGAATATAAGACATAATTTCAGTTGTTTCACACTTTTTTGTTAAGTATATAATTACGCACGTGTTAATTCATAGTTTTGATGCCTTCAGTGTGAATGTACATTTTTCATAGTCATAAAAATACAGAAAAATCTTTAAATGAGAAGTTGTGTCCAAACTTTTGGTCTGTACTGTATATATATATATATATATATATATATATATATATATATATATATATATATATGTTTATATATGAAATAGATATTGTGAAAAAGGCTGCTTTTTTTTTGATTTACCTGGATTCCCTTATGTCAAATGTTTAACCCCTTCATGACCTTGGGATTTTCCATTTTTCCGTGTTCTTTTTTCGCTCCCCTCCTTCCCAGAGCCATGACTTTTTTATTTTTCCATCAATTTGGCCATGTGAGGGCTTATTTTTTGTGGGACAAGCTGTACTTTTGAACAACATCATTGGTTTTACCATGTCATGTACTAGAAAATGGGAAAAAAATTCCAAGTGCGTTGAAATTGCAAAAAAAGTGCAGTCCCACACTTGTTTTTTGTTTGGCTTTTTTGCTAGGTTCACTAAATGCTAAAACTGACCTGCCATTATGATTCTCCATGTCAGTACGAGTTCATAGACACCTAACATGACTAGGTTATTTTTTATCTAAGCGGTGAAAAAAATTCCAAACTTTGCTAAAAAAAAAAATTGCGGCATTTTCCAATACTCGTAGCGTCTTCATTTTTTATGATCTAGGGTCGCTTGAGGGCTTATTTTTTGCGTGACAAGCTGGCATTTCAGTGCATATGCGTTCTCTTGATTGCCCCTTATTGCTTTTTAATGCAATGTCGCAGCGACCAAAAAAACGTAATTCTGGCATTTCGAATTTTTTTCTCACTACGCAGTTTAGCGATCAGGTTAATGTTTTTTTTTTTATAGATCAGGCAATTCTGAATGTGGCGATACCAAATATGTGTAGGTTTGATTTTTTTTTATTGATTTATTTTAATTGGGGCGAAAGGGGGGTGATTTAAACTTTTATATATTTTTTTTTCATATGTTTTTTTTACTTTTTTTTTTACGTTTGCCATGCTTCAATAGCCTCCATGGGAGGCTAGAAGCTGGCACAACGCGATCGGCTCTGCTACATAGCAGCGATCATAAGATCGCTGCTATGCAGCAGAAGTGCAGGTGTGCTGTGAGCGCCGACCACAGGGTGGCGCTCACAGCTGCCGGCGATCAGTAACCATAGAGGTCCCAAGGACCTCTATGGTTACAATGCAGAAGCATTGCTGACCCCAGATCATGTGACGGGGGTCAGCGATGCGCTCATTTCCGTCCGCCCGGCCGGAAGCGCTGGTTAAATGCCGCTGTCTGCGTTTGACAGCGGCATTTAACTAGTTAATAGTGGTGGGTGAATCGCGATTTCACCCACTGCTATTGCGGGCACATGTCAGCTGTTCAAAAAAGCTGACATGTCCCGGCTTTGATGCGGTCTCACCGCCGGAGCCCTGCATCACAGTGCGGTATCTGACCTCGGACGTACTATCCCGTCCGAGGTCAGAAAGAGGTTAATATGGTTGTAGAATTAAAATAATGTATATGTATATAACTGTCAATAAATCATGATCATCACAATGTAACATATCATTATCAATTATTTGTCCTGATAGTATTTTACTGATGCCTTAAATACCAAGAAAATTAAGCAGGCACTATCCTGAAACCTATTGACAGGTGCTGAATTACTGAGGATATCTTACAAGAAAAAGAAATGTTTGTACCCTGTTAGCCAGTAGACAGAAAAATATTACAATTTGAGAGTCCTCAGTGGTTGATACCTTTTTCTAACTGGAAAGATGCTAATAAATTGCAAGCTTTTGAGACTACTCAAGTCTCTTCATCAGGTGTCAGTCAAGATATCTTAAAAATGAAGAATGCAGCATATTTCCAACTTAATTAATTTTATTTGTATTGATGTGAACCTCTTTTATACATGTGTTTGCATTTATTAATAGTTAAGATGTATAAAAAGACAATCAAACATGTTTTGTTTGTCGGTGGCTCAGTGGTTAGCACTGTATCCTTTAAGTGCTGGGGTCCTGGGTTCAAATTCATCCAAGAATAACATCAAGAAGTAGTTTTTGTGTTCTCCCTATGTTTGAATGGGTTTCTTCTGACTTCTCTATTTTCCTCCCACACTCCCCTGATAGGGAATATAGATTATGGGGACAGTGATGATAATATCTGTAAAATAATATGACATTAATGGCTGTGAATAAAATAAAGAAATAAAATGCATTTGCCAATTTGTTCAACCGATTAGATGTTAGTTTAAGGGGCTTTCCAGGCTGGGGAAGTTTTTTTGGCGATCACAGTACGATACTCAATCCTACCAGTGTACATATTAGGATTTAGGTTGGCTTTTCAAAATGAGCAGATCACAATGATGCGATTTACATACTTGCAGTCATGTGGTATTTAACTTCTTTCCTTGCTTTTCTCAAAGTGTATTGCATATTTATGGTTATGTGATGATTGCTCAAACTTGGAAGCAGAGCTGAATTCTGCTCCTAAGGCCACGTTCACACATTCAATATTTGGTCAGTTTTTTCATCAGTATTTGATAACCAAAATCAGGAGTGTAACAATCAGAGGAAAACTATAATAGAATCACGTCACCACTTCTGTATTTTTCAACAGTCTTGATTTTGGCTTACAAATACTGACCAAATACTGAACTCGTGAATGTGGCCTCATACTCACTGTATGTTATAAGCTGTTAGCATTCGGCATCCTACAGTACTTTACAAAAGTTTGCTATAGCCTAGAAAATCCCTTTAATATTCATAGCATTTCAAATAATGGCTTGTTGTCAGTTATCAATATTTTGTTTTATTACAGGTCTGCTTAACGTCAGTGACTCTTCCAATAATTACTATGGCACAAACAGTAGTTCTGTAGCAGCTGCAATCTTGGTACCATTTTTCGCACTTATACTATCAGGATTCGCATTCTACCTTTACAAACACAGGTAAATATTAATGTAAATATACATATAACAAAAAATATATATGTATGTATACGTACACACATAGAGTAGTATGTATTAGTGTCTGTGGATCTTCCAGTTTTAATGATGAGAATCATTTGCATTTTACTAAGAAAACTAGTTACAGATGTTTTTAACTTAACTTTTATGCAAAGTTTATTAAAAAGTTACTCAGTAAGAACACTAAGTCCATTACTCAGTCTATTAGTCCTTTACTTTCAACCATAAACACATTTAAATGTATTTGGTAGGAGAAATTGTCATTTATTTAGCATTAAGAGCATGACATATCATTTGTCAGGTTGTCTGCATTTTCCATTTTCACAAATCTTTATGGTTCGAAATTAGTAAGAGTCACCATAATAAAGATTGCCCTGATATCCTGTTTAAAAATTTAGATATGATTATTTATAAAAAAACATTTTTACCGGATCCCATATTAGGTTGATAGGTTTTGTCATATTTTAATATTGTTGTTGGCCTCCTGTTGAAATTTTTCTGTCAGGATACTGTTTGAGGACAGAAAAATTGTCTCATATTTTTATTGTGCAATACAAAATTATGGCATCAGAACAATACAAGATAAGCATTGTATTGCACCACTTTTTCAATAAATTCATAAAAAATCTTTTGCATTGTTTTGAAAAAATAAACACAATGTTTCAGCAGGATTAAAGACATAGTGTGAACCCAGCCTAACACTATACTGAGGAGGAGATATTTGAACCATCTTCATTTCAAATAGTTTTTAAAAAATTAAATAGAACTAGAAAAAACGAATCTAAATCCATCCCATGAAAAACTGCTAATTAATCACCAATTTATTCATTATTTTGTATTTGTACTTACAGATTAAAACCCAGGTCCTATACAACAGAAGCCATGATTTCAATCTCTTGCACTGATGAGGGCACGTAAGCCTGAAACAGCTGTATGTAAGTTGAAATAAATGGCTCTGTACTTAATAAGGACATACCACCTCTCCTGACATGTCTGTATTTTTATAAAAAGTGAAAAATAAATATTTGATGTATTAACCTGTAAAATAACAGTAACGTCATACTTGTTTTTTAAACTATGATGTTTCAATTCTTTGTTATTTCTCCTGAAAATGTATGAATAAACTGGGTGTTACTATTTCTTAATCAATTAATTTATTCATTTTTTTATTTGCTAATATAGCACCATTAATTTCCAGAGTTCTTTGCAGAATTAATTATCAATAAGGTGTATCTTCTATTGCTGATTGAATAGTACAAGACGATGCAGGATCATAGTCTTTAACATAAACATAGGTAACACCCAAATGTGAATTTAATCATACCTTTGCAAAAGAAAAAATGAAGGAACAGAATAAAAACCACTTATATACAGTTATATCACGAGTAATGCAAGTGTGTAGTAAATCAGACATGTCAGGAGAACCTTCAGGTCCTCTTTTAAGGGATTCCCCATGTTACACTCTAGTTTTTTAATAAGCATAGTGAACACAATACAGGTCTCACTTTCTCTAGTAACACTTTTGTTTTTGGAAAGTTGTGCATTGTTACTGATAATACAAAGTCTACTGTATATTGCACATTCATTTTTGTCTTGTTTCCTTTTATATCGCATTACAAAAAATAAATACTGAACATTATGCTTTTCCCTTTCTAATGAAATACTTTTCATATAAGTTATTCCTGGAACATTCACAGTGCAAACTTTATTCTGCACTAGAAATATATCAGGTTGATAAGTGCCAGTAATAGGTCATTATTAGTGATGAGCGAATATACTTGTTACTCGAGATTTCCCGAGCATGTGTGTCCTCCGAGGATTTTTTAGTGCTCGGAGATTTAGTTTTTATTGCCGCATCTGAATGATTTGCATCTGTTAGCCAGCATAAGTACATGTGGGGGTTGCCTGGTTGCCTGGTTGGCTAACAGATGTAAATCAGTCAGCTGCGGCAAGAAAAACTAAATCTCCAAGCACTAAAAAATACTCGGAGGACCCCCGAGCGTGCTCGGGAAATCTCGAGTAACAAGTATGTTCGCTCATCACTAGTCATTATCAGAAATTTTGAACATGCAATTTTTACATATTCCTAATGTTCTAAGAAGCCACACATTAATTATTTTTCTGGATTTGCTTGACATGAACAGCTAAAGGAATGTTCCAGATTTTTTGTAATTCCTGTTCTTTTATATCTAAAAGAAAATTATATTTTACATATCATTTATTCCTTGGCTTTTTTGCTTTCCTGTATTTTTTGCCAGAATGTTCTTGATCATACCAGAGATCAGCTGTGATAATTTTTAATTTGCCTTGTTCTGCTTGCCTCCAAGTTGAATTTGTAAGTAAGTGGATTGTTTTTGACATAAAAGAGATGTTATTTTAAGCCATAGTGCAAAATCTAAATCATGGGCCCCCTACTCTTTGTAAATCTTGTATTTTCTTATTTATCCTTGGGGTACGCTGATGCTGAAGGATATGGATGTTACCCCTACATCTACATACTCTATAGCAAATCTCCATAAGAGAAGATGTTCGAATCTGCCAAGATTCAAATTCATCAAATCACATTTATTTTCCAAGGAAATTCAATTTGCAGTTATTTGCCTCAAACTAAATGTTCTTATTATACCCTGGTGTCTGGAAAGACATACAAAAATCATACTCACCTCACCATTCATCTATACTGGCTTTCCTCCAGTCCTTCGTTCAGTCTTCTGCACCTTTTCTTTTCAACTTCCCCAGTTGTACACATCTTCTTCAACATTCTTCAGTCTTTGCCAGGACTTCTGACTCAACAAGGCATTTGATGTCCCTGCATGTCATGCCAGTGCCTCTGCTGATGCACTTTAGAGATGATGTGCACTGCAGTAGAACAGTGGCATTGACATTGGCCTGTTGAGCTGCTATTCCTGGCACAGAGGAAGAAGGCTGAAGAAGTGGCACACTAGTAAGGAAGGAGAAAATAGATGCAGAAAATTGAACAATGGGTTGCAGGGAAGGAGAGAAGTGAGTGGTGTGGTGAGTTTATTATTTATTCTTTTTACATTTTGACGGCAATAATTCTGTAAATATTGTAAAATTCAAAGAGAATTTAATTACACTGGAATAAATTTGCTTATCTCTACTCAAGAACTTAAAATATTACTGATAATACACTTTTTTAATAGATAAAAACAATAAGCAGCACATGCATACTTATATTAACAATACGGATTATATTTTCCGTAGATGTGAATATAGCTTAAGGTCTAAAAAAAAATAATTTTATATATTCACCAACAGGTGCATATATACAGTATTTTATACTTATTCTGATCAAGTTAGTCTGCATGACGCTTTCTCTCCCACAAATTAGCATACATTTCCTTATTTTTTCTCCTTTGCTCTACTTGTGACATCTGCTTGATTTCTGCTTCTAACATTTTCCATTCCATGGAAAACTTGATATAAAGCTATAATTAAACCTCAGAAGGGATATATATTTCATTGTTGTGCCACCCTGGTATTTGCTTTTGCTGTGATCTTCCAAATGCAGAGATATTCTTAATGCAGAACATAAATATGCAGATTACATTTGTGCATAGATAATGTATCAAATTTAACTCTAACCAAATAAATAGTCTCTGTAATTGATCCTGTTATGCCTATCCATACATGAAGTTTTGATTCTTTTTATAATTTACTTCCAAACACTATATGGTCAGAAGGATAAAAAAAAATTATGCTTTGCTTTATAGCGCTATCATATTTTGTAACGCTTTATTGCAAATGCTACTGTACAGAGTAGAAGGTTTTTTAATGAAAATATAAAATTAATTACACAATATTTCCAATGGATTCAGAGATTTCCCTTCTACAGTCGTGTATTCACATTTGCAAATCAGATACAGGACATGTTTAGAAAAAATGGTTGTAGTTTTGTCTACATTTGACAAGATATTTTATAATTAACTGATTTTTTAATGATCAATACTAGATATGATTGAATTTGTTGAATTTGCTGGTCTGAACTAATTCAAACAGTGTGAAGATTGATTTGTATGAATTACCAAAAAAACTGCCTGCTGCCTTTTTGCATATTGCAAAACATTGCATTTGCCACAGAAGGCTGACATGACCGTAGACATTACATCACAGGCAACTAACACATCACATGACATATTGCAGTCAGTCATAAGGGATTACCAAGCCTATATAAAAGCCATTTTAGGATGATTTTAGGATTGTAAGAGGACGTCAGAGCCCACAGCTCAGCAACAGAGATAGGAAGAAAAAGCCCTAAAACAATAAAAATACAAAAGAAAATTCCCAAAGATCCAAAAATAAAACTGCAAACATTTGTTGTTAAATTTTACAACTTTACATGCCACACCAACACAGTGATTTGAAGCAGGTGCTGGTGTTTTGGTCATGTCATTACCTAGCATATCTTGTTTTGTCATCTTTGGGTAAGGGGTTAATTTTTAAAAAAATAAAACAATTCTAAAATATTTAGACATTTAAAGGGACTCTGTCACCTGAATTTGGAGGGAACAATTTTCAGCCATAGGGGCGGGGTTTTCGGGTGTTTGATTCACCCTTTCCTTACCCGCTGGCTGCATGCTGGCTGCAATATTGGATTGAAGTTCATTCTCTGTCCTCCATAGTACATGCCTGCACAAGGCAATCTTGCCTTACGCAGGCGTGTACTATGGAGGACAGAGAATGAACTTCAATCCAATATTGCAGCCAGCATGCAGCCAGCGGGTAAGGAAAGGGTGAATCAAACACCCGAAAACCCCGCCCCTATGGCTGAAAATTGTTCCCTCCAAATTCAGGTGACAGAGTCCCTTTAACAATGTATGTCTGTTTTTGCAAACCTGTTTTACTAGTCTAATTTGAGAACCATGCACGCTACACCTATACTGTAATGTGCTGCCACATTATATCTACAGTACAGTATGTGTACCTATTTAAGTAACATTTATTATTATATCTATTTTAACAAATGTTGAATATTTGAGGTGGAAAAATTGTCAAGAGATAATTATTGTTTGTATAAAAAGCTAAGTGTAGAAAGTTGATTTCACTAAATATAATTAATTAGAAAAAATAGCCAGAATTTCATGTAATGCAACCCTAGGTGACCTGACTTTTCAGCCATTTCTGAACTTCCAGGCTGAAAGATCCTAGCATGCAGAGTGATCAGACAACTCTTCACTGGTTTATTGAGAGATCTCTTTTTATAGCTAAAACAATGCCATATAATGTACAGAGTAGATACCAATCAGTAACATTTTATTATTATTATACATTTTTATAGCGCCATTTATTCCATGGTGCTTTACATGTGAAACGGGGGCAAATATAGACAAATAAACATGAGCAAAAAACAAGGCACTAACAGGTACAGAAGAGGGAGGACCCTGCCTGCGTGGGCTCACAGTCTGCAGGGGATGGGTCAGGATACACTAGGATAGGGTAGAGCTGGTCGTGTGGCGGTTTGGTAGGTTGAGAATCACTGCAGGTTGTAGGCTTGTCGGAAAAGGTGAGTCTTCAGGTTCTTTTTGAAGGTTTCTATGGTAGGCGAGAGTCTGATGTGTTAGGGTAGAGAGTTTCAGAGTATGGGGGAAGCACAGGAGAAGTCTTGGATGCGGTTGTGGGAAGAAGAGATAAGAGGGGAGCAGAGAAGGAGATCTTGTGAGGATCGAAGGTTGCGTGTAGGTAAGTACCGGGAGACCATGTCGCAGATGTATGGAGGAGACTGGTTGTGGATGGTTTTGTATGTCATAGTAAGGGTTTTGAACTGGAGTTTCTGGATGATAGGAAGCCAGTGAAGGGCGAGGCATTGGGGAGAGGCTGGGGAATAGCGGGGAGACAGGTAAATTAGTCGGGCAGCAGTGTAGGATGGATTTGAGTGGTGCCAGAGTGTTAGAGGGGAGGCCAGAGAGTAGAAGGTTGCAGTAGTCAAGGCAGGAGATGTGTTATGGACCTGGTGGTTAGGTGCACCAGGAATGACATGATAGTTAAACATGGAATCAGGACGAGCTCTGGGGAAATGGGAACTCTGCTGACCGCAAATCCTACTCCTATCAACACAACTAGAAATAGCCGTGGAGCGTGCCTGACTCTGCCTAGACGCCTCTTCACAGCCTAAGAGCTAACTACCCCTAAAGAAAGGAAACAAAGCCTCACTTGCCTCAGAGAAATTTCCCCAAAGGTAAAATCAGCCCCCCACAAGTATTGACTGTGAGATAAGAGGAAATCACAAACACAGGATGAAATAGGTTTTAGCAAAGAGAGGCCAGACTAACTAAACAGATTGAGGATAGAAAAGGAATCTTTGCGGTCAACACAAAAAGCTACAAAAACCACGCAGAGTGTGCAAAAAATACCCCCGCACCGACTCACGATGCGGTGGTGCCACTATGCACCCCCAGAGCTTCCAGCTAGCCAGGTAGTTTCATGATAGCAAGCTGGACTAGGACTTAGCAAGAAAAACCATATGTAACAATTGAACAAGCAGGAACTTAGCTTGTGCTGAAGTAGACAGGTCCTCAGAAAGATCCAGGAGAGATCTGAACCAGTACTAGAACATTTACAGCTGGCAAGGAATAACGATCTGAGTGGAGTTAAATAGAGAATCCAGCCTAGCCCTAAGCGAGGGCAGCTGGAGAAGGAATCTCAGAACCAGCAGCTCCACTCACAGCCACCAGAGGGAGTCCACGGACAGAACTCACCGAAGTACCATTCATGACCACAGGAGGGAGTTCGAGAACGGAATTCACAACAGTACCCCCCCTTGAGGAGGGGTCACCGAACCCTCACCAGAGCCCCCAGGCCGATCAGGACGAGCCAAATGAAAGGCATGAACTAAATCGGCAGCATGGACATCAGAGGCAACAACCCAGGAATTATCCTCCTGACCATAGCCTTTCCATTTGACCAAGTACTGAAGTTTTTGTCTCGAAATACGAGAATCCAAAATCTTCTCCACCACATACTCCAACTCCCCCTCGACCAACACCGGAGCAGGAGGATCAACGGAGGGAACCATAGGCGCCACATATCTCTGCAGCAACGACCTATGGAACACATTATGGATGGCAAAAGAAGCAGGAAGGGCCAAACGAAATGATACAGGATTAAGAATTTCAGAAATCTTATAAGGACCAATGAAACGAGGCTTAAACTTAGGAGAAGAAACCTTCATAGGAACATAACGAGATGATAACCAAACCAAATCCCCAACACGAAGTCGGGGACCAACACGGCGACGGTGGTTAGCGAAACGTTGAGCCTTCTCTTGGGACAAGGTCAAATTGTCCACCATATGAGTCCAAATTTGTTGCAACCTGTCCACCACAGAGTCCACACCAGGACAGTCCGAAGGCTCAACCTGCCCTGAAGAAAAACGAGGATGAAAACCAGAATTACAAAAAAAAGGCGAAACCAAAGTAGCCGAACTGGCCCGATTGTTAAGGGCGAACTCAGCTAATGGCAAGAAGGTCACCCAATCATCCTGATCCACAGAAACAAAGCATCTCAGATAAGTTTCCAAAGTCTGATTGGTTCGTTCGGTTTGGCCATTTGTCTGAGGATGGAAAGCCGAAGAAAAAGACAAATCAATGCCCATCTTAGCACAAAAGGACCGCCAAAACCTTGAAACAAACTGGTAAACTCTGTCAGACACGATGTTCTCCGGAATGCCATGCAAACGAACCACATGTTGGAAAAATAATGGAACCAAATCAGAGGAAGAAGGCAATTTAGGCAAGGGTACCAAATGGACCATTTTAGAGAAGCGATCGCAAACCACCCAGATGACCGACATCCTTTGAGAAACAGGAAGATCTGAAATAAAATCCATGGAAACATGCGTCCAAGGCCTTTTCGGGACCGGCAAGGGCAAAAGTAACCCACTGGCACGAGAACAGCAGGGCTTAGCCCGAGCACAAGTCCCACAAGACTGCACAAAAGAACGCACATCCTGCGACAAGGAAGGCCACCAAAAGGACCTAGCCACCAAATCTCTGGTACCAAAAATCCCAGGATGACCAGCCAACACCGAACAATGAACCTCAGAGATAACTCTATTAGTCCATCTATCAGGGACAAACAGTTTCTCCGCTGGACAACGGTCAGGTCTATCAGCCTGGAACTCCTGCAGCACCCGCCGCAAATCAGGGGAGATGGCAGACAAAGCTACCCCCTCTCTGAGAATACCAGCCGGCTCAGGAACCCCAGGAGAATCAGCCACAAAACTCCTTGAAAGGGCATCAGCCTTCACATTCTTAGAACCCGGAAGGTACGAAACCACAAAATTGAAACGGGAGAAAAACAGCGACCAACGAGCCTGTCTAGGATTCAACCGCTTGGCAGACTCGAGATAAGTCAGATTCTTGTGATCTGTCAAGACCACCACGCGATGCTTGGCTCCTTCAAGCCAATGTCGCCACTCCTCGAATGCCCACTTCATAGCCAACAACTCCCGATTGCCAACATCATAATTACGCTCAGCAGGCGAAAACTTTCTCGAAAAGAAAGCGCATGGCTTCATCACAGAGCAATCAGAACTTCTCTGAGACAAAACAGCCCCTGCTCCAATTTCAGAAGCATCAACCTCGACCTGAAAAGGGAGGGAAACATCTGGCTGACACAACACAGGAGCCGAAGAGAAACGACGTTTCAACTCCTGAAAAGCCTCAACGGCCGCAGAGGACCAATTCACCACATCAGCACCCTTCTTGGTCAAATCAGTCAATGGTTTAACAACACTAGAAAAATTAGCGATGAAGCGACGGTAAAAATTGGCAAAGCCCAGAAATTTCTGAAGGCTCTTCACAGATGTAGGCCGAGTCCAATCATAAATAGCTTGGACTTTAACAGGATCCATCTCGATAGTAGAAGGGGAAAAAATGAAGCCCAAAAAGGAAACCTTCTGAACTCCAAAGAGACACTTAGATCCCTTCACAAACAAGGAATTAGCACGAAGGACCTGGAACACCATTCTGACCTGCTTCACATGGGACTCCCAATCATCCGAAAAGACCAAAATTTCATCCAAATATACGATCATGAATCTATCCAGATACTTTCGGAAGATGTCATGCATAAAGGACTGAAACACAGAGGGAGCATTAGAAAGGCTGAATGGCATCACCAGGTACTCAAAATGACCCTCGGGCGTATTAAATGCTGTTTTCCATTCATCGCCCTGTTTAATACGCATGAGATTATACGCCCCTCGAAGGTCTATCTTGGTGAACCAACTAGCCCCCTTAATCCGAGCAAATAAATCAGACAGTAGAGGCAAAGGGTACTGAAATATAACCGTGATTTTATTAAGAAGGCGGTAATCTATACAAGGTCTCAGAGAACCATCCTTCTTGGCCACAAAAAAAAACCCTGCTCCCAATGGTGACGACGACGGGCGAATATGCCCTTTCTCCAAGGACTCCTTTATATAACTCCGCATAGTGGCGTGTTCTGGCACAGACAAATTGAAAAGTCGTCCCTTTGGGAACTTGCTACCAGGAATCAAATTAATAGCACAATCACAATCCCTATGAGGAGGTAGAGTACTAGACTTGGGCTCATCAAATACATCCCGGTAATCCGACAAAAACTCAGGGACTTCAGAAGGAGTGGAGGAAGAAATTGACAATAATGAAACATCCCCATGTACCCCTTGACAACCCCAACTGGACACCGACATTGATTTCCAATCCAATACTGGATTATGGACCTGCAGCCATGGCAAACCCAACACAACCACATCATGCAGATTATGCAACACCAAAAAGCGAATATCCTCCTGATGCGCAGGAGCCATGCACATGGTCAACTGGGTCCAGTACTGAGGCTTATTCTTGGCCAAAGGCGTAGCATCAATTCCCCTCAAAGGAATGGGATGCTGCAAGGGCTCCAAGAAAAAACCACAGCGCCTGGCAAACTCTAAGTCCATCAAATTCAGGGCAGCGCCTGATTCCACAAATGGCATAACAGAATAGGATGACAAAGAGCAAATCAGAGTAATGGACAGAAGAAATTTAGGCTGTACAGTACCAATGGTGACGGACCTAGCGAACCACTTAGTGCGCTTAGGACAATCAGAGATAGCATGAGTGGAGTCACCACAGTAGAAACACAGCCCATTCTGACGTCTATGTTCTTGCCGTTCAGCTCTGCTCAAAGTCCTATCACATTGCATAGGCTCAGGCCTCTGCTCAGAGGATACTCATTCCACTGAGTAAGCACAGACCACTTTCTGAACTTCTTGCAATATACCTCCGCTTCATCCTGACCCTGACACAAAGCCAGCAAAATTTTCTCTGCCTGATCCACAGAATTTGGTTCATCATAAAGCAAACCCAGCGCCAGAAAAAACGCATCTACATTACGCAATGCAGGATCTCCTGGCGCCAGGGCGAATGCCCAGTCTTGAGGGTCGCCACGCAACAAAGAAATAATGATTTTTACTTGCTGAATAGGGTCACCAGAAGAGCGGGGTTTCAGAGCAAGAAACAGTTTACAATTGTTTTTGAAATTCTGAAATTTAGATCTATCCCCAAAAAACAAATCAGGAATTGGAATTCTAGGCTCCAACATAGGATTCTGAACTACATAATCTTGAATGTTTTGTACCCTTGCAGCGAGTTGATCTACACTAGAGGACAGACCTTGAATGTCCATATCCACACCTAAGTTCTGAACCACCCAGAGTTTAAGGGGAAAAGAAAGGCAAAACACACTGCAAAGAAAAAAAAATGGTCTCAGAACTTCTCTTTTCCCTCTATTGAGATGCATTAACACTTTGTGGGCCAGCTGTACTGTTGAAGGTTGCAGTAGTCAAGGCAGGAGATGTGTTATGGACCTGGTGGTTAGGTGCACCAGGAATGACCTGATAGTTAAACACGGAATCAGGACGAGCTCTGGGGAAATGGGAACTCTGCTGACCGCAAATCCTACTCCTATCAACACAACTAGAAGTAGCCGTGGAGCGTGCCTGACTCTGCCTAGACGCCTCTTCACAGCCTAAGAGCTAACTACCCCTAAAGAAAGGAAACAAAGCCTCACTTGCCTCAGAGAAATTTCCCCAAAGGTAAAAGCAGCCCCCCACAAGTATTGACTGTGAGATAAGAGGAAATCACAAACACAGGATGAAATAGGTTTTAGCAAAGAGAGGCCAGACTAACTAAACAGATTGAGGATAGGAAAGGAATCTTTGCGGTCAACACAAAAAGCTACAAAAACCACGCAGAGTGTGCAAAAAATACACCCGCACCGACTCACGATGCGGTGGTTCCACTATGCACCCCCAGAGCTTCCAGCTAGCCAGGTAGTTTCATGATAGCAAGCTGGACTAGGACTTAGCAAGAAAAAACATATGTAACAATTGAACAAGCAGGAACTTAGCTTGTGCTGAAGTAGACAGGTCCTCAGAAAGATCCAGGAGAGATCTGAACCAGTACTAGAACATTGACAGCTGGCAAGGAATAACGATCTGAGTGGAGTTAAATAGAGAATCCAGCCTAGCCCTAAGCGAGGGCAGCTGGAGAAGGAATCTCAGAACCAGCAGCTCCACTCACAGCCACCAGAGGGAGTCCACAGACAGAACTCACTGAAGTACCATTCATGACCACAGGAGGGAGTTCGAGAACGGAATTCACAACAGAGATGATAAGGGTGTGCACTAGTGTTTTTGTGGTTTCGTTGTTGAGGAATGCGCGGATCTGGGAAATATTTTTGAGTTTGAGACGGCAGGAGGAGGCAAGTGGCTTGAAAGAGAGAGCAGAGTCAAGGATCACCCCGAGGCACCGAGCATGCGGGACAGGGAAAAGTGAGCAGCCATTGACATTGATGGATCAGTAACATCATTATATATGTTCTGTGAGATGAGATCTTGTTATAACACATGAGATCTCATACTTTGAAGTGAGGGAAGCAGCATAGTGTTGTGAGATTTGGCGCAAGGAACAATTGATCGCCTCCAATATTCGGATCACAGTGACCTATACAAGTCTATGAATGAGTGTGAAACATCAGTCTGCACTCAGATTTCAATGAAGAAGATGGATATATTACATTCTAAATGTTCCTTGCACCTGTGCTTCAAAGTTTGAGCCGAGTGTCAGTAGCATAATTGACCTGTTTCTCTCTTGGGAGAGAATCAGCAGCCAGTGTGAGCGTACTCTTAATGCCAGTATTCCAAACTGGAAATTCAGACCAGAAAGTTATTGTTTTTTCAGTCTATTTGAATATAACATTACTGAGACAGTCAAAAACGTTGAGTTATTTCAAGAAAATGATTCCCAAATCA
Source organism: Ranitomeya variabilis (assembly GCF_051348905.1). Taxonomy (NCBI): domain Eukaryota; kingdom Metazoa; phylum Chordata; class Amphibia; order Anura; family Dendrobatidae; genus Ranitomeya; species Ranitomeya variabilis. The sequence goes on from NC_135233.1 coordinate 832,432,371, forward strand.
ATTTTTAAAGGAATTTTTAAGTTGTTTTGACATGTTTTTGAAACATTTTCTAAGAGTTTTTATTTTTTAATCATTGTTTGCAGCATTTTGATTGAACGGTGCCTAGTTTGAAATCAACTCCTTCAAAAAAGAGACATGCGCTTTATTTTCCACCAAGTGTTTTTCATATCCTGAAGTAGAAAACAGTGCTCAAAGCACCAAATGTGAATGGCAAGTTTTGTTTTACAATAGGAATGATTAGTAAGAGTCTTTCAGGCATTTTTAGTGATTTTTCAGGCATTTTTAGAGTTGGAATGCTCAAAAAATATTGCTCAAAGAACCATTTGTGCACATAGAAGAATTCTGGACAGTTTTTCTAATTAATATTATCTAGTACAATTGCCTGCTTGTGGTTTCACACTGCTGTCTTTAGAAAAGAAATCTGCAGAGTCACTCTTGTGAGCTCACAACATGCAAGATATTGATGTGAATCAGTTGAAGACTCTACTGAATAGAACTTGTCAATAAAGCAGAGGTTCACTAACTGGTCTGATCAATCTCCCTAACTATTGTAACATTCAATCTAAAGAACCAAAATTTTCCACATGAACGTATTCTGCCTTTTTTTAAATTTTTGAGGCGTTGAACACCTTATAATTGCCCAAACAAATATTATCATTTATCAAGGCCATGTATATTCCTTTATCATTATAGCTTACCTATGTTCTGAAGAAGAAGCACATTATATTATAATGGTTTTTTCAGAAGTTTGTCAAATATTGTCATCTCCACAATATAATGCAGTAATGCTCCATACTTTAAAAGTGATAAACTATCTATTGAAAAAAAACACTGTGTAGTCCGATATTTGGTGATGATGCATTTCCAATAAAGATCATTAATGTATTTTTATAATCTGCTGGCAAGCTCTTCTTGTTTTTGAAAGTACAATGAGATGCTGATGAAAAATGATTCTTAATTGCATGGCTTTGCAGTTCTCTATTGTCTGATAGCAAATATACATTGGGCATATGCCACGCATAAGTCTTGCATCCACATGTAGGGCACTTGCTGCAAACAAAGGCATATCTTGGAAAACGTTTTTATTTATATAATGTACAGGGCACGGTATAATGTAACCTTGTCACTGCTATAACCACTTGAACCTTAGGTCTGCCTCTAGTTGTATTTCATCCGAGCAATTAGCACTGTGTGATGCTACAACCTTTTAGACACGACAAATAACCCTACCTTGGTTTCTCTTCGGCCCATATCCAGCTCAGCAGACTGCATAGTTGATATGTCTTACCCCTAAATGTCTGTAAAAATCTAAGGTTTTTCAGCAGCCAGTAGTTGCAAAACAGAAGATAGCAATGTAGTGCATACATCACATCTACTTGTACCCTGATAGTTCCAACAAATTGAACTATTCTGATCTTTTGCATGGCCAAATTCACTACTATTAGCTATGACTATCGATGCGACGTTTGCAATGTTAATATTGCACATCTACAAATCGCCTTGTAGACCTTGCCTATTGGTTGATATAAATATATCTGTATACAACATCTAATTTGTTTTTATTTTTTTTATGGTATATTTTTTATATATTTGAAATGTAGACTTCTTTCATATATTTATTATACTACATCATCAAGATGTTTTTGATTTAGATTTTTTTTTTTTTAATAAACATTTCTTTGCTTAATTTGAGTCTTTTATTTTACAGAGCAAGACCCAAAGTGCAGTATAATGGATATGCTGGGCATGAAAACAGTAATGGACAAGCATCTTTTGAAAATCCAATGTATGATACAAACTTAAAACCCACAGAGGCAAAAGCTGTTAGATTTGACACAACGCTAAACACAGTTTGCACAGTGGTATAGCCTTTGGTGCCCATAAAGACTGATTCATAGCCATACCTCTGATGGACTAGCAGAAATTCCATTGGTGCCCTAAACCAATATCTACTACTTCTGGCTTTTGCTGCTGCAATCTTTAACACCATTGATCAACAAACGGAACATGCATTTCTAGGTCTTGATTTCAATGAGTTGAGTCTTCTGGCGATCAAGTAAAGACATCCCTTCATTTTCTATGGGATTACAATGCCTGGCTGCAAGCTGCTTATCATCCAGAACTACTTCAGGAAGACTAGAGTAATGCCACATTGTTATTTTGATGCCTCGTTTATGAAGTATATGGCAAATGCCTTTCATGCAATATTCTTGGGCACTTGGATCAGTTATGTACTGTGATGGATGAATATACCACGGTACATCTATAATTTTTTTACTTCTAGAAACATGAAAGTCCTGAATGAGACACAATAAATCTGAAAGAGAGGACAACATAAGTTATGGTTGCACAGAAGAAAAATGCTTTACCATTAAATCAATGACACTTTGTAACTGTTTAAAGCAACCAGATCTATCAGACACTATTTGTGCACTGGGGTTTGCAAATTTTTTCATTCAGCTGGTGTTGCAAAATATTCCTGCACAATTTTTTTGCACTAGTATGTTTGAAATGAGTGAATTCCATGTCATCAAGAAAAAAACAGGGTTTATAAAGAAAATGTTCAATTGTTAAAAAAAATATATTCATCTTCATATACTACCCATTTCACTAAAAATCAAGTCTCACGGTTCTGGAAGTCATAATGAGTCATCATTTCCTAACAAAAAGAAACAGTGTTTCTGTTCATTTTATTACAGACAGATTTTACATCTTCATAAACCAACATTTGACATCATGTCCAGAAGCAGCAGTCGATTTTTGTACAATATATATTTTATGTCTTATTTTCTTATAAAAAATAAATAAATAAAAAACAGGGTTGAATTTAAAAATTTGTATTATACAATTAAACAGCGGGTGTTTGACAAATTGTGAAAAGTTATTTATTAAAAAAAAAAGGCGCAAGTACAAAATTATTTTACTCATTTACATTTTATGGTTTTAGTACTGTAGGTTTTACTTTCTTTGATGCAATAAGTGTTCTTATGTTACAAAACGCTTGCAAGCAAATTTATTTACCATTGATTTTCAATTTCTTTTAAATCAACCTCCTTTTCCCTTTGTCTTAAAAAAGTTACATTTTTAAAGATAACCTCTTTCTATATTTTATATTAGGGCGAATAGACATACTGGCCTTATCCTCACCCATTGATATAAGCAGTGGCATTGGTTTCATAAAGGGAATGTAATAGCTATTTTTTTAATTAATTAAAATCGGAAAAGAAAATGAATTCTATTTTCTAATTATTATTTTTTCTATGCATGATTATGAGGCAGTCATTTCTCCAGAGCCGCTGCAGTGTAAATGTCAATAGAAAACTAACTGATTTTTTGGGCATGGTCACTGATCTGGACAAAGGTCATTGAGCAGGAAAAGAGAGGAGATAATCAGCATTAATTTTAAATGATGGATCACTGTGCCATCTACATATGCAAATTGCCTCTTCTGAGAAAAAGAGGACTAAACTCTATAGCGCCACCTGTTGGAAGTAGCGATCCTACAAGTCACAATCAACCCTTTAACGAGTCGTGCAATATGACTTAGGATAAAAGCCAAATCAGTATCTCAATTCGCAGACATGGTGTTTCGGGCTGTTGACCCTCGTCAGTGCGAAGCATGAGAACTGATTTGGCTAGGTGAGAGGCTCTGGACTGGGGTCTAAGGGGTAACATTTCTCCTTATGGAGAGTGACATACCGGCTGGCTTGTCAAGGTAAGGAGGCTTATTCGCCGTGCAATGCTCCTCTGGGAATTTAAATATGCAAATTGCCTCTTCTGAGAAAAAGAGGACTTAACTTTATAGCGCCACCTGTTGGAAGTAGCGATCCTACAAGTCACAATCAACCCTTTAACGAGTCGTGCAATATGACTTCGGATAAAAGCCAAATCAGTATCTCAATTCGCAGACACGGTGTTTCGGGCTGTTGGCCCTCGTCAGTGCGAAGCATGAGAACTGATTTGGCTAGGTGAGAGGCTCTGGACTGGGGTCTAAGGGGTAACGTTTCTCCTTATGGAGAGTGACATACCGGCTGGCTTGTCAAGGTAAGGAGGCTTCATGCAGTTTATAATAAAAGTATTCCTGCTTGAAATATTGCAAAAAAGTTAAGAAGTTATCTCTGCAGATCAGGAATGAATTTGGGATTATCTTTAATATACAGTAGATAAGGAGAGAAATATTAGCAAATATAAAAATTCTATAAACGTGCCACCTTCATTTTTAAAAATCAATAATTTTTTCACAATAAATTACCATTACAGGCAATGTGTCATCAAAAATGTACTTGCTATTTAACCCCTTCACGACATTTGACTTACGTTTACATTATGGTTGGAGCTGTGCCCACATTATCGCCAGGGGCTGCTCAGCATAAGATGTAGATGAGCTTCGGCTGTCACTGTCAGGAGTGCTGGTCGAACAGCTTAAGGCCAATGGCAATCAATGGGAAATTATTTTTCCATCAGACCCTACAAGGTGCTCTGGGTGGCAGTGAAATTATGAAATTGATGGGAAAAGTGCTAAATGGAAGAACAGCATGGGGAAGACCCCTGGAACCATCTCTGACTCCCAGATCGATGCAGACAACAATGGTTTCACACTTTTCCTCCACTTTAAGGACTGACCATAAAACATTCAAAATCAAAGAGAAATTGGAGTCTACAGGAAAAAAACTTGCAATAATAATTCCTTCCTGTATAATGGCTTGTATATAAGGCAAATTTTAAAAAGTTTAAAAAAAATAGTAATAATTTAAGTAAACCAACATTTAAATCTTTATAAATATTTTTTTTATAATTTCGGTGTAATTTATGAAGGAATCAAGAACTACCAAAAATTAGATGGAAGATGGATTCAGATACACACTGTATTAAAGACATAATTACTTCATACACATTCTGCTCAAATTGTCATGTAGTTGTACTCCTTGACACATAAAGGCTATGCACTAAGTGCTAAGCCTGACCAAAATTACAAGCAGAGTCATCCATACACCCGTGAAGGCACCAACTGTACTGCCTCATTTAAATAATGTCAACAAAGTGTAGTTATGTTATTCCTTCACTCATAGAAGGTCTGCACATAATGCATTGTCTGCCAAAAATTTTGCTCAGGTTGATCCATACACCCTTAAAGGCAACAACTCGAAGACCTTATTCAAATATTTTGAACAAAGTGTGGTTACGGTACTCCTAAACTCATAAAGGCTCTGCACACAGTGCAAAGCCAGGCAAAAATTACAAGCAGGATCATCTATGCACCTTTGAAGGAACCAACTGTAGTGCCTCATTCAAATATTAGGAAAGTGTAGTTGTGATACTTCTACACTCCTAAAGGCGATGCACACAGTGCAAAGCTAGAAAAAAAATTATAAGTAGGGTCTTCCATACACCCTTGAACACACCAACTGTAGTGCCTTAATCAAAAATTAAGAAAGTGTAGTTGTGGTAATTCTACACTCATAAAGGCTATGTACACAGTGTAGAGCCAGAAAAAAAATATAGGGAGGGTCATTTATAGACCCTTGAAAGCAATAACTGGAGGGCCTCATTCCAATATTAAGAATGTATATATTCATAGAGTATATACACAGTGCAAAGCCAGACTTTTTTTAAGAGGATCATCCATACACCATTGAAGACAACAACTGGAGTACTTCATTAAAATATTACTCCCTCTCTTCCTTATCATTCCAATCCTCAGCACCGAAAAACCCAAAAACAAATAATTATTTGTTTTTGTTTTTTCTGTGCTGAGGATTGGAATGATAAGGAAGAGAGGGAGGAGGAAGAGGAGGAGATGGAGAGTCATCATCTTCTAGGAGACAGGGAAGTGTTGGCTGTAGGGACCTTTGCACATATAGCCGACTTTATGTACCACTGCCTTTCCTGTGACCCCATCATTATATTCATATTGGCCAGAAAAGAGTACTGGTCATTCACCCTGGTAGACTCACGCTACTTGGAGCTGGAAACCTGGCATGAGCTGTTCCTCTTTGCCATGGAGACGTGGTGCTGTTCTGCCACTAGTGTCTTCTCTAAGGTGATTTTTATTGCCGCAATAGGGGTATACTCAGTCTATAAACCAAAATAAAAAACAACCCTTAAAAATATATCTTAAATTAACCATATTAAAATTCTATATATTAATAGTAATAACCAACACCAAAACCTAAGATCAGAGCGGGGTATTGATACAGCAATAAGTACGCCAGGGAGTCCTGATAAGGAACAGACAGTCCTAATTTTATCCCTAATTGCTTCATATTGGACTGTACCTTCCTGGCAGTGGAGATTGGCACCCTAAATTCGGCATGGCGCCCCTACTCCGCATCGGCTGTCCCTTCTGGCCCTATACGGACCCTCACCACTACCCACGCCCAAATCCCAACACCATACACACAACCACAAATACTTGGTATGACTTAAAAAAAGAATTAAGTAGGTATGCACGAGATACAATAATATTGCACTAAAATCTATTGCACTGTCCGCTTTTTATCCAGGACAGTTCCCTTAGCTCGCCCTTTATTCAAATCAGGATGTATATATAGTCACCTAGGTTGTCAGGGGCTTAGAGAGGGAGCAAATAGGCCTCCAAAATTCAACTTTTTGGGAAAAGAAAAAGTGCTCTTGTGCTCATCAGCTATATACCTTCTACTGCCATAGTTAGCTGCATAGTTAAGTCACCACGACCAAGTAATAAATTTATAGCAAGCTAGAAGGAAACATCACATATACAGTACAGACCAAAAGTTTGGACACACCTTCTCATTTAAAGATTTTTCAGTATTTTCATGACTATGAAAATTGTATATTCACACTGAAGGCATCAAAACTATGAATTAACACATGTGGATTTATATACTTAACAAAAAAGTGTGAAACAACTGAAATTATGTCTTATATTCTAGGTTCTTCAAAGTAGTCACCGTTTGCTTTGATGACTGCTTTGCACACTCTTGGCATTCTCTTGATGAGCTTCAAGAGGTAGTCACCGGGAATGGTTTTCACTTTCCAGGTGTGCCCTGTCAGGTTTAATAAGTGGGATTTCTTACCTTATAAATGGGGTTGGGATCATCAGTTGTGTTGTGCAGAAGTCTGGTGGATACACAGCTGATAGTCCTACTGAATAGACTGTTAGAATTTGTATTATGGCAAGAAAAAAACAGCTAAGTAAAGAAAAACGAGCCACTCGGCCACCATCATTACTTTAAGAAATGAAGGTCAGTCAGTCTGAAAAATTGGGAAAACTTTGAAAGTGTCCCCAAGTGCAGTGGCAAAAAACATCAAGCGCTACAAAGAAACTGGCTCACATCAGGACCGTCCCAGGAAAGGAAGACAAAGAGTCACCTCTGCTTCTGAGGATAAGTTTATCCGAGTCACCAGCCTCTGAAATCGCAGGTTAACAGTAGCTCTGATTAGAGACCAGGTCAATGCCACACAGAGTTCTAGCAGCAGACACATCTCTACAACAACTGTTAAGAAGAGACTTTGTGCAGCAGGCCTTCATGGTAAAATAGCTGCTAGGAAACCACTGCTAAGGACAGGCAACAAGCAGAAGAGACTTGTTTGGGCAAAAGAACACAAGGAATGGACATTAGACAAGTGGAAATCTGTGCTTTGGTCTGATGAGTCCAAATTTGAGATTTTTGGTTCCAATCACCGTATCGTTGTGCGATGCAGAAAAGGTGAACGGATGGACTTTACATGCCAGGTTCCCACCGTGAAGCATAGAGGAGGAGGTGTGATGGTGTGGGGGTGCTTTGCTGGTGACATTGTTGGGAATTTATCAAAATTGAAGGCATACTGAACCAGCATGGCTACCACAGCATCTTGCAGCAGCATTCTATTCCATCTGGTTTGAGTTTAGTTGGACCATCATTTATTTTTCAACAGGACAATGACCCCAAACACACCTCCAGGCTGTGTAAGGGCTATTTGACCAAGAAGGAGAGTGATCGGGTGCTACGCCAGATGACCTGACCTCCACAGTCACCAGACCAGAACCCAATTGAGATGGTTTGGGGTGATGGTTTGGGGTTTGCTAGACTGCAGAGTGAAGGCAAAAGGGCCAACAAGTGCTAAGCATCCCTGGGAACGCCTTCAAGATTGTTGGAAGACCATTCCCAGTGACTACCTCTTGAAGCTCATCAAGAGAATGCCAAGAGTGTGCAAAGCAGTCATCAAAGCAAAAGGTGGCTTCTTTGAAGAACCTAGAATATAAGACATAATTTCAGTTGTTTCACACTTTTTTGTTAACCCCTTTCTGACATCGGATGTACTATCCCATTGAGGTGGGGTGGGCCCGTATGACCACCGCCAGGATAGTATGTCCAGCGAGATCGGCCGCGCTCACGGGGGGAGCGCGGCGGATCGCGGCCGGGTGTCAGCTGACTATCGCAGCTGACATCCGGCACTATGTGCCAGGAGCGGTCATGGACCGCCCCTGGCACCTTAACCCCAGGCACACTGCGATCAAACATGATCGCAGTGTTCTGGCGGGATAGGGAAGCATCGCACAGGGAGGGGGCTCCCTGTGGGCTTCCCTGAGACCCCCGGAGCAACGCGATGTGATCACGTTGCTCCGAGCGTCTCTTACCTCCTATCCCTGCAGGCCCCGGATCCAAAATGGCCACGGGGCTGCATCCGGGTCCTGCAGTAAACTACTTACGGGTCCAGAGCAGGCGCTGGTAAGCCTGCAGCACTGTAAGTCAGATCGCTGACAAAGTAAAAAAGTAAATAAAAAAAAATCCACATGTGTAAAAAAAAATTATAATAATTCCTAAATAAAGAAAAAAAAATATTCCCATAAATACATTTCTTTATCTAAATATATAAAAAAACAATAAAAGTACACATATTTAGTATAACGACTAGTGTTGAGCGATACCGTCCGATACTTGAAAGTATCGGTATCGGAAAGTATCGGCCGATACCGGCAAAGTATCGGATCTAATCCGATACCGATACCCGATACCAAAACAAGTCAATGGGACACCAAGTATCGGACGGTATCCTGTATGGTTCCCAGGGTCTGAAGGAGAGGAAACTCTCCTTCAGGCCCTGGGATCCATATCAATGTGTAAAAGAAAGAATTAAAATAAAAAATAGGGATATACTCACCCTCTGACGCGCCCTGGACTTTACCGCCGTAACCGGGAGCCGTTGTACCTAAGAATGCGTGCTTGAAGGGCCTTAGTTGACGTCACGGCGCTCTGATTGGTCCGTAGAGGTCGCGTGACCGCTACGCGACCAATCACAAAGCCGTGACGTCACCTAAGGTCTTTCAAGCGCTTGAAATACCTTAGAAGACATCCGCAGCTCCTGATTGGTCGCGTAGCAGTCGCGTGACCGCTACGCGACCAATCACAAAGCCGTGACGTCACCTAAGGTCTTTCAAGCGCTTGAAAGACCTTAGGTGACGTCACGGCTTTGTGATTGGTCGCATAGCGGTCACGCGACCGCTACGGACCAATCAGAGCGCTGTGACGTCATCTAAGGCCCTTCAAGCGCGCATTCTTAGGTACAATGGCTCCCGGTTACGGCGGTAAAGTCCAGGGGCCGCCGGAGAGGTGAGTATATCCCTATTTTTTATTTTAATTCTTTCTTTTCCACATTGATATTAATCCCGATACCGATTCCCGATACCACAAAAGTATCGGATCTCGGTATCGGAATTCCGATACCGCAAGTTTCGGCCGATACCCGATACTTGCGGTATTGGAATGCTCAACACTAATAACGACCCAACCTATAAAACTGTCCCACTAGTTAACCCCTTCAGTGAACACCGTAAGAAAAAAAAAAACGAGGCAAAAAACAATGCTTTATTATCATACCACCGAACAAAAAGTGGAATAACACGCGATCAAAAAGATGAATATAAATAACCATGGTACCGCTGAAAACGGCATCTTGTCCCGCAAAAAACGAGCCACCATACAGCATCATAAGCAAAAAAGTTAAAAGTTATAGTCCTCAGAATAAAGCAATGCCAAAATAATTATTTTTTCTATAAAATAGCTTTTATCGTATTAAAGCGCCAAAACATAAAAAAAGATGTAAATGAGATATCGCTGTAATCGTACTGACCCGAAGAATAAAACTTCTTTATCAATTTTACCAAACGTGGAATGGTATAAACACCTCCCCCAAAAGAACTTCATGAATAGCTGGTTTTTGGTCATTCTGCCTCACAAAAATCGGAATAAAAAGCGATCAAAAACTGTCACATGTCCGAAAATGTTACCAATAAAAACGTCAACTCGTCCCGCAAAAACAAGACCTCACATGACTCTGTGGACCAAAATATGGAAAAATTATAGGTCTCAAAATGTGGAGACAAAAACGTTTTTGCTATAAAAAGCGTCTTTTAGTGTGTGACAGCTGCCAATCATAAAAATCTGCTATAAAAGTAAATCAAACCCCCCTTCATCACCCCCTTAGTTAGGGAAAAATAATAAAATTATAAAAAAATTATTTATTTCCATTTTCCGGTTAGGGTTAGGGCTAGGGTTAGGGTTAGGGCTAGGGTTAGGGCTAGGGTTAGAGCTAAAGTTAGGGTTAGGGTTGGGCCTAAAGTTAGGGATAGGGTTGGGGCTAAAGTTAGGGTTAGGGTCGGGGCTAAAGTTAGGGTTCGGGTTTGGATTACATTTACGGTTGGGATTAGGGTTTGGATTAGAGTTAGGGGTGTGTCAGGGTTAGGGGTGTGGTTAGGGTTACCATTGGGATTAGGTTTAGGGGTGTGTTTGGATTAGGGTTTCAGGTAGAATTGGGGAGTTTCCACTGTTCAGGCACATCAGGGGCTCTCCAAACGCGACATGGCGTCCAATCTCAATTCCAGCCAATTCTGCGTTGAAAAAGTAAAACAGTGCTCCTTCCCTTCCGAGCTCTCCCGTGCGCCAAAACAGGGGTTTACCCCAACATATGGGGTATCAGCGTAAATTGGACAACAACTTTTGGGGTCCAAGTTCTCTTGTTATCCTTGGGAAAATAAAAATTTGGGGGACTAAATATCATTTTTGTGGGAAAAAAAGATTTTTTATTTTCACGACTCGTTGTAAACTGTAGTGAAACACTTGGGGGTTCAAAGTTCTCACAACACATCTAGATAGGTTCCTTGGGAGGTCTAGTTTCCAATATGTGGTCACTTGTGGGGGGTTTCTACTGTTTGGGTACATCAGGGGCTTTGCAAATGCAACGTGACGCCTGCAGACCAATCCATCTAAGTCTGCATTCCAAATGGCGCTCCTTCCCTTCCGAGCTCTGCCATGCGCCCAAACAGTGGTTCCCCCCAACATATGGGGTATCAGCGTACTCAGGACAAATTGGACAACAACTTTTGGGGTCCAATTTCTCCTGTTCCCCTTGGGAAAATACAAAACTGGGGGCTAAAAAATCATTTTTCTGAAAAGAAAAAGAATTTTTATTTTCACGGCTCTGCGTTATAAACTGTAGTGAAACACTTGGGGGTTCAAAGATCTCACAACACATCTAGATAAGTTCCTTGGGAGGTCTAGTTTCCAATATGGGGTCACTTTTGGGGGTTTTGTACTGTTTGGGTACATCAGGGGCTCTGCAAATGCAACGTGACACCTGCAGACCAATCCATCTAAGTCTGCATTCCAAATGGCGCCCCTTCCCTTCCAAGCTCTGCCATGCACCCAAACAGTGGTTCCCCCTCACATATGGGGTATCAGCGCACTCAGGACAAATTGGACAACAACTATTGGGGTCCAATTTATCCTGTTACCCTTGTGAAAATACAAAACTGGGGGCTAAAATAAATCATTTTTGTGAAAAAAATAATATTTTCACGGCTCTGCGTCATAAATTGTAGTGAAACACTTGGGGGTTCAAAGCTCTCAAAACACATCTAGATAAGTTCCTTAGGGGGTCTACTTTCCAAAATGGTGTCACTTGTTGGGGGTTTCAATGTATAGGCACATCAGGGGCTCTCCAAACACGACATGGTGTCCCATCTCAATTCAAGTCAATTTTGCATTGAAAATTCAAACGGCGCTCCTTCCCTTCCGAGCTCTGCCATGCGCCCAAACAGTCGTTTACCCCCACATATGGGGTATCAGCATACTCAGGACAAATTGCACAACAACTATTGCTGTCTAATTTCTTCTCTTAACCTTGGGAAAAAAATTGGGGCGAAAAGATCATTTTTGTGAAAAAATATGATTTTTTATTTTTACGGCTCTGCATTATAAACTTCTGTGAAGCACTTGTTGGGTCAAAGTGCTCACCACACATCTAGATAAGTTGCTTAAGGGGTCTACTTTCCAAAATGGTGTCACTTGTGGAGGGTTTCAATGTTTAGGCACATCAGGGGCTCTCCAAACGCAACATGGCGTCCCATCTCAATTCCAGTCAATTTTGCATTGAAAAGTAAAATGGCGCTCCTTCCCTTCTGAGCTCTGCTATGCGCCCAAACAGTAGTTTACCCCCACATATGGAGGATCAGCGTACTCAGGACAAATTGCACAACAACTTTTGTGGTCTAATTTCGTCTTTTACCCTTGGGAAAATAAAAAATTGGGGGCGAAAATATCATTTTTTGTGAAAAAATATGATTTTTTATTTTTACGGCTCTGCATTAAAAACTTCTGTGAAGCAGTTGGTGGGTCAAAGTGCTCACCACACATCTAGATAAGTTCGTTAGGGGGTCTACTTTCCAAAATGGTGTCACTTGTGGGGGGTTTCAATGTTTAGGCACATCAGGGGCTCTCCAAACGCAACATGGCTTCCCATCTCAATTCCAGTCAATTTTGCATTGAAAAGTAAAATCGCGCTCCTTTCCTTCTGAGCTCTGCCATGCACCCAAACAGTGGTTTACCCCCACATATGGGGTATTAGCGTACTCAGGACAAATCATACAACAACGTTTGGGGTCCATTTTCTCCTGTTACCCTTGGTAAAATAAAACAAATTGGAGCTGAAATAAATTTTTTGTGAAAAAAGTTAAATGTCCATTTTTAATTTAAACATTCTAAAAATTCCTGTGAAACACCTGAAGGGTTAATAAACTTCTTGAATATGGTTTTGAGCACCTTGTGGGGTGCAGTTTTTAGAATCGTGTCACACTTGGGTATTTTCTATCATATAGACCCCTCAAAATGACTTCAAATGAGATGTGGTCCCTAAAAAAAATGGTGTTGTAAAAATGAGAAATTTCTGGTCAACTTTTAACCCTTATAACTCCCAAAAAAATTTTGGTTCCAAAATTGTGCTGATGTAAAGTAGACATGTGGGAAATGTTACTTATGAAGTATTTTGCGTGACATATCTCTGTGATTTAACGGCATAAAAATTCAAAGTTTGAAAAAAATGCAAAATTTTCAAAATTTTCGCCAAATTTCCATTTTTTTCACAAATAAACGCAGGTAATATCAAAGAAATTTTACCACTATCATGAAGTACAATATGTCACGAGAAAAAAGTGTCAGAATCACCAGGATCCATTGAAGCGTTCCAGAGTTATAACGTCATAAAAGGACAGTGGTCAGAATTGTAAAAATTGGCCTGGTCATTAACGTGCAAAGAAGCCTTGAGGGTAAAGGGTTTAAGTATATAATTCCACATGTGTTAATTCATAGTTTTGTTGCCTTCAGTGTGAATGTACAATTTTCATAGTCATGAAAATGCAGAAAAATCTTTAAATAAGAAGGTGTGTCCAAACTTTTGGTCTGTACTGTATATAGTTTCACTAATCTCTCATGGCCACAGCACAAAGTATTGTCATATTATAAATATCACTGCCATAGATAAGCAAAAGCATGCTACTGGAATCATAATAAGTTACTTATCTGAATGATATAACATGATTTGTCCAATGTATACGTCCTGTCCCTTCGCGTTTCGCCCCCTCCAAGTATAGGGGCTCATCAGGGGACCATGTTTAGGATCAAGCCATAATGACATCATAGTGGATGTGAATGAATAGAGGTGATCTCTTTATAGACTCTGTTACCGTAGTCCACCTAAATGGCTATCATTTTGGAGTGCTTGATTAATCAATCTGTCACATTGTCGATTCAGGCACTTGCGCTCATATTTAGTTAGAAACGGTCCTCTCACCTGTGCCATCAAGTGAGACGCACGCTGTCTTGTACTCCAAGCCTCCTTCTGTGTACTACATGTGGACTTCCAGTATCGCGCCCCACGTTTCCTTATTGTGGAACGCAGATGCATCTCAGGGCTGTGGACATGCGCAGAGCGACCTGTCGTATAGAGCGCATGCCCACCAGTGTTCCATGCCTCCAAACACCTCCCAGTTGTCAGCTTCTGCTATTATGCTAGTCAATACCTTGCTATGGGTCTACCTTGCTATGAGTATGTGCACATATGGCATATTATAGAGCCTGCCGGAGAGAGATACCATGAATACATTTATACACATTCTAAGTGTATATGAAGTAGCAGTCCTGCTGCTGTGTTGTTGCACTCCTACAGCCCCCTCCACCTCTCCTGGTGTACTGGCTTGTTTGTTGGTAGCGCCTTCAGCCCCTGGACACTAAGCTGACAGACAGAGCAAACTTTCTTGCCACAGTTCACATTGATGTTCCATCCTGGCTAAGCTGCACCACCTGAGCCACTTGTGTGGGTTGTAGAGTCTCATGCTGCCATGAGTGTGAAAGCACAACCAACATTCAAAAGAGACCAAAACATCAGCCAGAAAGCACTGGTACTGAGATGTGGTCTGTGGTCCCCACCTGCAGAACCACTCTTTTATTGAGTGGGTCTTGATAATTACCAATAATTTCCATCTGTTATCTATTCCATTTGCACAGCAGCATATGAAATTAATTGTCAAACAGTGTTGCTTCGTAAGTGGACAGTTTCATTTCACAGAAGTTTGATTTACTTGGAGTTATATTCTGTTGTTTAAGTGTTCCCTTTATTTTTTTGAGCAGTGTATATACATTTATACTAATGATTTCTTCCAGGCTCCTCGGCGTATGATGCCTGAAAGAAAATCTTGCCTCCTCTCTTCATTATAATATCATCTCCCTCTCATGCATGTCACAGTGCCTTGTGACATGCAGATGTGGCACCAGAGTCCTGCATCTGTGCCCTGCACTCCCTCCACAATCCATACCTTTTCCTCCCAAGGAAAAGACTCCACAACAAGGGATCTTCTGTGCATGTGCCGTCAAGTCACTGTATATACATAGTTCCTAGCAATGACAATGCAGTGAGCCGTGGGAAAAACACCTTATCGTCTTGCGCAGCGGAGGTCACTGGAGCAGAAGTCACAGAATATATGCTACAGGGAGGAAGAAAGTGAATAGCCTAAAAAGAAAATAGATATATTATAAAAACATAATTTTAATTTATACATAAAGATAAAAATATATGTATTAAAATTGTGGGGGGAAATGCATATAATAAAGTTCTCGACAAGTGTATCAGAAAAGGTAGTATTCAATGTACGGTACATAAGATATAGCAGAAAAGTTTATACTATATAAAATAAATAATTTTATAAATATATCAGTAAGTGGTAGAAAATTAATACAATGTATACAGTATATTTAGCAAAATACATACTATGTAAAGAGAACAGCACATAAATTGTGTCCTAGCTGCAGTCTTTAGTTCCTATTTTATGGTTTTTTTTTCCACTGGTAATTCTTTTGCTTGATATATACAGCTGTGTGAAAAAGTGTTTGACCGCTTCCTGATTTCATATTCTTTTGCCTGTTTGTCTCAATTAAATGTTTCATATCATCAAACAAACTTAGATATTAGACAAATATAACACAAGTAAACACGAAATGCAGTTTTTAAATGAAGGTCTTTCTTATCAAGGTAGAAAGAAATATAAACCTACAGGGACATGTGTGAAAAAATGTTTTCCTTCTCCCCAACATCATAAAACATAAATTAACTCTGGTTTATCATATCTTTGGGAAGTTGAGTTAAAATTCCCCAGCTACACCCAGGCATGATTACTGCCACTCATGTTCTCAATCAAAAAATCACTTAAACAGGACCTGCCTGACAAAGATGAAGTAGACCAAAAGATCCTCAATAGTTAGACATCATGCCGCTATCCAACTAAATTGTGGACAAATTGAGAAACAAAGTAATGGAGATCTGTTAGTCTGAAAAAGTTATAAAGCAATATCTAAAGCATTTTGATTCCAGCGAACCACAATGAGAGTTGACCTTTCCAGGAGTGGCCATCCAACCAAATTTACACCAAAAGCACAGCGATGACTTAAGCAAGAGGTCAAGGCTCCACAACAATATCCAAAGAATTGCAGACCTCACTTGCCTCAGTTAAGGGCAGTGTTCATAACTCCGCCATAAGAAAGAGACTGGGCAAAAATGGCCTGCTGAGCAGAGTTCCAAGAGGAAAACCACTGGTGAGCAATACGAACATAAAGGCTTGTCTCAGTTTTGCCAGGAAGAATCTCAGTGGTGGTAGTGTGATGGCCTGGGGCTCTTTTGCTGCTTCAGGACATGGAAGACTTGTTGGTAAATGGAACCATGAATTCTACTTTCATGCTCGGAACCCCTCCAATGTGACTAAATTACAGCAATTCTGCAAAGTTGGGTGGGCCAAAATTCCTCTAGAGCATTGTAAAAGGCTCATTGCCAGTTATCACAAAAGCTTGATTGCAGTTGTTGCTGCTCAGGGTGGCCCAATCAGTTATTAGGTTTAGGGGGCAATCACTTATTCACACAGGGCCCTGTAGGTTTGGATTTCTTTTTCCCTTAATAAGAAAGACCTTCATTTAAAAACTGCATTTTGTGTTTACTTGTGTTATCTTTGTCTAATATTTAAATTTGTTTGGTGATCTGACACATTTTAGAGTGACAAAGATGCAACAGAACAGGAAATCAGGAAGAGTGAAAACAATTTTTCACACAATTGTACATTGTATACGTTTTTGATCACTTATTTATACATTTATAAAATTATTTATTTTATATAGTATACACTTTTCTGCAATATCTTACAGTTAGGTCCATATATATTTGGACAGAGACAACATTTTTCTAATTTTGGTTATAGCCATTACCACAATGAATTTTAAACAAAACAATTCAGATGCAGTTGAAGTTCAGACTTTCAGCTTTCATTTGAGGGTATCCACATTAAAATTGGATGAAGGGTTTAGGAGTTTCAGATCCTTAACATGTACCACCCTGTTTTTAAAGGGACCAAAAGTAATTGGACAGATTCAATAATTTTAAATAAAATGTTAATTTTTAGTACTTGGTTGAAAACCCTTTGTTGCCAATGACTGCCTGAAGTCTTGAACTCATGGACATCACCAGACGCTGAGTTTCCTCCTTTTTGATGCTCTGCCAGGCCTTCACTGCTGTGGTTTTCAGATGCTGTTTGTTTGTGGGCCTTTCTGTCTGAAGTTTAGTCTTTAACAAGTGAAATGCATGCTCAATTGGGTTGAGATCAGGTGACTGACTTGGCCATTCAAGAATATTCCACTTCTTTGCTTTAATAAACTCCTGAGTTGCATTGGCTTTATGTTTTGGGTCATTGTCCATCTGTAGTATGAAACGACGACCAATCAGTTTGGCTGCATTTGGCTGGATCTGAGCACACAGTATGGCTCTGAATACCTCAGAATTCATTCGGCTGCTTCTGTCCTGTGTCACATCATCAATAAACACTAGTGACCCAGAGCCACTGGCAGCCATGCATGCCCAAGCCATCACACTGCCTCCGCCGTGTTTTACAGATGATGTGGTATGCTTAGGATCATGAGCTGTACCCCGCCTTCACCATACTTTTCTCTTTCCATCATTCTGGTAGAGGTTGATCTTGGATTCATCTGTCCACATAATGTTCTTCCTGAACTGTGCTGGCTTTTTTAGATGTTTTTTAGCAAAGTCCAGTCTAGCCTTTTTATTCTTGATGCTTATGAGTGGCTTGCACCGTGCAGTGAACCCTCTGTATTTACTTTCATGCAGTCTTCTCTTTATGGTAGATTTGGATATTTATACGCCTACCTCCTGGAGAGTGTTGGTCATTTGGTTGGCTGTTGTGTAGGGGTTTCTCTTCACCATGGAGATTATTCTGCGATCACCCACCACTGTTGTCTTCCGTGGGCGCCCAGGTCTTTTTGCATTGATGAGTTCACCAGTGCTTTCTTTCTTTCTCAGGATGTACCAAATTGTAGATTTTGCCACTCCTAATATTGTAGCAATTTATCCGATGGGTTTTTTCTGTTTTCGCAGCTTAAGGATGGCTTGTTTCACCTGCATGGAGAGCTCCTTTGACCGCATGTTTACTTCACAGCAAAACCTTACAAATGCAAGCACCACACCTCAAATCAACTCCAGGCCTTTTATCTGCTTAATTGAGAATGACATAACGAAGGGATTGCCCACACCTGTCCATGAAATAGACTTGGAGTCAATTGTCCAATTACTTTTCGTCCCTTTAAAAACAGGGTGGCACATGTTAAGGAGCTGAAACTCCTAAACCCTTCATCCAATTTTATTGTGGATACCCTCAAATGAAAGCTGAAAGTCTGAACTTCAACTTCATTTGAATTGTTTTGTTTAAAATTAATTGTGGTAATGTCTATAAGCAAAATTAGAAAAATGTTGCCTCTGTCCAAATATATATGGACCTAACTGTATATACATTGACCATTTTTATAGAGAACACAACACTATTATTTATTTGATACACTTTCTGATACATTTATCGTGAACTTTCTTTTGCGTGTTGCCCTCCACAATTTTAAAACTTATAGTTTTATCTTTCTGTACTAAATAAAGTTATGTTTTGTTGACATATCTGTTTTCTTTTATGGTTATTCACTTCCTACCTTTTTGTGTAGAATTTTTAATAAATCATATTTTACATGATTTTTTACTTAATTTATACATTTTTGAACAGTTTATAGACCTTTACTGTGTAATACATATAGTGCATATTGCAATGTGTAGTGATATACTATTTGTGAGATTATAAAACACCTTTTTTTAGCAAATCACAGAGGACTGAAAAAGCTACATGAAACTCCTGACAATATAGGTTGTTCCTCGATCAATCAAGCCTCGAGGAATCTGTAAAATGAAAAGTTTACTTATACTGGAAAAATAGTAAAACTAATGGAAACTGTAGCTTAATGTAAAATAATGCACTTAGGAATCCTCTACCTGAGTCTCATATCTGTAATTCTAAGTTACACAAGAATTTAACAGGGCACAATTTAGAGACATTGATTTTTAACAGAGTCAAAATAAGTTACAAGTATATTATGGCATTAGGCAAAGAAAGTAACATTTCTGAATGCATAGCTACAGCTAGTACAAGCAGAAAGAGTCAGGTATTGACCCTGCTACATACAGCTCTAGTACGAGCACATTTCCTGTTATAGTTTTTGGTTATTTCTTCTGCAAAATACATTTATAAAACTTAATGAGTTAAGCTGCAAATTAAAGATCTCCTAACATTGTGTAGAGAGACTATAGGAGAGAATATATTAAACTGAACATGAGAGTCCATGGGCAGCACGGCTGAGATCATACAACCAGCATCTGATACATGCTGCCTGTGGATTGGGCATCATGTAACAGCTGTCAGGTTTACAATAAGACTGGCATGTGAAATCTAAGGTAATCTGATGCAGGATTTAACTAATTTAATTGGAAATGTACTGTAAGCTTCCTAATATATTTGGCCCATCTTTGAAGGTCCATGTACCAGAAAATCACTTAAACCCCAGACATGGTCTGGCATAAGTGTACTCTATTTTTTAAATTTTTTTTATGATTACTAAGACCTTGACCCACGTTTAAGCCCCACAAAGTTTTAGAGTGGAAGATAAAAAATTTTCCAAATTTTTCACAAATCAGAAGTGCATCGTAACACTTGAATTTTTAAAACTATTTCTGTCTTTCTGTGCTTATTAATTCCCTTTATAAAAAGATCATGATTCAAACATTTAAATATGTAAAACATTTAAATAAGCTCAGAAGTGACATTATTAATAGAAATTAAACGCAAAATCAAGGAGCACAATCTAAAATTACTTGGGGGAAGATCAGCAGCAACATTTAGTTCTGAGAGTAGTGGATGCTTGATACAAATATTAGGAATTGTGATAAAAAAAAGATAAAAAAAAATCAAGTGAACTTAGTGCAGCGCCCCAGGGTCCTGGTCGTTGCAGTAATGTCATTCTTCCACCAGGGGGAGTGATGTTTTGCCTGAAGGCAATAAAGGAGATCTCTTTACAAGGTATCACAAACCATGCAACACACTTCACACTCCAGTCCACCAGGGGGAGTTATGCTCCTATCTATTAGGGCACTCTTCACAATTAGGTAAAACTGGTGGTCTGGATAGGAAGTTAGTCAGAAGCTGACTGGGCTTCACCCAGGCAGCACCTGTCAGGCAGACATAGAGGAAGGAGGAACACCTAATAGCTGCTGACAGGGTGGTCCCTGACAGGGGTGGGATCCTGTCAGAGACCTAGACAGAAGGCCACAGAGCTGCACCTGCCTGACATGTGGCAGCATCCTAAGGAAGAGACAAGAACAGTGAAATGTATTGTATAGGGTGAGAAATGAAGTCATAGCAAAAGGAGAGGAAACCAGAAGGAGTTCTGCCCTGCAAAGGCTGCCTCCTTTCTGAGGTGCAGGATCCGGCTGGAACACCGAGGGAGCAATCGTCTCCATGCCTTACTCTAGAGACCAGCAGGACAGCTAATTCCACGTTACCTGCACGACCTATACCCAGGAGGCACGGTGGCAACTTGTGGGGGCTGGGGCATGCTAGAGTCCCTGTAAAAAGGCTTAGGCCATCAGTCATATGGGTTTGTCCTATCCTTACCATCAGAGGGACAGAGAGAGAGACATAACATCTAGAACATCAACATCAGTTGTGAAGACCTTACCGAGAAGCTCAGCAGGAAGGGACTACAACACCCAGGTGCTAAAGGAAGGCTACTGATTTCCACCTGGATAAGGGGACTCTGGATTTGCCTTCAGACCGGCCCGACTCTACCTGCCCTGTGATCCGGTGCTCTGGACTGTGGATGCTGAAGCCTACAGTAAAGGTAAAGAGACTGCACCCTTGTTTCATCGTTCTTCACTGCGCCTCTCACCATCCACCATCTACACACTGGGAAGCCCTGGGGATACACTTCACTTGTAGGAAGGTATACCATCTAGCTGCCATAACATCACCCCAGCGGACCCCTAAGCAGCGTCAGTCTCCCTGACGAATACCACAGGTGGCGTCATGAACATTATCCCTTTAAAGACCTTTCCCCCATTTTCAACAGACGTCCCTAGGGCCACAGACCAGGTCAGCCACTGTAACATCCCCCTTGAGAACCGAAGGGCCCGGTACCGAGTACCCCACAGCCCTACGGGGGCGATCCAACTTTGGCATCACAAACAGGATCTACTTAAGCCTGAAAATCAGGTCATGTGCGCCTAAGAACTGTGCCAGAATTGTACTTGAACTGTGATTTATTAAAAGACTGTGTATTGCAAAAGACCGCCAAAATTCCTGCCAAAACTGCAGCCATTACAGCGCCTCGAGGAGCGCAGGAGAAGAAGAAGGGCGTGTTGTCATGGGCGTGAACAAACTGAGAAGCGTGAAAAATAATGGCTGCCCAGTCCAAATATCTCTGTACCTTGAGGACGTGTCCGTCAGCAGCCGAGATCCGCCTCCTGATCCTCAATGGTGGGTGGAGACAAAGAAACAGAAACCGCCCCCGGAGAAGAGAGCAGGAAAAGGACGAGGAAGGAGCAAGCCACGTGAAAGATGCCATGGCCAGCCATCCAGAACCAGACCATGGGGTAGAGGCCGAGGACTCCCCCAGCCACCTGGAGGGACCCCGTAGCCAAGCGTCACCCGTAGGCCTTGACTTCCTGCAGGCCGGCGTGGAGGAGCTAATCGACCAGCTCCTGCAGCTGCGGCTAAGCACCAAGGCCGCATGCTGGACAATGCCTACGGAGGACCCATCAGTACCGCCACCAACACCGCTCCCTACACCACTCCAGGAGCCGCTGCCAGCACGGCTGCAGACTCCGCCACCAGTGGAGCCGACCGGCACTGGAGGGACCGCATCTGAAGCAGGTATGAGGAATAACCCTGCCCCGGTGACCGACCCCACTCCAGCGATTGCTCGTGTCACAGCTACTGACTCCGCTCCAGTGACTGACCTTATCACCGTCACCGACGAGTTACTGGCAGGCCCACTCTCAGCACATCTGCCCTCCGATCTGATTGGGGCCATTGCTATGTTCCCTGGGACCATGACTCTTTGTGAACTTAAGTAGAGTTCTAAGTAAACAATTTTCTGCCACAATAAATATTAAGCAAAAGTTAAAAAGAAAGAAATAATGGTGTGTTCCTTATGTGTTTCTCAATATAGTGAATCAGTTGTAAGTATCAGCACTGAGTAACATGCCAATGACGAAATTAATATGTTCCTTGCCTTGTCAAAGTTTCATAACAATACAAGTAGTCTAGGGAGACATCATTTGATTGTATTCTTTAATAAGAGCCTAAACATCACAAGGCTGATGGGATTACCCCACAATTTAAAATCATGCCTATGGCTTTTCCTAGAGAAAAGACACATTAATGTTAGACATACTTCATCTCTTACAATTCCCTAGATTTATCATCTTGGCTTCAGGGGAAATCAATCTTTCCACCATCATTTTTTTCTTCTTTAGAAGAAGAGAAACTTATTGAGAATCCCAATCATCTGAATCCTCCTTGAATGCAGTGAAGTTAAAAAAGACTTAAAATATACTCAGGTCACTTTCTTACTCATATGTTTGACCATATCTCATACAGAACACTTTATAGACAGTGCCAAGCTATGAGCTTTAGATTTAATAAAGTATTGAAAGGATGAAGAAATGCATGGTTACATTAAGATGTAGTTTAAGTTTAGTTAATGTGTAACAGCCTAAAAGAAAACTCTATTTTTCTGCTATCTCTGTCCCAAGTTCATTTATGTATATACTGAATTGATATGTTAGTCTTTAAACCCTTCCTGACATATGGCATGCTGATGCATCAGATGTCAGATTGAAGCAGAAATTGAACCTGGAATTGAACCAAGCTCAGAAGCTTAGCTTGTATTATTGCCTGGAGATGGTGGCTGCTAATGCCTTAAATATTACTATAAATCTCTAACACTATTTGTATGGAATATTGCAAAAGAGAAAAAAGATATGGCACTAAGTGAGTCATCCGCCAGGGCAATGGGGATACTCGGTACCGGGTCCGGTACTCACAGGGGAATGTCACGGTGGTGGTGACCCGCTCTGTGGCCCTGGGCACCCATGTTAAAGGGAATGTCTTAAAGGGGTTTTGAATAAAGTTTGTGTTTGTGACGCCACCTGTGGTATTCGGTCAGTGGGGACCAACGCTGCTTAACGGTGTCCACTGGGGTGATGTTAAGGTAGCTGAGGTGGTATAACTTCCCACTGGTGAAGTATGTCCCCTTGGCTCCTGGTGTATGGATAAGGATGGTGAGTGGTGCAGTAAAGAACGGAGGACACAGGTTTGCAGTCTCTTTACCTGGTTTACTGAAGACTTCAGGCAGCCACAGTCCAGGGCACCAGATCAGAGGTACAGGTAGGGTCTGGCCAGCTTGAAAGCGAATTTAGAGTCCCCCTTACCAGGTGGAGTTAAAAGCCTTAATCATAGTGCAGTGGTATTGTAGTCCCTTACTGCCTATGGCTTCTGGCAAGGTCCTCACAGTTCTCTCTGTCCTCCATAAAGGTGGGACACAAAACGGTATGACAGGTACCTCAAGCCTTTTTACAGGGTCTCTCACGACCCTGGATCTATATGCCAGTGTGCCTCCTGGATATTAGGGCAGACAGGTTACTTGTAATAATCCAGCTGTCCTGACGGTTTCTGCTGTGCCTCCTAGAGTCCGACACGGCCTTGGTCTTCCAGCTACTGGAATCTGCGCTCAGCCAGGGAGGTAGCCAAATCACTGCTAAGGTCCCCTGGTATCACTTTCCTGTGCTTACTTCTCCTGCATGCTCACTTAACAATATTCTTCCTTTTGTATTTTCTCTCTTTCTCCAGGAGCTGCAGCAACTCTGGCTACATGGCTCCTTCAATCCTTCCGACACCCAATGTCTGACAGCTCTCTTCTCTGTCTTCCTGACAGACTGACTGACTTCCTTTCCCTCCAGACCAGAATATATAAAAAAGGGGAGTTCTGCTGAAAACCAGGTTCAGAGCTCCCCCTTCTGGCCTGGAGTGTGAACATGTTGTATGCATAGTGATTACCTAATAAAAGGAATCCTTCATCGCTTCCAAGTGTGACATCACTCTCCCCGTGAGGAAAGCAAAGCCACTGTGGGGAACAGAACCCTGGGGCATCACATAAGCATAGTAAGTTTATGTCATGAGATATGTTATGAGTAGGGTTGAGCGACTTTTACTTTTTCAGGATTGAGTCGGGTTTCGCAAAACCCGACTTTGTCAAAAGTCGGGTCGGGTGAAATCGGCTGATTATTGCGAAAAGTCGGGGATCCGACCGAAACATGAAACCCAATGCAAGTCAATGGAGAATCAAAGTCGGCAGTGAGTGGAGGACAGGAAAACACCAACAGAGCCCATTTTAATGCCAAAAACATCAATTCTTGTTACTTAAGCTTGTCAATCTTAATTTACCTTATAATAATAGTTATCCATTGAAAATTTGGGGGTCATTTGGCAACAGTTGTAGGGGGAGTAGGGCTGGCTCAAGTTTTTCGTGGGCCCAGGAAACGCAGACTACGTCACGGCAGTGGAGCAGGGAGAGGTAAGTATTTCAACTTTGCAAGTGCTGTGATCCTGAGCAAGCAGGGGGGCACACTCGTTCGCATTGCCACTGGCACGGGGCCCCTCAAAGTACGGCGTTGTGATTGACGGCGGGGGCACCTCCCACTGGCAGAGACACTTTTGTGTACTATGAGGGGCCCTGTGCCAGTGACGTTGCCATCGAGTATGCCCCCCACCTGTTGAAGGAACCTGCACTTTCATCTGCACCTTCCTCTTTGTCCCCGTGTAAGGTGGTATAGTATGCGGGAAGGGGAACCAGACTTTCTGCAGGGTCAGATACTCGCTATGTAGAGTGCAAGGGGAATGTAGTGGTCTGGGTCAATGTACCGGCAGACTCATCTAGCAGTGGCTGGGCAATGGGCAGGATGAGGAAACACAGATATAGGCCCAAAGAATAAAGTAGGCTAAATTCAGTTCAAAATTGGTAACAGGAGTAAACAGGCAGCACTGATTTGTTCAGTGGAGGAGAACAGCAAGGAGCGGCAGACACCGTTAGTGGGCCCAACCAAACCAGTAGGCCAAATGCACTTTAATATGTGATATCGGCTGCAAATTGAGGCTCTGCTTTGTGCAGTGAAGGACAGCTGTATTGAGTGGCGCAGACAGACACAGGTAGTAGGCCTAAATTTAAAAAGTTGGCTCAATGCAGTTTAAAATTGGTTACAGGGGTACACAGGAGGCAGAGCATTGTTAAGCAGAGGACGATTGTCAGGACTGGAGTGGCCCAGACAGACTTAGTAGGCCTAAAATAAAAAAGTTGGCTCAATGCAGTTTAAAATGGGTAACAGGGGTACACAGGCAGCACTGGTTTGGTCAGCGGAGGACGATTGCTAGGAGTGGCGCAGACAGACTTACTAGGCCTAAAATAAAAAAGTAGGCTCAATGCAGTTCAAAATGGGTAACGGGTACACAGGCAGCATTGTTTTGGTCAGCGGAGGACGATTAGTAGGAGTGGCGCAGACAGACTTACTAGGCCTAAAATAAAAAAGTTGGCTCAATGCAGTTTAAAATGGGTAACAGGGGTACACAGGCAGCACTGGTTTGGTCAGCGGAGGACGATTGCTAGGAGTGGCGCAGACAGACTTACTAGGCCTAAAATAAAAAAGTAGGCTCAATGCAGTTCAACATGGGTAACGGGGGTACACAGGCAGCACTGGTTTGGTCAGCGGAGGACGATTGCTAGGAGTGGCGCAGACAGACTTACTAGGCCTAAAATAAAAAAGTAGGCTCAATGCAGTTCAAAATGGGTAACGGGTGTGCAGGCAGCATTGTTTTGGTCAGCGGAGGACGATTAGTAGGAGTGGCGCAGACAGACTTACTAGGCCTAAAATAAAAAAGTTGGTTCAATGCAGTTTAAAATGGGTAACGGGGTACACAGGCAGCACTGGTTTGGTCAGTGGAGGATGATTGCTAGGAGTGGCGCAGACAGACTTACTAGGCCTAAAATAAAAAAGTTGGCTCAATGCAGTTCTAAACTGGTAACAGGAGTAAACTGGTGGCACTGCTTTGTTCGGTGAAGGACAACTGGAATAAGTGGCTGACAGAGTACGTTGGCCTAAATAGTAAAGCGGGCTAAATGTCTGCAAAAAAAATGTTCGTAAATAAACAGGTGGCAAAGCAACGTACAGGGGTGGGTTCCTCTGCTGAGTACCAGATAGTGGTAGTTCGCGCACAGTATTCACAGGTCAAAATGGAGGGCATGGTCCCTGTATATATTTACTATCATCTCTCAATTTGTATTGGCAGTGCCATTGAAGGATTTAACAGCACCGACTAAACAGCGGTGGAGCACTGTTTGAGCTGTGGAGGGGAACACTCTCTCGTGGGCGGCGGTACTGGCCCAGGGCCCCTCATATTACGACGGTGTGTCTGACTTCGGGTGTGCACCCCCACCGCCAGAGACACTTAATTGTACGATGAGGGACCCTGTGCCAGTGCCGTCGGCCAAAAGTGGGCACACCCAGGCTAACGGCACTCACAAGGGTGCTTGCGCCAAGTGGTGACCACGGGCCCGTGGGGGGGAGTCAGCCCATTTAGGGAGGTGCTAAAAATGGCCTATGGTGGACATTCAGCAGCAGCAAATGGAGGAATTGGAGCAGTCAGTAAGAGGAGTCCAAAAGCAAGACCTTTTTAAAGGAAAGCTATGTGTCAGCAGGGGAAGGTGGGGCAAAAGAATTTGAAATCCATGATTGGTTCATTTTAATGAAGGTTAGATCATCAACATTTTGGGTAGCCAGACGTGTCCTTTTTTCGGTCAGTATTGAACCAGCAGCACTGAAGACTCTTTCTGATAGCACACTGGCAGCAGGGCAAGCAAGCTCCTGTAAAGCATATTCTGCCAATTCAGGCCAGGTGTCTAGTTTAGATGCCCAGTAATCAAAGGGGAATGACCTGTGAGGGAGAACATCGATAAGGGAGGAAAAGTAATTTGTAACCATACTGGACAAATGCTGTCTCCTGTCACTTTGAATCGATGCAGCTGTCCCTGTTGTGTCAGCGGTAGTGTTGAGCGATACCATCCGATACTTGAAAGTATCGGTAAGTATCGGCCGATACCGGCAAAGTATCGGATCTAATCCGATACCGATACCCGATACCAATACAAGTCAATGGGACTCAAGTATCAGACGGTATCCCTGATGGTTCCCAGGGTCTGAAGGAGAGGAAACTCTCCTTCAGGCCCTGGGATCCATATTAATGTGTAAAATAAAGAATTAAAATAAAAAATATTGCTATACTCACCTCTCCGATGCAGCCTGGACCTCACCGAGGGAACCGGGAGCGTTCTTTGCTTAAAATGCGCGCTTTTACTTCCTTGGCCGCGACTTTCATGTGGCCGCGACGCGACCAATCACAGCAAGCCGTGACGTAATTTTCAGGTCCTCAATGCCTAATTCTAGGCATTCAGGAATTTAAAATTACGTTCCGGCTTGTGATTGGTCGCGTCGCGGTCACATGGGCGACGCGACCAATCACAAGCCGTGACGTCACGGGAGGCAGGAGACGCGCGCATTTTTAAAATTACGTCACGGCTTGTGATTTTTTATTTTAATTCTTAATTTTACACATTAATGTTGTTTCGATACCGATACCCAATACCACAAAAGTATCGGATCTCGGTATCGGAATTCCGATACCCGCAAGTATCGGCCGATACCCGATACTTGCGGTATCGGAATGCTCAACACTAGTCAGCGGTCATTGAAAAATCACTCCACAACCTTGTCATAAAACCCCTCTGTCCAACGGCACTTCGGATTTCTGCACCGCTAGCACCTCTGCCATGTTGCCCCCTACGGCTCGTGTGAGAACCATCACCGCCGCTGTGTGCTGGGAATGCCAGAACCAAACGGTCTACAAGAGTTGCTTGTTTGGTAGCCAATATTTGCTCTAGGTTCTCATGTGGCATGATATTTTGCAATTTCCCTTTGTAGCGTGGATCCAGTAGGCAGGCCAACCAGTAATCGTCATCGGTCATCATTTTGACAATGCGGGGGTCCCTTTTTAGGATACGCAAGGCATACTCAGCCATGTGAGCCAATGTTCCAGGTGTCAATTCACTGCTTCTGCTGGGTTGAGGAGCTCTTTCTTGCAAATCTACAACACAAGTGTCCCGCAAGAAACCTGTACCAGACCTTGCAACGGCACCAGTTTCTATTGCCCCCTGAAAAGCTCCCTCCTCCCATACATATTCAGCCCCATCATCCTCCTCCTCATCCTCTTCATCCGCCACCTCGTCCTGGACAGTTCCCTGACCAGACAATGTCTGACTGTCATCAAGGCT
The DNA here is from genome assembly GCF_051348905.1 of Ranitomeya variabilis. Classification (NCBI taxonomy): domain Eukaryota; kingdom Metazoa; phylum Chordata; class Amphibia; order Anura; family Dendrobatidae; genus Ranitomeya; species Ranitomeya variabilis. The sequence goes on from NC_135233.1 coordinate 832,460,963, forward strand.
TCCCTCCTCCTCGGCTGCAAATGCCTGCTCCTTAATGTGTGTCAAACTTTGCATCAGCAGACGCATAAGTGGGATGCTCATGCTTATGATGGCATCGTCTGCACTTACCAGCCGTGTGCATTCCTCAAAACACTGAAGGACTTGACAGATGTCTTGTAGCTTCGACCACTGCACACCAGACAACTTTCATGTCTGCCATCCAACTGCCTGCCCGTGTATGCGTATCCTCCCACAAATAAATGACAGCATGCCTCTGTTCACACAGCCTCTGAACCATGTGCAGTGTGGAGTTCGGAGTTCCACCTTGTTGCAAAATCTATAATTAGGCATTGCTGTGGAAGATTTAGCGATCTCTGATGGTTCAGCATACGGCTGGAGTGTACGGGCGACCGGCGGATGTGCGAGCAAAGTCTTCTCACCTTCAGGAGCAGGGTTGGTAACTCCGGATAATTTTTCAGGAAGCACTGCACCACCAGGTTCAAAGTGTGAGCCAAGCAAGGTATGTGTTTAAGTTGTGAAAGGGCTATGGCAGCCATAAAATTCCTTCCGTTATCACTGACTACCTTGCCTGCCTCAAGATGTACACTGCCCAGCCATGACTCACTTTCTTGCTGCAAGAACTCGGCCAGTACTTCCGCGGTGTGACTGTTGTCGCCCAAACACTCCATTTCCAACACAGCCTGCTGACGCTTATCACTAGCTGTTCCATAATGAGACACCTCGTGTGCAACACTGGCAGCTGCGGATGGAGTTGTCAGGTGACTGCACTCTGTGGATGAGCTGTCGCTTCTCGAGGAGGAGGAGGAGGAGGAGGAGGGGTGTCGAACGCCTACTGCCAACTGTTTCCTAGACCGTGGGCTAGGCAGAACTGTCCCACTCTTGCTGTCCCCTGTGGACCCTGCATCCACCACATTAACCCAGTGCGCCGTGATGGACACGTAACGTCCCTGGCCATGCCTACTGGTCCATGCATCTGTGGTGAGGTGCACCTTTCCACTGACAAACTGCCTCAGTGCATGGACAATGCGGTCTTTGACATGCTGGTGGAGGGCTGGGATGGCTTTTCTCGCAAAGAAGTGGCGACTGGGTAGGTCATAGCATGGTACTGCATAGGCCACCAGGTCTTTGAAAGCTTTGCTTTCGACCAACCGGTAGGGCATCATCTCTAATGAGATTAATCTGGCAATGTGGGCGTTCAAACCCTGTGTACGCGGATGAGAGGATGAGTACTTTCTTTTCCTCACGAGAGTCTCTTCTAGGGTGAGCTGGACAGGAGACCTGCAGATGGTGGAACTAGCGGTGGTGGTGGACATGGCAGATTGAGAGACAGTTGGTGATGTTGGCCTACATACAGTGCTTCCTACTAGGGTTGAGCGACTTTCATTTTTTTAAAATCGAGTAGGGTTTTGGGAAACCCGATTTTGTCCAGAGTCGAGTCGAGTGCAGTCGGCCGATTATCGCTAAAAGTCGGGGATCGACCGAAACACGAAACCCAATGCAAGTCAATGGGGAAGCATAGTCGGCAGTGAGTGGAGGCCAGGAAAACACCTACAGTGCCCATTTTAATGCCAAAAACATCCATTCTTGTTTCTGAAGCTTGCCAATCTTAATTAACTGTATAATAATAGTTGGGCATAGGGAATTGGGGGAAAGTTGTGGGGGGAGTAGGGCTGGCTCAAGTTTTTCGTGGGCCCAGGAAATGCGGACTACGTCACGGCGGTGTTGCAGGGAAAGGTAAGTATTTAAAAGTTGCAAGTGCTGTGATCCTGAGCAAGCAGGGGGGGGCCCACTCGTTCGCATTGCCACTGGCACAGGGCCCCTCAAAGTACGGCGGTGTGTTTGCATGGCGGGGGCGCCTCCCACCAGCAGCGACACTTTTGCGTACTCTGAGGGGCCCTGTGCCAGTGACGTCGCCAACGAGTATGCCCCCCCACCTGATGAAGGAACCTGCACTTTCATCTGCACCTTCCTCTTTGTCCCTGTGTAAGGTGGTATAACATGCGGGAAGGGGAACCTTACTTTCAGCAGGGACAGATTCTGGCTTTGTAGAGTACAAGGGGAATGTAGTGGTCTAGGTCAATGTACCAGCAGACTCATTTAGCAGTGGCTGGGCAATGGGCAGGATGAGGAGGAAACAGATATAGGGCCAAAGAATAAAGTAGGCTACATGCAGTTCAAAATTGGTAACAGGACTAAACAGGCGGCATTGCTTTGTTCAGTGGAGTAGCAAACCCAAGAGCAGCAGACACTGTTTCAAGGGCCTAACCACACTAGTAGGCCAAATGCAGTTTAATATCTGATAGTATAGGGCGAAAGCCAGAATGTGGAAGCTCAGCTTTGTTCAGTTGAGGACAACACCAGGGAGGGGCAGACACCTTTAGTAGGCCGGAAAAGCCTATTGCACTTTTTAAAATGGTAATTTGGAGCAGAAGGTTGAAGCTCAGCTTTATTTAGTTGAGGGCAACACCAGGGAGGGGCAGAAGCCGTTAGTAGGCCCTAACCACCATTTTTTTTTTTAAAACCACATAATGAGAGCCGGAAGGTTGAAGCTCAGCTTTATTTAGTTGAGGACAACACCAGGGAGGGGCACACAGACAGACACCTTTAGTAGGCCTGAAAAGCCTATTGCATTTTTCAAAATGGTAATTTGGAGCAGAAGGTTGAAGCTCAGCTTTATTTAGTTGAGGGCAACACCAGGGAGGGGCAGAAGCCGTTAGTAGGCCCTAACCACCATTTTTTTTTTTAAAACCACATAATGAGAGCCGGAAGGTTGAAGCTCAGCTTTATTTAGTTGAGGACAACACCAGGGAGGGGCACACAGACAGACACCTTTAGTAGGCCTGAAAAGCCTATTGCATTTTTCAAAATGGTAATTTGGAGCAGAAGGTTGAAGCTCAGCTTTATTTAGTTGAGGGCAACACCAGGGAGGGGCAGAAGCCGTTAGTAGGCCCTAACCACCATTTTTTTTTTTAAAACCACATAATGAGAGCCGGAAGGTTGAAGCTCAGCTTTATTTAGTTGAGGACAACACCAGGGAGGGGCAGAAGCCGTTAGTAGGCCCTAACCACCATTTTTTTTTTTAAAACCACATAATGAGAGCCGGAAGGTTGAAGCTCAGCTTTATTTAGTTGAGGACAACACCAGGGAGGGGCACACAGACAGACACCTTTAGTAGGCCTGAAAAGCCTATTGCATTTTTCAAAATGGTAATTTGGAGCAGAAGGTTGAAGCTCAGCTTTATTTAGTTGAGGGCAACACCAGGGAGGGGCAGAAGCCGTTAGTAGGCCCTAACCACCATTTTTTTTTTTAAAACCACATAATGAGAGCCGGAAGGTTGAAGCTCAGCTTTATTTAGTTGAGGACAACACCAGGGAGGGGCAGAAGCCGTTAGTAGGCCCTAACCACCATTTTTTTTTTTAAAACCACATAATGAGAGCCGGAAGGTTGAAGCTCAGCTTTATTTAGTTGAGGACAACACCAGGGAGGGGCACACAGACAGACACCTTTAGTAGGCCTGAAAAGCCTATTGCATTTTTCAAAATGGTAATTTGGAGCAGAAGGTTGAAGCTCAGCTTTATTTAGTTGAGGGCAACACCAGGGAGGGGCAGAAGCCGTTAGTAGGCCCTAACCACCATTTTTTTTTTTAAAACCACATAATGAGAGCCGGAAGGTTGAAGCTCAGCTTTATTTAGTTGAGGACAACACCAGGGAGGGGCACACAGACAGACACCTTTAGTAGGCCTGAAAAGCCTATTGCATTTTTCAAAATGGTAATTTGGAGCAGAAGGTTGAAGCTCAGCTTTATTTAGTTGAGGGCAACACCAGGGAGGGGCACACAGACAGACACCTTTAGTAGGCCTGAAAAGCCTATTGCATTTTTCAAAATGGTAATTTGGAGCAGAAGGTTGAAGCTCAGCTTTATTTAGTTGAGGGCAACACCAGGGAGGGGCAGAAGCCGTTAGTAGGCCCTAACCACCATTTTTTTTTTTAAAACCACATAATGAGAGCCGGAAGGTTGAAGCTCAGCTTTATTTAGTTGAGGACAACACCAGGGAGGGGCACACAGACAGACACCTTTAGTAGGCCTGAAAAGCCTATTGCATTTTTCAAAATGGTAATTTGGAGCAGAAGGTTGAAGCTCAGCTTTATTTAGTTGAGGGCAACACCAGGGAGGGGCAGAAGCCGTTAGTAGGCCCTAACCACCATTTTTTTTTTTAAAACCACATAATGAGAGCCGGAAGGTTGAAGCTCAGCTTTATTTAGTTGAGGACAACACCAGGGAGGGGCACACAGACAGACACCTTTAGTAGGCCTGAAAAGCCTATTGCATTTTTCAAAATGGTAATTTGGAGCAGAAGGTTGAAGCTCAGCTTTATTTAGTTGAGGGCAACACCAGGGAGGGGCACACAGACAGACACCTTTAGTAGGCCTGAAAAGCCTATTGCATTTTTCAAAATGGTAATTTGGAGCAGAAGGTTGAAGCTCAGCTTTATTTAGTTGAGGGCAACACCAGGGAGGGGCAGAAGCCGTTAGTAGGCCCTAACCACCATTTTTTTTTTTAAAACCACATAATGAGAGCCGGAAGGTTGAAGCTCAGCTTTATTTAGTTGAGGACAACACCAGGGAGGGGCACACAGACAGACACCTTTAGTAGGCCTGAAAAGCCTATTGCATTTTTCAAAATGGTAATTTGGAGCAGAAGGTTGAAGCTCAGCTTTATTTAGTTGAGGGCAACACCAGGGAGGGGCAGAAGCCGTTAGTAGGCCCTAACCAAAGTTGAAGGCCAAATGCAGTTTAATTTCTGATACTATAGGCCGAAAGCCAGAAGGTGGAAGTTCCGATTTAGACAGTGGAGGACAATTTGAATTAGGGACTGCAGACAGACTTAGTAGGCTGTCCCCTGTGGACCATGCATCCACCACATTAACCCATTGCGCCGTAATGGACACGTAATCTTCCGTGGCCATGCCTACAGGTCCATGCGTCTGTTGTCAGGTGCACCTTTGTACTCACAGATTGCCAGAGTGCATGGACAATGCGGTCTTCTACATGCTGGTGGAGGGTTGGGATGGCTTTTCTCGCAAAAGAAGTGTCGACTGGTTAGCTTGTAGCGTGGTACAGCGTAGTCCATCATGGCCTTATTAATAGTAAATAAAATATATAACTAGGCTCTATGAACTTTTAAATAGGTTCCAGGGGTACACGGGCAGCATTGGTGTGGTCAGTGGAGGAGTATTGCAAGTAGGGGCTGCAGACAGGCTATCAAAGGCCTAAAATAACAAACAGTAGGCAGTCATGGCAGTTTTACATCGGTTACATGGATACACAGGCAGGCACTCCAGGCAGCATTGTGGTCAGTGGAGGAGTATTGCAAGTAGGGGCCGCAGACAGGCTATCAAAGGCCTAAAATAACAAACAATAGGCTCATGGCAGTTTCACAGCGGTTACATGGATACACGGGCAGGCAGCTTGGTGGTGGTGAGTGGAGGAGTATTTAAAGTAGGGACCGCAGACAGGCTTCAAAGGCCTAACATAAGAAAATGGGCTGGCTGTAGGCACTTTATAATTGGTTCCAGGGGTACACGGGCAGCAGTGGTCTGGTCAGTGGAGGAGTATTTAAAGTAGGGACCGCAGACAGGCTTCAAAGGCCTAACATAAGAAAATGGGCTGGCTGTAGGCACTTTATAATTGGTTCCAGGGGTACACGGGCAGCAGTGGTCTGGTCAGTGGAGGAGTATTAAAAGTAGGGACCGCAGACAGGCTATCAAAGGCCTAACATAACAAACAATAGGCTCATGGCAGTTTCACAGCGGTTACATGGATACACGGGCAGGCAGCTTGGTGGTCAGTGGAGGAGTATTTAAAGTAGGGACCGCAGACAGGCTATCAAAGGCCTAAAATAACAAACAATAGGCTCATGGCAGTTTTACAGCGGTTACATGGATACACAGGCAGCTTGGTGGTGAGTGGAGGAGTAGTGCAAGGAGTGTCTGTCCCAGTACTCCCAAAATATAAATAGATGTTAATGTCTCGCAAAACAACCAAAACAAAAAAAAAAGGTGGCATACTTAGGTACAGGGGTGGGCTCATCTACTGAGTTTCTGACATAGTAATTTGGCAGTAACTATTTAATGGTGCCAATATAGGACACAGACACAGACTACTTTAAGTTGCATCATAGATGTCTACAAATTTGTATTGTCAGTGCCAGACATTGAATGATGTCAGCGAATAGACTAAAAATTGGTGGAGCTGTGCGACATAATTTTGCACGTGGTAGAGCACATTTTGAGCTGGGGTAGGGGGGAACTCTCTTGAGGCCGGCGGGACCGCCCCAGGGCCCCTCATGTTACAACGGTGTGTCTGACGTTGGGTGCGCACCACCACCGCCAGAGACACTACATTGTACTATGAGGGACCCAGTAGCAATGCCGTCAACCAAAAGCGAGCACACCCACCTCTTCAGACAAACAGCAGTCTCACGGGTGCTTGCGCCAAGTCGCGATACCACGGCCCCGTGTGGGGAGTTTTGCCATTTAGGGAGGTGTAAACATGTCGTATGCTGTACAATCAGCTGCAGCAAATTAGACATTAGAAAAGTAATTCACAGGCAAGAGCTTTTCATAGGAAAGCTAGGTGTCGGCCGGGCAAGGTGGGGCAAAAGATTTCGAAATCCAGTTGTGGTTCATTTTAATGAATGTTAGATCGTCAACATTTTGGGTAGCCAGACGAGTCCTTTTTTCGGTTAATATTGAACCTGCAGCACTGAATACTCTTTCTGATAGGACACTTGCTGCCGGGCAAGCAAGCTCCTGCAATGCATATTCTGCCAATTCTGGCCAGGTGTCTAATTTGGATGCCCAGTAATCAAATGGGAATGACGGTTGAGGGAGAACATCGATAAGGGATGAAAAATAGTTAGTAACCATACTGGACAAATGTTGTCTCCTGTCACTTTCAATTGATGCAGCAGTACCTGTCCTGTCTGCGGTCATAGCAAAATCACTCCACAACCTGGTCAGAAAACCCCTCTGTCCAACGCCACTTCTGATGTGTGCACCCCTAACACTCCTAGTCTGCTGCCCCCTGGAGCTCGTGTGAGAACGATCACGTGCACTGTGTGCTGGGAATGCCTGAAGCAAACGGTCAACAAGAGTTGATTGTTTGGTTGCTAATATTAGTTCCAAGTTCTCATGTGGCATAATATTTTGCAATTTGCCTTTATAGCGTGGATCAAGGAGGCAGGCCAACCAGTAATCGTCATCGTTCATCATTTTCGTAATGCGTGTGTCCCTTTTTAGGATACGTAAGGCATAATCCGCCATGTGGGCCAAAGTTCCAGTTGTCAAATCTCCGGTTGTGATTGGTTGAGGGGCAGTTGCAGGCAAATCTACGTCACTTGTGTCCCTCAAAAAACCAGAACCCGGCCGTGACACGCAACCAAATTCCTGTGCCCCCGGGAAAGGTTCGGCATTAAAAATATACTCATCCCCATCATCCTCCTCGTCCTCCACCTCCTCTTCGCCCGCTACCTCGTCCTGTACACTGCCCTGACCAGACAATGGCTGACTGTCATCAAGGCTTTCCTCTTCCTCTGGTGCAGACGCCTGCTCCTTTATGTGCGTCAAACTTTGCATCAGCAGACGCATTAGGGGGATGCTCATGCTTATTACGGCGTTGTCTGCACTAACCAGCCGTGTGCATTCCTCAAAGCACTGAAGGACTTGACACATGTCTTGTATCTTAGACCACTGCACACCTGACAACTCCATGTCTGCCATCCTACTGCCTGCCCGTGTATCCTCCCACAAATAAATAACAGCACGCCTCTGTTCGCACAGTCTCTGAAGCATGTGCAGTGTTGAGTTCCACCTTGTTGCAACGTCTATGATTAGGCGATGCTGGGGAAGGTTCAAAGACCGCTGATAGGTCTGCATACGGCTGGCGTGTACAGGCGAACGTCGGATATGTGAGCAAAGTGCACGCACTTTGAGGAGCAGGTCGGAGAACCCAGGATAAGTTTTCAATAAGCACTGCACCACCAGGTTTAAGGTGTGAGCCAGGCAAGGAATGTGTTTCAGTTGGGAAAGGGAGATGGCAGCCATGAAATTCCTTCCGTTATCACTCACTACCTTGCCTGCCTCAAGATCTACTGTGCCCAGCCACGACTGCGTTTCTTGTTGCAAGAACTCGGACAGAACTTCCGCGGTGTGTCTATTGTCGCCCAAGCACTTCATAGCCAATACAGCCTGCTGACGCTTGGCAGTAGCTGGCCCATAATGGGACAACTGGTGTGCAACAGTGTCATCTGCCGATGGAGTGGTTGGCAGACTGCGTTCTGTGGAAGAGCTGTAGCTTCTGCAGGAGGACGAGGAGGAGGAGGAGGAGGGGGTGCGAACGCCTACAGCCAATTGTTTCCTAGACCGTGGGCTAGGCACAACTGTCCCTAAATTGATGTCGCCTGTGGACCCTGCATCCACCACATTCACCCAGTGTGCCGTGATGGACACATAACGTCCCTGGCCATGCCTACTGGTCCATGCATCTGTAGTCAGGTGCACCTTTGTACTCACAGATTGCCTGAGTGCATGGACGATGCGCTGTTTAACATGCTGGTGCAGGGCTGGGATGGCTTTTCTGGAAAAAAAGTGTCGACTGGGTAGCTCGTATCGTGGTTCAGCGTACTCCATCAGGGCTTTGAAAGCTTCGCTTTCAACTAACCGGTAGGGCATCATCTCTAACGAGATTAGTCTAGCTATGTGGGCGTTAAAACCCTGTGTACGCGGATGCGAGGATAAGTACTTCCTTTTTCTAACCAGAGTCTCATGTAGGGTGAGCTGGACTGGAGAGCTGGAGATCGTGGAACTTTCGGGTGTGCCGGTGTACATGGCAGACTGAGAGACGGTTGGAGACGGTATTGTTTCCGCCGGTGCCCTAGATGCAATTTTTCCTCCTACAAAACTGGTGATTCCCTGACCCTGACTGCTTTTGGCTGGCAAAGAAACCTGCACAGATACTGCCGGTGGTGCGGAAAATGGTGGCCTTACAGTGACGGAAGGGATGTTGCGTTGCTGACTAGCTTCATTGGCCGAGGGTGCTACAACCTTGAGGGACGTTTGGTAGTTAGTCCAGGCTTGAAAATGCATGGTGGTTAAGTGTCTATGCATGCAACTAGTATTTAGACTTTTCAGATTCTGACCTCTGCTTAAGCTAGTTGAACATTTTTGACAGATGACTTTGCGCTGATCAGTTGGATGTTGTTTAAAAAAATGCCAGACTGCACTCTTCCTAGACTCGGATCCCTTTTCAGGGATTGCAGACTGAGCTTTAACCGGATGGCAACGCTGTGCTCCAACAGGTTTTGGCTTTGACACGCGTTTTGGTCCAGATACGGGCCCGGCAGATGGAACCTGTTGCGATGTTGATGCCTGCTGCGGCCCCTCCTCCACCTCCGCTTCTGAACTACTGCCGCCTGCACCCTGTTCCCCCAATGGCTGCCAATCGGGGTCAATAACTGGGTCATCTATTACCTCCTCTTCGAGCTCGTGTGCAACTTCGTCTGTGTCACTGTGTCGGTCGGTGGTATAGCGTTCGTGGCGGGGCAACATAGTCTCATCAGGGTCTGATTGTGGATCTGTACCCTGAGAGGGCAATGTGGTGGTCTGAGTCAAAGGAGCAGCATAGTACTCTGGCTGTGGCTGTGCATCAGTGCACTCCATGTCAGAATATACTTGTAATGGGCATGGCCTGTTAAATGTTTCACTTTCTAAGCCAGGGACGGTATGTGTAAAGAGCTCCATGGAGTGACCCGTTGTGTCGCCTGCTGCATCCTTCTCTCTTGTTGTAGTTTTTGCTGAGGAGGACAAGGAAGCGACTTGTCCCTGACCGTGAACATCCACAAGCGACGCGCTGCTTTTACATTTACCAGTTTCGGAAGAGGAGGCAAAAGAGCTAGAGGCTGAGTCTGCAATGTAAGCCAAAACTTGCTGTTGCTGCTCCGCCTTTAAAAGCGGTTTTCCTACTCCCAGAAAAGAGAGCGTTCGAGGCCTTGTGTAGCCTGACGACGAAACTGGCTCCACAGCTCCAGACTTAGGTGGAATATTTTTATCCCCACGACCACCTGATGCTCCACTACCACTACCATCATTACCAGCTGACAATGAACGCCCACGACGACCTCTTGCACCAGACTTCCTCATTGTTTTAAAATCTTAACCAAAGTAACTTTATTTGTTGCTGTCAAACAACTTACACGGTGAGCTATAACTTCAGTATGATTTCAATATCCCTTAACAGGTTGGTGAGACCACAAGGAAAATCAGGCACAATGTTACACACTCTGTTTTCTGTGGCACAAAATCACAGAGATGACACACACGCAGGACTGTCACTCAAGCACTAATGTCAATATTAATCTCCCACCTAATTTATTTTTTTTTTTTCTCAGGGAGACTTTAGAAACCAAATAATATTAAAAAAAAAAAAAAAAAAGGCTTTCTATGGCCCACAATTAGAGAGAGAGAGGTGGCACAACCAGGAGTCAAGACTGGCGCACAAGCTGAAAGGGCAATATTACTCTCCCACTGTTTTTTATGTTTTTTTTGTTTTTTTCAGGGAGACTTTAGAAGCCAAATAATATTAAAAAAACCAAAAAAAAAAAAGGCTTTCTATGGCCCACTGAATGAGAGGGAGAGAGGTGGCACACCCAGGAGTCAAGACTGGCACACAAGCTGAAAGGGCAATATTACTCTCCCACTGTTTTTTTAGGTTTTTTTTTTTTTTTCAGGGAGACTTTAGAAACCAAATAATATTAAAAAAAAAAAAAAAAAAAAAAAAAAATAGGCTTGCTATAGCCCACTGAATGAGAGATAGCACACACAGCAGTGGCACACAAGCCCTGACTGAGGCCAATATTTTTCTCCCACTGATTGATGTAGTGTTTTTGTGTTGAGGTAGAATTTAGAACACAAATCACGGAAAAAATAAATAGGCTTTCTATGGCCCACTGAATGAAAGGGAGAGAGGTGGCACACCCAGGAGTCAAGACTGGCACACAAGCTGAAAGGGCAATATTACTCTCCCACTGTTTTTTTATGTATTTTTTGTTTTTTCAGGGAGACTTTAGAAACCCAATAATATTTTAAAAAAAAAATAAATAGGCTTTCTATGGCCCACTGAATGAGAGGGAGAGAGGTGGCACACCCAGGAGTCAAGACTGGCACACAAGCTGAAAGGGCAATATTATTCTCCCACTGTTTTTTTAGGTTTTTTTTTTTTTTTTCAGGGAGAATTAGAAACCAAATAATATTAAAAAAAATAAATAAATAGGCTTTCTATGGCCCACTGAATGAGAGGGAGAGAGGTGGCACACCCAGGAGTCAAGACTGGCACACAAGCTGAAAGGGCAATATTACTCTCCCACTGTTTTTTTAGGTTTTTTTTTTTTTTTCAGGGAGACTTTAGAAACCAAATAATATTAAAAAAAAAAAAAAAAAAAAAAAAATAGGCTTGCTATAGCCCACTGAATGAGAGATAGCACACACAGCAGTGGCACACAAGCCCTGACTGAGGCCAATATTTTTCTCCCACTGATTGATGTAGTGTTTTTGTGTTGAGGTAGAATTTAGAACACAAATCACGGAAAAAATAAATAGGCTTTCTATGGCCCACTGAATGAAAGGGAGAGAGGTGGCACACCCAGGAGTCAAGACTGGCACACAAGCTGAAAGGGCAATATTACTCTCCCACTGTTTTTTTATGTATTTTTTGTTTTTTCAGGGAGACTTTAGAAACCCAATAATATTTAAAAAAAAAAATAAATAGGCTTTCTATGGCCCACTGAATGAGAGGGAGAGAGGTGGCACACCCAGGAGTCAAGACTGGCACACAAGCTGAAAGGGCAATATTATTCTCCCACTGTTTTTTTAGGTTTTTTTTTTTTTTTCAGGGAGAATTAGAAACCAAATAATATTAAAAAAAATAAATAAATAGGCTTTCTATGGCCCACTGAATGAGAGGGAGAGAGGTGGCACACCCAGGAGTCAAGACTGGCACACTAGCTGAAAGGGCAATATTACTCTCCCACTGTTTTTTTAGGTTTTTTTTTTTTTTTCAGGGAGACTTTAGAAACCAAATAATATTAAAAAAAAAAAAAAAAAAAAAAAAATAGGCTTGCTATAGCCCACTGAATGAGAGATAGCACACACAGCAGTGGCACACAAGCCCTGACTGAGGCCAATATTTTTCTCCCACTGATTGATGTAGTGTTTTTGTGTTGAGGTAGAATTTAGAACACAAATCACGGAAAAAATAAATAGGCTTTCTATGGCCCACTGAATGAAAGGGAGAGAGGTGGCACACCCAGGAGTCAAGACTGGCACACAAGCTGAAAGGGCAATATTACTCTCCCACTGTTTTTTTATGTATTTTTTGTTTTTTCAGGGAGACTTTAGAAACCCAATAATATTTAAAAAAAAAAATAAATAGGCTTTCTATGGCCCACTGAATGAGAGGGAGAGAGGTGGCACACCCAGGAGTCAAGACTGGCACACAAGCTGAAAGGGCAATATTATTCTCCCACTGTTTTTTTAGGTTTTTTTTTTTTTTTTCAGGGAGAATTAGAAACCAAATAATATTAAAAAAAAAAAATAAATAGGCTTTCTATGGCCCACTGAATGAGAGGGAGAGAGGTGGCACACCCAGGAGTCAAGACTGGCACACAAGCTGAAAGGGCAATATTACTCTCCCACTGTTTTTTTATGTATTTTTTGTTTTTTCAGGGAGACTTTAGAAACCCAATAATATTTAAAAAAAAAAATAAATAGGCTTTCTATGGCCCACTGAATGAGAGGGAGAGAGGTGGCACACCCAGGAGTCAAGACTGGCACACAAGCTGAAAGGGCAATATTATTCTCCCACTGTTTTTTTAGGTTTTTTTTTTTTTTTTCAGGGAGAATTAGAAACCAAATAATATTAACCCCTTAGTGACTGCCAATACGTCTTTTAACTGACCTGAGATATAAGAGAATAGCCTCCCCATACAGGTGACAATCCAGCAGCTGTCGGCTGTCCACTATAGCTGACAACTTGCTGCATCAGCCATCATCATTGTTTGCACCGTCCATATCTGTTTAACCCCTTAGATGCTGCTGTCAATAGTGACTACATCATTATAAATGGTTAACAGAGTGTGAGGGCTTCCTCTTTATCCAAATTGGTGCCCTCAGATCATGATTGTGTGGCCCTGATGTTTGCCATGGCAATTCATGACCAAATAGTGGCCTAAGAATCTAACGGCTGTAGTAATCTGTTCAGAAGTTAGAGGCATTTAGGTGATAAAAATACACATTTTCATTTCTGTCATACCACTTTGCATTAATTCCTGTAATGCACCTGAAGAGTTAATAAACTACCTGACTGCAGTTTTCAATACGTCAGGGGGTGCTGATTTAAAAATGGTATCACGTTTGGGGGTTTCCCAATATATGAGACCCCTAAAGTCACTTCAAACATGGATAAGCCTCTAAAAAGATAAATTTTGTAAATTTTCTTGAAAAAATGAAAAATTGCTGCTACATTTTTAATCCTCCTAAAATGCTACCAAAATAAAATAACATTTTACAAATGGTGCTGTTGTAAAGCAGACACGTGGGAAATGTTATTTGTTAATGGTTTGCTGTGGTATGACCATCTGGATTAAAGTGATAATCATTCAAATTTTGAAAATTGCTAATTTTTTAACATTTTTCTCAAATTTTTGATATTTTTTATAAATAAACACAAAACATATTGACCTAAATTTACTATTATCATAAAGTATAATGTGTCACGAAAAAACAATCTCAAAATCACTGGGATTTGTTGAAGCGTTGCAGAGTTATTAGCACATAAAGTGACACTGGTCAGATTTCAAAAATTTGGCTCCGTCACTAAGGGGTTAAAAAAAATAAATAAATAGGCTTTCTATGGCCCACTGAATGAGAGGGAGAGAGGTGGCACACCCAGGAGTCAAGACTGGCACACAAGCTGAAAGGGCAATATTACTCTCCCACTGTTTTTTTAGGTTTTTTTTTTTTTTTCAGGGAGACTTTAGAAACCAAATAATATTAAAAAAAAAAAAAAAAAATAGGCTTGCTATAGCACACTGAATGAGAGATAGCACACACAGCAGTGGCACACAAGCCCTGACTGAGGCCAATATTTTTCTCCCACTGATTGATGTAGTGTTTTTGTGTTGAGGTAGAATTTAGAACACAAATCACGGAAAAAATAAATAGGCTTTCTATGGCCCACTGAATGAAAGGGAGAGAGGTGGCACACCCAGGAGTCAAGACTGGCACACAAGCTGAAAGGGCAATATTACTCTCCCACTGTTTTTTTATGTATTTTTTGTTTTTTCAGGGAGACTTTAGAAACCCAATAATATTTTTTAAAAAAAATAAATAGGCTTTCTATGGCCCACTGAATGAGAGGGAGAGAGGTGGCACACCCAGGAGTCAAGACTGGCACACAAGCTGAAAGGGCAATATTATTCTCCCACTGTTTTTTTAGGTTTTTTTTTTTTTTTCAGGGAGAATTAGAAACCAAATAATATTAAAAAAAATAAATAAATAGGCTTTCTATGGCCCACTGAATGAGAGGGAGAGAGGTGGCACACCCAGGAGTCAAGACTGGCACACAAGCTGAAAGGGCAATATTACTCTCCCACTGTTTTTTTAGGTTTTTTTTTTTTTTTCAGGGAGACTTTAGAAACCAAATAATATTAAAAAAAAAAAAAAAAAAAAAAAAAAATAGGCTTGCTATAGCCCACTGAATGAGAGATAGCACACACAGCAGTGGCACACAAGCCCTGACTGAGGCCAATATTTTTCTCCCACTGATTGATGTAGTGTTTTTGTGTTGAGGTAGAATTTAGAACACAAATCACGGAAAAAATAAATAGGCTTTCTATGGCCCACTGAATGAAAGGGAGAGAGGTGGCACACCCAGGAGTCAAGACTGGCACACAAGCTGAAAGGGCAATATTACTCTCCCACTGTTTTTTTATGTATTTTTTGTTTTTTCAGGGAGACTTTAGAAACCCAATAATATTTTAAAAAAAAAATAAATAGGCTTTCTATGGCCCACTGAATGAGAGGGAGAGAGGTGGCACACCCAGGAGTCAAGACTGGCACACAAGCTGAAAGGGCAATATTATTCTCCCACTGTTTTTTTAGGTTTTTTTTTTTTTTTCAGGGAGAATTAGAAACCAAATAATATTAAAAAAAATAAATAAATAGGCTTTCTATGGCCCACTGAATGAGAGGGAGAGAGGTGGCACACCCAGGAGTCAAGACTGGCACACAAGCTGAAAGGGCAATATTACTCTCCCACTGTTTTTTTAGGGTTTTTTTTTTTTTTCAGGGAGACTTTAGAAACCAAATAATATTAAAAAAAAAAAAAAAAAAAAAAATTGGCTTGCTATAGCCCACTGAATGAGAGATAGCACACACAGCAGTGGCACACAAGCCCTGACTGAGGCCAATATTTTTCTCCCACTGATTGATGTAGTGTTTTTGTGTTGAGGTAGAATTTAGAACACAAATCACGGAAAAAATAAATAGGCTTTCTATGGCCCACTGAATGAAAGGGAGAGAGGTGGCACACCCAGGAGTCAAGACTGGCACACAAGCTGAAAGGGCAATATTACTCTCCCACTGTTTTTTTATGTATTTTTTGTTTTTTCAGGGAGACTTTAGAAACCCAATAATATTTTAAAAAAAAAATAAATAGGCTTTCTATGGCCCACTGAATGAGAGGGAGAGAGGTGGCACACCCAGGAGTCAAGACTGGCACACAAGCTGAAAGGGCAATATTATTCTCCCACTGTTTTTTTAGGTTTTTTTTTTTTTTTCAGGGAGAATTAGAAACCAAATAATATTAAAAAAAATAAATAAATAGGCTTTCTATGGCCCACTGAATGAGAGGGAGAGAGGTGGCACACCCAGGAGTCAAGACTGGCACACAAGCTGAAAGGGCAATATTACTCTCCCACTGTTTTTTTAGGGTTTTTTTTTTTTTCAGGGAGACTTTAGAAACCAAATAATATTAAAAAAAAAAAAAAAAAAAAAAAAAATAGGCTTGCTATAGCCCACTGAATGAGAGATAGCACACACAGCAGTGGCACACAAGCCCTGACTGAGGCCAATATTTTTCTCCCACTGATTGATGTAGTGTTTTTGTGTTGAGGTAGAATTTAGAACACAAATCACGGAAAAAATAAATAGGCTTTCTATGGCCCACTGAATGAAAGGGAGAGAGGTGGCACACCCAGGAGTCAAGACTGGCACACAAGCTGAAAGGGCAATATTACTCTCCCACTGTTTTTTTATGTATTTTTTGTTTTTTCAGGGAGACTTTAGAAACCCAATAATATTTAAAAAAAAAAATAAATAGGCTTTCTATGGCCCACTGAATGAGAGGGAGAGAGGTGGCACACCCAGGAGTCAAGACTGGCACACAAGCTGAAAGGGCAATATTACTCTCCCACTGTTTTTTTAGGTTTTTTTTTTTTTTCAGGGAGACTTTAGAAACCAAATAATATTAAAAAAAAAAAAAAAAAATAGGCTTGCTATAGCCCACTGAATGAGAGATAGCACACACAGCAGTGGCACACAAGCCCTGACTGAGGCCAATATTTTTCTCCCACTGATTGATGTAGTGTTTTTGTGTTGAGGTAGATTTTAGAACACAAATCACGGAAAAAATAAATAGGCTTTCTATGGCCCACTCAGTGAGAGATGGCACACACAGGGATGGCACTGTAGCAGAAATGCCAATCTTAATCTCCCACAAAAAAAAAACAAAAAAAAAGAAAAAAAACTGTCCTACAATTACTATCTCCCTGCAGTAATGTAAGCCAGGTATGGCAGGCAGCAATAGGAGTGGACTGATGCACAAATTAAATAAAAAGTGTGGACAAACAAAAAAGATAGCTGTGCAGAAAGGAAGGAACAAGAGGATATGTGCTTTGAAAAAAGCAGTTGGTTTCCACAGTGGCGTACACACAGCAATACAGCTATCACGGAGCCTTCTAGGGCAGCCCAATGAGCTACAGCGCTGAGGGGAAAAAAAAAAAAAAATAGCTTCCACAGTCCCTGCACACCGAAGGTGGTGTTGGACAGTGGAAATCGCTGCAGCACAAGCGGTTTGGTGGTTAGTGGACCCTGCCTAACGCTCTCCCTGCTTCTGACGAAGCGGCAGCAACCTGTCCCTAAGCTCAGATCAGCAGCAGTAAGATGGCGGTCGGCGGGAACGCCCCTTTATAGCCCCTGTGACGCCGCAGACAGCAAGCCAATCACTGCAATGCCCTTCTCTAAGATGGTGGGGACCAGGATCTATGTCATCACGCTGCCCACACTCTGCGTTCACCTTCATTGGCTGAGAAATGGCGCTTTTCGCGTCATTGAAACGCGACTTTGGCGCGAAAGTCGCGTACCGCATGGCCGACAAGCACAGGGGTCGGATCGGGTTTCATGAGACGCCGACTTAGCCAAAAGTCGGCGACTTTTGAAAATGATCGACCCGTTTCGCTCAACCCTACTTCCTACCAATAACCTTCTGATTCCCTGCCTGCTTTGGCCTTGCGACGATCCCTCCACATTTGCTGCTGGTGGTGTCCGAACCGGTGGGCTTACAGTGAGGGAAGCAATGTAGTGTTGCTGACTACCTTCATTCTTACCAGGTGCACCAACGGTACAGGACGTTTGGTAATTAGTCCAGGCTTGCAAGTGCATGCTGGTTAAATGTCTACGCATGCACGTTGTATTTAAATTTTGAAGAATCTTCCCTCTGCTAAAGATCTTTGAGCATTTCTAACAGATCACTTTAGACTGATCATTGGGATCTTGGTCAAAAAAATGCCACACTGCACTCTTCCTACTATGGAATTCCTTTTCAGGCATTGCACGCTGTGCAACTTTCAGCGGTTGGCCACGCTGTCCTGAAACTGTTTTTGTCACACGTTTTGGGCCTGATACGGGCCTGGCTGATGACAGCTGTTGCGATGTAGATTGGTGTTGCTGCAGATAACCCTCCTCCGCTTGTGAGCTAGTGCCAGCGGCACCCTCTTCCGCCAGTGGCTGCCAATCTGAGTCAAAAACTTGGTCATCTATCACCTCCTCCTCCACAATGTCATGTGCACCTTCCTCAGTGTCACCGTGTAAGCCGGTGCTATAGCGTTCGGGACAGGGCACCATAGTCTCATCAGGGTCAGATTCTGGCTCAGGAAACTGCGAGGTCAATGTAGTGATCTGAGTCAATGCAACAGCATCATAATCTAGCTGTGGCTGTGCATCAGTGCACTCCATGTCCGATTCTTCTTGTAATGGACAGTGTACAATTTCCCTTTCTAACCCTGGCACGGTATGGGTAAAGAGCTCCATGGAGTAACCTGTAGTGTCGCCTGACACATCCTTCACTTTTGGTTTGGGAGAAGGACACAAGGAAACGTCTTTTTCCGGACCTGAAGCATCCACTGACAACTGGCTGCTCTTAGATTTTGAACTTTGGGAAGAGGAGGCGAAAGAGCTAGAGGCTGAGTCAGCAAAGAAAGACAAAACTTTTTCCTGCTGCTCCTGCTTTAAAAGCTGTTTTCCTACTCCCAGGTAAGGGAGCCTTCGAGGCCTTGTGTAGCTAGATTATGACGCAGGCTCAACACCTCCAGCCTTAGGTGCTACTGTGCTTTTGCCACTACCACCAGATGCAGCACCACCACCACCATCAGTACTAGCTGGCAACCCCCGCCTACGGCCTCTTCCACCAGACTTCCTCATTTTTGGGGGAGAGACACTGAACCACAACTCTGGCCCAGTGGTATAACACAACACTATGAACGTGGCAGAAAGTGGCTGCCTGATATACGACACACTAGCAGTACAGCAGAATGTAAACTGTGTGAGAAATACTATCTCACTTTTGGGGGGAGACACTGAACCACAACTCTGGCCCAGTGGTATAACACAACACTATGAACGTGGCAGAAAGTGGCTGCCTGATATATGACACACTAGCAGTACTGCAGAATATAAACTGTGTCAGAATTACTATCTCACTTTTGGGGGGAGACACTGAACCACAGCTCTGGCCCAGTGGTATAACACAACACTATGAACGTGGCAGAAAGTGGCTGCCTGATATATGACACACTAGCAGTACTGCAGAATATAAGCTGTGTGAGAATTACTATCTCACTTTTGGGGGGAGACACTGAACCACAGCTCTGGCCCAGTGGTATAACACAACACTATGAACATGGCAGAAAGTGGCTGCCTGATATACAACACACTAGCAGTACAGCAGAATATAAACTGTGTGAGAATTACTATCTCACTTTTGGGGGGAGAAACTGAACCACAACTCTGTGGCACAGTGGTATAACACAACACTATGAACGTGGCAGAAAGTGGCTGTAATTATTATTTAAAAAAAAAATAAAAAATTACTGCAATAACACGCTCCCTAGTCCCTATAATGATCTCAGGACAAGTATGGCAGCAATAAAAAGGACTTCAGAACAAAAAAGTGTGGACAAATAAACAAGACAGGTAACTGTGCAGAAAGGAGCAACAGGATTTTAGCTTTGAAAAAAGCAGTTGGTTTGCACAGCACCATGCACACAGCTATGCAGCTGCTGCACTAAAATACGACCTCCACTGTCCCTGCACAAGAAAGTGGTGTGGGACAGTGAAAATCGCTCCAGCACAAGCGGTTTGGGGGTTTATATTTCCTCCCTAACTCTGTCCCTGCTTCTGACTAACTGCAGCAAACTCTCCCTATGCTCAGATCGGCAGAAGTAAGATGGCGGTCGGCGTGCATGCCCCTTTATAGCCCCTGTGACGCCACAGACAGCAAGCCAATCACTGCCATGCCCTTGTCTAAGATGGTGGGGACAGAGACCTATGTCATCACGCTGCCCACACTCTGTGTCCTCCTTCATTGGATGAAAAACGGCGATAACAGAGCCATACGAAACGCGACTTTGGCGCTCTGATCGTGTACCGCATGGCCGATCCCACACTAGGATCGGTTCGGGTTTCATGAAACCCGACTTTGCCTAAAAGTCGGCAATTTCTGAAAATGACCGATCTGTTTCGCTCAACCCTAGTTCTGAGATATATAAGGAAACTTACTCATCTGATATAGTTGTGCTGACCGGCCACAACTCTAATTTTGGATTGTATTCAAAAGTGATAGACTGCAGCTAAAGACAGGGGAAACTGCTTCCAGGAGTTTTTCACAGCAGAAGAATAAAAAAAGGAGACCAGGATCAATGCTGTCTTCTGTTGCCAGGATTGAATCAAGGACAGTGTCTTTTTGATTGCTTCATTGAGCATTTATTTAAAAATAAAAGATTATTAAAACAATAGTTTACACAACACGTTTCAGATTCTTACAGGTGTATAATAAAAATATACTAAGGGTACTGTCACACAGTGCAATTTTCGTCGCTACGACGGCACGATCCGTGACGTCGCAGCGTCATATGATTATCGCTCCAGCGTCGTAGACTGCGGTCACACTTTGCAATCACGGCGCTGGAGCGATGCCGAAGTCCCCGGGTAACCAGGGTAAACATCGGGTTACTAAGCGCAGGGCCGCGCTTAGTAACCCGAAGTTTACCCGGGTTACCAGCGTAAACGTTAAAAAAACAAACAGTACATACTTACATTCCGGTGTCTGTCCCCGGCGTCTCAGCTTCTCTGCACTGTGTGAGCACCATAGCCGGAAAGCAGAGCGGTGACGTCACCGCGTCACCGCTGTGCTCGCTTTCCGGCCGGCAGGCGCTCACACAGTGCAGAGAAGCTGAGACGCCGGGGACAGACACCGGAATGTAACTATGTACTGTTTGTTTTTTTAACGTTTACGCTTGTAACCAGGGTAAACATCGGGTTACTAAGCGCGGCCCTGCGCTTAGTTACCCGATGTTTACCCTGGTTACAAGCGAACACATCGCTGGATCGCTGTCACACACAACGATCCAGCGATGTCAGCGGGTGATCAAGCGACGAAAGAAAGTTCCAAATGATCTGCTACGACGTACGATTCTCAGCGTGACGTCTGATCGCAGTAGCGTGTCAGACACAGCGATATCGTAACGATATCGCTAGAACATCACGAATCGTGCCGTCGTAGCGATCAAAATTGCACTGTGTGACAGTACCCTAACACAACTTTATATCCTCCACCACCAGAAAGTGGGATAAATGAAAAGGAGAGGTGTGAGGGGGGAGGGGGAAAGGTCAGTGAAGGAAAAGGTTTAAACAAGTGCAAATTTAACTCTTGCTCAGTACTTTTGTTTATAACCATATTCACATGTGCAGGGACTGGCTGGCACTTTTCAGCCTGGGCGACAATAACAAGGCAGTGGCCCTCCAGGTGCTTTTGCCTGCTTATCTCTGGTCGCTGCATTAAAGCAGCAGAAATAACAGGCTTTAAAAACAGGCTCGTACATAGATATGGGAAAAGAAGGGAGCTAGCTGCATATATATGGAAGTAGAACCAAGCTTGCTACCTACATAGATAATGTAACAAAAGGAAGCTGTTACGCTCCCGCCGCATGTGTCTCATGCTTAACACGCTGCGGCGTCCCGGCGCGTCCCTGCTCTTTCCCGGTCTTCAGCTCCTCCTGCATGCGCGGCTCCTGGTTCTTCTCAGGTGCGCGCGCACACTGGGTTCAGCGGCGCACGCGCACATTCTTCTTACTGATTCTGGACGCTCTCTCTGGTACGCTCTGTGCTCTTGATGACTTTCAACCGGAAGGTATTCCTCCGTCCTCCTTATCAGGCCGCCTCTTCCTCCTGGCGTTGCCTGATTGGCATTTGTATTTTCATGTGACTCTGGCCCCCTCATAGTCTTCCTGCTCCGTTCCTTGTCTGTTCAGTTTTCCTGCCCTGTTTAGCTTCGGCTCCTGCTCCGTTCCCTCTCTGTTCTGTTTTGCTGCCCTGTTTAGCTTCAGTCCCTTGTGTTTCTTCTGCCTTCCTTTTCACTTATCCCTTTTGTTTTTTCCTTCTAGTTGTTGCCTGCCTGTTCAGTTCCTACCAGTCCAGCCATCCTCGTGTCAACCAGCCTTCACCATACACTCCTCTTGTTTGGTTTCCTGTGACCTCCGTTACTCTCTGGTTTGTGTTCCCTTCATTCTTTCTCATTTGCATTTACCATCTCACCCTGTGTTCTACATTCCTGCATTCCTTTCCATTCTGGTCTCCTATCCAGCCCCGCTGGTCTTCCTGGTTCTCCTTCTGGTACTAGCTGTCGTGACGGTAGTCTCCCTTGGGCCTGCCCCGAACGCTCCCTGTATAGGGGGTGCCCCTCCAGGTCCACTCGCCCTTGGGAGGTTCGCTGTCGTGGCTTAGCGGGTCCACCTCTTCTAGTTCCTCTGACTTGCTTACAGTACAATCAGGCCATGGACCCCGCTGGTACTCCATTTTCCACTCAGAAGGAGCTTGGGGTTCTTTGTGAGAACCAGACTAGGATCATGGCCGTTTTAAAAGCCATGGAGTCCTGTCTGTCGGCGTTACAGCCCTCTGATCCTGGGAGCACATCCCAGATGGCTAGCCTCCAACAAGAGCTCGCCCAGCAACGCGACACCCAGGGTCATATCCTAAATTTTATTGCCTCTGTGGATAACCATCTGCTTTCCTTGCAGTCGGCCGCTTCGGCCTCCATATCCGCCCCTGCTCCGCACCCACCACCTCACCTGGCCAAACCTCCACGCTATAGTGGAGATCCTAAGTTATGTCGTGGTTTCTTAAACCAGTGCCAATTACATTTTGAACTATTGCCACAACAATATCCCACTGATCGGGCCAAGGTGGATTTTGTTGTGTCTCACTTGGAAGGGGAAGCTTTGGCCTGGGTGAATCCACTTTGGGAGCGAGATGATCCTCTGGTCTCCCAACTCGCCAATTTTTTGGAGACTTTCTGGAAGGTGTTCGATGAACCCATGCGTTTGGCTTCAACCACTGAGTCCCTTTTTAACCTCCACCAAGGTACTCTTTCCGTCGGCCAGTACTTCATTCGTTTTCGTACTTTGTCGTCTGAGCTGTGATGGAACAATGAGGCCTTGGTGGGAGCTTTTTGGCGAGGGCTGTCTTCTCGAATCAAGGACGAGCTGGCGGGCCGAGACACACCAACATCTTTGGAGGATCTCATATCCCTGGCTACTCACATCGATCTTCGCTTCCAGGAACGGCTTCGTGAATCGGCTAGAGAGAGAAGACCTTC
The DNA here is from genome assembly GCF_051348905.1 of Ranitomeya variabilis. Lineage (NCBI taxonomy): Eukaryota > Metazoa > Chordata > Amphibia > Anura > Dendrobatidae > Ranitomeya > Ranitomeya variabilis. The sequence goes on from NC_135233.1 coordinate 832,484,225, forward strand.
TCGCTTGTCTTCAGTTTCTTCTAGTTCTTCCTCTTCACGTTTGGTCTCTTCACCTCTGGAACAGCCCCTGAACCCATGCAAGTGGATCGTCTTCGACCAGCAGAGCAACGCCGCAAAGAAATAATTGCACAAGGTCTCTGCTTCTACTGTGGAACCGCTTCTCATCTTTTGCGTTCTTGTCCTGTGAAGCCGGGAAACGCTTCTGCCTAGGCCAGGTAAGGGAGGCCTCCCTAGGTATCAGTGAATCCTCTATACCTTTAACTCTTTTCGTTTTAGTTAATCTAGGTATTGCTCATTTTTCTGAGGTGGCTTATGTTGATTCTGGCGCTGCAGGGAATTTTATTCAGCTTGAGGCAGTCAAGAGACTCCATATTCCTGTCAAATCCTTGGAGACTCCTTGGCAGTTAGCCTCGGTCGAAGGTAGGCCCTTGCAGGAGACCGTTACACTCATCACTGAGGAAGTGGAGTTACAGATCGGAGCCCTGCATAAGGAGAAAATTGCCTTTTACGTACTGCCTTCGTTGTCTCATACGTTCCTCTTGGGTCTTCCGTGGTTAAGAACTTATGAGCCTGTCCTGGACTGGCGATCTTGGGATGTCTTACGCTGGGGTCACACCTGGCAGACCAGGTGCCTTCTTTCTGTGCAACCTGTAAAGACTCTTCAATCTAGCCAGCCACCTGCAGGTTTGCCTTCGGCCTACTGGTCCTGTTCGGACGTCTTCGACAAGAAAGAGGAGGAGAACTTGCCCCCTCATCGTCCATTTGATTGCCCGATCGATCTAGTACCTGGCACCTCACCACCCAGGGGGCGAATTTACCCACTAAATCCTCTCAAGCTACTGTATGTCTGAGTATGTCCAGGAGAATTTAACCAGAGGTTTTATCCGGAAGTCATCTTCACCTGTGGGCGCGGGTTTCTTTTTTGTCAAGAAGAAGGATGGATCTCTTCGTCCCTGCATTGACTACCGAGGTCTCAATATGATCACTATCAAGAACAAGTATCCACTTCCCCTTATTCCGGAACTATTCGACCGTCTACGAAGAGCACGCGTCTTCACGAAACTAGATCTCCGTGGGGCCTATAATCTTATCCGTATTTGCTCAAGTGACGAGTGGAAGACTGCATTTAACACCAGGGATGGGCACTACGAGTATTTAGTCATGCCTTTTGGTTTATGCAATGCTCCTGCTGTATTCCAGGAATTTGTGAATGAGATTTTTCGAGATCTTCTGTACACCTGTGTGGTGGTTTAATTGGATGATATCCTTATTTTCTCTCCGGATCTGGTCTCTCACAGAAAGCATGTTCGCCTTGTTCTACTACACCTGAGAGAGAATCGCCTTTATGCCAAGCTTGAAAAATGCGTCTTTGAACTGTCGTCTCTTCCCTTCTTGGGTTACATTATCTCTGACTCTGGTCTTCGCATGGATCCGGAAAAGGTGTCTGCCGTGCTCAACTGGCCACGTCCTTGTGGTGTTAAAGCTATCCAGCAATTCCTTGGTTTCGCAAATTACTATTGCCAATTCATTCCTCACTTCTCCTCTATGTCTGGACCTATCACCGTGCTGATACGTAAGGGGTCCAATCCTCACATCTGGTCGTCTGAAGCCAAAAACGCTTTTTCATCTCTGAAACAAGCCTTCACCTCTGCTCCAGTCCTTCATCGTCCGGAGGTGAATAAACCTTTTGTTCTGGAAGTTGACGCGTCTGTCGCTGGAGCTGGAGCAGTACTCTGTCAAAGGTCTTCTTCTGGGAGACTGGTTCCCTGTGGGTTCTTCTCCAAGACATGTTCTTCCTCTGAACGGAACTACTCCATTGGTGACAGGGAGCTCTTAGCCATCAAGTTGGCATTTCAGGAGTGGAGATACCTTTTGGAGGGAGCTGTTCACCCATTTAAAGTCTTCACTAGTGTTGAGCGTTACCTTCCGATATGCAAAGGTATCGGTATCGGATTGAATCGGCTGATATCCAAAAAATATCGGATATCGCCGATACCGATACCCGATACCAATGCATATCAATTGGACACAAAATATCGGAATGGTTCCCAGGGTCTGAAGGAGATGAAACTCTCCTTCAGGCCCTGGGATCCATATTCATGTATAAAATAAAGAATAAAAATAAAAAGTATTGATATACTCACCCCTCCGACGGCCCCGGTTCTCACCGGTCCACGTGTCTGCCTCCATTCCTAAGAATGCAGAGTGAAGGACCTTCGATGACGTCGCGGCTTGTGATTGGTCACATGACCGCTCATGTGATCGCTCACGCGACCAATCACAAGTCGCGACATCATCGAAGGTCCTTCACTCCCTGCATTCTTAGGAACGGAGGCACCGCTAAGAGCCAGGGTCCGCCGGAGGGGTGAGTATATCAATATTTTTTATTTTTATCATTTATTTTTTACATGAATATGGATCCCAGGGCCTGAAGGAGAGTCTCCTCTCCTCCAGACCCTGGGAACCATACGCACCGCACACTTCTGATTCCGATTTCCGATATCGCAAAAATATCGGAACTCAGTATCGGAATTCCGATACAGCAAATATCGGCCAATACTTGATATTTGCAGTATCGGAATGCTCAACACTAGTCTTCATGGATCACAAGAACCTGTCATATATCCGTTCTGCTCAGAGACTTAATCCTCGGCAGGCTAGATGGTCTTTGTTTTTTGCCCGTTTTAATTTCGAGTTGCATTTTTGTCCGGGTAACAAAAATCTCAAAGCTGACGCTTTGTCCAGGTCCTTCTTATCTTCTGATTCTGAGGAGGAACCTTCGCATATCTTGGATCCATCTAAAGTCATCATGGTGGCACCTGTCAGTGTCTCTTCTCTACCTCCTGGTAAAACTTTCGTTCCTGTATGCAACAGAAGACAAGTCCTTCATTGGGGACATACTTCCAAATTGGCAGGTCATGTCGGCTTCAAAAAAGCACTTTCCTTTGTGTCCCGTTTTTATTGGTGGCCGACTCTTCTTCAGGATATCCAAAGCTTCATTGCCTCCTGTCCGTCTTGTGCCAAGAACAAATCTCCTAGGCATCTGCCCTCCGGTCTGCTTCAGCCGCTGCCTGTTCCATCTGCTCCTTGGCAGCACATTGCAATGGACTTTATCACCGATCTGCCTCAATCTTCCGGTTGCACTGTCATTCTGGTTGTTGTGGATAGATTCTCCAAAATGGCTCATTTTATATCTCTCCCGAGTTTACCTTCTGCACTTGAGTTGGCGAAAGCCTTTATTCATCATATTTTTCGCATTCATGGCCTTCCTCAACATATTGTTTCGGATAGAGGGGTGCAGTTCACCTCTCGCTTTTGGAGGTCTCTCTGCAAGTTCATGGACATCACGCTTGATTTCTCTTCTGCCTACCATCCACAAACTAATGGTCAAGTAGAACGTACTAATCAAACTTTGGTGACTTATCTTCATCACTTCTCTAACTCTCATCAGAACGACTGGGTGGATTTACTACCGTGGGCCGAATTCGCATACAACAATCATACCAGCGAGTCTACTTCCAAATCTCCTTTCTTCATCGTCTACAGTCAACATCCTGGTGTACCACTTCCGGTTCCTCCTGTCTCAGGTGTCCCAGCAGCCGATCTTTTGTCCGGGGAGTTCTCCAGGATTTGGCAGGAGACCAGGACCGCTCTTGAACTGGCGTGCGCCAGTATAAAAAAAACATGCGGACAAGAGGCACTTGGATTCTCCTCTATTTCAGCCAAGGGATAAGGTTTGGTTATCTTCCAAATTTGTCCATTTAAAGATGCCTTCACACAAACTGGGTCCCCGCTATATTGAACCCTTCGAGGTCTTGTCTCGTATCAATAATGTCTCTTATAAGTTGAGACTTCCCGCTTCACTTCGCATTCCCAATTCTTTCCATGTTTCCCTCCTGAAGCCTGTGGTCCTCAATCAGTTCCATTCCACTTTCAATCGTTCTTCTCAGCCTAATTTTTGTAATAATGTCTTTGAAGTTAAGGATATTCTTGCTATGAAAAAGGTTAGAGGAAGGATCCTTTTTCTGGTTGATTGGAAAGGTTTTAGTCCCGAGGAGAGATCGTGGGAGCCTTGGGAGAACATCCAGGCCCCTCAAATTCTGGCTAAGTTTCTTTCGGGTCTTAGGAGGGAGGGGAATAAGGGGGGTACTGTTACGCTCCCGCCGCATGTGTCTCATACTTACCACGCTGCGGCGTCCCTGCGCGTCCCTGCTCATTCCCGGTCCTCGGGTCCTCCTGCATCCTCAGCTCCTGGTTCTTCTCGGGTGCGCGCGCACACTGGGTTCAGCGGCGCACGCGCACATTCTTCTTACTGATTCAGGACGCTCTCTCTGGTACGCTCTGTACTCTGGAGGACTTTCAACTGGAAGGTATTCCTCCGTCCTCCTTATCAGGTCGCCTCTTCCTCCTGGCGTTGCCTGATTGTCATTTGTATTTTCATGTGACTCTGGCCCCCTCGTAGTCTTCCTGCTCCGTTCCTTGTCTGTTCAGTTTTCCTGCCCTGTTTAGCTTCGGCTCCTGCTCCGTTCCCTCTCTGTTCTGTTTTGCTGCCCTGTTTAGCTTCGGTCCCTTGTGTTTCTTCTGCCTTCCTTTTCACTTATCCCTTTAGTTTTTTACTTCTAGTTGTTGCCTGCCTGTTCAGTTCCTACCAGTCCAGCCGTCCTCGTGTCAACAAGCTTTCACCATACACTCCTCTTGTTTGGTTTCCTGTGACCTCCGTTACTCTCTGGTTTGTGTTCCCTTTTCATTCTTTCTCGTTTGCATTTACCATCTCACCCTGTGTTCTACATTCCTGCATTCCTTTCCGTTCTGGTCTCCTATCCAGCCCCGCTGGTCTTCCTGGTTCTCCTTCTGGTACTAGCTGTCGTGATGGTAGTCTCCCTTGGGCCTGCCCCGAACGCTCCCTGTATAGGGGGTGCCCCTCCGGGTCCACTCGCCCTTGGGAGGTTCGCTGTCGTGGCTTAGCGGGTCCACCTCTTCTAGTTCCTCTGACTTGCTTACACAAGCTGACTACATAGACACGAGACTGGAACCAAGATTGCGGCATAGACAAAAGAAACTGACTGGAGCTTACTACAGAGATATGGGAGCAGAACCAAGCTTACTACAGAGGTATGGGAGCAGAACTGAGCCTACTACAGAGACATGGGAATGGAACTGAGCTTACTACAGAGCTTTGGAAGCAGAACCAAGCTTACTACAGAAACATCGGAGCAGAACTGAGCTTACTACAGAGGTATAGGAACAGAACGAAGCTTACAACAGAGATATGGGAGCAGAACCGAGCTTACCACAGAGATATAGGAGCAGATCTGAGCATATTGCAGAGATATAGGAACAAAACTGAGCTTACTATAACGCTATGGGAGCAGAACCGAGCTTACTACAGAGATATGGGAGCAGAACAGAGCTTAGTACAGAGCTATGGGAGCAGAACTGAGCTTACTACAGAAATATGGGACTAGAACCTAGCTTACTACAGAGATATGGGAGCAGAACGGAGCTAACTACAGAGCTCTGGGAGCATAACCAAGCTTACTACAGAGATAAGTTAGTAGACCCGAGCTTACTACAGAAATATGGGAGTAGAACCAAGCTTACTTTAGCGCTATGGGAGCAGAACCGAGCTTACTACAGCGATATGGGAGCAGAACAGAGCTATAGGACCAGAGCCAAGCTTACTACAGAAATATGGGAGCAGAACCGAGCTTACTGCAGAGATAAGGGAGTAGAACCGAGCTTACTACAGAGATATAGGAGCAGAACCAAGCTTACTACAGAGATATGGGAGCAGAACCAAGCTTACTGAAGAGATAAGGGAGCAGAACAGAGCTTACTATTGTCTACTACAAGATACGAAAGCAGAACCAAGCTTACGGCATACATATCGTACCAGAATCTAGATTACTACATCGATACAGTACCAGAACCAAGGTTACTGCTTAGATATGGTACCATAACTGAGCTTACTTACAAACATACATACAACTACAGAAACACGGACATGTAAACACACAGTATGGCAGGGGCATTGCTGTCAGGCTCACGCCCTAACTGGTGGGCGTGAGCTCGGGGGGCTTTGTGGCCCCATGGTGCCACAAACCAGACTACCCTGGAAGGGGCGTGACTATGACAGCTGCCTGGGTTTTCACTGGAGCCTCTGATGGTGATGTCAGGCTTGTGCAGCAGGCAGCTGCCAAGTGCTACTCCAGGGTGGTGTCTGGCTGTGGCTGCTGATCCCACTTGGAGAACAGGAACACTAGGACAGGTGCGGGCATCAGGCAGGACTGACAGGAGAGCACGGCTGAAACTCAGATGAGTAGGCTGGCACGGCTGAGACACAGGGCTGGCAGAGACACGGCAGAGAACACAGGGCTGGCAGGCACAGCAGAGAACACAGGATAGCAGGAAGGCAAAGAACACAGGGCTGGCAGGATCGACAGAGAACACAGGGCTGGCAGAGACACGGCAGAGAACACAGGGCTGGCAGGCACGGCAGACAACACAGGGCTGGTTGATGTGGTGTATCAGGGAACAGGTAGGGACCTGTTCACACTGGAGGTGCAGGTACGGATATGTAATATGGAGGAAAAGGAAGGGACCTATTCACACAGGAGATGCAGGTACAGAAACAAGCCAGAAGGAAAGGAGAATGAAGGAACAGGTTGGGACCGGTTCACACAGGAAGAGAACTGCAAGGCTGCAGATAGGAGCGGTAGAGCAGCAAGAGATAGCGCAGCAATAAAAGCTAAGCAGAGCAGAACCACAAAGAATATGAAGAGGAGCTGCAACAAGAGAGTACTGCAGCAGCAGAAGATAAGCAGAGCGGAGCCACAAGGAATGTGGAGAGGAGCTGCAGCAAGAGATGTGTAAGTTCTGCCACTTACATTGTGTTGTGTTATACACTGGGCCTGAGTTGTGGTGCAGTCTCCCCCCAAAAAAAGGAACATTCAAATTGTCACAAAGTGGATATACTTCAATTCTGTTAGTTTGTCGTATATCAGCCAGCCACATTCTGACACTTACATTGTGTTGTGTTATACACTGGGCCTGAGTTGTGGTTCAGTCTCCCCCCCAAAAAAGGGAGACTCAAATTGTCACAAAGTGGATATACATCAGTTCTGTTAGTTTGTCGTATATTAGCCAGCCACTTTCTGCCACTTACATTGTGTTGTGTTATACACTGGGCCTGAGTTACGGTGCAGTCTCCCCCTCAAAAAGGGTGTTTCAAATTGTCACAAAGTGGATATACATCAGTTCTGTTAGTTTGTCGTATATCAGCCAGCCACATTCTGACACTTACATTGTGTTGTGTTATACACTGGGCCTGAGTTGCGGTGCAGTCTCCCCCCCAAAAAGGGTGTTTCAAATTGTCACAAAGTGGATATACGTCAGTTCTGCTAGTTTGTCGTATATCAGCCAGCCACGTTCTGACACTTACGTTGTGTTATACACTGGGCCTGAGTTGTGGTGCAGTCTCCCCCCAAAAAAAGGGAGATTCAAATTGTCACAAAGTGGATATACGTCTATTCTGTTATTTTGTCTTATATCAGCCAGCCACGTTCTGACACTTACATTGTGTTGTGTTATACACTGGGCCTGAGTTGTGGTGCAGGCTCCCCCCCAAAAAAAGGGAGATTCAAATTGTCACAAAGTGGATATACGTCAGTTCTGCTAGTTTGTCGTATATCAGCCAGCCACGTTCTGCCACTTACATTGTGTTGTGTTATACACTGGGCCTGAGTTGTGGTGCAGTCTCCCCCCCAAAAAAGGGTGTTTCAAATTGTCACAAAGTATATATACGTCAGTTCTGTTAGTTTGTCATATATCAGCCAGTCACGTTCTGACACTTACGTTGTGTTGTGTTATACACTGGGCCTGAGTTGTGGTGCAGCCTCCCCCCAAAAAAAGGGAGATTCAAATTGTCACAAAGTGGATATACGTCAATTCTTTTAGTTTGTCGTATATCAGCCAGCCACATTCTGACACTTACATTGTGTTGTGTTATGCACTGGGCCTGAGTTGTGGTGCAGTCTCCCCTGTTATGAACTGGTGGCCTAGGAGCAGCATGGACGAGCTCTGGAGTTGGAGTAGGTGGCCTCTATACTGACCGCAGACCCTGAACTTAACACATCAACTAGAAGTAGCCGTGGGATGTTCCTGTCACTCCCTAGACACCTCGTCATGGCCAGAGGACTAATTACCCCTAAAGAAAGAAACAGGAATACTATCTTGCCTCAGAGAAAATTCCCAAAGGAAAGGCAGCCCCCCTCAAATATTGACTGTGAGAGGAGAGGGAAATTACAAACGCAGACTGAAAACAGAATTTAGCAAAGGAGGCCACGCTACCTAGAAAGAAAAGACAGGACAGAGTACTGTGCGGTCAGTATAAAAAATACTACAAAATCCACCACAGAGAATACAAAAATCTCCACACCTAACTAAAGGCATGGAGGGTAACTCTGTGACTCCAGAGCTTCCAACTTGGCTGAATAAATCTTTACACAGACAAAGCTGGACAAGAAAAAACATAGCAATTCACAGAACTATTAAGTCCACCACATATGGACTGCAAAAACAGAGCCAGGACTTATCTTTGATGATTTGGACAATCCAGAAGGAGAAACCAAGCAGAGATGTGGATCCCTAGAAAACAATGGACAACTGGCACTCACTAAAGGAAGGAGCCAGACTAAATAGCCCCGTCCAAAGTGGAAGCAGCTGATGACTGCTGTGAAGGACAAACAGCAGCACTACCACTTATAACCACCGGAGGGAGCCCAAGAGCAGAACCCACAACAGAATTCACAACAGTACCCCCCCCCTTCAGGAGGGGTCACTGAACCCTCACCAGAGCCCCCAGGCTGATCCGGACGAGCCAAATGGAAGGCACGAACCAATTCGTCAGCATGAACATCGGAGGCAATAACCCAAGAATTATCCTCCTGGCCATAACCCTTCCACTTGACAAGATACTGAAGCCTCCATCTAGAAAAATGAGAATCCAAGATCTTCACCACAACAGACTCCAACTCCCCATCAATCAACACCGGGGCAGGAGGATCAACAGAGGGAACCACGGGCACCACATATTTCCGCAACAAAGATCTATGAAAAACATTATGGATGGAAAAAGAGGCTGGAAGGGCCAAATGAAAAGACACTGGATTGATAATCTCAGAAATCCTATAAGGACCAATAAACCGAGGCTTGAACTTCAGGGAAGAAACCTTCATAGGAACATGACGAGAAGACAACCAGACCAAATCCCCAACCTGAAGCCGGGAACCCACACACCGACGACGGTTGGCAAAACGCTGAGCCTCCTCCTGAGACAACACCAAATTGTCCACAACATGAGCCCAAATCTGCTGCAACCTGTCAACCACAGAGTCCACCCCAGGACAATCAGAAGACTCAACCTGCCCTGAAGAAAAACGAGGATGAAACCCAGAATTACAAAAGAATGGTGACACCAAGGTAGCAGAACTAGCCCTATTATTAAGGGCAAACTTGGCCAATGGCAAGAAAGCCACCCAATCATCCTGATCGGCAGACACAAAGCATCTCAAATAAGTTTCCAAAGTCTGGTTAGTTCGCTCGGTTTGGCCATTTGTCTGAGGATGAAATGCAGAACAAAAAGACAAATCAATGCCCAGCTTAGCACAAAAGGACCGCCAACACCTAGAAACAAACTGGGAACCTCTATCGGACACAATATTCTCCGGAATGCCATGCAAACGAACCACATGCTGAAAAAACAACGGAACCAACTCAGAAGAGGAAGGCAACTTAGGCAAAGGTACCAAATGAACCATCTTAGAAAACCGGTCACAGACCACCCAGATAACAGACATCCTCTGGGAAACAGGAAGATCCGAAATAAAATCCATAGAAATATGCGTCCAAGGCCTCTCAGGGACCGGCAAAGGCAAAAGCAACCCACTGGCGCGGGAGCAGCAAGGTTTGGCCCGCGCACAAGTCCCACAGGACTGCACAAAAGAACACACATCCCGTGACAAAGAAGGCCACCAAAAGGACCTACTAACCAAATCTCTGGTACCAAAAATCCCAGGATGGCCAGCCAACACAGAACAGTGAACCTCAGAAATCACTTTAGTAGTCCATCTGTCAGGAACAAACAGTTTCCCCGCTGGACAGCGATCAGGTTTATCAGCCTGAATCTCCTGAAGAGCCCGTCGCAAATCAGGGGAGATGGCAGAAAGAATCACGCCCTCCTTAAGAATACCAACCGGCTCAAGAATCCCAGGGGAATCAGGCAAGAAACTCCTAGAGAGGGCATCAGCCTTAACATTCTTAGAACCTGGAAGATACGAGACAACAAAATCAAAATGGGAGAAAAACAGGGACCATCGGGCCTGTCTAGGATTCAGCCATTTGGCAGACTCGAGATAAATCAGATTCTTATGATCGGTCAAGACCACAATGCAGTGCTTGGCCCCCTCAAGCCAATGTCGCCACTCCTCAAATACCCACTTCACGATTGCCGACATCATAATTGCGTTCCGCAGGCGAAAACTTTCGAGAAAAGAAGGCACACGGTTTCATCAAGGAACCATCAGAATTCCTCTGAGACAAAACGGCCCCTGCCCCAATCTCAGAAGCGTCAACCTCAACCTGAAAAGGAAGAGAAACATCCAGCTGACGCAACACAGGGGCAGAAGTAAATCGGCGCTTAAGCTCCTGAAAGGCAGAAACGGCCTCAGAGGACCAATAAGCTACATCAGCGCCCTTCCTCGTCAAATCGGTCAGGGGTTTAACCACACTGGAGAAGTTAGCAATGAAACGGCGATAAACATTAGCAAAGCCCAAAAATTTCTGAAGGCTCTTCACGGATGTGGGCTGGATCCAATCATGAATGGCCTGAACCTTAGCCGGATCCATTTCTATAGATGATGGAGAAAAAATGAAGCCCAAAAAAGATACCTTCTGTACTCCAAAGAGGCACTTAGACCCCTTCACAAACAAGGCATTGTCACGAAGGACCTGAAATACCATCCTAACTTGTTTCACATGAGACTCCCAATCATCTGAAAAAATCAAAATATCATCCAAATATACAATCATGAATTTATCAAGATAATTCCGAAAAATATCATGCATGAAGGACTGAAACACAGATGGGGCATTAGAGAGTCCGAATGGCATCACAAGATACTCAAAATGGCCCTCGGGCGTATTAAACGCAGTTTTCCATTCGTCACCCTGCTTAATACGAACCAGATTATATGCCCCTCGAAGGTCAATCTTAGTAAACCAACTAGCCCCCTTAATTCTGGCAAACAAATTAGAAAGCAAAGGCAAAGGGTATTGGAATTTGACTGTGATCTTATTCAAGAGGCGATAATCAATACAGGGTCTCAAGGAGCCATCCCTCTTGGCAACAAAAAAAAAACCTGCTCCTAATGGAGAAGAAGATAGCCGAATATGCCCCTTCTCCAAAGACTCCTTTACATAGCTCTGCATGGCGGCATGTTCAGGCACAGACAGGTTGAAAAGTCGGCCCTTAGGAAACTTACAGCCTGGAATCAAATCAATAGCACAATCACAGTCCCTATGCGGTGGAAGGGAACTGGACTTGGGCTCATCGAAAACATCCTGGAAATCTGACAGAAACTCAGGAATTTCAGAAGAGGGGGAGGAGGAAATTGACATCAGAGGAACGTCATCGTGAACCCCTTGACAACCCCAACTAGTCACAGACATAGATTTTCAATCCAACACCGGATTATGTACCTGTAACCATGGAAACCCCAGCAAAACAGCATCATGCAAATTATGTAACACCAGGAAGCGACAATCTTCCTGATGGGCTGGCGCCATGCACATGGTTAACTGTGTCCAAAACTGAGGTTTATTTTTAGCCAATGGTGTAGCATCAATCCCCCTCAAAGGGATAGGACTCCGCAAAGGCTGTAAGGAAAAACCACAACGTCTGGCAAATTCTAAGTCCATTAAATTTAAAGTGGCGCCTGAATCCACAAATGCCATGACAGAGAATGACGATAATGAGCAGATCAGGGTCACAGATAACAGAAATTTAGGTTGTACAGTACTGATAGTAACGGAATTGGCACGCTTAGGGCAATCAGAAATAACATGAGCAGAATCGCCGCAGTAAAATCACAACCTATTCTGACGTCTGAATCCTTGGCGTTCAGCTCTAGACACAATCCTATCACACTGCATAGGCTCAGGACTCCGCTCGGAAGACAATGCCATAGTGTGCACAACTCTGCGCTCACGCAAGCGCCGATCAATTTGAATGGCCAGAGACATAGAATCACTCAGACCTGTAGGCATGGGGAACCCCACCATAACATCTTTAACAGATTCAGAAAGACCCTTTCTGAAAATTGCCGCCAAAGCATCCTCATTCCACTTAGTAAGCACAGACCATTTTCTGAATTTCTGGCAATATGACTTTGCCGCTTCTTGACCCTGACACAGGGCCAAAAGTGTTTTCTCAGCATGCTCTACACAGTTAGGTTCGTCATACAATAACCCAAGCGCCTGAAAAAAGGTGTCTACATTAACCCCTGCACCCCCAAGGGTGTTTTGCACGTTAATGACCGGGCCAATTTTTACAATTCTGACCACTGTCCCTTTATGAGGCTATAACTCTGGAACGCTTTGACGGATCTTGGCGATTCTGACATTGTTTTCTCGCGACATATTGTACTTCATGTTAGTGGTAAAATTTATTCAATATAACTTGCGTTTATTTGTGAAAAAAATGGAAATTTGGCGAAAATTTTGAAAATTTTGCAATTTTCCAACTTTGAATTTTTATGCCCTTAAATCACAGACATATGTCACACAAAATACTTAATAAGTAACATTTCCCACATGTCTACTTTACATCAGTACAATTTTGGAACCAAAATTTTTTTTTGTGACGGAGTTATAAGGGTTAAAAGTTGACCAGCAATTTCTCATTTTTACAACACCATTTTTTTTTAGGGACCACATCTCATTTGAAGTCATTTTGAGGGGTCTATATGATAGAAAAAACTCAAGTGTGACACCATTCTAAAAACTGCACCCCTCAAGGTGCTCAAAACCACATTCAAGAAGTTTATTAACCCTTCAGGTGTTTCACAGGAATTTTTGGAATGTTTAAATAAAAATGAACATTTAACTTTTTTTCACACAAAATTTATTTCAGCTCCAATTTGTTTTATTTTACCAAGGGTAACAGGAGAAAATGGACCCCAAAAGTTGTTGTACAATTTGTCCTGAGTACGCTGATACCCCATATGTGGGGGTAAACTACTGTTTGGGCGTATGGCAGAGCTCGGAAGGAAAGGAGCGCCATTTGACTTTTCAATGCAAAATTGACTGGAATTGAGATGGGACGCCATGTTGCGTTTGGAGAGCCCCTGATGTGCCTAAACACTGAAACCCCCTACAAGTGACACCATTTTGGAAAGTAGACCCCCTAAGGAACTTATCTTGATGTGTGGTGAGCACTTTGACCCACCAAGTGCTTCACAGAAGTTTATAATGCAGAGCCGTAAAAATAAAAAATCATATTTTTTCACAAAAATGATCTTTTCGCCCCAAATTTTTTATTTTCCCAAGGGTAAGAGAAGAAATTGGACCCCAAAAAATGTTGTGCAATTTGTCCTGAGTACGATGATACCCCATATGTGGGTGTAAACCATTGTTTGGGCGCATGGCAGAGCTTGGAAGGGAAGGAGCGCCATTTGACTTTTCAATGCAAAATTGACTGGAATTGAGATGGGACGCCATGTTGCGTTTGGAGAGCCCCTGATGTGCCTAAACATTGAAACTCCCTACAAGTGACACCATTTTGGAAAGTAGACCCCCTAAGGAACTTATCTAGATGTGTGGTGAGCACTTTGACCCACCAAGTGCTTCACAGAAGTTTATAATGCAGAGCTGTAAAAATAAAAAATCATATTTTTTCACAAAAATGATCTTTTCGCCCCCAATTTTTTATTTTCCCAAGGGTAAGAGAAGAAATTGGACCGCAGAAAATGTTGTGCAATTTGTCCTGAGTACGCTGATACCCCATATGTGGGTGTAAACCATTGTTTGGGCGCATGGCAGAGCTTGGAAGGGAAGGAGCGCCATTTGACTTTTCAATGCAAAATTGACTGGAATTGAGATGGGACGCCATGTTGCGTTTGGAGAGCCCTTGATGTGCCTAAACATTGAAACTCCCTACAAGTGACACCATTTTGGAAAGTAGACCCCCTAAGGAACTTATCTAGATGTGTGGTGAGCACTTTGACCCACCAAGTGCTTCACAGAAGTTTATAATGCAGAGCTGTAAAAATAAAAAATCATATTTTTTCACAAAAATGATCTTTTCGCCCCCAATTTTTTATTTTCCCAAGGGTAAGAGAAGAAATTGGACCCCACAAAATGTTGTGCATTTTGTCCTGAGTACGCTGATACCCCATATGTGGGTGTAAACCATTGTTTGGGCGCATGGCAGAGCTTGGAAGGGAAGGAGCGCCATTTGACTTTTCAATGCAAAATTGACTGGAATTGAGATGGGACGCCATGTTGCGTTTGGAGAGCCCCTGATGTGCCTAAACATTGAAACTCCCTACAAGTGACACCATTTTGGAAAGTAGACCCCCTAAGGAACTTATCTAGATGTGTGGTGAGCACTTTGACCCACCAAGTGCTTCACAGAAGTTTATAATGCAGAGCCGTAAAAATAAAAAATCATATTTTTTCACAAAAATGATCTTTTCGCCCCCAATTTTTTATTTTCCTAAGGGTAAGAGAAGAAATTGGACCCCAAAAAATGTTGTGCAATTTGTCCTGAGTACGCTGATACCCCATATGTGGGTGTAAACCATTGTTTGGGCGCATGGCAGAGCTTGGAAGGGAAGGAGCGCCATTTGACTTTTCAATGCAAAATTGACTGGAATTGAGATGGGACGCCATGTTGCGTTTGGAGAGCCCCTGATGTGCCTAAACATTGAAACTCCCTACAAGTGACACCATTTTGGAAAGTAGACCCCCTAAGGAACTTATCTAGATGTGTTTTGAGAGCTTTGAACCCCCAAGTGTTTCACTACAGATTATAACGCAGAGCCGTGAAAATAATTTTTATTTTTTTTCTCAAAAATGATTTTTTAGCACCCAGCTTTGTATTTTTACAAGGGTAACAGAATAAATTGGACCCCAAAATTTGTTTTCCAATTTGTCCTGAGTATGCTGATACCCCATATGTGGGGGGGAACCACTGTTTGGGCGCATGACAGAGCTCGGAAGGGAAGGAGCGCCATTTGGAATGCAGACTTAAATGGATTGGTCAGCAGCCGTCACGTTGCATTTGCAGAGCCCCTGATGTACCCAAACAGTGCAAACCCCCCACAAGTGACCCCATATTGGAAACTAGACCTCCCAAGGAACTTATCTAGATGTGTTTTGAGAACTTTGAACCCCCAAGTGTTTCACTAAAGTTTATAGCGCAAAGCCGTGAAAATAAGACATCTTTTTTTCCCACAAAAATGATTTTTAGCCCCCCAAATTTTTATTTTCCTAAGGATAACAAGAGAACTTGGACCCCAGAAGTTGTTGTTCAATTTGTCCCGAGTACGCTGATAACACATATGTTGGGGTAAACCCCTTTTTGGGCGCACGGGAGAGCTCGGAAGGGAAGGAGCACTGTTTTACTTTTTCAACGCAGAATTGGCTGGAATTGAGATTGGACGCCATGTCGCGCTTGGAGAGCCCCTGATGTGCCTGGACAGTGGAAACTCCCCAATTCTACCTGAAACCCTAACCCAAACACACCCCTAACCCTAATCCCAACGGTAACCCTAACCACACCCCTAGCCCTGACACACCCATAATTCTAATCCCAACCCTAATCCAAACGTAAATGTAATCCAAACCCTAACCCTAACTTTAGCCCCAACCCTAACTTTAGCCCCAACCCTAACTTTACCTCCAACCCTAGCCCTAACCCTAACCCTAACCCTACCCCTAACCCTAACCCTAAACGTGACTGAAATACGTGGCACTGAAATACGTGGCACTGAAATACGGGGCACTTAAATACGTGGCACTTAAATACGTGGCACTGAAATATGTGATACGTGGCACTTAAATACGTGGCACTGAAATACGTGGCACTGAAATACGTGGCACTTAAATACGTGGCACTTAAATACGTGGCACTGAAATATGTGATACGTGGCACTTAAATACGTGGCACTGAAACACGTGGCACTGAAATACGTGATATGTGGCACTGAAATACGTGGCACTGAAATACGTGGCACTGAAATACGTGGCACTGAAATACGTGCAACTGAAATACGTGGTACTAAAATATGTGGCACTGAGATACGTGATACGTGGCACTGAAATACGTGGCACTGAAATACGTGATACGTGGCACTGAAATACGTGGCACTGAAATACGTGGCACTGAAATACGTGGCACTGAAATACGTGGCACTGAAATACGTGGCACTGAAATACGTGGCACTATGACTGTCAGAAAATGTTCATTAAATGGTTAGGGGTGAGGTTAGGGGTAGAGTTAGGGTTAGGGTTTGGATCCCTTTATCACCTTGATGGTGGTGGGTGGCTTTTCAGTGTGTTTTCTGTTTTTTTTCGATAAAAATGCATGCGTTTTTAACGCAAACAAACGCATGTGCTTAAAAACGCAAGAAAATACTGCAGGTTGTATTTCTGAAAATGAACGCATGCAGAAAAAAACCGCATGCGTTTGAAAACGCAACCAAACATGTACAAAAAAACCGCATGCGTTTTCAATGTTAAATATAGGGAAAAAACGCATGCGTTTTTTTGTGCAAAAAACGCTGCAGACAAAAACGCAAGTGTGAAACCAGCGACGCTTTTTATAGCAAAAAAGTTTTTGCGTCTCCACATTTTGAGACCTATAATTTTTCCACATTTTGCTCCACAGAGTCATGTGAGGTCTTGTTTTTTGCGGGACGAGTTGACGTTTTTATTGGTAACATTTTCGGACACGTGACCGTTTTTGATCGCTTTTTATTCCGATTTTTGTGAGGCAGAATGACCAAAAACCTGCTATTCATGAATTTCTTTTGGGAGAGGCGTTTATACCGTTCCGCGTTTGGTAAAATTGATAAAGCAGTTTTATTTGTCAGGTCAGTACGATTACAGCGATATCTCATTTATATCATTTTTTTATGTTTTGGCGCTTTTATACGATAAAAACTATTTTATAGAAAAAATAATTATTTTGGTATCGCTTTATTCTCAGGACTATAACTTTTTTATTTTTTTGCTGATGATGCTGTATGGCGGCTTGTTTTTTGCGGGACAAGATGATGTTTTCAGAGGTACCATGGATATTTATATCAGTCTTTTTGATCACGTGTTATTCCACTTTTTGTTCGGTGGTATGGTAATAAAGCGTTGTTTTTTGCCTCGTTTTTTTTTTTTTTTCTTACGGTGTTTACTGAAGGGGTTAACTAGTGGGGCAGTTTTATAGGATGGGTCGTTACGGACGCGGCGATACTAAATATGTGTACTTTTATTGTTTTGTTTTTTTTATTTAGATAAAGAAATGTATTTATGGGAATAATATATTTTTTTTTATTATTATTTATTTAGGATTTTTTTTTTTTTTTTTTTTACACATGTGGAAAAATTTTTTTTTTACTTTTTTACTTTGTCCCAGGGGGGGACATCACAGATCATTGATCTGGCAGTGTGCACAGCACTCTGCCAGATCGACGATCTGCTGTGCAGGGCTGCAGGCTTACCAAGTGTCTGCTCTGAGCAGACACTCGGTAAGCCACCTCCTTCCCTGCAGGACCCGGATGCCGCGGCCATCTTGGATCCGGGACCTGCAGCCAGGAAGGAGGTAGGAGACCCTCGCAGCAACGCGATCACATCGCGTTGCTCCGGGGGTCTCAGGGAAGCCCGCAGGGAGCCCCCTCCCTGCGCGATGCTTCCCTATACCGCCGGTACACTGCGATCATGTTTGATCGCGGTGTGCCGGGGGTTAATGTGCTGGGGGCGGTCCGTGACCGCTCCTGGCACATAGTGCCGAATGTCAGCTGCGATATGCAGCTGACACCCGGCCGCGATCGGCCACGCTCCCCCCGTGAGCGCGGCCGATCGCGTATGACGTACTATAGTACGTCTGATGTCAGGAAGGGGTTAAGCAAGGCCGGATTCCCAGATTCCAGGGAAAATGCCCAATCCTGCGGGTCACCACGCAACAGAGAAATGACAATTTTTACCTGCTGGATGGGATCACCAGAGGAACGGGGCTTCAGAGCAAAAAACAGTTTACAGTTATTTTTAAAGCTCAAAAATTTGGACCTGTCCCCGAAGAACAGATCGGGGGTAGGAATTCTAGGCTCTAAAACAGGAGTCTGCACGATATAATCAGAAATACCCTGTACTCTAACAGCAAGTTGATCCACCCGAGAAGCAAGTCCCTGAACATCCATGTCAACGCCTAACTCCTGAGCCACCAAGAAGTGAAGAGGGAAAAAAAAACACAACAGAGTACAGAAAAAAAAATGGCTAAGCATTTTCTTTCCCTTCTTTTGAGATGCGGTTAACTCATTTTTGCCAAGTTGTACTGTTATGAACTGGTGGCCTAGGAGCAGCATGGACGAGCTCTGGAGTAGGTGGCCTCTATACTGACCACAGACCCTGAACTTAACACATCAACTAGAAGTAGCCGTGGGATGTTCCTGTCACTCCCTAGACACCTTGTCACGGCCGGAGGACTAATTACCCCTAAAGAAAGAAACAGGAATACTATCTTGCCTCAGAGAAATTTCCCAAAGGAAAGGCAGCCCCCCACAAATATTGACTGTGAGAGGAGAGGGAAATTACAAACGCAGACTGAAAACAGAATTTAGCAAAGGAGGCCACGCTACCTAGAAAGAAAAGACAAGACAGAGTACTGTGCGGTCAGTATAAAAAATACTACAAAATCCACCACAGAGAATACAAAAATCTCCACACCTAACTAAAGGCATGGAGGGTAACTCTGTGACTCCAAAGCTTCCAACTTGGCTGAATAAATCTTTACACAGACAAAGCTGGACAAGAAAAAACATAGCAATTCACAGAACTATTAAGTCCACCACATATGGACTGCAAAAACAGAGCCAGGACTTATCTTTGATGATTTGGACAATCCAGAAGGAGAAACCAAGCAGAGATGTGGATCCCTAGAAAACAATGGACAACTGGCACTCACTAAAGGAAGGAGCCAGACTAAATAGCCACGTCCAAAGTGGAAGCAGCTGATGACTGCTGTGAAGGACAAACAGCAGCACTACCACTTATAACCACCGGAGGGAGCCCAAGAGCAGAACCCACAACAGAATTCACAACACTCCCCCCCAAAAAAGGGAGATTCAAATTGTCACAAAGTGGATATACGTCAGTTCTGTTAGTTTGTCGTATATCAGCCAGCCACGTTCTGCCACTTACATTGTGTTGTGTTATACACTGGGCCTGAGTTGTGGTGCAGTCTCCCCCCAAAAAAAGGGTGTTTCAAATTGTCACAAAGTGGATACACGTCAGTTCTGTTAGTTTGTCGTATATCAGCCAGCCACGTTCTGACACTTACGTTGTGTTGTGTTATACACTGGGCCTGAGTTGTGGTGCAGTCTCCCCCCCAAAAAAGGGAGATTCAAATTGTCACAAAGTGGATATACGTCAATTCTGTTAGTTTGTCGTATATCAGCCAGCCACATTCTGACACTTACATTGTGTTGTGTTATACACTGGGCCTGAGTTGTGGTGCAGTCTCCCCCCAAAAAAGAGAGATTCAAATTGTCACAAAGTGGATATACGTCAGTTCTGTTAGTTTGTCGTATATCAGCCAGCCACGTTCTGCCACTTACATTGTGTTGTGTTATACACTGGGCCTGAGTTGCGGTGCAGTCTCCCCCCCAAAAAGGGTGTTTCAAATTGTCACAAAGTGGATATACGTCAGTTCTGTTAGTTTGTCGTATATCAGCAAGCCACGTTCTGCCACTTACATTGTGTTGTTTTATACACTGGGCCTGAGTTGTGGTGCAGTCTCCCCCCCAAAAAAGGGAGATTTAAATTGTAACAAAGTGGATATACGTCAATTCTGTTAGTTTGTCGTATATCAGCCAGCCACATTCTGACACTTACAGTGGGGCAAAAAAGTATTTAGTCAGTCAGCAATAGTGCAAGTTCCACCACTTAAAAAGATGAGAGGCGTCTGTAATTTACATCATAGGTAGACCTCAACTATGGGAGACAAACTGAGAAAAAAAAATCCAGAAAATCACATTGTCTGTTTTTTTATCATTTTATTTGCATATTATGGTGGAAAATAAGTATTTGGTCAGAAACAAAAGTTCATCTCAATACTTTGTAATATATCCTTTGTTGGCAATGACAGAGGTCAAACGTTTTCTGTAAGTCTTCACAAGGTTGCCACACACTGTTGTTGGTATGTTGGCCCATTCCTCCATGCAGATCTCTTCTAGAGCAGTGATGTTTTTGGCTTTTCGCTTGGCAACACGGACTTTCAACTCCCTCCAAAGGTTTTCTATAGGGTTGAGATCTGGAGACTGGCTAGGCCACTCCAGGACCTTGAAATGCTTCTTACGAAGCCACTCCTTCGTTGCCCTGGCGGTGTGCTTTGGATCATTGTCATGTTGAAAGACCCAGCCACGTTTCATCTTCAATGCCCTTGCTGATGGAAGGAGGTTTGCACTCAAAATCTCACGATACATGGCCCCATTCATTCTTTCATGTACCCGGATCAGTCGTCCTGGCCCCTTTGCAGAGAAACAGCCCCAAAGCATGATGTTTCCACCACCATGCTTTACAGTAGGTATGGTGTTGGATGGATGCAACTCAGTATTCTTTTTCCTCCAAACACGACAAGTTGTGTTTCTACCAAACAGTTCCAGTTTGGTTTCATCAGACCATAGGACATTCTCCCAAAACTCCTCTGGATCATCCAAATGCTCTCTAGCAAACTTCAGACGGGCCCGGACATGTACTGGCTTAGCAGTGGGACACGTCTGGCACTGCAGGATCTGAGTCCATGGTGGCGTAGTGTGTTACTTATGGTAGGCCTTGTTACATTGGTCCCAGCTCTCTGCAGTTCATTCACTAGGTCCCCCCGCGTGGTTCCGGGATTTTTGCTCACCGTTCTTGTGACCATTCTGACCCCACGGGGTGGGATTTTGCGTGGAGCCCCAGATCGAGGGAGATTATTAGTGGTCTTGAATGTCTTCCATTTTCTAATTATTGCTCCCACTGTTGATTTCTTCACTCCAAGCTGGTTGGCTATTGCAGAACCCACAACAGAATTCACAACACTCCCCCCCAAAAAAGGGAGATTCAAATTGTCACAAAGTGGATATACGTCAGTTCTGTTAGTTTGTCGTATATCAGCCAGCCACGTTCTGCCACTTACATTGTGTTGTGTTATACACTGGGCCTGAGTTGTGGTGCAGTCTCCCCCCAAAAAAAGGGAGACTCAAATTGTCACAAAGTGGATATACGTCAGTTCTGTTAGTTTGTCGTATATCCACCAGCCACGTTCTCACACTTACATTGTGTTGTGTTATACACTGGGCCTGAGTTGTGGTGCAGTCTCCACCCAAAAAAAGGGAGATTCAAATTGCCACAAAGTGGATATACGTCAATTCTGTTAGTTTGTCGTATGTCAGCCAGCCACGTTCTGCCACTTACATTGTGTTGTGTTATACACTGGGCCTGAGTTTTGGTTCAGTCTCCCCCAAAAAATAAGGGAGATTTAAATTCTCAACAAGTTTATATACACCTTCTACCTTATTTTACAGTACCATATAACAGTTGTTATTTTGGTAAAATTTTCCCAAAAATGAGGAAGTCTGGTGGAAGAGGCCATGGGCGGTCATTGCCAGCTGGTACTGATGGTGGTGGTGGTGGAGCATCTGGTGGTAGTGGGAAAAGCAAAAGCCAGCATCATCGTCTGGCTACACAAGACCTCGAAGGCTCCCTTATCTTGGAGTAGGAAAACTGTTTTTAAAGCCAGAGCAGCAGGAAAAAGTTTTGGCTTTCCTTGCTGACTCAGCCTCTAGCTCTTTCACCTCCTCTTCAGAAAGTTCAAAATATAAAAGCAGCGAGTCGTCAGTGGATGCTCCCGGTCTGGAACAAGACGTTTCCTTGTGTCCTTCACCCAAACCAAAAGTGAAGGATGCATCAGGCGACACCACAGGTTACTCCATTGAGCTCTTTACACATACTGTGCCTGGGTTAGAAAGGGAAATTGTTAACTGCCCATTACAAGATGAATCGGACATGGAGTGCACTGATGCACAGCCACAGCTAGATCATTATGCTGTTCCATTGACTCAGATCACTACATTGCCCTTGCAGTGTACTGAGCCAGAATCTGACCATGATGAGACTATGGTGCCCCATCCCGAATGCTATAGCACCTTACATGGTGACACAGAGGAAGGTGCACATGACATTGAAGAGGAGGTGATAGATGACCCAGTTTTTGACCCAGATTGGCAGCCATTGGGGGAAGAGGGTGCCACTGCCAGTAGCTCAGAAGCGGAGGAGGATGGTCCACAGCAGCCATCCACATCGCAACAGCTGTCATCTGGCAGGCCCGTATCAGGCGAAAAATGTGTGTCAAAAACAAAAACAGTTTTAGGACAGCGTGGCCATCCGGTGAAAGTAGCACAGCATGTAATGCCTGAAAAGGTATTCGATTGTAGGAAGAGTGCAGTGTGTCAATTTTTTAACCAAGATCCGAATGATCAGTCAAAACTTATCTGTAAGAAATGCTCAAAGACCTTTAGCAGAGGGAAGAATCTTCAAAATTTAAATACAACGTGCATGCGTAGACATTTAACCAGCATGCACTTGCAAGCCTGGACTAACTACCAAACGTCATGTACCATTGGCGCACCTGCTCAGAATGAAAGTAGTCAGCAACGCTACATTGCTTCCCTCACTGTAAGCCCACCAGTTAAGACACCACCAGCAGCAAATGTGGAGGTATCGTCGCAAGGCCAAAGCAGTCAGGGAATCACAAGGTTATTGGTTGGAAACACTGTATGTAGGCCAACATCAAGAATACCATCACCAACCCTCTCTCAATCCGCCATGTCCACCACCACCACCACCACCACCACCGCTAGTTCCACCATATGCAGCTCTCCAGTCCAGCTCACCCTACAAGAGACTCTCGTTAAGAAAATAAAGTACTCATCCTCTCATCCATATACACAGGGTTTGAACACCCACATTGCTAGACTAATCTCGTTAGAGATAATGCCCTACTGGTTGGTTGAAAGTGAAGCTTTCAAAAACCTGATGGCCTACGCAGTACAACGCGATGACCTACACAGTCGGCACTTCTTTGCGAGAAAAGCCATCCCAGCCCTCCACCAGTCAAAGACCGCATTGTCCATGCACTGAGGCAATCAGTCAGTAGAAAAGTGCACCTCACAACAGATGCATGGACCAGTAGGCATGGCCAGGGACATTACGTGTCCATCACGGCACACTGGGTTAATGTGGTGGATGCAGGGTCCACTGGGGACAGCCATAGTGGGACAGTTCTGCCTAGCCCACGGTCTAGGAAACAATTGGCTGTAGGCGTTTGCCAACCCTCCTCCTCCTCCTCCAGAACCAAAGCTTGCCCACAGAGCGCAGTCGCACGACCACTCCATCCGCAGCTGCCAGTGTTGCACACGAGGTGTCCCATTATCGAACAGCTAGTGGTAAGCGTCAGCAGGCTGTGTTACAAATGAAGAGTTTGGGCGACAACAGACACACCGTGGAAGTACTGGCCGAGTACTTGCAGCAAAAAACTCAGTCATGGCTGGGCAGTGTACATCTTGAGGCAGGCAAGGTAGTCAGTGATAACAGAAGGAATTTTATGGCTGCCATAGCCCTTTCAGAACTGAAACAAATAACTTGCCTGGCTCACACCTTGAACCTGGTGGTGCAGTGCTTCCTGAAAAATTATCTGGGGTTACCACCAGCCCTGCTCCTGAAGGTGCGAAGACTTTGCTCGCACATCCACCGGTCGCCCGTGCACTCCAGCTGTATGCTGAACCATCAGCGATCGCTCAATCTTCCCCTGCACCGCCTAATAATCGACGTTGCAACAAGGTTGAACTCCACACTGCACATGCTTCAGAGACTGTGCTGTGCGAACAGAGGCATGCTGTAATTTATTTGTGGGAGGATACACATACACGGGCAGGCACTTGGATGGCAGACATGGAGTTGTCTGGTGTGCAGTGGTCGAAGCTACAAGACCTCTGTCACGTCCTTCAGTGTTTTGAGGAATGCACACGGCTGGTAAGTGCAGATGATGCCATCATAAGCATGAGCATCCCACTAATGCGTCTGCTGATGCAAAGTTTGACGCACATTAAGGAGCAGGCATCTGCAGCTGAAGAGGAGGGAAGCCTCGATGACAGTCAGCCATTGTCAGCTCAGGGAACTCTCCTGGACGAGTTGGCGGATGAAGAGGAGGAGGAGGAGGATGGGGATGAATATTTATGGGAGGAGGATGCTTCTCAGGGGGCAATAGAAACTGGTGGCACTGCAAGGTCAGGTACAGGGTTTTTGCGGGACACAAGTGATGTTGATTTGCAAGAAAGTGCTCCTCAACCCAGCACAAGCAGTGAATTGACACCTGGAACATTGGCCCACATGGCTGAGTATGCCTTGCGTATCCTAAAAAGTGACCCCCGCATTATCAAAATGATGACCGATGATGATTACTGGTTGGCCTGCCTACTGGATCCACAATATAAAGGAAAATTACAAAATATCAAGCCATATGAGAACCTTGAGCAAATATTGGCTACCAAACAAGCAACTCTTGTAGACTGTTTGGTTCAGGCATTCCCAGCACACAGCGGCGGTGATGGTTCTCACACAAGCTGTAGTGGGCAACATGGCAGAGGTGTTAGAGGTGCACAAATCTGAAGTGGCGTTGGACAGAGGGGTTTTATGACCAGGTTGTGGAGTGATTTCGCAATGACTGCTGACACAACAGGTACTGCTGCATCGATTCAAAGTGACAGGAGACAGCATTCTTCCAGTATGGTTACAAACTACTTTTCCGCCCTTATCGATGTTCTCACTCACAGGTCATTCCCCTTTGATTACTGGGCATCTAAAATAGACACCTGGCCTGAATTGGCAGAATATGCATTACAGGAGCTCGCATGCACTGCTGCTAGTGTGCTATCAGAAAGAGTATTCAGTGCTGCTGGTTCAATACTGACCGAAAAAAGGACACGTCTGGCTACCCGAAATGTTGATGATCTAACCTTCATTAAAATGAACCAATCATGGATTTCAAATTATTTGGCCCCACCTTCCCCTGCTGACACGTAGCTTGCCTGAAAAATGTCTTGCTTTTGGCCTCCTCTTACTGACTTCTCCAATTCCTCCATTTGCAGCTGCTGAATGTCCACCATGGGCCATTTTTATTCCTCCCTAAATGGGCTGACTCCCCCCACAGGGCCGTGGTCACCACCTGGAGCAAGCACGCGTTCGAGTGCCGTTTGCCTGGACAGGTGGGTGTGCCCACTCTTGGGCAACGGCACTGGCACAGGGTCCCTCATAGTAAAATGAAGTGTCTCTGAGGGTGGTGGTGCACAACCAACGTAAGACACACCGTCGTAATATGAGGGGCCCTGTGCCAGTACCGCCGCCCACAAGAGAGTGTTCCCCCCAGCTCGAACAGTGCTCTACCACTTGCAATACTTACCTCTCCCTGCTCCACCACTGTGTAGTCTGTGCTGTTAAATCCTTCAATGGCACTGCCAATACAAATGTGTTGAAATGATAGATGATAGTTAAAATATACAGGGGCCCTGGCCTCCATTTAGACCAGTTAATACTTTGCGCCTACTACCACTGTCTGCTACTCAGCAGAGGAGCCCACCCCTGTACCCAGCTATGCCACCTGTTTATTTATAAAAATAATTTTGGTAGACATTTAGCCTACTTACTTATTTGGGCCTACTCACTGTGTCAGCCACTCCTTACAGTTGTCCTCCGCTGAACAAAGCAGTGCCGCCTGGTTAGTCCTGTTACCAATTTTGAACTGCATTTAGCCTAGTTACTTATTTTGGCCTACTCACTGTGTCAGCTTCTCATTACAGTTGTCTTCCACTGAACAAAGCAATGCCGCCTGGTTAGTCCTGTTACCAATTTTGAACTGCATTTAGCCTTCTTACTTATTTGGGCCTACTCACTGTGTCAGCCTCTCCTTACAGTTGTCCTCCGCTGAACAAAGCAATGCCGCCTGGTTAGTCCTGTTACCAATTTTGAACTGCATTAACCCTACTTACTTATTTGAGCCTACTCACTGTGTCAGCCTTTCCTTACAGTTGTCCTCTGCTGGACAAAGCAATGCCTCCTGGTTAGTCATGTTACCAATTTTGAACTGCATTTACCCTACTTACTTATTTGGGCCTACTCACTGTGTCAGCCTCTCCTTACAGTTGTCCTCCACTGAACAAAGCAATGGTGCCAGTTTAGTCCTGTTACCAATTTTGAACTGCATTAAGCCTACTTACTTATTTGGGCCTACTCACTGTGTCAGTCTCTCATTACAGTTGTCCTCCACTGAACAAAGCAATACCACCTGGTTAGTCCTGTTACCAATTTTGAACTGCATTTAGCCTACTTACTTATTTGAGCCTACTCACTGTGTCAGCTTCTCATTACAGTTGTCCTCCACTGAACAAAGCAATGCCGCCTGGTTAGTCCTATTACCAATTTTGAACTGCATTTAGCCTTCTTACTTATTTGAGCCTACTCACTGTGTCAGCTTCTCATTACAGTTGTCCTCCGCTGAACAAAGCAATGCTGCCTGGTTAGTCCTGTTACCAATTTTGAACTGCATTTAGCCTTCTTACTTATTTGGGCCTACTCACTGTGTCAGCCTCTCATTACATTTGTCCTCCGCTGAACAAAGCAATGCCACCTGGTTAGTCCTGTTACCAATTTTGAACTGCATTTATCCTACTTACTTATTTGGGCCTACTCACTGTGTCAGCCTCTCCTTACAGTTGTCCTCCGCTGAATAAAGCAATCCCGCCTGGTTAGTCCTGTTACCAATTTTGAACTGCATTTAGCCTACTTACTTATTTGGGCCTGCTCACTGTGTCAGCCTCTCCTTACAGTTGTCCTCCGCTGAACAAAGCAATGCTGCCTGGTTAGTCCTGTTACCAATTTTGAACTGCATTTAGCCTACTTTATTATTTGGGCCTATATCTGTGTTTCCTCCTCATCCTGCCCATTGCCCAGCCACTGCTAGATGAGTCTGCTGGTACATTGACCCAGACCACTACATTCCCCTTGCACTCTACACAGCCAGAATCTGACCCTGCTGAAATTCAGGTTCCCCTTTCTGCATACTATACCACCTTACGGGGACAAAGAGGAAGGTGCAGATGAAAGTGCAGGTTCCTTCATCAGGTGGGGGGGCATACTCATTGGCGACATCACTGGCACAGGGCCCCTCATAGTATGCAAAAGTGTCTCTGCCGGTGGGAGGTGCCACCTGCCGTCAAACACACCGCCGTACTATGAGGGGCCCTGTACCAGTGCTAATGCCAATGAGTGCGCCCCCACTGCTTGCTCAGGATCACAGCACTGGCAAAGTTGAAATATTTACCTCTCCCTGCTCCACTGCCGTGACTAGTGTTGAGCGATACCGTCCGATACTTGAAAGTATCGGTATCGGAAAGTATCGGCCGATACCGGCAAAGTATCGGATCTAATCCGATACCGATACCCGATACCCATACAAGTCAATGGGACATCAAGTATCGGACGGTATCCTGTATGGTTCCCAGGGTCTGAAGGAGAGGAAACTCTCCTTCAGGCCCTGGGATCCATATCAATGTGTAAAATAAAGAATTAAAGTAAAAAATAGGGATATACTCACCCTCCGACGCAGCCTGGACTTTACCGCCGTAACCGGGAGCCGTTGTACCTAAGAATGCGCGCTTGAAGGGCCTTAGATGAGGTCACTGCGCTCTGATTGGTCCGTAGCGGTCGCGTGACCGCTACGCGACCAATCACAAAGCAGTGACGTCTTCTAAGGTATTTCAAGCGCTTGAAAGACCTTAGGTGACGTCACTGCTTTGTGATTGGTAGCGTAGCGGTCACGCGACCGCTACGGACCAATCAGAGCGCAGTGACCTCATCTAAGGCCCTTCAAGCGCGCATTCTTAGGTACAACGGCTCCCAGTTACGGCGGTAAAGTCCAGGAGCCGCCGGAGAGGTGAGTATATCCCTATTTTTTATTTTAATTCTTTATTTTACACATTGATATTAATCCCGATACCGATTCCCGATACCACAAAAGTATCGGATCTCGGTATCGGAATTCCGATACCCGCAAGTATCGGCCGATACCCGATACTTGCGGTATCGGAATGCTCAACACTAGCCGTGACGTATTTCGCATTTCCTGTGCCCAAGAAAAACTTGAGCCAGCCCTACCCCCCACAGCTGTAGCCAAATAACCCCCAGTTTTCAATGCCTAACTATTATTATAAACTAAATTAAGATTGACAAGCTTCAGTAATAAGAATTTATGTTTTTGGCATTAAAATGGGCACTGTAGGTGTTTTCCTGTCCTTCACTCACTGCCGACTTTGATTCCCCATTGACTTGCATTGGGTTTCATGTTTCAGTCAGCCCCCGACTTTACGCAATAGTCGGCCGATTTCACCCAACCCGACTTTTGACAAAGTCAGGTTTCGTGAAACCTGACTCGATCCGAAAAATGTAAAAGTCGCTCAACTCTACTGACCAGTCCAGAAGTCCAGGGAGGGCAGAGGGAGTCAAAGCTGAGCAGCCATCAAGGTAAAAGACGGCTGTGCACACAGCTCAGAGAAAGCTCCCTGCCACCCAGCCCAGCCCACCCCTGCACACGTGGCCCCCTAACCCTGTTCCTGTTTTATTCTTTTCTTCCACAAAGTGTTAGGGCTGGCGGAAAGCACCGAGTAAATATTAAGATAATGTAGGTGCATTCACAGCTTGGGGCCCTCCATGCAGGAGTGGAACCTGCTGCTAGTAAATGGCGGCACTATATGGCGGTACGACGCCTGAATAGACACGGGTTCCGTCAGCCGTTCCGTCACCCGGTCTGTATAGGAGTAAACTCTGTTACTTCACAGAGTCGCCGGAAATAGTTTACCGCTGATCACAGAGGATCATAGCTCACTAACAGAGGAGATAGCATACAGTGGTCATACAGTCAGCATAGAACACAAACAACTCCTCTCTGGAGGTGACGGAATTCTAGTGGCTATACACCAGCCCTAAATTCACACACACAAACTAGTGGCTATACAGCCAACCCTGAGCACATACAGACCACAAGGTAGCTAAGCTCATAAACATAGGTTGATACTAGCGCATGGCCATGCGGCCATGCAAAACTTTTATAGAGAAATCTCTCCAGGACCTTCCTAGTGGTCCAATCGGAACTGCTTCAGGACCTGAGCATGTGACCTCCGACCTCCAATGAGAGATCGCCCCTTGGGCGTGCTCAGTAGCGGAAAAGCAGGACTTAGTCCCAGGAACATCTGCTCACTGCAGAACAGTGCTGGCTACAATGGCTGAGCCTGGAAGATCATCAGTAACCAAGCGCACAGCATCTGCTTGAGCCAGACGCTGGGACCGACGTCTCTGCTGAGAAGGCTCCACTGCAGCTGTAGAAGAATGGGAGACTTCAGCGGAAGTGGTTCGAGATTCCCCCTGTGCAGCGGCGGGAACTCGACACCTAACATTACCCCAACTCCTAGGGCCCCTCCCTCCTTGGGCCTCGCTACGCTCAAAGGCAGCAATGAGTTGCAGAGCCCAAATGTGCTTAGTAGGCTTCCAGGATCTGTATAAAATTATTAAATTTATTGCCACTTATGACCTTACACCCCAAGATAGCGTTCACTTCATAATCATCCGTAGATGAACCCGATGTCCCGGCAGATGACTCAGAAAACTGGGACATGTGAACGGGCTTTAGAAGAGCCACATGAAAAGTGTCGGTGATACCTAGGCTTGGAGGAAGGGCTAGACGGTAGACCACAGGGTTTACCTGTACCAGGACATTGAAGGGACCCAAGTAGCAAGGTGCAAACTTAGAGGACTCAACTTGCAGCCAAATGTATAAGCGGAGAGCCATACTACGTCACCTGGAGCAAAGGTCGGAGCGGGGCATCGATGTGCATCGGCGGAGGACCTCATTTTCTCCTTGGAAGCCCGGATGGCATCCTGTGTGCGGTCCCAAATGTCACATGCCTCCACATCCCACTCTGCCACCCTGGAATTGGTGGAAGACACGGGCATAGGCACAGGAACCCGCTGATCCTGGCCGTAATTAAGGAGCAATGGGGTCTGACCAGTGGAGTTGGCTATGGCGTTGTTTAGTGCAAACTCCGCCCACGGGAGCAAGGATGCCCAGTCATCCTGCCTAGCAGAGACAAAATGTCGCAGATATGTTACCAAGGTCTGGTTGGCCCTCTCTACCAACCCATTCATCTCGGGATGGTATGCTGAAGAGAGATTCAACTCGATGCTGAGTAGACGACAAAGCTCTCTCCAGAACCAAGACGCAAACTGGGGACCCCGGTCACTGACAATTTTGTCCGGCATACCGTGTAGGCGGAAAATGTGTTTATAAACAAGGCTGACAAGGCCCGTGTGGAAGGTAGCCGTGGAAGAGGCACCAAGTACACCATTTTAGAAAAATGGTCGGTGATTACCCAAATGATGGTGCAGCCATGGGACTTGGGTAAGTCCACCACAAAGTCCATCCCGACCATCTCCCAGGCCATGTCTGCCACTGGCAGGGGATAAAGTAACCCAGCTGGCCGTTGTCGAGGAGACTTATTCTTGGCGCAGGAGACACACGCCTGAATATAGTCTCTGACATCACGGACCATATGCAGCCACCAGTATGTCCTCGCCAGAAGCTCAGATGTCCTTTTGGTCCCAAAGTGTCCACCCACCCTGGACAAGTGAACCCAAGAGAGAACCTTCGGTTGCAAATTTGATGGCACAAAAGTCTTGCCAGGGGGCACAGACTGTAGCGAAACCGGAGCCATGGTCCTCAGGCTCTCAGAAAGGACAATAAGCTGAGGTTCCTTCTCCGCTGATGACACTGCAGAGTGGGAGAGAGCGTCGGCATGAATGTTCTCCCCGGAGAGAAAATGGAGGGTGAAATGTAACCGGGAGAAGAACAGGGACCATCTGGCCTGGTGAGAATTTAGCCGCTGTGCAGCCTGTATATAGACCAAATTCTTGTTGTCGTTGTAAACTTGGAAGGGAAAGTGAGCCCCCTCCAGTAGGTGTCTCCAATCCGAGAAAGCCAACTTCATGGCTAGCAACTCCCTGTCCCCGATGGAATAATTTGTCTCCGCTGGTGTGAAGGTCTTGGAGAAGAAGAAGCAAGGATGCTTCCGACCTTCAGCATCCTTCTGGAAGAGGACTGCTCCAGTACCGACGGAAGAGGCATCCACCTCCATAATAATTTATCAACATCGGGGCGATGTAAAATGGGAGCGCTAGCAAAGTGTGACTTAATTGAGAGAAAGGCTCTGGAAACATCCTCTGACCACAATTTGGGATTTGCTTCCTTTTTGGTGAGGGCAACCAAGGGAGCTACCAAAGTTGAGAAGTGGGGAATGAACTGGCGATAGTAGTTAATGAACCCCATAAAGTGCTGTACCGCTTTGAGAGAATGGGTTCCTGCCAGTCCATCACAGCCTGTAGCTTGGCAGGATCCATAGCCCATCCCTGGGTGGAGATGATATAGCCAAGGAAAGGCAAGAACTCCTGCTCAAACACACACTTCTCCAATTTGGCATAGAGGGAGTTTGCCCGTAGGAGGTTGAAGACTTTGCAAACATCTCTCCGGTGGGAGTCTATATCTTGGGAGTAGATGAGAATATCATGCAGATAATACAATGACCGAGGTGGAGAGCATATCCCAGAAGATATCATTCACAAAGACTTGGAAAATGGCAGGGGCATTACAGAGCCCGAAGGGCATCACCAGGTATTCATAGTGCCCGTCCCTGGTGTTAAATGCCGTCTTCCATTTGTCCCCCTCATGGATGCAAATCAGGTTGTAAGCACCCCGCAGATCTAGTTTAGTAAATACCCTCGCTCCCCGCAACCTGTCGAATAGCTCTGATATCAGAGGCAGAGGGTATTTATTCTTAACGGTGATGGCGTTAAGACCCCTGTAATCAATGGATGGATGTAGTTCTCCGTTCTTCTGCACGAAGAAGAACCCTGACCCTGCATGTGACACTGACTTCCTAATGAATCCTCTTGCCAGATTCTCCTGGATGTATTGGGACATCGCCTCCATGTCCGGGAGAGACATGGGGTAGACTCGACACCGGGGAGGCTCTGCACCAGGTAAGAGGTCAATAGGACAGTCATAGGGGCAGTGGGGTGGAAGGGTCTCTGCAGCCCTCTTGGAGAATACATCTGCATAGGACCTGTAGTGCTTGGGGAGAGAGTAAAGATCTGCGGGTACTTCAGTAGAAGCAACCTGAACACACTCCCTCAGACTTCTGCCCTCACAAGATTCACTCCATCCCAAAATTCTCCCTGAGGACCTCTCTATATGAGGTGAGTGATAACGTAACCAGGGTATCCCTAGCAGGATCTCGTCTATTCCCTCGGGGATGACAAGGAGGGAAATAATCTCCTGATGGGATGGAGATATAGACAATATAAATGGGATGGTCTGGTGTGTTATTTGTGTGGGCAGTGTCGACCCATTCACCACTCGTACAGTCACTAGTTTGGCGAGCATCACCAGGGGTATTGCATGGCGTTGGGCGAAGGCTGAGGACATAGAATTCCCCTCCACCCCAGAATCCACACAAAGCTCAACAGTAAGAGTGGTTGTCCCTTTGAATGACAGTTTGGAGGAAAACGTTGCCTGGTCTAGAGTACCACCACCTCCTACATCCAATAGACGCTGATGTTCTCCCGACCGCTGGGAACATCTGGAGGCAAGATGTCCTGACCACCAGCAGACATGACAGATCTTGAGTGCACGGGTGGTCCGGGACTTAGATCCCGCTCGTAACTCCTCCTTGGCCTCATGTGGCTCAGATGCCTGGACCAGAGATTCCAGAGGTATGGCAAAGGTGGGAGCCAGCCAAAACCTCTGCCTACACTGGACTCGCGCCAACCTTTGCTCGTTAAAACGAAGGTCTATGCGAGTTGAAATAGCTATTAGCTCCTCCAGTGTGATGGGAATCTCCCTAGAGGCCAAAGCGTCCTTTACATGGTCAGCCAGCTCCCTCCTAAATACAGAGATGAGGGCTTTATTCAGCCACTCCAGCTCAGGTGCTAAAGACCAGAAATGGATAGAAGAATGGCTGACCAAGGATGAGCCCTATGTCAGTGCCAGCAGTTGGAGCGCTGTATCATGAGTGAAGAGCACTCTGCACCACATGATCGTCGCGCTCCCACAGCGGCGTAGCCCACGCCAATGCCCTGTTTGACAAGAGGGATATAATGAATCCCACGTTAGCCAGCTCTGAGGGGAAACGTGCAGCCAGGAGCTCAAGGTGTATTGAACACTGGTTCACGAATCCCCTGCATTACTTGCTATCGCCAGAGTACCTATCTGGCAGCGGGAGGTGGGATAAGGTCGGAACAGAGGTGGCAGTGGACAAACGAGCTGCAGCCATGCTAGCAGCCTGAACAGCTTCTGCGGTAACATCCACAGTTGAGGTTGTGCACTCAAGAGCCGCCAACCTGCCCTCCAGCTCCTGGATGTACTGCTGCAGTCGCAGTTCATCAGCCATTACTAGCCAGACCCTGGCGCTAGTATAATTTTAGGGCTGGTGGAACGCATCGAGTAAATATTAAGATAATATAGGTGCGTTTGCAGCCCAGGGTTTACTGTGCAGGAGTGGAACCTGCTGCTAGTAAATGGCGGCACTATATGGCGGTACAACGCCTGAATAGACACGGGTTCCGTCACCCGGTCTGTATAGGAGTGAACTCTGTTACTTCACAGAGTCGCTGGAATTTGGATAACGCTGTGCCCTGTTAACTTTAGAGAGGATCACAGCTCACTAACAGAGCAGATATCATACAGTGGTCGTACAGTCAGCATAGCACACAAACAACTCCTCTCCGGAGGTGCCAGAATTCTAGTGGCTATATGCCAGCCCTTAATTCACACACACAAACTCCTCTCCAGAAGTGCCGGAATTGTAGTGGCTATACAGCCGACCCTGAGCACATACAGACACAGACCTGTTATGGACTGGTAATTTAGGAGCGACATGCAACTAGCTCTGAGCAGGTGGTAACTATACTGACCGCAGTTCCTGATCTTAACACAACACTAGCAGTAGCCGTGGGATGTTCCTGTCACTCCCTGGACTTCTCGTCACAGCCGGAGAACTAGCTACCCCTAAAGGTAGAAACAGGAAAGCTATCTTGCCTCAGAGAAAATCCCCAAAGGACAGATAGCCCCCCACAAATAATGACTGTGAGTGGAGAAGGAATGACACACGTAGAATGAAACAGGATTTAGCAAAGGAGGCCACTTCTAGCTAGACAGACAGTACAGGAAAGAACACTGTGCGGTCAGTAATAAAAACTAGAAAAAGTCCACCGCAGAAAAATGCAAAAATCTCCACACCTGACTAAAGGTGTGGAGGGCAAAATCTGCTGCCCAGAGCTTTCAGCTTAGCTGAATAGATCCATACTGATAAGCTGGACAAATGAGCAAAACATAGAATGTGCTGAACAATAAAGTCCACAACAAGAGGACTGCAAAAGGACAAGCAAGGACTTATCTTTGCTGAACAGGTCAGAGTGTCAGGGAAATCCAAAAGAGCCGTGACTCCAAGCAGGAACAATTGACAACTGGCATTGATTGAGGGATAAGGCCAGACTAAAATAGCCGAGCCAGAAAGACGATCAGTGGAAGCAGCTGCTGATGCTAAATCCAAGAAGCAGCCATACCACTCAAAACCACCAGAGGGAGCCCAAGAGCAGAACTCACAAAAGTGCTACTTACAACCACCGGAGGGAGCCCAAGAGCGGAATTCACAACACAGACCACAATGTAGCTAAGCTCATAAACATAGGTTGATACTAATGCATGGCCATGCGGCCATGCGAACCGTTTATAGAGAAAGCTCTCCAGGACCTTCTAGTGGTCCAATCGGAACTGCTTCAGGACCTGAGCATGTGACCCCCGACCTCCAATGAGAGGTCGTCCTTTGGGTATGCTCAGTAGCGGAAAAGCAGGACTTAGTCCCAGGAGCAGGTGCTCGCCGCAGAACAGTGGTGGTTACAATGGCTGAGCCTGGAAGATCATCAGTAACCAAGCATACAGTGTCTTCCTGATCCAGATGCTGGGACCAACGTCTCTGCTGAGCAGGCTCCACTGTGGCTGTAGAAGAATGGGAGACCGTAGCAGAGGTGGTTCGAGATTCCCTCTGTGCAGTGGCGGGAACTAGACACCTAACGGAAAGGGAGATTAAATAACTAAAACATATATGTCAGATATGTTTTGTTACTTGTGTTTTAATAATACATTATTTTTATTTTAATTCCTATATTTTTTTACTATACTCTCTGTTTCACTACAATACAACTACATGGTCTTGAAATGGATTTATGAAGCTCTCGTGTCTCCATTTCACAAATACTTTCCCCTTTCAAACTCTCATATATAGCATGATCTATATCACGAAATTACCTTATATAGCATAAACTATATTTCCAAGGGTTGGAACTTCAACAATCATGATGTAATTGGATTGAAATGAATTACAATGAAATGATGTTAACCCCTTTTCGACATTGGACATAATAGTATGTCAATATCGGACTCTCTCGCTGCGATGTGGGCACCGGCGGTGAGCCCACATCTGTCCGGGGAGTTGTCAGCTGTTTTGAACAGCTGACATGTGGCCGCAATAGCCACAGGTAGAATCGCGATCCACCCGTGGCTATTAATCAGTTAAATGCTGCTGTCACACTCTCACAGCGGCATTTAAAAGGCGCTTCTGGCAATCACACTGGAAATACGCACACCAGTGACACCGTCACGTGATTGTGGGTCACCGATGTGTTAGCATGACAACCGGAGGTCTCCTGGAGACCTCTTTGGTTGTCAGTCCCGGCTTGCTGTAAGTGCCACGTAGTGGTCGGTGCACATAGCAAGTGATCAAATCTGCTATAGGCCGGAGTCACACTAGACCGTAATACAGATGAGTGCTATGCAATAAAATAATCTATGGGGCAGCTCCTATCATCCGTTGTCTTATAGAAAAGCCTGTAATTGTGTGTTGTACAGTAAAATCACAATGACAGGCTAAAAATAGAATAGATAAAATAAATGTCTACACATAGAATAGGTATATATATATATATATGTATAAATGTCAGTGAGACACACACACATATATATATATATATATATATATATATATATATATATATATATATATATATATATATATATATTTATATTTAATACAGAGTTAGTTAGAAAAGCCGGTAATTCAATTGTCGGCTTTTGCTAAATCCTTACCGAACCCGACAGGATATGAGACATGGTTTACATACAGTAAACCATTTCATATCTGTAAGATTTTTATATATCCCTCACTAATAATGTTAGAAGTGTTTATGTGTAAAGTTTGGGAACTGTAGGTGTTAAATTAAAGGGTTAATTCATGGAAAAAACTGTCATAGGCTCCCACGCAATTTTCTCCGCCAGAGAGGGAAAGCCAGTGACTGTGAGCAGATATTAATAGCCTAGAGAGGGAACATGGTTATTGCCCCCCCTGGCTAAAAACAACTGCTCTCAGCCACCCCAGAAAAGGCGCATTTTAAGATGCACCTATTCTGGCACTTAACCTCTCTCTTCCCACTGCCCTGTGGCATTGGCATATGGGGTAATAAGGGGTTAATGTCATCTTGCTATTGTAAGGTGGCATTAAGCCTGGTTAACATTAAGCCTGGTGACATTAACCCCTTATTACCCCATATGCCAATGCCACAGGGCAGAGGGAAGAGAGATGTTAAATGCCAGAATAGGCGCATTTTACAGATGCGCCTTTTCTGGGGTGGCTGGGAGCAGATGTTTTTAGCCAGGGGGGCCAATAACCATGATCCCTCTCTAGGCTATTAATATCTGCCCTTAGTCACCCCCTTTCCCGCTCTGGTGGAGAAAATTGCTTGAAAGACCTTAGGTGACGTCACGGCTTTGTGATTGGTCACGTAGCGGTCACGCGACCGCTACGGACCAATCAGAGCGCCGTGACGTCATCTAAGGCCCTTCAAGCGCGCATTCTTAGGTACAACGGCTCCCGGTTACGGCGGTAAAGTCCAGGGGCTGCCGGAGAGGTGAGTATATCCCTATTTTTTATTTTAATTCTTTATTTTAAACATTGTTATGGATCCCAGGGCCTGAAGGAGAGTTTCCTCTCCTTCAGACCCTGGGAACCATACAGGATACCGTCCGATACTTGAGTCCCATTGACTTGTATTGGTATTGGGTATCGGTATCGGATTAGATCCGATACTTTGCCGGTATCGGCCGATACTTTCCGATACCGATACTTTCAAGTATCGGACGGTATCGCTCAACACTAATGTTAAAAGAAAGTTAACTTTTTATACCTGATACAAAGAGTTCATTGAGTTAATCTGCTTGCATCTAATTCTAACACTCCCATCCCATCCCATAGTGCAACACAACTCTGGATTAATTTCACAAGGCAATGTTTTTACACTGCTCACTGATGTAATTTATGCCACCCTTTTCCCACTAGAGATTTCACTTTCTCCTTCCAATCGACAACAATGGCACTCAAACTGGTTATCTGTTATTATAATCCATCAGTGTGTAGAAACATGTTTCTTGGCAAATAACCTGTTTTTAAGAACAACTCTTGACATCCCCCTCTGACCCCTCCCTTCAATGCTTTATTTAGATCCACAGTATCCTCTTTTGCTGGATGTTTGCCATTTATCAAACGAGTATATTCTTGCCATAATTGTACAAGAAGCCCCATGAGGATGGCAGCTTTTGAAAAACCCCAATAATTCCCTCTCACACACCACCTCCTCACCTCGCCCCCTGTCTGTCGGTGTTCTCCAAGGCTCAGTTCTAGGACCCCTATTCTCCATCTACACCTTCAGCCTGGGACAGCTCATAGAATCCCACGGTTTTGAAGTGTCATCTTTATGCTGATGACATGTAGATCTACATCTCTGGACCTGACATCACCTCCTTACTTACTCCTTAACCCCTTCATGACCCAGCCTATTTTGACCTTAATGACCTGGCCGTTTTTTGCAATTCTGACCAGTGTCCCTTTATGAGGTAATAACTCAGGAACGCTTCAACGGATCCTAGCGGTTCTGAGAATGTTTTTTCATGACATATTGGGCTTCATGATAGTGGTAAATTTAGGTTGATAATTTCTGAGTTTATTTGTGAAAAAAATGGAAATTTGGCGAAAATTTTGAAAATTTCGCAATTTTCACATTTTGAATTTTTATTCTGTTAAACCAGAGAGCTATGTGACACAAAATATTTAAAAAATAACATTTCCCACATGTCTAATTTACATCAGCACAATTTTGGAAAAACAATTTTTTTTGCTAGGAAGTTATAAGGGTTAAAATTTGACCAGTGATTTCTCATTTTTACAACAAAATTTACAAAACCATTTTTTTTAGGGACCACCTCATACTTGAAGTCAGTTTGAGGGTTCTATATGGCTGAAAATACCCAAAAGTGACACCATTCTAAAAACTGCACCCCTCAAGGTGCTCAAAACCACATTCAAGAAGTTTTTTAACCCTTCAGGTGTTTCACAGCAGCAGAAGCAACATGGAAGGAAAAAATGAACATTTAATTTTTTAGTCACAAAAATGATTTTTAGCAACAATTTTTTTATTTTGCCAAGGGTAAAAGGAGAAACTGGACCACGAAAGTTGTTTTCCAATTTGTCGTGAGTACGATGATACCTCATATGTGGGGTAAACCACTGTTTGGGCGCAGGGCAGGGCTCGGAAGGGAAGGAGCGCCATTTGACTTTTTGAATGAAAAATTATCTCCATCGTTAGTGGACACCATGTCGTGTTTGGAAAGCCCCTGTGTGCCTAAACATTGGAGCTCCCCCACAAGTGACACCATTTTGGAAACTAGACCACCCAAGGAACTTATCTAGAAGCATAGTGTGCACTTTAAACCCTCAGGTGCTTCACAAATTGATCCGTAAAAATGAAAAAGTACTTTTTCTTCACACAAAATTTCTTTTAGCCTCAATTTTTTCATTTTCACATGGGCAACAGGATAAAATGGATCATAAAATTTGTTGGGCAATTTCTCCTAAGTACACTGATATTTCATATGTGGGGGTAAACCACTGTTTGGGTGCACGGCAAGGCTCGAAAGGGAAGGTGCGCCATTTGACTTTTTGAATGGAAAATTAGCTCCAATCGTTAGCGGACACCATGTCGCGTTTGGAGAGCCCCTGTGTGGCTAAACATTGGAGCTCCCCTACAAGTGACCACATTGTGGAAACTAGACCCCCCAAGGAACTTATATAGATGCATAGTGAGCACTTAAAACCCCCAGGTGTTTCACAGAAGTTTATAACGCAGAGCCGTGAAAATAAAAAATAATTTTTCTTTCCTCAAAAATGATTTTTAGCCCAGAACTTTTTATTTTCCCAAGGGTAACAGGAGAAATTGGACCCCAAATGTTGTTGTCCAGTTTGTTCTGAGTACGATGATACCCCATATGTGGGGGTAAACCACTGTTTGGGCACACGGTAGGGCTCGGAAGGGAAGGCATGCCATTTGGCTTTTTGAATGGAAAATTAGCTCCAATCATTAGCGGACACCGTGTCGCGTTTGTAGAGCCTCTGTGTGCTTAACATTGGAGCTCCCCCTCAAGTGACCCCATTTTGGAAACTAGACCTCCCAAGGAACTAATATAGATGTGTAGTGAGCACTTTGACCCCCCAAGTGCTTCACAGAAGTTTATAACGCAGAGCCATGAAAATAAAAAAATAATTTATCTTTTCTCAAAAATGATTTTTTTTAGCCCACAATGTTTTATTTTCCCAAGGGTAACAGGAGAAATTGGACCCCAAAAGTTGTTATCTAGTTTCTCCTGAGTACGCTGATACCCCATATGTGGGGGTAAACCACTGTTTGGGCACACGTCGGGGTTCGGAAGGGAAGTAGTGATGTTTTGAAATGCAGACTTTGATGGAATGCTCTGCGGGCGTCACGTTGCATTTGCAGAGCCCCTGATGTGCCTAAACAGTAGAAACTCCCCACAAGTGACCCTATTTTGGAAACTAGACCCCCAAGGGAACCTATCTAGATGTGTGGTGAGTAGTGTTGAGCATTCCGATACCGCAAGTATCGGGTATCGGCCGATACTTGCGGTATCGGAATTCCGATACCGAGATCCGATACCGCATGTCGGATACCGGAATCGGAAGTTCCCATAATTCAAACAGCACAAATTCAGCCAATGAGGAATGATTCTAAGTGTGGGCACATCCTGTTCAGCATGGTGGGCATGTAACTACTGGCAAGGCTGTGATTGGCTGCTGAAATGATGTCATGATGCACTATAGAAAACGCTGCCGCCCTTTCTGGCTCACTCTGCTGTGAATTCAGTTCGGCATAGGACGCTGTGTTCTGACTGAGGGCCAGTTGAGATAGCGATTTGCTTCTTTGTGCTTTTCCCAGACTAATTTAGCAACCGCTGTGTGTTCACCTTGCTTTTGCCTTGCAGCGCTGTTTTCACAGCGATCTGCAAGGTCTCTGTGTGTGTGTGTGTGTGTGAGTGCTGCCCACTCTCTAGTCTGTGTGCAGCCATAGCCGGTTGTATTCAGGTCAGGGTGGTTCACTGTCTCATACTGTTCTATCCATTCCATTGTCCTTTTTTGCAAATAGTGCAGCCCGCTGCACATTTTTTCAAATAGTTCCTATTAGTGGCTTTCCACCCGTATCCAGCTAAATTGTGGAAAAACACTACATAGGATAACGTAGATGAGGCTTTTTGGGCCTTGCAGCGCCGTTTACGGCTGTCTGCACGGTCTGCGTGTGAGTGCAGCTCGCCCTGTAGTCTGTGTGCAGCCACAGCCGGTTGTATCCAGCTTAGGGTGCGTCACTGCCTCATAGCGTAAAATACATTGTCCTTTTTAGCAAATAGTGCAGCCCGCTGCACATTTTTTCAAATAATTCCTATTAGTGGCTTTCCACCCGTATCCAGCTAAATTGTGGAAAAACTACATAG
The DNA here is from genome assembly GCF_051348905.1 of Ranitomeya variabilis. Classification (NCBI taxonomy): domain Eukaryota; kingdom Metazoa; phylum Chordata; class Amphibia; order Anura; family Dendrobatidae; genus Ranitomeya; species Ranitomeya variabilis. Next base: position 832,525,575 of record NC_135233.1, read on the forward strand.
GATAACGTAGAGGAGGTTTTTTGGGCCTTGCAGCGCCGTTTACGGCTGTCTGCATGGTCTGCGTGTGAGTGCAGCTCGCACTGTAGTCTGTGTGCAGCCACAGCCGGTTGTATCCAGCTCAGGGTGCTTCACTGCCTCATAGCGTAAAATACATTGTCCTTTTTTGCAAATAGTGCAGCCCGCTGCACATTTTTTCAAATAATTCCTATTAGTGGCTTTCCACCCGTATCCAGCTAAATTGTGGAAAAACACTACATAGGATAACGAAGAGGAGGTTTTTTGAGCCTTGCAGCGCCGTTTACGGCTGTCTGCACGGTCTGCGTGTGAGTGCAGCTCGCCCTGTAGTCTGTGTGCAGCCACAGCCGGTTGTATCCAGCTCAGGGTGCGTAACTGCCTCATAGCGTAAAATACAGTGTCCTTTTTAGCAAATAGTGCAGCCCGCTTCACATTTTTTCAAATAATTCCTATTAGTGGCTTTCCACCCGTATCCAGCTAAATTGTGGAAAAACACTACATAGGATAACATGGAGGAGGTTTTTTGGGCCTTGCAGCGCCGTTTACGACTGTCTGCATGGTCTCCGTGTGAGTGCAGCTCGCACTGTAGTCAGTTCAGCCCCAAAAAATAAATAACTAATAAAGTTCACCAAACACCACTTTACAGTTGTGTAGGCCACATTAGCTCATATTAAAGTCTAGTCCACACTTTAGAAAATTTGTGTTTCTTATACCTGTTAGGAGCTGTTCAGGAATAAGCACACTATGCCGTTAGTACTTTTCTGCTTATCTTTATCAGTCAATCAAGATGAAGAAGGCAGGGAGTAAGGCACGTGGGCGTGGGCGTGGAGCAGGGAGAAGACGTGGGGATTCTGTGCCTGCTGCGGGCACCGGTGACTCATCATCACCCAGTTTCAGCAGGGAACAGTCCTTCATGCGCAGCTTTGTCGGAGAGCACCGTACACCGCTGCTGCGTGAAGACCAAATTGAAGCCGTTGTCGGATGGATGGCAGCTAACGCATCGACTTCAATTAGTGCAACATCCTCTCAGGCATAGAGCACTGGAGAGCACCCATCTGTCTCTTCACCACCTGCCAAATTGCCCAGGCAGTCAGAGAGCCCAGGACAGGAGCCGTCTCTACTTCTGTTCTCTGAATCTCTTGGCTTGGAAACAGGGGGCCAGCCAAGCAGCATTGGAGAAATGGAAGAAGAAGCAGTGTGCAGTGATACCCAACAGCTTTTTCTCTCTGAGTCTGAAGAGGCGGGTGGGCCAGTGCCTCCGGTCACCACACCGCAGTACGCATCCGCTGATGATGACACTCAGGTGCCACTTTCTGGTGCGTGCTGTGCTGCTGAGACTACCCAGGAGGAGCAGTTGGTGGCAGAGGGTAGTGTAGATGATGAGGTCCTTGACCCATCGTGGCGTGAGGGACAGGAAGGTGATGGGAGCAGCTCTGAGGAAGAGATTCCCCGAACGGGCCAAAGAGGGAGAGGGAGGGGGAAGACTGCGGAGCCTGTAGCCTCCACTTCGGCACCCGTTCGGAGCATGCCTCTTCCAACAGCCAAAAAGGGCACTCCCAAGACTTGCAGTGCCTGGGCCTTTTTTGACACAGTTGCAGATGACATTTGCTTTGTCAAATGCAAGGTGTGTCATCAGAAAATCAAAAGAGGTAGAAATGTCAGCAGCCTCAATACCTCAAATATGTGGAAACATGTGCGGACCAGGCACGCGGCGGAGTTACAAAAACATACTGAAGAGCTAGGCCAACCAACAGCGGCAGCTACCACCTCTTCAGCTCGTGTTGCCTCTTCCTCCAGCTCACACACAGCTGGTTCGGCTTCCTCCCAGGATCGCCATGGAAGAACCTCTGGCACTGTTGTCCAGAGACCCACTGTAATTCCACCCACGTTCCCAGTCATCCTCACACTCCCAGGCCAGTCTACAGCCATCGGTAGTACAGGCATGGGAGAAAAGGCGGCCATTCTCGTCAAAACCACCCACGAGCACAGGCTCTGAATGCAGGCATTGCCAAACTTCTGTCACTGGAAATGCTGTCATTCAGGCTGGTGGAGACTGACAGCTTCCGTGACTTGATGGCATTGGCAGTCCCACAGTACAATGTGCCCAGCCGCTTTTATTTCAGCAGGCAAGCCGTCCCTGCCCTGCACAAGCATGTGGAGGGACAAATAAAACACATGATACTGAATGCCATCAGTAGCAAGGTCCACCTCACCACAGATGCGTGGACCAGTCACCATGGACAGGGGCGATACCTTTCCCTCACTGCCCATTGGGTTAATGTTGTTGAGCCAGGTACAGATCGTGCAAGTGGCACAGGACGTGTCCTGCCCTCTTCAAGGATTGCAGGAATCCAGTCTGTACGCATTGACTCCTCCTCATACACAAGTTCCTCAGAAACATCGCTGCAGGAGCCGTCACAGTCCACCTCCACATGGACCCGTGAACGTTTACCTGTTACGACCGACATGAGCACAGCCGTGGCCAAACGTCAACAGGCCGTCTTGAAATTAATTTCTTTGGGGAATCGAAGCCACACAGCGCAGGAGCTCTGGAATGCCATCAAGCAGGAGAGCGATGTGTGGTTTGTGCCAGCGAATCTCCAGCCAAGCATGGTAGTGTGTGACAATGGCCGAAATCTGGTGGCAGCTCTGGGCCTCGGCAACCTCACTCACATCCCATGTCTGGCACATGTGCTCAACTTGGTTGTGCAGAGTTTTTTGAGGGACTATCCGGATCTTGATGCACTGCTGCACAAGGTCCGCCTAGAGTATGCTCACTTGCGGCGTGCCAGCATGGCAAGATTACGCATTGCAGCTCTGCAGCGCCGATTCCGCCTTCCAGAACATCGCATCATATGTGACCTACCTACCAGGTGGAATTCCACGTTACATATGTTGGAGCGGTTGTGTGAGCAGCAGCAAGAAGTAATGGAGTACCAGCTGCATCAGGCGCAAAGAAGTCACACTCCGCGCCGTTCAGACTTCACAACCACAGAGTGAGCCACTATGAAGGACGTCTGCCAGGTTTTGCGTCCCTTCGATTATTCCACGCGGATGGCGAGTGCAGATGATGCACTAGCCAGCATGACTGTCCCCCTTATCAGCTTGCTTCAACAAACACTGCAAGCGCTAAGGGATGATGTTGTGGAAGAGGTGTAGGATGAGGACTCACCAATTCCATCAGCTTCTGGACAGTCAGCGCCACGTGGTTCCTCACAAACGCGTAGGCAGGGGACACTTTGTGAGGAGGATGAGGAGGAGTCAATGGAGGAGGAAGACATCCGTCCAGAGGAGGGAGTTACACAATTGTCCAGTAGTCAGTGTGTACAGCGAGGGTAGGGTGATGAAGAGCGGGCAGAGCTCACACCTCAAGCAGGTGACAGCGTTTCTTGACCAGTTGGCAGTCTGCAGCACATGGTTGATTACATGCTGCAGTGCCTGAGAAATGACCAGCACATCGCCCACATTCTCAACATGGCTGATTATTGGGTGTTCACCCTCCTCGATCCTCGCTACCGGGACAACGTACAAAGCCTCATCACACCGTTGAACCGGGATCATAAAATGCGGGAGTACCAAGACACACTGGTGAATTCCATCATCTTCTCCAGTCCAACTGAGAGAAGTGCTGCTAGTGCTTTACAAAGCAGCTCAGTGCATCCTGGCAGTGGAGGAGGCTCTGCACAAAGAGGGAGCAGAAGCAGTGCCTCTGCCCAAGGCAAGACCAGTATGGCCCAACTGTAGCACAGCTTTGTGTGCCCGCCACAAATGTCTACACCATCACAGGCGGCTCCAGTCAGCAGGAGTCAACGGTTCCGTCAGATGGTGACAGACTACATGTCTTGCCCTCTTACTGTACTCCCAGATGGCTCTTCCCCTTTCAAGTTTTGGGTCTCTAAACTGGATACATGACCAGAGCTAAGCCAGTATGCATTGGAGGTGCTGGCTTGCCCTGCGGCTAGTGTATTATCGGAACGCGTCTTTAGTGCTGCAGGTGGTGTACTAACAGACCATCGCATGCGACTATCCTCCGATAACGTTGACCGGCTTACTTTCCTGAAAATGAAACAGGCCTGGATCTCGCAGGAATTTGCCACTCCTCTTCCTGATTAAATAATTGGGTGACTGTCTACAGTATCCAGGTCTCCTGTTGTGTTCATCTTTCTACCACCTGAACTGTAATTCCTGGGCTCCAACACCGCCAGTTGAGGCTCAGAAGTGCCATCTGCACAGTCAAAACATACGACCCAGTGTTATTGGGTGTCAGTAACGTCAGCTGATCCCCAGCTGTGTAGTCGGCAATGTGTCCTGCGGCCGCCACGCTGACACAACAACTGAAATTTAAGGGAACCTGTCCCCCCCCAGGTGTTTGTTACTGAAAGAGCCACCTTGTGCAGCAGCAATGCTGCACAAGGAAAAGGTAGCTATTTTTGTTTAGCTCCTTGCACACGCAGAACTTAACACTAGTGTTGTGCGATACCTTCCGATATCGGAAAGTATCGGTATCTGAAAGTATCGGCCGATACCGTCAAAGTATCGGATCTAATCCGATACCGATACCCGATCCCAATGCAAGTCAATGGGACGAAAATATCGGAATTAAAATAAACCCTTTCTTTCCTTGTAGGTTCATTCTACATGAAGGAAAACAACTAAGAATAATGTAGGATGTATTGGGGGAGGTGGCGGAGACATTAAAGGCACAGAGGTTTAGCCCAATCAAATAGAATAGCAGGATTTTGTTTTGTTTTTTATGATGTTCGGCGTTAGAAAGATTTTGACTATGTTAATTTTTTTTTTATTTTGTCAGATATTGATGTTTCACTACTTCCACGCCCTTCACCTTCTTTTTTACTTCTCCCACACTTTCTTCTTCATTATCCTCATCATCAGCTTCTTTGACATCAACTTCTTCACCTTATTCATCTTCTTCCTATTATTTTTTTTGTTACATTGTTCATATTCTTTTTATTTAACTATTATCTTCTTCATATTCAACTTCTTCATCATATTCTTATTTGTGACAGGCATTCCCGTAGTTGTTATCTATAAAAGTTTGAAGATTACACCTTCTGTTCTGCCTGTCACAAAAAAGTTACATTTGTCCGCGTTCAGTTTGGCCTGCAGCATCAGGCTTTATCCAGGGGCACCACGAGGAGGAACGGACTCACCCCCATACACTGCTTAGTCTTCTTCTGCTTATAATTTAGATAATATCTTTTGCTCTGATATTTAGTCTTATGCTTAATGTTCTTCTGCTCTTTGTTCTGCAGCCTCTTGTTCTTCTGCTTCTCGGTCTTCCAGGTCGTCATCGTCTCCAGGGTCGTCGTCTCCGGGGTCGTCGTCATCGGGGTGGTCTTCAGGGTCATCGTCTCCAGGGTCGTCGTCATCTCAGTGGTTGTCGTCTCTGGTGTCGTCGTCATCTTAGGGGTGGTCTTCCGGGTCGTCGTCTTTAGGGTCTTGAACTTGGAAATGTAGCAGAAGGTACAAGAAGGCTGAGAAAATGCTGAGAAACAGCTGATGGAACTGGAACTCGGATGGCTACCCGAAGGTCCAAGAGCCAATGGAACTACCGAGGACCAGCTGACGTTACTGGAACCCGGTTACTAAGCAGGAGGTACCCATGCCTGAAAGCACTACCAAGGACCACCTGACGTTGGTGGAACACGGATACCCAGAGGGAGGCACCTAAGCCAAAGGCTCTGCCCGGAACCAGCTTACGGTACTGGAACCAGGATGGGGAGCAGAAGGTACGAGAGCAAAAGACACTGCCAAGAACCAGCTGACGGTACTGGAACCCGGATGGGTAGCCGAAGGTCCAAGAGCCAATGGAACTACCGAGGACCAGCTGACGTTACTGGAACCCGGTTACTAAGCAGGAGGTACCCGTGCCTGAAAGCACTACCAAGGACCACCTGACGTTGGTGGAACTCGGATACCCAGAGGGAGGCACCTAAGCCAAAGGCTCTGCCCGGAACCAGCTGACGGTACTGGAAGCAGGATGGGGAGCAGAAGGTACAAGAGCAAAAGACACTGCCGAGAACCAGCTGACGGTACTGGAACCCAGATGGGTAGCCGAAGGTCCAAGAGCCAATGGAACTACCGAGGACCAGCTGACGTTACTGGAACCTGGTTACTAAGCAGGAGGTACCCGTGCCTGAAAGCACTACCAAGGACCACCTGACGTTGGTGGAACTCGGATACCCAGAAGGAGGCACCTAAGCCAAAGGCTATGCCCGGAACCAGCTGACGGTGCTGGAACCAGGATGGGGACCTATTCAAGCTTGTCTTCCTAGAGCCCCAACTAGCGGTGTTGGAGCAAAGGGTCAGCAGGGGGAGCAGAGTGTAGGCCGAAGCCTGCACTGGAGGCATTTGTAGGTCTGTTGTGTCTGCGTGGCGTTTGCAGGACACGATGCCGGCTACAGAGCAGGGGAACAGCTGGCGGTGCTGAACCCCACTGACACATTGGCGAGGTGTTTGGCTCTGTGCAGCCAGCACTTCGCGGCACCAACTGGCGGTGTTAGAGCCCAGGCTCTGCAGGGGGAGCAGAGTGTAGGCCGAAGCCTAATTGAACCAATTTTAAAGGTAACCTTTAACCCCCCCTCAGGTGTTACAAACTAGAAGAGCCACGCCTTATGCAGCAGTAGTGCTGCACAAGTCAAAGGTTGCTCTTTTAATTTTGTTCCTTGCACAAGCTGAATGAAACACGTACAACATTTTGGCCCTTATACAGTCAATCTGTCTTGGAGGCGGGAGTTCCCTTCGTAATGAGACGCAGCACAGCTGGCAAAAATACCACCTTGGTGCTGGGCGCGGCCTCCTGAGCATCGCATTTTGATGTACAGGAGTCTGCGTTGTTGCGTTATCCCTTGGCCATGCGCTGCCCGTCTTCTGACATCATTTCATGTCGGCCGGTGCGGTTCGCGATGCCCATGAATCCCAGCCCCGCAGTGTCTTTACAGTGTTTCACACTGCGGGGCTGGGATTCATGGCCTGGCGCAGTACGTATGTTCGCCTCTCGCTCGGGTCCTTACACCTGCTTCAGACTGTGCGGCATCAGCTGATCCCTTATCGCATGCCACGGCCATGAAGCCGCACAGTCTGAAGAAGGTGGAAGGAGCTGAGTGACAGCCTGGCGAAGATATGCACTGCTCATGCCCATCAATCACACCCTCGCAGTCAAAATAAATAAGACACCGAGGGGCGTTGTGTGGGGCAGGGCGGCCGCAGAGGCGCAGCCAGCCAAACAATGATGTCAGAAGAAGGGCTGTGCTACGAAGGGGGTCGTTGCGTGTCATTTCAAAGGAAAGTCACACCTCAGGGACGTTTTAATGGTCTCAGGGGACACATTGTAGACGTGTTCCGTTCCACGTGTGCAAGGAGAATAAGTTTATGAGCCACCTTGCACACATGCAGCATTACTGCTGTACAAGGTGGCTGTAAAACATACAAACGCCTGGGGGAGGGGCGACAGGTTCCCTTCAATTTCAGTTCTTGTGTCTGCGTGGCTTTTGCAGGACACGTTGCCGGCTACACAGCAGGGGAACAGCTGGCGGTGCTGAACCCCACTGACACATTGGCTGGTGTTTTTCTCTGTGCAGCTAGCAGTACTGGGCGCCAACTGACGGTGTTAGAGCCCAGGGTCAGCAGGAGGAGAGGGAGCAGAGTGTAGGCCGAAGCCTGCACTGGCGGCAGCTTTGTGTCTGCGTGGCTGTTGCAGGACACGTTGCCGGCTACACAGCAGGGGAACAGCTGGCGGTGCTGAACCTCACTGACACATTGGCGGGTGTTTTTCTCTGTGCAGCCAGCACTTCCGGGCACCAACTAGCGGTGTTAGAGCCCAGGCTCTGCGGGAGGAGCAGAGTGTAGGCCGAAGCCTAATTGAACCAATTTTAAAGGTAACCTTTAACCCCCCTCAGGGGTTACAAACTAGAAGAGCCACACCTTGGGCAGCAGTAATGCTGCACAAGTTAAAGGTTGCTCTTTTAAATTCTGTGCCTTGCACACGCTGAATGAAACACGTATGACATTTAGCCCCTTAAACAATCAAAACTGTCTTGGAGGCGGGAGTTTCCTTCTTAATGAGACGCAGCACAGATGTCAAGAATCCCACCTTGGTGCTGGGCGTGGCCTCCTGAGCGTCGTTATTTGCTGTACAGGAGTCTGCGCTGTCGTGTTATCCCTTGGCCTTACGCTGTTAGCGCTGCCCATCTTCTGACATCATTTAATGTCGGCCGGTGCGGTTCGCGATGACCATGAATCCCAGTCCCGCAGTGCCTTTACAGTGTTTCACACTGCGGGGCTGGGATTCATGGCCTTGCGCAGTACATATGTTCGCCTCTCGCTCGGGTCCTTACACCTGCTTCAGACTGTGCGGCGTCAGCTGATCCCTTATCGCATGCCACGGCCATGAAGCCGCACAGTCTGAAGAAGGTGGAAGGAGCTGAGTGACAGCCTGGCGAAGATATGCACTGCTCATGCCCGTCAATCACACCCTCGCAGTCAAAATAAATAAGACACCGAGGGGCGTTGTGTGGGGCAGGGCGGCCGCAGAGGCGCAGCCAGCCAAACAATGATGTCAGAAGAAGGGCTGCGCTACCAAGGGGGTCGCTGCGTGTCATTACAAGGGAAAGTTACACCTCAGGGACGTTTTAATGGTCTCGGGGGACACATTTTAGACGTGTTTCGTTCCACGTGTGCAAGGAGAATAACTTAGTGAGCTACCTTGTACAAATGCAGCATTACTGCTGTACAAGGTGGCTGTTATACATACAAACGCCTGGGGGGACAGGTTCCCTTCAATTTCAGTTCTTGTGTCTGCGTGGCTTTTGCAGGACACGTTGCCGGCTACACAGCAGGGGAACAGCTGGCGTTGCTGAACCCCACTGACACATTGGCGAGGTGTTTGGCTCTGTGCAGACAGCACTTCTGGGCCCCAACTGGCGATGTTAGAGCCCAGGGTCAGCAGGAGGAGTAGTGGGAGCAGAGAGTAGGCCGAAGCCTGCACTGGAGGCAGCTTTGTGTCTGCGTGGCTTTTGCAGGACACGTTGCCAGCTACACAGCAGGGAAACAGCTGGCGGTGCTGAACCCCACTGACACATTGGCTGGTGTTTTGCTCTGTGCAGCTAGCACTTCCGGGCGCCAACTGGCGGTGTTAGAGCCCAGGGTCAGCAGGAAGAGCAGAGTGTAGGCTGAAGCCTGCACTGGAGCAAGTTGAAAGGGAACCTTTAACCCCCCACCCCAAGGCGTTTGTAGCTGAAGGAGCCATCTTGTACAGCACTGATGCTGAAAAAGGTAAACTTAGCTCTTTTAATTATGGTCCTTGCAAACGCTGAACTTGACACTCATGAAATGTGTCCCCTCACACCGTTAAACCGTCCGGTAGGTGGAACTTTCATTTGTCATGTGACGCAGCACAGCCATCATTCTTACCCCCTTGGCGCCGTGCGCCGCCTCCTCAGCGTTGTTTGAATCTGTCCCGGAGCCTGCGCTGTTATGTTAGCCCTTGGCCATGCACACATTTTGCTCTGCCCGTCTTCTGACATCATTTGGTGTCAGGCTGGCTGCGCCTGTGTGGCCGCGCTGGCCAAGATCCCGCCTCGCTGTGTCATCTAATGTAATCACTCTGCGGACCTGTGATCCATGAGCATGAGCAGTGCATATCCTCGCCTCTCACTCCCCTCCCTAGGGCTTCTTCAGACTGTGCGGCATCACAGCCGTGGCATGCTATTAGGGATCAGCTGACGGCGCACGGTCTGAATAAGGCGTAGTGAGATGAGTGAGAGGCGGAGGTTAAGATATGCACTGCGCATGTCCATGGATCACAGGCCCGCAGTGGGATTAAATCAGAAGACACTACGAGGCGGGATCTCGGCCAGCGCGGATGCACAGGCGCAGCCAGCCTGACACCAAATAATGTCAGAAGACGGGCAGCGCTAAGTGTGCCTGGCCAAGGGATAACATAACAGCGCAGGCTCCGGGACAGATTCAAACAACGGTGAGGAGGCGGCGCACGGCGCCAAGGGGGTAAGAATGATGGCTGTGCTGCATCACATGACAAATGAAAGTTCCACCTACCGGACGGTTTAACGGTGTGAGGGGACACATTTCATAAGTGTTAGGTTCAGCATGTGCAAGGAGCACCACGAAAAGAGGCACTTTTTCCTTTTGCATCATTACTGCTGCACAAGGTGGCTCTTTCAGTAACAAACGCCTGGGGGGGTACAGGTTCCCTTAAATTTAAGTTGTTGTGCCTGCGTGGCGGTCGCATGACACGTTGCCGTATACAGAGCAGGGGAGCAGCAGGCATTACTGAACCCCACTAACACATTGGCGAGGTGTTTGGCTCTGTGCGGACAGCACTTCCGGACAACAAGTAGCGGTGTTGGAGCCCAGGGACAGAAGGAGGAGGAGGAGGTGGAGGAGAGAGGAGGGATTGCCACACACACAGCTGGGGAACAGCTGACGTTACTGAACCCCAATAATAGAGGAGCGACTGTTGACTGTGCGGACAGCACTTCCAGACAACAACTAGCGGTGTTGGAGCCCAGGGACAGAAGGAGGAGGAGGAGGTGGAGGAGAGAGGAGGGATTGCCACACACACAGCTGGGGAACAGCTGACGTTACTGAACCCCAATAACAGAGGAGCAACTGTTGACTGTGCGGACAGCACTTTCAGACAACAACTAGCGGTGTTGGAGCCCAGGGACAGAAGGAGGAGGAGGTGGAGGAGAGAGGAGGGATTGCCACACACACAGCTGGGGAACAGCTGACGTTACTGAACCCCAATAACAGAGGAGCTACTGTTGACTGTGCGGACAGCACTTCCGGACAACAACTAGCGGTGTTGGAGCCCAGGGACAGAAGGAGGAGGAGTAGGTGGAGGAGAGAGGAGGGATTGCCACACACACAGCTGGGGAACAGCTGACGTTACTGAACCCCAATAACAGAGGAGCGACTGTTGACTGTGCGGACAGCACTTTCAGACAACAACTAGCGGTGTTGGAGCCCAGGGACAGAAGGAGGAGGAGGTGGAGGAGAGAGGAGGGATTGCCACACACACAGCTGGGGAACAGCTGACGTTACTGAACCCCAATAACACGGCAGCAAGTGTTGACTGTGCGGACAGCACTTCCAGGCACCAACTAGCGGTGTTGGAGCCCAGGGACAGAAGGAGGAGGAGGAGGTGGAGGAGAGAGGAGGGATTGCCACACACACAGCTGGGGAACAGCTGACGTTACTGAACCCCAATAACAGAGGAGCGACTGTTGACTGTGCGGACAGCACTTCCAGGCAACAACTAGCGGTGTTGGAGCCCAGGGACAGAAGGAGGAGGAGGAGGTGGAGGAGAGAGGAGGGATTGCCACACACACAGCTGGGGAACAGCTGACGTTACTGAACCCCAATAACAGAGGAGCGACTGTTGACTGTGCGGACAGCACTTCCAGACAACAACTAGCGGTGTTGGAGCCCAGGGACAGAAGGAGGAGGTGGAGGAGAGAGGAGGGGTTGCCACACACACAGCTGGGGAACAGCTGACGTTACTGAGCCCCAATAACAGAGGAGCGACTGTTGACTGTGCGGACAGCACTTCCAGACAACAACTAGCGGTGTTGGAGCCCAGGGACAGAAGGAGGAGGTGGAGGAGAGAGGAGGGATTGCCACACACACAGCTGGGGAACAGCTGACATTACTGAACCCCAATAACACGGCAGCAAGTGTTGACTGTGCGGACAGCACTTCCAGGCACCAACTAGCGGTGTTGGAGGCCAGGGACAGAAGGAGGAGGAGGAGGTGGAGGAGAGAGGAGGGGTTGCCACACACACAGCTGGGGAACAGCTGACGTTACTGAGCCCCAATAACAGAGGAGCGACTGTTGACTGTGCGGACAGCACTTCCAGACAACAACTAGCGGTGTTGGAGCCCAGGGACAGAAGGAGGAGGTGGAGGAGAGAGGAGGGATTGCCACACACACAGCTGGGGAACAGCTGACATTACTGAACCCCAATAACACGGCAGCAAGTGTTGACTGTGCGGACAGCACTTCCAGGCACCAACTAGCGGTGTTGGAGGCCAGGGACAGAAGGAGGAGGAGGAGGTGGAGGAGAGAGGAGGGATTGCCACACACACAGCTGGGGAACAGCTGACGTTACTGAACCCCAATAACAGAGGAGCAACTGTTGAATGTGCGGACAGCACTTCCAGGCAACAACTAGCGGTGTTGGAGCCCAGGGACAGAAGGAGGAGGAGGAGGTGGAGGAGAGAGGAGGGATTGCCAAACACACAGCTGGGGAACAGCTGACGTTACTGAACCCCAATAACAGAGGAGCGACTGTTGACTGTGCGGACAGCACTTCCGGACAACAACTAGCGGTGTTGGAGGCCAGGGACAGAAGGAGGAGGAGGAGGTGGAGGAGAGAGGAGGGATTTCCATACACACAGCTGGGGAACAGCTGACGTTACTGAACCCCAATAACAGAGGAGCGACTGTTGACTGTGCGGACAGCAATTCCAGACAACAACTAGCGGTGTTGGAGCCCAGGGACAGAAGGAGGAGGAGGAGGTGGAGGAGAGAGGAGGGATTGCCACACACACAGCTGGGGAACAGCTGACGTTACTGAACCCCAATAACAGAGGAGCTACTGTTGACTGTGCGGACAGCACTTCCGGACAACAACTAGCGGTGTTGGAGCCCAGGGACAGAAGGAGGAGGAGTAGGTGGAGGAGAGAGGAGGGATTGCCACACACACAGCTGGGGAACAGCTGACGTTACTGAACCCCAATAACAGAGGAGCGACTGTTGACTGTGCGGACAGCACTTCCAGACAACAACTAGCGGTGTTGGAGCCCAGGGACAGAAGGAGGAGGAGGAGGTGGAGGAGAGAGGAGGGATTGCCACACACACAGCTGGGGAACAGCTGACGTTACTGAACCCCAATAGCACGGCAGCAAGTGTTGACTGTGCGGACAGCACTTCCAGGCACCAACTAGCGGTGTTGGAGCCCAGGGACAGCAGGAGGAGCAGAGGAACACAGTGTAGGCCGAAGCCTGATTGGAGAAAGTCGAAAGGGAACCTTTAACCCCCCCCCCGAAGGCGTTTGTAGCTGAAAGAGCCAGCTTGTGCAGCACAAAGGATGCAAAAGGAAAAGGTGGCTCTTTTCATTGTGCTCCTTGCAAACACAGGACTAAACACTTATAAAATGTGTCCCCTGATACCGTGAGACCGTCCCGGAGGTGGGACTTTCCTTCGTAATATGACGCAGCACAGCTGTCATTCCTACCCCCTTGGCACCGTGCCCCGGCTCCTCAGCGTTGTTTAATTCCGTCCCGGAGCCTGCGCTGTTATGTTATCCCGTGGCCTGGCACACTTAGCGCTGCCCATCTTCTGACATCATTTGGTGTCAGTCTAGCTGCGCCTGTGCGTCCGCGCTGGCCGAGATCCCGCCTCGCAGTGTCGTCTAATGTAATCCCACAGCGGGCCTGGGATCCGTGGCCATGCGCAGTGCATATTCTCGCCTCTCACTCCCCTCCTTCCGGCTTCTTCAGACTGTGCGGTGTCACGGCCGTGGCATGCTATTAGGGATTAGCTGACGGCGCACAGTCTAAAGAAGGCGAAGGGAGATGAGTGAGAGGCGGAGGTGAAGATATGCACTGCACATGCCCATGGATCCCAGGCCCGCAGTGTGATTAAATCAGAAGACACTGCAAGGCGGGATCTCGGCCAGCGCGGACACACAGGCGCAGTCAGGTTGACACCAAATGATGTCAGAAGAGGGGCAGCTGTTATGATCCCAGTGGCTTAGGATCACAAATCTAACCAGCTAAGTCAGAGACAATAGGACAAGCTCTGGGGATGTGGTAACTGGACTGACCGCAAAGCTGATCCTAACCAAACACACTAAAGGTAGCCGTGGAACGTTTCCTGAAATCCTAGACGTCTCTTCACGGCCTGAGAAACTGACTACCCCTAGAGATAAAGTAAGACCTCACTTGCCTCAGAGAAATAACCCCAAAGAAATAGAACAGCCCCCCACAAATAATAACGGTGAGTTAAGAGGAAAAGACAAACGCAGAGATGAAACAGGTTAAGCAAATGAGGCCCGCTAACACTAGATAGCAGAAAATAGCAAGGGATCTGTGCGGTCAGTAAAAAACCCTATACAAAAATATCCACGCAGAGAATGCGAGAACCCCCACACCAACTAACGATGTGGGGGGAGCAACTCAGCACCCCAGAGCTACCAGCAAGCAGAGAAATCACATATTAGCAAGCTGGACAAAACTCATAATCTTCTAGGAACATATTGAACACAGATGAGCAAGAATAAGCAAACAGAACTTAGCTTCTCTTGAAGAGACTGGTAACGGATGTAGACAGGAGCAAACAGAATAGCACTGAATACAACGACAGCAGGCATAGACTGAGATTCCAAGTGAGCTTAAATAGAAAACCAGCCCACAGATAACGAGACAGCTGATGCCAGTCACAAACCTGCAGAAATACAGCACTCACACAGTACCACTTGTGACCACAAGAGGGAGCCCAGAAATAGAGTTCACAACAGTACCCCCCCTTGAGGAGGGGTCACCGAACCCTCATCAAAACCCCCAGGGTGATCAGGACGAGCCACATGGAAGGCACGAACCAAATCGGCCGCATGAACATCAGAGGCGACAACCCAGGAATTATCCTCCTGACCATAGCCCTTCCACTTAACCAAATACTGAAGCCTCCATCTAGAAATACGAGAATCCAAGATCTTCTCCACCACGTACTCCAATTCGCCCTCCATCAGCACCGGGGCAGGGGGCTCAACAGAAGGAACCACAGGCACCACATACCTCCGCAACAAAGACCTATGGAACACGTTATGAAGGGCAAATGACGCTGGGAGGTCCAAACGAAATGACACCGGGTTAAGGATTTCCAAAATCTTATAAGGTCCGATGAAGCGAGGCTTGAATTTAGGAGAGGAAACCTTCATAGGAACATACCGAGAAGACAGACATACCAAATCCCCAACACGAAGTCGGGGACCCACACCGCGATGGTGGTTGGCAAAGCGCTGAGCCTTCTCCTGTGACAACTTCAAATTGTCCACCACATGGTTCCAAATCTGCTGCAACCTATCCACCACAGAATCCACCCCAGGTCAGTCAGAAGGTTCAACCTGACCCGAGGAAAAACGAGGATGAAAACCAGAATTGCAGAAAAAAGGCGAAACCAAAGTAGAAGAACTAGCCCGATTATTAAGGGCAAACTCGGCCAATGGCAAAAAAGTCACCCAATCATCCTGATCAGCAGAAACAAAACATCTTAAATAAGTTTCCAAGGTCTGATTAGTTCGCTCGGTTTGGCCATTCGTCTGAGGATGGAAGGCCGACGAAAAAGACAAATCAATGCCCATCTTAGCACAAAAGATCCGCCAAAATCTGGACACAAACTGGGATCCTCTGTCAGACACAATATTTTCAGGGATGCCGTGCAAGCGAACCACATTCTGAAAAAATAGAGGAACCAAATCGGAGGAGGAAGGCAACTTAGGCAAGGGCACCAAATGGACCATTTTAGAAAAACGATCACACACCACCCAGATGACAGACATTCTCTGAGAGACTGGAAGATCCGAAATAAAATCCATGGAACTGTGCGTCCAAGGCCTCTTCGGGACAGGCAAAGGCAAAAGCAAACCGCTGGCACGAGAACAGCAAGGCTTAGCCCGAGCACAAATCCCACAGGACTGCACAAAGGAACGCACATCCCGCGACAAGGAAGGCCACCAGAAGGACCTAGCCACCAAATCCCTGGTACCAAAAATCCCAGGATGGCCTGCCAACACCAAAGAATGAACCTCGGAAATAACTCTGCTGGTCCATCTATCTGGGACAAACAGTCTCTCTGGTGGGCAACGGTCAGGTTTATCCGCCTGAAATTTCTGCAGCACTCGTCGCAAATCTGGGGAAATGGCAGACAAAATCACTCCCTCTCTGAGGATACCAGCCGGCTCTGAAACTCCCGGAGAGTCAGGCACAAAGCTCCTAGAAAGAGCATCAGCCTTCACGTTCTTCGAACCAGGCAGGTACGAGACCACGAAATTGAAACGGGAGAAAAACAACGACCAACGAGCCTGTCTAGGATTCAGCCGCTTGGCAGACTCAAGATAAATCAGATTTTTGTGATCAGTCAAGACCACCACACGATGCTTAGCTCCCTCGAGCCAATGTCGCCACTCCTCAAATTCCCACTTCATAGCCAACAACTCCCGATTACCAACATCATAATTCCGCTCGGCAGGCGAAAACTTTCTTGAAAAGAAAGCACAAGGCTTCATCACAGAGCCATCAGAGCTTCTCTGCGACAAAACAGCCCCTGCTCCAATCTCAGAAGCATCAACCTTGACCTGAAAAGGAAGAGAGACATCAGGCTGACACAAAACTGGAGCCGAAGAAAACCGGCGCTTCAGCTCCCAAAAGGCTTCCACGGCCGCAGGAGACCAATTAGTCACATCAGAACCCTTCTTGGTCAAATCCGTCAAGGGTTTAACCATGCCAGAAAAATTAGCAATGAAGCGACGGTAAAAATTAGCAAAACCCAAGAACTTCTGAAGACTCTTAACAGATGTAGGCTGAGTCCAGTCATGAATAGCCTGGACCTTGACTGGGTCCATCTCAATAGTAGAAGGAGAAAAAATAAAACCCAAAAAGGAAACCTTCTGTACTCCGAAGAGACATTTTGAGCCCTTCACAAATAAGGCATTAGCACGCAGGACCTGAAATACCATCCTGACCTGCTTCACATGGGACTCCCAGTCCTCAGAAAAGACCAAAATGTCATCCAGATACACAATCATAAATTTATCCAGATATTCTCGGAAGATGTCATGCATGAAGGACTGGAACACAGAATGAGCATTAGAAAGTCCAAAAGGCATCACCAAGTACTCAAAATGGCCCTTGGGCGTATTAAATGCTGTTTTCCATTCATCCCCCTGCTTAATACGCACAAGGTTATACGCACCACGAAGATCTATCTTGGTGAACCAACTGGACCCCTTAATCTGAGCAAACAGATCAGATAATAATGGCAAAGGATACTGAAATTTGACCGTGATTTTATTTAGAAGACGATAATCTATACAAGGTCTCAGAGAACCATCCTTCTTGGCCACAAAAAAGAATCCAGCACCAAGAGGGGAGGAGGACGGGCGAATATGTCCCTTCTCTAAAGACTCCTTTATATAACTCCGCATTGCGGCATGTTCTGGTACAGACAAATTAAAAAGTCGTCCCTTGGGGAACTTACTACCAGGAATCAAATTTATAGCACAATCACAATCCCTGTGAGGAGGCAGGGCACCGGATCTGGGCTCATCAAATACATCCTGGTGGTCCGACAAAAACTCAGGGACCTCAGAAGGAGTGGAAGAAGCAATTGACACCAAAGGAGCATCGCCATGAATCCCCTGGCAACCCCAACTTGAAACAGACATAGCTTTCCAATCCAGTACTGGATTATGGGCCTGCAGCCATGGCAGACCCAAAACGACAACATCATGCAGATTATGCAGCACAAGAAAGCGAATCACCTCCTGATGTACAGGAGTCATGCACATGGTCACTTGAGTCCAATACTGAGGCTGTGTAGCATCAATACCCCTCAGTGGAATAGGGAATTCCAAAGGCTCCAGGACAAAACCACAGCGCCTGGCAAACGACACATCCATCAGGTTCAGGGCAGCACCCGAATCCACAAAAGCCATAACCGAGTAGGATGACAAAGAACAAATTAAAGTAACAGACAAAATGAATTTAGGCTGTATAGTACCAACGGTACGCGCTTAGAGCATGCTGAGATAACATGAGTTGAATCACCACAGAGCATGCTGAGATAACATGAGTTGAATCACCACAGTAAAAGCACAACCCATTTTGACGTCTATGATTTTGCCGCTCAATTCTGGCCAGAATTTGGTCACATTGCACAGACTCAGGTCTCTGTTCAGAAAACACCGCCAGATGGTGCGTAGATTTGTGCTCCCACAAATGCCGATCAATCTGAATGGCCAAAACCATTGAGTCATTCAGACTTGCAGGCATAGGGAACCCCACCATAACATTCTTAATGGCTTCAGAAAGACCTTCTCTGAAATTTGCAGCCAGGGCACACTCATTCCATTGAGTAAGCACCGACCATTTCCGAAATTTTTGACAATACACCTAAGCTTCATCCTGGCCCTGAGAGAGAGCCAGCAAGGCCTTTTCTGCCTGGTTCTCAAGATTAGGTTCCTCATAAAGCATACGAGTATAAGAGAAAAACGAGGCTGCACTCACCAATCTTCTTATGCAGGAAATTTATTAGAACAATCTTCACGGCATCGGGGGTGAGTATAAACAGGGATATGTGCAAGCGGAACGACGGCCGTTTCGCACCTGTCCGGCGCTTCAACGGGTTCCACGGGTTTTGGAACCCGTTGAAGCGCCGGACAGGTGCGAAACGGCCGTCGTTCCGCTTGCACATATCCCTGTTTATACTCACCCCCGATGCCGTGAAGATTGTTCTAATAAATTTCCTGCATAAGAAGATTGGTGAGTGCAGCCTCGTTTTTCTCTTATACTCGTATGTTACATTGGAAGTCTCTGAGGCTTTCTGCACCCGACATCTGAAGACCAGCTGTGACCTACAAGTGCTTACGTTCTGCGGTGGTGCGGGTGATTGTTTTTCTTTTTTTTCTCCTGAGTCACGTTATTCCTCATAAAGCAGTCCAAGCGCCAGAAAAAACGCATCCACATTCAGCAATGCAGGATCTCCTGGCCCAGGGAGAAAGCCCAATCTTGAGGGTCGCCGCGTAACAAGGAGATAACAATTTTAACTTGCTGAGCGGAATCACCAGAGGAACGAGGTCTCAAAGAAAGAAATAATTTACAATTATTCTTAAAATTCAGAAACCCAGATCTATCTCCAGAAAACAACTCAGGAATAGGTACTTTTGGCTCAGACATAGGACTGTGAACAACAAAATCCTGAATGCTTTGCACCCTTGCAGCAAGATGATCCACACTAGAAGTCAGACTCTGAATATCCATGTCTGCAGCTGAACTCAAAGCCACCCAGAGATTAAGGGGATGAGAGAAGCTGGACAGACTGCAGCAAAGGGAGAGGAAAAAAAAAATTGTACTCAGGACTTCCCTTATCCCACTTCTGCGATGCATTAAACACTTTTCAGGCCTGCTGTACTGTTATGATCCCAGTGGCTTAGGATCACAAATCTAACCAGCTAAGTCAGAGACAATAGGACGAGCTCTGGGGATGTGGTAACTGGACTGACCGCAAAGCTGATCCTAACCAAACACACTAAAGGTAGCCGTGGAACGTTTCCTGAAATCCTAGACGTCTCTTCACGGCCTGAGAAACTGACTACCCCTAGAGATAAAGTAAGACCTCACTTGCCTCAGAGAAATAACCCCAAAGAAATAGAACAGCCCCCCACAAATAATAACGGTGAGTTAAGAGGAAAAGACAAACGCAGAGATGAAACAGGTTAAGCAAATGAGGCCCGCTAACACTAGATAGCAGAAAATAGCAAGGGATCTGTGTGGTCAGTAAAAAACCCTATACAAAAATATCCACGCAGAGAATGCGAGAACCCCCACACCAACTAACGATGTGGGGGGAGCAACTCAGCACCCCAGAGCTACCAGCAAGCAGAGAAATCACATATTAGCAAGCTGGACAAAACTCATAATATTCTAGGAACATATTGAACACAGATGAGCAAGAATAAGCAAACAGAACTTTGCTTCTCTTGAAGAGACTGGTAATGGATGTAGACAGGAGCAAACAGAATAGCACTGAATACAACGACAGCAGGCATAGACTGAGATTCCAAGTGAGCTTAAATAGAAAACCAGCCCACAGATAACGAGACAGCTGATGCCAGTCCCAAACCTGCAGAAAGACAGCACTCACACAGTACCACTTGTGACCACAAGAGGGAGCCCAGAAATAGAGTTCACAACAGGCAGCGCTAAGTGTGCCTGGCCAAGGGATAACATAACAGCGCAGGCTTTGGGACAGAATCAAACAACGCTGAGGAGCCGGCGCACGGCACCAAGGGGGTAGGAATGACGGCTGTGCTGCGTCACATTACGAAGGAAAGTCCCACCTACGGGACGGTTTTACGGTATCAGTGGACACATTTTATAAGTGTTAAGTTCTGCATGTGCAAGGAGCTAAACAAAAATAGCTACCTTTTCCTTGTGCAGCATTACTGCTGCACAAGGTGGCTCTTTCAGTAACAAACGCCTGGGGGGGGACAGGTTCCCTTACATTTAAGTTGTTGTGTCAGCGTGGCGGTCGCAGGACACATTGCCGACTACACAGCTGGTGATCAGCTGACGTTACTGAAACCCAATAACACTGGGTCGTATGTTTTGACTGTGCAGACGGCACTTCTGAGCCTCAACTGGCGGTGTTGGAGCCCAGGATTTTAAGTTCAGGTGGTAGAAAGATGAACACAACAGGAGACCTGGATACTGTAGACAGTCACCTAATTATTTAATCAGGAAGAGGAGTGGCAAATTCCTGCGAGATCCAGGCCTTGTTCATTTTCAGGAAAGTAAGCCGGTCAATGTTATCGGAGGATAGTCGCATGCGACGGTCAGTTAGTACACCACCTGCAGCTCTAAAGACGCGTTCCGATAATACACTAGCCGCAGGGCAAGACAGCACCTCCAATGCATACTGGCTTAGCTCTGGCCATGTATCCAGCTTTGAGACCCAAAACTTGAAAGGGGAAGAGCCGTCTGGGAGTACAGCAAGAGGGCAAGACATGTAGTCTGTCACCATCTGATGGAACCGTTGCCCCCTGCTGACTGGAGCCGTCTGTGATGGTGTAGACTTTTGTGGCGGGCACACAAAAGTGTGCCACAGTTGGGCCATACTGGTCTTGCCTTGGGCAGAGGCACTGCTTCTGCTCCCTCTTTGTGCAGAGCCTCCTCCACTGCCTGGACGCACTGAGCTGCTTTGTAATGCACTAGCAGCACTTCTCTCAGTTGGACTGGAGAAGATGATGGAATTCACCAGTGTGCCTTGGTACTCCCGCATTTTTCACTCCCGGTTCAACGGTGTGATGAGGCTTTCTACGTTGTCCTGGTAGCGAGGATCGAGGAGGGTGAACACCCAATAATCAGACATGTTGAGAATGTGGGCGATGCGGCGGTCATTTCTCAGGCACTGCAGCATGTAATCCACCATGTGCTGCAGACTGCCAACTGGCCAAGAAACGCTGTCCCCTGCTGGAGGCGTGATCTCTGCCCGCTCGTCATCACCCCACCCTCGCTGTACACACTGAGTACTGGACAATTGTGTAACTCCCTCCTCTGGACGGATGTCTTCCTCCTCCATTGACTCCTCCTCATCCTCCTTACAAAGTGTCCCCTGCCTACGCGTTTGTGAGGAACCACGTGGCGCTGTCTGTCCAGAAGATGATGGAAATGGTGAATCCTCATCCTCCACCTCTTCCACAACATCATCCCTTAGCGCTTGCAGTGATTTTTCAAGCAGGCAGATAAGGGGGACATTCATGCTGACTAGTGCATCATCTGCACTCGCCATCCGCGTGGAATAATCGAAGGGATGCAAAACCTGGCAGACGTCCTTCATAGTGGGCCGCTCTGTGGTTGTGAAGTCTGAACGGCGCAGAGTGCGACTTCTTTGCGCCTGATGCAGCTGGTACTCCATTACAGCTTGCTGCTGCTCACACAACCGCTCCAACATATGTAACGTGGAATTCCACTTGGTAGGTAGGTCACATATGATGCGATGTTCCGGCAGGCGGTGTCGGCGCTGCAATTTTGCCGTGCTGGAACGCCGCAAGTGAGCACACTCTAGGCGGACCTTGTGCAGCAGTGCATCAAGATCCGGATAGTCCCTCAAAAAACTCTGCACAACCAAATTGAGCACATGTGCCAGACATGGGATGTGAGTGAGGTTGCCGAGGCCCAGAGCTGCCACCAGATTTCGGCCATTATCACACACTACCATGCCTGGCTGAAGATTCGCTGCCACAAACCACACATCGCTCTCCTGCTTGATGGCATTCCAGAGCTCCTGCACTGTGTGGCTTCGATTCCCGAAAGAAATTAATTTCAAGACGGCCTGTTGACGTTTGGCCACGGCTCTGCTCATGTCGGTCATAACAGGTAAACGTTCATCACGGGTCCATGTGGAGGTGGACTGTGATGGCTCCTGCAGCGATGATTCTGAGGAACTGGTGTAAAAGGAGGAGTCAATGTGTACAGAATGGATTCCTGCAATCCTTGGAGTGGGCAGGACACGTCCTGCGCCACTCGCACGATCTGTACCCGGCTCAACAACATTAACCCAATGGTGTCATGATTCTCAATGGCGAGAGAACATAGCCCAGCATATATAAGAACTAGCTCTTGGAAGATGGAATCTAAACTGACCATGAACTAAACCTGCCGCACAATTAACAGTGGCCGGGTAGCGTGCCTACGTTTTATCCCTAGACGCCCAGCGCCAGCCGGAGGACTAACTAATCCTAGCAGAGGAAAATACAGTCCTGGCTCACCTCTAGAGAAATTTCCCCAAAAGGCAGACAGAGGCCCCCACATATATTGGCGGTGATTTTAGATGAAATGACAAACGTAGTATGAAAATAGGTTTAGCAAAATCGAGGTCCGCTTACTAGATAGCAGGAAGACAGAAAGGGCACTTTCATGGTCAGCTGAAAACCCTATCAAAACACCATCCAGAAATTACTTTAAGACTCTAGTATTAACTCATAACACCAGAGTGGCAATTTCAGATCACAAGAGCTTTCCAGACACAGTAACGAAACAGCAGCTGTGAACTGGAACAAAATGCAAAAACAAACAAGGACGAAAGTCCAACTTAGCTGGGAGTTGTCTAGTAGCAGGAACATGCAAAGAAAGGCTTCTGATTACATTGTTGACCGGCATGAAACTGACAGAGGAGCAAGGTTATATAGAGACTCCCACATCCTGATGGGAACAGGTGAACAGAGAGGATGATGCACACAAGTTCAATTCCACCAGTGGCCACCGGGGGAGCCCAGAATCCAATTTCACAACAGTACCCCCCCTCAAGGAGGGGGCACCGAACCCTCACCAGAACCACCAGGGCGATCAGGATGAGCCCTATGAAAGGCACGGACAAGATCGGAGGCATGAACATCAGAGGCAGTCACCCAAGAATTATCCTCCTGACCGTATCCCTTCCATTTGACCAGATACTGGAGTTTCCGTCTGGAAACACGGGAGTCTAAGATCTTTTCCACAATGTACTCCAACTCACCCTCAACCAACACCGGAGCAGGAGGCTCAACGGAAGGCACAACCGGTACCTCATACCTGCGCAATAATGACCGATGAAAAACATTATGAATAGAAAAAGATGCAGGGAGGTCCAAACGGAAGGACACAGGGTTAAGAATCTCCAATATCTTGTACGGGCCGATGAACCGAGGCTTAAACTTAGGAGAAGAAACCCTCATAGGGACAAAACGAGAAGACAACCACACCAAGTCCCCAACACAAAGCCGAGGACCAACACGACGACGGCGGTTGGCAAAAAGCTGAGTCTTCTCCTGGGACAACTTCAAATTGTCCACTACCTGCCCCCAAATCTGATGCAACCTCTCCACCACAGCATCCACTCCAGGACAATCCGAAGATTCCACCTGACCGGAGGAAAATCGAGGATGAAACCCCGAATTACAGAAAAACGGGGACACCAAGGTGGCAGAGCTGGCCCTATTATTGAGGGCGAACTCCGCCAATGGCAAAAAAGCAACCCAATCATCCTGATCCGCAGACACAAAACACCTCAAATATGTCTCCAAGGTCTGATTAGTCCGCTCGGTCTGGCCATTAGTCTGAGGATGGAAAGCAGACGAAAAAGACAAATCTATGCCCATCCTAGCACAGAATGCCCGCCAAAATCTAGACACGAATTGGGTCCCTCTGTCAGAAACGATATTTTCCGGAATACCATGCAAACGAACAACATTTTGAAAAAACAGAGGAACCAACTCGGAAGAAGAAGGCAACTTAGGCAAGGGAACCAAATGGACCATCTTAGAGAAACGGTCACACACCACCCAGATGACAGACATCTTCTGAGAAACAGGCAGATCCGAAATAAAATCCATCGAGATGTGCGTCCAAGGCCTCTTCGGAATAGGCAAGGGCAACAACAATCCACTAGCCCGAGAACAACAAGGCTTGGCCCGAGCACAAACGTCACAAGACTGCACAAAGCCTCGCACATCTCGTGACAGGGAAGGCCACCAGAAGGACCTTGCCACCAAATCCCTGGTACCAAAGATTCCAGGATGACCTGCCAACGCAGAAGAATGAACCTCAGAGATGACTCTACTGGTCCAATCATCAGGAACAAACAGTCTACCAGGTGGGCAACGATCCGGTCTATCCGCCTGAAACTCCTGCAAGGCCCGCCGCAGGTCTGGAGAAACGGCAGACAATATCACTCCATCCTTAAGGATACCTGTGGGCTCAGAATTACCAGGGGAGTCAGGCTCAAAACTCCTAGAAAGGGCATCCGCCTTAACATTCTTAGAACCCGGTAGGTATGACACCACAAAATTAAACCGAGAGAAAAACAACGACCAGCGCGCCTGTCTAGGATTCAGGCGCCTGGCAGACTCAAGGTAAATTAAATTTTTGTGGTCAGTCAATACCACCACCTGATGTCTGGCCCCCTCAAGCCAGTGACGCCACTCCTCAAAAGCCCACTTCATGGCCAAAAGCTCCCGATTCCCAATATCATAATTCCGCTCGGCGGGCGAAAATTTACGGGAAAAAAAAGCACAAGGTCTCATCACGGGGCAGTCGGAACTTCTCTGCGACAACACCGCCCCAGCTCCGATTTCAGAAGCGTCGACCTCAACCTGAAAAGGAAGAGCAACATCTTGCTGACGCAACACAGGGGCGGAAGAAAAGCGGCGCTTAAGCTCCCGAAAGGCCTCCACAGCATCAGGGGACCAATCAGCAACATCAGCACCCTTCTTAGTCAGATCACTCAATGGTTTAACAACATCAGAAAAACCAGCAATAAATCGACGATAAAAGTTAGCAAAGCCCAAAAATTTCTGAAGACTCTTAAGAGAAGAGGGTTGCGTCCAATCACAAATAGCCTGAACCTTGACAGGATCCATCTCGATGGAAGAGGGGGAAAAAATGTATCCCAAGAAGGAAATCTTTTGAACCCCAAAAATGCACTTAGAACCCTTCACACACAAGGAATTAGACCGCAAAACCTGAAAAACCCTCCTGACCTGCTGGACATGAGAGTCCCAGTCATCCGAAAAAATCAGAATATCATCCAGATACACAATCATAAATTTATCCAAATAATCGCGGAAAATGTCATGCATAAAGGACTGGAAGACTGAAGGGGCATTTGAAAGAGCAAAAGGCATCACCAAATACTCAAAGTGGCCCTCGGGCGTATTAAATGCGGTTTTCCACTCATCCCCCTGCTTGATTCGCACCAAATTATACGCCCCACGGAGATCAATCTTAGAGAACCACTTGGCCCCCTTTATACGAGCAAACAAATCAGTCAGCAGTGGTAACGGATATTGATATTTAACCGTGATTTTATTCAAAAGCCGATAATCAATACACGGCCTCAAAGAGCCATCTTTCTTAGACACAAAGAAAAAACCGGCTCCTAAGGGAGATGACGAAGGACGAATATGTCCCTTTTCCAAGGACTCCTTTATATATTCTCGCATAGCAGCGTGTTCAGGCAGAGACAGATTAAATAAACGACCCTTAGGGTATTTACTACCCGGGATCAAATCTATGGCACAATCGCACTCCCGGTGCGGAGGTAGTGAACCAAGCTTGGGTTCTTCAAATACGTCACGATAGTCAGACAAGAATTCAGGAATCTCAGAGGGAATAGATGATGAAATGGAAACCAAAGGTACGTCCCCATGAGTCCTTTTACATCCCCAGCTTAACACAGACATAGCTTTCCAGTCGAGGACTGGGTTATGAGATTGCAGCCATGGCAATCCTAGCACCAAAACATCATGTAGATTATACAGCACCAGAAAGCGAATAATCTCCTGGTGATCCGGATTAATACGCATAGTTACTTGTGTCCAGTATTGTGGTTTATTACTAGCCAATGGGGTGGAGTCAATCCCCTTCAGAGGTATAGGAGCTTCCAAAGGCTCCAAATCATACCCACAGCGTTTGGCAAAGGACCAATCCATAAGACTCAAAGCGGCGCCAGAGTCGACATAGGCGTCCACGGTAATAGATGACAAAGAACAAATCAGGGTCACAGATAGAATAAACTTAGACTGTAAAGTGCTAATTGAAACAGACTTGTCAAGCTTCTTAGTACGCTTAGAGCATGCTGATATAACATGAGTTGAATCACCACAATAGAAGCACAACCCATTTTTTCGTCTAAAATTCTGCCGCTCGCTTCTGGACAGAATTCTATCACATTGCATATCTTCTGGCGTCTTCTCAGTAGACACCGCCAAATGGTGCACAGGTTTGCGCTCCCGCAGACGCCTATCGATCTGAATAGCCATTGTCATGGACTCATTCAGACCCGCAGGCACAGGGAACCCCACCATGACATCCTTAATGGCATCAGAGAGACCTTCTCTGAAAATCGCCGCCAGGGCGCACTCATTCCACTGAGTAAGCACAGACCATTTACGGAATTTTTGGCAGTATATTTCAGCTTCATCTTGCCCCTGAGATAGGGACATCAAAGCTTTTTCCGCCTGAAGCTCTAAATGAGGTTCCTCATAAAGCAACCCCAAGGCCAGAAAAAACGCATCCACATTGAGCAACGCAGGATCCCCTGGTGTCAATGCAAAAGCCCAATCTTGAGGGTCGCCCCGGAGCAAGGAAATTACAATCCTGACCTGCTGTGCAGGATCTCCGGCAGAGCGAGACTTCAGGGACAAAAACAATTTGCAATTATTTTTAAAATTTTGAAAGCAAGATCTATTCCCTGAAAAAAATTCAGGCAAAGGAATTCTAGGTTCAGACATAGGTGCATGAACAACAAAATCTTGCAAATTTTGTACCTTCGTGGCGAGATTATTCAAACCTGTAGCTACACTCTGAAGATCCATTTCAAACAGGTGAACACAGAGCCATTCAAGGATTAGAAGGAGAGAAAGAGAGGAAGGCTGCAGTATAGGCAGACTAGCAAGTGATTCAATTATGAGCACACTCAGAACTAGAGAAAAAAAAAAAATTTTCAGCAGACTTCTTTTTTCTCTCCTTTCTCAGCCAATAATTTAACCCTTTAGGGCCGGTCAAACTGTCATGATTCTCAATGGCGAGAGAACATAGCCCAGCATATATAAGAACTAGCTCTTGGAAGATGGAATCTAAACTGACCATGAACTAAACCTGCCACACAATTAACAGTGGCCGGGTAGCGTGCCTACGTTTTATCCCTAGACGCCCAGCGCCAGCCGGAGGACTAACTAATCCTAGCAGAGGAAAATACAGTCCTGGCTCACCTCTAGAGAAATTTCCCCAAAAGGCAGACAGAGGCCCCCACATATATTGGCGGTGATTTTAGATGAAATGACAAACGTAGTATGAAAATAGGTTTAGCAAAATCGAGGTCCGCTTACTAGATAGCAGGAAGACAGAAAGGGCACTTTCATGGTCAGCTGAAAACCCTATCAAAACACCATCCAGAAATTACTTTAAGACTCTAGTATTAACTCATAACACCAGAGTGGCAATTTCAGATCACAAGAGCTTTCCAGACACAGTAACGAAACAGCAGCTGTGAACTGGAACAAAATGCAAAAACAAACAAGGACGAAAGTCCAACTTAGCTGGGAGTTGTCTAGTAGCAGGAACATGCAAAGAAAGGCTTCTGATTACATTGTTGACCGGCATGAAACTGACAGAGGAGCAAGGTTATATAGAGACTCCCACATCCTGATGGGAACAGGTGAACAGAGAGGATGATGCACACAAGTTCAATTCCACCAGTGGCCACCGGGGGAGCCCAGAATCCAATTTCACAACACAATGGGCAGTGAGGGAAAGGTATCGCCCCTGTCCATGTTGACTGGTCCACGCACGGTGGTGAGGTGGACCTTGCTACTGACGGCGTTCATTAGCGCGTGTTTTATGTGTCCCTCCACATGCTTGTGCAGGGCAGGGACAGCTTGCCTGCTGAAGTAACAGCGGCTGGGCACATTGTACTGTGGGACTGCCAATGACATCAAGTCACTAAAGCTGTCAGTCTCCACCAGCCTGAATGACAGCATTTTCAGTGACAGAAGTTTGGCAATGCCTGCAGTCAGAGCCTGTGCTCGTGGGTGGTTTGACGAGAAAGGCCGCCTTTTCTCCCATGCCTGTACTACTGATGGCTGTAGACTGGGCTGGGAGAGTGTGGATAACTGGGAACGTGGTGCTGCGGGTGGAATTACAGTGGGTCTCTGGACAACAGGGCCAGAGGTTCTTCCACGGCGATCCTGGGAGGAAGCCGAACCAGCTGTGTGTGAGCTGGAGGAAGAGGCAACACGAGCTGAAGAGGTGGTAGCTGCCGCTGTTGGTTGGCCTAGCTCTTCAGTGTGTTTTTCTAACTCCGCCGCGTGCCTGGTGCGCACATGTTTCCACATGTTGGAGGTATTAAGGTTGCTGACATTTCGACCTCTTTTAACTTTGTGATGACACACCTTGCATTTGACATAGCAAATGTCATCTGCAACTGTGTCAAAAAGGCCCAGGCACTGCAAGTCTTGGGAGCGCCCTTTTTGGCTTTTGGAAGAGACATGCTCCGAACGGGTGCCAAAGCGGAGGCTGCAGGATCCGCAGTCTTCCCCCTCCCTCTGCCTCTTTGGCCCGTTCGGGGAATCTCTTCCTCAGAGCTGCTCCCACCACCATGCTGCTTGGCTGGCCCCCTGTTTCCAAGCCAAGAGATTCAGAGAACAGAAGTAGAGACGGCTCCTGTCCTGGGCTCTCTGTCTGCCTGGGCAATTTGGCAGGTGGTGAAGAGACAGATGGCTGCTCTCCAGTGCTCTGTGTCTGAGAGGATGTGGCACTAATTGAAGTCGATGCGTTAGCCTCCATCCATCCGACAACGGCTTCAATTTGTTCTTCACGCAGCATCGGTGTACGGCACTCTGCGACAAAGCTGCGCATGAAGGACTGTTCCCTGGTGAAACTGGGTGCTGAGGAGTCACCGGTGCCCACAGCAGGCACAGAATCCCCACGTCCTCTCCCTGCTCCGCGCCCACGTGCCTTACTCCCTGCCTTCTTCATCTTGGTTGACTGATAAAGATAAGCAGAAAAGTAACGGGTAACGGCTTTGTGTGCTTATTCCTGAACAGCTCCTAACAGGTATAAGAAACACTAATTTTCTAAAGTGTGGACTAGACTTTAATATGAGCTAATGTGGCCTACACAAATGTAAAGTGGTGTGTTTGGTGAACTTTATTATTTATTTATTTTTGGGGGCTGAACTGACAACAGAGAGAGCTACAGTCACACGGAGACCGTGCAGACAGCCGTAAACGGCGCTGCAAGGCCCAAAAACCCTCCTCTACATTATCCTATGTAGTTTTTTTCCACAAGTTAGCTGGATACGGGTGGAAAGTCACTAATAGGAATTATTAGAAAAAATGAGCAGCAGACTACACTACTTAAAACAAAAGGAAAATTGATTTGACGGTATGACGCAGTGAAGAGCCCTGAGCTGGATACAACCAGGCTATGGCTGCTCACAGACTACAGGGCGAGCTGCAGTCACACGGAGACCGTGCAGACAGCCGTAAACGGCGCTGCAAGGCCCAAAAACCCTCCTCTACATTATCCTATGTAGTGTTTTTCCACAAGTTAGCTGGATACGGGTGGAAAGACACTGATAGGAATTTTTTTTAAAAATGTGCAGCAGCCTGCACTACTTAAAACAAAAGGAAAATTGATTTGACGGTATGACGCAGTGAAGAACCCTGAGCTGGATACAACCAGGCTATGGCTGCTCACAGACTACAGGGCGAGCTGCAGTCACACGGAGACCACGCAGACAGACGTAAACGGCGCTGCAAGGCCCAAAAACCCTCCTCTACGTTATCCTATGTAGTGTTTTTCCACAAGTTAGCTGGATACGGGTGGAAAGACACTAATAGGAATTATTAGAAAAAATGAGCAGCAGACTACACTACTTGAAAAAAAAAAAAATTGAACAGTATGAGGCAATGAACCACCCTCCCTGAACTGAATACAACCAGCTATGGCCTATGGCTGCACACAGACTAGAGAGTGGGCTGCTCTCACACACACACACACACACACACACAGACCTTGCAGATCGCTGTGAAAACAGCGCTGCAAGGCAAAAGCAAGGTGATTAGTAGGTGAACACAGCGGTTGCTAAATTAGCCTTGGAAAAGAACAATGAAGCAAATCGCTAGCTCTAAACTGGCCCTCAGTCAGCAAACAGCGTCCTGTCACTAACTGAATTCACAGCAGAGTGAGCGCAAAATGGCGCCAGCGACTTTTAAACTGCAGCATGACATCATTTCAGCAGCCAATCACAGCCTTGCCAGTAGTTTCATGCCCTCCATGCTGAACAGGATGTGCCCACACTTGGAATCATTCTCATTGGCTGAATTCGTGCAAACTTGTGCAGTTTGAATCCTGGCAACTTCCGATTCCGGTATCCGATACGCGGCAAGTATTGGATCTCGGTATCGGAATTCCGATACCGCTAAGTATCAGCCGATACCCGATAATTGCGGTATCGGAATGCTCAACACTACTTAACACTTATAAAATGTGTCCTCTGATACCGTAAAACCGTCCCGGAGGTGGGACTTTCCTTCATAATGTGATGCAGCACAGCCGTCATTCCTACCCTCTTGGTGCCGTGCGCCGCCTCCTCAGCGTTGTTTGATTCTGTCCCGGAGCCTGCGCTGTTATGTTATCCCTTGGCCAGGCACACTTAGCGCTGCCCGTCTTCTGACATCATTTGGTGTCAGGCTGACTGCGCCTGCGCGGCCGCGCAGGCCAAGATCCCGCCTTGCAGTGTCTTCTGATTTAATCACACTGCGGGCCTGGGATCCATGGGCATGTGCAGTGCATATCTTCACCTCCGCCTCTCACTCATCTCCCTCCGCCTTCTTCAGACTGTGCGCCGTCAGCTGATCCCTAATAGCATGCCACGGCCGTGACGCCGCACAGTCTGAAGAAGCCGGAGGGAGGGTAGTGAGAGGCAAGGATATGCATTGCGCATGCCCATGGATCCCAGGCCCGCAGTGGGATTACATTAGACAACACTGCGAGGTGGGATCTCGGGCAGCATGGCCGCACAGGCGCTGCCAGCCTGACACCTGAATGATGTCAGAAGACGGGCAGCGCTAAGTGTGCCTGGCCAAGGGATAACATAACAGCGCAGGCTCCCGGACAGATTCAAACAACGCTGAGGAGGCGGCGCACGCCACCAAGGGGGTAGGAATGACGGTTGAGCTGCGTCCCATTACGAAGGAAAGTCCCACCTCCGGGACGGTCTCACGGTATCAGTGGACACATTTTATAAGTGTTTATTTCTGTGTTTGCAAGGAGCATAATTAAAAGAGCCACCTTTTCCTTTTGCATCCTTAGTGCTGCACAAGATGGCTCTTTCAGCTACAAACACCTTGGGGGGGTTAAAGGTTCCCTTTCGACTTGCTACAATCAGGCTTTGGCCTACACTGTGTTCCTCTGCTCCTCCTGCTGTCCCTGGGCTCTAACACCGCCAGTTGGTGCCTGGAAGTGCTGGCTGCACAGTTAACACTTGCTGCCGTGTTATTGGGTTTCAGTAACGTCAGCTGATTCCCAGCTGTGTATCTGGCAAAACAAATCTGCTCCTCCTGCTGTCCCTGGGCTTCAACACCGCCAGTTGCTTCCCAGAAGTGCTGTCTGCACAGTGAACAGTCGCTCCTCTGTTATTGGGGTTCAGTAACGACAGCTGCTCCCCTGCTGTGTTGCGGCAATACCTCCAGTGTTGTGAATTCTGTTGTGGGTTCTGCTCTTGGGCTCCCTCTGGTGGTTATGAGTGGTAGTGCTGCTGTTTGTCCTTCACATCAGTCATCAGCTGCTTCCACTTTGGACGGGGCTATTTAGTCTGGCTCCTGCTTTTATTGAGTGCCAGTTGTCCATTGTTTTCTAGGGATCCACATCTGTTGTGATCCGCTTTTTGGGCTCCCCTGGTGGTGGCTGGTGGTACTGGAGGCTTGTGTGTGCTTTTCTCCCTCAGCTCACCTGTTTCCATCAGTTTTGGGAGTTCCCTATTTAGCCTTGCTCTCCAGTCACTTCCTTGCCGGTCATCATTGTAACCTGAGTCATTCAGTTGCATGTTCCTGCTACTAGTCTGCTGATCAGCTAAGTGGACTCTTGTCCTTTTTGTTTTGTATTTTTTGTCCAGTTTACAGTTTTGTCATTCCCTGTTACTGGAAGCTCTTGTGGACTGAAATTGCCACTCCTGTGTCATGAGTTGACACAGGAGTCTTAAAGTAATCTCAGGATGGGTTTTTGAAAGGGTTTTTCAGCTGACCGTGAAGTCCTCTTTTGTATCCTTCCTCTATCTAGTAAGTGGACCTCGCTTTGCTAAATCTACCTTCATACTGTGTATGTCTTTTCCTCTGAACTCACCGTTAATATATGTGGGGGATACTATCATCTTTGGGGAATTTCACTAGAGGTAAGCCAGGTCTGTTCCTTCCTCTTCCAGGCGAAGTTAGTTCTCCGGCTGGCGCGTGGCATTTAGGCAGCCGTAGGAATACTCCCTGGCTACTGTTAGTTGTGTGGTAGATTTAGGTCACGGTCAGCTTGAGTTTCCATCACCCGAGAGCTAGTCTGTTATTTTGTGCTTCTGATGTTCCCATGCCATTGGGGAATCATGACAGTATGACCGGCCGCTGTTAAAGTAATTGGCAGAAGAAAGGAGAGTAAAAGAAGTCTGTAGATTTTTTTTTTTTTTTTTTTCCCTCTCATGTTTGCTACTTAGTTGGCTCAGTTGTATTTCTGCTCTATTTACAGCCTGGCCTTTCTCTCCTTCTAACCCTTGAATGGCTCTGATCTCTCCGGTTTAAGGATGGACCCTCAGAGTTTGGCTGCAGGTTTTAATAATCTTGCTACGAAGGTTCAGGATTTACAAGATTATGTTATACGTACTCCTATTTCTGAACCTAAGATTCCTACACCAGAGGTATTTTCCGGAGATAGATCTCAGTTTCTGAATTTCAAATGTAATTGTAAATTATTCCTTTCTCTCAGACCTCACTCCTCTGGAGTTCCTGTTCAGCAGGTTAAGATTGTGATTTCTTTGCTGCGAGGTGACCCTCAAAATTGGGCATTTTCATTGACACCAGGGGATCCTGCGTTGCTCAATGTGGATGCGTTTTTTCTGGCTTTAGGGTTGCTGTATGAGGAACCTAATTTGGAGATTCAAGCTGAAAAAGCTTTAATAGCCCTGTCTCAAGGGCAAGATGAAGCTGAGATATACTGCCAAAAATTTCGTAAATGGTCTGTGCTTACTCAGTGGAATGAGTGTGCCCTAGCGGCAAATTTCAGAGAGAGCCTTTCTGATGCCGTTAAGGATGTCATGGTGGGGTTTCCTACGCCCACAGGTCTGAATGAGTCCATGACAATGGCGATTCAGATTGATCGGCGTTTGCGGGAGCGCAAACCCGTGCACCATTTGGCGGTATCTTCTGAAGGGATGCCAGAGAAAATGCAATGTGACAGAATTCTGTCAAGAAGCGAGCGGCAGAATTATAGGCGCAAAAATGGCTTGTGCTTCTACTGTGGTGATTCCGCGCATGTTATATCAGCATGCTCTAAACGTACTAGGAAGGTTGACAAGTCTGTTTCTATTGGCACTTTACAGTCTAAATTTCTTCTGTCTGTAACTCTGATTTGTTCATTATCAGTTATTACCGTGGATGCCTATGTGGACTCTGGCGCCGCTCTGAGTCTCATGGATTGGTCCTTCGCCAGGCGCTGTGGGTTTGATTTGAAGCCTCTGGAAGTTCCTATACCTCTAAAGGGTATAGATTCTACACCTCTGGCTTGTAATAGACCACAGTTCTGGACGCAAGTGACTATGCGTATGACTCCAGACCATCAGGAGGTGATTCGCTTCCTCGTGTTGCATAATCTACATGATGTTTTAGTGCTTGGATTACCATGGTTACAATCTCATAACCCAGTACTGGACTGGAAAACTATGTCTGTGTTAAGCTGGGGATGTCGGGGGGCTCATAGGGACATACCTTTGGTTTCTATCTCGTCATCTATTCCCTCTGAGATTCCGGCTTTTTTGTCGGATTTTGGGGATATTTTTGAGGAGCCTAAAATTGGTTCTCTCCCTCCCCACAGAGAGTGTGATTGCGCCATAGATCTGATTCCAGGCAGCAAATTTCCAAAGGGTCGTTTGTTTAACCTATCTGTACCTGAGCATGCTGCCATGCGAGAGTATGTTAAGGAGTCCCTAGAAAAGGGACATATTCGTCCTTCTTCGTCACCTTTAGGAGCTGGGTTTTTCTTTGTCTCTAAAAAGGATGGCTCGCTGAGGCCTTGTATTGATTATCGACTCCTGAATAAAATTACAGTCAAATATCAGTATCCGTTGCCGCTGCTTACTGATTTGTTTGCTCGTATAAGGGGGGCTAAGTGGTTCTCCAAGATTGATCTCCGGGGGGCGTATAATTTGGTGCGAATTAAGCAAGGGGATGAGTGGAAAACCGCATTTAATACGCCTGAGGGCCACTTTGAATATTTGGTGATGCCTTTCGGCCTTTCTAATGCACCTTCAGTTTTTCAGTCCTTTATGCATGATATTTTCCGTGAATATCTGGATAAATTTATGATTGTGTATTTGGACGATATTTTGATTTTTTCTGAGGACTGGGAGTCTCATGTTCAGCAGGTCAGGAGGGTTTTTCAGGTCTTGCGGGAGAATTCTCTGTGTGTGAAGGGTTCTAAGTGTGTTTTTGGGGTTCAAAAGATTTCTTTTTTGGGGTACATTTTTTCCCCTTCTTCTGTTGAGATGGACCCTGTCAAGGTTCGGGCTATTTGTGACTGGACGCAGCCTACTTCTCTAAAGGGTCTTCAGAAATTCTTGGGCTTTGCTAATTTTTATCGTCGATTTATAACTGGTTTTTCTGGTGTTGCTAAGCCTCTTACGGATTTGACTAAGAAGGGTGCTGATGTTGCCAATTGGTCCTCTGCCGCTGTGGAGGCCTTTCGGGAACTTAAGCGCCGCTTTTCGTCTGCCCCTGTGTTGCGCCAGCCCGATGTATCTCTCCCCTTTCAGGTTGAGGTCGATGCTTCCGAGATCGGAGCGGGGGCGGTTTTGTCGCAGAAAAGTTCCGATTGCTCAGTGATGAGACCTTGTGCGTTCTTTTCTCGAAAATTTTCTGCCGCCGAAAGAAATTATGATGTCGGTAATCGGGAGCTTTTGGCCATGAAGTGGGCATTTGAGGAGTGGCGTCATTGGCTTGAGGGTGCTAGACATCAGGTGGTGGTTTTGACTGATCACAAGAATCTGATTTACCTTGAGTCTGCCAGGCGCCTGAATCCTAGACAGGCGCGCTGGTCGTTGTTTTTCTCTCAGTTTAATTTTGTGGTCTCATATCTACCAGGTTCTAAGAATGTGAAGGCGGATGCCCTTTCCAGGAGTTTTGAGCCTGATTCCCCTGGTGATTCGGAACCTACAGGTATCCTTAAGGATGGGGTGATATTATCCGCTATTTCCCCAGATCTGCGACGTGCTTTGCAAGAGTTTCAGGCGGATAGACCTGATCGCTGTCCACCTGGTAGACTGTTTGTTCCTGATGATTGGACCAGTAGAGTCATCTCGGAGGTTCATTCTTCTATGCTGGCGGGTCATCCTGGAATTTTTGGTACCAGGGATTTGGTGGCTAGATCCTTCTGGTGGCCATCTCTGTCTCGAGATGTGCGTGTTTTTGTGCAGTCTTGTGATGTGTGTGCTCGGGCCAAGCCTTGTTGTTCTAGGGCTAGTGGGTTGTTGTTGCCCTTGCCTATTCCAAAGAGGCCTTGGACGCACATCTCTTTGGACTTTATTTCTGATCTTCCTGTCTCTCAGAGGATGTCTGTTATCTGGGTGGTGTGTGACCGTTTTTCTAAGATGGTTCATTTGGTGCCATTACCGAAGTTGCCTTCCTCGTCTGAGTTGGTTCCTTTGTTTTTTCAAAATGTGGTTCGCTTGCATGGTATTCCTGAAAATATCGTTTCTGATAGGGGTACCCAGTTCGTTTCTAGATTTTGGCGGGCATTCTGTGCCAGGTTGGGCATTGATTTGTCTTTTTCGTCTGCCTTCCATCCTCAGACTAATGGCCAGACGGAGCGAACTAATCAAACTTTGGAGACGTATTTGAGGTGTTTTGTGTCTGCGGATCAGGATGATTGGGTTGCCTTTTTGCCGTTGGCGGAGTTTGCTCTTAATAATCGGGCTAGTTCTGCCACTTTGGTTTCCCCTTTCTTTTGCAATTCGGGGTTTCATCCCCGTTTTTCTTCTGGTCAGGTGGAATCTTCGGATTGTCCTGGAGTAGATGCTGTGGTGGATCGGTTGAATCGGATTTGGGGACAAGTGGTGGACAATTTGAATTTGTCCCAGGAGAGGACTCAGCGGTTTGCTAACCGCCAGCGTCGTGTTGGTCCTCGCCTTCATGTTGGGGACTTGGTGTGGTTGTCTTCCCGTTTTGTCCCAATGAGGGTTTCTTCTCCTAAATTTAAGCCTAGGTTCATCGGTCCCTATAGGATTTTGGAGATTATTAACCCTGTTTCCTTTCGTTTGGACCTCCCGGCATCTTTCGCTATCCATAATGTGTTCCATCGGTCGTTGTTGCGGAGATACGAGGTGCCGGTGGTTCCTTCTGCTGAGCCTCCTGCTCCTGTGCTGGTTGAGGGTGAATTGGAGTACGTTATAGAGAAGATCTTGGACTCCCGTATTTCCAGGCGGAGACTCCAGTATCTGGTTAAGTGGAAGGGCTATGGTCAGGAAGATAATTCTTGGGTAACTGCCTCTGATGTTCATGCCTCGGATTTGGTTCGTGCCTTTCATAGGGCTCATCCAGGTCGCCCTGGCGGTTCTTGTGAGGGTTCGGTGCCCCCTCCTTAAGGGGGGGGTACTGTTGTGATCCGCTTTTTGGGCTCCCCTGGTGGTGGCTGGTGGTACTGGAGGCTTGTGTGTGCTTTTCTCCCTCAGCTCACCTGTTTCCATCAGTTTTGGGAGTTCCCTATTTAGCCTTGCTCTCCAGTCACTTCCTTGCCGGTCATCATTGTAACCTGAGTCATTCAGTTGCATGTTCCTGCTACTAGTCTGCTGATCAGCTAAGTGGACTCTTGTCCTTTTTGTTTTGTATTTTTTGTCCAGTTTACAGTTTTGTCATTCCCTGTTACTGGAAGCTCTTGTGGACTGAAATTGCCACTCCTGTGTCATGAGTTGACACAGGAGTCTTAAAGTAATCTCAGGATGGGTTTTTGAAAGGGTTTTTCAGCTGACCGTGAAGTCCTCTATTGTATCCTTCCTCTATCTAGTAAGTGGACCTCGCTTTGCTAAATCTACCTTCATACTGTGTATGTCTTTTCCTCTGAACTCACCGTTAATATATGTGGGGCTACTATCATCTTTGGGGAATTTCACTAGAGGTAAGCCAGGTCTGTTCCTTCCTCTTCCAGGCGTAGTTAGTTCTCCGGCTGGCGCGTGGCATTTAGGCAGCCATAGGAATGCTCCCTGGCTACTGTTAGTTGTGTGGTAGATTTAGGTCACGGTCAGCTTGAGTTTCCATCACCCGAGAGCTAGTCTGTTATTTTGTGCTTCTGATGTTCCCATGCCATTGGGGAATCATGACACACATCTCTGCTTGGTTTCTCCTTCTGGATTGTCCAAATCATCAAAGATAAGTCCTGGCTCTGTTTTTGCAGTCCACATGCGGTGGACTTAATAGTTCTGTGAATTGCTATGTTTTTTCTTGTCCAGCTTTGTCTGTGTAAAGATTTATTCAGCCAAGTTGGAAGCTCTGGAGTCACAGAGTTACCCTCCATGCCTTTAGTTAGGTGTGGAGATTTTTGTATTCTCTGTGGTGGATTTTGTAGTATTTTTTATACTGACCCCACAGTACTTTTTCCTGTCTTTTCTTTCTAGGTAGCGTGGCCTCCTTTGCTAAATTCTTTTTTCAGTCTGTGTTTGTAATTTCCCTCTCCTCTCACAGTCAATATTTGTGGGGGGCTGCCTTTCCTTTGGGAATTTTCTCTGAGGCAAGATAGTTTTCCTGTTTCTTTCTTTAGGGGTAATTAGTCCTCTGGCCGTGACGAGGTGTCTAGGGAGTGACAGGAACATCCCACGGCTACTTGTAGTTGATGTGTTAAGTTCAGGGTCTGCGGTCAGTATAGAGGCCACCTACTCCAGAGCTCGTCCATGCTGCTCCTAGGCCACCAGTTCATAACACTCCAGCCTGCTCCTCCTACTGTCCCTGGGCTCTAACACCACCAGTTAGTGCCCGGAAGTGCTGGCTGCACAGAGAAAAACACCCGTCAATGTGTCAGTGGGGTTCAGTAACGCCACCTGTTCCCCTGCTGTATAGCCGGCAACGTGTCCTGCAAACGCCATGCAGACACAAAGCTGCCGCCAATGCAGGCTTCGGCCTACACTCTGCTCCCTCTCCTCTTGCTGTCCCTGGGCTCTAACACCACCAGTTGGTGCCCGGAAGTGCTGGATGCACAGAGAAAAACACCCGCCAATGTGTCAGTGGGGTTCAGTAACGCCAGCTGTTCCCCTGCTGTGTAGCCGGCAATGTGTACTGCAAACGCCACGCAGACACAAAGCTGCCTCCAGTGCAGGCTTCAGCCTACACTCTGCTCCCTCTGCTCTTCCTGCTGACCCTGGGCTCTAACACCACCAGTTGGCGCCCGGAAGTGCTGGCTGCACAGAGAAAAACACCCGCCAATGTGTCAGTGGGGTTCAGCAACGCCAGCTGTTCACCTGCTGTGTAGCCGGCAACGTGTCCTGCAAACGCCACGCAGACACAACAGACCTAAAACTGCCACCAGTGCAGGCTTCGGCCTACACTCTGCTCCCTCTGCTCCTCCTGCTGTCCCTGGGCTCTAACACCGCCAGTTGGTGCCCGGAAGTGCTGGCTGCACAGAGAAAAACACCCATCAATGTGTCAGTGGGGTTCAGCAACGCCAGCTGTTCCCCTGCTGTGTAGCCGGCATCGTGTGCTGCAAACGCCATGGAGACACCAAGCTGCCACCAGTGCAGGCTTCGGCCTACACTCTGCTCCCTCTCCCCCTGCTGTCCCTGGGCTCTAACACCATCAGTTGGTGCCCGGAAGTGCTGGCTGCACAGAGAAAAACACCAGCCAATGTGTCAGTGGGGTTCAGTAACGCCAGCTGTTCCCCTGCTGTGTAGCCGGCATCATGTCCTGCAAACGCCACGCAGACACAAGAACTGAAATTGAAGGGAACCTGTCCCCCCCAGGCGTTGGCATGTATAACAGCCACCTTGTACAGCAGTAATGCTGCATTTGTACAAAGTGGCTCATTAAGTTATTCTCCTTGAACACGCCGAACGCAACACGTTTAAAATGTGTCCCCTGATACCATTAAACCATCCCTGAGGTGTGACTTTCCTTTGTAATGACACACTGCAACCCCCTTGGTAGCGCTGCCCGTTTTCTGACATCATTGGTTGGCTGGCTGCGCCTCTGCGGCCGCCCTGCCCGACACAACGCCCCTCGGTGTCTTATTTATTTTGACTGCGAGGGTGTGATTGACGGGCATGAGCAGTGCATATCTTTGCCTGTCACTCATCTCCTTCCGCCTTCTTCAGACTGTACGGCTTCATGGCCGTGGCATGCGATAAGGGATCAGCTGAAGCCGCACAGTCTGTAGCAGGTGTAAGGACACGAGTGAGAGTCGAACATATTGACTGCGCAAGGCCATGAATCCCAGCCCCGCAGTGTGAATTAATGAAAAGACACGGCGGGGCAGGGATTCATGGGCATCTGTTGTGAATTCCGTTCTCGAACTCCCTCCTGTGGTCATGAATGGTACTTCGGTGAGTTCTGTCCGTGGACTCCCTCTCGTGGCTCTGTGTGGAGCTGCTGGTTCAGAGATTCCTTCTCCAGATGCCCTCGTTTGGGGCTAGGCTGATTCTCTATTTAACTCCACTCAGATCGTTACTCCATGCCAGCTGTCAATGTTCTATTCCTGGTTCAGATCTCTCCTGGATCTTTCTGAGGACCTGTCGACTCCAGCACAAGCTAAGTTCCTGCTTGTTCATTTGTTACATATGGTTTTTCTTGCTAAGTTCTAGTCCAGCTTGCTATCATGAAACTACCTGACTAGCTGGAAGCTCTGGGGGTGCAGAGTGGCACCACCGCATCGTGAGTCGGTGCGGGGGTATTTTTTGCACACTCTGCGTGGTTTTTGTAGCTTTTTGTGTTGACGGCAAAGATCCCTTTTCTATCCTCAATCTGTTTAGTTAGACTGGCCTCTCTTTGCTAAAACCTATTTCATCCTGTGTTTGTGATTTCCTCTTATCTCACAGTCAATACTTGTGGGGGGGCTGCTTTTACCTTTGGGGAAATTTCCCTGAGGCAAGTAAGGCTTTGTTTCCTTTCTTTAGGGGTGATTAGCTCTTAGGCTGTGAAGAGGCGTCTAGGCAGAGTCAGGCACTCTCCACGGCTGTTTCTAGTTGTGTTGATAGGAGTAGGGTTTGCGGTCAGCAGAGTTCCCATTTCCTCAGATCTCGTCCTGATTCCGTGTTTAACTATCAGGTCATTTCTGGTGCACCTAACCACCAGGTCCATAACAGTACAGGTGGCCAACAAAGTGTTAATGCATCTCAATAGAGGGAAAAGAGAAGTTCTGAGACCATTTTTTTTTCTCTGCAGTGTGTTTTGCCTTTCTTTTCCCCTTAAACTCTGAGTGGTTGAGAACTTAGGTGTGGATATGGACATTCAAGGTTTGTCCTCTAGTGTAGATCAACTCGCTGCAAGGGTACAAAACATTCAAGATTATGTAGTTCAGAATCCTATGTTGGAGCCTAGAATTCCAATTCCAGATTTGTTTTCTGGGGATAGATCTAAATTTCAGAATTTCAAAAACAATTGTAAACTGTTTCTTGCTCTGAAACCCCGCTCTTCTGGTGACCCTA
Organism: Ranitomeya variabilis; assembly: GCF_051348905.1. Taxonomy (NCBI): domain Eukaryota; kingdom Metazoa; phylum Chordata; class Amphibia; order Anura; family Dendrobatidae; genus Ranitomeya; species Ranitomeya variabilis. Next base: position 832,566,829 of record NC_135233.1, read on the forward strand.
TTCAGCAAGTAAGAATCATTATTTCTTTGTTGCGTGGCGACCCTCAAGACTGGCCATTCGCCCTGGCGCCAGGAGATCCTGCATTGCGTAATGTAGATGCGTTTTTTCTGGCGCTGGGTTTGCTTTATGATGAACCGAATTCTGTGGATCAGGCAGAGAAAATTTTGCTGGCTTTGTGTCAGGGTCAGGATGAAGCGGAGGTATATTGCCAGAAGTTCAGAAAGTGGTCTGTGCTTACTCAGTGGAATGAGTGTGCCCTGGCAGCAATTTTCAGAAAGGGTCTTTCTGAAGCCCTTAAGGATGTTATGGTGGGGTTCCCCACGCCTGCTGGTCTGAATGAGTCAATGTCCTTGGCCATACAGATCGATCGGCGCTTACATGAGCGCAAAACTGTGCACCATTTGGCGGTATCCTCTGAGCAGAGGCCTGAGCCTATGCAATGTGATAGGACTTTGACCAGAGCTGAACGGCAAGAACATAGACGTCAGAAGGGGCTGTATTTTTACTGTGGTGACTCCACTCATGCTATCTCTGATTGTCCTAAGCACACTAAGCGGTTCGCTAGGTCCGTCGCCATTGGTACTGTACAGCCTAAATTTCTTCTGTCCGTTACTCTGATTTGCTCTTTGTCATCCTATTCTGTTATGGCATTTGTGGATTCAGGCGCTGCCCTGAATTTGATGGACTTGGAGTTTGCCAGGCGCTGTGGTTTTTTCTTGGAGCCCTTGCAGCATCCCATTCCTTTGAGGGGAATTGATGCTACGCCTTTGGCCAAGAAAAAGCCTCAGTACTGGACCCAGTTGACTATGTGCATGGCTCCTGCGCATCAGGAGGATATTCGCTTTTTGGTGTTGCATAATCTGCATGATGTGGTCGTGTTGGGTTTGCCATGGCTGCAGGTCCATAATCCAGTATTGGATTGGAAATCAATGTCAGTGTCCAGTTGGGGGTGTCAAGGGGTACATGGGGATGTTTCATTATTGTCAATTTCTTCCTCCACTCCTTCTGAAGTCCCTGAGTTTTTGTCGGATTACCGGGATGTATTTGATGAGCCCAAGTCTAGTACCCTACCTCCTCATAGGGATTGTGATTGTGCTATTAATTTGATTCCTGGTAGCAAGTTCCCTAAGGGACGACTTTTCAATTTGTCTGTGCCAGAACACGCCGCTATACGGAGTTATATAAAGGAGTCCTTGGAGAAAGGGCATATTCGCCCGTCGTCGTCACCATTGGGAGCAGGGTTCTTTTTTGTGGCCAAGAAGGATGGTTCTCTGAGACCTTGTATAGATTACCGCCTTCTTAATAAAATCACGGTCAAATTTCAGTACCCTTTGCCTCTTCTGTCTGATTTATTTGCTCGGATTAAGGGGGCTAGTTGGTTCACCAAGATAGACCTTCGAGGGGCGTATAATCTCGTGCGTATTAAACAGGGCGATGAATGGAAAACAGCATTTAATACGCCCGAGGGCCATTTTGAGTACCTGGTGATGCCATTCGGCCTTTCTAATGCTCCCTCTGTATTTCAGTCCTTTATGCATGACATCTTCCGAAAGTATCTGGATAGATTCATGATCGTATATTTGGATGATATTTTGGTCTTTTAGGATGATTGGGAGTCCCATGTGAAGCAGGTCAGAATGGTGTTCCAGGTTCTTCGTGCTAATTCCTTGTTTGTAAAGGGATCTAAGTGTCTCTTTGGAGGTCAGAAGGTTTCCTTTTTGGGCTTCATTTTTTCCCCTTCTACTATCGAGATGGATCCTGTTAAAGTCCAAGCTATTTATGATTGGACTCGGCCTACATCTGTGAAGAGCCTTCAGAAATTTCTGGGCTTTGCCAATTTTTACCGTCGCTTCATTGCTAATTTTTCTAGTGTTGTTAAACCATTGACTGATTTGACCAAGAAGGATGCTGATGTGGTGAATTGGTCCTCTGCGGCCGTTGAGGCTTTTCAGGAGTTGAAACGTCGTTTCTCTTCGGCTCCTGTGTTGTGTCAGCCAGATGTTTCGCTCCCTTTTCAGGTCGAGGTTGATGCTTCTGAAATTGGAGCAGGGGCTGTTTTGTCTCAGAGAAGTTCTGATTGCTCTGTAATGAAGCCATGCGCTTTCTTTCCGAGAAAGTTTGCACCTGCTGAGTGTAATTATGATGTTGGCAATCGGGAGTTGTTGGCTATGAAGTGGGCATTCGAGGAGTGGCGACATTGGCTTGAAGGAGCCAAGCATCGCGTGATGGTCTTGACAGATCACAAGAATCTGACTTATCTCGAGTCTGCCAAGCGGTTGAATCCTAGACAGGCTCATTGATCGCTGTTTTTCTCCCGTTTCAAATTTGTGGTTTCGTACCTTCCGGGTTCTAAGAATGTGAAGGCTGATGCCCTTTCAAGGAGTTTTGTGCCTGATTCTCCTGGGGTTCCTGAGCCGGCTGGTATTCTCAGAGAGGGGGTAGTTCTGTCTGCCATATCCCCTGATTTGCGGCGGGTGCTGCAGGAGTTCCAGGCTGATAGACCTGACCGTTGTCCAGTGGAGAAACTGTTTGTCCCTGATAGATGGACTAATAGAGTTATCTCTGAGGTTCATTGTTCGGTGTTGGCTGGTCATCCTGGGATTTTTGGTACCAGAGATTTGGTGGCTAGGTCCTTTTGGTGGCCTTCCTTGTCGCGGGATGTGCGTTCTTTTGTGCAGTCTTGTGGGACTTGTGCTCGGGCTAAGCCCTGCTGTTCTCGTGCCAGTGGGTTACTTTTGCCCTTGCCGGTCCCGAAAAGGCCTTGGACGCATGTTTCCATGGATTTTATTTCAGATCTTCCTGTTTCTCAAAGGATGTCGGTCATCTGGGTGGTTTGCGATCGCTTCTCTAAAATGGTCCATTTGGTACCCTTGCCTAAATTGCCTTCTTCCTCTGATTTGGTTCCATTATTTTTCCAACATGTGGTTCGTTTGCATGGCATTCCGGAGAACATCGTGTCTGACAGAGGTTCCCAGTTTGTTTCAAGGTTTTGGCGGTCCTTTTGTGCTAAGATGGGCATTGATTTGTCTTTTTCTTCAGCTTTCCATCCTCAGACAAATGGCCAAACCGAACGAACCAATCAGACTTTGGAAACTTATCTGAGATGCTTTGTTTCTGCGGATCAGGATAATTGGGTGACCTTCTTGCCATTAGCTGAGTTCGCCCTTAATAATCGGGCCAGTTCGGCTACTTTGGTTTCGCCTTTTTTTTGTAATTTTGGTTTTCATCCTCGTTTTTCTTCAGGGCAGGTTGAGCCTTCGGACTGTCCTGGTGTGGATTCTGTGGTGGACAGGTTGCAACAAATTTGGACTCATGTGGTGGACAATTTGACCTTGTCCCAAGAGAAGGCTCAACGTTTCGCTAACCGCCGTCGCCGTGTTGGTCCCCGACTTCGTGTTGGGGATTTGGTTTGGTTATCATCTCGTTATGTTCCTATGAAGGTTTCTTCTCCTAAGTTTAAGCCTCGTTTCATTGGTCCTTATAAGATTTCTGAATTTCTTAATCCTGTATCATTTCGTTTGGCCCTTCCTGCTTCTTTTGCCATCCATAATGTGTTCCATAGGTCGTTGCTGCAGAGATATGTGGCGCCTATGGTTCCCTCCGTTGATCCTCCTGCTCCGGTGTTGGTCGAGGGGGAGTTGGAGTATGTGGTGGAGAAGATTTTGGATTCTCGTATTTCGAGACGAAAACTTCAGTACTTGGTCAAATGGAAGGGCTATGGTCAGTAGGATAATTCCTGGGTTGTTGCCTCTGATGTCCATGATGCCGATTTAGTTTGTGCCTTTCATTTGGCTCGTCCTGATCGGCCTGGGCGCTCTGGTGAGGGTTCGGTGACCCTTCCTCAAGGGGGGGTACTGTTGTGAATTCCGTTCTCGAACTCCCTCCTGTGGTCATGAATGGTACTTCGGTGAGTTCTGTCCGTGGACTCCCTCTGGTGGCTGTGAGTGGAGCTGCTGGTTCTGAGATTCCTTCTCCAGCTGCCCTCGTTTGGGGCTAGGCTGATTCTCTATTTAACTCCACTCAGATCGTTACTCCATGCCAGCTGTCAATGTTCTAGTACTGGTTCAGATCTCTCCTGGATCTTTCTGAGGACCTGTCTACTCCAGCACAAGCTAAGTTCCTGCTTGTTCATTTGTTACATATGGTTTTTCTTGCTAAGTTCTAGTCCAGCTTGCTATCATGAAACTACCTGGCTAGCTGGAAGCTCTGGGGGTGCAGAGTGGCACCACCGCATCGTGAGTCGGTGCGGGGGTATTTTTTGCACACTCTGCGTGGTTTTTGTAGCTTTTTGTGTTGACCGCAAAGATCCCTTTTCTATCCTCAATCTGTTTAGTTAGACTGGCCTCTCTTTGCTAAAACCTATTTCATCCTGTGTTTGTGACTTCCTCTTATCTCACAGTCAATACTTGTGGGGGGGGGCTGCTTTTACCTTTGGGGAAATTTCTCTGAGGCAAGTAAGGCTTTGTTTCCTTTCTTTAGGGGTAGTTAGCTCTTAGGCTGTGAAGAGGCGTCTAGGCAGAGTCAGGCACGCTCCACGGCTGTTTCTAGTTGTGTTGATAGGAGTAGGGTTTGCGGTCAGCAGAGTTCCCATTTCCCCAGAGCTCGTCCTGATTCCGTGTTTAACTATCAGGTCACTCCTGGTGCACCTAACCACCAGGTCCATAACAGGCATCGCGAACCGCACCTGCCGACATGAAATGATGTCAGAAGATGGGCAGCGCTAACAGCGCATGGCCAAGGGATAACACAACAGCGCAGACTCCTGTACAGCTAATAACGACGCTCAGGAGGCTGCGCCCAGCACCAAGGTGGGATTTTTGACAGCTGTGCTGCGTCTCATTAAGAAGGAAAGTCACGCCTCCAAGACAGTTTGACTGTATAAGGGGCTAAATTTTATACGTGTTTCGTTCAGCGTCTGCAAGTTTCAAAACTTAAAGAGCAACCTTTCACTTGTGCAGCATTACAGCTGCACAAGGTGTGGCTCTTCTAGTTTGTAACACCTGAGGGGGGGTTAAAGGTTACCTTTAAAATTGGTTCAATTAGGCTTCGGCCTACACTGCTCCTCCTGCAGACCCTGGGCTCTAACACCGCCAGTTGGTGCCCGGAAGTGCTGGCTGCACAGAGAAAAACACCCGCCAATGTGTCAGTGGGGTTCAGCAACGCCAGCTGTTCACCTGCTGTGTAGCCAGCAACATGTCCTGCAAACGCCACGCAGACACAACAGACCTAAAACTGCCGCCAGTGCAGGCTTCGGCCTACACTCTGCTCCCTCTGCTCCTCCTGCTGACCCTGGGCTCTAACACCGCCAGTTGGCGCCCGGAAGTGCTGGCTGCACAGAGAAAAACACCCGCCAATGTGTCAGTGGGGTTCAGCAACGCCAGCTGTTCACCTGCTGTGTAGCCTGTCATGATCTCTGCAGGCAGAGATCATAGCAAGCCTATAGAGGGACAAGCTCTCGGAAGATGGAACTATACTGACCATGAACTAAGCCTGCCGCGCAACTAGAAATAGCCAGGTAGCATTTCCTATTTATCGCTAGATGCCCAGCTCTGGCCTAAGACCTAAATAGCTAGCAGAGGGAAATATAAGACCTGGCTCACCTCTAGAGAAATATTCCAAAGAAGACAGTAGCCCCCCACATATAATGACGGTGAGTTCAGATGAAACAACAAACGCAGCAGGAAAATAGTCTTAGCAAATTTGAGGTCCGCTTACTAGATAGCAGAAGACAGATAGTATACTTTCATGGTCAGCAGAAAAACACTAACAAAACACCATCCAGAGATTACCTTAAACTCTGGCATTAACTCATAACGCCAGAGTAGCAATCCCTGATCAACGAGAGCTTTCCAGACACAGTAACAAAACTTCAGCTGTGAACTGGAACAAATAGGCAAAACAAAACATGGACAAAAGTCCAACTTATCTAGTAGTTGTCTAGAAGCAGGAACAAGCACTGAGAGGCATCAGATAACATTGTTGACCGGCAAGAAACCACCAGAGAAATGAGCTTAAATAGCGACACCCACTACTGATGGAACCAGGTGAAACAGGAAAGAGAATGACAAGTCCAATTCCACAAGCGGCCACCGGGGGAGCCCAGAATCCAAATTCACAACAGTACCCCCCCCTCAAGGAGGGGGCACCGAACCCTCACCAGATCCACCAGGGCGACCAGGATGAGCCCTATGGAAGGCACGAACAAGATCAGAAGCATGAACATCAGATGCATTGACCCAAGAATTATCCTCCTGGCCGTAACCCTTCCAGTTGACCAGATACTGGAGTTTCCGTCTGGAAACACGAGAGTCCAAAATTTTCTCCACAACGTACTCCAACTCACCCTCAACCAACACCGGAGCAGGAGGCTCAACTGAAGGTACAACAGGTACCTCATACCTGCGCAATAACGACCGATGAAAAACGTTATGAATGGAAAAGGACGCAGGGAGGTCCAAACGGAAAGAAACAGGATTAAGAATCTCCAATATTCTATAAGGGCCGATGAACCGAGGTTTAAACTTAGGAGAAGAGACCCTCATAGGGACAAAACGAGAAGACAACCACACTAAATCTCCAACACAAAGCCGAGAACCAACACGACGATGACGGTTGGCAAAACGCTGAGTCTTCTCCTGGGACAACTTCAAATTGTCCATAACCTGCCCCCAGATGTGATGCAATCTCTCCACCACCGCATCCACTCCAGGACAATCCGAGGATTCCACCTGACCGGAGGAAAATCGAGGGTGAAACCCCGAATTACAGAAAAACGGGGACACCAAGGTGGAAGAACTGGCCCGATTATTGAGGGCGAACTCTGCCAATGGCAAAAAAGCAACCCAATCATCCTGGTCAGCAGAGACAAAACACCTCAGATATGTCTCAAGGGTCTGATTAGTCCGCTCGGTCTGGCCATTAGTCTGAGGGTGAAAAGCAGATGAAAAAGACAAATCTATGCCCATCCTAGCACAGAATGCCCGCCAAAATCTAGACACAAATTGGGTACCTCTGTCAGAAACAATATTCTCAGGAATACCGTGCAATCGGACAACATTCTGAAAAAACAGAGGAACCAACTCAGAAGAAGAAGGCAACTTGGGCAGAGGAACCAAATGGACCATTTTAGAGAAACGGTCACAGACCACCCAGATGACAGACATCTTCTGGGAAACAGGCAGATCTGAAATAAAATCCATCGAGATGTGTGTCCAAGGCCTCTTAGGAATAGGCAAGGGCAACAGCAGTCCGCTAGCCCGAGAACTACAAGACTTGGCCCGAGCACAAACGTCACATGACTGCACAAAGACTCGCACATCTCGTGACAGGGAAGGCCACCAGAAGGATCTTGCCACCAAATCCCTGGTACCAAAAATTCCGGGATGACCTGCCAATGCAGAAGAATGTACCTCAGAGATGACTCTGCTGGTCCAATCATCCGGAACAAACAGTCTATCAGGCGGACAACGATCCGGTCTATCCGCCTGAAACTCTTGCAAGGACCGCCGCAGATCAGGAGAAACGGCCGACAAAATTACTCCCTCCCTAAGAATACCTGTGGGTTCAGAATTACCAGGAGAGTCCGGGTCAAAACTCCTAGAAAGGGCATCTGCCTTAACATTCTTAGAACCCGGTAGGTATGACACCACAAAATTAAAGCGAGAAAAAAATAAAGACCAGCGCGCCTGTCTAGGATTCAGGCGTCTGGCAGTCTCAAGATAAATCAAATTTTTGTGGTCAGTCAATACCACCACCTGATGCCTAGCCCCCTCGAGCCAATGGCGCCACTCCTCAAACGCCCACTTCATGGCCAAAAGCTCCCGATTCCCAACATCATAATTCCGCTCTGCGGGCGAAAATTTGCGAGAAAAGAAGGCACAAGGCCTAATGACGGAGCAGTCGGAACCTTTCTGCGACAACACTGCCCCAGCTCCGATCTCCGAAGCGTCAACCTCAACCTGAAAAGGCAGATTCACATCAGGCTGACGCAACACAGGGGCAGAGGCAAAACGGCGCTTAAGCTCCTGAAAGGCCTCTACAGCATGAGGGGACCAATTAGCAACATCAGCGCCTTGTCTGGTCAAATCAGTCAGTGGTTTAACGACATCCGAAAAACCAGCAATAAATCGGCGGTAAAAGTTGGCAAAGCCCAAAAATCTCTGAAGACCCTTAAGAGAGGAGGGCTGAGTCCAGTCACAAATAGCTTGCACCTTGACGGGATCCATCTCAATGGAAGAGGGAGAAAAAATATACCCCAAAAAGGAAATTTTCTGGACCCCAAAAACGCACTTAGACCCCTTCACACATAAAGAATTAGACCGCAGAACCTGAAAAACTCTCCTGACCTGCTGGACATGAGAGTCCCAGTCATCAGAAAAAATCAGAATATCATCCAGATATATTATCATAAATTTATCCAGAAAATCGCGGAAAATATCATGCATAAAAGACTGGAAAACTGAAGGGGCATTAGAAAGACCAAAAGGCATGACCAAATACTCAAAGTGGCCCTCGGGCGTATTAAATGCGGTCTTCCACTCATCCCCCTGCCTGATCCGCACCAAATTATACGCCCCACGAAGATCAATTTTAGAGAACCACTTAGCACCCTCTATACGAGCAAACAAATCAGTAAGCAATGGCAATGGGTATTGATACTTAACAGTGATCTTATTCAGAAGCCGATAATCAATACATGGTCTCAAAGAGCCGTCTTTTTTTGAGACAAAGAAAAACCCAGCTCCCAAGGGAGAAGAAGATGGACGAATATGTCCCTTTTCCAAAGACTCCTTTATATATTCCCGCATAGCAGCATGTTCCGGCACAGACAAATTAAACAAACGACCCTTTGGATATTTACAACCCGGTATCAAATCTATGGCACAATCGCACTCACGGTGCGGAGGTAACGACCCAAGCTTGGGTTCGTCAAAGACGTCTTGATAATCAGAGAGGAACTCAGGGACTTCAGAGGGAATGGACGACGAAATAGAAACCAAAGGTACGTCCCCATGAATACCCTTACATCCCCAGCTCAACACAGACATTGCTCTCCAGTCCAAGACTGGGTTGTGAGACTGCAACCATGGCAATCCCAGTACCAAATCGTCATGTAAATTATACAGCACCAGGAAACGAATAATCTCCTGGTGATCCGGATTGATACGCATGGTTACTTGTGTCCAGTATTGTGGTTTATTATTAGCCAATGGGGTGGAGTCAATCCCCTTCAGAGGAATAAGAGTCTCCAAAGGCTCTAAATCAAAACCACAACGATTGGCAAAGGACCAATCCATAAGACTCAGAGCGGCGCCAGAGTCAACATAGGCGTCCGTGGCAATGGATGACAAAGAGCAAATCAGGGTTACAGACAAAATAAACTTAGACTGAATGGTGCCAATGGAAACAGACTTATCAAGCTTCTTTGTACGCCTAGAGCATGCTGATATAACATGAGTAGAATCCCCACAATAGAAACACAATCCATTCTTCCGTCTAAAATTCTGTCGCTCGCTCCTGGACAGAATTCTATCACACTGCATACTTTCTGGCGTCTTTTCCATAGACACCGCCAGATGGTGCACCGGTTTGCGCTCCCGCAGACGCCTATCAATCTGAATAGCCATTGTCATGGACTCATTCAGACCTGCAGGCAAAGGGAACCCCACCATAACATCCTTAACGGCATCAGAGAGACCTTCTCTGAAAGTTGCCGCCAGGGCGCACTCATTCCACTGAGTAAGCACAGACCATTTACGGAATTTTTGGCAGAAAACTTCAGCTTCGTCTTGCCCCTGAGATAGTGCCATCAAAGTTTTTTCTGCCTGAAGTTCCAAATGAGGTTCCTCATAAAGCAAGCCCAAGGCCAGAAAAAACGCATCCACATCGCGTAACGCAGGATCCCCTGCTGGCAATGAGAAGGCCCAATCTTGAGGGTCACCCCTGAGCAAGGAAATCACAATCCTAACCTGCTGAGCAGGGTCTCCAGCTGAACGAGACTTCAGGGACAAATAAAGCTTACAATTATTTCGGAAATTCTGGAAGCTAGCTCTATTCCCTGTAAAGAACTCCGGCAAAGGAATTCTCGGCTCAGATACCGGAGCATGTACCACAAAATCTTGTAAATTTTGTACTTTCGTGATGAGATTATTCAAACCCACAGTTACACTCTGGAGATCCATTATTGTCAGGTGCACACAGAGCATACAGAGATTAGGAGGAGAGAGAGAAAAAAGACTGCAGCAAGGCAGACTGAAGGAAAAAAAAAAAAAAAAAAAATTCCAGCAGACTTCTTATAACTCTCCTTTCTCAACCTGGGTCTTTAACACTTTATGGGCCGGTCAAACTGTCATGATCTCTGCAGGCAGAGATCATAGCAAGCCTATAGAGGGACAAGCTCTCGGAAGATGGAACTATACTGACCATGAACTAAGCCTGCCGCGCAACTAGAAATAGCCAGGTAGCATTTCCTATTTATCGCTAGATGCCCAGCTCTGGCCTAAGACCTAAATAGCTAGCAGAGGGAAATATAAGACCTGGCTCACCTCTAGAGAAATATTCCAAAGAAGACAGTAGCCCCCCACATATAATGACGGTGAGTTCAGATGAAACAACAAACGCAGCAGGAAAATAGTCTTAGCAAATTTGAGGTCCGCTTACTAGATAGCAGAAGACAGATAGTATACTTTCATGGTCAGCAGAAAAACACTAACAAAACACCATCCAGAGATTACCTTAAACTCTGGCATTAACTCATAACGCCAGAGTAGCAATCCCTGATCAACGAGAGCTTTCCAGACACAGTAACAAAACTTCAGCTGTGAACTGGAACAAATAGGCAAAACAAAACATGGACAAAAGTCCAACTTATCTAGTAGTTGTCTAGAAGCAGGAACAAGCACTGAGAGGCATCAGATAACATTGTTGACCGGCAAGAAACCACCAGAGAAATGAGCTTAAATAGCGACACCCACTACTGATGGAACCAGGTGAAACAGGAAAGAGAATGACAAGTCCAATTCCACAAGCGGCCACCGGGGGAGCCCAGAATCCAAATTCACAACAGTAGCCGGCAACGTGTCCTGCAAACGCCACGCAGACACAACAGACCTAAAACTGCCGCCAGTGCTGGCTTCGGCCTACACTCTGCTCCCTCTGCTCCTCCTGCTGTCCCTGGGCTCTAACACCGCCAGTTGGTGCCCGGAAGTGCTGGCTGCACAGAGAAAAACACCCATCAATGTGTCAGTGGGGTTCAGCAACGCCAGCTGTTCCCCTGCTGTGTAGCCGGCATCGTGTCCTGCAAACGCCACGCAGACACAAAGCTGCCGCCAGTGCAGGCTTTGGCCTACACTCTGCTCCCTCTCCTCCTGCTGTCCCTGGGCTCTCACACCGCCAGTTGGTGCACGGAAGTGCTGGCTGCACAGAGAAAAACACCAGCCAATGTGTCAGTGTGGGTTCAGTAACGCCAGCTGTTCCCCTGCTGTGTAGCCGGCATCGTGTCCTGCAAACGCCACGCAGACACAAGAACTGAAATTGAAGGGAACCTGTCCCCCCCAGGCGTTGGCATGTATAACAGCCACCTTGTACAGCAGTAATGCTGCATTTGTACAAGGTGTCTCATTAAGTTATTCTCCTTGCACACGCCGAACGCAACACATTTAACATGTGTCCCCTGATACCATTAAACCGTCCCTGAGGTGTGACTTTCCTTTGTAATGACACGCTGCAACCCCCTTGATAGTGCTGCCCGTCTTCTGACATCATTGGTTGGCTGGCTGCGCCTCTGTGGCCACCCTGCCCAACACAACGCCCCTCAGTGTCTTATTTATTTTGACTGCGAGGGTGTGATTGACAGGCATGAGCAGTGCATATCTTCGCCTGTCACTCATCTCCTTCCGCCTTCTTCAGACTGTATGGCTTCATGGCCGTGGCATGTGATAAGGGATCAGCTGACGCTGCACAGTCTGTAGCAGGTGTAAGGACACGAGTGAGAGGCGAACATATTGACCGACGACCTGGAAGACCACCCCTAAGATGACGACGACACCAGAGAAGACAACCACTGAGATGAAGATGACCCTGGATACGATGACCCTGAAGACCACCCCGATGACGTCGACCCCGGAGACGACGACCCTGGAGACGACGACGACATGGGAGACCGAGAAGCAGAAGAACAAGAGGCTGCAGAACAAAGAGCAGAAGAACATTAAACATAACACTAAATATCAGAGCAAAAGATATTATCTAAATTATAAGCAGAAGAAGACTAAGCAGTAGTGTTGAGCATTCCGATACCACAAGTATCGGGTATCGGCCGATACTTGCGGTATCGGAATTCCGATACCGAGATCTGATACTTTTGTGGTATCGGGAATCGGAATCGGAAGTTCCCAGTGTATGGTTCCCAGGGTCTGAAGGAGAGGAAACTCTCCTTCAGGCCCTGGGATCCATATCCATGTAAAAAATAAAGAATTAAAATAAAAAATATTGATATACTCACCTCTCCGGAGGCCCCTGGACATCACCGCTGGTAACCGGCAGCCTGCTTTGCTTAAAATGAGCGCGTTCAGCACCTTCCATGACGTCACGGCTTCTGATTGGTCGCGTGCCGCTCATGTGACTGCCACGCGATCAATCACAAGCCGTGACATAATACTCAGGTCCTAAATTCCTAGAATTCGGAATTTAGGACCTGAGAATGACGTTACGGCTTGTGATTGGTCGCGTGGCGGTCACATGAGCGGCACGCAACCAATCAGAAGCCGTGACATCATGGAAGGCCCTAAACGCGCTCATTTTAAGCAAAGAAGGCTGCCGGTGATGTCCAGGGGCCTCCGGAGAGGTGAGTATATCAATATTTTTTATTTTAATTCTTTATTTTACACAGTAATATGGATCCCACGGCCTGAAGGAGAGTTTCCTCTCCTTCAGACCCTGGGAACCATCAGGATACCTTCCGATACTTGGTGTCCCATTGACTTGTATTGGTATCGGGTATCGGTATCGGCGATATCCGACACTTTTCAGGTATCGGCCGATACTATCCGATACCGATACTTTCAAGTATCGGACGGTATCGCTCAACACTACTAAGCAGTAGTGTTGAGCATTCCGATACCGCAAGTATCGGGTATCGGCCGATATTTGCTGTATCGGAATTCCGATACCGAGATCCGATACTTTTGTGGTATCGGGAATCGGTATCGGGATCGATATTAATGTGTAAAATAAATAATAAAAATCCGCGACCAATCACAGGCCGCGACATCATCTAAGGACTTTCAAGCGCTCATTCTTAGGAACGGAAGCTGGCGGTTACAACCAGGGCACATCAGAGGGTGAGTATATCAATATTTTTTATTTTTATTCTTTGTTTTACACATTAATATGGATCCCAGGGCCTGAAGGGGAGTTTCCTCTCCTTCAGACCCTGGGAACCATCAGAATACCTTCCGATACTTGGTGTCCCATTGTCTTGTATTGGTATCGGGTATCGGTATCAGCAATATCTGATACTTTTCGGGTATCGGCCGATACTATCCGATACCGATACTTTCAAGTATCGGACGGTATCGCTCAACACTACTAAGCAGTGTATGGGGGTGAGTCCGTTCCTCCTCGTGGTGCCCCTGGATAAAGCCTGATGCTGCAGGCCAAACTGAACGCGGACAAATGTAACTCTTTTGCGACAGGCAGAACGGAAGATGTAATCTTCAAACTTTTAGAGATAACAACTACGGGAATGCCTGTCACAAATAAGAATATGATAAAGAAGTTGAATATGAAGAAGAAGAATAGTTAAATATAAAGAATATGAACAATGTAACAAAAAAAATAATAGGTAGAAGATGAAGAAGATGAATAAGGTGAAGAAGAAGTTGATGTCAAAGATGCTGATGATGATGAAGAAGAAAGTGTGGGAGAAGTTAAAAAGAGGGTGAAGGGCGTGGAAGTAGTGAAACATCAATATCTGACGAAATAAAAAAAAACTTAACATAGTCAATATCTTTGTAACTCCGAACGTATTAAAAAAAAAAAAATTCCTGCTATTCTATGTGATTGGGCTAAACCTCTATGCCTAATTAATATCTCCGCCACCTCCCCCAATACATCCTACATTATTCTTAGCTGTTTTCCTTCATGTAGAATGAACCTACAAGGAAAGAAAGGGTTTATTTTAATTCAGATATTTTGGTCCCATTCACTTGCATTGGTATCGGGTATCGGTATCGGCGAGATCCGATATTTTGCCGGTATCGGCCGATACTTTCCGATACTGATACTTTCTGATATCGGAAGGTATCGCTCAACACTAGTGGTGAGCACTTTGAACCCCCAAGTGCTTCACAGAAGTTTATAACGCAGAGCCGTGAAAATAATAAATGTGTTTTCTTTCCTCAAAAATATTTTTTTAGCCCAGAATTTTTTAATTTTCCCAAGGGTAACAGGAGAAATTTGACCCAAAGAGTTGTTGTCCAGTTTCTCCTGAGTACGCTGATACCCCATAAGTGGGGGTAAACCACTGGGCACATGCCGGGGCTCGGAAGGGAAGTAGTGACGTTTTGGAATGCAGACTTTGATGGAATGGTCTGCGGGCATCATGTTACGTTTGCAGAGCACCTGATGTGCCTAAACAGTAGAAACCTCCAACAAGTGACCCCATTTTGGAAAATAGACCCCCCAAGGAACTTATCTAGATATGTGGTGAGCACTTTGAACCCCCAAGTGCTTCACAGAAGTTTACAACGCAGAGCCGTGAAAATATAAAATCATTTTTCTTTCCTCAAAAATGATGTTTTAGCAAGCAATTTTTTATTTTCACAAGGGTAACAGGAGAAATTAGACCCCAATAGTTGTTGCCCAATTTATCCTGAGTACACTGATACCCCATATGTGGGGGTAAACCACTGTTTGATCACAAGTCGGGGCTCGGAAGGGAAGTAGTGACGTTTTGAAATGCAGACTTTGATGGAGTGGTCTGCGGGCATCACATTCCATTTGCAGAGCCCCTGATGTGCCTAAACAGTAGAAACCACCCACAGGTGACCCCATTTTGGAAACTAGACCCCCCAAGGAACTTATCTAGATGTGTAGTGAGCACTTAGAACCCCCAAGTGCTTCATAGAAGTTTACAACGCAGAGCCGTGAAAATAAAAAATAATTTTTCATTCCTCAAAAATTATGTTTAGCAAGCAATTTTTTATTTTTGCAAGGGTAACAGGAGAAATTGGACCCCAATAATTGTTGCGCAGTTTGTTCCGAGTACGCTGATACCCCATATGTGGGGGTAAACCACTGTTTGGGCGCACGTCGGGGCTCGGAAGGGAGGGAGCACCATTTGACTTTTTGAATGCCAGATTGGCTGGAATCAATGGTGGCGCCATGTTGCGTTTGGAGACCCCTGATGTGCCTAAACAGTGGAAACCCCTCAATTCTACCTCCAACACTAACCCCAACACACCCAAACCCTAATCCCAACTCTAGATATAACCCTAACCCCAACACACCCCTAACCACAACCCTAACTCAACATACCCCTAACCCTAATCCCAACCCTAACCACAACTCTAACCCCAACACACCCCTAACCCTAACCATAACCCTAACCACAAGCCTAATCTTAACTCTATTTCCAACCCTAGCCCTAATTCCAACCCTAACTCTAATTCCAACCCTAACCCTAAGGCTATGTGCCCACATTGTGGATTCGTGTGAGATGTTTCCGCACCATTTTTTAAAAATCTGCAGATAAAAGGCACTGCGTTTTACCTGCACATTTACCGTGGATTTCCAGTGTTTTTTGTGCGGATTTCACCTGCGGATTCCTATTGAGGAGCAGGTGTAAAACGGAATCCGCACAAAGAATTGACATGCTGCGGAAAATACAACACAGCGTGTGGTATTTTCCGCACCATGGGCATAGCGGATTTGGTTTTCAGTAGGTTTACATGCTACTGTAAACCTGATGGAAAACTGCTATGAATCCACAGCGGCCAATCCACTGCGGATCCACAGCCAAATCCATACCATGTGTGCACATAGTCTAATCTAACCCTAACTCTAGTTCTAACCCTAATTCTAACCCTAACCCTAGCCCTAACCCTAACCCTAACCCTAGCCCTAACCCTAGCCCTAACCCTAACCCTAACCCTAACCCTAGCGGTGGAAGAAAAAATATATATATTTTCTTTATTTTTATTATTGGGGTGATAAAGGGGGGTTCATTTACTATTTTTTTTATTTTGATCACTGTGATAGGTTTTATCATAGCGACCAAAATGTACAGGGAACGAATCTGCCGGCCGGCAGATTCGGCGGGCGCACTGCGCATGCGCCCGCCATTTTGGAAGATGGCGGTACCCATGAAGAAGACGGACGGACACCGCGAGGCTCGGTAAGTATGAGGGGGGAGATCGGAGCACGGGGGGATCAGAGCACGGGGGGGTGGATCGAAGCACGGGGGAGCGGGCTGGAGGACGGGGGAGTGGACAGGAGGACGGAGGGGAGCGAACCACAGTACGGGGCAGAAAGGAGGACTGGGGAGCCGATCGGTGGTGGTGGAGGGGGCAGATTAGGTTTTCCAGCCATGGCCGATGATATTGCAGCATTGGCCATGGCTGGATTGTAATATTTCACCATTTTCATAGGTGAATTATTACAAATCGCTTTGATTGGCTGTTTCACTTTCAACAGCCAATCAGAGCGATCGTAGCCACGGAGGGGTGAAGCCACCCCCCCTGGGCTGAAGTACCACTCCCCCTGTCCGTGCAGATCGGGTGAAATTGGAGTTAACCCTTTCACCCGATCTGCAGGGATGCGATCATTCCATGACGCCACATAGGCATCACAGGTCGGATTGGCACTGACTTTCATGACGCCTACGTGGCATCAAAGGTCAGGGAAGGGTTAAATCCCACAATGTCTGCCAAATATTTCATCTTTCATTTTTGCTCGCTTTCTAAAACTGAACATGGACAAAACAGAATTCATCATCTTTCCCCATCTCACTCTATCCCTCCACTACACCTATCCATCAATGTCAATGGCTGCTCACTTTCCCCAGTCCCGCATGCTCGGTGCCTCGGGGTGATCCTCAACTCTGCCCTCTCTTTCAAGCCACATATCCATGCCCTTGCCTCCGCCTGCCGACTCTAACTCAAAAATATTTCCCAGATCCGTACAATCCTTGACCAAGAAGCTGCAAAAATGCTCGTGCACACCTTCATCATCTCCCGCTTTGACTATTGCAACATCCTACACTTTGGCCTCCCCTCTAGCACTCTTGCACCACTCCAATCTATCCTAAACTCTGCTGCCCCATTATTCCCCAGCCTCTCCTCTCTGCCAAGCCCTTCACTGGCTTCCTATTGTTCGGAGGCTCCAGTTCAAAACCCTAACTATGACATACAAAGCCAAACACAACCTGTCTCATCCATACATCTGTGACATGGTCTCCCGGTACTTACCCACATGCAACCTTTGATCCTCTCAAGATCTCCTTCTCTACTCCCCTCTTATCTCTTCTTCCCACAACTGCATACAAGACTTCTCCCGTGCTTCCCTCAAACCCTGGAACTCTCTATCCCAACACATCAGACTTTTGCCTACCACGGAAACCTTCAAAAGGAAGTTGAAGACCCAGCTCTTTTGAAAAGCCTACAACCTGCAGTGATCCTCAGTCTACTGAACTGCCACACGGCCAGCTCTACCCTCTCTTAGTGTATCCTCAGCCATTCCTTGTAGACTGTGAGCCCTCACGGGCAGGGTCCTCTCTCCTTTTGCACTCGTGTGTGCCTTGTATTGCTCATGTTTATTGTACTTGTCTATGTATGCCCCTTTTTCACATGTAAAGTGCCATGGAATAAATGGTGCTATAAAAATGAAAAATAATAATAATTATTGCACTTATGACCATGCCTATTTCAAAGTTACTAATTTTGTTTGATTTTTCCCTTCTATTGTGGATTTTCGCTTAAACTGATCTAAAAAACTTACTTGCTTGTTATTATGCTGAAATTCAGGTTCATATGTTTAAATTTCATGCAGTATATTGCCAATCAGACAAGGACAGTAGTTTCTAATAAAATAATTTTGGTATTTTTTTCTTATGGTCTTCTAAAACTTCAGAGAAAAACACCCTGTATGCATCTGAAATAATACAGCTGTATGGATGAGCTATTATATCGTTTTTATGCAATTTAGGCAATCAGTAGACTGACTTTGAATTTGAGAAACTGTGTTTGACTGCTTTGTAATCTTTCTAATAGATTTTTGATTAATTTTAATATATTATGGATGGAACTTTCTATTTTATACAATATAGTAACATTTTAATTAAATCTAACTCATACACTTCTATTTCCTTTTTTTAAAATGATATTGACAATGAGATTGCTAGATTTTCAAATTGCTCTAAGAAATATATATCTGTGCAAGCTGTGCCACAGATATAACAGCATGAATATTGTGCATTTAAACAAGAGTTTCTTATTACAGTAAAATGGCTCCAGATAGTTTGATTCAAGTTGCAGAACAGCTAAGGGACATTTTTAAAATGAAGTCTTTTTAGTAATAATTAGAAATATAGATGCAGAAAAGGAAAGAGTCAATTCTGAACATTAACATTTCATATTCAGTATATACGCAATGTGATGCGTTGCATATGGTAGCCACTACTGTTAAATTATCCATTGCTAATTGGCATTTTAATTGTCCCTAATCTAAATTAGATAATTAAACATATTCTGGACTATTAGCTGGTGCGTATTTTAGGCGTTCAGCTAATTGGACATTTTCTAAACTATTCATTTGCATTTGAATAATTTATCCACAATTTGAATTTTTCATTACACCCATAGCTGTCAAATGCTGTACTTCTGTCTACAGTTATGATATTGTGAGCATCCTTTACAAAGCTTTGTATACAAAAGGATGAAGATGACTGTTTAAACAGAATATACCACTCTTACGGAAAAAAATGTATTGCGATTTGTGGAGAAGTTATTTGAAGTTATCAGAAGTGATTTGTATGTCTTTTTACCAGGAAATTGATTCTCATAAAAACACAAGAGGCCCAGGGATTTCAGTGCAAGAGCAAGTAATACAAAGATGCAGCGAGGACAGAAAGGATGATTGGTCGTGTGATGTTAAGGGGTCAAAAAAGTATATATAAGGATTTTTTGACGGTCAATGGCTGCCATCTTGCAAAGAGTCAATAAATTCCTCACTGTGCAATAAATGACCAAATATGTCCTTTTTATGCAATAAGTGCCATTTCAAAAGCTGGTGATTAGGGTTCAGCGAAACGGATCGGTCATTTTCATAAGTCGCCGACTTTTGGCAAAGTTGGCGTCTCATGAAACCTGACCCGATCCCTGTGTGGGGTCGGCCATGCGGTACGCGACTTTCGCGCCAAAGTCGCGTTTCAATGACGCTAAAAGCGCCATTTCTCAGCCAATGAAGGTGGACGCAGAGTGTGGGCAGCGTGATGACATAGATCTCAGTCCCCACCATCTTAGAGAAGGGCATTGCTGTGATTGGCTTGCTTTCTGCGGCGTCACAGGGGCTATAAAGGGGCGTTCCCGCCGACCGCCATCTTACTGCTGCTGATCTGAGCGTAGGGAGAGGTTGCTGCCGCTTTGTCAGAAGCAGGGATAGTGTTAGGCAGGGTACATTCACCCCCAAACCGCTTGTGCTGTAGTGATTTCCACTGTCCAACACCACCTTTTGTTTTCAGGGACAGTGGAAGCTACATTTTTTTTCCTCAGCGCTGTAGCTCATTGGGCTGCCCTAGAAGGCTCCCTGATAGCTGCGTTGCTGTGTGTGTACGCCGCTGTGCAAACCAACTGCTTTTTTCAAAGCACAAATCCTGTTGTTCTTTCCTTTCTGCACAGCTATCTTGTTTGTTTGTCCACACTTTTGTGTGCAGCAGTCCTTTTTATAGCTGCCTGCCATACTTTTCTGAGATTACTGCAGGGAGATAAAGATTGGCAAGTCTGCCTCTGTGCCAGTGCTGTGTGTGGCATCTGTCTCTCATTGTGTGCCACAGAAAACCTAGTGTGTAATACTGGGCCATTTTTTTTTTTATTCTCCCTGAAAAAAATAAATAAATAGTGGGAGATAAAGATTGGCAAGTCTGCCTCTGTGCCAGTGCTGTGTGTGACATCTGTCTCTCATTGTGTGCCACAGAAAACCTAGTGTGTAATACTGGGCCATTTTTTTTTTATTATTCTCCCTGAAAAAAATAAATAAATAGTGGGAGATAAAGATTGGCAAGTCTGCCTCTGTGCCATTGCTGTGTGTGGCATCTGTCTCTCATTGTGTGCCACAGAAAACCAGTGTGTAATACTGGGCCATTTTTTTTTTGTAAATTCTCCCTGAAAAAAAAAAAATAAATAGTGGGAGATAAAGATTGGCAAGTCTGCCTCTGTGCCATTGCTGTGTGTGGCATCTGTCTCTCATTGTGTGCCACAGAAAACCAGTGTGTAAGTGTGTAATACTGGGCCCTGGTTTTTTTTAATTCTCCCTGTAAAAAAATAAATAAATAGTGGGAGATAAAGATTGGCAAGTCTGCCTCTTTGCCATTGCTGTGTGTGGCATCTGACTCTCATTGTGTGCCACAGAAAACCAGTGTGTAATACTGGGCCATTTTTTTTTTTTTAATTCTCCCTGTAAAAAAATAAATAAATAGTGGGAGATAAAGATTGGCAAGTCTGCCTCTGTGCCAGTGCTGTGTGTGGCATCTGTCTCTCATTGTGTGCCACAGAAAACCTAGTGTGTAATACTGGGCCATTTTTATTTTTTTTTATTCTCCCTGAAAAAAATAAATAAACAGTGGGAGATAAAGATTGGCAAGTCTGCCTCTGTGCCATTGCTGTGTGTGGCATCTGTCTCTCATTGTGTGCCACAGAAAACCAGTGTGTAATACTGGGCCATTTTTTTTTTTTGTAAATTCTACCTGAAAAAAATAAATAAATAGTGGGAGATAAAGATTGGCGAGTCTGCCTCTGTGCCATTGCTGTGTGTGGCATCTGTCTCTCATTGTGTGCCACGGAAAACCAGTGTGTAATACTGGGCCCTTTTTTTTTAATTCTCCCTGTAAAAATATAAATAAATAGTGGGAGATAAAGATTGGCAAGTCTGCCTCTGTGCCAGTGCTGTGTGTGGCATCTGTCTCTCATTGTGTGCCACAGAAAACCTAGTGTGTAATACTGGGCCATTTTTTATTTTTTTTTATTCTCCCTGAAAAAAATAAATAAACAGTGGGAGATAAAGATTGGCAAGTCTGCCTCTGTGCCATTGCTGTGTGTGGCATCTGTCTCTCATTGTGTGCCACAGAAAACCAGTGTGTAATACTGGGCCATTTTTTTTTTTTGTAAATTCTCCCTGAAAAAAAAAAAATAGTGGGAGATAAAGATTGGCATGTCTGCCTCTGTGCCATTGCTGTGTGTGGCATCTGTCTCTCATTGTGTGCCACAGAAAACCAGTGTGTAATACTGGGCCATTTTTTTTTTTTATTCTCCCTGAAAAAAAAAAATAGTGGGAGATTAAGATTGGCATTTCTGCTTGAGTGCCGGTCCTGTGTGTGCCATCTGTCTCAAATTATTGGGGCACAGAAAACCTAGTGTGTCATACTGTTAATTTTTTTTTTTTTTATTCTCCCTGAAAACAAAAAATAGTGGAAGATTAAGATTGGCATTTCTGCTTGAGTGCCGGTCGTGTGTGTGCCATCTGTCTCAAATTATTGGGGCACAGAAAACCTAGTGTGTAACATTGGGCCTGGTTTTACTTTCAGTGTCAGCCACCTATAAAGGTGTATATAAATCCTACAGAAGTTAGAGTTTGCCTTATAAGTTGTTTTACAGTAACAAATACCATTACTTTGGTTACGTTTTGGAAACAATGAGGAAGTCTGGTGGAAGAGGTCGTGGCCGTGGGCGGTCATTGTCAGCTGGTAATGATGGTAGTGGTGGTGGAGCATCAGGTGGTCGTGGTAAAAGCAGTTCAGCACCTAAGTCTCGAGTTGTTGAGCCAGGTTCGTCGTCTGGCTACACAAGGCCTCGAACGCTCCCTTTTCTGGGAGTAGGAAAACCGCTTTTAAAGCCGGAGCAGCAAGAACAATTTTTGGCTTTCCTTGCTGACTCAGCCTCTAGCTCTTTTGCCTCCTCTTCTGAAAGTGCAAAATGTAAAAGCAGCACGTTGTTAGTGGATGTTCACGGTCAGGGACAAGTCGCTTCCTTGTCTTCTTCACCCAGAACAAGAGAGAAGGATGCGTCAGGAGACACAACGGGTTACTCCATGGAGCTCTTTACACATACCATTCCTGGGTTAGACAGTGAAACAGTTAACAGGCCATGCCCATTAGAAGTTGAATCGGACATGGAGTGCACTGATGCACAGCCACAGCCAGATTACTATGCTGTTCCTTTGACTCAGACCAGAACATTGCCCTCGCAGTGTACTGAGCCAGAATCAAACCCAGCTGAGACTAAGGTACCCCGTCACGAATGCTATACCACCGGCTTACACGGTGACACAGACGAAGTTGCACACGAGATAGAAGAGGAGGTCATAGATGATCCAGTTGTTGACCCCGATTGGCAGCCATTGGGGGAACAGGGTGCAGGCGGCAGTAGTTCTGAAGTGGAGGAGGAGGAGCCGCAGCAGGCATCAACATCACAACAGGTTCCATCTGCCGGGCCCGTATCTGGCCAAAAACGCGTGGCAAAACCAAAACTAGTTGGAGGACAGCGTGGCCATCTGGTTAAAGAAGCTCAGTCTGCAATGCCTGAAAAGGTATCCAATAGTAGAACGAGTGCAGTCTGGCATTTTTTAAACAACATCCAAATGATCAGCGCAAAGTCATCTGTCAAAAATGTTCAACTACCTTAAGCAGTGGTCAGAATCTTAAAAGTCTAAATACAAGTTGCATGCATAGACATTTATCCACCATGCATTTGCAAGCCTGGACTAACTACCAAACGTGCCTAAAGGTTGCATTACCCTCGGCCAATGAAGCTAGTCAGCAACGCTACATCCCTTCCCTCACTGTAAGCCCACCATTTCCCGCAACACCTGCAGTATCTGTGCAGCTTTTGTCTCCAGGCCAAAGCAGTCAGGGAATCACCAGGTTCGTAGTGATGTTTGTAGGGCACCGGCAAGAATACCATCTACAACCCTCTCTCAGTCTGCCATGTCCACCGGCACCACCGCTAGTTCCACGATCTCCAGCTCTCCAGTCCAGCTCACCCTACATGAGACTCTTGTTAGGAAAAGGAAGTACTCATCCTCGCATCCGCGTACACAGGGTTTGAACGCCCACATTGCTAGACTAATCTCATTAGAGATGATGCCCTACCGGTTAGTTGAAAATGAAGCTTTCAAAGCGCTGATGGACTACGCTGTACCACGCTACGAGCTACCCAGTCGACACTTCTTTTTTAGAAAAGCCATCCCAGCCCTCCAACAGCATGTTAAAGACCGCATCGTCCATGCACTCAGGCAGTCTGTGACTACAAAGGTACACCTGACAACAGATGCATGGACCAGTAGGCATGGCCAGGGACATTACGTGTCCATCACGGCACACTGGGTGAATGTGGTGGATGCAGGGTCCACAGGGGACAGCAATATTGGGACAGTTCTGCCTAGCCCACGGTCAAGGAAACAGTTGGCTGTAGGCGTTCGCCCCCCCTCCTGCTCTTCCTCGTTCTCCTGCAGAAGCGAGAGCTCGTCCACAGACCGCAGTCGCACATCCACTCCATCCGCAGCTGCCACTGTTGCACACCAGGTGTGCCATTATGGGACAGCTAGTGGCAAGCGTCAGCAGGCTGTATTGGCAATGAAGTGTTTGGGTGACAACATACACACCGCGGAAGTTCTGTCCAAGTTCTTGCAGAAAGAAACTCAGTCATGGCTGGGCAACGTACATCTTGAGGCAGGCAAGGTAGTGAGTGATAACGGAAGGAATTTCATGGCTGCCATAGCCCTTTCCCAACTGAAACACATTCCTTGCTTGGCTCACACCTTAAACCTGGTGGTGCAGTGCTTCCTGAAAAGTTATCCGGGGTTACCCGACCTGCTCCTCAAAGTGCGCAGACTTTGCTCGCATATCCGCCAATCGCCCGTACACTCCAGCCGTATGCAGAACTATCAGCGGTCTTTGAACCTTCCCCAGCATCGCCTAATCATCGACGTTGCAACAAGGTGGAACTCCACACTGCACATGCTTCAGAGACTGTGCGAACAGAGGCGTGCTGTTATGTATTTGTGAGAGGATATACGGGCAGGCAGTTGGATGGCAGACATGGAGTTGTCAGGTGTGCAGTGGTCGAAGCTACAAGACCTGTGTCAAGTCCTTCAGTGTTTTGAGGAATGCTCATGGCTGGTTAGTGCAGACAACGCCATAATAAGCATGAGCATCCCCCTAATGCGTCTGCTGATGCACAGTTTGACGCACATAAAGGAGCAGGCGTCTGCAGCCGAGGAAGAGGAAAGCCTTGATGACAGTCAGCCATTGTCTGGTCAGGGCCGTGTAGAGGACGCGGTAGCGGGCGAAGAGGATGAGGAGGATGAGGAGGATGATGGGGATGAGTACTTTTTTAATGAGGAAGCTTCTCCTGGGCCAACAGAAATTAGTGGCGTTGCAAGGCCGGGTTCTGGTTTTTTAAGGGAGACAAGTGACGTAGATTTGCCTGTAACTGCCCCTCAAACCAGCACAACCGCAGATTTGACAACTGGAACTTTGGCCCACATGGCGGATTATGCCACGTATCCTCAAAAGGGACCCACGCATTATTAAAATGATGACCGATGACGATTACTGGTTGGCCTGCATCCTTGACCCTTGCTATAAAGGCAAATTGCAAAATATTATGCCACATGAGAACCTCGAACAAATATTAGCAACCAAACAAGCAACTCTTGTAGACCGTTTGATTCAGGCATTCCCAGCACACAGTGCAGGTTATGGTTCTCACACGAGCTGCAGGGGGCTACAGGGCAGAGGTGTTAGAGGTGCACAAATCAGAAGTGGCGTTGGACAGAGGGGTTTTCTGACCAGGTTGTGGAGTGATTTCGCAATGACCGCAGACAGGACAGGTACTGCAGCATCTATTCAAAGTGACAGGAGACAACATTTGTCCAGTATGGTTACTAACTATTTTTCATCCCTTATCGATGTTCTCCCTCAACCGTCATTCCCATTTGATTACTGGGCATCCAAATTAGACACCTGGCCTGAATTGGCAGAATATGCATTGCAGGAGCTTGCTTGCCCAGCAGCTAGTGTGCTATCAGAAAGAGTATTCAGTGCTGCTGGTTCAATATTAACCGAAAAAAAGACTCGTCTGGCTACCCAAAATGTGGATGATCTAAACTTCATTAAAATGAACCACTCCTGGATTTCAAATTATTTTGCCCCACCTTTCCTGGCTGACACCTAGCTTTCCTATAAAAAGGTCTTGCTTGTGGACTGGTCTTACTGAGTGTTCCAATCTGTTAATTTGCAGCAGCTGTTTGTCCAGCATACGACATGTTTACACCTCCCTCAATGGGAAAACTCCCCCCACGGGGCCGTGGTCTCGCCACTTGGCGCAAGCACCCGTTAGAGTGCCGTTTGTCTGAAGAGGTGGGTGTGCCCGCTTTTGGTCGATGGCACTGCCACTGGGTCCCTCATAGTACAATAAAGTGTCTCTGGTGGTGGTGGCGCGCACCCAACGTCAGACACACCGTTGTAACATGAAGGGCCCTGGGACGGTACCGCCGGCCACAAGAGAGTTCACCCCCCCAGCTCAAACTGTGCTCTACCACATGCAAAATTATCTCTCACAGCTCCACTAATGTTTAGTCTATGCGCTGACATCATTAAATGCCTGGCACTGACAATACCAATTTGTTGACATCTATGATGCTAGTTAAAGTAGTCTGGGTCAGTGTCCTATATTGACACCAGTAAATACTTACTGCCAAATTACTATGTCAGAAACTCAGCAGATGAGCCCACCCCTGTACCTAAGTATGCCACACTTTTTTTGTTGTTGTTGTTTTGCGAGACATTAACATCTCTTTATTTTTTGTGAGTACTAACTGTCAGACACTCCTTGCAATCGTCCTCCGCTGACCACACTAATGCTGCCTGTGTACCCCTGCGAGATAACTCTAAGTGCCTTGAGCCTATTTTTATTTATTTTAGGCCTAGTAAGCCTGTCTGCGGTCCCTCCTTGCAATCCTCCTCCACTGACCACAACAATGCTGCCTGTGTACCCATGTAACCTATTTAAAACTGCATTGAGCCTATTTTTATTTATTTTAGGCCTAGTAAGCCTGTCTGCGGTCCCTCCTTGCAATCCTCCTCCACTGACCACAACAATGCTGCCTGTGTACCCATGTAACCTATTTAAAACTGCATTGAGCCTATTTTTATTTATTTTAGGCCTAGTAAGCCTGTCTGCAGTCCCTCCTTGCAATGCTCCTCCACTGACCACAACAATGCTGCCTGTGTACCCATGTAACCTATTTAAAACTGCATTGAGCCTATTTTTATTTATTTTAGGCCTAGTAAGCCTGTCTGCGGTCCCTCCTTGCAATACTCCTCCACTGACCACAACAATGCTGCCTGTGTATCCCTGCGAGATAACTCTAAGTGCCTTGAGCCTATTTTTAATTATTTTAGGCCTAGTAAGCCTGTCTGCGGTCCCTCCTTGCAATCCTCCTCCACTGACCACAACAATGCTGCCTGTGTACCCATGTAACCTATTTAAAACTGCATTGAGCCTATTTTTATTTATTTTAGGCCTAGTAAGCCTGTCTGCGGTCCCTCCTTGCAATCCTCCTCCACTGACCACAACAATGCTGCCTGTGTACCCCTGCGAGATAACTCTAAGTGCCTTGAGCCTATTTTTATTTATTTTAGGCCCAGTAATCCTGTCTGCGGTCCCTCCTTGCAATCCTCCTCCACTGACCACAACAATGCTGCCTGTGTACCCATGTAACCTATTTAAAACTGCATTGAGCCTATTTTTATTTATTTTAGGCCTAGTAAGCCTGTCTGCGGTCCCTCCTTGCAATCCTCCTCCACTGACCACAACAATGCTGCCTGTGTACCCCTGCGAGATAACTCTAAGTGCCTTGAGCCTATTTTTATTTATTTTAGGCCTAGTAAGCCTGTCTGCGGTCGCTCCTTGCAATCGTCCTCCGCTTACCACACCAATGCTGCCCGTGTACCCCTGGAACCTATTTAAAAGTTCATAGAGCCTATTTATATGTTTTCTTTAATATTAATAAAGCCATGATGGACTACGCTGTACCACGCTACAAGCTAACCAGTCGACACTTCTTTTGCGAGAAAAGCCATCCCAACCCTCCACCAGCATGTAAAAGACTGCATTGTCCATGCACTCTAGCAATCTGTGAATACAAAGGTGCACCTGACAACAGACTCATGGACCTGTAGGCATGGCCACGGAAGGTTACGTGTCCATTACGGCGCAATGGTTTAATGTGGTGGATGCATGGTACACAGGGTACAGCCTACTAAGTTTGTTTGCAGTCCCTAATTCAAATTGTCCTCCACTGTATAAATCTGAGCTTCAACCTTCTGGCTCTCATTAAGTGCTTTTTAAAAAAAAATTGGTGGTTAGGGCCTACTAACGGTGTCTGCCGCTCCCTGGTGTTGTCCTCCACTGTATAAATCTGAGCTTCAACCTTCTGGCTCTCATTAAGTGCTTTTTAAAAAAACATTGGTGGTTAGGGCCTACTAACGGTGTCTGCCACTCCCTGGTGTTGTCCTCCACTGTATAAATCTGAGCTTCACCCTTCTGGCTCTCATTAAGTGCTTTTTAAAAAAAAATTGGTGGTTAGGGCCTACTAACGGTGTCTGCCGCTCCCTGGTGTTGTCCTCCACTGTATAAATCTGAGCTTCAACCTTCTGGCTCTCATTAAGTGCTGTTTTTTAAAAATTTGGTGGTTGGGGCCTACTAACGGTGTCTGCCGCTCCCTGGTGTTGTCCTCCACTGTATAAATCTGAGCTTCAACCTTCTAGCTCTCATTAAGTGCTTTTTAAAAAAAAATTGGTGGTTAGGGCCTACTAACGGTGTCTGCCGCTCCCTGGTGTTGTCCTCCACTGTATAAATCTGAGCTTCAACTTTCTGGCTCTCATTAAGTGCTTTTTAAAAAAAAATTGGTGGTTAGGGCCTACTAACGGTGTCTGCCGCTCCCTGGTGTTGTCCTCCACTGTATACATCTGAGCTTCAACTTTCTGGCTCTCATTAAGTGCTGTGTTTTAAAAATTTGGTGGTTGGGGCCTACTAACGGTGTCTGCCGCTCCCTGGTGTTGTCCTCCATTGTATAAATCTGAGCTTCAACCTTCTGGCTCTCATTAAGTGCTTTTTAAAAAAAAAATGGTGGTTAGGGCCTACTAACGGTGTCTGCCGCTCCCTGGTGTTGTCCTCCACTGTATAAATCTGAGCTTCAACCTTCTGGCTCTCATTAAGTGCTTTTTTAAAAAAAAATTGGTGGTTAGGGCCTACTAACGGTGTCTGCCGCTCCCTGGTGTTGTCCTCCACTGTATAAATCTGAGCTTCAACCTTCTGGCTCTCATTAAGTGCTTTTTAAAAAAACATTGGTGGTTAGAGCCTACTAACAGTGTCTGCCGCTCCCTGGTGTTGTCCTCCACTGTATAAATCTGAGCTTCAACCTTCTGGCTCTCATTAAGTGCTGTTTTTTAAAAATTTGGTGGTTGGGGCCTACTAATGGTGTCTGCCGCTCCCTGGTGTTGTCCTCCATTGTATAAATCTGAGCTTCAACCTTCTGGCTCTCATTAAGTGCTTTTTTAAAAAAAATGGTGGTTAGGGCCTACTAACGGTGTCTGCCGCTCCCTGGTGTTGTCCTCCACTGTATAAATCTGAGCTTCAACCTTCTGGCTCTCATTAAGTGCTGTTTTTTAAAAATTTGGTGGTTGGGGCCTACTAACGGTGTCTGTCGCTCCCTGGTGTTGTCCTCCATTGTATAAATCTGAGCTTCAACCTTCTGGCTCTCATTAAGTGCTTTTTAAAAAAAAATGGTGGTTAGGGCCTACTAACGGTGTCTGACGCTCCCTGGTGTTGTCCTCCACTGTATAAATCTGAGCTTCAACCTTCTGGCTCTCATTAAGTGCTTTTTAAAAAAAAATTGGTGGTTAGGGCCTACTAACGGTGTCTGCTGCTCCCTGGTGTTGTCCTCCACTGTATAAATCTGAGCTTCAACCTTCTGGCTCTCATTAAGTGCTGTTTTTGAAAAATTTGGTGGTTGGGGCCTAATAACGGTGTCTGCTGCTCCCTGGTGTTGTCCTCCACTGTATAAATCTGAGCTTCAACCTTCTGGCTCTCATTAAGTGCTTTTTTAAAAAAATTTGGTGGTTAGGGCCTACTAATGGTGTCTGCCGCTCCCTGGTGTTGTCCTCCACTGTATAAATCTGAGCTTCAACCTTCTGGCTCTCATTAAGTGCTGTTTTTGAAAAATTTGGTGGTTGGAGCCTAATAACGGTGTCTGCTGCTCCCTGGTGTTGTCCTCCACTGTATAAATCTGAGCTTCAACCTTCTGGCTCTCATTAAGTGCTGTTTTTTAAAAATTTGGTGGTTAGGGCCTACTAATGGTGTCTGCCGCTCCCTGGTGTTGTCCTCCACTGTATAAATCTGAGCTTCAACCTTCTGGCTCTCATTAAGTGCTTTTTAAAAAAAAATGGTGGTTAGGGCCTACTAACGGTGTCTGCTGCTCCCTGGTGTTGTCCTCCACTGTATAAATCTGAGCTTCAACCTTCTGGCTCTCATTAAGTGCTGTTTTTGAAAAATTTGGTGGTTGGGGCCTAATAACGGTGTCTGCTGCTCCCTGGTGTTGTCCTCCACTGTATAAATCTGAGCTTCAACCTTCTGGCTCTCATTAAGTGCTTTTTTAAAAAAATTTGGTGGTTAGGGCCTACTAATGGTGTCTGCCGCTCCCTGGTGTTGTCCTCCACTGTATAAATCTGAGCTTCAACCTTCTGGCTCTCATTAAGTGCTGTTTTTGAAAAATTTGGTGGTTGGAGCCTAATAACGGTGTCTGCTGCTCCCTGGTGTTGTCCTCCACTGTATAAATCTGAGCTTCAACCTTCTGGCTCTCATTAAGTGCTGTTTTTTAAAAATTTGGTGGTTAGGGCCTACTAATGGTGTCTGCCGCTCCCTGGTGTTGTCCTCCACTGTATAAATCTGAGCTTCAACCTTCTGGCTCTCATTAAGTGCTTTTTAAAAAAAAATGGTGGTTAGGGCCTACTAACGGTGTCTGACGCTCCCTGGTGTTGTCCTCCACTGTATAAATCTGAGCTTCAACCTTCTGGCTCTCATTAAGTGCTGTTTTTTAAAAATTTGGTGGTTAGGGCCTACTAATGGTGTCTGCCGCTCCCTGGTGTTGTCCTCCACTGTATAAATCTGAGCTTCAACCTTCTGGCTCTCATTAAGTGCTTTTTAAAAAAAAATGGTGGTTAGGGCCTACTAACGGTGTCTGACGCTCCCTGGTGTTGTCCTCCACTGTATAAATCTGAGCTTCATCCTTCTGGCTCTCATTAAGTGCTTTTTAAAAAAAAATTGGTGGTTAGGGCCTACTAACGGTGTCTGCTGCTCCCTGGTGTTGTCCTCCACTGTATAAATCTGAGCTTCAACCTTCTGGCTCTCATTAAGTGCTGTTTTTGAAAAATTTGGTGGTTGGGGCCTAATAACGGTGTCTGCTGCTCCCTGGTGTTGTCCTCCACTGTATAAATCTGAGCTTCAACCTTCTGGCTCTCATTAAGTGCTTTTTTAAAAAAATTTGGTGGTTAGGGCCTACTAATGGTGTCTGCCGCTCCCTGGTGTTGTCCTCCACTGTATAAATCTGAGCTTCAACCTTCTGGCTCTCATTAAGTGCTGTTTTTGCAAAATTTGGTGGTTGGAGCCTAATAACGGTGTCTGCTGCTCCCTGGTGTTGTCCTCCACTGTATAAATCTGAGCTTCAACCTTCTGGCTCTCATTAAGTGCTTTTTTAAAAAAATTTGGTGGTTAGGGCCTACTAATGGTGTCTGCCGCTCCCTGGTGTTGTCCTCCACTGTATAAATCTGAGCTTCAACCTTCTGGCTCTCATTAAGTGCTGTTTTTGAAAAATTTGGTGGTTGGAGCCTAATAACGGTGTCTGCTGCTCCCTGGTGTTGTCCTCCACTGTATAAATCTGAGCTTCAACCTTCTGGCTCTCATTAAGTGCTGTTTTTTAAAAATTTGGTGGTTAGGGCCTACTAATGGTGTCTGCCGCTCCCTGGTGTTGTCCTCCACTGTATAAATCTGAGCTTCAACCTTCTGGCTCTCATTAAGTGCTGTTTTTGAAAAATTTGGTGGTTGGAGCCTAATAACGGTGTCTGCTGCTCCCTGGTGTTGTCCTCCACTGTATAAATCTGAGCTTCAACCTTCTGGCTCTCATTAAGTGCTGTTTTTTAAAAATTTGGTGGTTAGGGCCTACTAATGGTGTCTGCCGCTCCCTGGTGTTGTCCTCCACTGTATAAATCTGAGCTTCAACCTTCTGGCTCTCATTAAGTGCTTTTTAAAAAAAAATGGTGGTTAGGGCCTACTAACGGTGTCTGCTGCTCCCTGGTGTTGTCCTCCACTGTATAAATCTGAGCTTCAACCTTCTGGCTCTCATTAAGTGCTGTTTTTGAAAAATTTGGTGGTTGGGGCCTAATAACGGTGTCTGCTGCTCCCTGGTGTTGTCCTCCACTGTATAAATCTGAGCTTCAACCTTCTGGCTCTCATTAAGTGCTTTTTTAAAAAAATTTGGTGGTTAGGGCCTACTAATGGTGTCTGCCGCTCCCTGGTGTTGTCCTCCACTGTATAAATCTGAGCTTCAACCTTCTGGCTCTCATTAAGTGCTGTTTTTGAAAAATTTGGTGGTTGGAGCCTAATAACGGTGTCTGCTGCTCCCTGGTGTTGTCCTCCACTGTATAAATCTGAGCTTCAACCTTCTGGCTCTCATTAAGTGCTGTTTTTTAAAAATTTGGTGGTTAGGGCCTACTAATGGTGTCTGCCGCTCCCTGGTGTTGTCCTCCACTGTATAAATCTGAGCTTCAACCTTCTGGCTCTCATTAAGTGCTTTTTAAAAAAAAATGGTGGTTAGGGCCTACTAACGGTGTCTGACGCTCCCTGGTGTTGTCCTCCACTGTATAAATCTGAGCTTCAACCTTCTGGCTCTCATTAAGTGCTGTTTTTTAAAAATTTGGTGGTTAGGGCCTACTAATGGTGTCTGCCGCTCCCTGGTGTTGTCCTCCACTGTATAAATCTGAGCTTCAACCTTCTGGCTCTCATTAAGTGCTTTTTAAAAAAAAATGGTGGTTAGGGCCTACTAACGGTGTCTGACGCTCCCTGGTGTTGTCCTCCACTGTATAAATCTGAGCTTCATCCTTCTGGCTCTCATTAAGTGCTTTTTAAAAAAAAATTGGTGGTTAGGGCCTACTAACGGTGTCTGCTGCTCCCTGGTGTTGTCCTCCACTGTATAAATCTGAGCTTCAACCTTCTGGCTCTCATTAAGTGCTGTTTTTGAAAAATTTGGTGGTTGGGGCCTAATAACGGTGTCTGCTGCTCCCTGGTGTTGTCCTCCACTGTATAAATCTGAGCTTCAACCTTCTGGCTCTCATTAAGTGCTTTTTTAAAAAAATTTGGTGGTTAGGGCCTACTAATGGTGTCTGCCGCTCCCTGGTGTTGTCCTCCACTGTATAAATCTGAGCTTCAACCTTCTGGCTCTCATTAAGTGCTGTTTTTGAAAAATTTGGTGGTTGGAGCCTAATAACGGTGTCTGCTGCTCCCTGGTGTTGTCCTCCACTGTATAAATCTGAGCTTCAACCTTCTGGCTCTCATTAAGTGCTGTTTTTTAAAAATTTGGTGGTTAGGGCCTACTAATGGTGTCTGCCGCTCCCTGGTGTTGTCCTCCACTGTATAAATCTGAGCTTCAACCTTCTGGCTCTCATTAAGTGCTTTTTAAAAAAAAAAAAGTTTGGTGGTTGGGGCCTACTAACGGTGTCTGCCGCTCCCTGGTGTTGTCCTCCACTGTATAAATCTGAGCTTCAACCTTCTGGCTCTCATTAAGTGCTGTTTTTTAAAAATTTGGTGGTTGAGGCCTACTAACGGTGTGTGCCACACCCTGGTGTTGTCCTGTGTTATTTTCCTGACCTTTAATCTTCAGGCTTTCGGCCTTCATTTGTAATATTAAACTGCATAGGGCCTACTAGTTGGGTTGGGCCTACTAGCGGTGTCTGCCGCTCAAAGGTGTTCTCCTCCACTGAACAAAGCAGTGCCGCCTGTTTACTCCTGTTACCAATTTTTAACTTTATTTTGCCCACTTTATTATTTGGGCCTACTAACTGTGTCTGCCTCTCATTACAGTTGTTCTCCACTGAACTAAGCAATGCTGCCTGGTTAGTCCTGTTACCAATTTTGAACTGCATTTAGCCCACATTATTATTTGGCCCTATATCAGTGTTTCCTCCTCATCCTGCCCATTGCCCAGCCGGTGCTACATGAGTCTTGTGGTACTTTGACCCAGACCACTACATTCCCCTTGCACGCTACACAGCCACAATCTGACCCTGCTGAAAGTCAGGTTCCCCTTCCCGCATACTATACCACCTTACACAGGGACAAAGAGGAAGGTGCAGATGAAAGTGCAGGTTTCTTTAACAGGTAGGGGGCATACTCATTGGCGACGTCACAGGCACAGGGCCCCTCAGAGTACACAAAAGTGTCGCTGCCGGTGGGAGGTGCCCCCGCCATGCAAACACACCGCTGTACTTTGAGGGGCCCTGTGCCAGTGCCAATGCGAACGAGTGGGCCCCCCCTGCTTGCTCAGGATCACAGCACTTGCAACGTTGAAATACTTACCTCTCCCTGCTCCACCGCCGTGACGTAGTCCACGTTTCCTGGGCCCACTAAAATCTTGAACCAGCCCTACCCCCCACAACTTTTGCCAAATGACCCCCAATTTCCAATGCCCAACTATTATTATAAAGTTAATTAAGATTGACAAGCTTCAGAAACAAGAATGGATGTTTTTGGCATTACAATGGGCATTGTAGGTGTTTTCCTGGCCTCCACTCACTGCCGACTATGCTTCCTGTTGTGAACTCTATTTCTGGGCTCCCTCTTGTGGTCACAAGTGGTACTGTGTGAGTGCTGTCTTTCTGCAGGTTTGTGACTAGCATCAGCTGTCTCGTTATCTGTGAGCTGGTGTTCTATTTAAGCTCACTTGGACTCTCAGTCTATGCCTGCTGTCGTTGTATTCAGTGCTATTCTGATTGCTCCTGTCTACATCCGTTATCAGTCTCTCCATGAGAAGCTAAGTTCTGTTTGCTTATTCTTGCTCATCTATGTTCAATATGTTTCCTAGAATATTATGAGTTTTGTCCAGCTTGCTAATATGTGATTTCTCTGCTTGCTGGTAGCTCTGGGGTGCTGAGTTGCTCCCCCCACATCGATAGTTGGTGTGGGGGTTCTTGCATTCTCTGCGTGGATATTTTTGTATAGGGTTTTTTACTGACTGCACAGATCCCTTGCTATTTTCTGTTATCTAGTGTTAGCGGGCCTCATTTGCTTAACCTGTTTCATCTCTGCGTTTGTCTTTTCCTCTTAACTCACCGTTATTATTTGTGGGGGGCTGTTCTATATCTTTGGGGTTATTTCTCTGAGGCAAGTGAGGTCTTACTTTATCTCTAGGGGTAGTCAGTTTCTCAGGTCGTGAAGAGACGTCTAGGATTTCAGGAAATGTTCCACGACTACCTTTAGTGTGTTTGGTTAGGATAAGGTTTGCGGTCAGTCCAGTTACCACATCCCCAGAGCTTTTCCTATTATCTCTGATTTAGCTGGTTAGATTTGTGATCCTAAGCCTCTGGGGTCATAACAGTACAGCAGGCCTGAAAAGTGTTTATGCATCGCAGAAGTGGGATAAGAGAAGTCCTGAGTACAATTTTTTTTTTTTTCCTCTCCCTTTGCTGCAGTCTGTCCAGCTTCTCTCATCCCCTTAATCTCTGGGTGGCTTTGAGTTCAGCTGCAGACATGGATATTCAGAGTTTGACTTCTAGTGTGGATCATCTTGCTGCAAGGGTGCAAAGCATTCAGGATTTTGTTGTTCACAGTCCTATGTCTGAGCCAAAAGTACCTATTCCTGAGTTGTTTTCTGGAGATAGATCTCGGTTTCTGAATTTTAAGAATAATTGTAAATTATTTCTTTCTTTGAGACCTCGTTCCTCTGGTGATTCCGCTCAGCAAGTTAGAATTGTTATCTCCCTGTTACGTGGCGACCCTCAAGATTGGGCTTTCTCCCTGGCGCCGGGAGATCCTGCATTGCTGAATGTGGATGCGTTTTTTCTGGCGCTTGGATTGCTTTATGAGGAACCTAATCTTGAGAACCAGGCAGAAAAGGCCTTGCTGGCTTTCTCTCAGGGACAGGATGAAGCTGAGGTGTATTGTCAAAAATTTCGGAAATGGTCGGTGCTTACTCAATGGAATGAGTGTGCCCTGGCTGCAAACTTCAGAGAAGGTCTTTCTGAAGCCATTAAGAATGTTATGGTGGGGTTCCCCACGCCTGCAAGTCTGAATGACTCAATGGCTTTGGCCATTCAGATTGATCGGCGTTTGCGGGAGCGCAAATCTGCGCACCATCTGGCGGTGTTTTCTGAACAGAGACCTGAGTCTATGCAATGTGACCGAATTCTGACCAGAATTGAGCGGCAAAATCATAGACGTCAAAATGGGTTGTGCTTTTACTGTGGTGATTCAACTCATGTTATCTCAGCATGCTCTAAGCGCGTAAAAAAGATCGCTAAATCTGTCATCGTTGGTACTATACAGCCTAAATTCATTTTGTCTGTTACTTTAATTTGTTCTTTGTCATCCTACTCGGTTATGGCTTTTGTGGATTCAGGTGCTGCCCTGAACCTGATGGATTTGTCGTTTGCCAGGCGCTGTGGTTTTGTCCTGGAGCCTTTGGAATTCCCTATTCCACTGAGGGGTATTGATGCTACACCATTGGCTGAGAATAAGCCTCAGTATTGGACTCAAGTGACCATGTGCATGGCTCCTGTACATCAGGAGGTGATTCGCTTTCTTGTGCTGCATAATCTGCATGATGTTGTCGTTTTGTGTCTGCCATGGCTGCAGGCCCATAATCCAGTTCTGGATTGGAAAGTTATGTCTGTTTCAAGTTGGGATTGCCAGGGGATTCATGGCGATGCTCCTTTGGTGTCAATTGCTTCTTCCACGCCTTCTGAGGTCCCTGAGTTTTTGTCGGACTACCAGGATGTATTTGATGAGCCCAGATCCGGTGCCCTGCCTCCTCACAGGGATTGTGATTGTGCTATAAATTTGATTCCTGGTAGTAAGTTCCCTAAGGGACGACTTTTTAATTTGTCTGTACCAGAACATGCCGCAATGCGGAGTAATATAAAGGAGTCTTTAGAGAAGGGACATATTCGCCCGTCCTCCTCCCCTCTTGGTGCAGGATTCTTTTTTGTGGCCAAGAAGGATGGTTCTCTGAGACCTTGTATAGATTATCGTCTTCTAAATAAAATCACGGTCAAATTTCAGTATCCTTTGCCATTATTATCTGATCTGTTTGCTCAGATTAAGGGGTCCAGTTGGTTCACCAAGATAGATCTTCGTGGTGCGTATAACCTTGTGCGTATTAAGCAGGGGGATGAATGGAAAACAGCATTTAATACGCCCAAGGGCCATTTTGAGTACTTGGTGATGCCTTTTGGACTTTCTAATGCTCCTTCTGTGTTCCAGTCCTTCATGCATGACATCTTCCGAGAATATCTGGATAAATTTATGATTGTGTATCTGGATGACATTTTGGTCTTTTCTGAGGACTGGGAGTCCCATGTGAAGCAGGTCAGGATGGTATTTCAGGTCCTGCGTGCTAATGCCTTATTTGTGAAGGGCTCAAAATGTCTCTTCGGAGTACAGAAGGTTTCCTTTTTGGGTTTTATTTTTTCTCCTTCTACTATTGAGATGGACCCAGTCAAGGTCCAGGCTATTCATGACTGGACTCAGCCTACATCTGTTAAGAGTCTTCAGAAGTTCTTGGGTTTTGCTAATTTTTACCGTCGCTTCATCGCAAATTTTTCTGGCGTGGTTAAGCCCTTGACGGATTTGACCAAGAAAGGTTCTGATGTGACTAATTGGTCTCCTGCGGCCGTGGAAGCCTTTCGGGAGCTGAAGCGCCGGTTTTCTTCAGCTCCAGTATTATGTCAGCCTGATATCTCTCTTCCTTTTCAGGTCGAGGTGAATGCTTCTGAGATTGGAGCAGGGGCTGTTTTGTCGCAGAGAAGCTCTGATGGCTCTGTGATGAAGCCTTGTGCCTTCTTTTCAAGAAAGTTTTCACCTGTCGAGCGGAATTATGATGTTGGTAATCGGGAATTGTTGGCTATGAAGTGGGCATTTGAGGAGTGGCGACATTGGCTCGAGGGAGCTAGGCATCGTGTGGTGGTCTTGACTGATCACAAAAATCTGATTTATCTTGAGTCTGCCAAGCGCATGAATCCTAGACAGGCTCGTTGGTCGTTGTTTTTCTCCCGTTTCGATTTCGTGGTCTCGTACCTGCCTGGTTCGAAGAACGTGAAGGCTGATGCCCTTTCTAGGAGTTTTGTGCCTGACTCTCCGGGAGTTTCAGAGCCGGCTGGTATCCTCAAAGAGGGAGTGATTTTGTCTGCCATTTCCCCAGATTTGCGACGAGTGCTGCAGAAATTTCAGGCTGATAGACCTGACCGTTGCCCACCAGAGAGACTGTTTGTCCCAGATAGATGGACCAGCAGAGTTATTTCCGAGGTTCATTCTTCGGTGTTGGCAGGTCATCCTGGGATTTTTGGTACCAGAGATTTGGTGGCTAGGTCCTTCTGGTGGCCTTCCTTGTCGCGGGATGTGCGTTCCTTTGTGCAGTCCTGTGGGATTTGTGCTCGGGCTAAGCCTTGCTGTTCTCGTGCCAGCGGTTTGCTTTTGCCTTTTCCTGTCCCAAAGAGGCCTTGGACGCACATTTCTATGGATTTTATTTCAGATCTTCCAGTATCTCAGAGAATGTCTGTCATCTGGGTGGTGTGTGATCGTTTTTCCAAAATGGTCCATTTGGTGCCCTTGCCTAAGTTGCCTTCCTCCTCCGATTTGGTTCCTTTATTTTTTCAGAATGTGGTTCGCTTGCACGGCATCACTGAAAATATTGTGTCTGACAGAGGATCCCAGTTTGTGTCCAGATTTTGGCGGACTTTTTGTGCTAAGATGGGCATTGATTTGTCTTTTTCGTCGGCCTTCCATCCTCAGACGAATGGCCAAACCGAGCGAACTAATCAGACGTTGGAAACTTATTTAAGATGTTTTGTTTCTGCTGATCAGGATGATTGGGTGACTTTTTTGCCATTGGCCGAGTTTGCCCTTAATAATCGGGCTAGTTCTGCTACTTTGGTTTCGCCTTTTTTCTGCAATTCTGGTTTTCATCCTCGTTTTTCCTCGGGTCAGGTTGAGCCTTCTGACTGCCCGGGGGTGGATTCTGTGGTGGATAGGTTGCAGCAGATTTGGAACCATGTGGTGGACAATTTGAAGTTGTCACAGGAGAAGGCTCAGCGCTTTGCCAACCGCCGTCGCGGTGTTGGTCCCCGACTTCGTGTTGGGGATTTGGTATGGCTGTCTTCTCGGTATGTTCCTATGAAGGTTTCC
This sequence comes from Ranitomeya variabilis, assembly GCF_051348905.1. Taxonomy (NCBI): domain Eukaryota; kingdom Metazoa; phylum Chordata; class Amphibia; order Anura; family Dendrobatidae; genus Ranitomeya; species Ranitomeya variabilis. The sequence goes on from NC_135233.1 coordinate 832,605,552, forward strand.
TCTCCTAAATTCAAGCCTCGCTTCATCGGTCCTTATAAGATTTTGGAAATCCTTAACCCGGTGTCTTTTCGTTTGGACCTCCCAGCATCTTTTGCCATTCATAATGTGTTCCATAGGTCTTTGTTGCGGAGGTATGTGGTGCCTGTGGTTCCTTCTGTTGAGCCTCCTGCTCCGGTGCTGGTTGAGGGCGAATTGGAGTACGTGGTGGAGAAGATCTTGGATTCTCGTATTTCCAGACGGAGGCTTCAGTATTTAGTTAAGTGGAAGGGCTATGGTCAGGAGGATAATTCCTGGGTTGTCGCCTCTGATGTTCATGCGGCCGATTTGGTTCGTGCCTTCCATGCAGCTCATCCTGATCGCCCTGGGGGTCTTGATGAGGGTTCGGTGACCCCTCCTCAAGGGGAGGGTACTTGTTGTGAATTCTGTTTTTGGGCTCCCTCTGGTGGTTACTGGTGGTACTGGCTGACTTTTGTCTTGCACCTGTTTCCTTCAGGAAACTGGGAGTTTCCTATTTAGTCTGGCTTCTCAGTCATTCTAGTGCCGGCAATCAATGTTACCAGAGCACCTCTGTTGCTTGCTACCTGCTCCAAGTCTGCAATTCAGCTAAGTTGGATCTTTGGCATTTTTTGTGTTTGTTTGTCCAGCATGCATTTATATTTCTCTTGCTGCTGGAAGCTCTAGTGATCTGAAATTACTACTCCGGTGTCATGAGTTGATAACGGAGTTAAGGTAATTTCAGGATGGCTGTTTAGGGTTTTGAGGTGACCGCGAAGTCCTCTTTCGTATTTTCTGCTATCTAGTCAGAGGGCCTCTCTTTGCTGAATCTATATTCATACTGCGTACGTGTTTTCCTCTCACCTAACCGTTATTATATGTGGGGGGCTACTATCACTTTTGGGGTTTCCCTGGAGGCAAGCCAGGTCTGTGTATTCCTCTACTAGGGGCAGCTAGATCTCCGGCTGGTGCGAGGTGTCTAGGGATAAAACGTAGGCACACCCCCTGGCTACTATTAGTTGCGTGTTAGGTTCAGCGTCGCGGTCATCTGAGATTCCATCATTCCTAGAGCTAGTCCGTTTTTGCCTGAGTCCCTGCCATTGGGAACCATGACAGTATTGCCGGCCTGAATGTATTAAAGGTACTGGCTGAAGAAAGAGAGAAAAAAGAAGTTTCTGACACTTTTTTTTTTTTTACTCAGAAGTTCTGTCTAGCCATAATTGCAATCTGCTGCTTTTTTCTCTCCTCTTAACCCCTGAATGGCTCAGATCTCAGCCGTTAAGAAATGGATATCCAGAGTTTAGCTACAAACCTGAATACTCTTGCTTCTAAGGTTCAAAATATCCAAGACTATGTTATACATGCTCCTATGTCAGAACCCAAGATTCCTATACCTGAGTTCTTTTCTGGAGATAGATCTCGTTTTTTGAATTTTAAGCACAATTGTAAATTGTATCTTTCTCTGAGATCTCGCTCCGCTGGAGACTCCGCTCAGCAGGTTAAAATTGTGATTTCCTTGTTGCGGGGTGACCCCCAGAATTTGGCATTTGCATTGGCACCAGGGGATCTTGCGCTGCTCAATGTGGATGCGTTTTTTCTGGCACTGGAGTTGCTCTATGAGGAACCTAATTTGGAGATTCAGGCTGAAAAGGCCTTGATAGCCCTTTCTCAAGGGCATGATGAAGCTGAAATATATTGTCAAAAATTTAAAAAATGGTCTGTGCTTACTCAGTGGAATGAGTACGCCCTGGCGGCGACTTTCAGAGAAGGTCTCTCTGACGCCGTTAAAGATGTCATGGTGGGGTTTCCTACGCCCACAGGTCTGAATGAATCCATGACTATGGCTATTCAGATTGATCGGCGTTTACGGGAGCGCAAACCTGTGCACCATTTGGCGGTGTCTTCTGAGCAGACACCGGAGATTATGCAATGTGATAGAATTCTGTCCAGAAGTGAACGGCAGAATTATAGGCGTAAAAATGGGTTGTGCTTCTACTGTGGTGATTCTGCTCATGTTATATCAGCATGCTCTAAACGCACAAAAAAGGTTGATAAGTCTTTTGCAATTGGCACTTTACAGTCTAAGTTTATTTTGTCTGTAACTTTGATCTGTTCATTATCATCTATTACTGTGGATGCCTATGTGGATTCTGGCGCTTCCTTGAGTCTTATGGATTTGTCCTTTGCCAGACGCTGTGGGTTTGGCCTAGAGCCTTTGGAAGTTCCTATCCCTCTGAAGGGTATCGACTCCACACCATTGGCTAGGAATAAACCACAATACTGGACACAAATGACTATGTGTATGACTCCTGACCATCGGGAGGTGATTCGCTTCCTTGTGTTGCATAACTTGCATGATGTCTTAGTGCTTGGATTGCCATGGTTGCAAACTCATAATCCAGTCCTTGACTGGAAAACAATGTCTGTGTTAAGCTGGGGATGTCAGGGGGCTCATGGGGAAGTACCTTTGGTTTCCATTGCTTCATCTACTCCCTCTGAAATTCCGGCATTTTTGTCTGACTATTGTGATGTTTTTGAGGAGCCTAAACTTAGTTCTCTTCCCCCTCACAGGGATTGTGATTGTGCTATAGACTTGATTCCTGGCAGCAAGTTTCCCAAGGGTCGTTTGTTCAATCTGTCTGTGCCTGAGCATGCTGCTATGCGAGAGTATATTAAGGAGTCCTTGGAAAAGGGACATATCCGTCCATCCTCATCCCCTTTAGGAGCAGGTTTTTTTTTCGTGGGTAAAAAAGATGGCTCCCTGAGGCCCTGTATTGATTATCGCCTGTTGAATAAGATTACAGTCAAATACCAGTATCCTTTGCCACTGTGGACTGATTTATTTGCTCGTATTAAAGGGGCAAAGTGGTTCTCTAAGATTGATCTTCGGGGTGCGTATAATTTGGTGCGGATTAAGCAGGGAGATGAGTGGAAAACTGCATTTAATACGCCCGAGGGCCATTTTGAGTATTTGGTAATGCCTTTTGGTCTTTCTAATGCTCCTTCAGTCTTTCAGTCCTTTATGCACGATATTTTCCGTAAATACCTGGATAAATTTATGATTGTGTATTTGGATGATATTTTGATTTTTTCGGATGACTGGGAGTCGCATGTTCAACAGGTTAGGAAGGTTTTTCAGGTTTTGCGGGCCAATTCTTTGTTTGTAAAGGGTTCAAAGTGTATTTTTGGGGTTCAGAAGATCTCCTTTTTGGGGTATATTTTTTCCCCTTCTTCTGTTGAGATAGATCCTGTCAAGGTTCGGGCTATTTGTGATTGGACGCAGCCTACTTCTTTGAAGAGCCTTCAGAAGTTCTTGGGCTTTGCTAATTTCTATCGTCGATTTATAACTGGGTTTTCAAGTGTTGCTAAACCTCTGACTGATTTGACTAAGAAGGGTGCTGATGTTGCCAATTGGTCCTCTGCGGCTGTGGAGGCCTTTCGGGAGCTTAAGCGCCGCTTTTCTTCTGCCCCTGTGTTGCGCCAGCCTGATGTTTCGCTCCCTTTTCAGGTCGAGGTTGATGCTTCCGAGATTGGAGCGGGGGCGGTTTTGTCGCATAGAAGTCCCAATTGCTCAGTGATGAGACCATGTGCATTCTTCTCTCGAAAGTTTTCACCCGCTGAGCGAAATTATGATGTCGGTAATCGGGAGCTCTTGGCTATGAAGTGGGCATTTGAGGAGTGGCGTCATTGGCTTGAGGGTGCTAGACATCAGGTGGTGGTCTTGACTGATCACAAGAATCTGATTTACCTTGAGTCTGCCAGGCGTCTGAATCCTAGACAGGCGCGCTGGTCGTTGTTTTTCTCCCGGTTTAATTTTGTGGTTTCATACTTGCCGGGTTCAAAAAATGTGAAGGCAGATGCCCTTTCTAGGAGTTTTGAGCCTGACTCCTCTGGTGATTCTGAGCCTACGGGTATCCTTAAGGATGGGGTGATTTTGTCGGCTGTCTCCCCAGACTTGCGACGTGCTTTGCAGGAGTTTCAGACTGATAGGCCTGATCGTTGTCCGCCTGGGAGACTGTTTGTTCCAGATGAGTGGACCAGTAGAGTCATCTCTGAGGTTCATTCTTCTGTGTTGGCAGGTCACCCTGGAATTTTTGGTACCAGAGATTTGGTGGCCAGGTCCTTCTGGTGGCCTTCCCTGTCTCGGGATGTGCGTGCCTTTGTGCAGTCTTGTGATGTTTGTGCTCGGGCCAAGCCTTGCTGTTCTCGGGCTAGTGGATTGTTGTTGTCCTTGCCTATTCCGAAGAGGCCGTGGACGCACATCTCTATGGACTTTATCTCGGACCTCCCGGTTTCTCAGAAAATGTCCGTCATTTGGGTGGTGTGTGACCGTTTTTCTAAGATGGTTCATTTGGTACCCTTGCCCAAATTGCCTTCTTCATCTGAGTTGGTTCCTTTGTTTTTTCAGAATGTGGTTCGTTTACATGGTATCCCGGAAAACATCGTTTCTGACAGGGGGTCTCAATTTGTGTCTAGGTTCTGGCGAGCGTTCTGTGCCAGGATGGGCATTGATTTGTCTTTTTCGTCTGCATTCCATCCTCAGACTAATGGCCAGACGGAGCGAACTAATCAGACCTTGGAGACTTATTTGAGGTGTTTTGTGTTGGCTGATCAGGATGATTGGGTCGCCTTTTTGCCGTTGGCAGAGTTTGCCCTCAATAATCGGGCCAGTTCTGCCACTCTGGTTTCTCCTTTCTTTTGCAATTCAGGGTTTCACCCTCGTTTTTCATCTGGCCAGGTGGAATCTTCGGATTGCCCTGGAGTGGACACGGTGGTGGATAGACTGCGCCGGATTTGGAGTCATGTGGTGGACAATTTGAAGTTGTCTCAGGAGAAGACTCAGCAGTTTGCTAATCGGCATCGTCGTGTGGGTCATCATCTCCGCGTTGGGGACTTGGTGTGGTTATCTTCTCGTTTTGTCCCTATGAAGGTCTCTTCTCCTAAGTTTAAACCTCGGTTCATAGGTCCTTATAAGATTTTGGAGATTCTTAATCCTGTATCTTTTCGTTTGGACCTACCAGCATCTTTCACCATTCATAATGTCTTCCATCGGTCGTTGTTGCGGAGGTACGAGGTACCGGTTGTTCCTTCTCTTGAGCCTCCTGCTCCTGTGCTGGTGGAGGGTGAGTTGGAGTATGTTGTGGAGAAGATTTTGGACTCTCGCGTTTCCAGACGGAGACTTCAATATTTGGTTAAATGGAAGGGATACGGTCAGGAGGATAATTCTTGGGTGACTGCCTCCGATGTTCATGCCTCTGATTTGGTTCGCGCCTTTCATAGGGCGCATCCAGATCGCCCTGGTGGTTCTCATGAGGGTTCGGTGCCCCCTCCTTAAGGGGGGGGGTACTGTTGTGAATTCTGTTTTTGGGCTCCCTCTGGTGGTTACTGGTGGTACTGGCTGACTTTTGTCTTGCACCTGTTTCCTTCAGGAAACTGGGAGTTTCCTATTTAGTCTGGCTTCTCAGTCATTCTAGTGCCGGCAATCAATGTTACCAGAGCACCTCTGTTGCTTGCTACCTGCTCCAAGTCTGCAATTCAGCTAAGTTGGATCTTTGGCATTTTTTGTGTTTGTTTGCCCAGCATGCATTTATATTTCTCTTGCTGCTGGAAGCTCTAGTGATCTGAAATTACTACTCCGGTGTCATGAGTTGATAACAGAGTTAAGGTAATTTCAGGATGGCTGTTTAGGGTTTTGAGGTGACCGCGAAGTCCTCTTTCGTATTTTCTGCTATCTAGTCAGAGGGCCTCTCTTTGCTGAATCTATATTCATACTGTGTACGTGTTTTCCTCTCACCTAACCGTTATTATATGTGGGGGGCTACTATCACTTTTGGGGTTTCCCTGGAGGCAAGCCAGGTCTGTGTATTCCTCTACTAGGGGCAGCTAGATCTCCGGCTGGTGCGAGGTGTCTAGGGATAAAACGTAGGCACACCCCCTGGCTACTATTAGTTGCGTGTTAGGTTCAGCGTCGCGGTCATCTGAGATTCCATCATTCCTAGAGCTAGTCCGTTTTTGCCTGAGTCCCTGCCATTGGGAACCATGACAGGTACTGTTGTGAACTCTATTTCTGGGCTCCCTCTTGTGGTCACAAGTGGTACTGTGTGAGTGCTGTCTTTCTGCAGGTTTGTGACTGGCATCAGCTGTCTCGTTATCTGTGGGCTGGTGTTCTATTTAAGCTCACTTGGACTCTCAGTCTATGCCTGCTGTCTTTGTATTCAGTGCTATTCTGATTGCTCCTGTCTACATCCGTTATCAGTCTCTCCATGAGAAGCTAAGTACTGTTTGCTTATTCTTGCTCATCTATGTTCAATATGTTTCCTAGAATATTATGAGTTTTGTCCAGCTTGCTAATATGTGATTTCTCTGCTTGCTGGTAGCTCTGGGGTGCTGAGTTGCTCCCCCCACATCGTTAGTTGGTGTGGGGGTTCTCGCATTCTCTGCATGGATATTTTTGTATAGGGTTTTTTACTGACTGCACAGATCCCTTGCTATTTTCTGCTATCTAGTGTTAGCGGGCCTCATTTGCTTAACCTGTTTCATCTCTGCGTTTGTCTTTTCCTCTTAACTCACCGTTATTATTTGTGGGGGGCTGTTCTATATCTTTGGGGTTATTTCTCTGAGGCAAGTGAGGTCTTACTTTATCTCTAGGGGTAGTCAGTTTCTCAGGTCATGAAGAGACGTCTAGGATTTCAGGAAACGTTCCACGACTACCTTTAGTGTGTTTGGTTAGGATCAGGTTTGCGGTCAGTCCAGTTACCACATCCCCAGAGCTTGTCCTATTATCTCTGATTTAGCTGGTTAGATTTGTGATCCTAAGCCACTGGGGTCATAACAGCTTCCCCATTGACTTGCATTGGTTTTCATGTTTCGGTCGATCCCCAACTTTTCGCGATAATCGGCCGACTGCACTCGACTCGACTTTGGACAAAGTCGGGTTTCGCAAAACCCGACTCGATCTTAAAAAAATGAAAGTCGCTCAACCCTACTGGTGATCATCAGGAAATTAGTGCAGCAAGACTCGGCAGCTCTGATGAGCAGCAAAGTCACTACCTGGTGCCTTTGAATAGCAGTCACTTTTCTGCTATTCACAGATTCCTAAGAGAGATAGGAGGAATATGGAGTACATTGGACCTGTGTGGCAACATTTTGGGTAATACATTAGTGAATGTGGGAGTGGCTATTGTCTTTATTTCTGTCTTTTTCTTTCATATATCCTTTTATATATCCTTTTCTAGACTACTTCAGATCTGGTTGATTACTTCGGACCTGCATGGGATATTTTTAATAAAATGATGAACAAGGTATAGTGTGGTGGAAACTTTATTAAAAAAAGTTTTTTTTTTCTCTGTGTGTGTTTTCATTTATTATTACCAGGTTAGTAATTGGGTGTCTCATACACACCTTTCCTTTACTAAACCTAGGGTTGGTGGCAGCTGTAAGTTTTGACAAATAACAACTGTCATCCACCCCAACTATGATTACTTCAATTTCCACAGCACAAGGACAATTGGGAAAAGCCGGACAAAGGGCCAGAATTGGCCCATCTAATATGACACCAATTCTGAGGTGGCTCAGGGCTTGTATCCCAAATGTTATGTAAAATGTTTCCAATAAAAGCAAAAGCTTCAATTCAATCCACAAAAAAAGCAAGTCCCCACTCAGTTCCATAATCTGTCAATGGAAATATAGCGGGTGTGCCTTCTCTTGTGATTCTCACCATGTGGCTGAACAGTACTGTAGAGCCACATAAGGGGTATTGCCACATTCAGCAGAAATTGTGTGCCAAAATTTGGTGACATTTTTGCAAACTGGCTAGTGTGACCATGTAAAATCCGGTGTTAAAACAATTTTTTTTGTGGTAAAAATGTAATTATTTTTTCTTCACTTCCCAATGGCATACAATTCTATGACACACCCATGGAATCAATATGATCATTGCACTCTTACATAAACTCATTGAGAGGTTTAGTTTGTAAAATTAGGCCACTAAGGGTACCTTCACACTGGTCGATTCTGCTACGATTACGACGCATTTGCGTCATATTCGACATCGCAGTACGAGCTCGTAGCCAGCGGTCACACTCTACGATGTTAACGCTTTTTCTGACGTAGTTGCGATGTGAACGTCACGCGTCGCAATCGTACGCTACCCTTCACACCGCCATAGTCCTACGACTCCGAGCGTGACGTATTACCAGCATGGGCGTGCTAAAACGTCACGCCCAATCAGGAGACAGGTATGCGGAAGCCCAACCCACGTAGTCGCATTACGAGCTCGTATGACCGCCGTCACATACTACGATTTCGACCGCCACAGCGGGACATTTACGACGAAAGAAAGTTCTGCTCTTTCTTTCACATCGTACGATGCTGGGCTGCGTCGCAAATCGTAACGCCATGTCACACTTTGCAACCTCGGAACGAGGACGGATAAACGTCACAAATCGAACGCTCGTTCAGACTTTGATTGCACAGTGTGAAGGGGCCCTTATGTGGGTTATACTGTTGTGACATCTCAGAGCCTCTGCCAATGTGAAATGGCACCCAAAAACCATAACAACACTATAATATGGTGCATCTCCCCTTCTGAGCTTTCCATATTGTCTGAAAGGTATTTTCCCATTTACATGTAGGGTATTGGCCCACTGAGGAGAAATTGCACAACAAACTGTTAGGTCCATTTTTTCCTATTAGCACTTATAAAAATTAAGGCCACATGCACACGTTGCGGAAAGTGGTGTGGATTTTTCCAGACTGATTTTGGTAAATCCGCTGGTAATCCACACTGCGGATTTCCTGTGGAATTACCGCAATTTTTTTGCGGATTTTGTGCGGATTCCACCTGCAGTTTTACACCTGCAGATTCCTATTATGGAGCAGGTGTAAACCACTGAGGAATCGGCACAAAGAATTGACATGCTGCAAAATAAACAACGCTACGTTTCCGCGCATTTTTTTCCGCAGCATGTGCACTGCGGATTTTGTTTTCCATAGGTTTACATGGTACTGTAAACTCATGAAAAACTGCTGCGAATCCACAGTGGCCAATCCGCTGCAGATCCACAGCAAAATCTGCAATGTGTGCACATAGCCTAAAAAATTAGGCCTAAAGCAACATTTTAGCGCTAAAAATACAATTATTCTTTCTTCCTCACTTAATGGTCTAAAATTCTGTGAGGCACATGTGTTGCCAATATGCTGAATGTCCCTAGATAAATTCATTGAGGGGTGCAGTTTGTAATGTGGGGTCACTTATTGAGGGGTTTGCTTTCTGGAGGTCGGGCTCTGTCAATTTTATATGGAATCCGCAAACCATTCCAGCAAAATCTGCACTCCAATATGGCGCTCCTTACCTTCTGATCTTTGAACTGTGCCTCAAAAGTAGTTTTCAACCACATATAGGGTATTGGCATACTCAAGAGAAATTGTATAACAAATTGTGAAGTTCATTTTCTCCTATTACCCCTTCTGAAAACAATAACCTTGGGGACCAAGCAACATTTTAGTGGAAGAAATGATAATTTTCCCTTGACTCAGCCCAATGTTATACATTTCTATGTATCGTCTGAGGTTTAAAAATGCTCACTACACCCATATATAAACACCTCAGAAGGTGTATTTTCCAAAATAGGGCCACTTGTGGAGGGTTGTCTGCTCTGCCATGTCACCCATAGGGTCACATCTTCTTGGATGCATTTAGTTGCTGTAGAAACCAGAAAAAAACTTGTTTAAAATTTATCGGTATCATATTACTCAACCATAGAATGTTACATCTTCTTGGGTATATTTTGTTGCTTTAAAAGCCTCAAAAAACTTGTTCAAAATTTATCGGTATTATATTGCTCACTAGTGATGAGCGAGCACTAAAATGCTCAGGTGCTCGTTGCCCGGGTCGAGCAAATTGGAATACTCGGGTACTCGACCCGAGCAACAAGCCCAATGTAAGTCTATGGGAAACCCAAGTATTTTTGCCGCGATCCCCAGGGGTCCTTTTAAGGTCTAAAAACATCTGAAAATGATGGAAACACTGCTCAAATGACACAGGAACACCATGGGGATTGCCCCTGGAAGCATTTCTGACTCCTAGTTCACAGTTGTAAGCAATCTTGTCAGAGTTTCACGCCATTTTTACAGGTGCACCAAAAACCTTAAAAAAACTAAACCAAAATGGATTATGCTGGGAAATATGTTAAGGTAGATCTTTTCCAGGGTAGTGACTTGTATATAAGGCAAAATAATTAACCTCAGTCCAAAATATTCCTCCACCATTTTGGCTATGTTCATACGCAGTGTTTTTGATGCATTTTTCAACTTTAACATTGCTTTCAACCAATACAAATGCATTCACTGGGAAATGTCATTGTAACATTTAACAACCCTAGCTGGCCATGTGATGTGTGACACATAAGGAGACACATCTTGATTCATTTATGAAGGAGGGACTCTTAAAGTCGCAAAGCCTATTTTTAGAGGGGCATCAAATGGCATTAATATTCTTAAAGGGACATTATTAAACAGTGTGTCTCCTATGCTGTTATTGCCTATGCAGTGAGTAGCTGGGCTGCCAAGATTACAATGCACCCCAATACCTCTTTCACGAGATGTACAGGAGGGCCTCCTGAAAAAATGTTGCATTGAATGCAAGGCCTGCCCTGCTATCAAGTCACATCCACCCCAAAAAGCCTTTGAACCCAGATACTAGATGACCACAGGAAAACCCACTTCACAGTCTTCAGTTGGTCCTGACATACAGTTTCCTTATGCATTGAATGCAAGGGCCACCTTGACCCAAATTTGCATGCACCCCAATCCCCCTTGGAAGAATCATGGAGGAGGTTCTCCTAATAAAAACTGTCCATTACAAAGGAGTGGGTCTCCTAGATTTGTAATGCCCATACACTAAGTGTATGGGCTGACAAACATTTCCTCATGGGGAGTACTTTTTTAAACAATTTTTTATGGGGATCATAGACACCCTTGGCAAAATTGACTGGCTGTAGCAGCACGGAACACGTTAACCCTGGTGATCTAGTGGCAGTGGATGATGAAATGTGGAGGAAGGCCTCATTAAAAATTAGGCCCAATTTAAAGGAGCAGGTCTCTTAGACTTGAAATGCCCATACACTAAGCGTACGGGCTGACAAACATATCCCCATGGGGGGTAAATTTTAAAAAAAAAAAAAATTCAGCTCAAAATAGTGTTTACTGTTTAGAGCTAGGGTAACACACAGTAAAAAAAAGGTGAATGGAAGCCTGAAAACCACACTTTGAAGACCAAAGATACATGAGGCGTGTCACTGAGATACCACACTGTAAAATATGTGGCCTGTGTTTTTAATTTTGGCCCCAAAAATAGTGTATAGAAATCAGGTCAAAGACAGCAAATACAGTGAAATGTAGCCCTGAAATATCACAATTTGTAGGCCACAGATACATCTGGTGTTTGACTGAGATACCAGACTCTTCAATATGTGGCCTGTATATTTATTTTTTTTTACTGCTAAATAGTGTTTAGAGCTAGGGTAACACACCACAAAAAAAGGACAATGGAAGCCTCAAAAGCTATAGATAAGATGTGTTATGAAACTACCACACTGTAATCTATGTTTTTTTTTTTACCAAGATAGTGTATAGACCTAGGGTATTAGACAGACCAAAAATTGGAATGTATGGAATGTATGCATAAAAAAAAATTATTTTGAGACCACACATAGAACGGGCATTGGATGGAGATAACAGACTGTTTCAATATGTGGCCTGTATTTTAAAAAATTTTTAAAACCACAAAATACTGTATACACAAAGGGTATCAGACCAAAAACTGGAATGTGTGGCTGAAAAGTCAAGATTTGAAGACCACAGATAGACCAGATGTGTGCCTGAGATAACAGACTGCTTCAATATGTGGGCTGTATTTTGTACAATTTAGGAAAAAAAATACTGTATACACCAAGGGTAGCAGACCACAAACTCAAACGTATGCCTGAAAAGCCAAGATTTGAAGACCACAGATAGACGAGACGTATGACTGAGATAACAGACTTTCAATATGTGGACTGTATTTTGTAAAAAAAATTAAACAAAATATTCTGTATACAGTAATGGTAGCAAACCAAAAAATGCAATGTGTGCCTGCAAAGCAAGGATTTGGACACAATGCGTCTGACGAAGATAACAGAGTGATCAAAATGTGGCCTTGATTTTTTTGGGACTACCAAAATTATGTCAATAAGTAGGCTATGACACTAAAATAAAACATTAGGAGTGCTAAAATTATACAACTGTAGCTAAATATTTTTTTGCCAGCTAAAATATTTTGGTCACCAAAATGTTGTCCAAAAGTGTTGTAAGACACTACAGAAAAAAAATATAGTACGCAAAAAAAGGCCAGAATTTTATGCACACTCACATCTGATGCCTGGGACAAAAACAATCATTTTAAATTGTTACATTTTAATACTCTTGTTTTAAAATTACCTCGCTGAAGTCTGCAGTGTGACCAAGCCAATAAATGTTGTAAAAAAATGGGGCTCTGTATTGCTTTGTACTAAAATTTGAAGGTATAAGGTGCTCCCCAAAAAAATTCATGGCCACGGATACCTGCAGCTAGGTATATATAAAATATGCAGCAGCACACAGTAATGGAGCATTTTGATGTATGCAGGGAGATCTATAGACTCACATACAGTGCTTGTATGCCTTGCAGTGATGTGAATATTTGCACATAGACTTCCTTGCCTGCCTAGCACAATTAAAAACTACGCCCAATGTAAAGAAGTTTGTCTCCCAGACTTGTAATGCCCATACACGAAGTGCATGGGCTGACAAACATTTCCTCATGGGGGAACATTTTTAAAAAATATTTTATGGGCATCCTAGACACCCTTACCAAAAATTGGACTGGCTCTAAAAGCACAGAACACATTAACTCTGGTGATCTAGTGGCGGAGAATGAGGAGACAGAATGATCAATCATACTGAAATCAAACATATGAATAAAGGATGTGAATCCACATATAAATGAAAATAAAAACATGGAGGAGTGAACACAGGTTCATAGATATGAAGCAAGAATGTGTCCAATGAGATATGTTGGTCCCTATCAACAGCTCAGAGACAGGGATATAAGTAAAAATATAATATAATAGTATTTCAATATTTTTATATTGGACAGGTATACACTAGGTCATAAGAGGAGAGATTGGAAAAATAGAAAATATAAGAACAAATAGTAAGAATATAGGTACTGTGCATCTAATTTTTATGACATTTCCCCCTGGGGGAGTAATATTTGTTTTGGTTTCAAATTAGTAATGGGCATCATAAAAACATCCCTGCACAAAAATTGAGTGACTTTTGCATCATGGAATACGCTCACCCTGATGTTCTAGTGGTTGTGGATGAAAAGGATGAGGATAAGGAGGAGGATAACACCAAACAGACCAAATCAGGAAGCGTATACCCATGTGTGGTTGTGAAGAGGTGCATGAGAATATGCCTCCACAAAAAAGAAAATGCATTTTAGGTTGTTTCGCTGGTTTCATTCGGTGGTGTACAGAAGTCTTTCCCAATCCAGCCCTTGTTCATTTTTGTAAGAGTCAGCATTTTCAGTTGACAGGCGGATGCGCTTATCTGTTATAATTCCACCAGCGGCACTAAAACCCCGCTGTTACAGAACACTAGCAGCAGGGCAGACCAGGACCTCCAAGGCATAAAGAGCCAGTTTATGCCATGTGTCCTGCTTGGATACCCAATAACTAAAAGGCACAGAGGAATGCCGGAGGACCTTTGTATGATCTGCAAGGTACTCCCTCAGCATCTTCCCAAACATTGCACTTCTTGTAACAGCACCCCTTCCTCTGTGCTGTCATGATGGGAGGGTCTGAGAAAACTGTCCCAGAACATTTCCATTGTTCCCCTGCCTGAGCTGGATTGTACTTCTATCTCTCTGGCTTGGATTCCTTGGTTGTACAACAAACTCTGACATTTGCTGCCAGCATTTTCAGATGGGAATTTTTTAAGTAATTCCACTACAAGGGCCCTCTGATACTGAAACATTTTAGTACACCTGTCTGCCTCTGGAAGAAGAGATTGAAAGTTCTCCTTATAGCGCGAGTCTAGAAGTGTCACCAACCAGTAATGAGTGTCACTGAAAATTTTAATAACGCGAGGGTCACGGGAAATGCAGAGCAACTGCTAACAGGCAAGACTTCCGTGTCCTCACCCACAGGATGACTGACCATGCTGTCCTCCTCATCCTCCCTGTCCTCAGGCCATCCCCGCTGAACAGACGGTATGACAGCTGTGCTTGTAGTACCGTCGATAGCGCATGAAAGTAGCTCCTGTTCTTCCTTATCCTCACTATCTACCCATCCACATTGGGACGACATGAGGCTGGGCTCAGTATAATCACCCTGTATGGTTCATTGCTCCATGTCCTCTTGCTCTGTCTGCAATTCATCCTCTTTAATTGTGAGCAGAGAAGTTTTCAGAATGCAGAAAAGTGGAATGGTGATGCTAATTATGGCATCATTGCCGCTCACCATCTTGGTGCAGTCCTCAAAGTTTTGGAGGATGGTAAATATGTCTGACATCCATGTGCACTCCTGAGGTCTTATGTGTGGAGTCTGAAGTGAATGTCGACGGCCTTGTTGATGCTGGTAGTCAACAACTGCCCTCTTCTGCTCACAAATCCTTTCAAACATATGCAGTGTAGAGTTCCAATTTGTGGGGACATCACACACCAGTCGGTGAGATGGAAGCTGCAAACGCTGCTGAAGCACGGCAAGAGCAGCTGAAGCTGTAGCATACTTTCTAAAATGGACAGTCAGATGGTGTACTTTCACTAGCAGATCCAGCAGCTCTGGGTAGGTTTTGAGAAAACATTCAACCATGAGGTTAAGCACATGGGCCAGGTAAGGAATGTGTGTGAGCTCACCTAGCCTCAGAGCTGCCACTAGGTTCCGGCCATTGTCACACATGACCATGCTCGGCTGTAGGTTCAGCGGTGTGATCCAAATATCTGACTGCTCTTTCAGCGCTGCCCACAACTCTTCAGCATTGCAGTTTGTCAGCTAAGCAGATTAGCTTCAGCACAGCCTTTTGCCGCTTGGCTAAGGCAGTGCTACAGTGCTTCCAAGTTCTGTCTAATGTGTTCATTTTAGACATGGAGGCTGAAGAGGAGAAGGAGGAGGAGGTGCAGGAGCTGTAAACTGTTGTGGCAACCTTGATTGACGTAGGGCCCACAATCCTCGGCGTGGGGAGGATGTGTTCCATTCCAAGGTCTGACTGCCTCCCGGCTTCCAATATGTTAAACCAGTGTGTCATCAGTGAGATGTATCTTCCCTTCCCACAAGCACTTGTCAACGTGTCATTGTTGAGGGCATGGGTAATGTTGTGGGACACATGCTGGTGTAATGCTGGTACAACACACCGGAAGAAATAGTGGCGACTGGGGACCGAGTACCTTGGGATGGCTGCCACTATCAGGTTGCGGAAAACTTCCATCTCAACGAGCCTAAAAGGCAACATTTCGAGTGCAAGCAGACAAGAAATGTTAGAATTTAGTACTGTGGCCTGTGGGGCATTGGCTGGGTATTTCCGCTTGCGTTCCAATGACTGGGGTATACACAACTGAACACTGCACGGAGACAAGTACGTGGAATGGGCTTAATGATGATGATGGTGCTGGTTAACTGTGTGCAACAACAGGTGCAGGGCCCGAGGCATCTTCACAGGCACGGTGAACTGGGGATTGGCTTGCACTCAAAACAGTGGATGAAGCAGTGGTGTCACCTGAAGACAGTGTTCCTGGAGCCTGGGGTTTGGCCCACAAAGTAGGGTGCTTTTCTGCCATGTGCCTAATCATGCTGGTGGTGGTCAGGCTGGTAGTTTTGCTACCCCTGCTGATGCGGGCATGGCAGGTGCTGCAAATGGCCTTTTTGGGGCTATCGGCAGAGTCTTTAAAAAATAACCAGACTCAGGAAGATCTAACAGTTGGAATGGCAACTTCCCTCATGTTGTTGTTACGGGGAACAGATGCACGCCTTCTGTCTGTGGCCACCACCCTGCTTCTTCCTGCCTGTTGAGGTGATATGAATCCTTCCCTATGTGTGCTGCGGTACTCGCTCTGCATTCCAGGTTGGATCAGTCACTATGTTATCCACCACCTCATCTTCCACATCCGCACCCTGCTCCTCCTCCTTACTTTCTGGCAATTGTGTCCCATCATCCTCCAGCTCTTGTGACACTTTCCCACCATTGCCTTCGTGTGACCGTGGCTGTTGAAATCTTTGGGCATCACTATATGCGATCTCATTTGGCCCCACTTCAAGTTGACCGGCCGAGAGTCCGGAATCTTTAAAGGGAAAAATGACACTTCACATCAGAGTGTCCAAGTGTGTGATAAGTTTTCTCAGGGCACTCGGCATGGTGGGAGGAAGGAGGATCAGGGTGAGTAATATCCGGTCCACACTCATGGCTACTCAGACTTGACCATGTGGAAGACATGGTGGTGGTGGTGGCTAAGTGACTGGAGGCATTATCCGCCATCCAACCAACAACCATTTCACACTGCTCTGGCTTCAATAGTGGTGTGCTGCAGTCCCCTGGAAACTGGGACAGGAAGGTTGAGCGCAAAGATGTGGGTCTTTGTTGTGGCCCACTTTCAGCTTGGCCACGGCCTCGTCCTCTGCATGCACCATCAGCATCACATCCACTTCCCCTTCCCTTGCCCAATGACTTGCCCATTTTAAACGGACTAATTAAATATTTGAAAAGCTCAATACAAATGGATTTATTTAGAGAAAAATTATATGTGATCAGCATGCCTGAAAAAGCAAGTATTTGGAGACCACAGATACACCGAGCGTCTGACAAAGATAACAGAGAGTGAAAATATATATTTTAAAAAATATATTTTTTTAAACAAAAAATAATGAGCAGACAAAGACTAGCAGACAAAAAAATAGAATGTATGCCTGCAAAGCAAAGATTTTGACACCACAGAAACACTAAGCGTCTGACGGAGATAACAGACTGATCAAAATGTGGCCTTGATTTTTTTGGGCACACCAAAACTGTGTCAATAAGTAGGCTATGACACTATATATATATATAATTTCTTTTAAATACTTTTTTGTAATTTTTGAAAACACTAGATACTGAGTAGACCAAGGCTAGCAGATAGAACAATGCAACGTATGCCTGCGAAGTGAAGATTTTTACATCACAGATACATCAGGCGTCTGACGGAGATAACAGACTGTATACATTTTTTTAATTTTTTTGTAATTTTTTATAGCGCTAAAAACTGAGTAGACCAAGGCTAGCAGACAAAACAATGCAACTTATGCTTGCGAAGTGAAGACTTTTACACCAAGGATACACTAGGCATCTGATGGAGATAACAGGCTGTATACATTTTTTTACTTTTTTTTGTAATTTCTGAAAACACTAAATACTGAGTAGACCAAGGCTAGATGACAGAACAATGCAACGTATGCCCGTATGCCTGCAAAGCAAGGATTTTGACACCACAGATACACCAGGCGTCAGCCAGAGATAACAGACTGATCAAAATGTGGCCTTGATTTTTTTGGGCACACCAAAATTGTGTCAATAAGTAGGCTATGACACTAAAAAAAATTTGAGTACTAAAATTGTAAGATATTTAGCGTAATAATATGCGATGTGTGTGGCATACAACTCACAGTGATAAATATAAGAACTGTAGCTAAATATTTTTGGGCCAGCTACAGATTTTGGGGGCAGCAAAATGGTGTCCAAAAATATTGTAAGACACTACAAAATATTAGATAGTACCAGAAAAAAAGGACAGATTTTATTTAGCGCAATGATATACGAGGCGTGTGGCGTACAACTCACAGTGATAAATATAAGAACTGTAGCTAAATATTTTTGGGCCAGCTACAGATTTGGGGGGCAGCAAAATGGTGTCCAAAAATAATGTAAGATACTACAAAAAATTAGATAGTACCAGAAAAAAAGGACAGATTTTTTTGGCGCACTCACATCTGATGTCTGGGAATTTTTTTTTTTTTAATTCTTAGATTTGCATGCTCTTATATTGCAATGACCTGGCTGTAGTCTGCAGCATGACCAAGCAATCAAATGTAGAAAAAGGGGGCTATGGATTGCTGTATAATAAAATTAGCAGGTATAAGCTGCAAAATAAAAAATAAAAATTGGATAACTGCAGGTAGGTATATATAAAATAAGCAGCAGCAGACAGTAATGGAGCTTTTTGAGGTATGCAGTGAAATCTATGTACGATGCCTGCAGGCCTTGCACTGATGTGGCTATGTGCACATAGACTCCCCTGCCTACCTAGCACTGCAATCTATGCACCGCCGAATTAGCCCTAAAAAGGACTGTTGGTTTATCAGGGTTTGTGGACTGAACACTAGCAGACCCACACTATTAAAAGAATGAATCTGACCCTATCTCAGCAGCAGCTATCCCTACACTAGCTGACTCTGGAGCAGAATGCAGCGAGCAGGGTGGCGCCAGGTCCTTATAGACCTGATGATGCTGTGCAGCCATCCAATCAGTGTAATACCACAACAGATGGCCGCGTCATTGCAGTGCATGGTAGACAATCCCTGCATGGTCATTTGTGCTCTAAAGAGCACCAAAATTGCAGGGTGGAGACCCGAGCTGCAGACGAATAATCCAGGAAATACTCAGTGTTCGCCAAGTACACAGATCATAGTGATACATGGGTGAGTACCGAGTAGTGGCGAGCATGTTCGCTCACTATTGCTCACCTATAAACTATTCCATGGTATGGAATAAATTTCATTAGTATAACAGCCTCAAACAGTTGGTAAAAAATGTATTGGTATTATATTGATCAAACTAAATTGATCTTTTTGGGTATACTTTGTTGCTATATAAACCTCTAAAAACTTGTTCAAAATTTTAGGCTATCTGTATGCACTTGTTGCAGATTGGGTGCATTTTTGTCTCTATTTTCTGCGTGGATTTGTGACACAACCTGGCTCAAAACCTGATGACAGCAAAGTGAGTGAGAAATCTAAACTGCAATGAGCATTTTAGTGCTTGCTCATTCCTAGTGAAGCTCTCTGTATATGAAATAGAGTACATATTGGGATTTTATTTGAAAAGACATCCTTCAGACATTTTAAGTAATTGCATGAATGGTTTTTCATACCTTTTTTAACACCATTAATGTTTTGTTTTAAAAGAGATACTTTTTATTAGATCTACAATTAAAGTAAATTTGGTCTCTGTGGTCAGTATCGATTATTCTAGCATACAGCTTCTTTGAAAAGAATATCTTCATCTTCACAGCAGTGTGTTTGGTGGCTGTTTTCTTGCTTTAGGGTTAATTTTTCTCAGTCACACATTTCCCAGATGGTGTTAAATGATTTCTTGAATTATATTTTAACTTGTCAACTTACAATGACTTCATAAAAAAACTAAACTTGTTATTGCACTTCCCAAATACTAGTTTTTATTCTTCATGCTGACTGATGGTTGTAGACAAGGTTTGGTAATGTAAAGGGTGGGCCATGTATATAAATATACCTGAATAAAATGGGAATGGTTGGTGATATCAACTTCCTGTTTGTGGCACATTAGTATATGGGAGGGGAAAAACTCTTCAAGATTGGTGGCGACTATGGCAGCCATTTTGAAGTCGGCCATTTTGGATCCAACTTTATTTTTTCCAATGGGAAGAGGGTCATGTGACACATCAAACGTATTGAGAATTTCATAAGAAAAACAATGGTGTGCTTGGTTTTAACGTAACTTTATTCTTTCATGAGTTATTTACAAGTTTCTTTTTGTTTACAGCCATTGACTTGTAACCACCCATCTTGAAAGATTTTCCCCCTCGCATATACTAATGTGCAGGGCCAGACTGGCCATCGGGCAGTTCTGGCAAATGCCAGAAGGGCCGGTGGCAGTAGTGGGCCGCTCGAGTGTGCCGCTGTCAGCACACTCCCCCCTCTGTCAGCACACTCCCGGCCCCGCATTCAACTATACCGGCATCATAGACGCCGGTACAGTTGAATGCAATGATGGAGGAGAAAGCGTCTGCTGACGCTCCCTCTCCCATCATTCCCAGCTCTGCCTGCCACTGACACTGCGGGTGCACGATGACATCATATCATCACGCGCCTGCTGTGTGACCGAGCGGGCAGACTGCAGCTGCTGAGACCTGAGCCAGGAGCAGCGCGGGGCAAGAGGAAAGGTGAGTAGATTGTTTTTTTTATTATTATAAATGAGTGATAACTGGATTGTGGGGCTATTGGGGGGGCTGCATTACATTCTATGGGGGCTGTGCTGCATTACATTCTATGGAGGTTGTGCTGCATTACATTCTATGGGGGCTGGCTGCATTACATTCTATGGGGCTGGGCTGCATTACATTCTATGGGGCTGTGCTGCCTTATATTCTGAGGGTGACCTGAAGTTCCAATAGGGCTTCAGTATTCATCAAAATATCCAAGATTACCAAGTACTAGGTAATAGGGTTGAGCGAAACGGGTCGATCATTTTCAAAAGTCGCCGACTTTTGGCTAAGTCGGCGTCTCATGAAACCCGATCCGACCCCTGTGCTTGTCGGCCATGCGGTACGCGACTTTCGCGCCAAAGTCGCGTTTCAATGACGCGAAAAGCGCCATTTCTCAGCCAATGAAGGTGAACGCAGAGTGTGGGCAGCGTGATGACATAGATCCTGGTCCCCACCATCTTAGAGAAGGGCATTGCAGTGATTGGCTTGCTGTCTGCGGCGTCACAGGGGCTATAAAGGGGCGTTCCCGCCGACCGCCATCTTACTGCTGCTGATCTGAGCTTAGGGACAGGTTGCTGCCGCTTCGTCAGAAGCAGGGAGAGCGTTAGGCAGGGTCCACTAACCACCAAACCGCTTGTGCTGCAGCGATTTCCACTGTCCAACACCACCTTCGGTGTGCAGGGACTGTGGAAGCTATTTTTTTTTTTTTTCCCCTCAGCGCTGTAGCTCATTGGGCTGCCCTAGAAGGCTCCGTGATAGCTGTATTGCTGTGTGTACGCCACTGTGGAAACCAACTGCTTTTTTCAAAGCACATATCCTCTTGTCCCTTCCTTTCTGCACAGCTATCTTTTTTGTTTGTCCACACTTTTTATTTAATTTGTGCATCAGTCCACTCCTATTGCTGCCTGCCATACCTGGCTTAGATTACTGCAGGGAGATAGTAATTGTAGGACAGTCCCTGTTTTTTTTTTTTTTTTTTTTTTTTGTGGGAGATTAAGATTTGCATTTCTGCTACAGTGCCATCCCTGTGTGTGCCATCTCTCACTGAGTGGGCCATAGAAAGCCTATTTATTTTTTCCGTGATTTGTGTTCTAAATTCTACCTCAACACAAAAACACTACATCAATCAGTGGGAGAAAAATATTGGCCTCAGTCAGGGCTTGTGTGCCACTGCTGTGTGTGCTATCTCTCATTCAGTGGGCTATAGAAAGCCTATTTTTTTTTTTTTTTTTTAATATTATTTGGTTTCTAAAGTCTCCCTGAAAAAAAAAAAATACCTAAAAAAACAGTGGGAGAGTAATATTGCCCTTTCAGCTTGTGTGCCAGTCTTGACTCCTGGGTGTGCCACCTCTCTCCCTCTCATTCAGTGGGCCATAGAAAGCCTATTTATTTATTTTTTTAAATATTATTGGGTTTCTAAAGTCTCCCTTAAAAAACAAAAAATACATAAAAAAACAGTGGGAGAGTAATATTGCCCTTTCAGCTTGTGTGCCAGGCTTGACTCCTGGGTGTGCCACCTCTCTCTCTCATTCAGTGGGCCATAGAAAGGCTATTTTTTTTTTTGGTTTTTTTAATATTATTTGGTTTCTAAAGTCTCCCTGAAAAAAAAAAAAAACATAAAAAAACAGTGGGAGAGTAATATTGCCCTTTCAGCTTGTGTGCCAGTCTTGACTCCTGGGTGTGCCACCTCTCTCCCTCTCATTCAGTGGGCCATAGAAAGCCTATTTTTTTTTTTTTTAAATATTATTGGGTTTCTAAAGTCTCCCTTAAAAAAAAAAAAACATAAAAAAACAGTGGGAGAGTAATATTGTCCTTTCAGCTTGTGTGCCAGTATTGACTCCTGGGTGTGCCACCTCTCTCCCTCTCATTCAGTGGGCCATAGAAAGCCTATTTATTTTTTTTTTAAAATATTATTGGGTTTCTAAAGTCTCCCTTAAAAAACAAAAACTACATAAAAAAACAGTGGGAGAGTAATATTGCCCTTTCAGCTTGTGTGCCAGTCTTGACTCCTGGGTGTGCCACCTCTCTCTCTCATTCAGTGGGCTATAGAAAGCCTATTTTTATTTTTTTTTTTTTTAATATTATTTGGTTTCTAAAGTCTCCCTGAAATAAAAAAAAAACTTAAAAAAACAGTGGGAGAGTAATATTGCCCTTTCAGCTTGTGCGCCAGTCTTGACTCCTGGGTGTGCCACCTCTCTCTCTCTAATTGTGGGCCATAGAAAGCCTTTTTTTTTTTTTTTTTTTTTTAATATTATTTGGTTTCTAAAGTCTCCCTGAGAAAAAAAAAAATAAATTAGGTGGGAGATTAATATTGACATTAGTGCTTGAGTGACAGTCCTGCGTGTGTGTCATCTCTGTGATTTTGTGCCACAGAAAACAGAGTGTGTAACATTGTGCCTGATTTTCCTTGTGGTCTCACCAACCTGTTAAGGGATATTGAAATCATACTGAAGTTATAGCTCACCGTGTAAGTTGTTTGACAGCAACAAATAAAGTTACTTTGGTTAAGATTTTAAAACAATGAGGAAGTCTGGTGCAAGAGGTCATCGTGGGCGTTCATTGTCAGCTGGTAATGATGGTAGTGGTAGTGGAGCATCAGGTGGTCGTGGGGATAAAAATATTCCACCTAAGTCTGGAGCTGTGGAGCCAGTTTCGTCGTCAGGCTACACAAGGCCTCGAACGCTCTCTTTTCTGGGAGTAGGAAAACCGCTTTTAAAGGCGGAGCAGCAACAGCAAGTTTTGGCTTACATTGCAGACTCAGCCTCTAGCTCTTTTGCCTCCTCTTCCGAAACTGGTAAATGTAAAAGCAGCGCGTCGCTTGTGGATGTTCACGGTCAGGGACAAGTCGCTTCCTTGTCCTCCTCAGCAAAAACTACAACAAGAGAGAAGGATGCAGCAGGCGACACAACGGGTCACTCCATGGAGCTCTTTACACATACCGTCCCTGGCTTAGAAAGTGAAACATTTAACAGGCCATGCCCATTACAAGTATATTCTGACATGGAGTGCACTGATGCACAGCCACAGCCAGAGTACTATGCTGCTCCTTTGACTCAGACCACCACATTGCCCTCTCAGGGTACAGATCCACAATCAGACCCTGATGAGACTATGTTGCCCCGCCACGAACGCTATACCACCGACCGACACAGTGACACAGACGAAGTTGCACACGAGCTCGAAGAGGAGGTAATAGATGACCCAGTTATTGACCCCGATTGGCAGCCATTGGGGGAACAGGGTGCAGGCGGCAGTAGTTCAGAAGCGGAGGTGGAGGAGGGGCCGCAGCAGGCATCAACATCGCAACAGGTTCCATCTGCCGGGCCCGTATCTGGCCCAAAACGCGTGTCAAAGCCAAAACCTGTTGGAGCACAGCGTTGCCATCCGGTTAAAGCTCAGTCTGCAATCCCTGAAAAGGGATCCGAGTCTAGGAAGAGTGCAGTCTGGCATTTTTTTAAACAACATCCAACTGATCAGCGCAAAGTCATCTGTCAAAAATGTTCAACTAGCTTAAGCAGAGGTCAGAATCTGAAAAGTCTAAATACTAGTTGCATGCATAGACACTTAACCACCATGCATTTTCAAGCCTGGACTAACTACCAAACGTCCCTCAAGGTTGTAGCACCCTCGGCCAATGAAGCTAGTCAGCAACGCAACATCCCTTCCGTCACTGTAAGGCCACCATTTTCCGCACCACCGGCAGTATCTGTGCAGGTTTCTTTGCCAGCCAAAAGCAGTCAGGGTCAGGGAATCACCAGTTTTGTAGGAGGAAATATTGCATCTAGGGCACCGGCGGAAACAATACCGTCTCCAACCGTCTCTCAGTCTGCCATGTACACCGGCACACCCGAAAGTTCCACGATCTCCAGCTCTCCAGTCCAGCTCACCCTACATGAGACTCTGGTTAGAAAAAGGAAGTACTTATCCTCGCATCCGCGTACACAGTGTTTTAACGCCCACATAGCTAGACTAATCTCGTTAGAGATGATGCCCTACCGGTTAGTTGAAAGCGAAGCTTTCAAAGCCCTGATGGAGTACGCTGAACCACGATACGAGCTACCCAGTCGACACTTTTTTTTCCAGAAAAGCCATCCCAGCCCTGCACCAGCATGTTAAACAGCGCATCGTCCATGCACTCAGGCAATCTGTGAGTACAAAGGTGCACCTGACTACAGATGCATGGACCAGTAGGCATGGCCAGGGACGTTATGTGTCCATCACGGCACACTGGGTGAATGTGGTGGATGCAGGGTCCACAGGCGACATCAATTTAGGGACAGTTGTGCCTAGCCCACGGTCTAGGAAACAGTTGGCTGTAGGCGTTCGCACCCCCTCCTCCTCCTCCTCCTCGTCCTCCTGCAGAAGCTACAGCTCTTCCACAGAACGCAGTCTGCCAACCACTCCATCGGCAGATGACACTGTTGCACACCAGTTGTCCCATTATGGGCCAGCTACTGCCAAGCGTCAGCAGGCTGTATTGGCTATGAAGTGCTTGGGCGACAACAGACACACCGCGGAAGTTCTGTCCGAGTTCTTGCAACAAGAAACGCAGTCGTGGCTGGGCACAGTAGATCTTGAGGCAGGCAAGGTAGTGAGTGATAACGGAAGGAATTTCATGGCTGCCATCTCCCTTTCCCAACTGAAACACATTCCTTGCCTGGCTCACACCTTAAACCTGGTGGTGCAGTGCTTATTGAAAACTTATCCTGGGTTCTCCGACCTGCTCCTCAAAGTGCGTGCACTTTGCTCACATATCCGACGTTCGCCTGTACACGCCAGCCGTATGCAGACCTATCAGCGGTCTTTGAACCTTCCCCAGCATCGCCTAATCATAGACGTTGCAACAAGGTGGAACTCAACACTGCACATGCTTCAGAGACTGTGCGAACAGAGGCGTGCTGTTATTTATTTGTGGGAGGATACACGGGCAGGCAGTAGGATGGCAGACATGGAGTTGTCAGGTATGCAGTGGTCTAAGATACAAGACATGTGTCAAGTCCTTCAGTGTTTTGAGGAATGCACACGGCTGGTTAGTGCAGACAACGCCGTAATAAGCATGAGCATCCCCCTAATGCGTCTGCTGATGCAAAGTTTGACGCACATAAAGGAGCAGGCGTCTGCACCAGAGGAAGAGGAAAGCCTTGATGACAGTCAGCCATTGTCTGGTCAGGGCAGTGTACAGGACGAGGTAGCGGGCGAAGAGGAGGTGGAGGACGAGGAGGATGATGGGGATGAGTATATTTTTAATGCCGAACCTTTCCCGGGGGCACAGGAAATTGGTTGCGTGTCACGGCCGGGTTCTGGTTTTTTGAGGGACACAAGTGACGTAGATTTGCCTGCAACTGCCCCTCAACCAATCACAACCGGAGATTTGACAACTGGAACTTTGGCCCACATGGCGGATTATGCCTTACGTATCCTAAAAAGGGACACACGCATTACGAAAATGATGAACGATGACGATTACTGGTTGGCCTGCCTCCTTGATCCACGCCATAAAGGCAAATTGCAAAATATTATGCCACATGAGAACTTGGAACTAATATTAGCAACCAAACAATCAACTCTTGTTGACCGTTTGCTTCAGGCATTCCCAGCACACAGCGCACGTGATCGTTCTCACACGAGCTCCAGGGGGCAGCAGACTAGGAGTGTTAGGGGTGCACACATCAGAAGTGGCGTTGGACAGAGGGGTTTTCTGACCAGGTTGTGGAGTGATTTTGCTATGACCGCAGACAGGACAGGTACTGCTGCATCAATTGAAAGTGACAGGAGACAACATTTGTCCAGTATGGTTACTAACTATTTTTCATCCCTTATCGATGTTCTCCCTCAACCGTCATTCCCATTTGATTACTGGGCCTCCAAATTAGACACCTGGCCAGAATTGGCAGAATATGCATTGCAGGAGCTTGCTTGCCCGGCAGCAAGTGTCCTATCAGAAAGAGTATTCAGTGCTGCAGGTTCAATATTAACCAAAAAAAGGACTCGTCTGGCTACCCAAAATGTTGACGATCTAACATTCATTAAAATGAACCACAACTGGATTTCGAAATCTTTTGCCCCACCTTGCCCGGCCGACACCTAGCTTTCCTATGAAAGGCTCTTGCCTGTGAATTACTTTTCTAATGTCTAATTTGCTGCAGCTGATTGTACAGCATACGACATGTTTACACCTCCCTAAATGGCCAAACTCCCCACACGGGGCCGTGGTATCGCGACTTGGCGCAAGCACCCGTGAGACTGCTGTTTGTCTGAAGAGGTGGGTGTGCTCGCTTTTGGTTGACGGCATTGCTACTGGGTCCCTCATAGTACAATGTAGTGTCTCTGGCGGTGGTGGTGCGCACCCAACGTCAGACACACCGTTGTAACATGAGGGGCCCTGGGGCGGTCACGCCGGCCTCTAGAGAGTTCCCCCCATACCCCAGCTCAAAATGTGCTCTACCACATGCAAAATTATGTCGCACAGCTCCACCAATCTTTAGTCTATTCGCTGACATCATTCAATGTCTGGCACTGACAATACAAATTTGTAGACATCTATGATGCAACTTAAAGTAGTCTGTGTCTGTGTCCTATATTGGCACCATTAAATAGTTACTGCCAAATTACTATGTCAGAAACTCAGCAGATGAGCCCACCCCTGTACCTAAGTATGCCACCTTTTTTTTTGTTTTGGTTGTTTTGCGAGACATTAACATCTATTTATATTTTGGGAGTACTGGGACAGACACTCCTTGCACTACTCCTCCACTCACCACCAAGCTGCCCGTGTATCCATGTAACCGCTGTAAAACTGCCATGAGCCTATTGTTTGTTATTTTAGGCCTTTGAAGCCTGTCTGCGGTCCCTCCTTCCACTAGTCCTCCACTGGCCAGACCACTGCTGCCCGTGTACCCCTGGAACCAATTATAAAGTGCCTACAGCCAGCCCATTTTTTTATGTTAGGCCTTTGAAGCCTGTCTGCGGTCCCTCCTTCCACTAGTCCTCCACTGGCCAGACCACTGCTGCCCGTGTACCCCTGGAACCAATTATAAAGTGCCTACAGCCAGCCCATTTTTTTATGTTAGGCCTTTGAAGCCTGTCTGCGGTCCCTCCTTCCACTAGTCCTCCACTGGCCAGACCACTGCTGCCCGTGTACCCCTGGAACCAATTATAAAGTGCCTACAGCCAGCCCATTTTTTTATGTTAGGCCTTTGAAGCCTGTCTGCGGTCCCTCCTTCCACTAGTCCTCCACTGGCCAGACCACTGCTGCCCGTGTACCCCTGGAACCAATTATAAAGTGCCTACAGCCAGCCCATTTTTTTATGTTAGGCCTTTGAAGCCTGTCTGCGGTCCCTCCTTCCACTAGTCCTCCACTGGCCAGACCACTGCTGCCCGTGTACCCCTGGAACCAATTATAAAGTGCCTACAGCCAGCCCATTTTCTTATGTTAGGCCTTTGAAGCCTGTCTGCGGTCCCTCCTTCCACTAGTCCTCCACTGGCCAGACCACTGCTGCCCGTGTACCCCTGGAACCAATTATAAAGTGCCTACAGCCAGCCCATTTTTTTATGTTAGGCCTTTGAAGCCTGTCTGCGGTCCCTCCTTCCACTAGTCCTCCACTGGCCAGACCACTGCTGCCCGTGTACCCCTGGAACCAATTATAAAGTGCCTACAGCCAGCCCATTTTTTTATGTTAGGCCTTTGAAGCCTGTCTGCGGTCCCTCCTTCCACTAGTCCTCCACTGGCCAGACCACTGCTGCCCGTGTACCCCTGGAACCAATTATAAAGTGCCTACAGCCAGCCCATTTTTTTATGTTAGGCCTTTGAAGCCTGTCTGCGGTCCCTCCTTCCACTAGTCCTCCACTGGCCAGACCACTGCTGCCCGTGTACCCCTGGAACCAATTATAAAGTGCCTACAGCCAGCCCATTTTTTTATGTTAGGCCTTTGAAGCCTGTCTGCGGTCCCTCCTTCCACTAGTCCTCCACTGGCCAGACCACTGCTGCCCGTGTACTCCTGGAACCAATTATAAAGTGCCTACAGCCAGCCCATTTTTTTATGTTAGGCCTTTGAAGCCTGTCTGCGGTCCCTCCTTCCACTAGTCCTCCACTGGCCAGACCACTGCTGCCCGTGTACCCCTGGAACCAATTATAAAGTGCCTACAGCCAGCCCATTTTCTTATGTTAGGCCTTTGAAGCCTGTCTGCGGTCCCTCCTTCCACTAGTCCTCCACTGGCCAGACCACTGCTGCCCGTGTACCCCTGGAACCAATTATAAAGTGCCTACAGCCAGCCCATTTTTTTATGTTAGGCCTTTGAAGCCTGTCTGCGGTCCCTCCTTCCACTAGTCCTCCACTGGCCAGACCACTGCTGCCCGTGTACCCCTGGAACCAATTATAAAGTGCCTACAGCCAGCCCATTTTTTTATGTTAGGCCTTTGAAGCCTGTCTGCGGTCCCTCCTTCCACTAGTCCTCCACTGGCCAGACCACTGCTGCCCGTGTACCCCTGGAACCAATTATAAAGTGCCTACAGCCAGCCCATTTTCTTATGTTAGGCCTTTGAAGCCTGTCTGCGGTCCCTACTTTAAATACTCCTCCACTGACCACCAAGCTGCCTGCCCGTGTATCCATGTAACCGCTGTAAAACTGCCATGAGCCTATTGTTTGTTATGTTAGGCCTTTGATAGCCTGGCTGCGGTCCCTACTTTAAATACTCCTCCACTCACCACCAAGCTGCCTGCCCGTCTATCCATGTAACCGCTGTAAAACTGCAATGAGCCTATTGTTTGTTATTTTAGGCCTTTGATAGCCTGTCTGCAGCCCCTACTTGCAATACTCCTCCACTGACCACAATGCTGCCTGGAGTGCCTGCCTGTGTATCCACGTAACCGATGTAAAACTGCCATGACTGCCTACTGTTTGTTATTTTAGGCCTTTGATAGCCTGTCTGCAGCCCCTACTTGCAATACTCCTCCACTGACCACACCAATGCTGCCCGTGTACCCCTGGAACCTATTTAAAAGTTCATAGAGCCTAGTTATATATTTTATTTACTATTAATAAGGCCATGATGGACTACGCTGTACCACGCTACAAGCTAACCAGTCGACACTTCTTTTGCGAGAAAAGCCATCCCAACCCTCCACCAGCATGTAGAAGACCGCATTGTCCATGCACTCTGGCAATCTGTGAGTACAAAGGTGCACCTGACAACAGACGCATGGACCTGTAGGCATGGCCACGGAAGATTACGTGTCCATTACGGCGCAATGGGTTAATGTGGTGGATGCATGGTCCACAGGGGACAGCCTACTAAGTCTGTCTGCAGTCCCTAATTCAAATTGTCCTCCACTGTCTAAATCGGAGCTTCCACCTTCTGGCTTTCGGCCTATAGTATCAGAAATTAAACTGCATTTGGCCTTCAACTTTGGTTAGGGCCTACTAACGGCTTCTGCCCCTCCCTGGTGTTGTCCTCAACTAAATAAAGCTGAGCTTCAACCTTCTGCTCCAAATTACCATTTTAAAAAATGCAATAGGCTTTTCCGGCCTACTAAAGGTGTCTGTCTGTGTGCCCCTGCCTGGTGTTGTCCTCAACTAAATAAAGCTGAGCTTCAACCTTCCGGCTCTCATTAAGTGGTTTTAAAAAAAAAAATGGTGGTTAGGGCCTACTAACGGCTTCTGCCCCTCCCTGGTGTTGTCCTCAACTAAATAAAGCTGAGCTTCAACCTTCTGCTCCAAATTACCATTTTAAAAAATGCAATAGGCTTTTCCGGCCTACTAAAGGTGTCTGTCTGTGTGCCCCTGCCTGGTGTTGTCCTCAACTAAATAAAGCTGAGCTTCAACCTTCCGGCTCTCATTAAGTGGTTTTAAAAAAAAAAAATGGTGGTTAGGGCCTACTAACGGCTTCTGCCCCTCCCTGGTGTTGTCCTCAACTAAATAAAGCTGAGCTTCAACCTTCCGGCTCTCATTAAGTGGTTTTAAAAAAAAAAATGGTGGTTAGGGCCTACTAACGGCTTCTGCCCCTCCCTGGTGTTGTCCTCAACTAAATAAAGCTGAGCTTCAACCTTCTGCTCCAAATTACCATTTTAAAAAATGCAATAGGCTTTTCCGGCCTACTAAAGGTGTCTGTCTGTGTGCCCCTGCCTGGTGTTGTCCTCAACTAAATAAAGCTGAGCTTCAACCTTCCGGCTCTCATTAAGTGGTTTTAAAAAAAAAAAATGGTGGTTAGGGCCTACTAATGGCTTCTGCCCCTCCCTGGTGTTGTCCTCAACTAAATAAAGCTGAGCTTCAACCTTCTGCTCCAAATTACCATTTTAAAAAATGCAATAGGCTTTTCCGGCCTACTAAAGGTGTCTGTCTGTGTGCCCCTGCCTGGTGTTGTCCTCAACTAAATAAAGCTGAGCTTCAACCTTCTGCTCCAAATTACCATTTTAAAAAATGCAATAGGCTTTTCCGGCCTACTAAAGGTGTCTGCCCCTCCCTGGTGTTGTCCTCAACTGAACAAAGCTGAGCTTCCACATTCTGGCTTTCGCCCTATACTATCAGATATTAAACTGCATTTGGCCTACTAGTGTGGTTAGGCCCTTGAAACAGTGTCTGCTGCTCTTGGGTTTGCTACTCCACTGAACAAAGCAATGCCGCCTGTTTAGTCCTGTTACCAATTTTGAACTGCATGTAGCCTACTTTATTCTTTGGCCCTATATCTGTTTCCTCCTCATCCTGCCCATTGCCCAGCCACTGCTAAATGAGTCTGCTGGTACATTGACCTAGACCACTACATTCCCCTTGTACTCTACACAGCCAGAATCTGACCCTGCTGAAAGTAAGGTTCCCCTTCCCGCATGTTATACCACCTTACACAGGGACAAAGAGGAAGGTGCAGATGAAAGTGCAGGTTCCTTCATCAGGTGGGGGGGCATACTCGTTGGCGACGTCACTGGCACAGGGCCCCTCAGAGTACGCAAAAGTGTCGCTGCTGGTGGGAGGCGCCCCCGCCATGCAAACACACCGCCGTACTTTGAGGGGCCCTGTGCCAGTGGCAATGCGAACGAGTGGGCCCCCCCCTGCTTGCTCAGGATCACAGCACTTGCAACGTTTAAATACTTACCTTTCCCTGCAACACCGCCGTGACGTAGTCCGCATTTCCTGGGCCCACGAAAAACTTGAGCCAGCCCTACTCCCCCCACAACTTTCCCCCAATTCCCTATGCCCAACTATTATTATACAGTTAATTAAGATTGGCAAGCTTCAGAAACAAGAATGGATGTTTTTGGCATTAAAATGGGCACTGTAGGTGTTTTCCTGGCCTCCACTCACTGCCGACTATGCTTCCCCATTGACTTGCATTGGGTTTCGTGTTTCGGTCGATCCCCGACTTTTAGCGATAATCGGCCGACTGCACTCGACTCGACTCTGGACAAAATCGGGTTTCCCAAAACCCTACTCGATCTTAAAAAAATGAAAGTCGCTCAACCCTACTAGGTAACAAAACAACAAATAAATGTTAAAACCACAAAACATAAAAATATAAAATTTAAAACAATAGGCCGTGGACTGAAGCCCTATTGGAACTTCAGGTCACAATCAAAATGAGTCTTCCAGCGGCTCAATATGGACGCTTTTTACATCTATTTGTTTATATATATATATATATATATATATATATATATATATATATATATCTGCAACACGTCTCTATATTTCTAGAGCTTTATCGGCTTATTTATGTCTTCTGTGGTGTGACCCTTTTGGGCCAACACATACACTCACCGGCCACTTTATTAGGTACACCATGCTAGTAACGGGTTGGACCCCCTTTTGCCTTCAGAACTGCCTCAATTCTTCGTGGCATAGATTCAACAAGGTGCTGGAAGCATTCCTCAGAGATTTTGGTCCATATTGACATGATGGCATCACACAGTTGCCGCAGATTTGTCGGCTGCACATCCCAAAGATGCTCCATACAAGGCAGGATGGATCCATGCTTTCATGTTGTTTACGCCAAATTCTGACCCTACCATCCGAATGTCGCAGCAGAAATCGAGACTCATCAGACCAAGCAACGTTTTTCCAATCTTCTACTGTCCAATTTCGATGAGCTTGTGCAAATTGTAGCCTCAGTTTCCTGTTCTTAGCTGAAAGGAGTGGTACCCGGTGTGGTCTTCTGCTGCTGTAGCCCATCTGCCTCAAAGTTCGATGCACTGTGCGTTCAGAGATGCTCTTAGGCCTACCTTGGTTGTAACGGGTGGCGATTTGAGTCACTATTGCCTTTCTATCAGCTCGAACCAGTCTGCCCATTCTCCTCTGACCTCTGGCATCAACAAGGCATTTCCGCCCACAGAACTGCCGCTCACTGGATTTTTTTTCTTTTTCGGGCCATTCTCTGTAAACCCTAGAGATGGTTGTGCGTGAAAATCCCAGTAGATCAGCAGTTTCTGAAATACTCAGACCAGCCCTTCTGGCACCAACAACCATGCCACGTTCAAAGGCACTCAAATCACCTTTCTTCCCCATACTGATGCTCGGTTTGAACTGCAGGAGATTGTCTTGACCATGTCTACATGCCTAAATGCACTGAGTTGCCGCCATGTGATTGGCTGATTAGAAATTAAGTGTTAACAAGAAGTTGGACAGGTGTACCTAATAAAGTGGCCAGTGAGTGTATATGCGCTTGACTTTCTATTTTTATTTATAAATTGTGTTTTTTCTTGTTCTTTGTCTTGGGTATTTTGTACTGTATATTATATATATTCCATTGTTATTATCTTCTCCCATGTATATGATAAAGTGTAATATATATCATGTGATCTTGGATATATCTGTGTGTATTTATACATACGTACCTATTTTCCATATTTATTACATGTGAGAAGATTTTGTGATTAGTTAGTTCACTGTGTACAGTATATTGTAATTTCTTTGATATTGTGTACATCCTTGCAATAATATATAGTCTCACTATTCTGTGAGATTGGTATAGTTTTTGCTTAATTAGCATATGCCATTAATAATTGTTGTATGTGATTGACAGTTGTATATTTATATTAGATTTTTAGTATCATTGATATTAAGACTATGTCACACGTATTAATTACTATGCTGTATTTGTACATAATCCCCTTCCTTTTTTTTGTGCATTTGTTATTGCCCTTACTTTTGCCCTCTTCCAACATAGCTGTATGTGCTTCTTTCTTGTGCGCATGCGCCTTCTCCACCGTGCCGTGTGCAGGCTCCCTCCTTCCGTCTGGCGCTTGTTCACGTGGAGCCCCACATGTTTCTGGCGCCGGCGGATGTGATGGATACTGTGTGCGGTGTTGGTGGGCTGTCGTGGCGCATGGGTGAATTGCACATTTCCACTTGGCGGTGTATATATATACACACGCCACACATACCACACATGCCCCCTTATGAAGGAGCTGCTTGCTCCGAAACGCACGTAAGGGTCGGGCTTGGTCATCTATTTATCCTGTGCTTATTAGGTATGTATTAATGCTTGACGGCTGACATTATTCTTGCTAAAGCTGGGGCACTTGTCCAATTTTTATTTTGCAGCTATAGATATCTATTATAATGTGGCTTAATACTATTTTATGACAGGGCTCTTTTTGGGTGATCCAGCCCGCTATTTATGGCCATTGTAGCGCATGTCTATTCCCCTGTTTGCATCATTGTTATTGATTAGATGGTTTTAATGTTGTTTAATAAAGTCTATGTTTTATGGGACTATATGGCTGCTTATTTTTCTTCTTTGTTGTTTACAATTGTTGGCAGTTGGTCTCTATAAGTCCTTTATGCATGTTTGTTGTCTTACATTTCCATTGTGGCAAATTCTATATTTTTTATATATAACATGCTTGCTTCAATACTGTTACATTGCCGGGGTTAGCGTACATCGCACATCACTCGGATGATATCCACATGCTGCTACTTTTCTCACTTGTTTGCATATATGTATATAGGTGTAAGTGAGCCAAGACTCAGCTGAGTGTCGGTGACAATCGCAGCATGCTGCGATTTTACTCTCATGTTGAAAACGGCCAAAAAAAAATGCTGATGTGAGCTGCCCTATAGATAAATAGATAGTTGATTTGGTGGTTTTAATGTTGTTTAATAAAGTCTATGTTTTATGGGACTATATGGCTGCTTATTTTTCTTCCTTGTTGACCCCGGCAATGGAGGAGATGGAGAAATGTATTTCTCCTTCTCATCCACAGATGCATGAAAGGCTTGGAGCACAGACTCATGACACTCGGCTCCCGTTCGCAGCAGAGCAGGAGCCGAGGGTCATTACCATATTGCTTCCAATGGTCTCGCATCTGATGCCATACACTAGTCTGACCCCAGCCTTACAGTCTGAATTCAGCTTACCGGGAGAGTGCGGTATCGGAATTCTGATACCGAGTTCCGATATTTTAAGTATATCGGATACCGGAATCGGAAGTTCCCAAAATTCAAAGTGCCCGAATTCAGCCAATGAGAAATGATTAGAAGTGTGGGCACATCCTGTTCTGCATGGTGGGCATGTAAGTACTGGCATGGCTGTGATTGGCTGCTGAAATGATGTCATGATGCACTATAAAAGTCGCTGCTGCCATTTTGGGCTCACTCTGCTGTGAATTCAGTTAGAGACAGGACGCTGTGTTCTGACTGAGGGCCAGTTTAGAGATAGCGATTTGCTGCATTGTGCTTTACCCAGGCTAATTTAGCAACCGCTGTGTGAGATCCTTGCTTTTGCCTTGCAGCGCTGTTCACAGCTGTCTGCAAGGTCTCTGTGTGTATGAGTGCAGCTCACTCTGTAGTCTGTCAGCAGCCACAGCCGGTTGTAGTCAGCTCAGAGTGCTTCACTGCCTCATACTGTTCTATCCATTGTCCTTTTTTGCAATTAGTGCAGCCTGCTGCACATTTTTTCAAATATTTCCAATTAGTGGCTTTCCATCCGTATCCAGGAAAATTGTGGAAAAACACTACATAGAATAACATAGAGGAGGTTTTTTTGGCCATCATCCCTATATTATCCCTTGGCCATGCGCACTTAGCGCTGCCCGTCTTCTGACATCATTTGTTGTCAGGCTGCCTGCACCTGTGCGGTCGCGCTGCCCGAGATCTCGCCTCGCAGTCTCTTCTGGTTTAATCACACTGCGGGCCTGGGATCCATGAGCATGCGCAGTGCATATCTTCCCCTCAGGCTCTCACTCATCTCCCTCCGCCTTCTTCAGACTGTGCGCCGTCAGATGATCCCTAATAGCAAGAAGGAGGGGAGTGAGAGGCGAAGATATGCACTGCGCATGCCCATGGATACCAGGCCCGCAGTGTGATTACATTAGATGACACTGCGAGGTGGGATATGGGGCAGCGTGGCCGCACAGGCGCAGCCAGCCTGACAACAAATGATGTCAGAAGACGGGCAGCGCTGACTGCGCATGGCCAAGGGATAACATAACAGCGAAGGCTCCAGGACAGAGTCAAACAACACTGAGGAGGCGGCGCACGGCACCAAGGGTGTAGGAATGACACCTGTGCTGCGTCCCATTACGAAGGAAAGTCCCACCTCCGGGACAGTTTCACGGTATCAGGGGACACATTTTATAAGTGTCTAGTTCTGCGTTTGCAAGGAGCATAATTAAAAGAGACACCTTTTCCTTTTGCAGCATTAGTGCTGTACAAGATGGCTCTTTCAGCTACAAATGCCTGGGGGGTTAAAGGTTCCCTTTCAACTGGCTCCAATTAGGCCTCGGCCTACACTCAGCTCCTCCTGCTGTCCCAGGGCTCTAGCACCACCAGTTGGTGCTCAGAAGTGCTGGCTGCAAAGAGAAAAACACTCGCCACTGTGACAGTGGGGTTCAGTAACGCCAGCTGTTCCCCTGCTGTGTAGCCAGCAACGTGTCCTGCAAACGCCACGCAGACACAACAGATATTAAACTGCCTCCAGTGCAGGCTTCGGCCTACATTCTGCTCCTCCTGCTGTCCCTGGGCTCTAACACCGCCAGTGGGTGCTCGGAAGTGCTGGCTGCACAGAGAAAAACACTCACCACTGTGTCAGTGGGGTTCAGTAGCGCCAGCTGTTCTCCTGCTGTGTAGCCGGCAACGTGTCCTGCAAATGCCACTCAGACACAACAGATATTAAACTGCCTCCAGTACAGGCTTCGGCCTACACTCTGCTCCTCCTGCTGACCCTGGGCTCCAACATCACTAGTTGCTGCTCGGAAGTGCTGGCTGCACAGAGAAAAATACTTGCCTCGCCACTGTGTCAGTGGGGTTCAGCAATGCCAGCTGTCCCCCTGCTGTGTAACCGGCAACGTGTCCTGCAAACGCCACGCAAACACAACAGATATTAAACTGCCTCCAGTGCAGGCTTCAGCCTACACTCTGCTCCTCCTGCTGTCCCTGGGCTCTAACACCACCAGTTGGTGCTCATAGTGCTGGCTGCACAGAGAAAAACACTTGCCTCGCCACTGTGTCAGTGGGGTTCAGCAACACCAGTTGTCCCCCTGCTGTGTAGCCGGCAACGTGTCCTGCAAATGCCACGCAGACACAACAGATATTAAACTGCCTCCAGTGCAGGCTTCGGCCTACACTTTGCTCCTCCTGCTGTCCCTGGGCTCTAACACCGCCAGTTGGTGCTCGTAAGTGCTGGCTGCACAGAGAAAAACACTTGCCTCGCCACTGTGTCAGTGGGGTTCAGCAATGCCAGCTGTCCCCCTGCTGTGTAACCAGCAACGTGTCCTGCAAACGCCACGCAAACACAACAGATATTAAACTGCCTCCAGTGCAGGCTTCAGCCTACACTCTGCTCCTCCTGCTGTCCCTGGGCTCTAACACCACCAGTTGGTGCTCGGAAGTGCTGGCTGCACAGAGAAAAACACTTGCCTCGCCACTGTGTCAGTGGGGTTCAGCAATGCCAGCTGTCCCCCTGCTGTGTAGCTGGCAACGTGTCCTGCAAATGCCATGCAGACACAACAGATATTAAACTGCCTCCAGTGCAGGCTTCGGCCTACATTCTGCTCCTCCTGCTGTCCCTGGGCTCTAACACCGCCAGTTGGTGCTCGGAAGTGATGGCTGCCCAGAGAAAAACACTCACCACTGTGTCAGTGAAGTTCAGTAGCGCCAGCTGTTCTCCTGCTGTGTAGCCAGCAACGTGTCCTGCAAACGCCACGCAGACACAACAGATATTAAACTGCCTCCAGTGCAGGCTTCGGCCTACACTCTGCTCCTCCTGCTGACCCTGGGCTCCAACACCACTAGTTGCTGCTCGGAAATGCTGGCTGCACAGAGAAAAACACTTGCCTCGCCACTGTGTCAGTGGGGTTCAGCAACGCCAGTTGTCCCCCTGCTGTGTAGCCGGCAACGTGTCCTGCAAATGCCACGCAGACACAACAGATATTAAACTGCCTCCAGTGCAGGCTTCGGCCTACACTCTGCTCCTCCTGCTGTCCCTGGGCTCTAACACCGCCAGCTGGGGCTCGGAAGTGATGGCTGCACAGAGAAAAACACTCACCACTGTGTCAGTGAAGTTCAGTAGCCCCAGCTGTTCTCCTGCTGTGTAGCCAGCAACGTGTCCTGCAAACGCCACGCAGACACAACAGATATTAAACTGCCTCCAGTGCAGGCTTCGGCCTACACTGTGCTCCTCCTGCTGACCCTGGGCTCCAACACCACTAGTTGCTGCTCGGAAATGCTGGCTGCACAGAGAAAAACACTTGCCTCGCCACTGTGTCAGTGGGGTACAGCAATGCCAGCTGTCCCCCTGCTGTGTAACCGGCAACGTGTCCTGCAAACACCACGCAAACACAACAGATATTAAACTGCCTCCAGTGCAGGCTTCAGCCTACACTCTGCTCCTCCTGCTGTCCCTGGCTCTAACACCACCAGTTGGTGCTCGGAAGTGCTGGCTGCACAGAGAAAAACACTCGCCACTGTGTCAGTGGGGTTCAGTAGCGCCAGCTGTTCCCCTGCTGTGTAGCCGGCAACGTGTCCTGCAAACGCCACGCAGACACAACAGATATTAAACTGCCTCCAGTGCAGGCTTCGGCCTACACTTTGCTCCTCCTGCTGTCCCTGGGCTCTAACACCACCAGTTGGTGCTCGGAAGTGCTGGCTGCACAGAGAAAAACACTCGCCACTGTGTCAGTGGGGTTCATTAGCGCCGACTGTTCCCCTGCTGTGTAGCTGGCAACCAGTCCTGCAAACGCCACGCAGACACAACAGATATTAAACTGCCTCCAGTGCAGGCTTCGGCCTACACTCTGCTCCTCCTGCTGACCCTGGGCTGCAACACCGCTAGTTGCTGCTCGGAAGTGCTGGCTGCACAGAGAAAAACACACGCCTCGCCACTGTGTCCGTGGGGTACAGCAACGCCAGCTGTTCCCCTCCTGTGTAGCCAACAACGTGTCCTGAAAACGCCATGCAGACACTACAACAAAAATTAAAGGGAACCTGCCCCAGGCGTTTGTAAGTATAAGAGCCACCTTGTGCAGCAATAATGCTGCATTTGGACAAGGTGGCTCTTTTAGTTATACTCCTTGCACACGCAGAACTAAACACTTATAAAATGTGTCCACTGATACCATTTAACCATCCTGGAGGTGTGACTTTCCTTCGTAATGATACGTAGCAACCCCCTTGGCACCGTGCGCCACTTCCTCAGAGTTGTTTGAATCTGTCCTGGAGCCTGCGCTGTTATGTTATCCCTTGACCATGCGCAGTTAGCGCTGCCCGTCTTCTGACATCATTTGTTGTCAGGCTGGCTGTGCCTGTGTGGCCGCCCTGCCTGAGATCACACCCCGCAGTGTCTTATTTATTCTCACTGCAGGACTGGGATTCATGGGCATGCGCAGTGCATATCTTCGCCTCTCACTCATCTCCTTCCGCCTTCTTCAGACTGTGCGGCTTCACGGCCGTGGCATGCGATAAGGGATCAGCTGACGCCGCACAGTCTGAAGCAGGCGTAAGGACATGAGTGAGAGGCGAAGATATTTACTGTGCAAGGCCATGAATCCCAGCCCCGCAGTGTGAATAAATCAGAAGACACTGCGGGGCTGGAATTTATGGGCAGCGTGACCACACCGGCTGACATCAAATGATGTCAGAAGACGGGCAGCGCTAACAGCGCATGGCCAAGGGATAACACGACAGCGCAGACTCTGGTACACAAAAAAACAATGCTCAGGAGGCTACGCCCAGCACCAAGGGGGTATTTTTGACAGCTGTGCTTCATCTCATTAAGAAGGAAAGTCCCGCTTCTGAGACGGTTTCACAGTATGAGGGGCAAAATTTTATAAGTGTTTCATTCAGCGTGTGCAAGGAACATAATTAAAAGAGCCACCTTTTCCTTGTGCAGCATTACTGCTGCACAAGGTGGCTCTTCTAGTTACTAACACCTCGGGGGGTTTAAAGGTTCCCTTTCAATGTGCTTTAATTAGGCTTCGGCTTACACTCTGCGTCCCCTGCTGACCCTGGGCTCCAACACCGCTAGTTGCTGCTCGGAAGTGCTGTTTGCACAGTCAACACTTGCTGCCATGTTATTGGGTTTCAGTAATGTCAGCTGATCCCCAGCTGTGTAACTGGCAATGTGTCCTGCGACCGCCACGCTGACACTCCAACAGATGTTAAACTGCCTCGAGTGCAGGCTTCGGCCTACACTCTGCTCCCCCTGCTGACTCTGGGCTCCAACACCACCAGTTGGTGCCCGGAAGTGCTGGCTGCACAGAGAAAAACACTCGCCTCGCCACTGTGTCAGTGGGGTTCAGCAATGCCAGCTGTTCCCCTGCTGTGTAGCTGGCAACGTGTCCTGCAAATGCCACGCAGACACAACAGATATTAAACTGTCTCCAGTACAGGCTTTGGCCTACACTCTGCTCCTCCTGCTG
Source organism: Ranitomeya variabilis (assembly GCF_051348905.1). Classification (NCBI taxonomy): domain Eukaryota; kingdom Metazoa; phylum Chordata; class Amphibia; order Anura; family Dendrobatidae; genus Ranitomeya; species Ranitomeya variabilis. Next base: position 832,645,674 of record NC_135233.1, read on the forward strand.
ACCCTGGGCTCCAACACCGCTAGTTGCTGCTCGGAAGTGCTGTTTGCACAGTCAACACTTGCTGCCATGTTATTGGGTTTCAGTAACGTCAGCTGATCCCCAGCTGTGTATCGAGCAATGTGTCCTGCGACCGCCACGCTGACACTCCAACAGATGTTAAACTGCCTCGAGTGCAGGTTTCGTCCTACACTCAGCTCCCCCTGCTGACCCTGGGCTCCAACACCGCCAGTTGGTGCCCGGAAGTGCTGGCTGCACAAAGAAAAATACTCACCTCGCCACTGTGTCAGTGGGGTTCAGTAACGCCAGCAGTTCCCCTGCTGTGTAGCCGGCAATGTGTCCTGCGACCGCCACGCAGACACAACAACAGATATTAAACTGCCTCGAGTGCAGGCTTCGGCCTACACTCTGCTCCTCCTGCTGACCCTGGGCTCCAACACCGCTAGTTGGGGCTCTAGGAAGACAATCTTGAATAGGTCCCCCTGGTTCCAGTACCATCAGCTGGTTCCGGGCAGAGCCTTTGGTTTAGGTGCCTCCTTCTGCGTATCTGAGTCCTCGGTAGTTCCATTGGCTCTTGTACCTTCGGCTACCCATCCAGGTTCCAGTACCATCAGCTGGTTCTTGGCAGTGTCTTTTGCTCTTGTACTTTCTGCTCCCCATCCTGGTTCCAGTACCGTCAGCTGGTTCTGGGCAGAGCCTTTGGCTTAGGTGCCTCCTTCTGGGTATCTGAGTTCCACCAACGTCAGGTGGTCCTTGCTAGTGATTTCTGGCATGGGTGCCTCCTGCTTAGTAACTGGGTTCCAGTAACATCAGCTGGTCCTCGGTAGTTCCATTGGCTCTTGTACCTTCGGCTACCCATCCGGGTTCCAGTACCGTCAGCTGGTTCTCGGCAGTGTCTTTTGCTCTTGTACCTTCTGCTCCCCATCCTGGTTCCAGTACCGTCAGCTGGTTCTGGGCATAGCATTTGGCTTAGGTGCCTCCTTCTGGGTATCCAAGTTACACCAACGTCAGGTGGTCCTTGGTAGTGCTTTCTGGCACGGGTACCTCCTGCTTAGTAACCGGGTTCCAGTAACGTCAGCTGGTCCTCGGTAGTTCCATTGGCTCTTGGACCTTCGGGTAGCCATCCGGATTCCAGTTCCATCAGCTGGTTCTCGGCATTTTCAAAATTTTTCACAGTCAAAGAATGAATACTTGGGGAAATTGAACTATTCTCACAGAAAAAACCCAAGAACTAATATACAAATATTAAAATTTAACCTTTATTTCAAATATTAAAAATGTGCACTTGACAAAACCATCACCAATAAATACAAGCGTACTACAGAAAAGGCCGGAACAGTGCCAAGCCCTACACTCTCTACGTGCCCCCTACCTGCCTGCGGAGGTTGGCACCCTATTGTCCTACGCCGTGGCGCCCCCGCTCCTCGTCGGCTCTCCCTACTATCCCTGTCAGACCCTAACGGGATAGGGGACGAAATGCTCACATATACAATGTATGAAAATAGATAACTTGAAGGGACAAAAACTATATCAGTAAAAATATCTAGCTAGGACTAGAATTCTCAACTAGCTTGGTAAGCTGTATCCCTTTACTTTACTCTGTAGTTAATCTTGTCCTAACGCAACAATTCATGGCAGATAGGAATGCCTAATTAGAGATAAGGTTGAACACACATATGATATTGGTCCGTTTGCTCCTATATATATAATAGGGTCTCAAAATGCCATTAACCTTAATAGGGAGGTGTATCTGCTGTGATGTCAGGCATATCCCATAACACAATTCAGCCTTTAAATACCACACTGCAATATTTTAATTTATGATAAGGGCCTAAAGACAGCCATATCTTAAATCATTAATCAATGACATGTTTGTATATTTTTGTTGTTATTGTTGAGCGATACTTTCCGATATCGGAAAGTATCGGTATCGGAAAGTATCGGCCGATACCGTCAAAATATCGGATCCAATCCGATACCGATACCCGATCCCAATGCAAGTCAATGGGACGAAAATATCGGAATTAAAAGAAACCCTTTATACACTTGTAGGTTCATTCTACATGAAGGAAAACAACTAAGAATAATGTAGGATGTATTGGGGGGCGTGGCGGAGATATTAAAGGCACAGAGGTTTAGCCCAATGTAATAGAATAGCAGGATTTTGCGTTTTTTTTTATGACGTTCGGCGTTAGAAAGAATTTGACTATGTTAATTTTTTTTTTAATGTCAGATATTGATGTTTCACTGCTTCCACGCCCTTCACCTTTTTTTTTACTTCTCCCACGCTTTCTTCTTAATTATCCTCATCATCAGCTTCTTTGACATCAACTTCTTCACCTTATTCATCTTCTTCTTCATCTTCTACCTATTATTTTTTGGGTTACATTGTTCATATTGTTTTTAGTTTACTATTATCTTCATCATATTCTACTTCTTCATCATATTCTTATTTGTGACAGGCATTCCCGTAGTTGTTATCTATAAAAGTTTGAAGATTACACCTTCCGTTCTGCCTGTCACAAAACAGTTACATTTGTCCGCGTTCAGTTTGGCCTGCAGCATCAGGCTTTATCCAGGGGCACCACGAGGAGGAACGGACTCACCCCCATACACTGCTTAGTCTTCTTCTGCTTATAATTTACATAATATTTTTTGCTCTGATATTTTGTGTTATGCTTAATGTCCTTCTGCTCTTTGTTCTGCAGCCTCTTGTTCTTCTGCTTCTCGGTCTTCCAGGTCGTCGTCGTCTCCAGGGTCGTCGTCTCCGGGGTCGTTGTCATCGGGGTGGTCTCCGGGGTCGTCGTCATCGGGGTGGTCTTCAGGGTCATCGTCTCCAGGGTCGTCGTCATCACGGTGGTTGTCGTCTCTGGTGTCGTCGTCATCTTAGGGGTGGTCTTCCGGGTCATCGTGTTTAGTCTCTTGAACTTGGAAATGTAGCAGAAGGTACAAGAAGGCTGAGAAAATGCCGAGAACCAGCTGATGGAACTGGAACTCGGATGGCTACCCGAAGGTCCAAGAGCCAATGGAACGACCGAGGACCAGCTGACGTTACTGGAACCCGGTTACTAAGCAGGAGGTACCTGTGCTGAAAGCACTACCAAGGACCACCTGACGTTGGTGGAACTCAGATACCCAGAGGGAGGCACCTAAGCCAAAGGCTCTGCCCGGAACCAGCTGACGGTACTGGAACCAGGATGGGGAGCAGAAGGTACAAGAGCAAAAGACACTGCCGAGAACCAGCTGACGGTGCTGGAACCCGGATGGGTAGCCGAAGGTCCAAGAGCCAATGGAACTACCGAGGACCAGCTGACGTTACTGGAACCCGGTTACTAAGCAGGAGGTACCCGTGCCTGAAAGCACTACCAAGGACCACCTGACGTTGGTGGAACTCGGATACCAAAGGGAGGCACCTAAGCCAAAGGCTCTGCCCGGAACCAGCTGACGGTACTGGAACCAGGATGGGGAGCAGAAGGTCCAAGAGCAAGTGTCTGCGTGGCTTTTGCAGGACACGTTGCCGGCTGCACAGCAGGGGAACAGCTGGCGGTGCTGGACCCCACTGACACATTGGCTGGTGTTTTTCTCTGTGCAGCTAGCACATCTGGGCCCCAACTGGCGGTTTGTTAGAGCCCAGGGTCAGCAGGAGGAGGAGGAGCAGGAGCAGGGGGAGGGGAGTGTAGGCCGAAGCCTGCACTGGCGGCAGCTTTGGGTCTGTTGTGTCTGCGTGGCGGTCGCAGGACACGTTGCCGGCTACACAGCAGGGGAACAGCTGGCGGTGCTGGACCCCACTGACACATTGGCGAGGTGTTTGGCTCTGTGCAGCCAGCACTTCCGGACAGCAACTAGCGGTGTTGGAGCCCGGGCTCTGCAGGGGGAGCAGAGTGTAGGCCGAAGCCTACTTGAACCAATTTCAAAGGTAACCTTTAACCCCCCCTCAGGGGTTAGAAAGTAGAAGAGCCACAGCTTATGCAGCAGTAGTGCTGCACAAGTCAAAGGTTGCTCTTTTAATTTCGCTCCTTGCACACGCTGAATGAAACACGTATAACATTTAGCCCTTTATACAGTCAAACTGTGTTGGAGGCGCGAGTTCCCTTTGTAATGAGACGCAGCACAGATGTCAAGAATCCCACCTTGGTGCTGGGTGCAGCCTCCTGAGCGTTGTTATTTGCTGTACAGGAGTCTGCGCTGTCGTGTTATCCCCTGGCCTAGCGCTGTTAGCGCTGCCCATCTTCTGACATCATTTAATGTCGGCCGGTGCGGTTCGCGATGACCATGAATCCCAGCCCCGCAGTGTTTTAACATTGTAAAAACACTGCGGGGCTGGGATTCAGGGCCTGGCGCAGCACATATGTTGGCCTCTCACACTCGGGTCCTTACACCCGCTTCAGACTGTGCGGCGTCATCTGATCCCTTATCGCATGCCACGGCCATGAAGCCGCACAGTCCGAAGAAGGCGGAAGGAGAGGAGGGACAGGCGAACTGATGCACTGATCCTGCCCATCAATCACACCCTCGCAGTCCCAATAAATAAGACACCGAGGGGCGTTGTGTGGGTCAGGGCGGCCGCAGAGGCGCAGCCAGCCAAACAATGATGCCAGAAGACGGGCAGCGCTACCAAGGGGGTTGCAGCGTGTCATTACAAAGGAAAGTCACACCACCGGGACGGTTAAATGGTCACACAGAGGACACATTGCAGACGTGTTTTCAGTTCCACATGTGCGAGGAGAATACGTTTCTGAGCCACCTTGCACACATGCAGCATTACCGCTGTACAAGGTGGCTGGATAACGTAAAAACGCCTGGGGGAGGGGGGACAGGTTCCCTTCAATTTCAGTTCTTGTGTCTGCATGGCTTTTGCAGGACACGTTGCCGGCTGCACAGCAGGGGAACAGCTGGCGGTGCTGGACCCCACTGACACATTGGCTGGTGTTTTTCTCTGTGCAGCTAGCACATCTGGGCCCCAACTGGCGGTTTGTTAGAGCCCAGGGTCAGCAGGAGGAGGAGGAGCAGGAGCAGGGGGAGGGGAGTGTAGGCCGAAGCCTGCACTGGCGGCAGCTTTGGGTCTGTTGTGTCTGCGTGGCGGTCGCAGGACACGTTGCCGGCTACACAGCAGGGGAACAGCTGGCGGTGCTGGACCCCACTGACACATTGGCGAGGTGTTTGGCTCTGTGCAGCCAGCACTTCCGGACAGCAACTAGCGGTGTTGGAGCCCGGGCTCTGCAGGGGGAGCAGAGTGTAGGCCGAAGCCTACTTGAACCAATTTCAAAGGTAACCTTTAACCCCCCCTCAGGGGTTAGAAAGTAGAAGAGCCACAGCTTATGCAGCAGTAGTGCTGCACAAGTCAAAGGTTGCTCTTTTAATTTCGCTCCTTGCACACGCTGAATGAAACACGTATAACATTTAGCCCTTTATACAGTCAAACTGTGTTGGAGGCGCGAGTTCCCTTTGTAATGAGACGCAGCACAGATGTCAAGAATCCCACCTTGGTGCTGGGTGCAGCCTCCTGAGCATTGTTATTTGCTGTACAGGAGTCTGCGCTGTCGTGTTATCCCCTGGCCTAGCGCTGTTAGCGCTGCCCATCTTCTGACATCATTTAATGTCGGCCGGTGCGGTTCGCGATGACCATGAATCCCAGCCCCGCAGTGTCTTAACATTGTAAAAACACTGCGGGGCTGGGATTCAGGGCCTGGCGCAGCACATATGTTGGCCTCTCACACTCGGGTCCTTACACCCGCTTCAGACTGTGCGGCGTCATCTGATCCCTTATCGCATGCCACGGCCATGAAGCCGCACAGTCCGAAGAAGGCGGAAGGAGAGGAGGGACAGGCGAACTGATGCACTGATCCTGCCCATCAATCACACCCTCGCAGTCCCAATAGATAAGACACCGAGGGGCGTTGTGTGGGTCAGGGCGGCCGCAGAGGCGCAGCCAGCCAAACAATGATGCCAGAAGACGGGCAGCGCTACCAAGGGGGTTGCAGCGTGTCATTACAAAGGAAAGTCACACCACCGGGACGGTTAAATGGTCACACAGAGGACACATTGCAGACGTGTTTTCAGTTCCACATGTGCGAGGAGAATACGTTTCTGAGCCACCTTGCACACATGCAGCATTACCGCTGTACAAGGTGGCTGGATAACGTAAAAACGCCTGGGGGAGGGGGGACAGGTTCCCTTCAATTTCAGTTCTTGTGTCTGCGTGGCTTTTGCAGGACACGTTGCCGGCTGCACAGCAGGGGAACAGCTGGCGGTGCTGGACCCCACTGACACATTGGCTGGTGTTTTTCTCTGTGCAGCTAGCACATCTGGGCCCCAACTGGCGGTTTGTTAGAGCCCAGGGTCAGCAGGAGGAGGAGGAGCAGGAGCAGGGGGAGGGGAGTGTAGGCCGAAGCCTGCACTGGCGGCAGCTTTGGGTCTGTTGTGTCTGCGTGGCGGTCGCAGGACACGTTGCCGGCTACACAGCAGGGGAACAGCTGGCGGTGCTGGACCCCACTGACACATTGGCGAGGTGTTTGGCTCTGTGCAGCCAGCACTTCCGGACAGCAACTAGCGGTGTTGGAGCCCGGGCTCTGCAGGGGGAGCAGAGTGTAGGCCGAAGCCTACTTGAACCAATTTCAAAGGTAACCTTTAACCCCCCCTCAGGGGTTAGAAAGTAGAAGAGCCACAGCTTATGCAGCAGTAGTGCTGCACAAGTCAAAGGTTGCTCTTTTAATTTCGCTCCTTGCACACGCTGAATGAAACACGTATAACATTTAGCCCTTTATACAGTCAAACTGTGTTGGAGGCGCGAGTTCCCTTTGTAATGAGACGCAGCACAGATGTCAAGAATCCCACCTTGGTGCTGGGTGCAGCCTCCTGAGCGTTGTTATTTGCTGTACAGGAGTCTGCGCTGTCGTGTTATCCCCTGGCCTAGCGCTGTTAGCGCTGCCCATCTTCTGACATCATTTAATGTCGGCCGGTGCGGTTCGCGATGACCATGAATCCCAGCCCCGCAGTGTCTTAACATTGTTAAAACACTGCGGGGCTGGGATTCAGGGCCTGGCGCAGCACATATGTTCGCCTCTCGCACTCGGGTCCTTACACCCGCTTCAGACTGTGCGGCGTCATCTGGTCACTTAACGCATGCCACGGCCATGAAGCCGCACAGTCCGCAGAAGGCGGAAGGAGAGGAGGGACAGGCGAACTGATGCACTGATCATGCCCATCAATCACACCCTCGCAGTCCCAATAACTAAGACAACGAGGGGCGTTGTGTGGGTCAGGGCGGCCGCAGAGGCGCAGGCAGCCAAACCATAATGCCAGAAGACAGGCAGCGCTACCAAGGGGGTTGCAGCGTGTCATTACAAAGGAAAGTCACACCACCGGGACGGTTAAATGGTCACACAGAGGACACATTGCAGACATGTTTTCAGTTCCACATGTGCGAGGAGAATACGTTTATGAGCCACCTTGCACACATGCAGCATTACCGCTGTACAAGGTGGCTGGATAACGTAAAAACGCCTGGGGGAGGGGGGACAGGTTCCCTTCAATTTCAGTTCTTGTGTCTGCGTGGCTTTTGCAGGACACGATGCCGGCTGCACAGCAGGGGAACAGCTGGCGGTGCTGAACCCCACTGACACATTGGCTGGTGTTTTTCTCTGTGCAGCTAGCAGTACCGGGCCCCAACTGGCGGTGTTAGAGCCCAGGGTCAGCAGGAGGAGCAGGGGGAGCGGAGTGTAGGCCGAAGCCTGCACTCGAGCAAGTTGAAAGGAAACCTTTAACCCCCCCCCCCCAGGCGTTTGTAGCTGAAAGAGCCATTGTGTACAGCACTAATGCTGGAAAAGGTAAACTTAGCTCTTTTAATTATGGTCCTTGCACATGCGGAACCTAACAGTTATGAAATGTGTCCCCTCACAGCGTAAAACCGTCCAGTAGGTGGAACTGTCCTTTGTCGTGTGACGCAGCACAGCCATCATTTTTACCCCCTTGGCGCCGTGCGCCGCCTCCTCAGCGTTGTTTGAATCTGTCCCGGAGCCTGCGCTGTTAGGTTAGCCCTTGGCCATGCACACATTTTGCGCTGCCCGTCTTCTGACATCATTTGGTGTCAGGCTGGCTGCGCCTGTGCGGGTGCGCTGGCCGAGATCCCGCCTCGCAGTGTCGTCTAATGTAATCCCACCGCGGGCCTGTGATCCGTGCCCGTGCGCAGTGCATATCCTCGCCTCTCACTCCCCTCCCTACGGCTTTTTCAGACTGTGCGGTGTCACGGCCGTGGCATGCTATTAGGGACCAGCTGACATCGCACAGTCTGAAGAAGCCGTAGGGAGGGGAGTGAGAGGCGAGGATATGCACTGCGCACGGGCACGGATCACAGGCCCGCGGTGGGATTACATTAGACGACACTGCGAGGCGGGATCTCGGCCAGCGCACCCGCACAGGCGCAGCCAGCCTGACACCAAATGATGTCAGAAGACGGGCAGCGCAAAATGTGTGCATGGCCAAGGGCTAACCTAACAGCGCAGGCTCCGGGACAGATTCAAACAACGCTGAGGAGGCGGCGCACGGCGCCAAGGGGGTAAAAATGATGGCTGTGCTGCGTCACACGACAAAGGAAAGTTCCACCTACCGGACGGTTTTACGCTGTGAGGGGACACATTTCATAACTGTTAGGTTCCGCATGTGCAAGGAGCACCACGAAAAGAGGCACTTTTTCCCTTTGCATCATTACTGCTGCACAAGGTGGCTCCTTCAGTAACAAACGCCTGGGGGGGGGGACAGGTTCCCTTAAAGTAAACTTGTTGTGACTGCGTGGCGGTCGCAGTACACGTTGCCGTATACACAGCAGGGGAACAGCTGGCGGTGCTGAACCCCACTAACACATTGGCGAGGTGTTTGGCTCTGTGCGTACAGCACTTCTGGACGGCAACTGGCGGTGTTGGAGCCCAGGGACAGGTGGAGGAGGAGGAGGTTGGAGGAGGTAGGAGGGATTGCCACACACACAGCAGGGGAACAGCTGACGTTACTGAACCCCAATAACAGAGGAGGGACTGTTGACTGTGCGTACAGCACTTCTGGACGGCAACTGGCGGTGTTGGAGCCCAGGGACAGGTGGAGGAGGAGGAGGTTGGAGGAGGTAGGAGGGATTGCCACACACACAGCAGGGGAACAGCTGACGTTACTGAACCCCAATAACAGAGGAGGGACTGTTGACTGTGCGTACAACACTTCTGGACGGCAACTGGCGGTGTTGGAGCCCAGGGACAGGTGGAGGAGGGGGAGGTTGGAGGAGGTTGGAGGAGGTAGGAGGGATTGCCACACACACAGCAGGGGAACAGCTGACGTTACTGAACCCCAATAACAGAGGAGGGACTGTTGAATGTGCGTACAGCACTTCTGGACGGCAACTGGCGGTGTTGGAGCCCAGGGACAGGTGGAGGAGGAGGAGGTTGGAGGAGGTAGGAGGGATTGCCACACACACAGCAGGGGAACAGCTGACGTTACTGAACCCCAATAACAGAGGAGGGACTGTTGACTGTGCGTACAGCACTTCTGGACGGCAACTGGCGGTGTTGGAGCCCAGGGACAGGTGGAGGAGGAGGAGGTTGGAGGAGGTTGGAGGAGGTAGGAGGGATTGCCACACACACAGCAGGGGAACAGCTGACGTTACTGAACCCCAATAACAGAGGAGGGACTGTTGACTGTGCGTACAGCACTTCTGGACGGCAACTGGCGGTGTTGGAGCCCAGGGACAGGTGGAGGAGGAGGTTGGAGGAGGTTGGAGGAGGTAGGAGGGATTGCCACACACACAGCAGGGGAACAGCTGACGTTACTGAACCCCAATAACAGAGGAGGGACTGTTGACTGTGCGTACAGCACTTCTGGACGGCAACTGGCGGTGTTGGAGCCCAGGGACAGGTGGAGGAGGAGGAGGTTGGAGGAGGTTGGAGGAGGTAGGAGGGATTGCCACACACACAGCAGGGGAACAGCTGACGTTACTGAACCCCAATAACAGAGGAGGGACTGTTGACTGTGCGTACAGCACTTCTGGACGGCAACTGGCGGTGTTGGAGCCCAGGGACAGGTGGAGGAGGAGGAGGTTGGAGGAGGTAGGAGGGATTGCCACACACACAGCAGGGGAACAGCTGACGTTACTGAACCCCAATAACAGAGGAGCGACTGTTGACTGTGCGTACAGCACTTCTGGACGGCAACTGGCGGTGTTGGAGCCCAGGGACAGGTGGAGGAGGAGGTTGGAGGAGGTTGGAGGAGGTAGGAGGGATTGCCACACACACAGCAGGGGAACAGCTGACGTTACTGAACCCCAATAACAGAGGAGGGACTGTTGACTGTGCGTACAGCACTTCTGGACGGCAACTGGCGGTGTTGGAGCCCAGGGACAGGTGGAGGAGGAGGAGGTTGGAGGAGGTAGGAGGGATTGCCACACACACAGCAGGGGAACAGCTGACGTTACTGAACCCCAATAACAGAGGAGGGACTGTTGACTGTGCGTACAGCACTTCTGGACGGCAACTGGCGGTGTTGGATCCCAGGGACAGGTGGAGGAGGAGGAGGTTGGAGGAGGTAGGAGGGATTGCCACACACACAGCAGGGGAACAGCTGACGTTACTGAACCCCAATAACAGAGGAGGGACTGTTGACTGTGCGTACAGCACTTCTGGACGGCAACTGGCGGTGTTGGAGCCCAGGGACAGGTGGAGGAGGAGGAGGTTGGAGGAGGTTGGAGGAGGTAGGAGGGATTGCCACACACACAGCAGGGGAACAGCTGACGTTACTGAACCCCAATAACAGAGGAGGGACTGTTGACTGTGCGTACAGCACTTCTGGACGGCAACTGGCGGTGTTGGAGCCCAGGGACAGGTGGAGGAGGAGGAGGTTGGAGGAGGTAGGAGGGATTGCCACACACACAGCAGGGGAACAGCTGACGTTACTGAACCCCAATAACAGAGGAGCGACTGTTGACTGTGCGTACAGCACTTCTGGACGGCAACTGGCGGTGTTGGAGCCCAGGGACAGGTGGAGGAGGAGGTTGGAGGAGGTTGGAGGAGGTAGGAGGGATTGCCACACACACAGCAGGGGAACAGCTGACGTTACTGAACCCCAATAACAGAGGAGGGACTGTTGACTGTGCGTACAGCACTTCTGGACGGCAACTGGCGGTGTTGGAGCCCAGGGACAGGTGGAGGAGGAGGAGGTTGGAGGAGGTAGGAGGGATTGCCACACACACAGCAGGGGAACAGCTGACGTTACTGAACCCCAATAACAGAGGAGGGACTGTTGACTGTGCGTACAGCACTTCTGGACGGCAACTGGCGGTGTTGGAGCCCAGGGACAGGTGGAGGAGGAGGAGGTTGGAGGAGGTTGGAGGAGGTAGGAGGGATTGCCACACACACAGCAGGGGAACAGCTGACGTTACTGAACCCCAATAACAGAGGAGGGACTGTTGACTGTGCGTACAGCACTTCTGGACGGCAACTGGCGGTGTTGGAGCCCAGGGACAGGTGGAGGAGGAGGTTGGAGGAGGTTGGAGGAGGTAGGAGGGATTGCCACACACACAGCAGGGGAACAGCTGACGTTAATGAACCCCAATAACAGAGGAGGGACTGTTGACTGTGCGTACAGCACTTCTGGACGGCAACTGGCGGTGTTGGAGCCCAGGGACAGGTGGAGGAGGAGGAGGTTGGAGGAGGTAGGAGGGATTGCCACACACACAGCAGGGGAACAGCTGACGTTACTGAACCACAATAACAGAGGAGGGACTGTTGACTGTGCGTACAGCACTTCTGGACGGCAACTGGCGGTGTTGGAGCCCAGGGACAGGTGGAGGAGGAGGAGGTTGGAGGAGGTAGGAGGGATTGCCACACACACAGCAGGGGAACAGCTGACGTTACTGAACCCCAATAACAGAGGAGGGACTGTTGACTGTGCGTACAGCACTTCTGGACGGCAACTGGCGGTGTTGGAGCCCAGGGACAGGTGGAGGAGGAGGAGGTTGGAGGAGGTAGGAGGGATTGCCACACACACAGCAGGGGAACAGCTGACGTTACTGAACCCCAATAACAGAGGAGGGACTGTTGACTGTGCGTACAGCACTTCTGGACGGCAACTGGCGGTGTTGGAGCCCAGGGACAGGTGGAGGAGGAGGAGGTTGGAGGAGGTAGGAGGGATTGCCACACACACAGCAGGGGAACAGCTGACGTTACTGAACCCCAATAACAGAGGAGGGACTGTTGACTGTGCGTACAGCACTTCTGGACGGCAACTGGCGGTGTTGGAGCCCAGGGACAGGTGGAGGAGGAGGAGGTTGGAGGAGGTAGGAGGGATTGCCACACACACAGCAGGGGAACAGCTGACGTTACTGAACCCCAATAACAGAGGAGGGACTGTTGACTGTGCGTACAGCACTTCTGGACGGCAACTGGCGGTGTTGGAGCCCAGAGACAGGTGGAGGAGGAGGAGGTAGGAGGGATTGCCACACACACAGCAGGGGAACAGCTGACGTTACTGAACCCCAATAACAGAGGAGGGACTGTTGACTGTGCGTACAGCACTTCTGGACGGCAACTGGCGGTGTTGGAGCCCAGAGACAGGTGGAGGAGGAGGAGGTAGGAGGGATTGCCACACACACAGCAGGGGAACAGCTGACGTTACTGAACCCCAATAACAGAGGAGCGACTGTTGACTGTGCGTACAGCACTTCTGGACGGCAACTGGCGGTGTTGGAGCCCAGGGACAGGTGGAAAAGCAGAGTAACACAATGTAGGCCGAAGCCTGAGAAAGTCGAAAGGGAACCTTTAACCCCCCCCCAAGGCGTTTGTAGCTGAAAGAGCCAGCTTGTGCAGCACAAAAGATGCAAAAGGAAAAGGTGGCTCTTTTCATCATGTTCCTTGCAAACACAGAACTAAACACTTATAAAATGTGTCCCCTGCAACCGTAAAACCGTCCCGGAGGTGGGACTTTCCTTCGTAATGTGACGCAGCACAGCCGTCATTCCTACCCCCCCGGCGCCGCGCACCGGCTCCTCAGCGTTGTTTTATTCCGTCCCGGAGCCTGCGCTGTTATGTTATCCCGTGGCCAGGCACACTTAGCGCTGCCCGTCTTCTGGCATCATTTGGTGTCAGGATGGCTGCGCCTGTGCGGCCGCGCTGGCAGAGAGCCCGCCTCGCAGTGTCTTCTGATTTAATCCCACTGGGGGCCTGGGATCCATGGACATGCGCAGTGCATATCCTCGCCTCTCACTCCCCTCCCTACGGCTTCTTAAGACTGTGCGGTGTCACGGCCGTGGCATGCTATTAGGGACCAGCTGACACCGAACAGTCTGAAGAAGCCATAGGGAAATGAGTGAGAGGTGGAGGTTCAGATATGCACTGCGCATGTCCATGGATCCCAGGCCCCCAGTGGGATTAAATCAGAAGACACTGCGAGGCGGGCTCTCTGCCAGCGCGGCCGCACAGGCGCAGCCATCCTGACACCAAATGATGCCAGAAGACGGGCAGCGCTAAGTGTGCCTGGCCACGGGATAACATAACAGCGCAGGCTCCGGGACGGAATAAAACAACGCTGAGGAGCCGGTGCGCGGCGCCGGGGGGGTAGGAATGACGGCTGTGCTGCGTCACATTACGAAGGAAAGTCCCACCTCCGGGACGGTTTTACGGTTGCAGGGGACACATTTTATAAGTGTTAAGTTCTGCGTGTGCAAGGAGCTAAACAAAAATAGCTACCTTTTCCTTGTGCAGCATTACTGCTGCACAAGGTGGCTCTTTCAGTAACAAACGCCTTGGGGGGGGGGACAGATTCCCTTACATTTCAGTTGTTGTGTCAGCGTGGCGGTCGCATGACACATTGCCGGCTACACAGCTGGGGATCAGCTGACGTTACTGAAACCCAATAACACTGGGTCGTATGTTTTGACTGTGCAGACGGCACTTCTGAGCCTCAACTGGCGGTGTTGGAGCACAGGAATTTAAGTTCAGGTGGTAGAAAGATGAACACAACAGGAGACCTGGATAACGTATACAGTGACCTAATTATTTAATCAGGAGGAGGAGTGGCAAATTCCTGCGAGATCCAGGCCTTGTTCATTTTCAGGAAAGTAAGCCGGTCAACGTTATCGGAGGATAGTCGCATGCGACGGTCAGTTAGTACACCACCTGCAGCACTAAAGACACGTTCCGATAATACACTGGCCGCAGGGCAAGACAGCACCTCCAATGCATACTGGCTTAGCTCTGGCCATGTATCCAGCTTTGAGACCCAAAACTTGAAAGGGGAAGAGCCGTCTGGGAGTACAGCAAGAGGGCAAGACATGTAGTCTGTCACCATCTGACGGAACCGTTGCCTCCTGCTGACTGGAGCCGTCTGTGATGGTGTAGACTTTTGTGGGGGGCACAGAAAACTGTGCCACAGTTGGGCCATACTGGTCTTGCCTTGGGCAGAGGCACTGCTTCTGCTCCCTCTTTGTGCAGAGCCTCCACCACTGCCTGGACGCACTGAGCTGCTTTGGAATGCACTAGCAGCACTTCTCTCAGTTGGAATGGAGAAGATGATGGAATTGACCAGTGTGTCTTGGTACTCCCGCATTTTTCGCTCACGGTTCAACGGTGTGATGAGGCTTTCTACGTTGTCCCGGTAGCGAGGATCGAGGAGGGTGAACACCCAATAATCAGACATGTTGAGAATGTGGGCGATGCGGCGGTCGTTTCTCAGGCACTGCAGCATGTAATCCACCATGTGCTGCAGACTGCCAACTGCCCAAGAAACGCTGTCCCCTGCTGGAGGCGTGATCTCTGCCCGCTCGTCATCACCCCACCCTCGCTGTACACACTGAGTACTGGACAATTCGGTAACTCCCTCCTCTGGACGGATGTCTTCCTCCTCCATTGACTCCTCCTCATCCTCCTCACAAACTGTCCCCTGCCTAAGCGTTTGTGAGGAACCACGTGGCGCTGACTGTCCAGAAGATGATGGAAATGGTGAATCCTCATCCTCCACCTCTTCCACAACATCATCCCTTAGCGCTTGCAGTGATTTTTCAAGCAGGCAGATAAGGGGGACAGTCATGCTGACTAGTGCATCATCTGCACTCGCCATCCGCGTGGAATAATCAAAGGGACGCAAAACCTGGCAGACGTCATTCATAGTGGCCCACTCTGTGGTTGTGAAGTCTGTACGGCGCTGACTGCGACTTTTTTGCGCCTGAAGCAGCTGGTACTCCATTACAGCTTGCTGCTGCTCACACAACCGCTCCAACATATGTAACGTGGAATTCCACCTGGTAGGTAGGTCACATATGATGCGATGTTCCGGCAGGCGGTGTCGGCGCTGCAGAGCCGCAATGCGCGCTTTTGCCGTGCTGGAACGCCGCAAGTGAGCACACTCTAGGCGGACCTTGTGCAGCAGTGCATCAAGATCCGGATAGTCCCTCAAAAAGCTCTGCATGACCAAATTGAGCACATGTGCCAGACATGGGATGTGAGTGAGGTTGCCGAGGCCCAGAGCTGCCACCAGATTTCGGCCATTATCACACACTACCATGCCTGGCTGGAGATTCGCTGGCACAAACCACACATCGCTCTCCTGCTTGATGGCATTCCAGAGCTCCTGCGCTGTGTGGCTACGATTCCCCAAAAAAATTAATTTCAAGACGGCCTGTTGACGTTTGGCCACGGCTGTGCTCATGTCGGTCGTAACAGGTACACGTTCATCACGGGTCCATGTGGAGGTGGACTGTGACGGCTCCTGCAGCGATGATTCTGAGGAACTGGTGTAAGAGGAGGAGTCAATGCGTACAGAATGGATTCCTGCAATCCTTGGAGTGGGCAGGACACGTCCTGCGCCACTCGCACGGTCTGTACCCGGCTCAACGACATTAACCCAATGGGCAGTGAGGGAAAGGTATCGCCCCTGTCCATGTTGACTGGTCCACGCATCGGTGGTGAGGTGGACCTTGCTACTGACGGCGTTCAGTAGCGCGTGTTTTATGTGTCCCTCCACATGCTTGTGCAGGGCAGGGACGGCTTGCCTGCTGAAGTAAAAGCGGCTGGGCACATTGTACTGTGGGACTGCCAATGACATCAAGTCACGGAAGCTGTCAGTCTCCACCAGCCTGAATGACAGCATTTCCAGTGAAAGAAGTTTGGCAATGCCTGCAGTCAGAGCCTGTGCTCGTGGGTGGTTTGACGAGAAAGGCCGCCTTTTCTCCCATGCCTGTACTACCGATGGCTGTAGACTGGGCTGGGAGTGTGTGGATGACTGGGAAAGTGGTGCTGCGGGTGGAATTACAGCGGGTCTCTGGACAACAGGGCCAGAGGTTCTTCCACGGCGATCCTGGGAGGAAGCCGAACCAGCTGCGTGTGAGCTAGAGGAAGAGGCAACACGAGCTGAAGAGGTGGTAGCTGCCACTGTTGGTTGGCCTACCTCTTCAGTGTGTTTTTCTAACAACGCCGGGTGCCTGGTGCGCACATGTTTCCACATGTTGGAGGTATTGAGGCTGCTGACATTTCGACCTCTTTTGACTTTGTGATGACACACGTTGCATCTGACATAGCAAATGTCATCTGCAACTGTGTCAAAAAAGGACCAGGCACTGCAAGTCTTGGGAGCGCCCTTTTTGGCTTTTGGAAGAGACATGCTCCGAACGGGTGCCAAAGCGGAGGCTGCAGGATCCGCAGTCTTCCCCCTCCCTCTCCCTCTTTGGGCCGTACGGGGAATCTCTTCCTCAGAGCTGCTCCCACCACCTTCCTGTCCCTCACGCCAAGATGGGTCGAGGACCTCATCATCTACACTACCCTCTGCCCCCAACTGCTCCTCCTGGGTAGTCTCAGCAGCAGAGCACGCACCAGTAAGTGGCACCTGAGTGTCATCATCAGCTGATGCGGCCTGCGATGTGGTGACCGGAGCCACTGGCCCACCCGCCTCTTCAGAGGAAGACAGAAAAAGCTGTTGGGCATCACTGCACCCTGCCTCTTCTTCCATTTCTCCAATGCTGCTTGGCTGGCCCCCTGTTTCCAAGCCAAGAGATTCAGAGAACAGAAGTAGAGACGGCTCCTGTCCTGGGCTCTCTGTCTGCCTGGGCAATTTGGCAGGTGGTGAAGAGACAGATGGCTGCTCTCCAGTGCTCTGTGTCTGAGAGGATGTGGCACTAATGGAAGTTGATGCATTAGCTGCCATCCATCCGACAACGGCTTCAATTTGGTCTTCACGCAGCAGCGGTGTACGGCGCTCTGACACAAAGCTGCGCATGAACGACTGTTGCCTGGTGAAAGTGGGTGCTGATGAGTCACCGGTGCCCGCAGCAGGCACAGAATCCCCACGTCCCCTCCCTGCTCCGCGCCCACGCCCACGTGCCTTACTCACTGCCTTCTTCATCTTGGTTGACTGATAAAGATAAGCAGAAAAGTACTAACGGATTTGTGTGCTTATTCCTGAGCAACTCCTCCTAACAGGTATAAGAAACACTAATTTTCTAAAGTGTGGACTAGACTTTAATATGAGCTAATGTGGCCTACACAAATGTAAAGTGGTGTAACTGGTGTGTTTGGTGAACTTTATTATTTATTTCTTTTTTGGGGGCTGAACTGACAACAGATAGAGCTGCAGTCACACAGAGACCGTGCAGACAGACGTAAACGGCGCTGCAAGGCCCAAAAACCCTCCTCTACTTTATCCTATGTAGTGTTTTTCCACAAATTAGCTGGAGACGGGTGGAAAGACACTAATAGGATTTTTTTAAATTAATTAGCAGCAGACTACACTACTTGAAAAAAAATTAAAATTGATTTGGCGGTATGACGCAGTGAACAACCCTGAGCTGGAGACAACCAGGCTACGGCTGCTCACAGACTACAGGGCGAGCTGCAGTTACACGGAGACCGTGCAGACAGCCGTAAACGGCGCTGCAAGGCCCAAAAACCCTCCTCTACTTTATCCTATGTAGTGTTTTTCCACAAATTAGCTGGAGACGGGTGGAAAGACACTAATAGGATTTTTTTAAATTAATTAGCAGCAGACTACACTACTTGAAAAAAAATTAAAATTGATTTGGCGGTATGACGCAGTGAACAACCCTGAGCTGGAGACAACCAGGCTACGGCTGCTCACAGACTACAGGGCGAGCTGCAGTCACACGGAGACCGTGCAGACAGCCGTAAACGGCGCTGCAAGGCCCAAAAACCCTCCTCTACTTTATCCTATGTAGTGTTTTTCCACAAATTAGCTGGAGACGGGTGGAAAGACACTAATAGGATTTTTTTAAATTAATTAGCAGCAGACTACACTACTTGAAAAAAAATTAAAATTGATTTGGCGGTATGACGCAGTGAACAACCCTGAGCTGCAGACAACCAGGCTACGGCTGCTCACAGACTACAGGGCGAGCTGCAGTCACACGGAGACCGTGCAGACAGCCGTAAACGGCGCTGCAAGGCCCAAAAACCCTCCTCTACTTTATCCTATGTAGTGTTTTTCCACAAATTAGCTGGAGATGGGTGGAAAGACACTAATAGGATTTTTTTTAATAAATTAGCAGCAGACTACACTACTTGAAAAAAAAAAAAGAACAGTATGAGGCAATGAACCACCCTCCCTGAACTGAATACAACCAGCTATGGATGGCCTATGTGGCTGCACTCAGACTAGAGAGTGGGCTGCACTCACACACACACACACACAGACCTTGCAGATCGCTGTGAAAACAGCGCTACAAGGCAAAAGCAAGGTGAATAGTAGGTGAACACAGCGGTTGCTAAATTAGCCTTTGGAAAGCACAAAGAAGCAAATCGCTATCTCTAAACTGTCCCTCAGTCAGCAAACAGCGTCCTGTCACTAACTGAATTCACAGCAGAGTGATCGCAAAATGGCGCCAGCGACTTTTAAACTGCATCATGACATCATTTCAGCAGCCAATCACAGCCTTGCCAGTACTTTCATGCCCTCCATGCTAAACAGGATGTGCCCACACTTGGAATCATTCTCATTGGCTGAATTTCGGAATTTTGAATCTGGGAACTTCCGATTCCGGTATCCGATACGCGGCAAGTATCGGAATCCCGGTATCGGAATTCCGATACCGCAAGTATCGGCCGATACCCGATACTTGCGGTATCGGAATGCTCAACACTAGTTATGACCCTAAATGCAGACCAAAACACTACACCACATTATATCTTATGTTTTTCATACAAAGAATCATATCAATAATATGGTGCCAACCTCCGCAGGCAGGTAGGGGGCACGTAGAGAGTGTAGGGCTTGGCACTGTTCCGGCCTTTTCTGTAGTACGCTTGTATTTATTGGTGATGGTTTTGTCAAGTGCACATTTTTAATATTTGAAATAAAGGTTAAATTTTAATATTTGTATATTAGTTCTTGGGTTTTTTCTCGGCATTTTCTCAGCCTTCTTGTACCTTCTGCTCCATTTCCAAGTTCAAGACCCTAAAGACGACAACCCTGAAGACCACCCCTAATAATAATAATAATATAATAATAATTTTTATTTGTATAGCGCCAACATATTCCGCAGCGCTTTACAACTTATAGAGGGGACTTGTACAGACAATAGACATTACAGCATAACAGAAATCACAGTTCAAAATAGATACCAGGAGGAATGAGGGCCCTGCTCGCAAGCTTACAAACTATGAGGAAAAGGGGAGACACGAGAGGTGGATGGTAACAATTGCTTTAGTTATTGGGACCAGCCATAGTGTAAGGCTCGGGTGTTCATGTAAAGCTGCATGAACCAGTTAACAACCTAAGTATGTAGCAGTACAGACACAGAGGCTATTATCTGTATAAAGTGTATGAGAACATGATGCAAGGAACCTGATTATGTGTTTTGTGTTTTTTTTCTATTTTTAATAGGCCACACAGGGATAGTTAGGTTAATGCGTTGAGGCGGTAGGCCAGTCTGAACAAATGTGTTTTTAGGGCATGCTTAAAACTGTGGGGATTGGGGATTAATCTTATTAACCTAGGTAGTGCATTCCAAAGAATCGGCGCAGCACGTGTAAAGTCTTGGAGACGGGAATGGGAGGTTCTGATTATTGAGGATGCTAACCTGAGGTCATTAGCGGAGCGGAGGGCACGGGTAGGGTGGTAGACTGAGACCAGAGAGGAGATGTAGGGTGGTGCTGAGCCATGGAGTGCTTTGTGGATGAGGGTAGTAGTTTTGTACTGGATTCTGGAGTGGATGGGTAGCCAGTGTAATGACTGGCACAAGGTAGAGGCATCGGTGTAACGGTTGGTGAGGAATATGATCCTGGCAGCAGTATTCAGGACAGATTGGAGCGGGGAGAGTTTGGTAAGAGGGAGGCCGATTAGTAGAGAGTTACAATAGTCCAGACGGGAATGAATAAGAGAAACAGTAAGAGTTTTTGCAGAGTCGAAAGTAAGAAAAGGGCGAATTCTAGAAATGTTTTTGAGATGCAGATAAGAAGAACGAGCCAGTGATCGGATGTGGGGGGTGAATGAAAGCTCGGAATCAAGGATGACCCCAAGGCAGCTGGCATGTTGCTTTGGAGTAATGGTGGAACTGCACACGGAGATGGCAATGTCAGGCAAAGATAGGTTAGTAGAGGGAGAGAACACGAGGAGTTCAGTTTTTGACAGGTTCAGTTTCAGATAGAGGGAGGACATGATGTTAGAGACAGCGGTAAGACAATCACTGGCGATCAAGATGACGATGACACTAGAGACGACAACCCCTGAGATGACGATCCTGGAGACGACGACCCTGAAGACCACCCCGATGACGATGACGACCCCAGAGACAACGACCCTGGAGACAACGACCCAGAAGACCGAGAAGCAGAAGAACAAGAAGCTGCAGAACAAAGAGCAGAAGAACATTAAGCATAAGACTAAACATCAGAGCAAAAGATATTATCTAAATAATAAGCAGAAGAAGACTAAACAGTGTATAGGGGTGAGTCCGTTCCTCCTGGTGTCCCTGGATAAAGCCTGCTGCTGCAGGCCAAATTGAACGCGGACAAATCCTTTTGTAACTCTTTTGTGACAGGCAGAACGGAAGGTGTAATCTTCAAACTTTTATAGATAACAACTACAGGAATGCCTGTCACAAATAAGAATATGATGAAGAAGTAGAATATGAAGAAGAATAATAGTTTAATAAAAAGAATATGAAGAATGTAACAAAAAAGAATAATAGGAAGATGGTGAAGAAGAAGATGAATAAGGTGAAGAAGAAGTTGATGTAAAAGATGCTGCTGAGGATGATGAAGAAGAAAGTGTCAGAGAAGTAAAAAAGAAGGTGAAGAGCATGAAATTAGTGAAACATCAATATCTGACAAGATATAAAAAATCTTAACATAGTCAATATCTTTGTAACTCCGAACGTCTTAAAATAAAAAATAATTCCTGCTATTCCATTTGATTGGGCTAAACCTCTATGCCTTTACTGTCTCCTCCACCTCCCCCAATACATCCTACATTATTCTTAGTTGTTTTCCCTCATGTAAAAAGAACCTAAAAGGAAAGAAAGGGTTTATTTTATTTCTGATATTTTGGTCCCATTGACTTGCATTGGTATCGGGTATCGGTATCGGCGATATCCGATATTTTTCGAATATCGGCCGATCCAATCCAATACCGATACTTTTGGATATCGGAAGGTATCGCTCAACACTAGTGATGATATGACTCCCATCCCAGACTGGTGCTGCAGGTTAGGCTGTGTTTGGTGGTGCGGGGACTCCACCTATATTTTATAAAAGCCTCGCACATTTTCCCAGAGGCCACAATATCGCAGCAATGAAAGTGCAGGGAGCTCCGGTCTTTCACAAAATGTCGGCAGAGCCCCCGCAACATCGAATACTGCTAAACCAGCCTGGGATGGGAGTGAGATCATCACCCTACAGCATCAGAAAACCTAAGAATCACCCGCCTCCTGCTGCAACCACAATACTGGTAAGCGCGTTCCAACTATAAGATGCAACCCCATTTTTCCCCTATATTTTTGGGGAAAAAAGTGCATCTTATAGTCCAAAAAATACGGTATTCTACTTTTTGTAACCATCTTGTTACTGATGTGTTATAACTGGTACCCTTCTAATTGGTATAGTACATTAAAATCATTAATATATATATATATATATATATATATATATATATATATATTTAAAGTTGTTGGAACATCATTTACTTATATGGAGATGCCTCAATTGTTTCACTACCATAAAGAAATATCTTAATAATGAACAACAGGGATTTTAGGTTGACATTCATCCAACTAAACATAATTTGTGGTAAAATGGAACCACTTCATAAATGACAGATTCACTTTAAATCCCCATTTTACTCGCAAATCATTTTTTAAATTATAGAATCATAAACATTAACTTTTTCAAAATAAATTGTTCAATTTATCTGTTTTTTTATATAACATTTATTTTTCTTTTTGGCTTTCCTTATCTTTTACTTTATATGGTTTGTGTAGAAGGCAAGCTACATGCTCTCCCAGTGTGCTCAGTAAAGCATTCGGCTTATTAGAGCATATCTGGACATTTATTCAGAGTAATTGGTATTGTACCATAGCTGCAATTCAGTGCATTCAAATACCAGGAGGGATTTGACATCTCACTAACAATTCAGAGCACTTGTGTTGAAGAAACTTACAAGCACTGCTATAATAAATAGGTATTCTGTATATGTATTGTCAAATGCTTTGTAACTGATAACATTGTATAAGCTCTGGAAACCTGTAGTTGGATAAATCAGGCCTACAATATGTTAACATGTGTATCTGTCGCTGAAGCAATAACATTTTGTTATAAAAATACTAAGATAGAATATTTCTCCTTCTAACTCTTCACTTGCCTTCATCTTAAACAACTGTCAATACCCATTGCAACCATCTAGAGATTTTTACTGCTGTTGTGCTTGATGTCTTACAACAAGTTTGTAGACAAGCTCTCAGATAATATCTAAGTTAAAGTGACATTTTTAAAGTTCTATTTCTTAATTAATAAATTAAATGATATGCAGTGGCTTATAAAATAATGCATCCTTAAACATTTTACTCATTTAGCTGAATAACAAAATTACACACCAATTTTTTTCATGCAGGATTTAGACTCATATCTTTGTACATCTGAAAAAGTAGAAAAAGAAAGAAAGATTATAATGATATAATTAATATCACGTACATGCGGTGGAAGTGAGAGAGCAGCCGCTTTCACTTCCTCTGGATGTAGGTGATTTGTCCAAAAGTGGAGAGTGAAGACAGCACTGATTGGCAGCAGGGATCACGAGTAGTGATGAGCGAATATACTCGTTACTTGAGATTTCCCAAGCACGCTTGGGGGTCCTCCGAGTATTTTTTAGTGCTCGGACTTTACGTTTTTAGCACCGCAGCTAAATGATTTACATCTGTCAGCCAGCATAAGTACATGTGGGGATGTAACCCCCCATGTACTTTTGCTGGCTAACAGATGTAAATCATTCACCTGCGGCACTAAAAACTAAAACTCCGAGCACTAAAAAATACTCGGAGGACACCTGAGCGTGCTTGGGAAATCTCGAGTAACGAGTAGTGTTGAGCATTCCGATACTGCAAGTATCGGGTATCGGCCGATACTTGCGGTATCGGAATTTCGATACCGAGATCCGATACTTTTGTGGTATCGGAAATCGGTATCGGGATTAATATCAATGTGTAAAATAAAGAATTAAAATTAAAAATAGGGATATACTCACCTCTCCGGCGGCCCCTGGACTTTACCGCCGTAACCGGGAGCCGTTGTACCTAAGAATGCACGCTTGAAGGGCCTTAGATGACGTCACGGCGCTCTGATTGGTCCGTAGCGGTCGCGTGACTGCTACGCGACCAATCACAAAGCCGTGACGTCACCTAAGGTCTTTCAAGCGCTTGAAATACCTTAGAAGACGTCTGCAGCTTCTGATTGGTCGCGTAGCGGTCGTGTGACCGCTACGCGACCAATCACAAAGCCGTGACGTCACCTAAGGTATTTCAAGCGCTTGAAAGACCTTAGGTGACGTCACGGCTTTGTGATTGGTCGCATAGCGGTCACGCGACCGCTACGGACCAATCAGAGCGCCGTGACGTCATCTAAGGCCCTTCAAGCGCGCATTCTTAGGTACAACGGCTCCCCGTTACGGCGGTAAAGTCCAGGGGCCACCGGAGAGGTGAGTATATCCCTATTTTTTATTTTAATTCTTTATTTTACACATTGATATGGATCCCAGGGCCTGAAGGAGAGTTTCCTCTCCTTCAGACCCTGGGAACCATACAGGATACCGTCCGATACTTGAGTCCCATTGACTTGTATTGGTATCGGGTATCGGTATCGGATTAGATCCGATACTTTGCCGGTATCGGCCGATACTTTCCGATACCGATACTTTCAAGTATCGGACGGTATCACTCAACACTAGTAACGAGTATATTCGATCATCACTAATCACGAGACATGACAATGTCACACGATCCCTGGAGAGCAAATGCTACCACCACTGGAACGGAATTAATGTTTTTTAATTTTCACTGACATTTCAGAAGACACATATAACTTGAAGAAATGGCAGCTGCAATTGAGATGATAAATATAAATAACGTTATTAGACATAAGAATGCATCCACACACTGACAGAAGCCATTGTAGACAAAAAAAGAACTCAAGACATACATAAGATTAATTTCATGAAAAAAGAGGCTACTTTAGAGATGCACCATATGACTATATACTGGGAACCTACAGCTCTATATTTTGGATTCTTATGAATATTTATAACACAAAGCACCAAAAATTGCAGTCCAAACAATGTCCAAGTAATGCAAAATAGAAAAAACTTTATTGAATAAAAACACACACAGGTGCACAGTAATGGCAGGCAACGGGTTCCCCTATACAAGTCCGCACCTACAAATCCTACATTCAGGGACTAAACCATGGTGCACTATTGTTCATTGCAGTATTGCAACTCACATATGTAATCAGTCCAAGTATATTACAGTACAATATCAATAGTGTTATGAGAGTATCGACTGATAACATATGTGGCCCTATAGACAAATGTCATGAATATGGTACATACCGTACTGCTGAATCAAGGAAAATGTGCACCGCAGTCACGTCCTCCCCGACGCGCGTTTCGGCCAGTGGCCTTCCTCAGGGGGATGCCCCATGATGCCAGGGGCACTGTTTAAATAGTAGCTAGTCCGGAAGATATCGGCGCACACCTGCGCGGCCGCGCCGCACCACCCACATCCGGTCAACGCAGGCCACAGGACCGGAAACACACGGGCCCCATGTGATCCGCCCACAGGCCATAGCGAGGACCGAGGAGGAGCGCGGCGCGACCGCGCATGCGCGGACCGCAGCCGCGGCCATGTTGCAAGAGGGCACATATACTGGCATTTAGATAAGGATAGACGGAAGAAGTAAATAAAACTTTAAAACCGCGTATAGCTGTAACCAGCCCATATGGAGTGGAAGAAGGTAAGGTAACTAGTACAGAGCCCATATTACATATATACATAAGCATATGAACTTAATTATAACAAATTTATAATAAATCTACAATAAACAACATATGCAGCCATCATATAACTCATCTTCAGGTATAGTCGCCTCTCAAAGTAGGCGTAAATACGTATATGGAGAACAAAACAGCAAATAAAGCTGCAGAATCATAGAGTTTATGAATAGAACAAGATGCTGAGTAGTATAGTCCATAATATATGTGTCCCCAATTGATGAAAATATTGATGAAGACTTCCATCCATATACGACATACTGCAGGTGCATATTGACGGCCACCAGAATAGTTGTCCCATACACCAGTCACAACCCGGACAGAACTATAAAACAATAAAAGTGAAATTAAAAACAAGTAAAGACAGCAGATGCGGAGCAGAACAAGGGAAGCTATGCACAACAACCCGGTAATTATATAAACGGGGTAAACGACAGACACTCATTCAGTCCGTGAGGCTGAACAGTCTGTAAACGCCAGATCCAGCGTGTCTCCAGCATGCCAAGTCTCTTAGAGAGATGACCACCTCTAATGTTTATTTTGAGGGCATCGATCCCCCTCACTTTCAACAATGTGGCATCACAGTTGTGAAATGCTTTGAAATGTCTAGGCAATGTTTTTAGGGTGGTTGTGTCCTCGTGGCCAGCGGCCGCCTGTATCCCCAACACATGCTCCCTCACGTGGACTTTTAACTGGCGGGTGGTAAGGCCAACATATGCAAGTCCGCAGGGGCATGTGGCATAGTAAATAACAAATCTAGTGGTACAGGTGATCCGCTGTCGAATGGAGAATCTCCTTGTACCACTAGAATTGAAAAAATGATCACTTCTCTCTATGTTGGGGCAGGCAACACACCGGCCGCACGGAACACAGCCCACCCTCGATATAAACCTATCCAAGAAAGTAGTAGGTGGCCGTCCCTCATAGTGACTATGGACCAATTGATCCTTCAGATTGGGGGCACGCCTAAATGTAATAGATGGCTTATTTGGAATGAACTTCTTAATTATCGGGTCAACCTGGAGAATCGACCAGGCTTTATCCAAGGCTCTCCTAATTTGGTCAGCCTTGGAATTGTAGGTGGTAATAAACCTGATATTATTGGTATTATTAGTCCTCCTTAGTTGTCCACCCTGACCACTGTAAAGTAAATTGTGGCGTGTAGAGTGTTTTGCCCTTTGGTATGCCTTCTTAATGGATCTCCCACTATATCCCCTTGCCAGGAAACGCATCCTCAGTTCACCAGCTCTTTTCTCAAAGTCGCTATCGGAGGAGCAGATACGACGTAACCGAAGAAACTGCCCCACCGGAATAGAGCGTATCATATGGTGGGGGTGACCTGAGGATGCATGTAGCAGGGTGTTGGTAGAAGTTGGTTTACGGAAAATATCCGTACACAGAGTACCATTAGGGTCCTTCTTTATTGTCACATCTAGGAAGTCAATAGATATATCACTCCACTCAAATGTTAAATGAATGTTCATATCGTTGCTGTTCAAGGAGGACATGTACTGCACAAGGTCGACGGACGTGCCCTGCCAGACGAAGAAGATGTCATCAATATAACGTGTCCAAAAAGGAACACAGTCAATCGATCCCTGTTCGCCGGACAGGAGGAGGTCCCTCTCCCACAGTCCCAGAAAAAGACCGGCATAGGAGGGCGCAAAGGCCGCCCCCATGGCAGTCCCCTGGAGCTGTAGGTAGAAGGACCCCTTAAAAACAAAAAAGTTATGAGTGAGGGTGAATTCTAAAAGTTCCAGCAGAAGCGATCTCACACCAATAGAAAGAGTAGATGACTCCAAGAAATATCTGATGGCACCGATTCCGTCTTTGTGTCTAATATTGGTATAAAGAGATTCGACATCCGCCGAAACCAATAGAGAATCACCCTCCAAACACAATCCATCGACCCTGCGCAGTACATCTCCTGTGTCCTTGAGGAAAGAAGGAAGGCTGGTAACTAGCGGTTGTAGGTGGAAATCAATCCACCTATTGACATGTTCCAGTAGATTTCCCCGTCCAGAGATGATAGGTCGTCCGGGGGGTGACGAGACATTTTTATGAATTTTGGGGAGAAGGTACAGAGTCGGTACCGTTGGTTCCGTCACTATCAAAGCCGTAGCCAGATCTTTGGTGATAACGTCGTCCCGTAGGGCCCGCTGGACAATAGAGTCAAGTTGGGCACTATAGGCAGATAAAGGATTATATGTAAGTTTTTTATAACAGATGTTATTATTCAACTGCCTATACGCCTCCCTTTCATACATGTCCATGGGCCACAGGACGACGTTACCACCTTTATCGGCTGGTTTCACAACTATATCTGGAAGATTTTTAATATATACCAATCTCTCCCTCTCCTGTGGGGAAAGATTATCCCGTCCCCCAAAACTATGAATTTTAGACAAATCCTCGGTCACCACCCGGACGAATAAATCAATGCTAGAGCATGATGACAGAGGAGGAAATCTACTGGAACGTGGACGAATAGATGGAGGAACCTTACCTCCTGGATGAATATGTTCAACCGCCAACTCTTCCAAGATTAATAGCGCATTCTGTTCCTCTTCTGTAGGAAATAATAAATGTAATTCATTATTATAATAATACCTCTTGAACAGCAGCGATCTGGCGAACAAATGGAGATCTTTAGAGGTGTTAAATAAATTGAACCCAGATGTGGGAGAAAAAGAAAGACCCTTCTCCAAAAGTTGAAGATCCACCTCAGACAATGTGTGTTTACTTAGGTTAATTACCTTATTGTCTTTTTTGGATGTCATAGATGTCAAATTATTTCTCCTATACGGATGATACGAATGATCCCGTAGTCTACCATTATCAGTCACGTTTGTGTTAGATCCTGATACAGATGACAAATCAGACCGTCCACTCAAAGATGAAAGTGACATATTTGACCCAGTTCGATGCAGGTGTTGATTATCACTATTTCTCCATAGATAGACTCTCTTTGATTGATAATCCTTAGTGTCTCTCCCAAATTTACTCAGCTGATTATCCTGGATTTTCTTAGCTAGTATATCCATGGACTTATCCAAATCACTCTCAAAGGATTGGAGTTTATCTGGGGGACATCCAGCCCGTATCTCTACCTGTACCGCATCTATCTTTTTATCAAGGTCAGTAATCCCTGTAGTGTTAAGATTGATAAGTAGTTGCATCAGTGTGAGGGAGCACACTGTGCATGCATCCTCCCACTGTGTTATGAAGTTCATATCATCAACTGCAAATGAGGGTATCACCCTTACTCTGAGACCCCTTGGGATCATTTTGTTCCTAACATATTTTTCAAGGAACAATCTGTTCCACCAGAGACGGGAACGTTTAACTAGCATAGTCTTAATAGACTGAAGTCTGTCATCCCATCCCGTATCACCGGGCTGCTGTGCATCCGCCCCACCATCACCAAACACCTGATCGACCTGATTCAGCCAAATTTTCTCTTTGGCCCGGTAGTCCATGGTGTAGACCACGAAACCTGTGCATAACACAGCAATAATTAGACAAAATTCAGTGGCATACATAGTCTGTCCTAATAAGTCAACCCATACTACATATTGATAACCTATGAAAAATAAGACAGACCAAGGACCACAAAGGACAACTGCCAATATGAATATATATAACACAAAGCACCAAAAATTGCAGTCCAAACAACGTCCAAGTAATGCAAAATAGAAAAAACTTTATTGAATAAAAACACACACAGGTGCACAGTAATGGCAGGCAACGGGTTCCCCTATACAAGTCCGCACCTACAAATCCTACATTCAGGGACTAAACCATGGTGCACTATTGTTCATTGCAGTATTGCAACTCACATATGTAATCAGTCCAAGTATATTACAGTACAATATCAATAGTGTTATGAGAGTATCGACTGATAACATATGTGGCCCTATAGACAAATGTCATGAATATGGTACATACCGTACTGCTGAATCAAGGAAAATGTGCACCGCAGTCACGTCCTCCCCGACGCGCGTTTCGGCCAGTGGCCTTCCTCAGGGGGATGCCCCATGATTCCAGGGGCACTGTTTAAATAGTAGCTAGTCCGGAAGATATCGGCGCACACCTGCGCGGCCGCGCCGCACCACCCACATCCGGTCAACGCAGGCCACAGGACCGGAA
This sequence comes from Ranitomeya variabilis, assembly GCF_051348905.1. Classification (NCBI taxonomy): domain Eukaryota; kingdom Metazoa; phylum Chordata; class Amphibia; order Anura; family Dendrobatidae; genus Ranitomeya; species Ranitomeya variabilis. The sequence goes on from NC_135233.1 coordinate 832,675,329, forward strand.
ACACACGGGCCCCATGTGATCCGCCCACAGGCCATAGCAAGGACCGAGGAGGAGCGCGGCGCGACCGCGCATGCGCGGACCGCAGCCGCGGCCATGTTGCAAGAGGGCACATATACTGGCATTTAGATAAGGATAGACGGAAGAAGTAAATAAAACTTTAAAACCGCATATATCTGTAACCAGCCCATATGGAGTGGAAGAAGGTAAGGTAACTAGTACAGAGCCCATATTACATATATACATAAGCATATGAACTTAATTATAACAAATTTATAATAAATCTACAATAAACAACATATGCAGCCATCATATAACTCATCTTCAGGTATAGTCGCCTCTCAAAGTAGGCGTAAATACGTATATGGAGAACAAAACAGCAAATAAAGCTGCAGAATCATAGAGTTTATGAATAGAACAAGATGCTGAGTAGTATAGTCCATAATATATGTGTCCCCAATTGATGAAAATATTGATGAAGACTTCCATCCATATACGACATACTGCAGGTGCATATTGACGGCCACCAGAATAGTTGTCCCATACACCAGTCACAACCCGGATAGAACTATAAAACAATAAAAGTGAAATTAAAAACAAGTAAAGACAGCAGATGCGGAGCAGAACAAGGGAAGCTATGCACAACAACCCGGTAATTATATAAACGGGGTAAACGACAGACACTCATTCAGTCCGTGAGGCTGAACAGTCTGTAAACGCCAGATCCAGCGTGTCTCCAGCATGCCAAGTCTCTTAGAGAGATGACCACCTCTAATGTTTATTTTGAGGGCATCGATCCCCCTCACTTTCAACAATGTGGCATCACAGTTGTGAAATGCTTTGAAATGTCTAGGCAATGTTTTTAGGGTGGTTGTGTCCTCGTGGCCAGCGGCCGCCTGTATCCCCAACACATGCTCCCTCACGAAAAGAGCTGGTGAACTGAGGATGCGTTTCCTGGCAAGGGGATATAGTGGGAGATCCATTAAGAAGGCATACCACAGGGCAAAACACTCTACACGCCACAATTTACTTTACAGTGGTCAGGGTGGACAACTAAGGAGGACTAATAATACCAATAATATCAGGTTTATTACCACCTACAATTTCAAGGCTGACCAAATTAGGAGAGCCTTGGATAAAGCCTGGTCGATTCTCCAGGTTGACCCGATAATTAAGAAGTTCATTCCAAATAAGCCATCTATTACATTTAGGCGTGCCCCCAATCTGAAGGATCAATTGGTCCATAGTCACTATGAGGGACGGCCACCTACTACTTTCTTGGATAGGTTTATATCGAGGGTGGGCTGTGTTCCGTGCGGCCGGTGTGTCGCCTGCCCCAACATAGAGAGAAGTGATCATTTTTTCAATTCTAGTGGTACAAGGAGATTCTCCATTCGACAGCGGATCACCTGTACCACTAGATTTGTTATTTACATTTTGCATATGTTGGCCTTACCACCTGCCAGTTAAAAGTCCGCATGAGGGAGCATGTGTTGGGGATACAGGCGGCCGCTGGCCACGAGGACACAACCACCCTAAAAACATTGCCTAGACATTTCAAAGCATTTCACAACTGTGATGCCACATTGTTGAAAGTGAGGGGGATCGATGCCCTCAAAATAAACATTAGAGGTGGTCATCTCTCTAAGAGACTTGGCATGCTGGAGACACGCTGGATCTGGCGTTTACAGACTGTTCAGCCTCACGGACTGAATGAGTGTCTGTCGTTTACCCCGTTTATATAATTACCGGGTTGTTGTGCATAGCTTCCCTTGTTCTGCTCCGCATCTGCTGTCTTTACTTGTTTTTAATTTCACTTTTATTGTTTTATAGTTCTGTCCGGGTTGTGACTGGTGTATGGGACAACTATTCTGGTGGCCGTCAATATGCACCTGCAGTATGTCGTATATGGATGGAAGTCTTCATCAATATTTTCATCAATTGGGGACACATATATTATGGACTATACTACTCAGCATCTTGTTCTATTCATAAACTCTATGATTCTGCAGCTTTATTTGCTGTTTTGTTCTCCATATACGTATTTACGCCTACTTTGAGAGGCGACTATACCTGAAGATGAGTTATATGATGGCTGCATATGTTGTTTATTGTAGATTTATTATAAATTTGTTATAATTAAGTTCATATGCTTATGTATATATGTAATATGGGCTCTGTACTAGTTACCTTACCTTCTTCCACTCCATATGGGCTGGTTACAGCTATACGCGGTTTTAAAGTTTTATTTACTTCTTCCGTCTATCCTTATCTAAATGCCAGTATATGTGCCCTCTTGCAACATGGCCGCGGCTGCGGTCCGCGCATGCGCGGTCGCGCCGCGCTCCTCCTCGGTCCTCGCTATGGCCTGTGGGCGGATCACATGTGGCCCGTGTGTTTCCGGTCCTGTGGCCTGCGTTGACCGGATGTGGGTGGTGCGGCGCGGCCGCGCAGGTGTGCGCCGATATCTTCCGGACTAGCTACTATTTAAACAGTGCCCCTGGCATCATGGGGCATCCCCCTGAGGAAGGCCACTGGCCGAAACGCGCGTCGGGGAGGACGTGACTGCGGTGCACATTTTCCTTGATTCAGCAGTACGGTATGTACCATATTCATGACATTTGTCTATAGGGCCACATATGTTATCAGTCGATACTCTCATAACACTATTGATATTGTACTGTAATATACTTGGACTGATTACATATGTGAGTTGCAATACTGCAATGAACAATAGTGCACCATGGTTTAGTCCCTGAATGTAGGATTTGTAGGTGCGGACTTGTATAGGGGAACCCGTTGCCTGCCATTACTGTGCACCTGTGTGTGTTTTTATTCAATAAAGTTTTTTCTATTTTGCATTACTTGGACGTTGTTTGGACTGCAATTTTTGGTGCTTTGTGTTATATATATTCATATTGGCAGTTGTCCTTTGTGGTCCTTGGTCTGTCTTATTTTTCATAGGTTATCAATATGTAGTATGGGTTGACTTATTAGGACAGACTATGTATGCCACTGAATTTTTTCTTATGAATATTGTCTGCCACCATAAATGACTTTGCTAATCAGATCTTAAACCTCCATGGTGTAACCTAATATCAATAGTTATAGAAAAAGGCCTGATATATTTCTTTTGATGAATAGAAACTTCATTTTGGGTAAACAAAACACCACATATACAATGTTTTTTGCTTTCAATGGTCAGTCTGTTACAAGTAGTTTTAAACTATAATCTCTTGTACAAATTCAAATTTTAAATTAGCACTTTCCAAGTAATCACTGGTATGTAGAATGACCTTATTATTCAGCACATATTTTTTCAGTCCTTGATTAATTGCAATGTTCAGTGGAGTCACTGAGCATTGGAATTAAGACCAGATCAATGAGTTACATTTTCTACGCTCTAAGACAGGAACTCTGAAGCAAGATTATTATACAAAACAGTAAAGTAAGTACGTTGCTCCAGGTTGCTAACCACAGGGCATTTATTACCTTAGACCTTATTAGGCAAAACTGAATACTAATTAGCCAAGACGTGAAATGTTAAAGGACTGCTTGAAAGTGCACAAGCCATATATTAATTTGAACAAAGAACACAATAGATTATGCTCGAAAAAAAAAGGTTGCTAACATTTTCTGAACTTTAGCTTTCATGTCTCATGGGTATTATTAAATATGAATTGCTAATTATAAACCATAGTGATCAGGGACTACAAAGTGCCTAAAAGTAGATGCTATATAGATATAGTACATATTTGAAAAACAGACTTGCAAACCGATGAGCAAAAAGTTTTAGCAGGCTTAACCTTTATGTAGAATCGGTAAATTGAAGCAGTTTTATGCTTAAAGAAGCACTCCCATTAAAATAGTTATCCTCTTAATATATTGCAATCATCATATTATATAACAATGTGTATTTATTTTTGCTCATTTTTCTTTTCTACTCAGTTAATTCTTCTCTTTTTAATTAGGTATATGACATAAAGTGAATAAAAGCAAACTTGCTGAATCCTTCTAAGCTCAATGTAGAAACAGGAAGCTTCTTTTCGCTGCATGAGTCATTAGAACTACAATTTTACACCATTGCAAAATCCTTGGCAGGGAGTTGAAAGGAGCAGTTGGTCAAACAGTTTGTTTTTAGTTTTATTCATATGATGTCATAGAACAAATGGAAAAGAGAAGAATTAACTGGGTAGAAGGGTGAAATGAGCAATAGCAGGAATAGAGTGATATATAATATAATGATTGCAATATATTAAGAGACTAAAAACTTTGATGAGAGTACTTCTTTAACTTCATGCTGATTGATATGTGGCTGCATAAGTTTTTTGCACTTTAATTATTGCAGTAATAAACAACTTTCTTTAGTATTCAACTTTATTTTTTAGAACCCCTTTAAACTGTGCTAACAGAGATCTCACTCTTTCAAATAAAGCAAGCTTGGCTAGTGGTTTATTTAAAGTATTCCTTTACTCAAAAACTGTAGAAAAGTCATACTTCTATCATCCCCACTATGTAAAAATATTTTATGGAATATTAACTAGTTTGAAATTTCGAGGCCCAGTTCTGATTTTCAATCTCTCATACTTGTAATCCATTATTTAGTTTTTCAGTAGGACTCAGCCAGCACTGTAGGTATGGAAATCCTTTCCCTCAGATTCCTGCATGCATCAATGCTGCCCTTGTCCAATGGCCTGCCTTCTCAAAACTAATAGCCCATGTCTCTTTACTGTTTGCATGTAGTTTATGTGACCAAAGTGTAGAAATAGACAGAGACCATCACCCACAAATTTGTAATCCTTCTAGGCATTTTTGCTGTTACAGTTGGACTACTCTTGAAAACAGGCAGCAGATACAAGTTGGCTGAAAGTGCACTTACTATTTAGCATGATTAAAATACAAAAAGTTTTATACATGCAGCCACTACTTCATACAGTCACTGTCAGGATATGCATGTCATGTGGCCTCTGGTGGGCACATATGTAAGACCAATTTATATAGTGGGACCATGGTAATCACATAATCACTAAAATGTCTTACAAAATGTAGATCATAATAAAGCAGAAATACAGTAGTAGATAACTGATTCTGCTTTCTCTACTGAGCCTCAGTAGCATTTTGTATGTCTGTTTGTGATGTTTTCTAAGGTGCCATAAAAAGGTGTTTACTCAGAATAAAGTCTCGACCTACCCATATAGAGGCAGTTATTTAAGAGTTCTTTTAATTGGAAATAAATATTCTTACAGCATCTTGTACATAATGTAAATAATTCTTATTCCATGCAAAGCATGACCATAATTTGTGTAAAATAAACATTTATGCATTAGTAGAACCTGACAAGTGATTACAAAGCATTTCAATATAAGTCAAGCTATAAAAAGGAACAGTGTAGGAAAACAGTTTAATCAGGCATCTTAAGCAACAAACACAAATGTAAACTAGTCGAATAAATCTGAATACCAAATAGAATTGATTTATGATACATTAATTTCACACAAGAAAAAGACTATAATTAAACAGATCTATGAATTAAGCAACAGTTGTCACTCAAGAGTTGAAAGACTTAAATTGCTCCTCACTCTGTTCACCTAATTAAAACAAAGCAAAAATCATCGGTAAATAAATGAGTGGGATTTAATTCACACTTAGTTACACAAATATCTTTCTTCATTATGGATTAGTGTGCCAAATTTTTAAATTTAATAGTACTACACTCCATTTTCAATCCATGGGGTTTCAGAAACAATAAAAAAGTGTACCTGTATCAGCTAAACAAATGCCTCATTACTAGGGTTGAGTGACTTTTATTTTTATAGGATCGGGTTGGGTTTCAGTGAAATCGGCCGATCCTATAAAAAAGTCGGGGTCGGGGTCGGCCGAAACACAAAACCCAATGCAGTGCAATGGGATGCTATGGTTCCCAGGGTCTGAAGGAGAGGAAACTCTCCTTCAGGCCCTGGGATCCATATTTAAGTGTAAAATAAAGAATCAAAATAAAAAATATTGATATACTCACCCTCGGACGCGCCCTGGTACTAACTGGCAGCCTTCCTTCCTAAGAATGAGCGCGTGAATGACCTGCGGTGACGTCACGGCTTGTGATTGGTCGCGTGAGCAGTCACATGGGCGGCCGCGACCAATCACAAGCCGTAACGTCATCTAAGGCCCTTCACGCGCTCATTCTTAGGAAGGAAGGCTGCCGGAAAGAAGCCGAGGGTGAGTATATTCCTATTAGGTATATACTCACCCTCGGACGCGCCCTGCTTCTTTCCGGCAGCCTTCCTTCTTAAGAATGAGCGCGTGAAGGGCCTTAGATGACGTCACAGCTTGTGATTGGTCGCGTGAGCGGTCACATGGGCGGCCGCGACCAATCACAAGCCGTGACGTCATCTAAGGCCCTTCACGCGCTCATTCTTAAGAAGGAAGGCTGCCGGAAAGAAGCAGGGCGCGTCCGAGGGTGAGTATATACCTAATAGGAATATACTCACCCTCGGCTTCTTTCCAGCAGCCTTCCTTCCTAAGAATGAGCGCGTGAAGGGCCTTAGATGACGTCACGGCTTGTGATTGGTCGCCGCCGCCCATGTGACCGCTCAGGCGACCAATCACAAGCTGCGACATCACCGCAGGTCATTCACGCACTTATTCTTAGGAAGGAAGGCTGCCAGTTAGTACCAGGGCGCGTCCAAGGGTGAGTATATCAATATTTTTTATTTTGATTCTATATTTTACACTTAAATATGGATTCCGATACCGATTTCCGATATCACAAACATATCGGAACTCAGTATCGGAATTCCGATACCAGATTCAGAAGATCGCCGACCTCATGGCCGACCCCACACAGGGGTCGGGTCGGGTTTCATGAAACCCGACTTTGCCAAAAGTCGGCGACTTCTGAAAATGGCCGACCCGTTTCGCTCAACCCTGCTCATTACTAGTGATGGGCAAACCCGTGGATGTTCAGGTCCGACGGTTTCGCTGGACATCTAAAAAAAAGTTTGGTTCAGATACCTGAACCCAGATTCTATTCAGATGAATGGGGGCCCGAACAGCTGTTGTTTGCCACACTGTCATCTGCATGACAGAGCGGCAAACAAAGGCTCTGACCATTAGTAAGATTATTACTGCTGGTCAGAGAGCTGTGGTATCCATGCTGTCGGGTGACAGTGTGAGCCAGCAGCTGTGACCGGCGTTAAAAAGTTTTTGTCTGGTCACAAGTGTCTGCTGGCGAGAGAGTACTACTCCCATTAGCTTATGACTGCTGTCGCTGAAAACTGTCAGCAGAAAAATAAAAAAGTTATGGATCTTGGAAAAAGTGAATGAAATCAGACATTACATACATCTCAATGTATTCACTATTGAGTATGAACGTCATGTGTAGTAATACTGAGGAATGTTTTGCCATGGTGATTGCACTTGGGATCACAAACCATCAAGATTTACAGCAAATGCTGACCAATGACTTACTAGATGTTCTCAATGGGAGAGAAGCATGGAGATGCTGTAGCACATTTTAGCCATGCAGGTTGCTCACAGTAGCATGAGCCACATGTGGGCTGACATTTTTGTATGGTAAAACAGCTCTTGGAACACTTTAAAGAAATGGCCATACCACTGATTCCATGACTACAACAGTGTAATTTCTTAGTGCACGTGGCATGGAGACTAGAGGTCCAGCTACCTTACAATATGCCAACTCATACCATAACTACAGGTGTTGGACTAATTTGATGTTTCCTTGTGAAAGTGTCTTCATGGTATTCCCAAGTGGTCTCCAGACCCATTTTCAGCTATTTGCATCCAAGACAAAAAAGGGTTACATAGGTGAATATGATACACCTCCATTCCAACCATTTTGCTCTGCACCATGAACGCTTTTGAAAACAGAGTCACAAGCAGGGCCGGACTGGGACTAAAATTCAGCCCTGGCATTTGAAGTTACACAGGCCCACTTGTCACATGGTGACTGTATAATATCTTTTTACACTTGTAGGTTACAAGAAGGGAGGGGAGTGTAACACGACTATATAACATATAATCACAGCTGTATCAAGCATTACAGCTCGGTCCTCCATAGAATATAATACAGCACCCCACAGAATGTAATACAGCCCTCCCCCATAGAATGTAATGCAGCCAGCCCCCCATACAATGTAACGCAGCACAGCCCCCATAGAATATAATGCAGCCAGCCACCCATAGAATGTAATGCAGCCAGCCACCCATAGAATGTAATGCAGCCAGCCACCCATAGAATGTAATGCAGCCAGTCCCCATAGAATGTAATGCAGCCAGTCCCCATAGAATGTAATGCAGCCAGTCCCCATAGAATGTAATACAGCCCAGCCCCCATAGAATGTAATACAGCACAGCCCCCATAGAATGTAATACAGCCCAGTCCCCATAGAATGTAATGCAGCCAGTCCCCACAGAATGTAATATAGCCCAGCCCCCATAGAATGTAATGCAGCTAGCCCCCATAGAATGTAATGCAGCACAGCCCCCATAGAATGTAATACAGCACAGCCCTCATAGAATGTAATGCAGCACAGCCCCCATAGAATGTAATGCAGCACAGCCCCCATAGATATATATAAAAAAAAACACTCACCTCTCCTCGTGCCCCGCGCTGCTCCTGGCTCTGGTCTCAGCAGCTGCAGTCTGCCCGGCACACAGCAGGTGCACGATGATATGATGTCATCGAGCACCCGCAGTGTCAGCGCCAGGCAGAGCGGGGAATGATGGGAGCGTCAGCAGGCCCTTTCTCCTCCATCATTGCATTCAATTGTATCAGCGTCATAGACGCCGGTATAGTTGAATGCGGCGGCGGGGGGAGCGGAGTCGGCGCTGGCAAGCGACCCACGACTGTCACCGGCCCTTCTCGCATTTGCCAGAACTGCCTGATGGCCAGTCCGGCCCTGGTCACAAGTTTAATGAATTATCTTTACTAGGGTTGAGCGAAACGGATCATTCATTTTCATAAGTCGCCGACTTTTGGCAAAGTCGGCGTCTCATGAAACCCGACCCGATCCCTGTGTGGGGTCGGCCATGCAGTACGTGACTTTCGCGACAAAGTCGCGTTTCAATTACGCTAAAAGCGCCATTTCTCATCCAATGAAGGTGGACGTAGAGTGTGCCGACCGCCATCTTACTGCTGCTGATCTGAGCGTAGGGAGAGGTGCCGCTTCGTCAGAAGCAGGGATAGTGTTTTGCAGGGTACATTCACCCCCAAACCGCTTGTGCTTTTGCGATTTCCACTGTCCAACACCACCTTTTGTTTGCAGGGACAGTGGAAGCTACATTTTTTTTTCCTCAGCGCTGTAGCTCGTTGGGCTGCCCTAGAAGGCTCCCTGATAGCTGCGTTGCTGTGTGTGTACGCCGCTGTGCAAACCAACTGCTTTTTTCAAAGCATAAATCCTGTTGTTCCTTCCTTTCTGCACAGCTATCTTGTTTGTTTGTCCACACTTTTGTGTGCAGCAGTCCTTTTTATAGCTGCCTGCCATACTTTTCTGAGATTGCTGCAGGGAGATAAAGATTGGCAAGTCTGCCTCTGTGCCAGTGCTGTGTGTGGCATCTGTCTCTCATTGTGTGCCACAAAAAACCTAGTGTGTAATACTTGGCCATTTTTTCTTTTTTTTAATTCTCCCTGAAAAAAAAAAAAATTAATAGTGGGAGATAAAGATTGGCAAGTCTGCCTCTGTGCCAGTGCTGTGTGTGGCATCTGTCTCTCATTGTGTGCCACCGAAAACCAGTGTGTAATACTGGGCCATTTTTTAGTTTTTTGGAAATTCTCCCTGTAAAAAAAAAAAAAATAGTGGGAGATAAAGATTGGCAAGTCTGCCTCTGTGCCAGTGCTGTGTGTGGCATCTGTCTCTCATTGTGTGCCACCGAAAACCAGTGTGTAATACTGGGCCTTTTTTTTTTTTTTTTTAAATTCTCCCTGTAAAAAAAAAAATAAATAGTGGGAGATAAAGATTGGCAAGTCTGCCTCTGTGCCAGTGCTGTGTGTGGCATCTGTCTCTCATTGTGTGCCACCGAAAACCAGTGTGTAATACTGGGCCATTTTTTTTTGTTGTAAATTCTCCCTGTAAAAAAAGAAATAAATAGTGGGACATAAAGATTGGCAAGTCTGCCTCTGTGCCAGTGCTGTGTGTGGCATCTGTCTCTCATTGTGTGCCACCGAAAACCAGTGTGTAACACTGGGCCATTTTTTATAAGTTGTTTTACAGTAACAAATACCGTTACTTTGGTTACGTTTTGCAAACAATGAGGAAGTCTGGTGGAAGAGGTCGTGGCCGTGGGCGGTCATTGTCAGCTGGTAATGATGGTAGTGGTGGTGGAGCATCAGGTGGTCATGGTAAAAGCAGTACAGCACCTAAGTCTCGAGTTGTTGAGCCAGGTTCATCATCTGGCTACACAAGGCCTCGAACGCTCCCTTTTCTGGGAGTAGGAAAACCGCTTTTAAAGCCGGAGCAGCAAGAACAATTTTTGGCTTTCCTTGCTGACTCAGCCTCTAGCTCTTTTGCCTCCTCTTCTGAAAGTGCAAAATGTAAAAGCAGCGCGTCGTTATTGGATGTTCACGGTCAGGGACAAGTCGCTTCCTTGTCTTCTTCACCCAGAACAAGAGAGAAGGATGCGTCAGGAGACACAACGGGTTACTCCATTTAGCTCTTTACACATACCGTTCCTGGGTTAGACAGTGAAACAGTTAACAGGCCATGCCCATTAGAAGTTGAATCGGACATGGAGTGCACTGATGCACAGCCACAGCCAGATTACTATGCTGTTCCTTTGACTCAGACCAGAACATTGCCCTCGCAGTGTATTGAGCCAGAATCAAACCCAGCTGAGACTATGGTGCCCCGTCACGAACGCTCTACCACCGGCTTACACGGTGACACAGACGAAGTTGCACACGAGATAGAAGAGGAGGTCATAGATGACCCAGTTGTTGACCCCGATTGGCAGCCATTGGGGGAACAGGGTGCAGGCGGCAGTAGTTCTGAAGTGGAGGAGGAGGAGCCGCAGCAGGCATCAACATCACAACAGGCTCCATCTGCCGGGCCCGTATCTGGCCAAAAACGTGTGGCAAAACCAAAACCAGTTGGAGGACAGCGTGGCCATCCGGTTAAAGAAGCTCAGTCTGCAATGCCTGAAAAGGTATCCGATAGTAGAAAGAGTGCAGTCTGGCATTTTTTTAAACAACATCCAAATGATCAGCGCAAAGTCATCAGTCAAAAATGTTCAACTACCTTAAGCAGAGGTCAGAATCTTAAAAGTCTAAATACAAGTTGCATGCATAGACATTTATCCACCATGCATTTGCAAGCCTGGACTAACTACCAAACGTGCCTAAAGGTTGCAGCACCCTCGGCCAATGAAGCTAGTCAGCAACGCTACATCCCTTCCCTCACTGTAAGCCCACCATTTACCGCAACACCTGCAGTATCTGTGCAGCTTTTGTCTCCAGGCCAAAGCAGTCAGGGAATCACCAGGTTCGTAGTAGGAAACACTGCATGTAGGGCACCGGCAAGAATACCATCTCCAACCCTCTCTCAGTCTGCCATGTCCACCGGCACCACCGCTAGTTCCACGATCTCCAGCTCTCCAGTCCAGCTCACCCTACATGAGACTCTTGTTAGGAAAAGGAAGTACTCATCCTCACATCCGCGTACACAGGGTTTGAACGCCCACATTGCTAGACTAATCTCATTAGAGATGATGCCCTACCGGTTAGTTGAAAGCGAAGCTTTCAAAGCGCTGATGGACTACGCTGTACCACGCTACGAGCTACCCAGTCGACACTTCTTTTCTAGAAAAGCCATCCCAGCCCTCCAACAGCATGTTAAAGACCGCATCGTCCATGCGCTCAGGCAGTCTGTGACTACAAAGGTGCACCTGACAACAGATGCATGGACCAGTAGGCACGGCCAGGGACGTTACGTGTCCATCACGGCACACTGGGTGAATGTGGTGGATGCAGGGTCCACAGGGGACAGCAATATTGGGACAGTTCTGCCTAGCCCACGGTCAAGGAAACAGTTGGCTGTAGGCGTTCGCCCCCCCTCCTCCTCTTCCTCGTCCTCCTGCAGAAGCGAGAGCTTGTCCACAGACCGCAGTCGCACATCCACTCCATCCGCAACTGCCACTGTAGCACACCAGGTGTGCCATTATGGGACAGCTAGTGGCAAGCGTCAGCAGGCTGTATTGGCAATTAAGTGTTTGGGCAACAACAGACACACCGCAGAAGTTCTGTCCGAGTTCTTGCAGAAAGAAACTCAGTCATGGCTGGGCACTGTACATCTTGAGGCAGGCAAGGTAGTGAGTGATAACGGAAGGAATTTCATGGCTGCCATAGCCCTTTCCCAACTGAAACACATTCCTTGCCTGGCTCACACCTTAAACCTGGTGGTGCAGTGCTTCCTGAAAAGTTATCCGGGGTTACCCGACCTGCTCCTCAAAGTGCGCAGACTTTGCTCGCATATCCGCCGTTCGCCCGTACACTCCAGCCGTATGCAGAACGGTCTTTGAACCTTCCCCAGCATCGCCTAATCATCGACGTTGCAACAAGGTGGAACTCCACACTGCACATGCTTCAGAGACTGTGCGAACAGAGGTGTGCTGTTATGTATTTGTGGGAGGATACACGGGCAGGCAGTTGGATGGCAGACATGGAGTTGTCAGGTGTGCAGTGGTCGAAGCTACAAGACCTGTGTCAAGTCCTTCAGTGTTTTGAGGAATGCACATGGCTGGTTAGTGCAGACAACGCCATAATAAGCATGAGCATCCCCCTAATGCGTCTGCTGATGCAAAGTTTGACGCACATAAAGGAGCAGGCGTCTGCAGCCGAGGAAGAGGAAAGCCTTGATGACAGTCAGCCATTGTCTGGTCAGGGCCGTGTAGAGGACGCGGTAGCGGGCGAAGAGGAGGAGGAGGACGAGGAGGATGATGGGGATGAGTACTTTTTTAATGAGGAAGCTTCTCCTGGGCCAACAGAAATTAGTAGCGTTGCAAGGCCGGGTTTTGTTTTTTTAAGGGAGACAAGTGACGTAGATTTGCCTGTAACTGCCCCTCAAACCAGCACAACCGCAGATTTGACAACTGGAACTTTGGCCCACATGGCGGATTATGCCTTACGCATCCTCAAAAGGGACCCACGCATTATTAAAATGATGAGCGATGACGATTACTGGTTGGCCTGCATCCTTGACCCTCGCTATAAAGGCAAATTGCAAAATATTATGCCACATGAGAACCTCGAACAAATATTAGCAACCAAACAAGCTACTCTTGTAGACCGTTTGATTCAGGCATTCCCAGCACACAGCGCCGGTGATGGTTCTCACACGAGCTGCAGGGGGCTACAGGGCAGAGGTGTTAGAGGTGCACAAATCAGAAGTGGCGTTGGACAGAGGGGTTTTCTGACCAGGTTGTGGAGTGATTTCGCAATGACCGCAGACAGGACAGGTATTGCAGCATCTATTCAAAAGTATATCGGAAGGAGATATAAAAGGGGAGACAAGGGGCGCAGAGTCTAAGTGTAGGTGTATATTCACAGCAAGAAATATATATTGTTGCACTCACCCTTTGGATGTCTTGTATGTACATTCAATTGATCCGTATGATGGATCCACGCCTTATAATATTCCGGTATGCAGCACTATTGCAGGAACTATGCCAGCCTTAATCCAAGGATTGCATGTGAATACAATGGTTAGAGAAAAAAAAAAAATTCCTTTCTTGGCGCTTCCGGAAGACAAGGATAGTTTGAAGGTTGAGATAATTTGCTCAGTACCAAATTTATTAGGACACTTTAATAAGAACAAAACAACGCGTTTCAGCCCACAACGGCCTTCATCAGGTATTATATGTGCTTTTAAAAATGTTTTAAAAGAAAGTTATCTTTATAGACTGGTGACTCCTAACACATAGCAGGGGTGTGCCTGAATTAATTGGGATTAACACTCCACCCCAAGTGAGTCAGTGTGATCTTAAACCAATCCTGGTGTATCAAATGTTATAATGGTATAATAATAAAAAAAAAAAAAAAATTATATATATGTAAATAAATATACAAGACATATTATAAATTGTAAATTTACACAGTAAATCCTTTTGAAAAGTATTTCAAAAACTATTAAAAACTATTAAATTACATATCGTCTTAGCAAAATTTAAAAATTTAAAAGTTAGGTAAGTAGAAAAAAAAACAAAAAAACAATATAATAAAATAGATGAATGGATTAATTAATAAATATGCAAAGCATATTATAAACTGCAATATTACACAGTGGATCCTGTGATCCTTTCCACACATATTTATAAAACAATTAAATAGCTTTGTAGCAGAATTCAGAAGGGAAAAAATATACCTATACTTATACGCACATACATACATACATATATACATATATATATATATATATATATATATATATATATATATATATATATACCCCTTTTTTTTCTCTCTTCTTCTATCCCTTTTCCCCTTCATCTTTCATTTACCTCTTCTCCCTCTCCCTCCTCCTCCCCTCTCTATTGCGAATCTCTATACATTTTCCACTGTTTCATTGAGGCCATCGGGATATAAGGTTTTCAATCGGAAAATCCAATAGGACTCCTTTCTATTTAATTTCTGGATTCTGTTGATGTCATTCTGTAGTATTTGCTCCACAGGGGTTACCTTTATGTCAAATTTTTTGTGATGTTTGACCAGAAGGTGTCTGGACAGACTATGTTTTAAAAAACTTTTTTTGGTGTTGTGCCTGTGGCCATTCATACGCAATCGCACTGTCTGTGTGGTGCGACCCACGTATTGAAGGCCACAAGCACAAGTGATCACATAAATAGCATAGTCACTATCACAAGTGAGATGTTGATTTATATTTATGGTTTCTCCTGTACTGCTTGATATAATACAGTTTTGTTTATGGCTGATGATGTTGCAGCAGTGACACTTTTTAGATCCACATTTGAAAACTCCAAAAGGATGTTGTATAGGAGTCTCTTTAGTATTTAAAGAGGAAAGGGGTTTCCCCAAATTACTAGGAGCAATGATGTTTTTAATTGTGACTCCCCTCCGAAATGTAATACCGGGATACTTAGGTAACCATTGTTTTAAAAAAGAATCCTTTCTTAGGATGTACCAATACTTATTTAAAATCTGTCTTAGGCTACGTTCACATTTGCGTTGTGCGCCGCAGCGTCGGCGCCGCAGCGCACAACGCAAACAAAAACGCAGCAAAACGCATGCACAACGCTGCGTTTTGCGCCGCATGCGTCGTTTTTTTCATTGAATTTGGACGCAGCAAAAATGCAACTTGCTGCGTCCTCTGCGCCCCTACGCGGGCGCCGCAGCGACGCATGCGGCGCAAAACGCAAGTGCGCCGCATGTCCATGCGCCCCCATGTTAAATATAGGGGCGCATGACGCATGCGGCGCCGCTGCGGCGCCCGACGCTGCGGCGCTGGCCGCAAATGTGAACGTAGCCTTACTTGCACGCTTCCCTGATTAAAAGCTGTGATGAAATTATATTCCCATCTAGTATTTTTTTCTATAGTGTTTTCATTTTCGTTTTTGCACGTCTTCATTTGTTCGATGTTTGAACTAGAAGGTTGTTTATTGTTTATGAATATCTTGTACAGACACTCATTTTGAGTTTTTTTCAAGTTTGTTTCATAAGCTTCTGCTATGAGTTTTTTCGGGTATTTTTTATCCAATAACTTTTTGGTCAAAATTTTGGATTGTTCTACATAGTCTGTGTCTACCGTATTATTTTTACGGATGCGCCGATATTGACTAAACGGTATATTCTTTTTCCATTTAGAATAGTGTGCACTCCGAAAATCCAAAAAACCATTAGAATCTGTTTTTTTAAAGTGAGTTTTGGTTATAATTTTTTTGCCTGAATGACTGATTTCTAGATCCAAATAATGGATTTTCTCTTTATTTATATTGTATGTGAAGGAAATGCCCCAATTATTCTTGTTGAGTTCTTCTACAAGTGAGATTGCTAATTCTTCAGTGCCCTTCCAAAAGCATCTATTCAAAGTGACAGGAGACAACATTTGTCCAGTATGGTTACTAACTATTTTTCATCCCTTATCGATGTTCTCCCTCAACCGTCATTCCCATTTGATTACTGGGCATCCAAATTAGACATCTGGCCTGAATTGGCAGAATATGCATTGAAGGAGCTTGCTTGCCCAGCAGCTAGTGTGCTATCAGAAAGAGTATTCAGTGCTGCTGGTTCAATATTAACCGAAAAAAGGACTCGTCTGGCTACCCAAAATGTGGATGATCGTTATAACCTTCATTAAAATGAACCACTCCTGGATTTCAAATTATTTTGCCCCACCTTTCCCGGCTGACACCTAGCTTTCCGATAAAAAGGTCTTGCTTGTGGACTGGTCTTACTGAGTGTTCCAATCTGTTAATTTGCAGCAGCTGTTTGTCCAGAATACAACATGTTTACACCTCCCTCAATGGGAAAACTCCCCCCACGGGGCCGTGGTCTCGCCACTTGGCGCAAGCACCCGTTAGAGTGCCGTTTGTCTGAAGAGGTGGGTGTGCCCGCTTTTGGTCGACGGCACTGCCACTGGGTCCCTCATAGTACAATAAAGTGTCTCTGGCGGTGGTGACGCGCACCCAACATCAGACACACCGTTGTAACATGAGGGGCCCTGGGACGGTACCGCCGGCCACAAGAGAGTTCACCCCCCCAGCTCAAACTGTGCTCTACCACGTGCAAAATTATCTCTCACAGCTCCACCAATGTTTAGTCTATGCGCTGACATCATTCAATGCCTGGCACTGACAATACCAATTTGTTGACATCTATGATGCTAGTTAAAGTAGTCTGGGTCAGTGTCCTATATTGGCACCAGTAAATACTTACTGCCAAATTACTATGTCAGAAACTCAGCAGATGAGCCCACCCCTGTACCTAAGTATGCCAATTTTTTTTTGTTGTTGTTGTTTTGCGAGACATTAACATCTATTTATTTTTTGTGAGTACTAACTGTGTCAGACACTCCTTGCAATCGTCCTCCGCTGACCAAACCAATGCTGCCTGTGTACCCCTGCGAGATAACTCTAAGTGCCTTGAGCCTATTTTTAGTTATTTTAGGCCTAGTAAGCCTGTCTGCGGTCCCTCCTTGCAATCCTCCTCCACTGACCACAATGCTGCCTGTGTATCCATGTAACCTATTTAAAACTGTATTGAGCCTATTTTTATTTATTTTAGGCCTAGTAAGCCTGTCTGCGGTCCCTCCTTGCAATCCTCCTCCACTGACCACAACAATGCTGCCTGTGTACCCCTGCGAGATAACTCTAAGTGCCTTGAGCCTATTTTTAGTTATTTTAGGCCTAGTAAGCCTGTCTGCGGTCCCTCCTTGCAATCCACCTCCACTGACCACAATGCTGCCTGTGTATCCATGTAACCTATTCAAAACTGCATAGAGGCTATTTTTATTTATTTTAGGCCTAGTAAGCCTGTCTGCGGTCCCTCCTTGCAATCCTCCTCCACTGACCACAATGCTGCCTGTGTATCCATGTAACCTATGTAAAACTGCATAGAGCCTATTTTTATTTATTTTAGGCCTAGTAAGCCTGTCTGCGGTCCCTCCTTGCAATCCTCCTCCACTGACCACAATGCTGCCTGTGTATCCATGTAACCTATTTAAAACTGCATAGAGCCTATTTTTATTTATTTTTGGCCTAGTAAGCCTGTCTGCGGTCCCTCCTTGCAATCCTCCTCCACTGACCACAGTGCTGCCAGTGTATCCATGTAACCTATTTAAAACTGCATTGAGCCTATTTTTATTTATTTTAGGCCTAGTAAGCCTGTCTGCGGTCCCTCCTTGCAATCCTCCTCCACTGACCACAATGCTGCCTGTGTATCCATGTAACCTATTTAAAACTGCATTGAGCCTATTTTTATTTATTTTAGGCCTAGTAAGCCTGTCTGCGGTCCCTCCTTGCAATCCTCCTCCACTGACCACAACAATGCTGCCTGTATACCCCTGCGAGATAACTCTAAGTGCCTTGAGCCAATTTTTAGTTATTTTAGGCCTAGTAAGCCTGTCTGCGGTCCCTCCTTGCAATCCTCCTCCACTGACCACAATGCTGCCTGTGTATCCATGTAACCTATTTAAAACTACATTGAGCCTATTTTTATTTATTTTAGGCCTAGTAAGCCTGTCTGCGGTCCCTCCTTGCAATCCTCCTCCACTGACCACAATGCTGCCTGTGTATCCATGTAACCTATTTAAAACTGCATAGAGCCTATTTTTATTTATTTTAGGCCTAGTAAGCCTGTCTGCGGTCCCTCCTTGCAATCCTCCTCCACTGACCACAACAATGCTGCCTGTGTACCCCTGCGAGATAACTCTAAGTGCCTTGAGCCTATTTTTAGTTATTTTAGGCCTAGTAAGCCTGTCTGCGGTCCCTCCTTGCAATCCTCCTCCACTGACCACAACAATGCTGCCTGTGTATCCATGTAACCTATTTAAAACTGCATAGAGCCTATTTTTAGTTATTTTAGGCCTAGTAAGCCTGTCTGCGGTCCCTCCTTG
Organism: Ranitomeya variabilis; assembly: GCF_051348905.1. NCBI lineage: Eukaryota > Metazoa > Chordata > Amphibia > Anura > Dendrobatidae > Ranitomeya > Ranitomeya variabilis. The sequence goes on from NC_135233.1 coordinate 832,693,904, forward strand.
CAATCCTCCTCCACTGACCACAATGCTGCCTGTGTATCCATGTAACCTATTTAAAACTGCATTGAGCCTATTTTTATTTATTTTAGGCCTAGTAAGCCTGTCTGCGGTCCCTTCTTGCAATCCTCCTCCGCTGACCACACCAATGCTGCCCGTGTACCCCTGGAACCTATTTAAAAGTTCATAGAGCCTATTTATATATTTTATTTAATATTAATAAAGCCATGATGGACTACGCTGTACCACGCTACAAGCTAACCAGTCGACAATTCTTTTGCGAGAAAAGCCATCCCAACCCTCCACCAGCATGTAGAAGACAGCATTGTCCATGCACTCTGGCAATCTGTGAGTACAAAGGTGCACCTGACAACAGACGCATGGACCTGTAGGCATGGCCACGGAAGGTTACATGTCCATTACGGCGCAATGGGTTAATGTGGTGGATGCATGGTCCACAGGGGACAGCCTACTAAGTCTGTCTGCAGTCCCTAATTCAAATTGTCCTCCACTGTATAAATCTGAGCTTCAACCTTCTGGCTCTCATTAAGTGCTGTTTTTTAAAAAACTTGGTGGTTACGGCCTACTAACGGTGTCTGCCGCTCCCTGGTGTTGTCCTCCACAGTATAAAGCTGAGCTCCAACCTTCTGGCTCTCATTAAGTGCTGTTTTTTAAAAAATTGGTGGTTAGGGCCTACTAACGGTGTCTGCCGCTCCCTGGTGTTGTCCTCCACTGTCTAAATCTGAGCTTCAACCTTCTGGCTCTCATTAAGTGCTTTCTTTAAATAAATTGGTGGTTAGGGCCTACTAACGGTGTCTGCCGCTCCCTGGTGTTGTCCTCCACTGTCTAAATCTGAGCTTCAACCTTCTGGCTCTCATTAAGTGCTTTCTTTAAATAAATTGGTGGTTAGGGCCTACTAATGGTGTCTGCCGCTCCCTGGTGTTGTCCTCCACTGTCTAAATCTGAGCTTCAACCTTCTGGCTCTCAGTAAGTGCTTTCTTTAAATAAATTGGTGGTTAGGGCCTACTAACGGTGTCTGCCGCTCTCTGGTGTTGTCCTCCACTGTCTAAATCTGAGCTTCAACCTTCTGGCTCTCATTAAGTGCTTTCTTTAAATAAATTGGTGGTTAGGGCCTACTAACGGTGTCTGCCGCTCCTGGGTGTTGTCCTCCTCCTGAGTGTTCTCCTCCTCCTTGGTGTTCTCCTCCAGGTTGCCTTGTCTGAGCTTCAACCTTCTGGCTCTCATTAAGTGCTTTTTTGAACAAAAAATTGGTGGTTACGGCCTATTAACGGTGTCTGCCGCTCCCTGGTGTTGTCCTCCACTGTCTAAATCTGAGCTTCAACCTTCTGGCTCTCATAAAGTGCTTTCTTTAAATAAATTGGTGGTTAGGGCCTACTAACGGTGTCTGCCGCTCCCTGGTGTTGTCCTCCACTGTATAAATCTGAGCTTCAACCTTCTGGCTCTCATTAAGTGCTTTCTTTAAATAAACTGGTGGTTAGTAGGGTTGAGCGACTTTCATTTTTTTAAGATCGAGTCGGGTTTTGCGAAACCCGACTTTGTGCAGAGTCGAGTCGAGTGCAGTCTTCCGATTATCGCTAAAAGTCGGGGATCGACCGAAACACGAAACCCAATGCAAGTCAATGGGGAAGCATAGTCGGCAGTGAGTGGAGGCCAGGAAATCACCTACAGTGCCCATTTTAATGCCAAAAACATCCATTCTTGTTTCTGAAGCTTGTCAATCTTAATTAACTTTATAATAATAGTTGGGCATTGGAAATTGGGGGTCATTTGCCAAAAGTTGTGGGGGGTAGGGCTGGTTCCAGGTTTTAGTGGGCCCAGGAAACGTGGACTACGTCACAGCGGTGGAGCAGTGAGAGGTAAGTATGTCAAGTTTGCAAGTGCTGTGATCCTAAGCAAGCAGGGGGGGCCCACTCGTTGGCATTGGCCCTGGCACAGGGCCCCTCAAAGTACAGCGGTGTGTTTGCACGGCGGGGGCGCCTCCCACCAGCAGCGGCACTTTTGCGTACTCTGAGGGGCCCTGTGCCAGTGACGTCGCCAACGAGTATGCCCCCCCACCTGATGAAGGAACCTGCACTTTCATCTGCACCTTCCTCTTTGTCCCTGTGTAAGGTGGTATAACATGCGGGAAGGGGAACCTTACTTTCAGCAGGGTCAGATTCTGGCTGTGTAGAGTGCAAGGGGAATGTAGTGGTCTAGGTCAATGTACCAGCAGACTCATCTAGCAGTGGCTGGGCAATGGGCAGGATGAGGAGGAAACACAGATATAGGGCCAAAGAATAAAGTAGGCTAAATGCAGTTCAAAATTGGTAACAGGACTAAACAGGCGGCATTGCTTTGTTCAGTGGAGTAGCAAACCCAGGAGCAGCAGACACTGTTTTAAGGGCCCAACCACACTAGTAGGCCAAATGCAGTTTAATATCTGCTACTATAGGCCAAAAGCCTAAAGACTGAAGCTCAGCTTTATACAGTGGAGGACAACACCAGGGAGCGGCAGACACCATTAGTAGGCCGTAACCACCAATTTTTGTTTAAAAAAGCACTTAATGACAGCCAGAAGGTTGAAGCTCAGCTTTATACAGCTGAGGACAACACCAGGGAGCGGCAGAAACCGTTAGTAGGCCATAACCAAAGTTAAAGGCCAAATGCAGTTTAATATCTGATACTTTAGGCCAAAAGCCTAAAGACTGAAGCTCAGCTTTATACAGTTGAGGACAACACCAGGGAGCGGCAAACAGAGTTATTAGGCCCCAACCACCAATTTTTTTAAAAAAAGCACTTTATGAGAGCCAGAAGGTTGAAGCTCAGATTTATTCACTTGAGGACGACACCAGGGAGCGGCAGACACCGTTAGTAGTCCCTAACCACCATTTTTTAAAAAAAAAACACGTGATGAGAGCCAGAAGGTTGAAGCTCAGATTTATACAGTTGAGGACAACACCAGGGAGCAGCAGACACCGTTAGTAGGCCGTAACCAAAGTTGAAGGCCAAATGCAGTTTAATATCTGATACTATAGGCCGAAAGCCTAAAGACTGAAGCTCAGCTTTATTCAGTTGAGGACAACACCAGGGAGCGGCAGACACCGTTAGTAGGCCGTAACCACCAAGTTTTTTAAAAAACAGCACTTAATGAGAGCCAGAAGGTTGAAACTCAGATTTATTCAAAGGACAACACCAGGGAGCGGCAGACACCGTTAGTAGGCCGTAACCACCAAGTTTTTTAAAAAACAGCACTTAATGAGAGCCAGAAGGTTGAAGCTCAGATTTAGACAGTGGAGGACAATTTGAATTAGGGACTGCAGACAGACTTAGTAGGCTGTCTTCTGTGGACCATGCATCCACCACATTAACCCATTGCGCCGTAATGGACACGTAACCTTCCGTGGCCATGCCTACAGGTCCATGCGTCTGTTGTCAGGTGCACCTTTGTACTCACAGATTGCCAGAGTGCATGGACAATGCGGTCTTTTACATGCTGGTGGAGGGTTGGGATGGCTTTTCTCGCAAAAGAAGTGTCGACTGGTTAGCTTGTAGCGTGGTACAGCATAGTCCATCATGGCTTTATTAATATTAAATAAAATATATAAATAGGCTCAATGCAGTTTTAAATAGGTTACATGGATACACAGGCAGCATTGTGGTCAGTGGAGGAGGATTGCAAGGAGGGACCGCAGACAGGCGTGCTAGGCCTAAAATAACTTAAAATAGGCTCAAGGCAGTTTTAAATAGGTTACATGGATACACAGGCAGCATTGTGGTCAGTGGATGAGGATTGCAAGGAGGGACCGCAGACAGGCTAACGAAGGCCTAAAATAACAAAAAATAGGCTCAAGGCAGTTTTAAATCGGTTACATGGATACACAGGCAGCATTGTGGTCAGTGGATGAGGATTGCAAGGAGGGACCGCAGACAGGCTAACGAAGGCCTAAAATAACAAAAAATAGGCTCAAGGCAGTTTTAAATCGGTTATATGGATACACAGGCAGCATTGTGGTCAGTGGATGAGGATTGCAAGGAGGGACCGCAGACAGGCTAACGAAGGCCTAAAATAACTTAAAAATAGCCTCAAGGCAGTTTTAAATCGGTTACATGGATACACAGGCAGCATTGTGGTCAGTGGATGAGGATTGCAAGGAGGGACCGCAGACAGGCTAACGAAGGCCTAAAATAACAAAAAATAGGCTCAAGGCAGTTTTAAATCAGTTATATGGATACACAGGCAGCATTGTGGTCAGTGGATGAGGATTGCAAGGAGGGACCGCAGACAGGCTAACGAAGGGCTAAAATAACAAAAAATAGGCTCAAGGCAGTTTTAAATCGGTTACATGGATACACAGGCAGCATTGTGGTCAGTGGATGAGGATTGCAAGGAGGGACCGCAGACAGGCTAACGAAGGCCTAAAATAACAAAATATAGGCTCAAGGCAGTTTTAAATCGGTTACATGGATACACAGGCAGCATTGTGGTCAGCGGAGGAGGAGGATTGCAAGGAGGGACCGCAGACAGGCGTACTAGGCCTAAAATAACTTAAAATAGGCTCAAGGCAGTTTTAAATCGGTTACATGGATACACAGGCAGCATTGTGGTCAGTGGATGAGGATTGCAAGGAGGGACCGCAGACAGGCTAACGAAGGCCTAAAATAACAAAAAATAGGCTCAAGGCAGTTTTAAATCGGTTACATGGATACACAGGCAGCATTGTGGTCAGTGGATGAGGATTGCAAGGAGGGACCGCAGACAGGCTAACGAAGGCCAAAAATAACAAAAAATAGGCTCAAGGCAGTTTTAAATCGGTTACATGGATACACAGGCAGCATTGTGGTCAGCGGAGGAGGAGGATTGCAAGGAGGGACCGCAGACAGGCGTACTAGGCCTAAAATAACTTAAAATAGGCTCAAGGCAGTTTTAAATCGGTTACATGGATACACAGGCAGCATTGTGGTCAGTGGATGAGGATTGCAAGGAGGGACCGCAGACAGGCTAACAAATGCCTAAAATAACCAAAAATAGGCTCAAGGCAGTTTTAAATCGGTTATATGGATACACAGGCAGCATTGTGGTCAGTGGATGAGGATTGCAAGGAGGGACCGCAGACAGGCTAACAAAGGCCTAAAATAACAAAAAATAGGCTCAAGGCAGTTTTAAATCGGTTACATGGGTACACAGGCAGCATTGTGGTCAGTGGATGAGGATTGCAAGGAGGGACCGCAGACAGGCTAACGAAGGCCTAAAATAACAAAAAATAGGCTCAAGGCAGTTTTAAATCGGTTACATGGATACACAGGCAGCATTGTGGTCAGTGGATGAGGATTGCAAGGAGGGACCGCAGAAAGGCGTACTAGGCCTAAAATAACTTAAAATAGGCTCAAGGCAGTTTTAAATCGGTTACATGGATACACAGGCAGCATTGTGGCCAGTGGATGAGGATTGCAAGGAGGGACCGCAGACAGGCTAACGAAAGCCTAAAATAAAAAAAAAATGGCTCAAGGCAGTTTTAAATTGGTTACATGGATACACAGGCAGCATTGTGGTCAGTGGATGAGGATTGCAAGGAGGGACCGCAGACAGGCTAACAAAGGCCTAAAATAACAAAAAATAGGCTCAAGGCAGTTTTAAATCGGTTACATGGATACACAGGTAGCATTGTGGTCAGCGGAGGAGGAGGATTGCAAGGAGGGACCGCAGACAGGCGTACTAGGCCTAAAATAACTTAAAATAGGCTCAAGGCAGTTTTAAATCGGTTACATGGATACACAGGCAGCATTGTGATCAGTGGATGAGGATTGCAAGGAGGGACCGCAGACAGGCTAAAGAAGGCCTAAAATAACAAAAAATAGGCTCAAGGCAGTTTTAAATCGCTTACATGGATACACAGGCAGCATTGTGGTCAGCGGAGGAGGAGGATTGCAAGGAGTGTCTGACACAGTTAGTACTCACAAAAAATAAATAGATGTTAATGTCTCGCAAAACAACAAAAAAAAAAAAGTGTGGCATACTTAGGTACAGGGGTGGGCTCATCTGCTGAGTTTCTGACAAAGTAATTTGGCAGTAAGTATTTACTGGTGTCAATATAGGACACTGACCCAGACTACTTTAACTAGCATCATAGATGTCAACAAATTGGTATTGTCAGTGCCAGGCTTTGAATGATGTCAGCGCATAGACTAAACATTGGTGGAGCTGTGAGAGATAATTTTGCACGTGGTAGAGCACAGTTTGAGCTGGGGGGGACTCTCTTGTGGCCGGCGGTACCGTCCCAGGGCCCTTCATGTTACAACGGTGTGTCTGACGTTGGGTGCGCGCCACCACCGCCAGAGACACTTTATTGTACTATGAGGGACCCAGTGGCAGTGCCGTCGACCAAAAGCGGGCACACCCACCTCTTCAGACAAACGGCACTCTAACGGGTGCTTGCGCCAAGTGGCGAGACCACGGCCCCGTGGGGGGAGTTTTCCCATTGAGGGAGGTGTAAACATGTCGTATGCTGGACAAACAGCTGCTGCAAATTAACAGATTGGAACACTCAGTAAGACCAGTCCACAAGCAAGAACTTTTCATAGGAAAGCTAGGTGTCAGCCGGGAAAGGTGGGGCAAAATAATTTGAAATCCAGGAGTGGTTCATTTTAATGAAGGTGAGATCATCCACATTTTGGGTAGCCAGACGAGTCCTTTTTTCGGTTAATATTGAACCAGCAGCACTGAATACTCTTTCTGATAGCACACTAGCTGCTGGGCAAGCAAGCTCCTGCAATGCATATTCTGCCAATTCAGGCCAGGTGTCTAATTTGGATGCCCAGTAATCAAATGGGAATGACGGTTGAGAGAGAACATCGATAAGGGATGAAAAATTTTTAGTAACCATACTGGACAAATGTTGTCTCCTGTCACTTTGAATAGATGCTGCAGTACCTGTCCTGTCTGCGGTCATTGCGAAATCACTCCACAACCTGGTCAGAAAACCCCTCTGTCCAACGCCACTTCTGATCTGTGCACCTCTAACACCTCTGCCCTGTAGCCCCCTGCAGCTCGTGTGAGAACCATCACCGGCGCTGTGTGCTGGGAATGCCTGAATCAAATGGTCTACAAGAGTAGCTTGTTTGGTTGCTAATATTTGTTCGAGGTTCTCATGTGGCATAATATTTTGCAATTTGCCTTTATAGCGAGGGTCAAGGATGCAGGCCAACCAGTAATCGTCATCGCTCATCATTTTAATAATGCATGGGTCCCTTTTGAGGTTACGTAAGGCCTAATCCGCCATGTGGGCCAAAGTTCCAGTTGTCAAATCTGCGGGTGTGCTGGTTTGAGGGGCAGTTACAGGCAAATCTACGTCACTTGTCTCCCTTAAAAAAACAGAACCCGGCCTTGCAACGCCACTAATTTCTGTTGGCCCAGGAGAAGCTTTCTCATTAAAAAAGTACTCATCCCCATCATCCTCCTCGTCCTCCTCCTCCTCTTCGCCCGCTACCGCGTCCTCTACACGGCCCTGACCAGACAATGGCTGACTGTCATCAAGGCTTTCCTCTTCCTCGGCTGCAGACGCCTGCTCCTTTATGTGCGTCAAACTTTGCATCAGCAGACGCATTAGGGGGGCATTAGGGGGATGCTCATGCTTATTATGGCGTTGTCTGCACTAACCAGCCATGTGCATTCCTCAAAACACTGAAGGACTTGACACAGGTCTTGTAGCTTCGACCACTGCACACCTGACAACTCCATGTCTGCCATCCCACTGCCTGCCCGTGTATGTGTCTCCTCCCACAAAAACATAACAGCACGCCTCTGTTCGCACAGTCTCTGAAGCATGTGCAGTGTGGAGTTCCACCTTGTTGCAACGTCGATGATTAGGCGATGCTGAGGAAGGTTCAAAGACCGCTGATAGTTCTGCATACGGCTGGAGTGTACGGGCGAATGGCGGATATGCGAGCAAAGTCTGCGCACTTTGAGGAGCAGGTCGGGTAACCCTGGATAACTTTTCAGGAAGCACTGCACCTCCAGGTTTAAGGTGTGAGCCAGGCAAGGAATGTGTTTCAGTTGGGAATGGGCTATGGCAGCCATGAAATTCCTTCCGTTATCACTCACTACCTTGCCTGCCTCAAGATGTACAGTGCCCAGCCATGACTGAGTTTCTTTCTGCAAGAACTCGGACAGAACTTCCGCGGTGTGTCTGTTGTCGCCCAAACACTTCATTGCCAATACAGCCTGCTGACGCTTGCCATTAGCTGTCCCATAATGGCACACCTGGTGTGCTACAGTGGCAGCTGCGGATGGAGTGGATGTGCGACTGCGGTCTGTGGACGAGCTCTCGCTTCTGCAGGAGGACGAGGAGGAGGAGGAGGGGGGCGAACGCCTACAGCCAACTCTTTCCTTGACCGTGGGCTAGGCAGAACTGTCCCAATATTGCTGTCCCCTGTGGACCCTGCATCCACCACATTCACCCAGTGTGCCGTGATGGACACGTAACGTCCCTGGCCATGCCTACTGGTCCATGCATCTGTTGTCAGGTGCACCTTTGTAGTCACAGACTGCCTGAGTGCATGGACGATGCGGTCTTTAACATGCTGTTGGAGGGCTGGGATGGCTTTTCTAGAAAAGAAGTGTCGACTGGGTAGCTCGTAGCGTGGTACAGCGTAGTCCATCAGCGCTTTGAAAGCTTCGCTTTCAACTAACCGGTAGGGCATCATCTCTAATGAGATTAGTCTAGCAATGTGGGCGTTCAAACCCTGTGTACGCGGATGTGAGGATGAGTACTTCCTTTTCGTAACAAGAGTCTCATGTAGGGTGAGCTGGACTGGAGAGCTGGAGATTGTGGAACTAGCGGTGGTGCCGGTGGACATGGGTGAGTGAGAGAGGGTTGGAGATGGTATTCTTGCCGGTGCCCTACATGCAGTGTTTCCTACTGCAAACCTGGTGATTCCCTGACTGCTTTGGCCTGGCGATGAAAGCTGCACAGATACTGCAGGTGGTGCGGGAAATGGTGGGTTTACAGTGAGGGAAGGGATGTAGCGTTGCTGACTAGCTGCATTGGCCGAAGGTGCTGCAACCTTTAGGGACGTTTGGTAGTTAGTCCAGGCTTGCAAATGCATGGTGGATAAATGTCTATGCATGCAACTTGTATTTAGACTTTTAAGATTCTGACCTCTGCTTAAGGTAGTAGAACATTTTTGACAGATGACTTTGCGCTGATCATTTGGATGTTGTTTAAAAAAATGCCAGACTGCACTCTTTCTACTATCGGATACCTTTTCAGGCATTGCAGACTGAGCTTCTTTAACCGGATGGCCACGCTGTCCTCCAACTGGTTTTGGTTTTGCCATGCGTTTTTGGCCAGATACGGGCCCGGCAGATGGAACCTGTTGTGATGTCGATGCCTGCTGTGGCTCCCCCTCCTCCACTTCAGAACTACTACCGCCTGCACCCTGTTCCCCCAATGGCTGCCAATCGGGGTCAAAAACTGGGTCATCTATGACCTCCTCTTCTATGTCGTGTGCAACTTCATCTGTGTCACCGTGTAAGCCGGTGGTATAGTGTTCGTGACGGGGCACCATAGTCTCCGCTGGGTTTGATTCTGCCTCAGTACACTGCGAGGGCAATGTTCTGGTCTGAGTCAAAGGAACAGCATAGTAATCTGGCTGTGGCTGTGCATCTGTGCACTCCATGTCCGATTCAACTTCTAATGGGCATGGCCTGTTAACTGTTTCACTGTCTAACCCAGGAACGGTATGTGTAAAGCGCTCCATGGAGTAACCTGTTGTGTCGACTGACGCATCCTTCTCTGTTGTTCTGGGTGAAGGACACAAGGAAGAGAATTGTTCCTGACCGGGAGCATCCACTGACGATGCACTGCTCTGACATTTGGCACTTTCCGAGGAGGAGGCGAAAGAGCTAGAGGCAGAGTCAGCAATGAAAGCCAATACTTGTTCCTCCTGCTCCGGCTTCAAAAGTGGTTTTCCTACTCCCAGAAAAGAGAGCGTTCGAGGCCTTGTGTAGCCAGACAACGAACCTGGCTCAACAACTCGAGACTTAGGTGTTGTACTGCTTTTACCACGACCACCTGATGCTCCACCACCAGTACCATCATTACCAGCTGACAATGACCGCCCACGGCCACGACCTCTTCCACTAGACTTCCTCATTGTTTGCAAAACGTAACCAAAGTGTCGGTATTTCTTACTGTAAAACAACTTATAAGGTGAACTCAAACTTCTGTTGGATTTATATATACCTTTATAGGTGCCTGACACTGAAAGGAAAATCAGGCCCAATGTTACACACTAGGTTTTCTGTGCCCCAATAATTTGAGACAGATGGCACACACAGGACCAGCACTCAAGCAGAAATGCCAATCTTAATCTCCCACTATTTTTTTTTTCTGGGAAAATTTAAAAAAAAACAAAAAAAAACAATATTACACACTAGGTTTTCTGTGGCACACAATGAGAGACAGATGCCACACACAGGACTGGCACAGAGGCAGACTTGCCAATCTTTATCTCCCAGACTCCCACTATTATTTCTTTTTTTTACAGGGAGAATTTACCCCCCCAAAAAAAGAATGGCCCAGTATTACACAGTGGTTTTCGGTGGCACACAATGAGACAGATGCCACACACAGCAATGGCACAGAGGCAGACTTGCCAATCTTTATCTCCCAGACTCCCACTATTAATTTTTTTTTTACAGGGAGAATTTACCCCCCCAAAAAAATGGCCCAGTATTACACAGTGGTTTTCGGTGGCACACAATGAGAGACAGATGCCACACACAGGACAGGCACAGAGGCAGACTTGCCAATCTTTATCTCCAAGACTCCCACTATAAATTTTTTTTTTTACAGGGAGAATTTACCCAAAAAAAAAAAAAAATGGACGAGTATTACACAGTGGTTTTCGGTGGCACACAATGAGAGACAGATGCCACACACAGGACTGGCACAGAGGCAGACTTGCCAATCTTTATCTCCCAGACTCCCACTATTATTTTTTCTTTTTACAGGGAGAATTTACCCCCCAAAAAAGAATGGCCCAGTATTACACAGTGGTTTTCGGTGGCACACAATGAGACAGATGCCACACACAACAATGGCACAGAGGCAGACTTGCCAACCTTTATCTCCCAGACTCCCACTATTATTTTTTTTTTTTACAGGGAGAATTTACCCCCCCCAAAAAAATGGCCCAGTATTACACAGTGGTTTTCGGTGGCACACAATGAGAGACAGATGCCACACACAGGACTGGCACAGAGGCAGACTTGCCAATCTTTATCTCCCAGACTCCCACTATTATTTTTTTTTTTTACAGGGAGAATTTACCCCCCCAAAAAAAGAATGGCCCAGTATTACACAGTGGTTTTCGGTGGCACACAATGAGACAGATGCCACACACAGCAATGGCACAGAGGCAGACTTGCCAATCTTTATCTCCCAGACTCCCACTATTAATTTTTTTTTTACAGGGAGAATTTACCCCCCCCCCAAAAAATGGCCCAGTATTACACAGTGGTTTTCGGGGGCACACAATGAGAGACAGATGCCACACACAGGACTGGCACAGAGGCAGACTTGCCAATCTTTATCTCCCAGACTCCCACTATTATTTTTTTTTTACAGGGAGAATTTACCCCCCCAAAAAAAGAATGGCCCAGTATTACACAGTGGTTTTCGGTGGCACACAATGAGAGACAGATGCCACACACAGGACTGGCACAGAGGCAGACTTGCCAATCTTTATCTCCCAGACTCCCACTATTATTTTTTCTTTTTACAGGGAGAATTTACCCCCAAAAAAAGAATGGCCCAGTATTACACAGTGGTTTTCGGTGGCACACAATGAGAGACAGATGCCACACACAGCAATGGCACAGAGGCAGACTTGCCAATCTTTATCTCCCACTAATTATTTTTTTTTTACAGGGAGAATTTAGAAAAAAAAAATGGCCCAGTATTACACAGTGGTTTTCGGTGGCACACAATGAGACAGATGCCACACACAGCAATGGCACAGAGGCAGACTTGCCAATCTTTATCTCTCACTAATTATTTTTTTTTTACAGGGAGAATTTAGAAAAAAAAAAAATGGCCCAGTATTACACACTGGTTTTCGGTGGCACACAATGAGACAGATGCCACACACAGCAATGGCACAGAGGCAGACTTGCCAATCTTTTTCTCCCTGCAGTAATCTCAAAAAATTATGGCAGGCAGCTATAAAAAGGACTGCTGCACACAAAAGTGTGGACAAACACACAAGATAGCTGTGCAGAAAGGAAGGAACAACAGGATTTGTGCTTTGAAAAAAGCAGTTGGTTTGCACAGCGGCGTACACACACAGCAATGCAGCTATCAGGGAGACTTCTAGGACAGCCTAATGAGCTACAGCGCTGAGGAAAAAAAAATGTAGCTTCCACTGTCCTGCAAACAAAAGGTGGTGTTGGACAGTGGAAATCGCTACAGCACAAGCGGTTTGGGGGTGAATGTGCCCTGCCTAACACTGTCTATCCCTGCTTCTGACGAAGCGGCACCTCTCCCTACACTCAGATCAGCAGCAGTAAGATGGCGGTCGGCGGGAACGCCCCTTTATAGCCCCTGTGACGCAGCAGAAAGCAAGCCAATCACTGCAATGCCCTTCTCTAAGATGGTGGGGACTGAGATCTATGTCATCACGCTGCCCACACTCTGCGTCCACCTTCATTGGCTGAGAAATGGCGCTTTTAGCGTCATTGAAACGCGACTTTGGCGCAAAAGTCGGGTACCGCATGGCCGACCCCACACAGGGATCGGGTCGGGTTTCATGAGACGCCGACTTTGCCAAAAGTCAGTGACTTATGAAAATGAACGATCCGTTTCACTCAACCCTAGTGGTTAGGGCCTACTAACGGTGTCTGCCGCTCCTGGGTGTTGTCCTCCTCCTGAGTGTTCTCCTCCTCCTTGGTGTTCTCCTCCAGGTTGCCTTGTCTGAGCTTCAACCTTCTGGCTCTCATTAAGTGCTTTTTTAACAAAAAATTGGTGGTTAGGGCCTACTAACGGTGTCTGCCGCTCCCTGGTGTTGTCCTCCACTGTATAAAGCTGAGCTTCAGTCTTTAGGCTTTCGGCCTATAGTATCAGATATTAAACTGCATTTGGCCTCCAACTTTGGTTGGGGCCTACTAACGGTGTGTGCCGCTCCCTGGTGTTGTCCTCCACTGTATAAAGCTGAGCTTCAGTCTTTAGGCTTTCGGCCTATAGTATCAGATATTAAACTGCATTTGGCCTTCAAATTTGGTTACGGCCTACTAACGGTGTCTGCCGCTCCCTGGTGTTGTCCTCCACTGTATAAATCTGAGCTTCAACCTTCTGGCTCTCGTTAAGTGCTTTCTTTAAATAAATTGGTGGTTAGGGCCTACTAACGGTGTCTGCCGCTCCTGGGTGTTGTCCTCCTCCTGAGTGTTCTCCTCCTCCTTGGTGTTCTCCTCCAGGTTGCCTTGTCTGAGCTTCAACCTTCTGGCTCTCATTAAGTGCTGTTTTAACAAAAAATTGGTGGTTACAGCCTACTAACGGTGTCTGCCGCTCCCTGGTGTTGTCCTCCACTGTATAAAGCTGAGCTTCAGTCTTTAGGCTTTTGGCCTATAGTAGCAGATATTAAACTGCATTTGGCCTACTAGTGTGGTTGGGCCCTTAAAACAGTGTCTGCTGCTCCTGGGTTTGCTACTCCACTGAACAAAGCAATGCCGCCTGTTTAGTCCTGTTACCAATTTTGAACTGCATTTAGCCTACTTTATTCTTTGGCCCTATATCTGTGTTTCCTCCTCATCCTGCCCATTGCCCAGCCACTGCTAGATGAGTCTGCTGGTACATTGACCTAGACCACTACATTCCCCTTGCACTCTACACAGCCAGAATCTGACCCTGCTGAAAGTAAGGTTCCCCTTCCCGCATGTTATACCACCTTACACAGGGACAAAGAGGAAGGTGCAGATGTAAGTGCAGGTTCCTTCATCAGGTGGGGGGCATACTCGCTGGTGACGTCACTGGCACAGGGCCCCTCAAAGTATGCAAAAGTGTCGCTGCTGGTGGGAGGCGCCCCCGCCGTGCAAACACACCGCTGTACTTTGAGGGGCCCTGTGCCAGGGCCAATGCCAACGAGTGGGCCCCCCCTGCTTGCTTAGGATCACAGCACTTGCAAACTTGACATACTTACCTCTCACTGCTCCACCGCCGTGACGTAGTCCACGTTTCCTGGGCCCAATAAAACCTTGAACCAGCCCTACCCCTACAACTTTTGCCAAATGACCCCCAATTTCCAATGCCCAACTATTATTATAAAGTTAATTAAGATTGACAAGCTTCAGAAGCAAGAATGGATGTTTTTGGCATTAAAATGGGCACTGTAGGTGTTTTCCTGGCCTCCACTCACTGCCGACTATGCTTCCCCATTGACTTGCATTGGGTTTTGTGTTTCGGTCGATCCCCAACTTTTAGCGATAATCGGCCGACTGCACTCGACTCGACTTTGGACAAAGTCGGGTTTCGCAAAACCCGACTCGATCTTAAAAAAATGAAAGTCGCTCAACCCTAATCTTTACCTGTACATCTGGCTCATAGCCCAATGATTTGCAAACACATTCTGATGATTTTGTGCAGATACTGACACTTTAGGCTTGATATGTGAATTAAAATTAACTTGAAGCACAGAATGGATCACTACCTGCTATTCTTCTAATCTGACATTCTCATATAGAGGCTTGCCTCCATCCACCTCTTTCAATAAATCCAAGTTGTTCTTCCAACCACTGGGTCATACCACATTGAACAATGTCAGCATCTTAGCCTAATTGCATTGTGTTCTGTCAGAGTAAAAAAACCAAAGGTCAAGCATTCTGTCTCTCTCAGTTTGCGACAAGTGGTGACAACTTGCAAGTTGATGAATATGAGTCATTGCGCAACCATCCCACAGACCTGATCTTATATTTGAGGTTTCATTTTGCAAAAAAATGCTTTCAATATGGATTTTATGCTCTATCCACCCATCACAGATTAGAGCTATGTGTTTGAAAATATACTGTAATTTACAGAAAATAGCAACACTTGCTACTTCTACGATTTGCATAATCTTACAGCTTAACCCTCCCTGGTTTTGCAAATTCAATATTGAGGGGTATATATTGTGGAAGTTTTGAAAATTCAAGACTTTGCAAAAAAAATCTTTCTTGTCTCCTTTCCATTATTGTTTTATTTATTTTGTACATGAAGTTATAATATATGACAGCTCATTTTATTATGTGGAAATTCATAGGTTTTATTAGTACCATTTTGGAGATATATGACAAGTAGCTTGCTTATTGTTATGGTAGGGAGAAGTGCTTAAACTGAAAAACAGCAATTCTGGCATTGTGTTTTTGTTTCATAAGATTTTTAATGTATAAATTAAATAATTTTATGTTTTCATAGATTAGAATTTTACAAAACAAAAGTCATTATCGAATATTAAAGATGAGTGGATCATGCAAAATTCAAATGTTCTTGTTCGCATGGATTTTACGAGGAAATTTGGTTTATATCTTATAATGCACTGGGGTCTCTCGAGCCCATAACATTAGTGATGAGCGAACATGCTCGCCACTACTCGGTGCTCACCCAAGCATCTCACTGCTCAAGATGCTTGGAGCTCACCAAGTATTTCTGGGTTTGCTCTACGGGAGCTCATGTCCCCAGCCTACATATTTGGCGCTATTTAGAGAGCCAATGAACATGCAGGGACTGTCTGCCACACACTGTTATGACGCAGACATGTTGGTTGTGGCATTACAGTGATTGGCTGGCAGCACAAGGTCATTAGGTCTATATCAGACCTGGCACCGCCATGCTTGTCCGAGTCTGCTACGGAATCATGCAGTGTAGGGAGAGTTGCTGCTGAGCTAGGGAGAGATTTGTTTGCTTCGTACATAGTGTGGGTATACCATTAATAATACACATATCCATCTCTAACAGTCCTTCTGAGGACTAATAAAGCTGCATAGATATCAATGCTAGGCAGGCAGGCAGTATATGTGGCAGAATTCCGTGCATATAGCAAGAGGGTCCATTCCAGTTCTGTCTGCTGCCGCTGCTGCCTATTACAGATATTTGTAGACATAGCCACAGGTATCAGGGGCCAGGAATAATTTTTTTTGGATCTTAATCCTAATTATTTGCTTTAAAAGCAATCCAGTGACCACCATTTTTCTGCTACATTTGCTTGATGGCACTGCAAAATACAGCCAGAACCTTTCCATATTACAGCGCAAAGAAATCCAGCTACTTTAAACTGGGGTTTCTCAATCACACTGATCACATATCAGTAGTGTTGAGCGATACCGTCCGATACTTGAAAGTATCGGTGTTGGATAGTATCGGCCGATACCCGAAAAGTATCGGATATCGCTGATACCGATACCCGATACCAATACAAGTCAATGGGACACCAAGTATCGGAAGGTATCCTGTATGGTTCCCAGGGTCTGAAGGAGAGGAAACTCTCCTTCAGGCCCTGGGATCCATATTAATGTGTAAAATAAAGAATAAAAATAAAAAATATTGATATACTCACCTCTCCGACGCAGCCTGGACCTTACCGATGTAACGGCAGCTTCCGTTCCTAAGAATGAGCGCTTGAAAGACCTTAGATGACGTCGCGGCCTGTGATTGGTCGCGTGAGCGGTCACGTGACCGCCACGCGACCAATCACGAGCCGCGACGTCATCTAAGGACTTTCAAGCGCTCATTCTTAGGAACGGAAGCTGCCGGTTACATCGGTAAAGTCCAGGCTGCGTCGGAGAGGTGAGTATATCAATATTTTTTATTTTTATTCTTTATTTTACACATTAATATCGATCCCGATACCGATTCCCGATATCACAAAAGTATCGGATCTCGGTATCGGAATTCCGATACAGCAAATATCGGCCGATACCCGATACTTGCGGTATCGGAATGCTCAACACTACATATCAGTCATAATCAGGCCTCCATTTAATTTTTTTTGCAGCGTCTTACCCATGTTATTGACACAAGCTTGCAGAAAAAGAATAGTTACCTACAGGCCAGATATTTTAAACTGGGGTTTCTCCTCCCCTTCCCTGTCCTCAGGCCATCCACAGTGAACAGACGGTATGACAGTTGTGCTTGCAGTACCATCTATAGCGGATGAAGCTAGATCCTGTTCTTCCTCTTCCTCCTTTTCCTCATTGTCACCCAATCTACATTGGGACGAGATGAGGCTGGGCTGTGTGTAATCACCCTATATGGCTCTTTGCTCCGCCTTATCATGCTCCGCCTCGAATGCATCCTCTTTGATTGTGAGTAGAGAGTGTTTTAGAACACAGAGAAGTGGGATGGTGATGCTAATTATGGTGTCACCGGAGTCTTCAAAGTTTTGGAAGACAGTACATATGTCTGACATCCATGTCCACTCCTGAGGTCTTATGTATGGAGTCTGAACTGAATACTGATGGCAAGGCTGGCGGAATCTGTAGCTGCCTTTCTAAAATAGGCACACAGGCAGCATACTTTCACAAGCAGATCTGGCAGCTCCGGGTAGCTTTTGAGAAACCTTTGAACAATGAGGTTAAGCACATGGGCCAGGCATGTGTGTGAGCTCGCCTCGCTTCAAAGCTGCCACTGGGTTCCGGCAATTGTCACACATGACCATGCCTGGCTGTAGGTTCAGCGGTGTCAGCCACAGATCTTACTGCTCTTTTAGAGCTGTCCATAACTCATCAGCATTGTGCGGTTTGTCACCTAAGCATATTAGCTTCAGTGCAGCCTGTTGCCGCTTGGTTGAGGCAGTGCTGCAAGGCTTCCAGCTTGTGACTGATGTTGTCATTTCGGAGATGGAGGCTGAAGAGGAGGAGGAGGTGCAGGAGCTCTAGACTGTGGGGGCAACCCTGATTGACATAGGGCATGCAATCCTCACTTTCAGGAGGACTTGTTCCATCCCAATGTCTGACTGGGTCCCGGCTTCCACTGTGTTAACCCAGTGTGCCGTCATTGAGATGTGCCGTCCCTGCTCACAAGCACTTGTCCAAGTGTCCGTGGTAAGGTGGACTTTCCCAGTAACTGCATTGCTGAAGGCAAGGCTAATGTTGTGGGACACGTGCTTATATAAAGTGGGCACAGCACACTTGGAAGAAATAGTGGCTGCTGAGGACCAAGTACCGAGGGACGGCTGCCGCCATCAGGTTGCGGAAAGCTTCCTTCCCTGAGACTGAAATTTGTTAAAATCTTATGTGGGGGTATTGTTCTCCATGCTCTGATGCTGAAATTTGCTAAAATCATCTGTGGGAGTATTTTTTCCCATGCTCTGAGGCTAAAATTTGTCAAAATTTTGTGTGGAGGTATTGTTCCCCATGCTCTAAGGCTGAAATGTTTAAAAATCTTATGTGGGGGTATGGTTCTCCTTGCTCTGAGGATGAGATTTTTATCAGCTTCAGTTTGCTTTGTTTTTTAGCCCCCTAGCTCATGCTATGACCATTTTATAACCATTTTACAGCTCTGAAGTTCAGGACTCATGTGGATTCGGGTCAGGGGTAAAGTTCAGGTCATGTTTGCGACCCAAACCGAACTTTAAAAAAATGTTTGCTGCCATCTAGCTGCATTTACTAAAATACTTAGACCCTACAATCTAAAAACAGTTGATAGAGTGACTAAAAACTTTTTCCTTTCCTTCATGCTGAGGTAATGATTAACCCCTTAATCCCATATGACGTACTATCCCGTCAAGGTGACTTGGGACTTAATCCCCAGGGATGGGATAGTACGTCATATGCGGACGATCGCGGCCGGGTGTCAGCTGACTATCGCAGCTGACATCCAGCACTATGTGCCAGGAGCAGTCATGGACCGCTCCCGCAAACTTAACCCCCAGTGATCGCAGTGTTCCGGGGGCATAGGGAAGTGTCGTGTAGGGAGAGGGGCTCCCTGCGGGCTTCCCTGAGACGATCTGTACAAGGCAATGTGCTCACCTTGAACCGAGCGTCTCCTCCCTGAAGGCCCCGGATCCAAAATGGCCATGGGGCTACTTCCGGGTCCTGCAGGGAGGTGGCTTACCAAGCGCATGCTCAGAGCAGGCGCTGGTAAGCCAGGAGTAGGGCACGCCAGATCGCTGATCTGACACAGTGCTCTGCAAAGTGTCAGATCAGTGATTTGTCACTATACAGTGATGTCCGCCCTGGGACAAAGTAAAAAAGTTATACATTTTTTTTTTTAGATATGTAAAAAAAAATTCCTAAATAAAGAAAAAAAAAAACATTGTTCCCATAAATACATTTCATTATCTAAATAAAAAAAAACAATAAAAGTACACATATTTAGTATCGCCGCATCCGTAAACGACCCGACTTATAAAACTGTTCCACTAGTTAACCCCTTCAGTGAACACCGTAAAAAAAAATAAAAAAAAACCGAGGCAAAAAACAACGCTTTATTATCATACCGCCGAACAAAAAAAAAAATAACAGGCAATCAAAAAGATTGATACAAATAACCA
This sequence comes from Ranitomeya variabilis, assembly GCF_051348905.1. Lineage (NCBI taxonomy): Eukaryota > Metazoa > Chordata > Amphibia > Anura > Dendrobatidae > Ranitomeya > Ranitomeya variabilis. The sequence goes on from NC_135233.1 coordinate 832,713,416, forward strand.
TGGTACCACTGAAAACGTCATCTTGTCCTGCAAAAAATGAGCTGCCATAAAGCATCATCAACAAAAAAATAAAAAAGTTACAGTCCTCAGAATAAAGCGATGCAAAAATAATTATTTTTTCTATAAAATAGTTTTTATCGTATAAAAGCGCCAAAACATAAAAAAAGATGTGAATGAGGTATCACTGTAATCGTACTGACCCGAAGAATAAAAATCCTTTATCCATTTTACAAAACATGGAACGGTATAAATGCCCCCCCCCCCAAAAGAAATTCATGAATAGCTGGTTTTTGGTCATTCTGCCTCACAAAAATCGGAATAGAAAGCGATCAAAAAATGGCACATGACCGAAAATGTTACCAATAAAAACATCAATTCGTCCTGCAAAAAACAAGTCCTCAAATGACTCTGTGGACCAAAATATGGAAACATTATAGGTCTCAAAATGTGGTAACGTAAAAAATATTTTTTGCAATAAAAAGCGTCTTTTAGTGTGTGACGGCTGCCAATCATAAAAATCCGCTAAAAAACACGCTATAAAAGAAAAATCAAACCCCCCTTCATCACCCCCTTAGTTAGGGAAACATAAAAAAATTAAAAAAATGTATTTATTTCCATTTTCCCATTAGCGTAAGGGCTAGGGTTAGGGTTAGGGTTTGGGCTAGGGCTAGGGTTAGGGCTAGGGTTAGGGCTTGGATTAGGGTTAGGGCTAGGGTTAGGGCTAGGGTTAGGGTTAGGGCTAGGGTTAGAGCTAGGGTTAGGGTTAGGGCTAGGGTTAGGTTTAGGGTTGGGGCTAGGGTTAGCGCTAGGGTTAGAGTTAGGGTTAGGGCTAAGGTTGGGGCTAGGGTTGTGGTTAGGGTTAGGGCTAGGGTTAGGGTTAGGGTTGGGGCTAGGGTTAGGGTTAGGGTTGGGGCTAGGGTTAGGGCTACAGTTAGGGTTGGGGCTAAAGTTAGGGTAAGGGCTGGGGCTAAAGTTAGGGTTAGGGCTGAAGCTAAAGTTAGGGTTAGGTTTGGGGCTAAAGTTAAGGTTAGGGCTACAGTTAGGGTTGGGGCTAAAGTTAGAGTTAGGGTTGGGGCTAAAGTTAGGGTTAGGGTTGGGACTAAAGTTAGGGTTGGGTTTAAAGTTAGGGTTAGGGTTTGGATTACATTTATGGTTGGGATTAGGGTAAGGGGTGTGTCAGGGTTATGGGGGTGTGGTTAGGGCTATGGTTGGGATTTCGGTTAGGGGTATGTTTGGGATAGGGTTTCAGTTAGAATTGGGGGTTTCCACTGTTTAGGCACATCAGGGCTCTCCAAATGCGACATGGCGTCCGATCTCAATTCCAGCCAAATCTGCGTTAAAAAGTAAAACAGTGCTCTTTCCCTTCCGAGCTCTCCCGTGCGCCCAAACAGGGGTTTACCCAAACATATGGGGTATCAGCATACTCAGGACAAATTGGACAACAACTATTGGGGTCCAATTTCTCTTGTTAGCCTTGGGAAAATAAAAATTTCAGGGCTAAAAAACATTTTTGTGGGAAAAAAAATAATTTTTATTTTTACGATTCTGCGTTATAAAACTGTAGTGAAACACTTAGGGGTTCAAAGCTGTCAAAACACATCTAGATAAGTTCCTTGGGGGGTCTAGTTACCAAAATGGTGTCAATTGTGGGGGGTTTCTACTGTTTAGGTGCATCAGGAGCTCTGCAAATGCAACATGACGCCTGCAGACCAATCCATCTAAGTCTGCATTCCAAATGGCGCTCCTTCCCTTCCGAGCTCTGCCATGCACCCAAACAGTGGTTTCCCCACATATGGGGTATCAGTGTACTCAGAACAAATGGTACAACAACTTTTGGGTTCCAATTTCTCCTGTTACCCTTGGAAAAATACAAAACTGGGGGCTAATTAATAATTTTTGTGGAAAAAAATGATTTTTTATTTTCACGGCTCTGCGTTATAAACTGTAGTGAAACACTTGGGGGTTCAAAGTTCTCACAACACATCTAGATAAGTTCCTTGGGGGGTCTAGCTTCCAAAACAGTGGCACTTCTGGGGTATTTCTACTGCTTAGGTGCATCAGGGGCTCTGCAAATGCAACGTGACGCCTGTAGACCAATCCATCTAATTCTGCATTCCAAATGGTGCTCCTTCCATTCCGAGCTCTGCCATGCGTCCAAATGGTGGTTCCCCCCACATATGGGGTATCAGCGTACTCAGGACAAATTGGACAACAACTTTTGGGGTCTAATTTCTCCTCTTACCCTGAGAAAAATACAAAACTGGGGGCTAAAATATAATTTTTGTGGAAAAAAATATTTTTTATTTTCACGACTGCGTTATAAACTGTAGTGAAACACTTGGGGGTTCAAAGTTCTCACAACACATGTAGATAAGTTCCTTGGGGGGTCTAGTTTCCAAAATGGTGTCACTTCTGGGGGTTTCTACTGTTTAGGAGCATCAGGGGCTCTGAAAATGTAAGGTGACGCCTGCAGACCAATCCATCTAAGTCTGCATTCCAAATGGCGCTCCTTCCCTTCCGAGCCCTGCCATGCACCAAAACAGTGGTTCCCCCCACATTTGGGGTATCAGCGTACTCAGGACAAATTGGATAACAACTTTTGGGGTTGGATTTCTCTTGTTACCCTTGGGAAAATACAAAACTAGGGGCTAAAATATAATTTTTGTGAAAAAAAAAGAATTTTTATTTTCACGGCTCTGCGTTATAAACTGTAGTGAAACACTTGGGGGTTCAAAGCTGTCAAAACACATCCAGATTAGTTCCTTAGGGGGTCTAATTTCCAAAATGGTGTCACTTGTGGGGGGTTTCAATGTTTAGGCCCATCAGGAGATCTCAAAACGTGACATGGTGTCCCATCTTAATTCCAGTCAATTTTGCATTGAAAAGTCAAACGGCGCTCCTTCCTTCCGAGCTCTGCCATGCGCCCAAACAGTGGTTTACCCCCACATCTGGGGTATGGGCGTACTCAGAACAAATTGTACAACAACTTTTGGTGTCCAATTTCTCCTCTTACCCTTGGGAAAATAAAAAATTGGGGGCGAAAAATCATATTTGTGAAAAAATATGATTTTTTATTTTTTCGGCTCTGCATTATAAACTTCTGTAACGCACTTGGTGGGTTAAGGTGCTCACCAGACATCTAGATAAGTTAGTTAGGGGTCTACTTTCCAAAATGGTGTCACTTGTGGGTGGTTTCAATGTTTAGGCACATCAGGGGCTCTCCAAACACGACATGGCGTCCGATCTCAATTCCAGCCAATTCTACATTGAAAAAGTAACACAGCACTCCTTCCCTTCCGAGCTCTGCCATGCGCCCAAACAGTGGATTACCTCCACATATCAGGTATCAGCGTACTCAGAACAAATTGTACAACAACTTTTGGGGTCCATTTTCTCCTGTTACCCTTGGTAAAATAAAACAAATTGGAGCTGAAGTAATTTTTTTGTGAAAAAAAGTCAAATGTTAATTATCTTTTAAACATTCCAAAAATTCCTGTAAAACACCTGAAGGGTTAATAAACTTCATGAATGTGGTTTTGAGCACCTTGATGGTGCAGCTTTTAGAATGGTGTCACACTTGGTTATTTTCTATCATGTAGACCCCTCAAAATGACTTCAAATGTGATGTGGTCCCTAAAAAATATTGGTGTTGTAAAAATGAGAAATTGCTGGTCAACTTTTAACCCTTATAACTCCCTAATAAAAAAATTTTGGTTCCAAAATTGAGCTGATGTAAAGTAGACATGTGGGAAATGTTACTTATTAATTATTTTGTGTGGCATATCTCTGTGATTTAAGGGCATAAAAATTCAAAGTTGGAAAATTGCAAAATTTTTAAAATTTTCACCAAATTTCTTTTTTTTACATATAAACACAAGTTATATCGAAGAAATTTTACCACTGTCATGAAGCACAATATGTCACGAGAAAACAGTGTCAGAATCACCAAGATCCGTTGAAGCATTTTAGAGTTATTACCTCATAAAAGGACAGTGGTCAGAATTGTAAAAATTGGCCCGGTCATTAACGTGCAAACCACCCTTTGGGCTTAAAGGGTTAAACAGAATTCACAAGGAATTGTGTTGGTAATGCAATATAGGTCTAACTCCCTATAGTTAAGCAACAGGGTCAGTTATTTTTTATAGCTTTTCACAATGATTTGGTTATAATGGCACTGTAATTTGTGGACTAAATTAACAGTTGGGTTGAACGTGACACGTTTTAATCAGTATATGTCCTAAATGCATAATAACTAGTGTTGAGCGATACCGTCCGATACTTGAAAGTATCGGTATCGGAAAGTATCGGCCGATACCGGCAAAGTATCGGATCTAATCCGATACCGATACCCGATACCAATACAAGTCAATGGGACTCAAGTATCGAACGGTATCCTGTATGGTTCCCAGGGACTGAAGGAGAGGAAACTCTCCTTCAGGCCCTGGGATCCATATCAATGTGTAAAATAAAGAATTAAAATAAAAAATAGGGATATACTCACCTCTCCGGCGGCCCCTGGACTTTACCGCCGTAACCGGGAGCCGTTGTACCTAAGAATGCGCGCTTGAAGGGCCTTAGATGACGTCACGGCGCTCTGATTGGTCCGTAGCGGTCGCGTGACCGCTACGCGACCAATCACAAAGCCGTGACATCACCTAAGGTCTTTCAAGCGCTTGAAATACCTTAGGTGACATCACGGCTTTGTGATTGGTCGCAAAGCGGTCACGCGACCGCTACGCGACCAATCAGAAGCTGCGGACGTCTTCTAAGGTATTTCAAGTGCTTGAAAGACCTTAGGTGACGTCACGGCTTTGTGATTGGTCGCGTAGCGGTCACGCGACCGCTACGGACCAATCAGAGCACCGTGACGTCATCTAAGGCCCTTCAAGCGCGCATTCTTAGGTACAACGGCTCCCGGTTACGGCGGTAAAGTCCAGGGGCCCCCGGAGAGGTGAGTATATCCCTATTTTTTATTTTAATTCTTTCTTTTACACATTGATATTAATCCCGATACCGATTCCCGATACCACAAAAGTATCCGATCTCGGTATCGGAATTCCGATACCGCAAGTATCGGCCGATACCCGATACTTGCGGTATCGGAATGCTCTACACTAATAATAACTATGCCAACATTAGCAGATTGCATTTCTAAAAACATCGTAATCCCTAATAATGTGTTGCGTTCATTATTGCTTTTTGAGTAATGCCATAGCAATAGCTGCACCTTAATTGCCTTACATGAAATCACTTTTGTAATGTGAATGGCCAATCTGTTGGGTGTAATCCCAAATCTTAAATTAAGACACAAACTTTGCAAGACAATATGGATCCACTCAATGAATATCTTGCATTTCTGTTATGCCTTGAAAAAAATATTATATTTCCAAGGGTGAATCGACTTCTATAACTTACTAAAAAAACTAATTTAACCTCTTATGCTACCCATACACATTAGATGGCTATCAGTCAATTTTCAAAAAACTGACCATCACATCCAAACATAAACTGTGTGAACAGGTGCTAACCTACAGTCATCAACTCATGTTCGCTCAAACAAAAAAGGCAGCACTCTGTGGCGCCATAGCATGCAAATATAAAATATGAAAATTGAATTGCATTGGTGCATTAGAAATATGAAAAATTGAGAAAGCTTAGCACATAAATTGGCGTTTCTCGTTTCCAGGACCTAACAATGCCATTCCTCTCTTAGAATAAAGTCTTCATCTGTATGGGAACCTAAAGTGTGTCCTCTCTTAGACTAAAATCTATCTCTCTGTGGAGGGGTAGTGGTCCTGCTGTAATTAAAAACACCTGTGGCTAAAAGGCGGAGTGCCCAGTCAGAAGGCTAATGAATGCAAATTTAAAAAAAACTGACCACCACATCCAAACATAAACTAAGTGTGAGCAGGTGCTACCATAGAGTCACCAACTCATATACACTCAAGCAACTTTTTTTTGTTTTAAATTGCAGCAGGAACACTACCCCTCCACAGAGAGATAGATTTTAGTCTAAGAGAGGACACACTTTAGGTTCCTATACAGAAGAAGACTTTTTTCTAAGAGAGGAATGGCATTGTTAGGTCCTGGAAACGAGAAACGCCTTAACGTGGCTTCCAGGTACACATGAATCATATTTCATGTTTGCATGCTATGGCGCCACAGAGTGCTGCCTTTTTTGTTGAGTGCATATGAGTTGGTGACTCTAGATTAGCACCTGTTCACACTTAGTTTATGTTTGGATGTGACAGTTAGTTTTTTTAAATTTGTATTCATTAGCCTTCTGACTGAGTACTCCGCATTTAAGCCACAGGTGTTTTTAATTACAGAAGGACCACTACCCCTCCACAGAGCTAGATTTTAGTCTAAGAGAGTACATACTTTAGGTTCCCATACAGATGAAGACTTTATTCTAAGAGAGGAATGGCATTGTTAGGCTCTGGAAACGAGAAACGTCTTAACGTGGCTTCCAGGTATACATGAATTGGCCAGTTTATGCTCTAATCTTTCTCAATTTTTCATATTTCTAATGCAGCAATGCAAATCAATTTTTATACCGTATTTCATATTTACATGCTATGGCACCACAGAGTGCTGCCTTTTTTGTATCAGTCAGACAATGCTTTGGCCAATTGTTTAGCTGACGGCCATCTCAGCCAACTCTTGGCCGAGAACTCTTGTGTTCTCTATTAGAAAACCATTGGCTGACACATCAGCATGAGGCTTTTCTCCAGGAGAAAAATGCAATTGCAAGTCTTTAATTGAGCATGTATGATCAACATCTCTCCCCACCATCAGTCGGAATGACGCCCCCAATCACAATAGATAATTCACCAAAACCATTGATATCGGCAGGTTCAGCAGACATTACTTTAAAGGGTATGGAGGCCTTTACAAACTAAAACTATGAATATACTGCACATTATATCCACTCAAACATTTTTGGCACCATAGGTGCCATTAGTGTCCGTTTATATTACATGATCTCCGGCACTAATAGACTGACAGTTAATTGTTTGCTGATAGAAGGTCATTTAGTAGTCTGTTTACTTATGGAAACCATGCTTCATATGCACACAGGATGATCTGTAACAGATCATTCAGTGTGCATAGACTGCCATTGCTCAATTCAATCTAGATCCTGTGTACACAGGATGATGTACTGCAGAGATTTACGTTCTTTTGAGCAAACTAAGAGATCAACTAACCCGACAAGCAAGCAAAGAGTGCACCTAAGAACTTTTATTCATGATAATAATGCAGTGTAAATCCACCTTTATGGAAACTCCTTATACTATGGGATGTTTATATGCTCAACTGAGAGTCTGACTTGCATTATACCTTCTCAATCAAACAATAAGAATTTGTCTTGACACTAATAAACCATACCTTTGAAAGTACAGTACATCAGAATTAGATGCTTAAAATGCATTGAAAGTGGTACTTTAAACCTTTTAGAATACAATGCATTATTTCCTCTTTCCTTATTGTCTGTTTAAAGATTTATGGATAAACAAGTTCCATTATAAACATATTTTGGGACAGCAACATCACACAGCCTTTTAGAAGTCATCTAAACATATTCTATAATGACTGTCAGGACTTTATAGCCCTACCACATAAACCTCTAAGATTGCACTTCCTAAAGCTGACCAAATTGGTAATTTTTGGAATATTACTATTCATTGTTTCATCAGTATGCACAAAAAAATTAGGATCTGTGAATAAATAACCCTTAACCTGCCAATTATGTGTATGGTAATATAATTCTGCTGTTAGGTGCACATTTTTAAACTTTATACATAGACTGTAGTATAGAATAAGACAATTTTGCAATGTTCATAAATTAATTTATCACATTGTTTGTAAAATAATAAATTGAGGACTCAATAGCATTTAAATTAGTGTTTCCTAAACTCCAATCCTCATGGCCTCCGACAGATAAGGTTTTCAGAATTTTTTTAGTATTTTACAGATGAGAGAACTGACAGTTTCTGATACCTTGATACAGGAAAGATATGTATCTTGGTACCGTGTTAGCCAGTAGATAGAAAGATGTTTAGAATTGAGAGTCCTCAGTGGTTGATACCTTTTAATGGCTAACTGAAAAGATGGTAACAACTTGCAAGCTTTCGAGACTACATACGTCTCTTCATCAGGCATAGACTAATACAAATTCTGAAGAATCACATATTTATGCACAACATAGCACAGAAAAAAAAAAAACATGGATAAGACAGGTGGCATGAAGCAGAATTACCATGAGTGATAAACAGTTATGTCCATAAATGTTGGGCCAGTTCTTAGATAAGGAATGTTTTATTGTCCTTTGATTTGGGTCTCTGTTGTGATGACCCCTTATAGTCTGAGGGGCAAGTTCCTTAGTTGATGTAAAAAGACATAAATCCATGCCACACATTCATTCCTGCAGTGAGAGTGTCAAAGGTCGTCATCAGTTTATATTCCCAGACTTTTCTGTCTCTCTGAGTTTTGAAGTTACCTTTCAATACAAGTAATTTCATGTCCATAATGCTATGATTTGGGAGACAAAAATCTATTGCCAAAGGTAGATCCATTCTTTTTTCTCTTATTGTATGGCGGTGAGAATTCATTCTTGTTCTCAGTTTCTGCCCTGTCTCCCCTACATACAGGCCCCCAGTTGGACATTTAGTACAAATAATTAGGTGCACCACATTAGAAGTGACGCAGCTGAAAGTACCTGGTATCTTGTAGTCCTGATGTGAGTTGGGGATCTTTATCTTGTCCATGGTCATTATACATGGCCAGGTTTTACATTTTTTCTGATTGCAGGGAAAGGTACCTGCAGCTGTTGGAGAGGACAGCGAGCTCTTGACAATGATGCATCTTAAATTTGGGGGCTGTCTAAAACACAGTAGTGGGGGGCCTGGAAAAATGGATTGTAATCGGGCATCTTTTTGTAGTAAAGGTTGTAATTTCCGTGCAGTATTATGGACATGAACTTACTTGTATTGAAAGGTAACTTCAAAACTCAGAGAGACAGAAGAGTCTGGGAATATAATCTGATGACGACCTTTGACACTCTCACTGCAGGAATGAATGTGTCGCATGGATTTATGTCTTTTTACATCAACTAAGGAACTTGCCCCTCAGACTATAAGGGGTCATCGCAACAGAGGCCCCAATCAGGACAATAAAACATTCCTTATCAAAGAACTGGCCCAACATTTATGGACATAACTGTTTATCACTCATGGTAATTCTGCTTCATGCCACCTGTCTTATCCATGGGATTTTTTTTTTCTGTGCTATGTTGTGCATAAATATGTGATTCTTCAGAATTTGTATTAGTCTGTGCCTGATGAAGAGACCTGTGTAGTCTTGAAAGCTTGCAATTTGTTACCATCTTTTCAGTTAGCCATTAAAAGGTATCAACCACTGAGGACTCTCAATTCTAAACATCTTGATACCTTGATAATAATTTCATCACTAGTGTTGAGCATTCCGATACTGCAAGTATCGGGTATCGGCCGATACTTGCTGTATCGGAATTTCCGATACCGAGATCCGATACTTTTGTGGTATCGGGTATCGGGTATCGCAACAACATTAATGTAATAATGTGTAAAAAAGAGAATTAAAATAAAAAATATCGCTATACTCACCTGTCCGACGCAGCCGGGACCTCAGCGAGGGAACCGGCAGCGTTGTTTGTTTAAATTTCGCGCTTTTACTTGGTTACGTGAAGTCCCGGCTTGTGATTGGTCAGGGCGGCCATGTTGCCGGGACGCGGACCAATCACAGCAAGCCGTGACGAAATTACGTCACAGCTTGCTGTGATTGGTCCGCGTCCCGGCAACATGGCCGCCATTAACCAATCACAAGCCGTGACGTCACGGGAGGCTGGACATGCGCGTATTTTGAAAAGCGCGCGTGTCCAGCCTCCAGTGACGTCCCGGCAACATGGCCGCCATTAACCAATCACAAGCCGGGACGTCACGGGAGGCTGGACATGCGCGTATTTTGAAAAGCGCGCGTGTCCAGCCTCCAGTGACGTCCCGGCAACATGGCCGCCATTAACCAATCACAAGCCGGGACGTCACGGGAGGCTGGACATGTGCGTATTTTGAAAAGCGCGCGTGTCCAGCCTCCAGTGACGTCCCGGCAACATGGCCGCCATTAACCAATCACAAGCCGGGACGTCACGGGAGGCTGGACATGCGCGTATTTTGAAAAGCGCGCGTGTCCAGCCTCCAGTGACGTCCCGGCAACATGGCCGCCATTAACCAATCACAAGCCAGGACGTCACGGGAGGCTGGACATGCGCGTATTTTGAAAAGCGCGCGTGTCCAGCCTCCAGTGACGTCCCGGCAACATGGCCGCCATTAACCAATCACAAGCCGGGACGTCACTGGAGGCTGGACACGCGCGCTTTTTAAAATACGCGCGTGTCCAGCCTCCCGTGACGTCACGGCTTGTGATTGGTTAATGGCGGCCATGTTGCCGGGACGCGGACCAATCACAGCAAGCCGTGACGTAATTTCGTCACGGCTTGCTGTGATTGGTCCGCGTCCCGGCAACATGGCGCCGTGAACAATCATAAGCCGGGACGTCACTGGAGGCTGGACACGCGCGCTTTTCAAAATACGCGCATGTCCAGCCTCCCGTGATGTCACGGCTTGTGATTGGTTAATGGCGGCCATGTTGCCGGGACGCGGACCAATCACAGCAAGCCGTGACGTAATTTCGTCACGGCTTGCTGTGATTGGTCCGCGTCCCGGCAACATGGCCGCCCTGACCAATCACAAGCCGGGACCTCACGTAACCAAGTAAAAGCGCGAATTTTAAACAAACAACGCTGCCGGTTCCCTCGCTGAGGTCCCGGCTGCGTCGGACAGGTGAGTATAGCAATATTTTTTATTTTAATTCTTTCTTTTACACATTAATATGGTTCCCAGGGCCTGAAGGAGAGTTTCCTCTCCTTCAGACCCTGGGAACCATCAGGAATACCGTCCGATACTTGAGTCCCATTGACTTGTATTGGTATCGGGTATCGGTATCGGATTGGATCCGATACTTTGCCGGTATCGGCCGATACTTTCCGATACCGATACTTTCAAGTATCGGACGGTATCGCTCAACACTATTCATCACCTGTACAATACTAAGGAAATCCTGTAAACATGATCTGTTAGGGGTAGTGATGAGCGAATATAGTTGTTACTCGAGATTTCCCGAGCACACTCGGGTGTCCTCCGAGTATTTTTTAGTGCTCGGAAATTTAGTTTTTCTTGCTGCAGCTGAATGATTTACATCTGTTAGCCAGCATAAGTACATGTGGGGGTTAGCTGGTTGCTAGTGAATCCTCACATGTACTTATGCTGGCTAACAGATGTAAATCATTCAGCTGCGGCAAGAAAAACTAAATTTCCGAGCACTAAAAAATACTCGGAGGACACCCGAGCATGCTCGGGAAATCTCGAGTAACGAGTATATTCGCTCATCACTAGTTAGGGGTCGTAAGATCGATTTTGGGAAACACTGATTTAGATGATGCAGAAGCAGGTGACCTCAAATCCCACACTTAACTCTGTTAGGGCTAGCGGAATGCACCTAATAATTAGAAAGATAGTATAAGTTGCGTTCGCAGCCCGGGGTCCACCGTGCAGAGATGGAACCTGCTGCTGAGTAATGACGGACTATATGGTGGTACAATATGGATTCACACATGGGTTAGCTTCACCCAGTATGAAGAAAGCGAACCCTGTTGCGTCACAGGGCCGCGGTACCACACAAAGAGCGCAAACAAGGAGTCACAAAACTCTATACCAAGACTCGGGATTAGAGTTCATCTAGACCTCTTGCGCTCGACAACGCAACTGGGGTGTCAGAGTGACTGAAATAATAATTTAGATGCAAGAGAGTGCATGCGGTGCCGCTCTCGCAGACGCCACTAACCACCCAGACATGGGTCAGGAAAGCGCTGTGATAGCGCACGTCGCCGCACTGGCGGTCACAGCAATTAGATGCTATTTTGTGTGTTCAAGTGCAGATAACTAAGTCGGGCGCTAGATAGCAATGATCCACCTTACGCGAGCAGTCAAACACAAGGGAGGGGATGATTAAAGAGCGACTTTCACACATCAACACACACACGTTTACAAGTGTACACTAGCGCACGGCCATGCAAACCTTTTATAGCAGCAGTGGTACAAGACCTACCAGATAGTCCAATAGGAGCCACAACAGGACCTGAGCATGTGACCCCCGACCTCCAATGGGAGGTCATCCCATGGGCACACTCTATTTGGAAAAAGCAGGACTTAGTACCAGAAAGACCTGCTCGCTACTGATCAGTGCTGGCTACAAAGCAGAGCCTGGAAGAGCAGTAGTAACCAGTCGCCCAGTATCAGCCTAAGCTAGATGCTGGGACTGACTTCTCTGCTAAGCAGGCTCCACTGCAGCTAGAGAAAAATGTTAGACCACAGTGGAGATGCTTCAAGATTCCCCCTGTTCAGAAGCGGGAACTCGACACCAAACATGTCCCCCCTCCTTGGATTTCACTACGCTTGAAGGCAGCAATGAGCTGCAGAGCTTGAATGTGCTCAGCAGGCTCCCAGGATCTGTCCTCTGGGCCATAACCCTTCCAATCCACCAAGTAAAATTTTTTACCACGTACCACCTTACACCCCAAGATAGCGTTCACCTTGTAATCATCCGTAGACGAACCCGATGTCCCGGCAGATGACTTGGAAAACCGGGACATGTGTACGGGTTTTAAGAGGGACACAAGAAAGGTGTCGGTGATACCTAGACATGGAGGAAGTGCCAGACAGTAGACCACAGGGTTAACCTGTTCCAGGACCTTGAATGGACCCAAGTAGCGAGGTGCAAATTTAGTGGACTCAACTCGCAGCCTGATGTTACGGGCGGAGAGCCACACTAAATCGCCAGGAGCAAAAGTCAGAGCGGGGCGCCGATGTGCATCGGCGGAGGACCTCATTCTCTCCTTGGAGGCCCGGATTGCATCCTGAGTTCGGTCCCAAATGTCCCGTGCCTCCACATCCCACTCTGCCACCCTGGAGTCGGTGGAAGACATGGGCATGGGCACAGGAACCTGCGGATGCTGACCGTAGTTAAGGAGGAATGGAGTCTGCCCAGTGGAGTTGGCTATGGCGTTGTCCAGCGCAAACTCCACCCATGGTAGCAAGGATGCCCAATTATCCTGCCTGGCAGAAACAAAATGTTGCAGATATGTGACCAAGGTCTGGTTGGCCCTCTCTACCAACCCATTCGTCTCGGGATGCTATGCTGAAGAGAGATTCAACTCGATACTGAGTAGACGACAAAACTCTCTCCAGATCCGAGACGCAAAGCGGGGACCCCGGTCACTGACAATTTTGTCCGGCATACCGTGTAGGCAGAAAATGTGTTTTATAAACAACGCTGCCAAAACCCGTGTAGAAGGTAGCCGTGGTAACGGCACCAAGAGCGCCATTTTAGAAAAATGGTCAGTGATTACCCAAATGATAGTGCAGCCATGGGACTTAGGTAAGCCCACCACAAAATCCATCCCGACCATCTCCCAGGGCCTGTCTGCCACTGGCAGGGGATAAAGTAACCCAGCTGGCCATTGTCGAGGAGTGCAGGAGACACACACCCAAATATAGTCTCCAATATCACGAGCCATATGTGGCCACCAGATCATCCTCGCCAGCAGCTCAGACATCCTTTTGGTCCCAAAGTGTCCACCCACCCTGGATGAGTGAGCCCAAGAGAGAACCTCTGGTCACAGATGTGATGGTACAAAGGTCTTGCCTGGGGGCACAGACTCTAGTAAAACTGAAGCCATGGTTCTCAGGCTCTCAGAGGGGACAATAAGCCGAGGCTCCTCTTCCTCCTCCTTAGATGATACAATGGAGCAAGAGAGAGCGTCAGCACGAATGTTCTTTTCCCCGGAGAGAAAGTGGAGAGTGAAATGGAACCGGGAGAAGAACAGGGACCATCTGGCCTAGCGAGAATTTAGCCGTTGGGCTGCCTGTAAGTACACCAAATTCTTGTGGTCTGTGAAAACTTGGAAGGGAAAGTGAGCCCCCTCCAAAAGATGTCTCCACTCTGAGAAAGCCAACTTCATGGCTAGCAACTCCCTGTTCCCGATGGAATAATTTCACACCACTGGTGTGAAGGTCTTGGAAAAGAAGAAGCAAGGATGCTTCCGACCTTGAGCATCCTTTTGGAAGAGGACTGCTCCAGCACCAACGGATGAGGCATCCACCTCCATTATAAACAGCTTATCTACATCGGGGCGATGTAGGATGGGAGCGCTAGCAAAATGAGACTTAATGGAAGTAAAAGCTTTAGAGACCTCCTCAGACCACAATTTGGGATTTTCTCCCTTCTTGGTGAGGGCTACCAAGGGAGCTACCAAAGTTGAGAAATGAGGGATGAACTGGCGATAATAGTTAATGAACCCCATAAAACGCTGTACCGCTTTAAGAGAATGGGGTTCTTGCCAGTCCATCACAGCCTGTAGTTTGGCAGGATCCATAGCCAATCCCTGAGCGGAGATGATATAGCCCAGGAAAGGTAAGGACTCCTGCTCAAACACACATTTCTCCAACTTGGCATAGAGGGAATTTGTCGGTAAGAGGTCGAAGACTCTGCAAACATCTCTCCGGTGGGAGTCAATATCTGGAGAGTAGATGAGAATATCATCCAGATAGACTATGACCGAGGTGGAGAGCATATCCCAGAAGATATAATTTACAAGGTCTTGGGAAACGACTGGGGCACTACAGAGCCCAAAGGGCATCACTAGGTATTCATAGTGCCAATCCCTGGTGTTAAAAGCCGTCTTCCATTCATTCTCACCACGGATGCGAATCAGGTTGTAAGCACCCTGCAGATCTAGTTTTGTAAATACCCTTGCTCCCCGAAGCCTATCAAAGAGCTCAGATATCAGAGGCAGAGGATACTTATTCTTAACGGTGATGGCGTTAAGACCCCTGTAGTGTATGCCTTGATGTAGTTCCCTGTTCTTTTTCTGCACGAAGAAGAACCCAGCCCCTACAGGTGACACTGACTTCCCAATGAGTCCTCTTGCCAGATTCTCCTGGATGTACTGTGACATTGCCTCCATCTCCGGGAGAGATAACAGATAGACTCGATCCCGGGGAGGCTCAGCACCAGGAAAAAGGTCAATTGAACAGTCATAGGGGTGGTGAGGCGGAAAGGTCTCCACAGCCCTTTTGGAGAACATGTCTGCATAGGGCCAATAGTGCTTGGGGAGAGAGGAAAGATCTGCGGGTACCTCAGTAGTAGCAACCTGAAAACATTCCCTCTGACATCTACCCCCACAAGATTCACTCCATCCCAAAATTCTGCCTGTGGACCACTCAATATGAGGAGAGTGGTACCGTAGCCAAGGTATCCCTAACAGGACCTCATCAATTCCCTCAGGAATGACTAGCAGAGATGTAATCTCGTGATCAGATGGCAACATGGATAGAGTAAAAAGGATGGTCATGTGTGTTATCTGTGAGGGCAGTGTCGACCCATTCACTACTCGTATGGTCACTGGTTGAGCAAGCATCACCAGGGGTATTGGGTGTCGTTGTGCGAATGCTGAAGACATAAAATTGCCCTCCGCCCCGGAATCCACGCAATGCTCTACTGAATGAGTGGATGAGCCTATAGTAATTGTCCCCTTAAAGGACAATTTGGAGGCAAACGTCGCCGTGTCTAGTGTACCTTCACCTACTACCACTAGATGCTGATGTTTCCCCAACTGCTGGGAACATCTGGTGGCAAGATGTCCTGACTGCCAGCAGACATGACAGACCTTGAGTGCATGAGCGGTCCAGGACTTAGATCCCGCTCGTGACACTTCCATGGCCTCATGTGACTCAGGTGCCTACACCAGAGATTCCAAAGGTTTGGTGAAGGTGGGAGCCAGCCGAAACCTCAGTCTACATTGGGCTTGCTCTAACCTCTGCTCGCTAAAACAGAGGTCACTACGAGTGGATACAGCTATTAGCTCCTCCAGTGTGGTGGGAATCTCCCTAGTGGCCAAAGCGTTCTTCACATGATCAGCCAGCCCCTTCCAAAATATAGGGATAAGGGATTTATCTGACCACTCCAGATCTGATGCTAAGGTGCGGAAGTGGACGGCAAAATGGCTGACCAAAGACGAGCCCTGAGTCAATGCCAACAGTTGGAGCACCTTATCATGGGTGACTCAAAGTCCAAAAAAGACCTATTTCAGAGTGCTCAGGAACAGTGGAGCATTCTGCACCACATGATCGCCACGCCCCCACAGCGGCGTAGCCTATTCCAACGCCCCGTCCGACAGGAGAGACAAAACCTACCTTAGCCCGCTGTGTAGGGAACCATGCAGCCAGGAGCTCGAGGTGTATAGAGCACTGACTCACGAAACCCCTAAGATTTGATATCTCCAGAATATTTATCTGGCAGCGGGAGGCGAGATAGGGTCGAAACAGGGGTGGCAGTGGACAAAGTTGCTGCAGCCACGCTAGCAACCTGAACAGCTACTGCGGTAACATCCACAGCCGAGGTTGTTCGCTCGAGAGCCGCCAACCTGCCCTCCAGCTTCTGGATGTACTGCAAGGGTTGCTGTTCATCCGTCATTACTAGCCAGACCCTGGCGCAAGTGTAATGTTAGGGCTAGCGGAACGCACCAAATAATTAGAAAGATAGTGTAAGGTGCGTTCGCAGCCCGGGGTCCACCGTGCAAAGATGGAACCTGCTGCTGAGTAATGACGGACTATATGGCGGTACAATATGGATTCACACATGGGATAACTTCACCCAGTATGAGGAAAGTGAACCCTGTTGCATCACAGGGCCACTGTCCCGCAAAAGGAGCGCAAGCAAGGAGTCACAGAACTCTATCCCAAGACTCGGGATTAGAGTTCATCTACACCTCTTGCGCTGAACACCGCAACTGGGGTGTCAGAGTGACTGAAATAATTATTTAGATGCACAAGAGTGCATGCGGTGCCGCTCTGGCGGATGCCACTAACCACCCAGACATGGGTCAGGAAAGCGTTGTGATAGCGCACGTCGCCGCACTGGCGGTCACAGCAATTAGATGCTGTTTTGTGTGTTCAAGTGCAGATAACTTAGTCGGGCGCTAGATAACAATCATCCACCTTACACAAGCAGTCAAACACAAGGGAGGGCTTGATTAAAGATCGACTTTCACACATCAACACACACACGTTTACAAGTGTACACTAGGGCATGGCCATGCGAACCTTTTATAGCGGCAGTGCTACAAGACCTTCCAGATAGTCCAATAGGAGCCACAACAGGACCTGAGCATGTGACCCCCGACCTCCAATGGGAGGTCGCACCGTGGGCATACTCAGTATGGAAAAAGCAGGACTTAGTCCTAGAAAGACCTGCTTGCTGCTGATCAGTGCTGGCTACAAAAGCCAAACCTGGAGGAGCAGTAGTAACCAGTCGCCGAGTATCACCCTGTGCTAGACGCTGGGACTGACGTCTCCGCTGAGCAGTCTCCGCTGAGCAGGCTCCACTGCAGCTGGAGAAGAATGGGAGACCGCAGTTGAGGTGGTTCAAGATTCCCCCTGTTCAGAAGTGGGAACTCGACACCTAACAAACTCAAAGTCATTCTCTGGGGTGTGCATTTCATCTTTGAATTATGCATGTGAATTTATGCTTACCATATTGTTAGACTTCACTACAAGTAGATAGAAAACTTTGAACAACTCATAATCAAAATGTTGTATATTTATAGCACAATTCTAGGTAATCTAAAATGTTTTATCCTTTTTCCCTGTATTCCTTTTTATTTAGAATATAATTAAACTATCTGGATGACGAATCCTATTAGGTATTCTTGTTGTAGATGATCAATGTCCAGGAGAAGTCAAGAGGTTTCCTGTCTTTTAAATTACCTTTAGTATCTAACCAATATAATGAACCTCTAGAGCCTTTCATATATTTGCTAGGATATATATGGGACAATTTTAATCCCTATTCATTAATTACAGTATAATAAATCATATTTTAAGATGCGTATAGGAGCATTCCCACAGTTGCTTGTTAATAACATATTTTTTAGTCATGATTAATTACTCCTTATGTGCTGTCTTATTTTGGGCCTTAAGAGTTTAGCATTTTTTTTCATTTTTTTCACCAATGTATTCTGTAAGTCATAAGCTCTTTTATTTTCAATTGACAATATTTTATGTGGGTCTGTTTTTCTTGTAGATTTACTGGTATGTTTTTTGGGTGCCAAAAACTTATAAAAAATCCTGATATTCCATGTATTTTGTGCACTATTTGGTAATATTTGATACCCTTTATATGTGGTTCAGTATAATTATTAAATTTATTTTAACCTTATGTTAAATTCTGAAAATAAATGAATAATCAAAATGAAAAAAAATCTTTCTTTGATCACTGCACTCTCCACAAGAAATAAAATTAAAATAGATCAAAATGTATGTTCATTAAATTGGTATTAATAAAAATGTAAGCATGCAAAAAAAGTCCTCAGAAAGTACTATTGGTAGAACTAATAAAAAGCTACAGTGACACTAAAGCTAGGCTCACATAGTATTTGTTTGTAAGTTGAGCCCAAATTTTCCCTGCATCATTTTCATCCATATATGCCTATTTGAGGCAGGCAGCAAGTCTAGTACCTGTTGGTCCATGTAACAAGTAGAAAAAGTGTGGCACTCACCATCCTAAAAAATGTTTCACTTTATTTTGGCAATTTTTAATGAGGACCTGTTGAAGTGCACGAGTGCGAAACGATAAAGTGAAATTTTTTTTAGGACGGTGAGTGCCACTCTTTTTCTACTTGTTACACGGAATGTAATATTGTCTTTTTCATGAGTGGGCACCTAGGAGTCTGATTCGGGCAGCCAATATAGCGGATTGGATTTGTACAATAAATCCAGCATATGTGCTGCAGTGGTGCAGATCATTTTGTCTTGCTTGGCATTTCTACTACCTGTTGGTGTCCACCGTAACTAGACCTATGCAACCAACAAAGATGTACGACAGAGCACACTTGGCTAAAGGTAATGGCCCTGTTGGTGAATACTCCCAAATCCCATATTGCGGGGAGTTCTGATGCAAGGTCAAACAGGGCCACTGAATGTAAGAATCAACACTATGTGAAACCAGCCTAACAACATCTTGTTTACAGTAGTGAATTTTGACAATTAAAGGGGTTTTCTGAGACTTTAACATTTATAGCTTATCTTTAGGATAGGTCATTAATGCTTGATTGATTGGGGTGCAACACACAGCACTCCCACGAATCAGTTGTTCCTGGTGTAGGCAGCAGCTGCAAATGCACAGCTCTGTTGACTATATTGTGGTCGCTGCTGAGTCCTGCATACCGGTCACCTATTCAAATCAATAGGGGGTGGATTTGCAGTGCTCGACAGTGGCCATTATTCCTTAGCCAGAACTGTGTTGTGCAACTCCATAACTGAGCACTTTTGGCCCCGGCCAATACTGGGAATAGCTGATCAGAGGGGGTACAAGATGTCGGTCCACCAGCAATCAGACATTGATGACCTAATTGCAGTCATACTGGCCTGAAGAATCATACCACCTTGACATTTTTATGGCATAATGAATTGCATTATTTTATTTTTTTCCTCTTGGATTCTTTTTCCTACTTTTTCAGTACATTTCACAGTAAAATGAGTTTTATACTTCAAATGTTTAGAGTTATGTACTACAAGTTATGCCACAAAAAATTATCCCTTATCTGACTATATTGATGACACAGGAAAAGGTTATGACTTTTGAAAGAAAAAGAGTAAAAATGAAAGCGGAAAAACAGAAAATTTCCCAGTCTTGAGAGGTTTACTAAATTACATAAAACTTAACGTTGCTATTTTTATTTGTTTGCAATAAAAACTAAAATAATTTAATCACTTCTATGATGCAGGAATTAATAAGCAATTCAAATATTGTTTACCCATTGCCTCCTCAGTCACTTTTCTTTATTATGCTTGTGTTTTCTCCTCCCCTTCTTCCAAGAGCCAAAACTTTTTTTTGCTTTCCATTGACAAAACTATATGAGAGCTTGCTTTGTGTGGAACAAGTTGTACTTTTGAATAACTTTTCAATTGAATGACATTTTACCCCACAAAGTACTGAAAAATTGGGGGGAAATATCCCTGTATGATGAAATGATAAAAAATAAAATTTTGTTTGTTTTGCAGTATTTATTTTAAGGTAAATATACCCTGAAACATGATTGTTCATATGATACCAAACTTGCATAGAATAATATTTTATTTAACTAGTGGAAAAAAAATCTGAATTTTGTAAAAAAAAATGTTGACTTATGTTGTCGTTTTCTGAGAACCGATATGTATTTGTTTTTCTATTGACAGAGATGTGTGAAGCGTTTTTTGTCGGGTGAGATGATGTTATTGATATCAATTTGTGGTAAATACAATCTTTTGGTTTGGTTAGTTTTATTGCAATTTTTAGGGAGGTGTGGTAATTAATAAAGCACAATTTTGGCAATATAATTTATTTTCTTTTTTAAGCATTTACTATATGAGTTAATAGAGTTAATATATTGTGATAGACAAAACTTTGACAAAGTGGTGATACTAAATATGTTTTTTTTAATTGCTTCATTAGTAATGGGGTAAATGGGTTTTATTCAAATTTTTGTATTTTTAATTTTTTCCCTTTCTGATTTTTTACTTCATTTTTTAGTCTCTTTTGTGGAATAAAACCTCCAATTGTCTGATTGCTTATTTAATATACTGTAATACTTTGTAATAGTACAAAGATGGCAGCAAGAGGGGCCTTCAGCAGGTCCCTGGATGACATGTAGTCCACCTGTGTCCCCACTTAATTTAAGCCCTTTCCGATATTGGACGTAATAGTACCCTGATGTCGGACTCCCCCTGTGTGGTGCGGGCTCTGGCACTGATCCCGCAACTTTCCAGGCACATGTCTGTTGATATATACAGCTGACATGTGCCTGCAACAGCCATGGGTGGAATCGCGATCCAGCTGTGTCTGTTCACTAGTTAAATGCTGCTTTCAAGCCCATCAGTAACCCTGTCACGTGACCGCGAGTCAATGATGGGTTGGCATGACAACCAGAGGTCTCCAGCAGACCTCTATGGTTGTCATTGCTGGACTGCTATGAGCGGAGCCAGGTGGTCGGCGCTCATAGCAAGTGAGCATTTCTGCTACATACAGGCTGATCATCTCCTGTGTGTAGCCGAGCCAATCGGATTATTTCAGCTTCTAGTCTCACATGGAGACTAATGAAGCATGTCAAAAGTTAAAAAAAAGTTTTAAAAAATATAAAAAAATAAAAACATAAAAGTTCAAATCACCCACCTTTCTCCCAATTTAAAATAAAACAATAAAAAAATCAAACATACACATATTTTGTATCACCGCGTTCAGAATCACCAGATATATCAATGTAAAAAAAAATTAACCCGATCATTAAACGGCGTAGCGAAAAAGAAAAATCAAAAGGCCAGAATTTTGTTTTTTTGGTCGCAGCAGCATTGCATTAAAATGCAATAAAAAAGGGGGAGAAGCGAGCGCTGCTATGTTTTGCGTTCTGACCATAAGCAGCGCTGGCTTCTCCCCTTTTTACTTTGATATTGGTTTGTGGCTGACCACCACTGTTGCCGTGCACGCTGGGTTATGTACGCCATTCTTTCTGTGTTTTTTTGTGATTGACCTAGGCTGCTGTACACACATACAGCAGCCCTGCCCTGCCCTAGGCTTTGTTTGATTGTGCACCTGTGTCCAAGCCTGTCTCACCCTTCATCTGTGGTGCTGGTTGGGCGGTGTGGAGGTTGTACTTGAAATGTCTATGTCCAGACCTGGTCGACCTTTATCTGTGCTTGCTCTTTCTGGTGCCATGGGAGTGATTCTGAAATGCTTCAGGTACAGCTTGCATTTAATGTGGTCTTGCTTTTAATACATTTAGGAGGCCGTAATGGCACAGCGAATATAAAAAACGTAGAGTAGGACAGCCCCATTATGAGAATGCCGTGACGTGGCGGGGTGGCTCAAAGAATTGATCAATTGTTTGCTAAATGTCTAATTTTTAAAATACAGTTAGAATTCAATATGTGCATGTGCACTTTATGTTTTGCGTTCTGACCATAAGCAGCGCTGGCTTCTCCCCATTTTTTACATTAAAATGCAATAACAGGCAATAAAAAGATCACATCTGCCCCAAAATGGCATAATTAAAATCAACAACTTAGGCTACTTTCACACTAGCGTCATGCACTGCACGTCGCAATGCGTCATTGTGGATAAAAAACGCATCGTGCAAAGTTGCCCGCAGGATGCGTTTTTTCTCCATAGACTTTTATTAGCGACACATTGCGACGCAGTGCCACACGTCACAACGTGCGACGGTTGCGCTGTTTTTTTGCGCACCGCAGCCACAATAAAACTTTACATGTAACTTTTTTTGTGCGTTGGGACCGCCATTTTCGACCGTGCATGTGCGGCCGAAACTCCACCCCCTCCTCCCCGGACCTTGCAATGGGGCAGCGGAAGCGTCTTAAGACTGCTTCTGCTGCCCATGTCGGGCATTTTTTGCACAGTATGCGTCGGTACGTCGGGCTAACGCAGAACGATGGCCCCTTCCCGACGCTAGTGTGCAAGCAGCCTAAGCCTGCAAAAAATAAGCCCTCACCCAACCCCAGATCACGAAAAATGGAGACGCTACAGGTATCTGAATATGGCACAATTTTTTTTAGTAAACTTTGGAATTTTTTTTCACCACTTAAATAAAAAATAACCTAGACATGTTTGGTGTCTATGATTCTCTAATGACCTGGAGAATAATAATGGCAGGTCAGTTTTAGCATTTAGTGGTGAAAAAAAACTGGGATTGCACTTTTTTTTCAATTTTACCTCAGTTCGAATTTTTTTCCTGTTTTCCAGTGCACAATATGTTAAACCAATGGTATATTTCAAAAGTGCAACTCTCCCGCAAGATGCAAGCCATCACATGGCCATTTTGATCAAAAAATAAAAAAGTTATGACTCTGGGAAAAAGGGGAGCAAAAACGCAAAAACAGAAACTGGTCAGGATGTTAAGGGGTTAAATACTGACAGACTGTATACAGATACAGAAATAAATTGTAATAAATCGCATTAAAGGAGCACATAGACCAATGTATATAACAATATAATTGTAATATTGAATGTAAACTTAGAATAAACAATTATATCTAATGATTGTAGAGCCCCTATTACATATATAATAGTATAGTAAGTATAAATATCAGCAATAGAAAAGAAAATATTACAAAAAATTAAGTGCATAGTGCAAATAAATCAATATTTTGCAGATATATAATATAAGGTGCATTAATCAATTCAGGCTATTTCTAATGGAACTTGCCACTAGATGGTGCTATCACTCAAAAGAGATTGATTTCTTTGCACTGTGCACTTTATTTTTTGTAATATTTTCTTTTTTATTGCTGATATTTATAGTTACAATACTTACAGTAGCACTATCTGCCATTTACATATCGGATATTATCTGCTGATACCAATAATTGCCATATTTAAAGTTATCTTCCATCTATATGTCAGCTGTGAACCTTTACTAGCCTCCATTTTTTTCCAGTAATTGCTTGTTCCTGAACATTTTAAATTGTGTTTTGTATAAATTAATAAAAGCTACTATAGTTTTAAAATACATTTTGTGTAAATATTGATCATTTCTTTAACATTTTCACTACACAATTAATATCAAATAGATGAATTATAAAATTTAAAACAATTAAAACATATATTAAACCAATGCACAGCACATATTTTCTTGAAAGTAGACAGTTCGCATATTGTGAAAAATGACACTCAATATTACACAATAATGGAATATTCTTGCAGAATGTAGCAAAATAAAACATGTTGTAAAAAAGGCATAAAAAATTACTGTAGCTAAATATCTGATCATAGCTTGGTAAGGGATCAACATTAGCTACTAAAGATAAAAGTTTGGAATGTGAAGAGTTCTTGGAAGCTAATTATGACTATGTCTACATGCACAAATGTTCAAAAATGTTAAACCAGAAATGTTCTTACAATTTCACATTTTTGCCAGCAGATCATCTGCTCCTTGCATGGCTTTTAACATGTTAAATGCCGCTGTTAATCTGTGACAAAAGTGTTTACAGAGTGTGTCCCAAGAAGCATGCTATTCTAACTAAGATTTTGAGGCACTTAAGGGTTGCCATGACAGTTGGTGTCTGATGAAGACCCCATGCTTGTCATGATTAGAAATGAGCAAATATGTTTGGGAAATGATCGACAAATGGGAAATTTGGCACAAATATGACACATTCAGATTTGTGATCGGAAACAGGAGCGAATTTTCATAAATTTGGAAAAAATCGATAACATTGGGCAAAAGTGCAGGAAAATATTTGTGTTGCCACTAAAATATGTCTAGAACTTTGGCTAGGATAGTGCTGGTGTATGATGAGCGGGGGGCACATGTTTCATGAGAAGAGGGGGTGGGAGAGGTCAGAGAAGTGGCATGCTTGTAACTATTTTTTTTCTAACTTTATGTATGCACATTATGGTTAGCCAATCAGGGTGCAGGAAGCATCCACAATGTCCTCACACAATGGCTTGTGACTTTGGTTGCTGAAACCACATGTCCCTCTCTATGTAAAGAGACGACATCTTGTTTTAGCACCATTTTGTCAGTATAAAGCACAGAGAGGCTGCTCCTAATGCTGGTCCTAGATTCTGATGAATTATAGCTAGTTAGCTGGGCAGTTGTTTCTAAGTCAGATAGTTTAGATAGCTAGTGTCTTGTGACTGTGAAATTGATCCTCCAGCAGATTTTTTTCCTGTGCTATTAGTGAGGTCCACAGACAAAGACAGCAGAAAACATTTCATAGAAGTCTGTTGTGCACTGCTTCTATTGTGCTCCAGGCAATAGTAGACCTTTCAAAATCTATTTTTTTCAGTCAGTTGCTAACGCGATTCAATATGCCATATCTCACCTTGTCATTTAGTGGCAGTGAAATGCATCTTTGTGCAGATCTGTTGCAGTGTAGAAAATACTATTTTTTCTGTTACAAACGTGATACAGCACACCATATCCCATATTCACATTTTGTGGCAGTGAAAATCATCTGTATGCAGAGCTGTTGCACAGTAAAAAAATATTTTTTTTTCAGTTGCTAACATGATTCAGCACACCATATTTCATCTTTTCATTTAGTGGTGGTGAAATTCATCTTTGTACAGAGCTGTTGCAGAGTAAAAAAACTGCATTTTTCTGTTACAAACGTGACACAGAACGCCAACTCCCACCTAGTCATTCAGTGGTAGTGAAATTCATCTATGTAAAAAGCTGGTGCAGAGTAAAAAACTGTTTTTACAGTTGCTAACGTGATTCAGCATGCCATATTTCACCTTGTCTTTTACTGGTGGTGAAATTCATCTTTGTGCAGAGCTGTTGCATAGTAAAAAGAACTGTATTTTTCTGCTACTATTGTGATACAGTAGGGGAGATCTCAGTACAAATTTGTTTGGAGAATATCTTCTATGTTATACAAGCCTCATCCAAACTAAAAAATACTTTCTTCTATTACTAAAGTGATACAGTAGGGGAGATCTCAGTTTGAAATTGTTTGGAGCATATATTTTATGCTACACAGGCTTCATCCACACAAAAAAGAAATATTTTCTCTATTACCAATGTGAAACAGTAGGGGAGGTCTCAGTTTGAAATGATTTGGAGCATTTCTTCTATATTAAACTGACCTCATCCACACTAAAAATAATACTTTCATAATGTTACTAATGTGATACAGTAGGGGAGATCTCAGTTTGAAATTATTTGGAGTATATCTATTATGTTATACAGGCATCATCCACAGTAAAAAAAATACTTTCTTCTGTTAGTAAGGTGCAGGTGAAGTGTCCGAGGGCAAGGCCGCCCATGCATATCCATGATCTGGCCCAGCAAAACCTCCACACTCAGATTCCATCTTAACAAACGTATCTTTACTGTTATACATTTTTCTTAACACAGCAGAACACAATAATAGACAGTACAAAGTATGCTTATTCACAGAAATAACGTGTAATAACAAACTATCCCTCACTGTCCCTATCCACACGTTACCAGTTCCTTTGCTCCAAGAGGTTATCTTCCCACGTCGCAGGCCTGTCGGTCACAGCAGGGAGACGCTCCAGCCGAAGAGAAAAAAGGAATTAAACAAAACTTTGTCTCTCAGGTCCAGACTGTAGTCCTTGGGGTTCAGCAGGTAAGGGTGGAATGTTCGGCCTCTCAATAGAGGACCCGCTTACAGTTCATGAGCTCCAGGATCTGTGAAGATGTCACCTCTGAGTGCTCCGCAGTGTGGAAGCTGGGAACAATCTGGATGTCAGCTTCCAAGAGAGAGGGGTAATCCAGGCAACCTTCTATATCGCATCTACAGGAGGACGCCAGCACACACAGACTTCTCTCTGCACCCAAAAGTTTCCCGGGCTCTTTCTCTTCTCCCTCCCCTTCCTGTTCACATGACATAACAGGGGGGAGTTTAGCCAATACAGTTTGTTTCTCTGTAATCACATTCGGCATAGGTATAACTTTTGGCCACATGGGGGCAGTGTCTGTCACAGATTCTATGTCAATGATAATAGAACAGTCACAGCCAGCCAGCTCACTACACGCCCCCCCGCTTAAAGGTTGGCAGTCCCTGTCAACGACTGTCTCCAGGGCGGCCATGGCTGTGGAGGTTGTAGGACCCGGCTGTGAAAAGGGCCACACATATTGGTCTCTGTAGGACTGTCCCGGGGGCACTCCTGCGGTGGTCCTCGCTGTCCGCCTAACGGGTGCTAGTCTCTCTCCCCGATCAGTCACCCCACTCTCCGCCCCAGTCGGCAAGTCAGTCGAGGAGGTAAGGGGTTCAGACGCGTCAGTCAGGCGAGCAGGGGTAGGGATGTCTTCCACCTCTACATCCCCGGTATCGGTGTCTCCCACAGTATTAGTGATATCCGTCTCTCTAGGCATTATAGGAGGGGAGTCAGGCTGAGAATGACAGGGGCGCAACATGTTACGGTGCAGGGTGCGGAGGCTGCCGATGTCTTCGCCTTGTACTTGGTAGACGGGGCCACCAGGGTACGGGTGTCCAATTATTCGATAGACTTCGGTCTCCCACTTGGGCCAGAGTTTTCCTTCCTTTTCGGTGTCATGGAGGGATCTACTGGCATAGGCTATTACGCGTTCCTTGTTATCTTGGACTTGGGAGAGGACCGCCCCGAGACCTTGAAGGCTGGCGTCGGTGTATAACTGGAACGGCAAGGTGTTGTCTGCATATGCCAGAATAGGGGGTGATGTCAGAGCAGCTTGAAGCGCCCGGAAGGATTTTTCTTGGTCGGGCCCCCAGCTGATGTGTAGTCCTCTGCGACTGTTCGCGGTCCCTCGGAGGGTCTCATGCAGTGGTTCCGCAAGCCGGGCAAAGTCCTTGACAAATCGGCGGTAATAGCCCGCTAGCCCCAGGAAAGCCTGGACTTCTTTGATGGTAGTTGACTGTGGCCACTCTTGGACAGCTGCTATCTTCTCTGGAGAGGGTTGGACACCTTCGGCCGAGATCCGGTGTCCCAGGTAATCGATCTCCTGCTGGAATAGATGGCACTTGCTGGGCTTCAACTTCAAACCGTGTTTCTTCAAGCGCTGGAACACTTTGTCAAGCTTGTGAAGATGATCCTCGAAGGTGGCGGAGTATACCACGATGTCATCAAGGTATATCAGCGTGAATTCGAAGTTGAAATCTCCCAGACAGCGTTCCATCAGTCTCTGAAAGGTCCCTGGTGCGTTATTCAAGCCGAATGGCATCCGGTCAAACTCGTACAGGCCCATGGGAAGGATGAAGGCGGTCTTTTCTCTGTCCTTCTCACTCATGGGGACCTGCCAATATCCACTGGCCAAGTCTAGAGACGAAAAATATTTGGCCTTTTTCAGGGCGGTCAGTGACTCTTCGATCCGGGGGAGTGGATAGGAGTCCCGGATCGTGTAAGCGTTCAACCGACGGTAGTCTACGCAAAATCTCAGGGATCCATCTTTCTTTTTGACTATCACCACGGGTGCAGCCCATGGGCTCTGGCTTTCCCGCACCACTCCGGCATGTAGCATAGAGTCTAAGAGGCTTTTCACCTCCTGGTATTGTTGAGGAGGTATTTGTCGGTACCTCTCGCGAATAGGGGCAGCATCGCCCATGGGAATCTCGTGTTGGATACTGGTGGTGTACCCGAAGTCGGTGTCATGCTTTGCAAAGGAGTCTTGGTGTTCTCGCAGTAGTTTCTCCATTTGAGACACTTCCTGTTTGGTGTACAGGGACGGGTCCAGTTGCACTTTTTCCAGTAGTTTTTGCCCAATGTCTTCATCATCTGCTTGACCATTTATGGCTGAGACAGTTACCGTCCAGCCATCTTCTGTAGACGGGGTGAATTGTAAGGGTCCCATGGGGTTTACTTCTGTGGGTAGAGCATATACTCTGGCAAGTTGCATGCCAGCCTCAAGAGCTACACCTACGTCTGCGGTGTTGTTTAGCCTGACAGGGACTCTTCCGTTCCTCACGACGGCTAGGGTGCGGGCGACTAGTGGGTTTAGCTTACTCCCACTTGGAGCCCTCGGCTCGATTAACACTTCAACTCCTTCAAGTTGTCGGTTGGTGTTAAGAGGCAGGGAAATGACTGTCTCTTTTTCAGCGGGCAAAGTAATCCGGGTACGGCGGGGCACTTTAATGGCTGCTAGGGGTAGTTGTTCCTTTGCCATCTGTTGAAGTCCAACGGTCCGGATTACGCGTTGGAACGCCAGACGAGTCGGTTTATGTTTGGTAACTTTCTGCCAGTACTTGGGCCCTTTTCTTGTCAACAGCATAAGGTCCAGGTCTTTCAAGATATTCATTCCGATTATCACTGGGGTCTCGGAGCCGAAGCCTTCCTTGACAATGACGATTCCTTGTTTCCCTAGGTCTTGTTCGCAGGCCTTCGTATCCATCCAGGCGACTCCGGTTACTGGAATAGGTAGGTTATTAGCCGCAATAATCTTAATGGTGGTATCTGGATCACAAGCAGTTCTTGGTTTGAGGTACTTTTCATAAAACTGTTCAGAGATCGTGGTCACTTGCGACCCAGTGTCCATCAATCCTTGCACTGCAACTCCCTCCAGAATAACTTCAAGTGTAGGACTACTCGAGGCGAGAGTACTCCGTTGCTGGCTCTGTTTTTCTACACCCCATTCTCTGTCCCCCCCTGCTGCTCGAACCTCAGCTGCAGGGGTGTCTAGTTTAACGGCGGCCATTGTGGTGAGACCTGGCGTGGTGGCTCTGCTTGTGGATGTAGCTGATATTCTGTTCGTCGTGGTAACTGATGGTTTGTTTGTTGAGGACAACGATTCGCCCTGTGGTGAGGGTCACCACATGACCAACACGGTCCCGCGGGACGGCTAGGTCGTAACCGCTGGTCTCTCTGTCGTTCTAGTGTTAACTGTGACACCTGTTGCTGTAAATCTGCTACCATCTGTTTCAGCTCCTCGGTGTCACTGTTGGGCTGTTTACTGTCTAATATGGATCTGCACGCAGCGCTTTGAGTCCCCACATCCATGACGGGTCCCCTAGAACGTTCTATGGCTTCCTGCTTGACTTCAGCGAAGGTGAGAGTCGGCGTCATCCGAATCAAGTCCTGTAGCGTACGGTTAAGATACTGGTCTCTCAGCCCTATAACGAATTGGTCTCTCAGTACCAGGTCACGAGGAGCTATAGTAGCCAGTTGTTCCCCTTTTGCACAGACTTGTTCAAGGAGTACCTGAAGGGCATTTGCATATTGGGGAATGTCCTCCCATTCAAGCTGTGTCCGTCTGAAGAACAGGTATCGCAGTGTTCCCTGGTACGTAGTAGGTCCATAGGTCTTTTCCAGCACCTGCACCAAATCCTCCAACGCACGCTGCCCCCTGACCGTCTCCAGTCTGACTGTCGTCCATGCCTCCCCCTCTAGCGTCAGTACCGCCATTTCTGCCAAGGTCTTAGGGTCAATATTATACATTTCTCCCAGTATCCGCACTTGTTCCACCCACTCTGGTACGGGGTAGTTTCGCCCGCCAAACTTCCTGACCTGGTTTACAATGGACACCGGCGGCGGTTTCTGACTGTACACTGGGCCTGGGTGGGAATCTTGCTGGGCACAGATCCTGCCGACTACGCCAGATGAAGTGTCCGAGGGCAAGGCCGCCCATGCATATCCATGATCTGGCCCAGCAAAACCTCCACACTCAGATTCCATCTTAACAAACGTATCTTTACTGTTATACATTTTTCTTAACACAGCAGAACACAATAATAGACAGTACAAAGTATGCTTATTCACAGAAATAACGTGTAATAACAAACTATCCCTCACTGTCCCTATCCACACGTTACCAGTTCCTTTGCTCCAAGAGGTTATCTTCCCACGTCGCAGGCCTGTCGGTCACAGCAGGCAGACACTCCAGCCGAAGAGGAAAAAAGGAATTAAACAAAACTTTGTCTCTCAGGTCCAGACTGTAGTCCTTGGGGTTCAGCAGGTAAGGGTGGAATGTTTGGCCTCTCAATAGAGGATCCGCTTACAGTTCATGAGCTCCAGGATCTGTGAAGATGTCACCGCTGAGTGCTCCGCAGTGTGGGAGCTGGGAACAATCTGGATGTCAGCTTCCAAGAGAGAGGGGTAATCCAGGCAACCTTCTATATCGCATCTACAGGAGGACGCCAGCACACACAGACTTCTCTCTGCACCCAAAAGTTTCCCGGGCTCTTTCTCTTCTCCCTCCCCTTCCTGTTCACATGACATAACAGGGGGGAGTTTAGCCAATACAGTTTGTTTCTCTGTAATCACATTCGGCATAGGTATAACTTCTTGCCACACGGGGGCAGTGTCTGTCACAGATTCTATGTCAATGATAATAGAACAGTCACAGCCGGCCAGCTCACTACACAGGCGAGATGTCAGTTTGAAATGTTGGGGTGTTGATATTGTTCTCCATCCAGGGGTACACATGATAAAATTGAAAATGTTTTTCTCATTATCGTGCTACCTAAAGCATTCTTTTCATTCTTTGGTGCAGATATTGTTCTCCATACAGGGGTACACATGAAAAAATATTAGTTTCTGCACCTTACCATCTAAGATGAAGACATGAAATGAAGGACTTTTCATTCAAGCTGCCATGGCGAATGCTGCATACTTTTTTAAAATTAAAAATATTAATTTGTTCGGTTACTACCGAGCTCCTAAAAGTTGGCCACGTCTAAAGTTGTAATTTTTTTGTGCTGAGATTCTCCTGCATCCAAGGCTCAGCCACAGTAAAAAATCATTTTTTTTCTATTACTACCATGATAAATACAGCAGGTTTCTGTATACTGTGGCCTCTGTTCACATAGGATGCATTATAGTTATCACTGAGCAGGGTGTCATTAATAGGCTTAGAACCAGATGCTTTGCATTCCTTGTATGAACATTGCCACATACAGATTATATTTTTTTTCACTGGTATGCAACACGGCCAATCCCTGATTGAAGGCTGGCTGTCTCATTTGGTATTATTGCACCTGTGCAGTTGCCATTTTACTTGGGTCCACTTCACCCTGTTAGTGCATTTGTATTGAGGCCCAGTTAGACAGGTAAGCATCTCTGCCTGTTTTAAATTTTGTACATACAGCAGGCTTCATTTTATCTTTTAATTATTCTGGGCTGTTATTGTGCTCCAGCCAGGAGTCCACATTTCACAATATGAATTATTTGTGCTAATAGCCTGGTCTTAAAACCATGCTGCATTGGACAGGGATTGGAGCAGTATTTCTTGCTTAAAATTTGATCAGTAACTGAAACTGATGGATGAGTGACAGGTCCGTGTAGACCTGGTGCTCTGAGAGCTCTGCCAAAATCAGGCAACACAAAGGAAGGAGTCCCAACTTGGAGACCAAACATTTCCAAAAATTACTTGCAGATACCACTAAAAAGTGACATCAATTTCTATTTATTTATTTTTTTACTCACTTACATAGCGCCAATAATTCACATAGATTTACAGGCATCAGTGGAACTGTTTCCATTGGGTCTCACAATCTAATTTTCCTATCGGTATGTTTTTGAAGTGTGAGAAGAAAAATGAGTGCTCAGTAGTGTTGAGCATTCCGATACCGCAAGTATCGGGTATCGGCCGATATTTGCTGTATCGGAATTCCGATACCGAGTTCCGATATTTTGGCGATATCGGAAATCGGAATCGGAAGTTCCCAGTGTATGGTTCCCAGGGTCTGGAGGAGAGGAGACTCTCCTTCAGGCCCTGGGATCCATATTCATGTAAAAAATAAAGAATAAAAATAAAAAATATGGATATAATCACCCCTCTGGCGGACCCTGGACCTTAGCGATGTAACCGGCAGCCTCCGTTCCTAAGAATGCAGTGAGTGTAGGACCTGCGATGACGTCGCGGCTTGTGTTTGGTCACGTGAGTGGTCACATGAGCGGTCACGCGACCAATCACAAGCCGCGACGTCATCGAAGGTCCTTCACTCTGCATTCTTAGGAACGGAGGCAGACGCTTGGACCGGTGAGAGCCAGGGGCCGTCCGAGGGGTGAGTATATCAATATTTTTTATTTTTATTCTTTATTTTATACAAGAATATGGATCCCAGGGCCTGAAGGAGAGTTTCCTCTCCTTCAGACCCAGGGAACCATTCCGATATTTTGTGTCCCATTGATATGCATTGGTATTCGGTATCGATATCGGCGATATCCGATATTTTTTGGGTATTGGCCGATCCAATCCGATACCGATACCTTTGCATATCGGAAGGTATCGCTCAACACAGTGCTCGGGTGAAACCTTAGCAAACACAGGGAGAACATGCAATCTTCTTTGCAGATGCTGTCTTTGGTGGGGTTGGAACCCAGTACTCCAGCGCTGAAAGACTGCTAATGTTTTTGCAGTGATGACTCAATGTTCCCAGGGTTGGAAGCCTATCACTGTGATGTACACTGTATGCCTCACTGCTATCTTGGGGAAAACCACTGTCAAGATTGTGTTCAAGCATGTTTTTATAATGCAGCATGGGCACGTCCCTTTCCAGGGAGGGAAGCAATTTGCAAAATTTACATTTCTATTGTGAATCGAACAGACTAGACTACCCAGTAGTCAGCACTATTTTGAAACCTAACAATACAGTTAACTATTATGTTGCAGATAGTGCTGCAAGAAGGCTCTCAGAGCCAATCTCTTTCACGAAGTCCAAGTCTATAGTGTGTTGTTGGTGAGATAACACTCAAGCTGGCATCCTCCATCCCCTGCAGGCAAGCACGGACAGCAGAGAAGGAATCATTATCCTCTTTATCTCCTAACTGTTGCACGTCTATCACATCTTCCTCCTCATACTTCTCCGTTAGCTCCTCCGAAGGCAATTACCTGTGAGACAACAGACTGGAACTTAGAGATATTGTTAACCCTTTTGCATCCTCCTATGCTTCCTCTTCTTCCCCCCAGGACCACCACTATCTTCTCCCGCAGACTATTCAAATTGTGCTCCAGTATGTAGCTGACCGCAACAGTGATGCTGATGCCGGCATTGTCAGCGATAACCATGTTAGTAGGCATTTTGAAAACATACAAAAGGGTGTATTCCTTCATCTGTGTCCCCTCCGCAAGTGTGAATTGCACCATGTCCGTATTGCATTGGGCCAGGCTATGCAAAATGTCACACTGCAGCAGAACTCGGCGCTGCTGCCGCAGATTCTGCAACATGTGCAGAGTTGAATTCCACAGTGTCGTCACATCGCATATCAACTGTTTAACCGGTAGGCTGAAAAATCTCTATACCAACTTAAATGTAATGGTGTAAGTGAGCACACGACAGTGGTTTCTGCAGCAGGGCATCCAGGCTGGGATAGTGGGGGAGCGT
The DNA here is from genome assembly GCF_051348905.1 of Ranitomeya variabilis. Classification (NCBI taxonomy): domain Eukaryota; kingdom Metazoa; phylum Chordata; class Amphibia; order Anura; family Dendrobatidae; genus Ranitomeya; species Ranitomeya variabilis. Next base: position 832,747,381 of record NC_135233.1, read on the forward strand.
GTGAAGTTGCCCCAGCGTTGGGCTGCCACCAGGTTCGCACCATTATCGCACATGGCCTTTCCTGGCTCCATGTTCAGTGGAGACAGCCATTGCTCAAACTTGGCATGGATAGCTGTCCACAACTCTTGATCTGTATGACTGCGATCTCAAAGTCATATTAATTTAAACACTGCCTGATTGCAGTGAGCCCTGGCTTCGCAGTATGTAGGTGGGGGGATTCTCCCTGCATTGGTGGAGTGTTGCTTAAGGTTGAGGGTGCAGGTGGAGGCCCTAGAGGATGTGGAGGAGGAAGAAGCACTGGAGAAAGAGTTATAGTGCCTGACCCTCACTCCGCTTTCCCCTCTTCAGTCCATCCTTAATGCAAATATTAATAGAAATCACAGCGCACCCACCGGTGGAAAAATTACTCCAGTCCACATCTCTATATATATATATATATATATATATACATATACACACATACACATATACATAAGAAAATCCTTTATACAATGTTTAATATTGACCACCAGGGTGCGCTGTGCGACAACCTCTGTGGAAACCACAGTATAAACCGAGCTAAAACCAAAGCAACACAGTAAGGACTAATTTCCAAGGAAAATTACCAAAGCATGGGATTATTACAATAAGCCTTTATTTATGGGTCTGGCAATAGTTACAACATATGCAAATACATATAAAATTAATTATAAAATATCCATTCAAAAGATAGCGCGGCACCAGGATTATAAAATATATAATATCTTTCCCCACTTATATCATGGTAATCTCACTTGTGCTATACAAATCAATCACTCTTGTGTAATAAAATTGTGAAAAGAAAAATCAAAGCCAAAATTTGGAAAAAGTGGCGTGCACTATTATAACATATATAATAATATAAAGTGACTAAGTGCAAATTTCAATTACCAGCTATTACTGTGCAAAAAGGAAAGGAAGTTTGAAAAAACCACTCATTAGGTGTCAGACTGAGCTGAACACGTGTATAGATAATTGTATAGCAGCAATATGGTTATATCTACCTGGGGGGATTTTAGATCCTGTGCCAGCGTCTCACCCGACGCGCGTTTCGGAAATCGTTATCCTTCGTCCTGACGAAGGATAACGATTTCCGAAACGCGCGTCGGGTGAGACGCTGGCACAGGATCTAAAATCCCCCCAGGTAGATATAACCATATTGCTGCTATACAATTATCTATACATGTGTTCAGCTCAGTCTGACACCTAATGAGTGGTTTTTTCAAACTTCCTTTCCTTTTTGCACAGTAATAGCTGGTAATTGAAATTTGCACTTAGTCACTTTATATTATTATATATGTTATAATAGTGCACGCCACTTTTTCCAAATTTTGGCTTTGATTTTTCTTTTCACAATTTTATTACACAAGAGTGATTGATTTGTATAGCACAAGTGAGATTACCTTGATATAAGTGGGGAAAGATATTATATATTTTATAATCCTGGTGCCGCGCTATCTTTTGAATGGATATTTTATAATTAATTTTATATGTATTTGCATATGTTGTAACTATTGCCAGACCCATAAATAAAGGCTTATTGTAATAATCCCATGCTTTGGTAATTTTCCTTGGAAATTAGTCCTTACTGTGTTGCTTTGGTTTTAGCATCCTTAATGCAGCAGCCAGGGTCATCTATCTGGCTAATTGGTACTTGGACATGTTCGCTCTGTGCCAGTCATAGCACTGGCTGCCCATAAATTATAGGATCCAATTTAAACTGCTTGTTCTCCCCCACACAAGCTCTCCACAGTGAAGCATCCCCATTCATCTCCTTCCTCATGTCTGTTTATTAGCCTAATCGTCCGTTACACTATGCAAGCGACTTTTGACTAACATCCACACTAATCCGTACCTACCCATTCACGGCACCAAGACTTCTCACGAGTTGCACCAATCCTCTGAAATGCTGTACCCCAAGAAATTAGGAATAATCACAATTTACACAGGAAGGAAGGCTGCCGGAAAGAAGCCGAGGGTGAGTATATTCCTATTAGGTATATACTCACCCTCGGACGTGCCCTGCTTCTTTCCGGCAGCCTTCCTTCTTAAGAATGAGCGCGTTCAGGGCCTTAGATGACGTCACGGCTTGTGATTGGTCGTGGCCGCCCATGTGACCGCCACGCGACCAATCACAAGCTGTGACGTAATTCTCAGGTCCTAAATTCCTAGAATTAGGAATTTAGGACCTGAGAATTACGTCATGGCTTGTGATTGGTCGCGTGGCGGTCACATGGGCAGCCGCGACCAATCAGAAGCCGTGACATCATGGAAGGCCCTGAACGCGCTCATTTTAAGCAAAGAAGGCTGCCGGTTACCAGCGGCGATGTCCAGGGGCCTCCGGAGAGGTGAGTATATAAATATTTTTCATTTTAATTCTTTATTTTACACTTAAATGTGGATTCCGATACCGATTTCTGATATCGCAAACATATCGGAACTCGGTATCGGAATTCCGATACCAGATTCAGAAGATCGCCGACCTCATGGCCGACCCCACACAGGGGTCGGGTCGGGTTTCATGAAACCCGACTTGGACTTTGCCAAAAGTCGGCGACTTCTGAAAATGGCTGACCTGTTTCGCTCAACCCTAGTGTCTAGTACTTTAGTTCTCCATCACCTGGTGTGTAGTAGTTTAGTTCTCCAACCCAACCTGTTTAGTAGTTTAGTTCTCCAACCCCTGTTCTCTATTAGTTTAGTTCTCCATGTTCTGGTTTGTATTTGTTTCATTCTCCAACCATAGCTGATTAGTAGTTTAGTTCTCCAACCCCTGTAGTAAAGTGGTTTAGTTCTCCATCTTATGATGTGGAGTTGTTTAGCTAATCAACTTTATGTATTTAGTAGTTAATTTCACCAAGTCCTGTTGTCTAGTAGTTTATTTCTCCTTAAGGTGTGTAGCGGTTTATTTCTCCATCCCCGAGCACCCTGCAAGCCTTGGGAATTCCAAGACTTGTGGAGCAGCTCCTTTCCCGACTGCCCCTACAGCCACCAGAGTCAACCAGTGCCCAGTCAGCAAGCTGCATCTTCCCTGTCCATGCTTGCTCGTCCAGGTGTCAGTGTTAAAATGCACCCTGTCACACAAAGATTTTTTTTAAGGAACAGGTGATGTTGTCTGTGACATGCTGAAGTATTACAGGCACATCTTTCTTAGAGAAATTGGGACTGGTAACTGGGACTGTGGGACTGTGACATCCATCAGCTGTTGGAAACCGTGTGTGTCCACAAGGCGGAAAGTCTGCATTTCTGTGATCAACAGATTGGATTAGCATTCCAATTATCACAGAGATCACAAGCTGGGAGTTATGCAGAACCACCCGCTGTGATCTTTGGAGCAAAGAGTTCTCAGCTGGCCCCTATCATCCAGACAATTAGGGTACCGTCACACATTGAAATTTCCATCGCTACGACGGTACGATTCGTGACGTTCTAGCGATATCGTTATGATATCGCAGTGTCTGACACGCAGCAGCGATCAGGGATCCTGCTGAGAATCGTACGTCGTAGCAGATCGTATGGAACTTTCTTTCGTCGCTTGATCACCCGCTGACATCGCTGGATCGTTGTGTGTGACAGCGATCCAGCGATGTCTTCGCTTGTAACCAGGGTAAACATCGGGTAACTAAGCGCAGGGCCGCGCTTAGTAACCCGATGTTTACCCTGGTTACAAGCGTAAACGTAAAAAAACAAACCGTACATGCTCACCCGTCGGTGTCCTTCAGGTCCCTTGCCGTCTGCTTCCTGCTCTGAGTGCCGGCCGGAAAGTGAGAGCAGATCACAGCGGTGCTGCGATCTGCTCTCACTGTACGGCTGCACTCAGAGCAGGAAGCAGACGGCAAGGGACCTGAAGGACACCGACGGGTGAGTATGTACTGTTTGTTTTTTTACGTTTACGCTGGTAACCAGGGTAAACATCGGGTTACTAAGCGCGGCCCTGCGCTTAGTTACCCGATGTTTACCCTGGTTACCCGGGGACTTCGGCATCGCTCCAGCGCCATGATTGCAACGTGTGACCGCAGTCTACGACGCTGGAGCGATATTCATACGATCGCTGCGACGTCACGGATCGTGCCGTCGCAGCGATGAAAATTTCAATGTGTGACGGTACCCTAACACATTGGGTTACAACCTACAGAAGAGGCCACAGGCTGTTCACAATAATTAGTTATCGGAAAACTAATAATCAGCATACGGCATATACACCTCTGTATTACAACACGTGGAATATGTGTATATAAAGCAGTATGATCATTGCTAACTCTATGATAACCGCACTCTCCTCGCTGCCACCACCAATCCTGTTTTTTTTAATAAATAAATACTGGCCGACTGGACTCCATTCTTCTTTGGAGGTTCACACCATCGGGGTCTTCCATCCCCTCTCCCTCAGAGTAGAGGTCATATACCATCCCCCAGGCTCACCCACTTAATTGACCACTTTGCTGCCTTACTACCCCACTTCATGTCCTCAGAATTGCCAGGCCTTATGCTTGGAGACTTCAACATAGCCCCACCTCCCCAACTGCATCCTAGCTTCTATCTCTAGCCAGTTTTCATGGCCTGTCACAACTTTCATCCTCTGAGGTAAACAAAGACAGTAACACCTCTGATCTGGTCTTTGTCAAGCTCAGTTCAATCTCCCCCCACCTCATTGTAGATTACAAGCTCTGAAGAGTAGGGTCCTCATTATTTTTGCTTTAATTGTTTGATCGTTGTTAACTTTGTAGCTTATGACTGTTTTATATGAACTGCTGACTTGTAAAGCTCTGCGGAATATGATTGCACTATATAAATAAAGGTTATTATTTGTAGATTGAAGATGGTGATGTTCAAGTTTTTAGCTTAGCCATGTGTAGGAGGAAACAATCTTTTGTGTGAGCACAACTGCACAAATGAGGACTGGCTGCTGTGCTGACAGAGGGTGGAGTAGAGTGTCAGGACTCTGAACATTTTTATTACCTTTTGTGCATTACTGCCCTTTTCCAAGATGGCATCTTTGGTCTCATGTGCACTGTGTCTTCCTGCTTTAAAACTCCACCCCAGCCTTCAGTCTGTGCTAGAGTATTCTGCCTTGCATCCAGCTCCTGACCCTGGTGACTCCCTGGCTATATACCTGCTCCTGTGAACCTGTGTGGTGATCCTGCTACTCTGCTCTGAGTTCTTGCTGCATACACCAGTTTCCAGTAATCCTCCTTCATCTGCTGCTCGTGTTTACTTCCATCTGCATTTGCTGGACATGTAAGCTGTTGCTGCTCTGCAAAAACCTGAGACTATTACCCAGGCCTCCCTGGTTGTGCTAAGATATTATTTGAACTGCCTTATAAGCATAGCTATCTGTGTTTGGACTAACAAGGACTTATTCGTGTCAAGTATCCTCAAGAATAATTGTGCTTCATAGACTTTCTGCGTGATTGCATTTTCCTCTGAAGTTTCCTATAGACTGCTAAGCTGCGTTTAATATTTACACCAAGTGTTGTGGATTTGAGTTTCTCTCTGCACCTGTTTGAATCACCATGTGATAATATAGTCTTTACCACTTATAAAACTGTGTCCTGTAGTTGTCTTGTTCCACGCAAAGAGTCTCCTGAGTTATCCCCTATAATTATTACATAGAGTGAACATTACAACTTGCTGGACTGTGAGAGATATGCAAGCGGAGATGTTATGATGGATTGAGAAAGATAGGGTTTGCTTTTTATCTAAGAGCTGTCAAAACAGCATGCATATCCACTTCCATAACAGCTGATGGGCTTTCACTCACCTCGACTGTAAAGGGTAAACAAGTGGAGGTTCTGCGGCTGGAGACCTGTGTGGCAACACTTGCCATGGTGTGGGGGTTGGAAGAAGCAGAAGATGCAGTTGATGGGGTGGACAGTGGTTGGTGAGGCCCGCTAGTCTGCATTTTAGGATAGTGAAATTCCCAGATTGATGCATGATGTTCGCACATGTGTCAGTTAAAAAAAGAAAGATTACACACTGAGCAAAGCAATAATATACACTAAAAAGTACCACATAAAGTATCAAAGAGTAAAATGAATAGTGGGTACACTTATATGCTTGCTTATAGAATAAATGGCAGACCATTCGGAAACAAGAATATTAAATCTGGAGGAACAACTGAACGATAAGGTCAAAAAAATTATAAAGGGCCAGTAGTTCTAAGAAATAAAACATTAGTGACTTAACTAAAGGACTTGATCTGAAAATGCACGTCGGGCATGTTCCTGCACTCACCAGTGTGACCATACAGGTACCCGCTTATCACAGTCATTCTTAGTCACGTTTTACTGATTTTTGTGCCCGTTACTCTTCACCTATGTTTTACCTTTTCGCTATATAATATATTGATTAGTACCTCTTGTACCATTTTAGCAAGTTCATACTATGGCACTATATAAATAAACTAGATGTTTCCAGCCAGCTAACGCTTGGCACGCTCATTGCTATCTAATTAACGCTGCTGGTGATTAAACTAAAGTAAATAATGACAACATTTAATAGCGCTTACGCAGGTGGTAAATTAACTTAAAATGAAGTTAATAACAATAGTGTGGTGACGTGTTGGGGGCGGGATTATGTGTGGTGATATGGGGGTTTGATTATGTGTGGTAATGGGGTGGGGGGCAAGATTACATATGGTAATGGGGTGGGGGGTGGGATTATGTGTGGTGATATGTTGGGGGGCGGGATTATGTGTGGTGATGTGGTGGGGGGTGGGATAATGTGTGGTATTGAGGTGGGGGGCGGGATTATGTGTAATGTGTTGGGGGCGGGATTATGTGTGGTGATGTGGTGGGGGGTGGGATTATGTGTGGTTGGGGCGGGATTATGTGTGGTGATGTGGTGGGGGTGGGATTATGTGTCATAATGTGGTGGGGGGCGGGATTATGTGTAGTAATGTGGTGGGGGGTGGGATTATGTGTGGTGATGTGGTGGGGGGCGGGATTATGTGTCGTGATGTGGTGGAGATGTGGGATTATGTGTGGTGATGGGGTGGGGGGGCGGGATTATGTGTGGTGATGGGGTGGGGGGGCGGGATTATGTGTGGTGATGGGGTGGGAGAGTGGGATTATGTGTGGTGATGGGGTGGGAGGGTGGGATTATGTGTGGTGATGTGGTGGGGGCAGGATTATGTGTGGTGATGTGTTGGGGTGCGGGATTATGGGTAGTGATGTGGTGGGCGGGCGGGATTATGTGTGGTGATGTGGTGGGTGGGCGAGATTATGTGTGGTGATGTGGTGGGCGGGATTATGTGTGGTAATCTGTTGGGGGGGCTGGATTATGTGTGGTAATGTGGTGGGGGCGGCGAGTTTCTCTGTAGTAATGTGGTGGGGGGGCGGGATTATGTGTGGTAATGTGGTGGGGGGCGGGATTATCTATGGTGATGTGGTGGGGGGCGGAGCTACTGTGCAGGGGGCAGGATTAGCGAGTAATCACGATGCCTCTTATATATATAGACATGCTTACTCTTTCACTGTGGGAAAATTACCCATTGTAGTCTTATAACCGTTTATACTGTATATACTGCCCCTGAGCTTCACCACTATCTTTTCATGTGCCACTCTCTATTATACATCAATCATACAACACTGTTACTTCACATATAGTCCCTCGGTTATCTTTTTGCTTCCCTATGATAGTCAGTGTACGGGCACAGCATATACGGATACCTTTTATGGACCCATCACTACAATTTTAAAGTGACACACACGCACTTTATGTTGGTGCATATATCATCATTTATGTTTTTGAAGATATTTAGCTATTCTCTACAACTGTTGAAATGCTGTTCACAGGTTTAGTACTTTTTTACCTTGTTACCTATATATGCACAACTTTTATACTCTATTTCATATTGCTACCACAGTGGATTGTATTATCATCATCTTGTATTGTTGTGTCACTTTGTATTTTTCTTTGATCCTTGTCAGTAACATCTGATCATCAGTGTATGTGCAGGCTTAAACTGTATGTCGTTAGTGCCACCTTTTTTGTCTCAATAAATATAATGTTTCACTTCTTATAACTACTGGCCGCTTATCATTTTTTATAGTTCGGTTGTTCCTCCAGATTTAATGTGTCAGTTCATGCATGTAGTAGTCAAATTATTGCATTTTTTAACTATATTCTGTCATTTTTAACAAAGTTGGCAGATAACGTGAGTTATGTCTTTTTTTCCAGTGTAAAAAAAGAACCAGGCTAGGCAACTGCAAACCCACAAACGCTGCTGACCACTGACATATTTGGGACTGAGGATGCATTTCATATCATGGTTGCATAGCTTTGTGTCTGTGCGGGAAGCCACAAGTAACCTCCTCATCTTCCTCCTCCTCCACCTCCTCTGCTGAGCTACTCAGTTGCATGCATCTAGGTTTACACCAAGTGAGATCTACTACCTCATTGTCATCCTTTCTCTTCTCCTGCTAATCACCCCAAGGGCCACCCTCCTCCTCTTTCTGCTCTGACAGCACAGTATAGTCCACGTGTGCCTCATGTATCTGAGTCTCATCGGGATTACCTGCATTCCTCGAGGTTAACGTTTGTTGATGAGGGTTTGAATTCTGTTTGGACCCTACTTTGTCTGGCCCTGGATCTAACTGAAAAAAATTTGGACATCGGTGTAGATGCCTTCCTATTGTTGACTTTGTGAATATTTGGAGTACACTTCTGAGGCCTATGGCATAGAATGTGTGAAGAGATCTGCAGACTCAGCAATCTGTGGTTCCCTACAGTCAGTTGGGCGGTTGGAAAGTTGTGACATGAGACACAACAAGGTTAATTGCGGTGCCACCTCTGAGGACTGTACTGTGTGTGATGCTAAGGTGGTAGAAGAGGAGCAGAGGCCACTTGATGTAGCACTTGCCATTTACTGGAATACATGTTCTTTCTGGCCCTGATTTACAAAGCATCTGGCTGTTTGTCTGCCAAAGAAATGGAGTGGAGTAGCCCGTCCAGTAACAGAAGTTGTGAAAATGCTGCAATTGCTCACTGCAGCAAAACAAACCTACTTCTCATCTCTCATATCACACCTGTCTCACAAAACTAAACAGCTATTCAGTACTTTCAATTATCTCCTCCATCCACCAGCTCTCCCTCCCTCTCCACTCATCTCAGCTGAAGACTTAGCCACATTCTTCAAGCAGAATATTGACAAGCTAAGGCAAAGCTTTTTCTCAGTTCCCAGAGCCCCTCCTCATAAGTACTCAACTCGTCTCCTTGAAAACTAACTTCACCATCACGGAAGATCAACTTTCCTCTTTACTTTCCAAATCATGTCTCACCATCTGTGAACTTGACCCATTACCATCCCACCTCATTCCAAACTTTACCACAGTCTTCATTCTAAGCCTGTCCCACCTCTTCAACCTGTCACTAACAACTGGTGTCTTCCCCTCATGATTCAAACATACCTCGATCACACCCATCCTCAAAAAGCCCTCCCTAGCCCCATCTCACTTCTCCCCTATGCCTCAAAACTACTTTAGCAAAAAGTCCGTTTTGAACTGTCCTCCCACCTCTCCTCTTTCTTCCTCTTTGACCGCTTACAATCTGGCTTCCAACTGCACCATTTCACTGAACTGAGACCTACTAAACACTAAATTCAAGTGCCACTAGTTTATACTCCTCCTCCTGGACCTGGCATCTGTCTTTGACACAGTGGACCATTCCCACTTACTACAGATGTTCTGATCTCTTGGCATTAAAGACTTGGCCCTTTGTTGGATCTCCTCATGCCTAACAGACAGGACATTCAGTGTTTCCCACTCACACCACTTCCTCATCTCACCCCCTATGTGTCGGTGTCCCCCAAGGTTCAGTTGTAGGCTCGGGTACTATGCTTAGGGCACGCGCATGCTCCCTCCCTGTTTAAGGGACCAAGTGCATCACCAATAACAGGGTGGCACCTTCTATTTAAGGGTCTTCCTCCAATACAGAGGTGCCTGAGCAGTGTTGTTAGTTTGTCTTGCATGCTTGCTAGTTGTCAGGTTCCCCAGGTCCACCCATCTGCTTGTTTACCCTATACCTTTTCTCGTACTTGTCTGTCCTCTTCTGTCCATCAGCCAGTCCAGCCTGCACCTGCCAGTGCCCATCTGTTCAACACCCAGTCTAGTCTTCACCTGCCAGTGGTCCTCTCTCTAACACCCGGTCCAGCCCACACCTGCCAGTGCCCATCTGTCTTACACTCAGTCCAACACACACCTGCAAGTGCCCATCTGTCGAACAGCTGGTTCACCCTGCACATGCCAGTGCTCCTCTGTCTAACACCTGATCCAGCCTACACCTGCAAGCGCCCATCTGTCTAAAACTGGTCCAGCGCACACCTGCCAGGGCTCCTTTCTCTAACAGCCAGTTCAGCCTGCAATGGCAGTGGTCCTCTGTCTTACATCCTGTCCAGACCACACCTGTCAGTGCCTTTGACACCCAGTCAAGCCTGCGCCTGCCAGTGCTCCTCTGTCTAAACTTGGTCCAACCCGCACCTGCCAGTGCCTATCTGTTTAACATCTGCCCCAGCCTGCACCTATAGTGCCCTTCAGTTTAGCATCCGGTCCAGCCTGCACCTGCCAGTACTCATCTGTCTAAAACTTGGTCCAGTCCGCACCTGCCAGTGCTCATCTGTCTAACTGCCAGTCCAGCTCGCAGCTGCCAGTACCCATCTGTCTAACAGCCAGTCCGCATCTGCCAGTACTTTTCTGTTCATCAGCCTGTCCCTTCTGTACCCATTGATCCAGAGTCCCTACAGTGCCTGCCTGCATTCTTCGTCCCTCCTTCCGGCTGTACCTGACTACCTGGTCTAGGAGGTCAGCTGCCGCCCTCTGTAAGTCAGCCCTGGAGTAGCACTTGGTGCCACCTCCTTGTCCCTACTTTGGTTGTGGTGACACCTGCTGATGCTTATCTGAGGTCTGAATTGGTAGACCACGTAGACACCTCCAGGATTTCTGATGGTTACAGCACAGTGGTTCCACCTTGCCCATTACATTCTCCATCTGCTGGGTTGGCTATAGTGGAATAGGTGTCTCTCTCCATTATGCTGGTTCTACTCTATTGCAATTGATGCCACTTTAGTGGTGTCTGCCACTAATTTTTGTAAATGTGTAGACTCCTGGTTGGGACTCCTTCATATGTGTTGCCTATATCAGTAGGCCTCTGAAACCAGCAGGCCTCCATTTCTTTTGAGTCAACTCTCCTTGTTACTATCCTTACATTTTTCTGACAATAGTAGTCTATGAAACTGATATTTGTGCAACCTAAGTGTGGCTGAGCATCAAAGCAGGATGAGCTGTTGCATGTTGTATCAGGTCTCCCAGTACAGCAGCCCTACGCTGATGCCTCACCCACTACATCTTAATTTGAAGTTCAATTCAAAGCTGTAAGTACTGGCCCAGACACTGATACTTTTCCATGGCTGATTGCTGTCACGCCATTCTAAAATTTGTGCTGTGGGTCAAGTGAGGACACTTTCCTGGTGTCTGCCCCTTTTTGATGTGCTTTGGCAGCTTTTGGCCCACTTGAAAGTGTTGTGGGTTTTTTTGCCTCCTATTGACTCCAATGGCATTCAGCTACTTTTGGGGAATATTTAACAAATAAATCAGCAAAAATTGCTAAATTGGTGATCGTAATCCAAACTGAACATTCAAATATTTGTTAACCCCTTTTATTTATTAACCCCTTCATGACCTCTGCCGTACTAGTACAGCAGACGTCGCTTCCCTCCCTTTGAGGTGAACCCACATCTTTCCCTGCACATGTCAGCTGTTTTGAACAGCTGACATGTGCCTGGAACAGTCTATATTCAGAAACTTTCCATGCTACAGAGTTCATATGAGTTCTTAACGCCAGGGCACCGCTAGTCACCAAAGCTCCGTCCCTGCATTTCATTCATTCCCCAGTCATTTACAGCCGGAAGCGGTCACATTAGCAGTGCTCCCAGTTGTAAATGTAAATGCCCCCAGATATGGATTACTGCGTGGCACTTGAGTGTACAGCGGACAGGTATGGGATATTGTTGCTTTTTTATTTTGGAATTTTTTACAGGATTACGATGGCTTCTCTTGGATTGAGAGTGCAAAAGAGATGTTAAAACCTGTTTATTTATTTCATTAAAATACTTTTTTCTTAGTGTGTGTGTGTTTCATTAACTCTTTCACAACTGTGGGATTAGTAATGGATAGGTGTCTTATTAACATTTTCCATTACTAAGCTGGCTTAATGTCACCTTACAATAGCAAGGTGACATTAACCCCTTATTACCAAATATGCCAACTCCACAGGGCAGTGGGAAGAACTGGGCAAAGCTCCAGAATTGGTGCCTCTAATAGATGCGCATTTTCTGGGCAGTTGGGGGCTGCTTTTTTAAGGCTGGGGGGGCCCATAGCCATGGCCCCTTACCAGCCTGAGAATAGCAGCCCGCACCTGTGAGTTTTGCAGGGTTGGTTGGAAAATATGGGGGGGGAACACAGGTCGGGTTTTTTTCATCCCTTTTCCCGTACTCAGGCTGCTTTCGGCCGAGCAGGGGAGAAGGGACGACAGCCAGCTTCAGCACCACACGCAGGGGATATCAGCTTACTTTAGCGCTGCTTCCAAGCAGCAGTCCATGTGGTCCTGATGCGGCACATGGGTGGCACATGGTTGCTGCACGTGTGCCACACGGATGTACCACTTGAGCACACGGACATGGATATCTCCGGTACCAGAAATATCTGGATGTGTGAAACCGCCCTAAATGAAAAAAAAAAATCTTTGCATTTTTATTAATGGCATGTATGTACTGACCAGGAGAATCATATTGTTAGGTTATTTTTAACATATAGTAAATTATATAAATTACAAAAAACAGCTATTGCAGAATTTTTTTTATTTTTTTATTTTTTTTTACATTTCAGCTCACTTTTTTCTAGTACAACACATGATAAATGGATAGAGACATTCAAAAGTCATGGCATATTATATCTGGTAGTAAACAATTTAAGTTGATTACTTCCTTTTCGCTTCTGTGTTATCTTTTCTAAAATGCTGTTGAATTTGAGGAAATTACTTCTTTAGTCTTTCCTGTGACAGTAGGTTTGCATACACACCCACAAGCGTTTATTAAATAAGTAATAAATGAAAAACGACTATATTCATGATCAGAAAAAAAGATAATTTTAAAACTTAAGTTTCTGATAATTATGCCAAATGTGTCTACAAGATTATATTAATTCCTTCATGACCTTAGAAGTATAGGTACCTCCAAGGTCTTATCCCTGCAGTTGATGCAGGCTACAGCACTGAGCCCGCATCTTTCCCTGCACATGACAGCTGATCTAAACAGCTGTCATGTACCTGTAACAGCCACAGGTTAATCCACTATCCACCCGAGGCTATTAACAAGTAAAATGCTGCTGTCAATCTATGCCAGCAGCATTTGACTCGCGCGAGCTGGCACTACCCACCGGCGCCCCTGTCATGAAGTTGCAGGGTGCCAATGGGTTGTCTTGACAGCCGGAAGTCTGCAGATAGCCCCAATCCTTTCATTGTAAAAGAAGCCCTGCTATGTGTAGTGCAGGAGATCAGAGAATTGCAGCTTCAAGTCTCCTAAAGGAACTACTAAAGCAAGTAATAAGTTTAAAAAAATGAAAAAAAAAAGTTTAAAAATGCCCCAAAAAATAAAAGTTCAAATCACTTCCCTTTTGTCCCATTCACATAACACAATAAAAAAATAAAAACACATATTTGCTATTGCTGCATTCATAAATGTCCAACCTATTAAAATATAAAGTAAATTAAATTAATTTGATCAGTGAATGGCGTAAAGAAAGAAAAAATCTAAAAGCCAGAATTACTTTTTTAGGTCACCGCAACACTGCCATAAAAATGCAATAACAGGTGATCAAAACATTGTATCTACCCCAAATCGTCTCATTCCACAAAAAATACGCTCTCAATCAGCCCCAGATCATGAAAAATGGAGACACTATAGGTCTCAGAAAATGGAAAAAAAAATTCTTACAAACTCTAGATTTTTTTTCACCTCTTAACCCCTTCCCGACCTTTGATGCCACGTAGGCGTCATGAAAGTCGGTGCCAATCCGACCTGTGACGCCTATGTGGCGTCATGGAATGATCGCGTCCCTGCAGATCGGGTGAAAGGGTTAACTCCAATTTCACCCGATCTGCAGGGACAGGGGGAGTGGTACTTCAGCCCAGGGGGGGTGGCTTCACCCCCCCGTGGCTACGATCGCTCTGATTGGCTGTTGAAAGTGAAACTGCCAATCAGAGCGATTTGTAATATTTCACCTAAAAAACTGGTGAAATATTACAATCCAGCCATGGCCGATGCTGCAATATCATCGGCCATGGCTGGAAACACTTATGCACCCCCCCACCACCACCGATCTCCCCGATCCTCCGTCCAGTGCTCCGCTCCCCTCCGTCATCCTGTCCGCTCCCCCGTCCTCCTGCCCGCTCCCCCCGTGCTCCGATGCCAGCCCCCCGTCCTCCGATCCACCCCCCATGCTCAGATCCCCCTCCTCATACTTACCGAGCCTCCCGGTGTCCGTCTGTCTTCTCCATGGGCGCCGCCATCTTCCAAAATGGCGGGCGCATGTGCAGTGCGCCCGCCGAATCTGCCGGCCGGCAGATTCGTTCCAGGTATATTTTGATCACTGAGATAGGTTATATCACAGTGATCAAAATAAAAAAAATAGTAAATGACCCCCCCCCTTATCACCCCCACAGGTAGGGACAATAATAAAAAAAAGAAAATATATTTTTTTCTTTTTCCACTAGGGTTAGGGTTAGGGTTAGAACTAGGGTTAGAACTAGGGTTAGGGGTAGGGGTAGGGTTAGGGTTAGGGCATGTGCACACAGTGCGGATTTGGCTGCGGATCCACAGCGGATTGGCCGTGGATCCGCAACGGATTGGCCGCGGATCCACAGTGGATTGGCAGCTGCGAATTCGTAGCAGTTTTCCATCAGGTTTACAGTACCATGTACACTTATGGAAAACCAAATCCGCTGTGCCCATGGTGCGGAAAATACCGTGCGGAAACGCTGCGTTGTATTTTCCGCAGCATGTCAATTTTGTGCGGATTCCGCAGCGTTTTACACCTGTTCCTCAATAGGAATCCGCAGGTGAAATCCGCACAAAAAAACACTGGAAATCCGCTGTAAATCCGCAGGTAAAACGCAGTGCCTTTTACCTGCGGATTTTTCAAAAATTGTGCGGAAAAATCTCACATGAATCCGCAACGTGGGCACATAGCCTTAGGGTTAGGGTTGGAATTAGAGTTAGGGTTGGAATTAGGGCTAGGGTTGGAAATAGGGTTAAGATTAGGCTTGTGGTTAGGGTTACGGATAGGGTTAGGGGTGTGTTGGGGTTACAGTTGTGGTTAGGGTTGGGATTAGGGTTAGGGTTGGGATTAGGGTTAGGATTAGGGTTAGGGTTGGGATTAGGGTTAGGGTTGGGACTAGGGTTACGGGTGTGTTGGGGTTAGGGTTGTGGTTAGGGGTGTGTTGTGGTTAGGGTTGTGATTAGGGTTATGGCTACAGTTGGGATTAGGGTTAGGGGTGTGTTGGGGTTAGTGTTCAAGTTAGAATTGAGGGGTTTTCACTGTTTAGGCACATCAGGGGTCTCCAAACGCAACATGGCGCCACCATTGATTCCAGCCAATCTTACGTTCAAAAAGTCAAATGGTGCTCCCTCCCTTCCAAGCCCCGACGTGCGCACAAACAGTGGTTTACCCCCACATATGGGGTGCCAGCGTACTCAGGACAAACTGTGCAACAACTATTGGGGTCCAATTTCTCCTGTTACCCTTGCGAAAATAAAAAATTACTTGCTAAAACATAATTTTTGAGGAAAGAACAATTATTTTTTATTTCACGGCTCTGCGTTATAAACTTCTGTGAAGCACTTGGGGATTGAAAGTGCTCACCACACATCTAGATAAGATCCTTGGGGGATCTAGTTTCCAAAATGGGGTCACTTGTGGGGTGTTTCTACTGATTAGGCACATCAGGGGCTCTGCAAATGCAACATGATGCCCGCAGACCATTCCATCAAAGTCTGCATTCCAAAACGTCACTACTTCCCTTCCGAGCCCCGGCATGTGCCCAAACAGTGGTTTACCCCCACATATGGGGTATCAGCGTACTCAGGAGAAACTGGACAACAACTTTTTGGGTCAAATTTCTCCTGTTACCCTTGGGAAAATTAAAAAAATTCTTGGCTAAAAAAATATTTTTGAGGAAAGAAAACACATTTATTATTTTCACGGCTCTGCGTTATAAACTTCTGTGAAGCACTTGGGGGTTCAAAGTGCTCACCACACATCTAGATAAGTTCCCTTGGGGGTCTAGTTTCCAAAATGGGGTCACTTGTGGGGAGTTCCTACTGTTTAGGCACATCAGGGGCTCTGCAAACGCAACGTGACGCCCGCAGAGCATTCCATCAAAGTCTGCATTTCAAAACGTCACTACTTCCCTTCCGAGCCCCGGCATGTGCCCAAACAGTGGTTTACCCCCACATATGGGGTATCAGCGTACTCAGGAGAAACTGGACAACAACTTTTGGGGTCAAATTTCTCCTGTTACCCTTGGAAAAATTAAAAAATTCTGGGCTAAATAAATATTTTTGAGGAAAGAAAACACATTTATTATTTTCACGGCTCTGCGTTATAAACTTCTGTGAAGCACTTGGGGGTTTAAAGTGCTCACTACACATCTAGATAAGTTCCCTTGTGGGTCTAGTTTCCAAAATGGGGTCACTTGTGGGGAGTTCCTACTGTTTAGGCACATCAGGGGCTCTGCAAACGCAACGTGACGCCGCAGAGCATTCCATCAAAGTCTGCATTTCAAAACGTCACTACTTCCCTTCCGAGCCCCGGCATGTGCCCAAACAGTGGTTTACCCCCACATATGGGGTATCAGCGTACTTAGGGGAAACTGTACAATAACTTTTGGGGTCACATTTTTCCTGTTACCCTTGGGAAAATTAAAAAATTCTGGTCTAAAAAAAATATTTTTGAGGAAAGAAAACACATTTATTATTTTCACGGCTCTGCCTTATAAACTTCTGTGAAGCACTTGGGGGTTCAAAATGCTCACCACACATCTAGATTAGTTCCTTGGGAGGTCTAGGTTCCAAAATGGGGTCACTTGTGGGGGAGCTCCAATGTTTAGGCACACAGGGGCTCTCCAAACGCGACATGGTGTCCGCTAATGATTGGAGCTAATTTTCCATTCAAAAAGCCAAATGGCGTGCCTTTCCTTCCGAGCCCTGCCGTGCGCCCTAACAGTGGTTTACCCCCACATATGGGGCATCATCGTACTCAAGACAAACTGGACAACAACATTTGGGGTCCAATTTCTCCTATTACCCTTGGGAAAATAAAAAATTCCAGGCTAAAAATCATTTTTGAGGAATGAAAAATTATTTTTTATTTTCATGGCTCTGCGTTATAAACTTCTGTGAAGCACCTGGGGGTTTTAAGTGCTCACTATGCATCTGGATAAGTTCATTGGGGGGTCTAGTTTCCAAAATGGGGTCACTGGTAGGGGAGCTCCAATGTTTAGGCGCACAGGGGCTCTCCAAACGCGACATGGTGTCCGCTAACGATTGGAGCTAATTTTCCATTCAAAAAGTCAAATGGCGCGCCTTCCCTTCCGAGCCTTGCCGTGCACCCAAACAGTGGTTTACTCCCACATATGAGGTATCAGCGTACTCAGGAGAAATTGCCCAACAAATTTTAGGATCCATTTTATCCTGTTGCCCATGTGAAAATGAAAAAATTGAGGCTAAAAGAATTTTTGTGTGAAAAAAAAGTACTTGTTCATTTTTACGGATCAATTTGTGAAGCACCTGGGGGTTTAAAGTGCTCACTTTTCTTCTAGATAAGTTCCTTGGGGGGTCTCGTTTCCAAAATGGGGTCACTTGTGGGGGAGCTCCAATGTTTAGGCACACAGGGGCTCTTCAAACGCGACATGGGGTCCGCTAAAGATTGGAGCCAATTTTTTATTCAAAAAGTTAAATGGCGCTCCTTCCCTTCCGAGCCCTGCCGTGCGCCCAAACAGTGGTTTACCCCCACATATGAGGTATCAGCATACTCAGGACAAATTGGACAACAAAGTTCGTGGTCCAGTTTCTCCTTTTACCCTTGGAAAAATAAAAAAATTGTTGCTAAAAATCATTTTTGTGACTAAAAAGTTAAATGTTCATTTTTTAATTCCATGTTGCTTCTGCTGCTGTGAAACACCTGAATGGTTAATAAACTTCGTGAATGTGGTTTTGAGCACCTTGAGGGGTGCAGTTTTTAGAATGGTGTCACTTTTGGGTATTTTCAGCCATATAGAACCCTCAAACTGACTTCAAATGTGAGGTGGTCCCTAAAAAAATGGTTTTGTAAATTTTGTTGTAAAAATGAGAAATCACTGGTCAAATTTTAACCCTTATAACTTCCTAGCAAAAAAAAAAATTGTTTCCAAAATTGTGCTGATGTAAAGTAGACATGTGGGAAATGTTATTTATTAACTATTTTGTGTCACATAGCTCTCTGGTTTAACAGAATAAAAATTCAAAATGTGAAAATTGTGAAATTTTCAAAATTTTCGCCAAATTTCCATTTTTTTCACAAATAAACTCAGAAATTATCAACCTAAATTTACCACTATCATGAAGCCCAATATGTCATGAAAAAACTGTCTCAGAATCGCTAGGATCCGTTGAAGCGTTCTTGAGTTATTACCTCATAAACGGACACTGGTCAGAATTGCAAAAAACGGCCAGGTCATTAAGGTCAAAATAGGCTGGGTCATGAAGGGGTTAATTATAAAAGAATCTATACATGTTTGGTATCTGAGTAATCATACTGACTTGGAGAATAATATTGGAAGGTCATTTTTAGCATTTGGTGAACATGGCAAATGAAAAACCCAAAACAATTATGGAATTTGACTTTTTTTCCAATTTCACTCTACTTGGAATTTTTTTTCTGGTTTTGAGTACACGATATGGTGAAACCAATATTTTCTTTCAAAAGTACAACTTGTCCCCCCAAAAACCAACCAATATTTTTTTCACCTGGACTAAATTTTGAGTTCTGTCTACATGGTTTGCATAAGTATATCATGAAAAAGGTATACAGAATAATGTGGCAGCCTAAGCTATCCATATAAAGATATCTAGTAAAACAAATGGCAAGTTTACATGTGTAATTTTTCAATAGTAACCTATGGTTTATGGATCAACTTGTATGGCAACCATCAGGGGCTTCAGTTTAATGTAAAGCATATAGGAGAAATTGAGGCCATAAACTTGATATGCTCAGATACTTACCTATTCGAGAATGTGGCATCCATTCTATTGCTTTTATTTGTTTCAATGATGTTATATCAAAATCATAAGAAAGCTACCTCAGTGCATCACACCCCACAACTTGAGAAAAACATCTTATTCATATTTTGATGACAATACAAAATATATGCTGTATTTGGCAGCAATTCTATCACCAATTTTCTATGTCATTTCATTTAATAATTGCTTTTGACTGTGTGACAAGATCAATTTTCCCTTAGCCATAGAGATTTTCATCATTCCCAGTTGCTCTTCTTTAAAAAGGTTATATGGTGATCTTATTCCATCACTTGCAGATATAAAAAGAGGCTTCAAAATATTGCTGCAATTCTTTTCTATATTAAGCATTCTCTACAAAAGGTAAAAGCTTTTAATAGATTGAATATTATTGCTAAGCATACTAGAATGACAGGTGGAAAGTTACTTTTAGAGATGAGCGAGCACTAAAATGCTTGGATGCTCATTACTTGAACAGAGCAATTTCTAATGCTGTGGTGCTAGTTTCAAATAAGGAGTACAATGGGAGTCAATGGGAAATGCAAGCATTTTTCTAGCAGACCCTACAAGAAGGTCTGGGGGGCAGTGACAATGTTGAATTGGATGGAAAAAGTGCTGAATGAAAGAAGAGCATGGGGAACACTGGAAGCATCTCTGACTCCACATGGTTGCTGAGAACAATGGTGTCTCACTTTTACTCCACTTTAAAGACTGACAATAAAACACTCAATATCGATGAGAAATTCGAGGTACAGTAAAAAATATGTTAAGAAACATTTTTTTCCCTGCATTATGACTTGCATATAAGGCAAAATGTAAAAAGGATTTTAAAAATATAATTTAAGCAAACCAAAATTGATTTTTTTTTTAAATTAAAAATGGAAATGTAACTGTAACTTATGAAGGAACCAAGAAGTGGGAAAAATTAGGGACTCAGAGGGACTCAGTTACACCCTGTATTACATATAAATGAGGGCATAATTCACATTCAGTTTAAATGTAGTGGTACTCCTAGATGCATAAAGGCTATGGACTAAGTGCAATCCTGACCAAATTACAAGCAGGGTCATCCATACACCCTTGAAAGCACCAACTGTAGCACCTCATCCAAATATTGTGTAAAGTGTAGTTGTGTTAATCCTACACTCACATAGTGCAAATCCTGCCAATAATTACAAGCAGTGTCATACATACAACCTTGAAGGCATAAACAGGAGTGCCTCATAAAAAAAACTAAAGGTGTAGTTGTGGTACTTCTACACTTATAAAGGCTTTTCACAAAGTGCAAAGCCACCTAAAAATATAACTAGGGTCATTCAGTCATCCCTAGACCCTAGAAGGCAACAACTGAGAGGCCTCATTCAAATATTGATCATTGCAAGCATGTTATGTGCTGCTGTCATCTAGTGCTGTGAAAGAGTCTGGTCTAATCCAGGCATTGTTCATTTTTATCAGAGTGAGCCTTTTAGCACTTTCTGTCTGCTATGATTAGAGATGAGCAAATATTTAAATGTCACAGAGTCAAAAGGAGGAAATCATCTGCACTGATGCCCACATTTTTTTAGCTTGGATCCAGGTCCTGCGAGGGAGGTGATTCTGATGAGACTCAGATATACGAGGCTCACGTGGACTGTACTGTGCAGGAGGGTGACTCTCATGGTGAGGAGTGGGATAACACAGAGGATGATGATGAGGTTGTAGATACCACTTGATGTGAACCTAGAAGTACGCAGCTGAGTAGGTCATCTGAGGAGGTGGAGAAGGAGGAAGACACGTTTGCGGGTTTGCTGCATGGGTTGCCTAGCCTGGGGATTTTTTGACAACTCAACGGATGAGCCAACAAAACTGATTAGAGAGAAAAAGTGCAATAACTTGACTACTACATGCATGAACCTTTACATTAGGGTGCCATGGAAATGCATCATAAAAAATTAAGCAGCAAGTTTTTGAAGGTCTTACCTCCTAATTTTGTTCCTTTTTGATCATAGATATTTTATAATTTTCTTTTTTTAAGATTAGTTATCATTTACTGGTTTCTCAATGGCACATCATACTGCAGTTTTAAATGTTTGTTTAGTATTTATCGTCATGCATATCCCGCGTTATGTATGGTATGTTATGCCATTTACCATTCAGATTAATTTTATTTACGCAAAAAACTGAACTGACTGCTAATAATTACTGATACATGTACAATGAACATAATTCTGTAATGCATATTTTACTGTAATAGAATGCTTACTGCCATTCTATGTTTTTTGAATTATAAATAGTATATCCAGTTAAAGATATGATGACAAACTGTGTGGTTATTGTTTGCACAATATTGTGGAAAAGAGAAGCATGGAATAATTCACATGCCTTGAGCAGTGGTAAATCTAAATTTAATGTCAACATATTTTACATGAGGAATCCTTGTGCCAAAAGGAACAAATTTGAGGGGTAAGACTTACCAATTTGCAAAGTTCATTCTTCCTTGGCACCCTACTTCACATGCACAATCAACATGTGTTACTCTGGGAAACGCACTGTGATAAAATGCAGACCAGCGGACCTCAACAACAGTCACCAACCCCATCAACCATATCTGCTTCTTCATCCTCCTCCTCTGTTACAGTGCCAAGTGATGTCACACAGGTCTGCGACTACAGAACCTTCGGTTCCTTACCTGCTCCTGTCAGGCTGAATGAGAGCCTGTCAACTGTAATGGAAGCAGATATGCCTGCTGTTTTTAACCTATCTCAGAGAATCAGCACACCGCAACTTTATCAATCCACCATAACATCTCCGCCTGCACCTCATTCATGGTCAAGCAGTTTGTCCGATTCACCGTTCTCTCTGACCTCTCATAGCACTGCATCCAGCACTCGGTCCTGCAGTTGTGGTCACATAAAAGATTGTTTCCTGAGACACATGACAAAGGTAATAGGCTGAGCTCCACCATCTCCAATCTGTTGGCCATATAAATGCTGCACCACCTGGTAGATACAAACAGTTTCTGAAAGTTGATGGCCGTTGCAGTCCCCCAGTACCAGTTGCCCAGTTGTCATTAACTCTTTAAGTAAGCTGTGCCTGTGCTACACCAACATGCAGCATACAACATCATCCATTCCTTAAACACATTTTCCAATGGTGGGTGCCACAAGAAAAAATGAAGTGAGAGAAAAGCTACTATAAAAATCAATAAATTTATTCAGAACGTTATTCTAAAAATGTATAACACATGGTAAAATTAGACAAAAGAAGGGGGGGGGGAACGGAAACCTCCAAAACCAGGGGAGGCACCCCACAAAAATACACCGCGCACAGAGCTAAATGTCAGAGGGTAATGCGTTTAAGGAGGGTGCTCATGAAAAGCAATCAGATGTATACCAGTGTATTAGCAACAAGGTGCTATAGAAACACTTGGAAAGTGAGAGAAATGTCACTATGTGCACTGATTAGACATATTCTAAGAGCAGATCACAATCCTTAAACAAGATAGATTACCTGTAGTTGTAAGTGTCAGAAGATCTTGTGCGCTCAGATCAGAGTGATGTGGAGGCCTCCCGTGCCCAACAAGCGCCGTTTCGCAATTAGCTTCTTCCAAATGGGGCGTGGATAGTTTTGTGGGTGTCGGCGGTGTTTTAATAGTGTGATTTGAAGGGGGCGGTCCGTAACTGTCTTTGTTAGCGCACGTCAGCAGGGCGGTCCCCCCTTAGCCAAGGGGACTTCCGGATCGGCGCACCATGACACGCAGTGGAACGCACTGCGGTCATGTATGTGGGCGCCTCCAGAAGTCAGAGGGGGCGTTCCGAACCTGCGCGTGCGCAATAGACCCACGGACCTGGGACATAGAGTAACCGGTGCATGCGCAGTAAGAGATGTGCTGCCATAGAGGAGGGGAGGAGGCTGGGCGGGATTAAAACAGAGTGGGGCGTGTTTGGTAGGCATAACAGTTGCTATAGAGATGGAATTTATATGCGTAAGGAATAAGGAAGGGAACGTAGCAGTGGCAAGGGGCTTTTATCAAGAATGTGAATACTATAAACTAGTAAGAGAGAGATTTGTTATATCTCGTTAGTTGGGCCAGAGAGGAAAAGGAATGTGAATTAGGATGCCAGAATGGGAGCAAGTGATGTGCCTCAGAAAGGAAAGAAGGGGGGGGGGGGGAAACCAGGCAGTATATTCTAGGTTTGCACGAAAAAAAAAAAGGCACTTTCAATGCTAGAGTTGAAAATATAAAGTAAGTGAAAGTGCTAGTTAATAGCACAAAAGGAAAAGGGGTGACCCCTATTAATGTTGTGTTCACAATGTGAGTGCAGGACAAGTTTTAATGTCCCACAAGGGGATGGTGCATGAATGTTGGAATCCCATATGGGAAAGGGAGTACAGTGACGACAATAATGTCAAGCACCCTGGCTTGGGACAAGCTATTTAAATGCCGTTAGGGGCCTGTGGAGTGAAGTAAGGTGGCAGAAAACGCAGCCAAAAAAAACGGGCTAAAAAGAAGCCCCGTGGGGGGTGGAGAAAGATGTGAAAATATATGAAGATATATAAAATGGTAAAACAATGAGATTTGAGAGAAACACCTGGGAGTAATATAGAGTGTTCAGGGATATTACAAGAATAAACACATATACGTAATATAGCCCACTCTAATCTCCCATAGAGCCCATAGTCCTCTTATCAAGTCCAGAGAGAATGGATCACGGAAAAGTCCAATGAAGAATTGTCCTTATTCATGTGGAACCAGCATGATAATCCTAGGGAAGTTTCCCAGCATAGTCAAAGTCCATTCCGTAGAGGAGGGGAGCCAGCAAGGGAGATGACATGGAAATATCCTGCTTTTAGTGGGAATGCGTAGTCCGGACCATTTTTCAGACATGGAGGCAGTACGTAGAGCGCATATTCACCGATAAAGAGCATTGGTATGTATAAATCTATGAGAAAAGAAAAGGGTCAATAAAAACATATATACAAAATGAAGCACAAAACAGTTACTAACCAGAATTATTAAAAACACCTTAAAAACAATCCATAAAAGGAGAGCAGTTACAAAAAAGAAATGAAACCGAAGTTTTCATTAAGGCCAAGAGGGGTGACCGTATCCAGGCGATATATCCACTTACTTTCTAATTGCGCCAAGGATTTGGCCAGATCTCCCCCACGTGCGCCTAGATTGATTTGATCAATAGCTTTAAAGAAGAAATTTTTGGGATTGCAGTCATGATGAATTTTGAAATGACGGGGTATTGTTTTTAGGAGAGATATATCTGTGATGGTTTTGGCTTTTTCAATATCCCGAATGTGCTCCCGAACACGAATTTTCATTTCTCGTGTGGTTAATCCGATGTATATGAGTTTGCAAGGGCATGTGGCATGGTAAATGACCCCCTGGGAAGAGCAAGTGAGATGTTTCCTTATATCAAAATTTTTGGAACTATCCGAATTACCGAAGGAGGATGCTTTTCACATATTAAGACATGCTTTGCAGCCTCCACAGGGGAAGAAGCCATTTTTAAAGGGCTGGGTTGTGGGTGTAATAGTTGCATCATAATGGCTATGTACTAGTAAATCTCTTAAGTTACGGCTTCTCTTAGCTACCATGGAGGGAGAGGGGGGAAGAATTTTCCGTAATATTGGATCCGTCATAAGGATATTCCAATGTTTATGGAAGGCTGATTTTATATCTTTCCAACGGTAGTTATATGTGGAGATGTACCTCACCTGGTTGTTGTTATCCCGAGGTTTTTTTGAGGAATAAAGATGTTGTTCCCTAGAGGTGTTCTTTGCTTTTCTGTAGCCATTTTTGATGCTCCGTTTGCTGTATCCTCGATTTAAAAATCTTTTAGTAAGGTCAGCAGCCTGGTCCTCAAAATTGGGGGTTTCAGAGCATATTCTTTTGGTTCTAAGAAATTGGCCAACTGGTATGCCTTTAATGGTGGCCGGTGGATGCGAGGAAGTGGCGTGTAATAAGGAATTTGTGGCCGTAGGTTTCCTATACAAGTTGGTATTAATTATGCCCTCCGTAGAGACTTTTATATTGATGTCTAGAAAGTCTAACTCTCTTCCATATTTGTATGTTAGTAGAATATTGGATTTGTTGTTATTGAGCTTGGCCATTAGTGTGTGAAGATCTTCCATAGTCCCCTCCCATACAAACCATACATCATCGATGTACCTCATCCAGTCCTGTACACCCTGTATTTTGGGGATGGAGTCACCCTGGAAGATTTCTCTTTCCCATGCTCCCAAAAAAAGATTGGAGTATGAGGGGGCACATGAAGCCCCCATAGCAGTGCCCTGTGTCTGCAAGTAGATATTTTTATTAAAAATGAAAGTATTGTGTTTGAGGACAAATTCCAAGAGAGTCAAGATTAGTGTGGTTAATTCTGGGTCCAGATTGCTGGTTTGTAGATACCATGCTACCGCCTTGAGGCCGTCCTCATGTCTGATAGAGGTGTACAAGGCCTCTACATCGGCGGTTACCATGACCATGTGATTTTCCAGACAAAGATTATTTAATTTCTGGAGGGCCGATGTTGTGTCTTGAATGTAAGACTTTGTGTAATTTGGGGATTAAGTACAATATTGTACTTAATCCCCAAATTACACAAAGATCCACTGGACCCACCCGGAAGACCAATCATCTCGGGTAATGGCAGTCTCTGTGAAATCATTTCAGACTTTATTGATTTCTATCTCAAACCTCTAGTTTTTACCCTACCTTCTTACATTCAAGACACAACATCGGCCCTCCAGAAATTAAATAATCTTTGTCTGGAAAATCACAAGGGTGCTTGACATTATTGTCGTCACTGTACTCCCTGTCATGAATCCCCAATGGCTAGGGATAGCACAGGACAAGCAAGGTACAAATAAATAACGGACGAGCTCTAGGGTGATGGAACCTGGGCTGACCGCTGCCCTACGCCTGACAAACACAACTAGAGATAGCCAGGGAGCGTGCCTACGTTGGTTCTAGACGCCACGCACCAGCCTAAGAGCTAACTAGTACTGCAGAGAAAATAAAGACCTCACTTGCCTCCAGAGGAATTAACCCCAAAAGGTATAGTTGCCCCCCACATGTATTGACGGTGAAATGAGAGGAAGGCACACACATAGAGATGATATATATAGGTTTAGCAAATTGAGGCCCGCTGTAAACTAGAAAGCAGAACGATACAAAAGGGGACTGAGCGGTCAGCAAAAAACCCTAATCAAAAAACCATCCTGAGATTACAAGAACCCATGTGCCAACTCATGGCACATGGGGAGAACCTCAGTCCACTAGAGCTACCAGCTAGCATAGAGACATAATAAGCAAGCTGGACAAAAAAACCAAACAACTGAAAATCAGCACTTAGCTTATCCTGAAAGATCTGGGAGCAGGTAGGCAGGAACCAAACAGAGCACATCTGAATACATTGATAGCCGGCAAGGGAATGACAGAAAGGCCAGGTAAAATAGGAAACACCCAGCCTCTGATGGACAGGTGGAAACCAAAGGCCGCAACCCACCAAAGTCACCCAGTACCAGCAGTAACCACCAGAGGGAGCCCACAAACAGAATCCACAACAGTACCCCCCCCTTGAGGAGGGGTCACCGAACCCTCACGAGAACCCCCAGGGCGATCAGGGTGAGCTCTATGGAAGGCGCGGACCAAATCAGTTGCATGAACATCGGAGGCGACCACCCAGGAATTATCCTCCTGACCATAACCCTTCCACTTAACCAAATACTGGAGTTTGCGTCTGGAAACACGAGAATCCAAGATCTTTTCAACAACATACTCCAATTCTCCCTCCACCAGCACCGGAGCAGGAGGCTCAACCGAAGGAACAACGGGCACCTCATACCTCCGCAACAACGACCGATGGAACACATTATGAATAGCAAACGATGCTGGGAGATCGAAACGAAAAGATACAGGGTTAAGAATCTCCGAGATCCTATAAGGACCGATGAACCGAGGCTTGAACTTAGGAGAAGAGACCTTCATAGGGACAAAACGAGAAGACAACCACACCAAATCCCCAACAAGAAGTCGGGGACCCACGCGGCGACGGCGATTAGCAAACTGCTGAGTCTTCTCCTGAGATAACTTCAAATTGTCCACCACCTGATTCCAAATCTGATGTAGCCTGTCCACCACCACGTCCACTCCAGGACAATCCGAAGACTCCACCTGACCAGAGGAAAAACGAGGATGAAACCCCGAATTACAAAAAAAAGGAGAGACCAACGTGGCAGAACTAGCCCGATTATTAAGAGCAAATTCGGCCAGTGGCAAAAAAGCAACCCAGTCATCCTGATCAGCAGAAACAAAACACCTTAAATAAGTTTCCAAGGTCTGATTAGTTTGCTCCGTCTGGCCATTCGTCTGAGGATGGAATGCAGACGAGAAATCAAATCAATGCCCATCTTGGCACAAAACGTCCGCCAAAATCTAGACACAAACTGGGATCCCCTGTCAGAAACGATATTCTCCGGAATCCCATGCAAACGAACCACGTTCTGAAAAAATAAAGGGACCAACTCAGAGGAGGAGGGCAACTTAGGCAAGGGCACCAAATGAACCATCTTAGAAAAGCGGTCACACACAACCCAGATAACGGACATTTTCTGTGAAACCGGGAGATCAGAAATAAAATCCATGGAAATGTGCGTCCAAGGCCTCTTCGGGATGGGCAAGGATAACAACAACCCACTGGCCCGTGAACAGCAAGGCTTAGCTCGAGCACACACTTCACAAGACTGCACAAAGGTACGCACATCCCTAGACAAGGAAGTCCACCAAAAAGACCTGGCCACCAAGTCTCTCGTACCAAATATTCCAGGATGACCAGCCAACACAGAAGAATGGACCTCGGAGATGACTCTACTGGTCCAATCATCCGGAACAAACAGTCTTTCTGGTGGACATCGATCCGGTTTATCCACCTGAAACTCCTGCAATGCGCGTCGCAAGTCTGGGGATACGGCGGACAATATTACCCCATCCCTAAGGATACCAGTAGGCCCAGAGTCTCCAGGAGAGTCAGGCACAAAACTCCTGGAAAGAGCATCCGCCTTCACATTCTTCGAACCCGGCAGGTACGAAACCACGAAATTGAAACGAGAAAAAAACAACGACCAACGAGCCTGTCTAGGATTCAAACGCCTGGCAGACTCAAGGTAAATGAGATTCTTGTGATCAGTCAAGACCACCACACGATGTTTAGCACCCTCAAGCCAATGACGCCACTCCTCAAATGCCCACTTCATGGCCAAAAGCTCCCGATTACCCACATCATAATTGCGCTCGGCGGGCGAGAATTTTCTAGAGAAGAATGCACATGGCTTCATCACCGAGCCATTAGAACTTCTCTGTGACAAAACCGCCCCCGCTCCAATCTCGGAAGCATCAACCTCAACCTGAAAAGGAAGTGAAACATCTGGTTGACACAACACAGGAGCAGAAGAAAACCAGCGCTTAAGTTCCCGAAAGGCCTCCACGGCCGCAGGAGACCAATCAGCAACATCAGCACCCTTTTTAGTCAAATCAGTCAAAGGTTTAACAATACTGGAAAAATTTGCAATGAACCGACGATAAAAATTAGCAAACTCCAAGAACTTCTGAAGGCTCTTAACAGATGTAGGTTGTGTCCAGTCACAAATAGCCCGAACCTTGACGGGATCCATCTCAATAGTAGAAGGAGAAAAAATGTACCCCAAAAAAGAAATCTTCTG
Source organism: Ranitomeya variabilis (assembly GCF_051348905.1). Lineage (NCBI taxonomy): Eukaryota > Metazoa > Chordata > Amphibia > Anura > Dendrobatidae > Ranitomeya > Ranitomeya variabilis. Next base: position 832,776,437 of record NC_135233.1, read on the forward strand.
GACTCCGAAGAGACACTTTGAACCCTTCACAAACAGAGAATTGGCCCGCAGAACCTGAAACACCTTCCTGACCTGTAGAACATGAGACTCCCAGTCATCAGAAAACACCAAAATATCATCCAAATACACAATCGTAAACTTATCCAGATATTCACGGAAAATATTGTGCATAAAGGACTGAAAGACTGACGGAGTATTGGAGAGTCCAAAAGGCATTACCAAATACTCAAAATGGCCCTCAGGCGTATTAAATGCGGTTTTCCACTCATCACCCTGTTTTGTCCGCACCAGATTATACGCACCGCGAAGATCTATCTTAGTGAACCACCTAGCCCCCTTAATGCGAGCAAACAAATCAGTTAATAATGGCAATGGATACTGATATTTGACTGTAATCTTATTCAGAAGGCGATAATCTATACAAGGCCTCAGGGAACCATCTTTTTTTGCCACGAAAAAAAAACCTGCTCCCAGAGGGGACGAAGATGGACGAATATGTCCCTTTTCCAAGGACTCCTTAATATAATTCCGCATAGCAGTATGCTCTGGCAGTGACAGATTAAATAATCGACCCTTAGGGAACTTACTGCCAGGAATCAATTCTATAGCACAGTCACACTCTCTATGAGGAGGGAGCGAATTGAGCTTAGGCTCCTCAAAAACATCCCTATAGTCAGACAAAAACGCAGGGATCTCAGAAGGAGTAGATGAAGCGATAGAAATCGGAGGTGCATCATCATGAACCCCCTGACATCCCCAGCTTAGTACAGACATTGTTTTCCAGTCCAGGACAGGATTATGAGTTTGTAACCATGGCAGACCAAGCACTAGTACATCATGTAAATTATACAGTACAAGGAAGTGAATCACCTCCTGATGAACGGGAGTCATGCGCATGGTCACTTGTGTCCAATACTGTGGTTTATTCATAGCCAATGGTGTAGAGTCAATTCCCTTCAGAGGAATAGGAACTTCCAGAGGCTCCAGACTAAAACCGCAGCGTTTAGCAAATGACCAATCCATAAGACTCAGGGCAGCGCCCGAATCCACATAGGCATCGACGGAAATGGAAGGCAGTGAAAAAATCAGAGTCACAGACAAAATGAACTTAGGCTGCAGAGTATCAATGGCAAAAGATTTATCAACCCTTTTTGTGCGTTTAGAGCATGCTGATATAACATGAGCTGAATCACCACAATAAAAACACAATCCATTTTTCCGCCTATAATTTTGCCGTTCACTTCTGGACTGAATTCTATCACATTGCATAGTCTCAGGTGCCCGTTCAGAAGACACCGCCAACTGGTGCACGGGTTTGCGCTCCCGTAAACGCCGATCAATCTGAATGGCCATAGCCATAGACTCATTCAGACCAGTAGGCGTAGGGAACCCCACCATAATATCCTTAATGGCCTCAGAAAGACCATTTCTGAAGTTTGCAGCCAGGGCGCACTCATTCCACTGAGTAAGCACCGACCATTTCCGAAATTTTTGACAATATATTTCCGCTTCATCATGCCCCTGAGAGAGGGCTAATAAAGCCTTTTCAGCCTGAATCTCCAGGTTAGGTTCCTCATAGAGCAATCCCAATGCCAGAAAAAACGCATCCACACTGAGCAACGCAGGATCCCCTGGTGCCAATGCAAATGCCCAATTCTGAGGGTCGCCCCGCAGGAAAGATATGACAATCTTGACCTGTTGAGCAGGGTCTCCAGAGGAGCGAGATTTTAAAGAAAGAAACAATTTACAATTGTTCCTGAAATTCAGGAAGGTAGATCTATCTCCAGAAAAAAACTCTGGAATAGGAATTCTAGGTTCAGACATGGGAGCATGAACAACAAAATCCTGTATGTTTTGAACTTTTGCCGCGAGATTACTCAGGCTGGAAGCCAAACTCTGGACATCCATGTTAAACAGCTAAGATCAAAGCCATTCAAGGGTTAAGAGGAGGTAAGAAGCAGCTAGACAGCAATTAAGGGCTAGGCAGCAAACTCTGGAGGGGAAAAAAAAAAAAAATTCCCTAAACACTTCTTTTCCTCCTGCTTCAGCCCAAACAATTAACACTTTGTGGGCTGGCTATACTGTCATGAATCCCCAATGGCTAGGGATAGCACAGGACAAGCAAGGTACAAATAAATAACGGACGAGCTCTAGGGTGATGGAACCTGGGCTGACCGCTGCCCTACGCCTGACAAACACAACTAGAGATAGCCAGGGAGCGTGCCTACGTTGGTTCTAGACGCCACGCACCAGCCTAAGAGCTAACTAGTACTGCAGAGAAAATAAAGACCTCACTTGCCTCCAGAGGAATTAACCCCAAAAGGTATAGTTGCCCCCCACATGTATTGACGGTGAAATGAGAGGAAGGCACACACATAGAGATGATATATATAGGTTTAGCAAATTGAGGCCCGCTGTAAACTAGAAAGCAGAACGATACAAAAGGGGACTGAGCGGTCAGCAAAAAACCCTAATCAAAAAACCATCCTGAGATTACAAGAACCCATGTGCCAACTCATGGCACATGGGGAGAACCTCAGTCCACTAGAGCTACCAGCTAGCATAGAGACATAATAAGCAAGCTGGACAAAAAAACCAAACAACTGAAAATCAGCACTTAGCTTATCCTGAAAGATCTGGGAGCAGGTAGGCAGGAACCAAACAGAGCACATCTGAATACATTGATAGCCGGCAAGGGAATGACAGAAAGGCCAGGTAAAATAGGAAACACCCAGCCTCTGATGGACAGGTGGAAACCAAAGGCCGCAACCCACCAAAGTCACCCAGTACCAGCAGTAACCACCAGAGGGAGCCCACAAACAGAATCCACAACAACTCCCCTTCCCATACGGGATTCCAACATTCATGCACCATCCCCTTTTGGGACATTAAAACTTGTCCTGCACTCACATTGTGAACACAACATTAATAGGGGTCACCCCTTTTCCTTTTGTGCTATTAACTAGCACTTTCACTTACTTTATATTTTCAACTCTAGCATTGAAAGTGCCTTTTTTTTTTTCGTGCAAACCTAGAATATACTGCCTGGTTTCCCCCCCCCCCTTCTTTCCTTTCTGAGGCACATCACTTGCTCCCATTCTGGCATCCTAATTCACATTCCTTTTCCTCTCTGGCCCAACTAACGAGATATAACAAATCTCTCTCTTACTAGTTTATAGTATTCACATTCTTGATAAAAGCCCCTTGCCACCGCTACGTTCCCTTCCTTATTCCTTATGCATATAGGTTCCATCTCTATAGCAACTGTTATGCCTACCAAACACGCCCCACTCTGTTTTAATCCCGCCCAGCCTCCTCCCCTCCTCTATGGCAGCACATCTCTTACTGCGCATGCACCGGTTACTCTATGTCCCAGGTCCGTGGGTCTATTGCGCACACGCAGGTTCGGAACGCCCCCTCTGACTTCTGGAGGCGCCCACATACATGACCGCAGTGCGTTCCACTGCGTGTCATGGTGCGCCGATCCGGAAGTCCCCTTGGCTAAGGGGGGACCGCCCTGCTGACGCGCGCTAACAAAGACAGTTACGGACCGCCCCCTTCAAATCACACTATTAAAACACCGCCGACACCCACAAAACTATCCACGCCCCATTTGGAAGAAGCTAATTGCGAAACGGCGCTTGTTGGGTGCGGGAGGCCTCCACATCACTCTGATCTGAGCGCACAAGATCTTCTGACACTTACAACTACAGGTAATCTATCTTGTTTAAGGATTGTGATCTGCTCTTAGAATATGTCTAATCAGTGCACATAGTGACATTTCTCTCACTTTCCAAGTGTTTCTATAGCACCTTGTTGCTAATACACTGGTATACATTTGATTGCTTTTCATTAGCACCCTCCTTAAACGCATTACCCTCTGACATTTAGCTCTGTGCGCGGTGTATTTTTGTGGGGTGCCTCCCCTGGTTTTGGAGGTTTCCGTTCCCCCCCCTTCTATTGTCTAATTTTACCATGTGTTATACATTTTTAGAATAACGTTCTGAATAAATTTATTGATTTTTATAGTAGCTTTTCTCTCACTTCATTTTTTCTTGTGTCACCCACCATTGGAAAATGTGTTTATGCATTATGTCGAAGTGACCCTAACCATTGCTAATACAGGACTATGGAAATAATCATCCATTCCTTGACTAAATCTATGTCTGCCAGGGTGCATTTCACCACAAACACTTGGAAGAGTAAGCATGGCCAAGGGCGTTACACATCACTGATAGGGCACTGGGTGACTCTGGTGGCTGTGATGACAGGCAGGGAAGGGACTGATCCACAAGTCTTGGACTCCCCAAGGATGGCAGGAAAAACCTCTGTATTTCACATTTATTCCACTTCTGCCTCTTCACCTCCTCTTGGGCCTCCACCTGTGCCCTCAACCTCTGCCTTAATGAGATACACATTCCAACAGTGCAGAGCAAATCCCCACCACCTCCGTACTGCACAGCCAGGGCTCACCGCAGTCAGGCAGTGTTGAAACTGATATGCTTTGGAGATCGCAGTCATAAAGCTGAAAAGTTGTGACCAGCTCTCCAGGCTGAGTTTGAGCAATGACTGGGGGCATACAGAGCAGAATTTCAATATTTGCAGATGACACTAAACTCTGCAGGGTAATCAATACAGAGGAGGACAATTTTATATTACAGGATGATTTATGTAAACTAGAAGCTTGGGCTGATAAATGGCAAATGAGCTTTAATGGGGATAAATGTAGGGTCATGCACTTGGGTAGAAGTAATAAGATGTATAACTATGTGCTTAATTCTAAAACTCTGGGCAAAACTATCAATAAGAAAGACCTGGGAGTATGGGTGGATGATAAATTTAGTGGCCAGTGTCAGGCAGCTGCTACAAAGGCAAATAAAATAATGTGATGCTTTAACAGAGGCATAGATGCTCATGAGGAGAACATAATTTTACCTCTATACAAGTCATTAGTTTGACCACACTTAGAATACTGTGCACAGTTCTGGTCTCCGATGTATAAGAAAGAAATAGCTGAACTAGAGCGGGTGCAAAGAAGAGCGACCAAGGTTATTAGAGGACTGGGGGGTCTGCAATACCAAGATAGATTATTACACTTAGGGCTATTTAGTTTGGAAAAACGAAGGCTAAGGGGTGATCTTATTTTAATGTATAAATATATGAGGGGACAGTACAAAGACCTTTCTGATGATCTTTTTAATCATAGACCTGAGACAGGGACAAGGGGGCATCCTCTACGTCTGGAGGAAAGAAGGTTTAAGCATAATAACAGATGCGGATTCTTTATTGTAAGAGCAGTGAGACTATGGAACTCTCTGCCGTATGATGTTGTAATGAGTGATTCATTACTTAAATTTAAGACGGGACTGGATGCCTTTCTTGAAAAGTATAATGTTACAGGGTATATATACTAGATTCCTTGATAGGGTGTTGATCCAGGGAACTAGTCTGATTGCCGTATGTGGAGTCGGGAAGGAATTTTTTTTTACCCAATGTGGAGCTTACTCTTTGCCACATGGTTTTTTTTGCCTTCCTCTGGATCAACATGTTAGGGCATGTTAGGTTTGGCTATGGGTTGAACTAGATGGACTTAAAGTCTTCCTTCAACCTTAATAACTATGCTACTATGTTACTATGTTACTATGACTGTCTCCGCTGAAACAGAATCTAGGAAAGCCCGTGTCCAATTATGGTGTGAACCTAGTAGTGGCCCTACACGGAGGCAAGCTCACACACGTTTCTTGCATGGCTTATGTCCTCAACCTGATGGTACAGGAATTTCTCTGCCACTATCCTGGCCTGAATGAGCTGCTGCAGAACGCACGGAAGCTGTGTGCTCACTTACACATTTTGCACCCCTCAGGTCATCGAGTTGCTTCGATACAGAGGTCTTTGTCCGTGCAAGTTAATAGGTTGAAATTTGATGTGCCAACATGGTGGAATTCCACTCTGCACATGTTGCAGCAACTGTGCCAGCAGCAACGAGCCCTGATGCAGTATGTCATGTCATATATCCTGGGCCAACGCAGTATGGATGTGGTATTTATCACATTTACAAAGTGGTCATAGATTAAAGATTAGGACCTCTACACCCTTCTGCACAGTTTCAAAATGGCTACAAAGATACTTAGCACTGACAATGCCATCATCAGCATCACTATCAAGTGTATTTTAGAAGGGCACCACAATGTATATACAGGGATACACGCAAAGTCTGTACACAAGTAATACAATACAAACAGAGAAAAAGCTACAGACCAAAAATTGGGGATCACCAAACACTAATATAGTAATGATAATTTTATTGAATACAAAACCAACACACATTAAAAACAGTTAAAAAGTCAAAAAAGACTTGACATCAGAAACCCAAACAGCTTACAATAAAGCCTAAGACTGCCCCTCCCAAGGCCAAACAATAAATTGATATGATAAACAGTAATGGTGGTAGCTACAAGAAGGTAAAAAGCAAGGACTCAATATATGTCACAATAATGCATATAGATATAGACATATCCCATCAACATAGCAACAAACCAAAATATACTGTATTTCCTTTGCACTGTATCTGATTGGTCATGGGCAAAAGGCCTGTGAATAAACTATATATAAAGTGCAGATGTCACTGATAGCACTCGCAACGGCCAAAGAACCATGCTGTGTACAGTGACACAGTGGCTAATACAAAAACAAAACAGCGCATGGTACAAATGAAAAGCCTGGGAGCAGGGGAGCCCGTGGAGATGCCCGACGCGTGTCGCCACTAGTGTTGAGCGATACCGTCCGATACTTGAAAGTATCGGTATCGGAAAGTATCGGCCGATACCGGCAAAGTATCGGGTCTAATCCGATACCGATACCCGATACCAATACAAGTCAATGGGACACCAAGTATCGGATGGTATCCTGTATGGTTCCCAGGGTCTGAAGGAGAGGAAACTCTCCTTCAGGCCCTGGGATCCATATCAATGTGTAAAAGAAAGAATTAAAATAAAAAATAGGGATATACTCACCCTCCGACGCAGCCTGGACTTTACCGCCGTAACCGGGAGCCGTTGTACCTAAGAATGCGCGCTTGAAGGGCCTTAGATGAGGTCACTGCGCTCTGATTGGTCCGTAGCGGTCGCATTACCGCTACGCGACCAATCACAAAGCAGTGACGTCACCTAAGGTCTTTCAAGCGCTTGAAATACCTTAGAAGACGTCTGCAGCTTCTGATTGGTCGCGTAGCGGTCGCGTGACCGCTACGCGACCAATCACAAAGCAGTGACGTCTTCTAAGGTATTTCAAGCGCTTGAAAGACCTTAGGTGACGTCACTGCTTTGTGATTGGTCGCGTAGCGGTCACGCGACCGCTACGGACCAATCAGAGCACAGTGACCTCATCTAAGGCCCTTCAAGCGCGCATTCTTAGGTACAACGGCTCCCGGTTACGGCGGTAAAGTCCAGGAGCCGCCGGAGAGGTGAGTATATCCCTATTTTTTATTTTAATTCTTTATTTTACACATTGATATTAATCCCGATACCGATTCCCGATACCACAAAAGTATCGGATCTCGGTATCGGAATTTCGATACCCGCAAGTATCGGCCGATACCCGATACTTGCGGTATCGGAATGCTCAACACTAGTCGCCACTGCAAGGTGGCTTCATCAGGGGTTGGAGATGTGATTGGCCAGGTATTCTTAAATATAGCATAAAGTGATGAATGATATACAGCAGCTGCGGTAATTACTTAGAGTTGTGAAGCTTGCTGGGGACCTCCTTCCGGGACGCTGAGGAGAGGACACGCTGGATTTATCTTCCAGTAACACAAGAAATATTTCCTAAGTCCTGAATAGAGTCCACTGCGCATGATCAATGACGTCATGCTGGCGCAGCTGCATGGTAAGGAGACCAGTCAGATACAGTGCAGAGGAACAACAGTATATTTTGGTTTGTTGCTATGTTGATGGGATATGTCTATATCCATATGCATTATTGTGACATATTTTGAGTCCTTGCTGTAATCTACGCATATCATTTTTACCTTCTTGTAGCTACCACCATTACTGTTTATCACATCAATTTATTGTTTGGCCTTGGGAGGGGCAGTCTTAGGCTATGTTCACACGTTCAGGATTTCCATCCTTTTTTTTTCCTGACTGAAACTGCAGGTCTCTGCAGAAAACGCAGGTGCGTTTTTGGTGCGTTTTTGGTGCGTTTTTGGTGCGTTTTTTGGTGCGTTTTTAGTGCGTTTTTTAGTGCGTTTTTTGATGCAGTTTTGTCTGCAGATTGTCTGTGTTTGACAGAAATAAAGTTTACTGCAGTGGGGGAAAAAAAAAAAAAAATGATGTCATTTCCTTGTCCAACCCTTTTCTTCTTCCATCCTCCATTTTGGGACTAAACACCAAAATGAGTGGACGTGTTTTGAATGACAGCGCTCCGCGTTTTGCGCCGCATGCGTCACTGCAGCGCACGCATCCGGGCGCAGAGGACGCAGCAAGTTGCATTTTTGCTGCGTCCAAAATCAATCAAAAAAAGGACGCATGCGGCGCAAAACGCAGCGTTGTGCATGCGTTTTGCTGCGTTTTACTTTGCGTTGTGTGTTGCGGCGCCGACGCTGCGGCGCACAACGCAAATGTGAACATAGCCTAAGTGCCACGTATTTCAGTGCCACGTGCCACGTATTTCAGTGCCACGTGCCACGTATTTAAGTGCCACGTGCCACGTATTTCAGTGCCACGTGCCACGTATTTAAGTGCCACGTGCCACGTATTTCAGTGCCACGTATTTCAGTGCCACGTATCACGTATTTAAGTGCCACGTGCCACGTATTTCAGTGCCACGTATCACGTATTTAAGTGCCACGTGCCACGTATTTCAGTGCCATGTATCACGTATTTAAGTGCCACGTGCCACGTATTTCAGTGCCACGTGCCACGTATTTAAGTGCCACGTATTTAAGTGCCACGTGCCACGTATTTCAGTGCCACGTGCCACGTATTTCAGTGCCACGTATTTCAGTGCCACGTGCCACGTATTTCAGTGCCACGTGCCACGTATTTCAGTGCCACGTGCCACGTATTTAAGTGCCACGTATTTAAGTGCCACGTGCGACGTATTTAAGTGCCACGTGCCACGTATTTCAGTGCCACGTATCACGTATTTAAGTGCCACGTGCCACGTATTTCAGTGCCACGTATCACGTATTTAAGTGCCACGTGCCACGTATTTCAGTGCCACGTATCACGTATTTAAGTGCCACGTGCCACGTATTTCAGTGCCACGTGCCACATATTTAAGTGCCACGTATTTAAGTGCCACGTGCCACGTATTTCAGTGCCACGTATCACGTATTTAAGTGCCACGTGCCACGTATTTCAGTGCCACGTATCACGTATTTAAGTGCCACGTGCCACGTATTTCAGTGCCACGTATCACGTATTTAAGTGCCACGTGCCACGTATTTCAGTGCCACGTATCACGTATTTAAGTGCCACGTGCCACGTATTTCAGTGCCACGTGCCACGTATTTAAGTGACACGTATCACGTATTTAAGTGACACGTGTCACGTATTTAAGTATCCACGTATCCCACGAAGATTTTTCATGGAGAACAGACACATCCAGAGATATGTCTGCTCTCCACGGATGCAGCAACACACTGACAGGAGCCATAGTTCCTGTCGGTGTGTCACTGCGCATGCGCGAGCGAGTTTACCGGCGGTCATTGACCCCGGCACTCTCGCTTAACGGCAGTGCTGCGTGGGAAAGTTCAACGCAGCTGTACTGCCGTTAACCGAGACGCCGGAGCCATTGAGCTCCGGGACAGTACGCGATACACTGCTAGGAGCTTCGCTCCTGGCAGTGTATCGCCGGAGAGCAGCCGATCGGCGTGGGACACTCGTTTTATGGATTCTGCGGACAGGGAGTATGGATTTGATTTTTTATTTTGTGATTTTTTCCTGGAGGATCGAGGGCTTCGCCTACCAGTGTGCTGTTGGTGAGTATATACTCTATGTTATGTGTTGTATGTACTGTACTGTGTGTCATGTATGTGTATTGTGTGTAGGTGTTTGGTGTAAACTTTACTATTGTGCTAAGTCGCCGGACACAGGGACAACTCTCCCATCCTAATACCGGATGGGAGTAGTAGTCCCATACGGCGACTTAGCACAATGGAGGCACTATCGTCGCATGGGGACACACACACACACACACACACACACACACACACACACACACACCAAATCAATCAAACGGCCGACACGATCCCCATGCGACGCTATGCCTCCATGTCTCTCCGCCCACGCACTTCCAGCCCCGCACTTCCGCCGGCTTCCCCGCACTTCCTGCAGCAGCGGTTCTGCACATCAAACCGCAGTAAAACACGCAGATATATTTTTGATCTGCGTGTTTTACTGCGATTTTGACCTCACAATGGAGGTCTATGGGTGCAGAACCGCTGCGGTTCAGGAAGAAGAATTGACATGCTCCTTCTTTTTTCCGGGAGCTATTCAGCACGGCTTTTTTTTAAAATTTCCGGACCATGTGCACAGTGTGTCCTGTTTTCCATAGGGTACAGTGTACTGTACCCTGCATGGAAAACAGCTGCGGAACCGCAGCGGCAAAACCGCCGCGGTTCCGCGGTAAAAAACGCACTGTGTGAACATGGCCTTAGGCTTTATTGTAAGCTGTTTGGGTTTCTGATGACAAGTCTTTTTTGACTTTTTTAACTGTTTTTAATGTGTGTTGGTTTTGTATTCAATAAAATTATTATTACTATATTAGTGTTTGGTGATCCCCAATTTTTGGTCTGTAGCTTTTTTTCTGTTTGTATTGTATCATCAGCATCACTATTCCAGTCATGTACATGCTGGAGCAGACTTTGAATAGCCTACAGGAGGAGATGGTAGTCCTAGAGAAAAGGGAGAAATCAGAGAAGTATGTGGAAGGTATAACAATGTCTCAAAGTTCAAGACTGTTTTCACACTGTCAGGTGCCAAGGGAGGGTGGATTACTGAGATCAAGTGGGCTTGGTGATACCAGATAAACTGTTAGTGAAGGTCCAAGAGCTGAGGAACAAATGGAAGAGGAAGAGATGATTGGCAAGCAACTCTCAGGAGATGAAGAGGATTATCATCCCCTCTCTGTTGCTTGTTGTTGGCGGGAGGGTACGGAGGAAACTAGCATTAGTGTTAACCAGCCAACAACACAGCATGAGCTTGGACCTCATGGAAGAGCCCGATATATCAATGTCTTCGTGCTAAACTATCTGCAACATGATCCCCATGTAGTTATAATTCAAAATAGTGCTGACTGCTGGGTTGCCACTCTGTAAGAGCCATGTTATAAGAGTAAATTTTGCCAGATGCTTCCCCAACATGGAAATGGGCCTGTGAATGCTGGCATATCGAAATGCACTTTTACACAACCTTAACAGAGGTTTTCCCCAAGATAGCAGTTAGGCACATAGCGTGCATCGCATAGCGTGCATCTAGACTTCCAACCTCCAGCACGTCAATTCATCAACGCCAAAACATTAGTCACAGGAGCAGCAGTGTAAGAGGCAGAAGGAATTTCTGTGAGTCCTTTAACACATTTTTTTAGATCAGCTTGTGCATCAGCACAACAGTGTCCAAGTCTGACACGTGGTGAATGACTGGAGAAGAAGGTGCAAGATTATCTAGAACTCAACATCAATACCATCAAGAAGCGTTTAGATTCTTTTACATTTTGGTCTTCAAAAATGGATGAGTGGCCTGAGCATGTCTCACATGCCTTGGAGGTTTTATCATGCCAGGCAGCCAGCATTCACTCAGAATATGTTTTCAGCGCTGCTGGTGGTGTACTGGTGGATAAGCAGAGTCGGCTGTCCCCTGAAAGTGTAGACCGCCTAACTTTCATCAGAATAAACAAGTCATGGATCTCCAAGGACTTTAGCACCTCAATCGCAGATTGTACAGACTAGGCGATGTTGTAGTTTTTAGTGTGCTGCATTGATCTCGCGTAATTGCAGTCTGTGAATTCTTTAGTGGGGCTTCTGTGCCTGCTGTTGCTGCTGCTGCTACTACAGATGATAACACCAATTTTTGGAAATGTGAACTCTCCTGGTTGGGTCTCCATCTGCTGGGTTGGCTGTAGTGGAGGAGATGTTGCTCCCTATTATACTATTTATACTGTGGTGATATTGCTGCCACTTTGGTGGTGTCTACACCTAATTATTTTAAATTTGTAGACTTCTGCTGGGTTGGCTGTAGTGGAAGAGGTGTCGGTCACTATTATACTTTTTCTACTCTGCTGAAATTGATGCCACTTTGGTGATGTCTGCCACTATTTTTTGGAAATGTGGAGACTCCTGATTGTGTCTCTCCATCTCCTGAGTTGGCTGTAGTGGAAGAGATGTCGCACCCCTTTATACTATTTTTACTGTGGTGAAATTGATACCACCTTGGTGGTGTCTGCCACAAATTTTTTTTAAATCTGAAGACTCCTGATAAGGTCTCTATCTCCTGGGTTGGCTGCAGTGGAAGAGATGTCAGTCCTTATAGTACTATTCCCACTTTGGTGAAATTCATGCCACTTTGTTGATGTCTGACACTAATTATTGGAAATGTGAACACACCTGGTTGGTTCTCCATCTGCTTGGTTGTGTTACACAAAATGTAGGAAAGAATAAGTGCAACATGAAGGGATAAGGGAAAGGGAACCAAACACTAGGGAAGGGTGGAGTGGAGGCCCCTAGGCAGATCTAACGTCACCCTGTGTACCGTATTGTCCCTACATTGGTTCCGCACCTATTGTCAAGCAGGATGACTAATTCCTGCTTGACAATGGCAATAAGCCCTGCACCAGGGAGGACAGGATGAGCCAGCTGGAAATTATAAACACCTCGGTCCAGGTGTGTCAACTAGAGCCGGTGGAAGGTTGCCACTGGGTCCAAGAGTCAGAAGGCCCACGAAGAAGTCTGCAACGCAAAATGCTGAGACCTTCTGCAGTCAGATGCAGATTGACAGTCTGCTGCCTCTGACACACCCTTGACAGTACCACCCCTTCTACTAGTGTCCCTTGGACCCTCAGGACCAGGTTTCTCAGTATAATAGAGGTGTAGAATGAGCGAACCAACCTGGTGGCATTCGCATCTGATGCAGAAACCCACATCCTTTCCTCTGAATCATAACCCTCCAGTGCACCAAGTACTGCAGGGCACGACGTTGGAGGAAAGAATCTACAATCCTCGAAATTTGAAACTCTCGGTTTCCATCAACCATTAATTGGGGAGTCGGCATGGTTGGGGACTCAAGGGGTTCCACATATCTCTTGAGCAAAGACCTGTGAAAAATGTTGTAGATCTTAAGAGCCTGAGGTAGCTCAAGACAAAACCCTGCTGGAACAATGACGGGGTTATCTTATAGGGACCAATGAATCTAGGTCCCAACTTTGAGGAAGGAGCCCTGAACCTTAAATCCCTGGTAGAAAACCACACAAAATCATTCACATTCAGGTTCGGTCCTGGCATGTGTTTACTGACAGTCATATGATTATACCTGTCTCTTCTGACCTGGATAGGAACAGGTATTAGCGAAACAGGACCAGATGCACCGGTATGCAGTACTTTAGAACATGAGCAAATATTGCAGATAGACACTTGTTCAACCACATTCCGTTGCAACCACAGCCACCAAAAATGATAAGAAAGAAGGTCTGCGGTTGCCTTACCGCCTGGGTGGCCAGTAAGTACAGAGTCATGATATTCTCTAATTACTTTGTGGCGCAATTTGGACAGCACAAACAACCTCCCTAAAGACCAGGAAGCAGGGGCATCCCCCTGAGCTTCCAAGACCTCACTGTCCAGGTCAGTGTACAAGGACAAAATGTCTAACCCCTTCTGCAAAATTGGGGCAGGGTCATCAAAGCCAGAAAAAAATGTTCGTAAGGTCCCTGTAGATACAGCAGAAGGGGAAATGTTTAGGCAGTTACCATGACAGTAATCCCCCACTTTACAATCTCTCTGAATTGCCAGTGCATAGTTGGATTATGATTCACTAACCAAGGCAAACTCAGAACCATTGGAGTTTGGAGACCTTTCAGGACATAGCAATGGATTATTTCATAATGCAAAGACCCACCTTCAGTGTTATGTTATGAACAATTTGTGTCAGTGTTCTCTGTTCAAGTAGTGTTGAATCAATGGTGCAAATAGGAATAGGTTTAGCCAAGTTATAGCAGACAAAACTATGAGTTCTAGCAAACACTGCATCCACCACACTGACTCCAGCTCCATTGTCTACAAACACAGACATTTTTCAGACCTGCTGAGTCTCTTTTTGCATTGAAATTACAGGACATGGCCTCCAAAAATGTCCTTTCTTCCCACAATAAAAACATACACCCTTTTTCTTGCAAATGTTGGGGGAAACATACAACGTGAACACCCCCCCAACTGCATGGGTTCCTTTAACTCCGCAAGTATAGGTTCACCCCCAGACATTCCCTCCAACACCGGGATCTTGTCCAGGAAAGAGGGCTCAGAAGCAGGTGGTCTTTCCCTTCTGTCCTGCAGGCGTCTATCCACCCAAATAGCCAAGGACATGGCAGCCTCCAGTGACACAGGAGTTTCATACACTGCTAATGCATCCTTTACCTTTCATTGAGGCCCTGAAGGAATTGGCTTCTGAGAGCCGAGTCATTCCATTTTGTTTCAGTTGACCACCTGTGGAATTCAGAGCTATAAATCTTCACTGAATGATTCCCTTGCTGAATGCAATGCAGCTTGGATTCAGCCAAGGAAATACTGTCAGGATCATCATAGGTCAGGGCAAGAGCCCTGAACAACTCCTCCACAGACTGGAGACACATAGAATCCTGTGGCAGAGAAAAAGCCCAGGACTGAGGTACCCCTGCAACAGTGAAATGACAATTTCTACTCATTTCTCCTCATCTCCAGAGGAGTAAGGACAACATTTAAAGTACAAATTGCATTTATCCTTAAATGCAAAAAAATTGTCTACCCCCAGAAAACATGTCCGGGAGGGCAATTTTGGGCTTAAACTGGAATGGCCAACCCACAGCACCCGCACAATAGGAGCTTGCAGTTGCGGCCGTTACTGAAGGACCGCAGAACGAAGGTCAGTCACCTCCAGTGACAACCTCTGCAGCTGCTCTGCCAGCACAGAAACGGGATCCATGAACCCTGCAAAAGAAAAAAAAACACACAGAAACAAAGTTTCTGTTTTTTTCTTTTTTTTTTCTTTTGCACACGTGAAAGGTGAGTGATAATGTCACGCAATGTGTAAGAAAGGCAAAGGCTGTGTGCAACACGAAGGGATAATGGAAAGGGAACCAAACAGTAGGAAAGGGGGAGTGGAAACCACAAGGCACATCTAACATCACCCTGTCTGCCCTATTGTCCCTATATAGGTTCCACACCTATCGCTGAGCAGGATACCATTAAAGACATGGGATACACAAACAAGGGGAACACTTAGCTTGAGTAGACACAGAGAGAAACACAGACATCCTCCAAACACCCGAGAGGAAGATAGCAGACTGCAATAGCTCCAAGCCGCAGCAGGAAACTGGAAATAGAAATATCACCCACAACTTTCAGTGGTCCAGGTGTGCCAACTAGAGCCAGGGGAAGGTTGCCATTGGATCCTAGAGTCAGAAGGCCCAGGAAGAAGTCTGCAAAGAAAACTGCTGAGACCTTCTGCAGTCAGATGCAGAACCTGATGCCTCTGACACAACCGTGACAATCTGTAGTGGAAGAGGTGTCGGTCCGTATTATACTATTACTCCTCTGGTGAAATTGATGCCACTTTGTTGGTCTGTCACTTGTTTTTGGAAATGTGGAGACTCCTGATAGGGTCTTTCCATCTGCTTGATTGGCTGTAGTGGAAGAGATGCCACTCCTCATTATACTATTTCTACTCTGGTGAAATTGATGCCACTTTGGTGGAGTCAGCCACAAATTTTTGGAAATGTGGAAACTCCTGATCGGGTCTCCATCTGCTGGGTTGCCTGTAGTGGAAGATATATCGGTTGCCATTATGCTATAATATACTATAATACTATTTATACTCTTATTCACTATTTATCTCTCTCATACCATGCACTGTCCTCCCTCCCCATTGCATCTAGTTCACTCTCTGACTTTGATCCAGTTACAGAAGAAGAGGTAATCAGGCTCCTTGCATCTTCTCGCCCGATCACTTGCACCAGTGACCCCATTCCGTCACATCTGCTCCAGTCCTTTTCCCCGGTTGTCACCTCTCACCTAACAAAAATGTTCAACCTTTCTCTCTCTTCTGGCATCTTTCCCTCCTCATTTAAGCATGCTATCACACATCCACTACTTAAAAAACCATCCCTCGATCAAAACTGTGCCGCTAATTATAAGCCTGTCTCTAATCTTCCCTTCATCTCTAAACTCCTCGAATGCCTGGTCCACTCCCGTCTTATCCACTATCTCTTAGATAACTCTCTTCTCGACCTTCTACAATCCAGATTCAGCTCTTTACACTCTACTGAAACTGCCCTCACTAAAGTCTCTAATGATCTACTAACCGCTAAATCTAATGGTCACTACTCCATGCTAATTATCTTGGATCTCTCCCCAACATTCAATACTGTGGATCATCAGTGCCACCTCACTATGCTCCACTCCATCGGCCTCAAGGACAATGTTCTCTCCTGGTTCTCCTCCTATCTCTCTGACCGCTCTTTCACTCTATCTTTTGCTGGTCCTTCCTCCTCTCACCTTCCCCTTACTGTTGGGGTTCTTCAAGGATCAGTCCTAGGTCCCCTCCTCTTCTCTTTGTATACTGCCCCTATTGGACAAACAATCAGTAGATTTTGTTTTCAGTACCATCTCTATGCTGATGACACTCAATTATACACTTTTTCTCCTGATATCACACCTGCCTTTTTAGAAAACACCAGTGATTGTCTTACCCCTGTCTCTAACATCATGTCCTCCCTCTATCTGAAACTGAACCTGTGAAAAACTGAACTCCTCGTGTTTTCTCCCTCTTCTATCCTACCTTTGCCTGACATTGCGATTTCCCTGTGTGATTCCACCATTACGCCCAAGCAACATGCCCGCTGCCTTGGGGTCATACTTGATTCCGAGCTTTCATTCACGCCCCACATCCGATCACTGGCTCGCTCTTCTTATCTGCATCTCAAAAACATTTCTACAATTCGCTCTTTTCTTACTTTCAACTCTGCAAAAACTCTTACTGTTTCACTCATTCATTCTCGTCTGGACTATTGTAACCCTCTTCTAATCGGCCTCCCTCTTACCAAATTTTCCCCGCTCCAATCTGTCCTGAATGCTGCAGCAAGGATGATTTTCCTCACCAACCGTTACACCGATGTCTCTACCTTGTGCCAGTCATTACACTGGTTACCCATTCACTCCAGAATCCAGTGCAAAACTATTGCCCTCATCCACAAAGCACTCCATGGCTCAGCACCACCCTACATCTCCTCCCTGGTCTCAGTCTACCACCCTACCCATGCTCTCTGTTCTGCTAATAACCTGAGGTTAACATCCACAATAATCAGAACCTCCCACTCCCGTCTGCAAGACTTTTCACGTGCTTTGCCAATTCTTTGGAATGCACTACCCAGGTTAATATGACTAATCCCCAATCCCCACAGTTTTAAGCGTGCCCTAAAAACACATTTTTTCAGACTGGCTTACCGCCTCAATGCATTGACCTAACTATCCCTTTGTTGCCCATTCAAAAAGCTTAAACCATAATCAGGTTCCTCACATCATGTTCTCACACAATATGCAGTTAATAGCCCTCTGTGTCTTTACTGTTACATATTTAGGCTGTTTAACTGGTTCATTAAGCTTTACATGAACACCCGATCCTTACACTATGGCTGGTCCGAACAACGAAAGCAATTGTTACCATCCACCTCTCGTGTCTCACCTTTTTCCCCATAGTTTGTAAGCTTGCGAACAGGGCCCTCGCTCCTCTTAGTATCTGTTTTGAACAGTGATTATAGTTATGCTGTAATGTCTATTGTCTGCACAAATTCCCTCTATAATTTGTAAAGCGCTGCAGGATATGTTGGCACTATATAAATAAAATTATTATTATTATTATACTCTGGTGAAATTTATGCCACTTCGGTGGTGTCAGGTCCTAATTATTTTTTAAAATTTAAAGACTCCTGATTGGGTCTACAATTTATCTGCTGGGTTGGATGTAGTGGAAGAGGTGTCAATCCCCATAATACTAGTTCTACTCTATTGCAATTGATGCCACTTTGATGGTGTCTGCCACTAATATTTCAAAATTTGTAGACTCCTGATTGGGTCTCCTTCATGTATGTTGCCTGTAGCAGTAGGCCTCCAAGACCAGAAGGCCTCCACTTCCTTTGAGTTAACTACCCGTGTTACTATCCTTACATTTTTCCGACAATAGTAGTCTATGAAACTGATATATGTGCCACCTAAGTGTGGCTGAGCATAAACGCAGGATGAGCTGTTGCATGTGGTATCAGGCCTCGCAGCACAGCATACCTGCACCGATGCCTTATCCCCTATGACAATTTGAAGTTCAATTCAAAGCTTTAAATGATGGCCCAGAACCTGATACCTCATGGATGGCTGATTGCTGTTGTGCCATTCTGAAATTTGAACTATGTGTCAATTGAGGCCACTTTCCTTGTGTCTGTCTCTCATTTGATGTGTGTTGGTAGCTTTTGGACCGTTTGAAGGTGTTGTGCATGTGTTAGTTTCCCCCTCCCTTTGACTCCAATGACGTTCAGCTATGTTCGGCAAATATTTGAAGAATAAATTGGCGAATCTTGCAAAATCGACGATCTTAATCCAAACCAAACATCGAAATATTCACTCAGCTATAGTTATATTGCAAAGAAATGTACCCCCAAACACATAATACTGTTTGGTTGAGAAATGTAACCCAGCAAAAATCTTAAACATTTTTTTTAGTCTTATATGTCACAAAAGTGTTCCCCCAGAACAGAATTTTCAAATGCATTTTGCTCTATTATATACCACAGAATGCATGTAATACTCTACTGGTCTTCTGGTATAGCACCATTTTAGAATGCCTCTCCACCTCAGGAAGAAGAGGTGCAAAGTTCTCCTTGTATTATTCTTCCTCTTCCTCCTTCTCAGTGTTCACCTCCTCAATCATACCCAATCCTCGCTGAGCAGGTGAGATGAGGCCGGGCTGGTTACAATCTCACTGTGTTATCTTCCTCCCTCTGCAAGCAAAGCTTCATATTTATTTGTGAGCAGTGACTGTTTAAGTAGGCTGTTTATGGCTTCATCAGCATTTAACATTTTTGTGGTGTCCTCAACTCTTAAAGAACTGCAGAAATGGCATACATTCATGCCCATTCTTCAGTTGTAATGTGCGAAGGCTGACCAGAATACCAATGGGTGTGCTGGAGCTGTTACTCAACCACTGGCCTTTTCTGCTCACAAAGTTTTGCCAGCATGTGATGCTTGGACTTCCAGCGCTAGGTGACGTCGCACACCAGATGGTGAGCTGGCACTTGCATGTGCTACTGCAGCACAGCCAGATCAGCAGCCAACTTGCGAAAATAGGCGCTGATGCAGCGTACTTTGACCAGAAGCTTTGGCAAATGTAGATATGTTTTAAGAAGCCGCTTCACTGAGGCAAAGCTCCAGAGTGTTAGGTTACTGTGGAAGATGTGTTCTGAGATACAACATCAGAGATGAAGGATGAGAAGGAGCTGGAGAGGTTGCAGGAACTGCTGTACGAGGTTTAGTAAACCCTGATAGAAGGAGTGTGTGACTTAGCCCCAACCTCCACTATGTTCACCCAGGGTGCCGTAAAAGGAATGTAGCATTCCTGGCCACAAGCACATATCCATGTGTCAGTCATTAAGTGGACTATGCCAGTAAGTGTGTTGATAAGGACACGGGTGATGTTCCTGGACATGTGCTGGTACAAGGCGAGGACACCACATCAGGATAAAAAGTGGTGGCTGGGAATTGAATACAAAAACACAGCTGCCACTATAAGTCGACGGAAATCCTCAGTGTCTTTAGCAATCAGCTTGTCCTTATGCACATTTAACATTTTGGACTTTGGGTGGATGGCTTGAAAATTTTCTTTCCAAATCTGTGGGTAGGGAAAGCTGAATATTAGGCTGGGACCAGGATTTGGGAGTGCCTGATGATGGCGAGTCAGAATGTGCAAGGATAGATGCAGGGCAAGAGGCATCTGCGCCAGTGTTTTGGACAGGGATTTGGAAGCAACTAGCACAGGGGAAGAGGCATGGGTGTCAACTGATGGCACCAATCGTTGACCCACAAAGTTGGATGCTTAGATGACATGTGCTTGACTATGCTGGTGGTTGTTAGGTTTTTAGTGAACAGGCCCCCTCTGATCTTAGGATGGCAAAAGTTGAAAATGGCCATTTTGTTTGTCTCAGAACTCTCTTTAAAAAAAGTCCCAGACTGGGACTTCCACCACCACACCATGGTTCTCCTGACTTTGTGAAGTAACAAAAACAAGACTTAGCAGCAACTGTGTCTCATCATCTTCCTCCTTATCTCAAATTTGCCATTCCCCACCATCGTGTTCTTGTGGTTGTGGCTGCTGTAAGTTTTGTGCATCAGTAAACAGCATGTCCTGCTGTTTCTTTTGGAGCATGAAGAGATCACAATCAAGAAATGTTGTGGTATAAAGCTCATCAGAGTGTCCTAGTGTTGGACCAATAGTCTCCTGGAACTCAACATGGTGGGAGGAAGGAGCATCAGGGTGAGGATTTAGTGATCCAAACTTCAGACTTGTGAGACTGGACCGTGTGGAAGATTGTATGGTGCTGCCATGCCAGCTGGAAGCATTAACTGATATCCAACCGACCACCTGTTCGCAGTGTGATGGGCATGTTTCTTGTGTACCTGCAACAGGCGTATTTGCTTCACGTCCTTGGAATCTCTGTGCATCATCATCAGCGCTTCCACTTCCCCATTCCTTAACGCACGCCTTACGCATTTTGTAATTGTTAGGATTCTTGAAGCCAAGGTTATTTTTAATAAAATAAAAAAATAGGTCACCTTGCATTTTTGGGGCATTTACTCCTCTACAATGTAACAGAAAGAAAGTGTATGGATGACAATAACATTCAATCAAGAAAATGTTTCATTTTTTAATCAGTTTTAGAGATCACAGAAATGTTCACAGGCCATGTAACACTGTAGGGCCGAGAACTGTAAGCCTACAACATTTTAAAAGCTTTTTTTTTCAGTTTTAGAGATCACAGAAATGTTCACAGACCACATAACACTGTATGACTGAGAAATGTAAGCCTACTCATTTTGTATAGCTTTTTATCAGTTTTATAGATCACAGAAATGTTCAGAGACCACATGACAATGTAGGGCTAAGAAATGGTAGCCTTCAAAATTTTTAAGAACTTTTTATCTGTTTTAGAGATCACATAAATGTTTGTAGACCACATAACACTGTATAGCTGAGAAATGGAAGCCTACAAAATTTTTAAAAACTTTTTCTTAGTTTTAGAGGTCACAGAAATGTACTCCACACTACGGAATAGTGTATGGCTGAGAAATGTAGGAATATGTTTCAACAAATTTTGGGTGTGTTATATAGCACAAAAAAAGACCTCAAAGCATGTAATACTTGATGGATCAAAATATATTCAATTTCTTCAGACCCCACAAAAAAACTGCAGCTATATGTTTGCCAATGGACTGCACAGGTCTAATCCATGTCTACAGACTGGATTCTGTCACTCTCCTTGCTCCTGCAACTCTCTTTCCCACTCTAGGCTAAATGCAGATTGTATGTGATACAAATAGCAATGCAAACGATTAGCCCTTAGAAGGGTTGTTGATATGATGGCTCAGCTTCAGCACCAGTATCAAAACTACAGGCCGCTGATTCATTATACTGTGCACACAGGCCTAAACAAGCACTCTCTCCCTCCAATATGAAGAGTCACAGTACTGATCAATGGCGTCAGTGTGACAAGCCTGGCGGCACCTGTCCTTTTATAATCCCTAATGATGTAAGATGGCAATGGCATTACAGTGACTCACAGGCAATCCTTGCATGCTTATTGGCTGCATAACAGGCACCAAAGATGCGGGGGCAGGGATTCAAGTTTTACATAAAGCACCGCTCATTGCTAGACAAGTAACGAGCACACCCTAGCACCGTGATACTCGAGTGATAACCGAGCATCATCGAGCACTTTTGCTCATCCCTAGATTTTACGCAAGTATGCAAAAAGTCACAATTTGTGCCAAGACCTTACATGCTCATGCTCAAAACAACCCCAAGACTTACTAGAGGTGATTTCTACTTGTATGGTGACAGTAGGGAGATGCAATGAGAATCAGAAGGGTAATGGTGAGGTGTGGAGGGCCCAGAGAAGAAAGAGTAAAGTAAGTATTTTAGCTTTTATTTTTCAATCCATTGATGGTGTCAGACAGCTGGGAAAGTCGTAGCAGTCTTAACAGGATGTTTCTGGCACCTTGGACACCAGTAGGCATCTGTTTGGACAGGGGGCTCTCTTGTGTCTTTGCATGCAAGTTTACCACTTGTGTTTCCAAGCATACTCTGGCTTCCCAACAGGATGATTCTTGCGTCTTTCTAGTTGTGAAGGGTGGGGTGTCACCTCCGGGGGCAGGGCCAGCAGTGGGCTCCACCTTGACTGTGTACTCCCTTCCAGGGGGCCAGCCTCAGGGTGTGGTGTGGTTGGGAGGCCACATGCTGTTGCTCCCAGTGCTGATGCTATTCAGAGGTCCCAGAGTTCTCCAGCATCACTTGTTGGTAAGAGACATGGGATGCTATGTCTCCTGGTTCAAGTATATGGTGGAAGGTTCCTATCTCTCTGCCCTCCTTTCACCTTCCTCTGTCTCTTTGAGCAAAGGGTGGAGATTTGTCGTTACCTCAACTGTGTCAGGTGATCTATGAGAGGGATGTTTAAACCTACCATATCCTCTTGTTCACCTTATTAAATTGCGCTTAAGTGGTATGGCTGGTAGTTCTTTGGTGTTTCTTTGGTTTGTCTTTGGCTCTGGTGTTTGGTGCCCTCTGAATGATATGTCCCTCTTTTATGCTGTCTGACTTTTCAAGTTTGTTTGCTAGGTTTGTTTCTGCCTTATCAATATAGTTTAGTTGTGTGTCTGACCCAACTGTGGCCAGTGTGCCCAGCCATTATCCATCCCACTATTGGCTCTTGGGAAAGGCTCTGCAAAAGCCACCCTCTCCACACGTAGGAACGGGTGAAGACTACCTTGGCCCTCAAGTGAGTGCATATATGTGATGGCTTGTGCCAAGTGTGGTTGACATACTGCTCTTTCTGGCCTTCAGTCTGGTCATCTCATCACTACTCGTGTGTCACAGATGGCCTTTTACATTTCAGAAAAATGGCCAACATCTTGCTGAATCTGTGCAAAAGCAAATTACACAAAATCCGCATTTTCACAAATTTGTTTTTTTTGTAATTTTCAAAAGGAATTCAATTCAATTTGAGTATATTTGTTTATCTGTTGTGATGACCCCACATGGTCTGAGTGGCAAATTCCTTAGTTCCTTAGTTGATGTAAAAAGACATAAATCCATGTAACACATTCATTCCTGCACTAAAATTGTCAAAGGTCATCATCATTTTATATTCCCATATTCTTCTGTCTCTTTGAGATTTGAAGTTACCTTTTAAAACAAGTAATTTCATTTCCATAATGTTATGATTGGGGAGACAAAAATGTATTGCCACAGGTAGATCCATTATTTTTTCTCTTATTGTGTGGTGGTGAGAATTCATTCTTGTTCTAAGCTTTTGCCCTGTCTCCCTCACATACAGACCCCCAGTTGAACATTTAGTACAAATAATTAGGTGCACCACATTAGAAGTGACGCAGCTGAAAGTAACTGGTATCTTGCAGTCCTGATGTGAATTGGGGATTCTTATCTTGTCTGTGGTCATTATAAATAGACAGGTTTTACATTTTTTCTAGTTGCAAGGAAAGGTACCTGCAGCTGTTGGATAGGACAAGGAGCTTTTGACAATTATGCTTCTTAGATTTGGGGGCTGCCTAAAACACAGTAGTGGGGGGTCTGGAAAAATGAACTGTAAGCGGGAATCTTTTTGTAGTAAAGGTTGTAATTTCTGTGCAGCTCCCCTTAGCACCTCCAGATTTGGATTGTCGGTAACTAATTGAGGTATCCGGTTATTTTCTTCTTTAGCTTTGTAATGTACCAGGTGATTCCTTGATATTCTGGTGGCTCTTTTAATCTGGTTTTCAATTGTTCTTGGATGGTAGCCCTGATTTAAAAAGGTCTTTCTGAGGCAACCAAGGTGTTCATCCCTATCCATTGGGTTGGAACATATACGATTGTATCTGGTGGCTTGGCTGTAGACAACAGTTTTTTATGTGTTTTGGATGGAAACTGTCCCATTTAAGGTATGTTGGACAGTCGATTGGCTTCTAATACAGGGATGTCTCTATTTTAGTGTTCTGCAGCTTAATGATAGTGTCCAAAAACTTAATTTCAGTACAGGAGTAGTTGAGTGTCAGGTTGATGGTAAGATGAAATTGATTAAACTCTTCATGGAACGTCTTTAGCTGTGGCTCAGACTCCGTCCAGATGATTAAAATGGCAACAATGTAGCGGTAGTAGGCCAGAGGCTTGATGGGACATGAGGACAAAAAGTCACTTTCAAGCTTGGTCATGAAATATTTGCATACTGTGGAGCCATTTTACTTCCCATTGCTGTGCCAGTCTCCTGTAGATAGACCTTGATGTCAAATTGAAAGCAATTGTGGATGAGGATGAATTTTATAAGTTTCACCACAAAATCCGCATCAGTACCTGTGTTTTCCAGGATTAATTTGCAGGCATTTAATCCATCTTGGTGTGGGATATTGGAGTACAAAGATTCCACATCCACAGTGGCCAGGGTGGTTCCTTCTGGTAGAGGACCTATTGCTGATAGTTTATTCAATAGGTCAGTTGTGTCCTGAATGAAGCTGGGTGTATCCTTTACCAGGGGTTTAAGAATACCCTCTACCCATCCAGATACCTGCTCAGTAAGGGTTGCCACACATGAAATAATTGGTCTTCCTGGATTTCCAGATTTGTGGATTTTGGGAAGCATGTAGAATATCCCTGCTCTTGGACTTTTTGGTATCAGGTTATCGGCTCTTGTCGATTTGTCAGGCAGACAAGATACCAACTTGTTTAGTTCCTTGTAATAGTCCTGTGTAGGATCCGACTCCAATTTTTTGTAGTAGCGTGTGTCCATAAGTTGTCTGTTTGCTTCCTTCATATAGTCTGATGTGTTCATCATGACTATTGCACCTCCCTTGTCAGCAGGTTTGATGATGATTTCTTTGTTGGCTTTCAGAGACTGTATGGCCTTTCTCTCCTGGGCACTGATGTTTGATGCTTGTCTCCTGTTGGTGTCTATGATAGTGGATTTTATCAATATCTGAAGGAATCTATATATTTATACAAATGAGGGTTGTGTCCAGGTGGAGGTGTCCAGTCTGACCTTTTCTTTTGTTGTTAGGATCCCATTTCCTTCAGTCCAGGTGGGTTCTGAATCTTCTGTATCATTGAAATATTCCCTCAGGCACAGTCTCCTGAAAAAAATGCTCCATATCACTGCAGATTTCAGTTTTATCCAGGGCCTTAGTAGGACAAAATGAGAGTCCTCTGGTAAGCATGGCCAGCTCCACTTTGTTGGGTTTATAATCTGAGAGATTAATGACACAGTTAGATGCTTTTGTGTCTGGAATGGAGTGGTTGTCCAAATTGTCAGGTTTTGGCTTTGTTTTGTATCTGTTTGTATAGTGTTCTGTACTGAGGCGCAATCTGTGTAGTTTCTTTTCTTTGATATGAACCAGAAGGGTCCGAAGTTTGTTGTAGTATTGTTGTAATTTTTGCTCTGTGTCTTCTGTAAGTGTTTTTCTCAGAGTTTCAAATTGTCCTTGGACTTTACTCTTAATGCTGTAGCAGACATGCAAATGGTGATTCCTTAATATATCAGAAGTCCTGTTACACAGGTTTTGTGCATAATGGGTATTGTGGGTATGAAGAATTGGAGAATTGGGTTTGTAATCCAGAGTCCTTTGGGAATTAGATTTTCCTTTTTGCATTTAGATAGTAAAAAATGTTGCTGTCTATTCATGCACGTTTCTTCAGAAGTGGGTTTAGTTCCATAAAGATGCGGTACATTCTGGTATCCTCCATTCTGATAGAGGAAACATATATATCTTGGTACCGTGTTAGCCAGTAGATAAAAAAATATTTAAAATTAAGAGTTCTCAGTGGTTGATACCTTTTAATGGATAAATGAAAAGATGGTAACAAATTGCAAGCATTCGAGACTACTCAGGTCACTTCATAAGGCATAGTCTAAAAGAAATTCTGGAGAATCACATATTTATTCACAACACATCACAGAAAAAAAACAAAAAAACAAAAACATGGATAAGACAAATGACATGAAGCAGAATTACCATGAGCGTTAAACAGTTATGTCTATAAATATTGGACCAGTTCTTAGATAAGGAATGTTTTATTGTCCTCTGATTGGGGTCTGGTTCTGTTGTGATGACCCCACATGGTCTGAGTGGAAAATTCCTTAGTTCCTTAGTTGATGTAAAAAGACATAAATCCATGCAACACATTCATTCCTGCACTAAAACTGTCAAAGGTCATCATCAGTTTATATTCCCATATTCTTCTGTCTCTTTGAGATTTGAAGTTACCTTTTAAAACAAGTAATTTCATGTCCATAATGTTATGATTGGGGAGACAAAAATGTATTGCCACAGGTAGATCCATTCTTTTTTCTCTTATTGTGTGGCGGTGAGAATTCATTCCTGTTCTAAGCTTTTGCCCTGTCTCACCCACATACAGAACCCCAGTTGGACATTTAGTACAAATAATTAGGTACACCACATTAGAAGTGACGCAGCTGAAAGTAACTGGTATCTTGTAGTCCTGATGTGAATTGGGGATCTTTATCTTGTCCATGGTCATTATAAATAGACAGGTTTTACATTTTTTCTAGTTGCAAGGAAAGGTACCTGCAGCTGTTGGATAGGACAAGGAGCTTTTGACAATTATGCTTCTTAGATTTGGGGGCTGCCTAAAACACAGTAGTGGGGGGTCTGGAAAAATGAACTGTAAGCGGGAATCTTTTTGTAGTAAAGGTTGTAATTTCTGTGCAGTTCCCCTTAGCACCTCCAGATTTGGATTGTAGGTAACTGCTATAGGTAGGGGCCTGCTGCACCCTGCGAGTGCATTTGTCATTTGACAAGGTTGTGGTGAGTCTGCTGTTCATGTTGTGTTTTTTTGAGTTTTTCTATGTTAGCTGTTTTTGATATTAGAGTAGGACTTGCAAGTTTATGAGGACCCTTGACGTTGGGTTGCAAGCTTATCCATTTTGGCCAAAATTGTAACTAATACCTCATCTAATGTATTATATAGATTATTTAATTTTTCATATTTTTTGCACTTTTTACCATATTTTTGAAGGGTGCGGCAGGGCCCCTTTATGTTGTTCCCTGAGTGTTGCATGTATATATATAGTTGTGGATGGCCCGCCTGCTAATACTATGGGCGTGATCAATAGGTTGTCCAGACACTGTGCATCACATTTATCTGTGTGAATAGTGTCTTATGCAAGCATTACCTGTGTGCATTTTTGCTACTAAGCAGCCAACCCCTCTAATGTTTGAGCGAGTGGGTGGTTGCTCTCATCAGTAGCTTGCACCTGTGCTGCTTTAGCATTTATTATCAGGGGCCTGCTGCACCCTGCGAGTGCATTTGTCATTTGACAAGGTTGTGGTGAGTCTGCACTTCATGTTGTGCTTTTTTGAGTTTTTCTATGTTAGCTGTTTTTAACTACTAGAGGTACCCGGTTATTTTCTTCTTTAGCTTTGTAATGTAGCAGGTGATTCCTTGATATTCTGGTGGCTCTTGTAATCTTATTTTCAATTGTTCTTGGATGGTAGCCCTGATTCAAAAAGGTCTTTCTGAGGCGACCAAGGTGTTCACCCCTATCCATTGAGTTGTAACATATACGATTGTATCTGATGGCTTGGCGGTAGACAATAGAGTTTTTTATGTGTAATCAGGGCTACCATCCAAAAACAATTAAAAAACAGATTTCAAGAGCCACCAGAATATCAAGGAATCACCTGCTACATTACAAAGCTAAAGAAGAAAATAACCGGGTACCTCTAGTAGTTACCTACAATCCAAATCTGGAGGTGCTAAGGGGAGCTGCACGGAAATTACAACCTTTACTACAAAAAGATTCCAGCTTACAATCCATTTTTCCAGACCCCCCACTACTGTTTTTTAGGCAGTCCCCAAATCTAAGAAGCATCATTGTCAAAAGCTCTCTGTCTTCTCCAAGAGCTGCAGGTACCTTTCCTTGCAACCAAAAAAAATGTAAAACCTGTCCATTTATAATGACCACAGACAAGATAAAGATCCCCAATTCACATCAGGACTACAGGATACCAGGTACTTTCAGCTGTGTCACTTCTAATGTGGTGTTCCTATTTATTTGTACTAAATGTCCATCTGACGGTCTGTATGTGGGGGAGACAGGGCAAAAGCTTAGAACAAGAATGAATTCTCCCCGCCACACAATAAGAGAAAAAAGAATGGATCTACCTGTGGAAATACATTTTTGCCTCCCCAATAATAACATTGTGGACATGAAATTATTTGTTTTAAAAGGTAACTTCAAATCTCAAAGAGACAGAAGTATATGGGAATATAACCTGATGATGACCTTTGACAGTTTTAGTGCAGGAATGAATGTCGCATAGATTTATGTCTTTTAACATCAACTAAGGAACTAAGGAATTTGCCCCTCAGACCATGTGGGGTCATCACAACAGAATTAGACCCCAATCAGAGGACAATAAAACATTCCTTATCTAAGAACTGGTCCAATATTTATGTACATAACTGTTTATCACTCATGGTAATTCTGATTCATGTGACCTGTCTTATCCATGGTTTTCGTTTTTTTGTTTTTTTTCTGTGATGTGTTGTGCATAAATATGTGATTCTCCAGAATTTCTTTTAGTCTATGCCTGATGAAGAGACCTGAGTAGTCTCGAAAGCTTGCAATTTGTTACCATCTTTTCAGTTAGCCATTAAAAGGTATCAACTCTCAATTCTAAATATGTTTCTATCTACTGGCTAACACGGTACCAAGATATATATATTTCCTGTATATCAAGTTAGAATTTAGTATAAACAACTCGTGCTTGACTAATTTCTGGGAATTGTGGAGGGAACATCAGGCCATAAGAATGCCTCTGCATAGGCACCGATTATAACCAATTGGAACATAGATCACTTTTGCACAAGACTATTTTCTTCATATTTTATTCAGTTTAAGGAATAGAACAGAAATTAGCCATTTCTTTAACAATACAGACTAAATGTATATACAGCATCGTTTAAAATTGTACAAGTGACAAAGACAAAATAGTGAAAATGGAATACAGACCAGTGTAATGCTTTTTATTTTTAACTGACCAGAATGTGAAAAAAACAGTAAATTGTACTATATAATTGTCTAAGGGACACTTCCGTCTGTCCTTCTGTCTGTCTGTCACGGATATTCATTGGTCGCGGCCTCTGTCTGTCATGGAAATCCAAGTCGCTGATTGGTCACGGCAAAACAGCCATGACCAACCAGCGATGGGCACAGTCTGGTGGCAAAATGGCCGCTCCTTCCTCTCCGCAGTCAGTGCCCGGCGCCCGCTCCATACTCCCCTCCAGTCACCGCTCACACAGGGTTAATGGCAGCGTTAATGGACCGGGTTATTCCGCAGTTACACGCACTCCGTTAACGCAGCTATTAACCCTGTGTGACCAACTTTTTACTATTGATGCTGCATATGCAGCATCAATAGTAAAAAGATCTAGTGTTACAAATAATAATAATAAAAGGATATTCTCACCTTCTGATGTTGCGCGCTGTCCTCGGCAGTGCAAGCGGCAGATTCCGGTGGCAAGTATGCTATGCGAGAAGGACCTGCCATGACGTCACGTTCATGTGACCGCGACGTCATCACAGGTCCTGTGCTCATACCAACCCTGGGACCGGAAGCTGCCGTGTGCACTGTACACAGGCGCCAGGCCTTCAAGGGGCCTTCGGAAGGTGAGTATATGTTTATTTTTTATTTTAAGTCTTTTTTAACCACGCATATTGTGGCCACATTGCTATATACTACATGGGCTGTGTTACATACTGCGTGGGCTCTGTTATATACTACATCTCTGTGCTATATACTATGTAGCTGTGCAACATACAATTTGACTGTGCAATATACAACGCGACTGTCCAATATACTACGTGGCTGTGCAATATACTATGTGTTCTGTGTTATATACTATGTAGCTGTGCAATATGCTATGTGGCTGTGTCGGTTCTGTTATATACTACATTGACTGTGCAATATACTGTGTAGCTATGCAATATACTATGTGCCTCTACAATATACTACGTGGCTATGTTATATACTACATGGCTCTGCTATATACTACGTCGCTGACCAATATATTACATAGCTGTGCAATACACTACTTGACTGTGTTATATACTATGTGGCTGTGCAATATACTACGTGGCTGACCACTATACTACATACCTGTGCAATACACTACGTGGCTGTGTTATGTACTACGTAACTCTGCTATATACTATGTACGCTATGTTACATACTACGTAGCTCTGTTATATACTACGTAGCTATGTTATATACTACGTCAGTTGTGTTATATACTACGTCACTGTGCAATATAGTATGTAGCCCATGCTATATACTACCTACATATTCCAGAATACCCTATATGTTAGAATCGGGCCACCATCTAGTATAATCATAAGAGGACAATTTGAAATTCAGGTAGTATGGATCAGTTAATCATAGTAGAAAGCATACAAAGAGTTATGGAGTAGCTGTTCCAAAAGGGTTCAGGTACTGTGGAGACTGCTTTTTCAGTAAAAATACAGATGGACAATCCTAGTGAAGCCAAAGACAATATTTTACTCTTTTGAAGCATAAACATAGAAGCATAAAAGACCAATCAAGATTCAAAAAAAATACAGCATTTAGTAAAAAATGTTGCTGTCTATTCGTGCACATTTCTTCAGAAGTGGGTTTAGTTCCATAAAGATGCGGTACATTCTGGTATCCTCCATTCTGATACAGGAAACATATACACTCACTGGCCACTTTATTAGGTACACCTGTCCAACTTCTTGTTAACACTTAATTTCTAATCAGCCAATCACATGGCGGCAACTCAGTGCATTTAGGCATGTAGACATGGTCAAGACAATCTCCTGCAGTTCAAACCGAGCATCAGTATGGGGAAGAAAGGTGATTTGAGTGCCTTTGAACGTGGCATGGTTGTTGGTGCCAGAAGGGCTGGTCTGAGTATTTCAGAAACTGCTGATCTACTGGGATTTTCACGCACAACCATCTCTAGGGTTTACAGAGAATGGTCCAAAAAAGAAAAAAAATCCAGTGAGCGGCAGTTCTGTGGGCGGAAATGCCTTGTTGATGCCAGAGGTCAGAGGAGAATGGGCAGACTGGTTTGAGCTGATAGAAAGGCAACAGTGACTCAAATCGCCACCCGTTACAACCAAGGTAGGCCTAAGAGCATCTCTGAACGCACAGTGTGTCGAACTTTGAGGCAGATGGGCTACAGCAGCAGAAGACCACACCGGGTACCACTCCTTTCAGCTAAGAACAGGAAACTGAGGCTACAATTTGTACAAGCTCATCGAAATTGGACAGTAGAAGATTGGAAAAACGTTGCTTGGTCTGATGAGTCTCGATTTCTGCTGCGACATTTGGATGGTAGGGTCAGAATTTGGCGTAAACAACATGAAAGCATGGATCCATCCTGCCTTGTATGGAGCATCTTTGGGATGTGCAGCCGACAAATCTGCGGCAACTGTGTGATGCCATCATGTCAATATGGACCAAAATCTCTGAGGAATCCTTCCAGCACCTTGTTGAATCTATGCCACGAAGAATTGAGGCAGTTCTGAAGGCAAAAGGGGGTCCAACCCGTTACTAGCATGGTGTACCTAATAAAGTGGCCAGTGAGTGTATATCTTGGTACCGTGTTAGCCAGTAGATATAAAAATATTTAAAGTTAAGAGTCCTCAGTGGTTGATACCTTTTAATGGATAAATGAAAAGATGGTAACAAATTGCAAGCTTTCGAGACTACTCAGGTCACTTCATCAGGCATAGTCTAAAAGAAATTCTGGAGAATCACATATTTATTCACAACTAGTGTTGAGCGATACCGTCCGATACTTGAAAGTATCGGTATCGGAAAGTATCGGCCGATACCGGCAAAGTATCGGATCCAATCCGATACCGATACCCGATACCAATACAAGTCAATGGGACTCAGGTATCGGACGGTATTCCTGATGGTTCCCAGGGTCTGAAGGAGAGGAAACTCTCCTTCAGGCCCTGGGAACCATATAAATGTGTAAAATAAAGAATTAAAATAAAAAATATCGCTATACTCACCTGTCCGACGCAGCCGGGACCTCGGCGATTGTAAGCGGCAGCGTTGTTTCTTTAAAATTCGCGCTTTTACTTGCTTACGTGAATTCCCGGCTTCTGATTGGTCAGGGCGGCCATGTTGCCGGGACTCGGACCAATCACAGCAAGCCGTGACGAAATTACGTCACGGCTTGCTGTGATTGGTCCGCGTCCCGGCAATATGGCGCCGTGACCAATCACAAGCCGTGACGTCACGGGAGGCTGGACACGCGCGCTTTTCAAAATAAGCGCGTGTCCAGCCTCCCGTGACGTCACGGCTTGTGATTGGTTAATGGCGGCCATGTTCCTGGGACGCGGACCAATCACAGCAAGCCGTGACGTAATTTCGTCACGGCTTGCTGTGATTGGTCCGCATCCCGGCAATATGGCGCCGTGACCAATCACAAGCCGTGACGTCACGGGAGGCTGGACACGCGCGCTTTTCAAAATAAGCGCGTGTCCAGCCTCCCGTGACGTCACGGCTTGTGATTGGTTAATGGCGGCCATGTTGCCGGGACGCGGACCAATCACAGCAAGCCGTGACGTAATTTCGTCACGGCTTGCTGTGATTGGTCCGCGTCCCGGCAACATGGCCGCCCTGACCAATCAGAAGCCGGGAATTCACGTAAGCATGTAAAAGCGCGAATTTTAAAGAAACAACGCTGCCGCTTACAATCGCCGAGGTCCCGGCTGCGTCGGACAGGTGAGTATAGCGATATTTTTTATTTTAATTCTTTCTTTTACACCTTTTTACATTAATGTTGTTTCGATACCGATATCCGATATTACAAAAATATCGGATCTCGGTATCGGAAATTCCGATACAGCAAGTATCGGCCGATACCCGATACTTGCAGCATCGGAATGCTCAACACTATTCACAACACATCACAGAAAAAAACAAAAAAACAAAAACATGGATAAGACAGATGACATGAAGCAGAATTACCATGAGCGTTAAACAGTTATGTCTATAAATATTGGACCAGTTCTTAGATAAGGAATGTTTTATTGTCCTCTGATTGGGGTTTGGTTCTGTTGTGATGACCCCACATGGTCTGAGTGGCAAATTCCTTAGTTCCTTAGTTGATGTAAAAAGACATAAATCCATGCAACACATTCATTCCTGCACTAAAACTGACATCCCTGATGGGTGAGGGGACGCCATCAGCACAAGGTAATACCATCTCCTCACAGTTTTATGGATTCAGTGGTCAGTTAGTTTGTTCCTATATGTTTACCCTATATCACTTGTAACTACGGTATTGTGTAGTATTACCACTGTGTGTACTGTACTTAGGTTACCCCTTGGTGGGTAGATAGGGAATCTGGTACCACCACATGTATTGGATATATTAAGCCATTGTGCTAATTACCTTTCACCACCATTTTAGGGGTATTTATCCACTAATACTGTCTTAATCCTATTGAGTATGGTTTGTTAATTTTCCCTTGTCTTTTGGTTTCCCCTACGGTAATTTTGCTTTTTATTTTGTGAATTTTAAAGAATATCAATAAACATTTGGTTTTAATTTATGGGATCTCTTCGTTTTTCCCACTAGAAATTGTGTGGGATTAGTTGAGTATGGTGTTGTGAAGTGCCCTCTTGATTGTGTTCAGACATATATAGAGACCTGCACTAAAACTGT
Source organism: Ranitomeya variabilis (assembly GCF_051348905.1). Taxonomy (NCBI): domain Eukaryota; kingdom Metazoa; phylum Chordata; class Amphibia; order Anura; family Dendrobatidae; genus Ranitomeya; species Ranitomeya variabilis. The sequence continues at coordinate 832,810,678 of NC_135233.1, forward strand.
CAAAGGTCATCATCAGTTTATATTCCCATATTCTTCTGTCTCTTTGAGATTTGAAGTTACCTTTTAAAACAAGTAATTTCATGTGTCCATAATGTTATGATTGGGGAGACAAAAATGTATTGCCACAGGTAGATCCATTCTTTTTTCTCTTATTGTGTGGCGGTGAGAATTCATTCCTGTTCTAAGCTTTTGCCCTGTCTCACCCACATACAGAACCCCAGTTGGACATTTAGTACAAATAATTAGGTACACCACATTAGAAGTGACGCAGCTGAAAGTAACTGGTATCTTGTAGTCCTGATGTGAATTGGGGATCTTTATCTTGTCCATGGTCATTATAAATAGACAGGTTTTACATTTTTTCTAGTTGCAAGGAAAGGTACCTGCAGCTGTTGGATAGGACAAGGAGCTTTTGACAATTATGCTTCTTAGATTTGGGGGCTGCCTAAAACACAGTAGTGGGGGGTCTGGAAAAATGAACTGTAAGCGGGAATCTTTTTGTAGTAAAGGTTGTAATTTCCGTGCAGTTCCCCTTAGCACCTCCAGATTTGGATTGTAGGTAACTGCTATAGGTAGGGGCCTGCTGCACCCTGCGAGTGCATTTGTCATTTGACAAGGTTGTGGTGAGTCTGCTGTTCATGTTGTGGCTTTTTGAGTTTTTCTATGTTAGCTGTTTTTGATATTAGAGTAGGACTTGCAAGTGTATGAGGACCCTTGACGTTGGGTTGCAAGCTTATCCATTTTGGCCAAAATTGTAACTAATACCTCATCTAATGTATTATATAGATTATTTAATTTTTCATCTTTTTTGCACTTTTTACCATATTTTTGAAGGGTGCGGCAGGGCCCTTTTATGTTGTTCCCTGTGTGTTGCATGTATATATATAGTTGTGGATGGCCCGCCTGCTAATACTATGGGCGTGATCAATAGGTTGTCCAGACACTGTGCATCACATTTATCTGTGTGAATAGTGTCTTATGCAAGCATTACCTGTGTGCATTTTTGCTACTAAGCAGGCAACCCCTCTAATGTTTGGGCAAGTGGGTGGTTGCTCTCATCAGTAGCTTGCACCTGTGCTGCTTTAGCAATTAATATCAGGGGCCTGCTGCACCCTGCGAGTGCATTTGTCATTTGACAAGGTTGTGGCGAGTCTGCACTTCATGTTGTGCTTTTTTGAGTTTTTCTATGTTAGCTGTTTTTAACTACTAGAGGTACCCGGTTATTTTCTTCTTTAGCTTTGTAATGTAGCAGGTGATTCCTTGATATTCTGGTGGCTCTTGTAATCTTATTTTCAATTGTTCTTGGATGGTAGCCTTGATTCAAAAAGGTCTCTCTGAGGCGACCAAGGTGTTCATCCCTATCCATTGGGTTGGAACATATACGATTGTATCTGATGGCTTGGCGGTAGACAATAGAGTTTTTTATGTGTAATCAGGGCTACCATCCAAAAACAATTAAAAAACAGATTTCAAGAGCCACCAGAATATCAAGGAATCACCTGCTACATTACAAAGCTAAAGAAGAAAATAACCGGGTACCTCTAGTAGTTACCTACAATCCAAATCTGGAGGTGCTAAGGGGAGCTGCACGGAAATTACAACCTTTACTACAAAAAGATTCCTGCTTACAATCCATTTTTCCAGACCCCCCACTACTGTTTTTTAGGCAGTCCCCAAATGTAAGAAGCATCATTGTCAAAAGCTCCCTGTCCTCTCCAAGAGCTGCAGGTACCTTTCCTTGCAACCAGAAAAAATGTAAAACCTGTCCATTTATAATGACCACAGACAAGATAAAGATCCCCAATTCACATCAGGACTACAGGATACCAGGTACTTTCAGCTGCGTCACTTCTAATGTGGTGTTCCTATTTATTTGTACTAAATGTCCATCTGACGGTCTGTATGTGGGGGAGACAGGGCAAAAGCTTAGAACAAGAATGAATTCTCACCGCCACACAATAAGAGAAAAAAGAATGGATCTACCTGTGGAAATACATTTTTGTCTCCCCAATAATAACATTGTGGACATGAAATTATTTGTTTTAAAAGGTAACTTCAAATCTCAAAGAGACAGATGAATACGGGAACATAAACTGATGATGACCTTTGACAGTTTTAGTGCAGGAATGAATGTCGCATAGATTTATGTCTTTTAACATCAACTAAGGAACTAAGGAATTTGCCCCTCAGACCATGTGGGTCATCACAACAGAATTAGACCCCAATCAGAGGACAATAAAACATTCCTTATCTAAGAACTGGTCCAATATTTATGGACATAACTGTTTATCACTCATGGTAATTCTGATTCATGTCACCTGTCTTATCCATGGTTTTCGTTTTTTTGTTTTTTTTCTGTGTGTGTTGTGCATAAATATGTGATTCTCCAGAATTTCTTTTAGTCTATGCCTGATGAAGAGACCTGAGTAGTAGGGTTGAGCAAAACGGATCGGTCATTTTCATAAGTCGCAGACTTTTGGCAAAGTCGGGTTTCATGAAACCCGACCCGATCCCTGTGTGGGGTCGGCCAATGCGGTACGCGACTTTCGCGCCAAAGTCGCGTTTCAATGACACTAAAAGCGCTATTTCTCAGCCAATGAAGGTGGACGCAGAGTGTGGGCAGCGTGATGACATAGATCTCAGTCCCCACCATCTTAGAGAAGGGCATTGCAGTGATTGGCTTGCTTTCTGCGGCGTCACAGGGGCTATAAAGGGGCATTCCCGCCGACCGCCATCTTACTGCTGCTGATCTGAGCGTAGGGAGAGGTTGCTGCCGCTTCGTCAGAAGCAGGGATAATGTTAGGCAGGGTACATTCACCCCCAAACCGCTTGTGCTGTAGCGATTTCCACTGTCCAACACCACCTTTTGTTTGCAGGGACAGTGGAAGCTACATTTTTTTTTCCTCAGCGCTGTAGCTCATTGGGCTGCCCTAGAAGGCTCCCTGACCCTGATAGCTGCATTGCTGTGTGTGTACGCCGCTGTGCAAACCAACTGTTTTTTTCAAAGCACAAATCCTGTTGTTCCTTCCTTTCTGCACAGCTATCTTGTTTGTTTGCCCACACTTTTGTGTGCAGCTGTCTTTTTTATAGCTGCCTGCCATACTTTTCTGAGATTACTGCAGGGAGATAAAGATTGGCAAGTCTGCCTCTGTGCCAGTGCTGTGTGTGGCATCTGTCTCTCATTGTGTGCCACAGAAAACCTAGTGTGTAATACAGGGCCATTTTTTTTTTTAATTCTCCTGGAAAAAAAATAAATAAATAGTGGGAGATAAAGATTGGCAAGTCTGCCTCTGTGCCAGTGCTGTGTGTGGCATCTGTCTCTCATTGTGTGCCACAGAAAACCTAGTGTGTAATACTGGGCCATTTTTTTTTTTAATTCTCCCTGAAAAAAAAAAATAAATAGTGGGAGATAAAGATTGGCAAGTCTGCCTCTGTGCCAGTGCTGTGTGTGGCATCTGTCTCTCATTGTTTGCCACAGAAAACCTAGTGTGTAATACTGGGCCATATTTTTTTTTTTTAATTCTCCCTGAAAAAAAAAATAGTGGGAGATTAAAATTGGCATTTCTGCTTGAGTGCCAGTCCTGTGAGTGCCATCTGTCTCAAATAATTGGTGCACAGAAAACCTAGTGTGTCATACTGTTAATTTTTTTTATTTTTTTTTTAAATTCTCCCTGAAAAAAAAAATAGTGGGAGATTAAGATTGGCATTTCTGCTTGAGTGCCGGTCATGTGTGTGCCATCTGTCTCAAATTATTGGGGCACAGAAAACCTAGTATGTAACATTGGGCCTGATTTTCCTTTCAGTGTCAGGCACCTATAAAGGTATATATAAATCCTACAGAAGTTTGAGTTCACCTTATAAGTTGTTTTACAGTAACAAATACCGTTACTTTGGTTACGTTTTGCAAACAATGAGGAAGTCTGGTGGAAGAGGTCGTGGCCATGGGCGGTCATTGTCAGCTGGTAATGATGGTAGTGGTGGTGGAGTGTTATGACCTGGTGGTTAAGAGGCCACACTGATATGACCTGGTGGCTAAAACGCAACATGGGACGAGCTCTGAGAAGGTGGTATCTCTACTGACCACAGTCCCTAATCCTAACAACAACACTAGTAATAGCCGTGGGATGTTCCTGACTCTCCCTAGAACCTCTTCACAGCCTAAGAACTAACTACCCCTAAAGAAGGAAATAGAAAGCTATCTTGCCTCAGAGAAAACCCCAAAAGGAAAGACAGCCCCCCACAAATATTGACTGTGAGTGAAGAGGGAAATGACGCACACAGAAATGAAATCAGATTTCAGCAAAGGAGGCCAATACTAAACTTCATAGACAGAGAGAAAAGGATACTGTGCGGTCAGTATTAAAAACTACAAAATCCATGCAGAGTTTACAAAAATGAACTCCACACCGACTCACGGTGTGGAGGGGCAAATCTGCTTTCCCAGAGCTTCCAGCTAACCTGAATATGACATAGTGACAAGCTGGACAAAAAGAGACATATTTGCAGAGCAATAGAGTCCAGGCAAATGGACAAACAAAAACTTAGAAAAAACTTATCTTTTGCTGACAAGGACAGGCCATATGAGAAATCCAAGGAGAGAACCAAATCCAACCAAGAACATTGACAGCTGGCATGAACTAAAGCCCAGAGCAGGTTTAAATAACAACCCCAGGCAAGGTGATTAGTGAAGGCAGCTGCCACAGCTACCTAAAGGAGCAGCAGTTCCACTCGAAACCACCAGAGGGAGCCCAAGGGCAGAACTCACAAAAATACCATTAGCAACCACAGGAGGGAGCTCCAGAACGGAATTCACAACAGTGGAGCATCAGGTGGTCGTGGTAAAAGCAGTACTGCACCTAAGTCTCGAGTTGTTGAGCCAGGTTCATCGTCTAGCTACACAAGGCCTCGAACGCTCCCTTTTCTGGGAGTAGGAAAACCGCTTTTAAAGCCGGAGCAGCAAGAACAAGTTTTGGCTTTCCTCGCTGACTCTAGCTCTTTTGCCTCCTCTTCTGAAAGTGCTAAATGTAAAAGCAGCGCGTCGTTAGTGGATGTTCACAGTCAGGGATAAGTCGCTTCCTTGTCTTCTTCACCCAGAACAAGAGAGAAGGATGCGTCAGGTGACACAACAGGTTACTCCATGGAGCTCTTTACACATACCGTTCCTGGGTTAGACAGTGAAACAGTTAACAGGCTATGCCCATTAGAAGTTGAATCGGACATGGAGTGCACAGATGCACAGCCACAGCCAGATTACTATGCTGTTCCTTTGACTCAGACCAGAACATTGCCCTCGCAGTGTACTGAGCCAGAATCAAACCCAGCGGAGACTATGGTGCCCCGTCACGAACGCTATACCACCGGCTTACACGGTGACACAGACGAAGTTGCACACGACATAGAAGAGGAGGTCATAGATGACCCAGTTGTTGACCCCGATTGGCAGCCATTGGGGGAACAGGGTGCAGGCGGCAGTAGTTCTGAAGCAGAGGAGGAGGAGCCGCAGCAGGCATCAACATCACAACAGGTTCCATCTGCCAGGCCCGTATCTGGCCAAAAACGCTTGGCAAAACCAAAACCAGTTGGAGTACAGCGTGGCCATCCGGTTAAAGAAGCTCAGTCTGCAATGCCTGAAAAGGTATCCTATAGTAGAAAGAGTGCAGTCTGGCATTTTTTTAAACAACATCCAAATGATCAGCACAAAGTCATCTGTCAAAAATGTTCAACATCCTTAAGCAGAGGTCAGAATCTTAAAAGTCTAAATACAAGTTGCATGCATAGACATTTAACCACCATGCATTTGCAAGCCTGGACTAACTACCAAACATCCCTAAAGGTTGCAGCACACTCGGCCAATGAAGCTAGTCAGCAACGCTACATCCCTTCCCTCCCTGTAAGCCCACCATTTCCCGCACCACCTGCAGTATCTGTGCAGCTTTTGTCGCCAGGCCAAAGCAATCAGGGAATCACCAGGTTAGTAGTAGGAAACACTGCATGTAGGGCACCGGCAAGAATACCATCTCCAACCCTCTCTCAGTCACCCATGTCCACCGGCACCCCCGCTAGTTCCACCGTATGCAGCTCTCCAGTCCAGCTCACCCTTCATGAGACTCTCGTTAGGAAAAGGAAGTACTCATCCTCGCATACAGGGTTTGAACGCCCACATTGCTAGACTAATCTCATTAGAGATGATGCCCTACCGGTTAGTTGAAAGCGAAGCTTTCAAAGCACTGATGGACTATGCTCTACCTCGCTACGAGCTACCCAGTCGACACTTCTTTTCGAGAAGAGCCATCCCAGCCCTCTACCACCATGTTAAAGAGCGCATTGTCCATGCACTCAGGCAATCTGTGACTACAAAGGTGCACCTGACAACAGATGCATGGACCAGTAGGCAGGGCCAGGGACGTTACGTGTCCATCACGGCACACTGGGTGAATGTGGTGGATGCAGGGTCCACAGGGGACAGCAATATTGGGACAGTTCTGCCTAGCCCAGTCTAGGAAACAGTTGGCTGTAGGTGTTCGCCCCCCCTCCTCCTCCTCCTCGTCCTCCTGCAGAAGTGAGAGCTCGTCCACAGACCGCAGTCGCACATCCACTCCATCTGCAGCTGCCACTGTTGCACACCAGGTGTGCCATTATGGGACAGCTAGTGGCAAGCGTCAGCAGGCTGTATTGGCAATGAAGTGTTTGGGCGACAACAGACACACCGCGGAAGTTCTGTCCGAGTTCTTGCAGAAAGAAACCCAGTCATGGCTGGGCACTGTACATCTTGAGGCAGGCAAGGTAGTGAGTGATAACGGAAGGAATTTCATGGCTGCCATAGCCCTTTCCCAACTGAAACACATTCCTTTCCTGGCTCACACCTTAAACCTGGTGGTGCAGTGCTTCCTGAAAAGTTATCCGGGGTTACCCGACCTGCTCCTCAAAGTGCGCAGACTTTGCTCTCATATCCGCCATTCGCCCGTACACTCCAGCCGTATGCAGAACTATCAGCGGTCTTTGAACCTTCCCCAGCATCGCTTAATCATCAATGCTGCAACAAGGTGGAACTCAACACTGCACATGCTTCAGAGGCTGTGCGAACAGAGGTGTGCTGTTATGTATTTGTGGGAGGATACACATATACGGGCAGGCAGTTGGATGGCAGACATGGAGTTGTCTGCTGTGCAGTGGTCGAAGCTCCAAGACCTCTGTCAAGTCCTTCAGTGTTTTGAGGAATGCACACGGCTGGTTAGTGCAGACAACGCCATAATAAGCATGATCATCCCCCTAATGTGTCTGCTGATGCAAAGTTTGACGCACGTAAAGGAGCAGGCATCTGCAGCTGAGGAAGAGGAAAGCCTTGATGACAGTCAGCCATTGTCTGGTCAGGGCAGTCTACAGGATGAGGTAGCAGGCGAAGAGGAGGAGGACGAGGAGGATGATGGGGATTAGTATTTTTTAAATGAGGAAGCTTCTCCGGGTCCAATGGAAATTGCTGGTGTGGCAAGGCCGGGTTCAGGTTTTTTGAGGGAGACAAGTGACGTAGATTTGCCTGTAACTGCCCCTCAAACCAGCACACCCGCAGATTTGACAACTGGAACTTTGGCCCACATGGCGGATTATGCCTTACGTATCCTCAAAAGGGACCCACGCATTCTTAAAATGATGACCGATGATGATTACTGGTTGGCCTGCCTCCTTGATCCTCGCTATAAAGGCAAATTGCAAAATATTATGCCACATGAGAACCTCGAACAAATATTAGCAACCAAACAAGCAACTCTTGTAGACCGTTTGATTCAGGTATTCCCAGCACACAGCGCCGGTGATGGTTCTCACACGAGCTGCAGGGGGCTACAGGGCAGAGGTGTTAGAGGTGCACAAATCAGAAGTGGCGTTGGACAGAGGGGTTTTCTGACCAGGTTGTGGAGTGATTTCGCAATGACCGCAGACAGGACAGGTACTGCAGCATCTATTCAAAGTTACTGGAGACAACATTTTTCCAGTATGGTTACTAACTATTTTTCAGCCCTTATCGATGTTCTCCCTCAAGCGTCATTCCCATTTGATTACTGGGCATCCAAATTAGACACCTGGCCTGAATTGGCAGAATATGCATTGCAGGAGCTTGCTTGCCCAGCAGCTAGTGTGCTATCAGAAAGAGTATTCAGTAGAGTTGAGCGACTTTCATTTTTTTAAGATCGAGTCGGGTTTTGTGAAACCCGATTTTGTCCAGAGTCGAGTCGAGTGCAGTCGGCCGATTATCGCTAAAAGTCGGGGATCGACCGAAACACGAAACCCAATGCAAGTCAATGGGGAAGCATAGTCGGCAGTGAGTGGAGGCCAGGAAAACACCTACAGTGCCCATTTTAATGCCAAAAACATCCATTCTTGTTTCTGAAGCTTGTCAATCTTAATTAACTTTATAATAATAGTTGGGCATAGGGAATTGGGGGTCATTTGGCAAAAGTTGTGGGGGGAGTAGGGCTGGCTCAAGTTTTTCGTGGGCCCAGGAAATGCGGACTACGTCACGGCGGTGTTGCAGGGAAAGGTAAGTATTTCAACGTTGCAAGTGCTGTGATCCTGAGCAAGCAGGGGGGGCCCACTCGTTCGCATTGGCACTGGCACAGGGCCCCTCAAAGTACAGCGGTGTGTTTGCATGGCGGGGGCGCCTCCCACCAGCAGCGACACTTTTGCGTACTCTGAGGGGCCCTGTGCCAGTGACGTCGCCAACGAGTATGCCCCCCCACCTGATGAAGGAACCTGCACTTTCATCTGCACCTTCCTCTCTGTCCCTGTGTAAGGTGGTATAACATGCGGGAAGGGGAACCTTACTTTCAGCAGGGTCAGATTCTGGCTGTGTAAAGTATAAGGGGAATGTAGTGGTCTAGGTCAATGTACCAGCAGACTCATCTAGCAGTGGCTGGGCAATGGGCAGGATGAGGAGGTAACAGATATAGGGCCAAAGAATAAAGTAGGCTAAATGCAGTTCAAAATTGGTAACAGGACTAAACAGGCGGCATTGCTTTGTTCAGTGGAGTAGCAAACCCAAGAGCAGCAGACACTGTTTCAAGGGCCTAACCACACTAGTAGGCCAAATGCAGTTTAATATCTGATAGTATAGGGCGAAAGCCAGAATGTGGAAGCTCAGCTTTGTTCAGTTGAGGACAACACCAGGCAGGGGCAGACAGACACCTTTAGTAGGCCGGAACAGCCAATTTTTTTAAAAAACAGCAGTTAGTAAGAGGCAGAAGGTAGAAGCTCAGCTTTATTCAGTTGAGGACAACACCAGGCAGGGGCAGACACCTTTAGTAGGCCGGAACAGCCAATTGCATTTTTAAAAATGGTAATTTGGAACTGAAGGTTGAAGCTCAGCTTTATTCAGTTGAGGACAACACCAGGCAGGGGCAGACATTCACCTTTAGTAGGCCGGAACAGCCAATTGCATTTTTAAAAATGGTAATTTGGAACTGAATGTTGAAGCTCAGCTTTATTCAGTTGAGGACAACACCAGGCAGGGGCAGACAGACACCTTTTGTAGGCCGGAACAGCCAATTGCATTTTTAAAAATGGTAATTTGGAACTGAAGGTTGAAGCTCAGCTTTATTCAGTTGCAGCTTCTTGGCAATAATATAAAGAAGACGAGACAGGACAACACTCGTTGGATGCCATATCTGTGTTTTCACTGGAAAAAAAACTGTCATTTAACTACTTGTAGGAGAAAGTTTTTGTAGCTGGAGGCCACTTTTTGTATTGTACCAGTTTTTGGTTGTATGTTTGGAACTGAAGGTTGAAGCTCAGCTTTATTCAGTTGAGGACAACACCAGGCAGGGGCAGACAGACACCTTTAGTAGGCCGGAACAGCCAATTGCATTTTTAAAAATGGTAATTTGGAACTGAAGGTTGAAGCTCAGCTTTATTCAGTTGAGGACAACACCAGGCAGGGGCAGACATTCACCTTTAGTAGGCCGGAACAGCCAATTGCATTTTTAAAAATGGTAATTTGGAACTGAAGGTTGAAGCTCAGCTTTATTCAGTTGAGGACAACACCAGGCAGGGGCAGACAGACACCTTTAGTAGGCCGGAACAGCCAATGGCATTTTTAAAAATGGTAATTTGGAACAGAAGGTTGAAGCACAGCTTTGTTCAGTTGAGGACAACACCAGGCAGGGGCAGACAGACACCTTTAGTAGGCCGGAACAGCCAATTGCATTTTTAAAAATGGTAATTTGGAACTGAAGGTTGAAGCTCAGCTTTATTCAGTTGAGGACAACACCAGGCAGGGGCAGACAGTCACCTTTAGTAGGCCGGAACAGCCAATTGCATTTTTAAAAATGGTAATTTGGAACTGAAGGTTGAAGCTCAGCTTTATTCAGTTGAGGACAACACCAGGCAGGGGCAGACATTCACCTTTAGTAGGCCAGAACAGCCAATTGCATTTTTAAAAATGGTAATTTGGAACTGAAGGTTGAAGCTCAGCTTTATTCAGTTGAGGACAACACCAGGCAGGGGCAGACAGTCACCTTTAGTAGGCCGGAACAGCCAATTGCATTTTTAAAAATGGTAATTTGGAACTGAAGGTTGAAGCTCAGCTTTATTCAGTTGAGGACAACACCAGGCAGGGGCAGACATTCACCTTTAGTAGGCCAGAACAGCCAATTGCATTTTTAAAAATGGTAATTTGGAACTGAAGGTTGAAGCTCAGCTTTATTCAGTTGAGGACAACACCAGGCAGGGGCAGACAGTCACCTTTAGTAGGCCGGAACAGCCAATTGCATTTTTAAAAATGGTAATTTGGAACTGAAGGTTGAAGCTCAGCTTTATTCAGTTGAGGACAACACCAGGCAGGGGCAGACATTCACCTTTAGTAGGCCGGAACAGCCAATTGCATTTTTAAAAATGGTAATTTGGAACTGAAGGTTGAAGCTCAGCTTTATTCAGTTGAGGACAACACCAGGCAGGGGCAGACAGACACCTTTAGTAGGCCAGAACAGCCAATGGCATTTTTAAAAATGGTAATTTGGAACAGAAGGTTGAAGCACAGCTTTGTTCAGTTGAGGACAACACCAGGCAGGGGCAGACAGACACCTTTAGTAGGCCGGAACAGCCAATTTTTTTTTTTAAAAACAGCAGTTAGTAAGAGGCAGAAGGTAGAAGCTCAGCTTTATTCAGTTGAGGACAACACCAGGCAGGGGCAGACATTCACCTTTAGTAGGCCGGAACAGCCAATTGCATTTTTAAAAATGGTAATTTGGAACTGAAGGTTGAAGCTCAGCTTTATTCAGTTGAGGACAACACCAGGCAGGGGCAGACATTCACCTTTAGTAGGCCGGAACAGCCAATTGCATTTTTAAAAATGGTAATTTGGAACTGAAGGTTGAAGCTCAGCTTTATTCAGTTGAGGACAACACCAGGCAGGGGCAGACACCTTTAGTAGGCCGGAACAGCCAATTTCATTTTTAAAATTCGTAATTTGGAACAGAAGGTTGAAGCACAGCTTTATTCAGTTGCAGCTTCTTGGCAATAATATAAAGAAGACGCGACAGGACAACACTCGGTGGATGCCATATCTGTGTTTTCAATGGAAAAAAACCTTTCAGTTAACTACTTGCAGGAGAAAGTTTTTGTAGCTGGTGGACAATTTTTGTACTGTACCAGTTTTTTGTTGTATGTGTTTTTGTTTTTAATGTTAAAATGTCTGCATTTGATATCTCTCCAGTATTTTCTTTTTTATAAGCAAAATACTGCAGTTTTACATCGGTTACATGGATACACGGGCAGGCAGCTTGGTGGTCAGTGGAGGAGTATTTAAAGTAGGGACCGCAGACAGGCTATCAAAGGCCTAAAATAACAAACAATAGGCTCATGGCAGCTTTACATCGGTTACATGGATACACAGGCAGCTTGGTGGTCAGTGGAGGAGTATTTAAAGTAGGGACTGCAGACAGGCTTTCAAAGGCCTAAAATAACAAACAATAGGCTCATGGCTGTTTTACATCGGTTACATGGATACACGGGCAGGCAGCTTGGTGGTCAGTGGAGGAGTATTTAAAGTAGGGACCGCAGACAGGCTATCAAAGGCCTAAAATAACAAACAATAGGCTCATGGCAGTTTTACATCGGTTACATGGATACACGGGCAGGCAGCTTGGTGGTCAGTGGAGGAGTATTTAAAGTAGGGACCGCAGACAGGCTATCAAAGGCCTAAAATAACAAACAATAGGCTCATGGCAGCTTTACATCGGTTACATGGATACACAGGCAGCTTGGTGGTCAGTGGAGGAGTATTTAAAGTAGGGACCGCAGACAGGCTATCAAAGGCCTAAAATAACAAACAATAGGCTCATGGCAGTTTTACATCGGTTACATGGATACACGGGCAGGCAGCTTGGTGGTCAGTGGAGGAGTATTTAAAGTAGGGACCGCAGACAGGCTATCAAAGGCCTAAAATAACAAACAATAGGCTCATGGCAGTTTTACATCGGTTACATGGATACACAGGCAGCTTGGTGGTCAGTGGAGGAGTATTGCAAGGAGTGTCTGTCCCAGTACTCCCAAAATATAAATAGATGTTAATGTCTCGCAAAACAACCAAAAAAAAAAAAAAAGGTGGCATACTTAGGTACAGGGGTGGGCTCATCTGCTGAGTTTCTGACATAGTAATTTGGCAGTAACTATTTAATGGTGCCAATATAGGACACAGACACAGACTACTTTAAGTTGCATCATAGATGTCTACAAATTTGTATTGTCAGTGCCAGACATTGAATGATGTCAGCGAATAGACTAAAGATTGGTGGAGCTGTGCGACATAATTTTGCACGTGGTAGAGCACAGTTTGAGCTGGGGGAGGGGGGAACTCTCTTGAGGCCGGCGGGACCGCCCCAGGGCCCCTCATGTTACAACGGTGTGTCTGACGTTGGGTGCGCACCACCACCGCCAGAGACACTACATTGTACTATGAGGGACCCAGTAGCAATGCCGTCAACCAAAAGCGAGCACACCCACCTCTTCAGACAAACAGCAGTCTCACGGGTGCTTGCGCCAAGTCGCGATACCATGGCCCCGTGTGGGGAGTTTGGCCATTTAGGGAGGTGTAAACATGTCGTATGCTGTACAATCAGCTGCAGCAAATTAGACATTAGAAAAGTAATTCACAGGCAAGAGCTTTTCATAGGAAAGCTAGGTGTCGGCCGGGCAAGGTGGGGCAAAAGATTTCGAAATCCAGTTGTGGTTCATTTTAATGAATGTTAGATCGTCAACATTTTGGGTAGCCAGACGAGTCCTTTTTTCGGTTAATATTGAACCTGCAGCACTGAATACTCTTTCTGATAGGACACTTGCTGCCGGGCAAGCAAGCTCCTGCAATGCATATTCTGCCAATTCTGGCCAGGTGTCTAATTTTGATGCCCAGTAATCAAATGGGAATGACGGTTGAGGGAGAACATCGATAAGGGATGAAAAATAGTTAGTAACCATACTGGACAAATGTTGTCTCCTGTCACTTTCAATTGATGCAGCAGTACCTGTCCTGTCTGCGGTCAAAGCAAAATCACTCCACAACCTGGTCAGAAAACCCCTCTGTCCAACGCCACTTCTGATGTGTGCACCCCTAACACTCCTAGTCTGTTGCCCCCTTGAGCTCGTGTGAGAACGATCACGTGCGCTGTGTGCTGAGAATGCCTGAAGCAAACGGTCTACAAGAGTTGATTGTTTGGTTGCTAATATTAGTTCCAAGTTCTCATGTGGCATAATATTTTGCAATTTGCCTTTATAGCGTGGATCAAGGAGGCAGGCCAACCAGTAATCGTCATCGTTCATCATTTTCGTTATGCGTGTGTCCCTTTTTAGGATACGTTAGGCATAATCCGCCATGTGGGCCAAAGTTCCAGTTGTCAAATCTCAGGTTGTGATTGGGTGAGGGGCAGTTGCAGGCAAATCTACGTCACTTGTGTCCCTCAAAAAACCAGAACCCGGCCTTGACACGCAACCAATTTCCAGTGCCCCCGGGAAAGGTTCCGCATTAAAAATATACTCATCCCCATCATCCTCCTCATCCTCCACCTCCTCTTCGCCCGCTACCTCGTCCTGTACACTGCCCTGACCAGACAATGGCTGACTGTCATCAAGGCTTTCCTCTTCCTCTGGTGAAGACGCCTGCTCCTTTATGTGCGTCAAACTTTGCATCAGCAGACGCATTGGGGGGATGCTCATGCTTATTACGGCGTTGTCTGCACTAACCAGCCGTGTGCATTCCTCAAAACACTGAAGGACTTGACACATGTCTTGTATCTTCGACCACTGCACACCTGACAACTCCATGTCTGCCATCCTACTGCCTGCCCGTGTATGTGTATCCTCCCACAAAAACATAACAGCCCGCCTCTGTTGCCACAGTCTCTGAAGCATGTGCAGTGTTGAGTTCCACCTTGTTGCAACGTCTATGATTAGGCGATGCCGGGGAAGGTTCAAAGACCGCTGATAGGTCTGCATACGGCTGGCGTGTACAGGCGAACGTCGGATATGTGAGCAAAGTCCACGCACTTTGAGGAGCAGGTCGGAGAACCCAGGATAAGTTTTCAATAAGCACTGCACCACCAGGTTTAAGGTGTGAGCCAGGCAAGGAATGTGTTTCAGTTGGGAAAGGGAGATGGCAGCCATGAAATTCCTTCCGTTATCACTAACTACCTTGCCTGCCTCAAGATCTACTGTGCCCAGCCACGACTGCGTTTCTTGTTGCAAGAACTCGGACAGAACTTCCGCGGTGTGTCTGTTGTCGCCCAAACACTTCATAGCCAATACAGCCTGCTGACGCTTGCCAGTAGCTGGCCCATAATGGGACAACTGGTGTGCAACAGTGTCATCTGCCGATGGAGTGGTTGGCCGACTGCGGTCTGTGGAAGAGCTGTAGCTTCTGCAGGAGGACGAGGAGGAGGAGGAGGAGGGGGTGCGAACGCCTACAGCCAACTGTTTCCTAGACCGTGGGCTAGGCACAACTGTCCCGAAATTGATGTCCCCTGAGGACCCTGCATCCACCACATTCACCCAGTGTGCCGTGATGGACACATAACGTCCCTGGCCATGCCTACTGGTCCATGCATCTGTAGTCAGGTGCACCTTTGTACTCACAGATTGCCTGAGTGCATGGACGATGCGCTGTTTAACATGCTGGTGCAGGGCCGGGATGGCTTTTCTGGAAAAAAAGTGTCGACTGGGTAGCTCGTATCGTGGTTCAGCGTACTCCATCAGGGCTTTGAAAGCTTCGCTTTCACCTAACCGGTAGGGCATCATCTCTAACGATATTAGTCTAGCTATGTGGGCGTTAAAACCCTGTGTACGCGGATGCGAGGATAAGTACTTCCTTTTTCTAACCAGAGTCTCATGTAGTGTGAGCTGAACTGGAGAGATGGAGATCGTGGAACTTGCGGGTGTGCCGGTGGACATGGCAGACTGCGAGACGGTTGGAGATGGTATTGTTTCCGCCGGTGACCTAGATGCAATATTTCCTCCTACAAAACTGGTGATTCCCTGACCCTGAGTGCTTTTGGCTGGCAAAGAAACCTGCACAGATACTGCCGGTGGTGCGGAAAATGGTGGCCTTACAGTGACAGAAGGGATGTTGCATTGCTGACTAGCTTCATTGGCCGAGGGTGCTACAACCTTAAGGGACGTTTGGTAGTTAGTCCAGGCTTGAAAATGCATGGTGGTTAAGTGTCTATGCATGCAACTAGTATTGAGACTTTTCAGATTCTGACCTCTGCTTAAGCTAGTTGAACATTTTTGACAGATGACTTTGTGCTGATCAATTGGATGTTGTTTAAAAAAATGCCAGACTGCACTCTTCCTAGCATCGGATCCCTTTTCAGGGATTGCAGACTGAGCTTTAACCGGATGGCCACGCTGTCCTCCAACAGGTTTTGGCTTTGACACGCGTTTTGGGCCAGATACGGGCCCGGCAGATGGAACCTGTTGCGATGTTGATGCCTGCTGTGGCCCCTCCTCCACCTCCGCTTCTGAACTACTGCCGCCTGCACCCTGTTCCCCCAATGGCTGCCAATTGGGGTCAATAACTGGGTCATCTATTAACTCCTCTTCGAGCTCGTGTGCAACTTCGTCTGTGTCACTGTGTCGGTCGGTGGTATAGCGTTCGTGGCGGGGCAACATAGTCTCATCAGGGTCTGATTGTGGATCAGTACCCTGAGAGGGCAATGTGGTGGTCTGAGTCAAAGGAGCAGCATAGTACTCTGGCTGTGGCTGTGCATCAGTGCACTCCATGTCAGAATCAACTTGTAATGGGCATGGCCTGTTAAGTGTTTCACTTTCTAAGCCAGGGACGGTATGTGTAAAGAGCTCCATGGAGTAACCCGTTGTGTCGCCTGCTGCATCCTTCTCTCTTGTTGTAGTTTTTGCTGAAGAGGACAAGGAAGCGACTTGTCCCTGACCGTGGACATCCACAAGTGACGCGCTGCTTTTACATTTACCAGTTTCAGAAGAGGAGGCAAAAGAGCTAGAGGCTGAGTCTGCAATGTAAGCCAAAACTTGCTGTTGCTGCTCCGCCTTTAAAAGCGGTTTTCCTACTCCCAGAAAAGAGAGCGTTCTAGGCCTTGTGTAGCCAGACGACGAAACTGGCTCCACAGCTCCAGACTTACGTGGAATATTTTTATCCCCACGACCACCTGATGCTCCACTACCACTACCATCATTACCAGCTGACAATGAACGCCCACGACGACCTCTTGCACCAGACTTCCTCATTGTTTTAAAAACTTAACCAAAGTAACTTTTTTTGTTGCTGTCAAACAACTTACACGGTGCGCTATAACTTCAGTATGATTTCAATATCCCTTAACAGGTTGGTGAGACCACAAGGAAAATCAGGCACAATGTTACACACTCTGTTTTCTGTGGCACCAAATCACAGAGATGCCACACACGCAGGAATGTCACTCAAACACAAATGTCAATATTAATCTCCCACCTATTTTTTTTTTTTTTCCCTCAGGGAGACTTTAGAAACCAAATAAGATAAATTGTTTTTTTCAGGGACAATTTAGAAACCAAATAATAATAATAAAAAAAAAAAGCTGTCTATGGCCCAGTGCCCACTGAGTGAGAGATGGCACACACAGGAGTCAGGATAAGGAGTGGCACACAAGCCCTGAGGACAGTATTAATCTCCCACTGATGGATGTAGTGTTTTTTTTTCAGGTAGATTTTAGAACCCAAATCAAGCAAAAAAATAAATAGGCTTTCTATGGCCCACTGAGTGAGAGATGGCGCGCACAGGAGTCAGGATCAGGAGTGGCACACAAGCCCCGAGGACAATATTAATCTCCCACTGATTGATGTAGTGTTTTTTTTTCAGGTAGATTTTAGAACCCAAATCAAGCAAAAAAATAAATAGGCTTTCTATGGCCCACTGAGTGAGAGATGGCGCTCACAGGAGTCAGGATCAGGAGTGGCACACAAGCCCTGAGGACAGTATTAATCTCCCACTGATGGATGTAGTGATTTTTTTTTCAGTTAGATTTTAGAACCCAAATCAAGCAAAAAAATAAATAGGCTTTCTATGGCCCACTGAGTGAGAGATGGCGCACACAGGAGTCAGGATCAGGAGTGGCACACAAGCCCTGAGGACAGTATTAATCTCCCACTGATGGATGTAGTGATTTTTTTTCAGGTAGATTTTAGAACCCAAATCAAGCAAAAAAAATAAATAGGCTTTCTATGGCCCACTGAGTGAGAGATGGCGCTCACAGGAGTCAGGATCAGGAGTGGCACACAAGCCCCGAGGACAATATTAATCTCCCACTGATTGATGTAGTGTTTTTTTTTCAGGTAGATTTTAGAACCCAAATCAAGCAAAAAAATAAATAGGCTTTCTATGGCCCACTGAGTGAGAGATGGCGCTCACAGGAGTCAGGATCAGGAGTGGCACACAAGCCCTGAGGACAGTATTAATCTCCCACTGATGGATGTAGTGTTTTTTTTTTCAGGTAGATTTTAGAACCCAAATCAAGCAAAAAAATAAATAGGCTTTCTATGGCCCACTGAGTGAGAGATGGCGCGCACAGGAGTCAGGATCAGGAGTGG
This sequence comes from Ranitomeya variabilis, assembly GCF_051348905.1. Classification (NCBI taxonomy): domain Eukaryota; kingdom Metazoa; phylum Chordata; class Amphibia; order Anura; family Dendrobatidae; genus Ranitomeya; species Ranitomeya variabilis. The sequence continues at coordinate 832,828,753 of NC_135233.1, forward strand.
CACACAAGCCCTGAGGACAGTATTAATCTCCCACTGATGGATGTAGTGATTTTTTTTTCAGGTAGATTTTAGAACCCAAATCAAGCAAAAAAATAAATAGGCTTTCTATGGCCCACTGAGTGAGAGATGGCGCTCACAGGAGTTAGGAGTGGCACACAAGCCCTGAGGACAGTATTAATCTCCCACTGATGGATGTAGTGTTTTTTTTTTTTCAGGTAGATTTTAGAACCCAAATCAAGCAAAAAAATAAATAGGCTTTCTATGGCCCACAATTAGAGAGAGAGAGGTGGCACACCCAGGAGTCAAGACTGGCACACAAGCTGAAAGGGCAATATTACTCTCCCACTGTTTTTTTATGTATTTTTTTTTTTCAGGGAGACTTTAGAAACCAAATAATATTAAACAAAGCAAAAAAATAAATAGGCTTTCTATGGCCCACAATTAGAGAGAGAGAGGTGGCACACCCAGGAGTCAAGACTGGCACACAAGCTGAAAGGGCAATATTACTCTCCCACTGTTTTTTTATGTACTTTTTTTTTTTTTCAGGGAGACTTTAGAAACCAAATAATATTAACAAAAGCAAAAAAATAAATAGGCTTTCTATGGCCCACAATTAGAGAGAGAGAGGTGGCACACCCAGGAGTCAAGACTGGCACACAAGCTGAAAGGGCAATATTACTCTCCCACTGTTTTTTTATGTACTTTTTTTTTTTTTCAGGGAGACTTTAGAAACCAAATAATATTAAAAAAAGCAAAAAAATAAATAGGCTTTCTATGGCCCACAATTAGGCCGGCGTCACACTCGGCGTAAGACAATACGGTCCGTATTTTACGGCCGTAATACGGCCGAAATACGGTGAAATGTTCCCAAAATAGTGATCCGTAGTCAGGGTGTGTCAGCGTATTTTGCGCATGGCATCCTCCGTATGTAATCCGTATGGCATCCGTACTGCGAGATTTTCGCGCAGGCTTGCAAAACCGACATCTAATGGATTGATGTGCTCAAATGTTCATTAAAACATATATACAGTATGTATATATATATATGTCATTGAGACACATATATATATATATTCTGTATTTATATTTCATTCAGCGCGATATCTGTGAACAGCCGGTAATTCAATTGCCGGCTTTTCATTTCTCCTTCACAAACCCGACAGGATATGAGACATGGTTTACATATAGTAAACCATCTCATATCCCCTTTTTTTTTGCATATTCCACACTACTAATGTTAGTAGTGTGTATGTGCAAAATTTCAGCGCTGTAGCTGCTAAAATAAAGGGTTAAATCGCGGAAAAAATTGGCGTGGGCTCCCGCGCAATTTTCTCCGCCAGAATGGTAAAGCCAGTGACTGAGGGCAGATATTAATAGCCAGGAGAGGGTCCATGGTTATTGGCCCCCCCGTGGCTACAAACATCTGCCCCCAGCCACCCCAGAAAAGGCACATCTGGAAGATGCGCCAATTCTGGCACTTGGCCACTCTCTTCCCACTCCCTGTAGCGGTGGGCTATGGGGTAATGAAGGGTTAATGCCACCTTGCTATTGGAAGGTGACATTAAGCCAGATTAATAATGGAGAGGCGTCAATTATGTCACCTATCCATTATTAATCCAATTGTAGGAAAGAGTTAAAAAACACACACACACACACATGATTAAAAAGTATTTTAATGAAATAAACACAGCGGTTGTTGTAATAATTTATTGCTCTCTCAATCCATTTGCAGGCCCTCACTTGGCAAAATAATTAACGCACAATATACATACCTTCTGATGTCAGATCACGTCCCACGAAGTAATCCATCTGAAGGGGTTAACTAATATTACAGGCAGAGCTGCGATAAACCACTCGCTCGTGCCTGTAATCCCCGGGTGCTGAAAGGAAAGCAGGATCTGTACTTACATTGAGTCGCGGTGATGCGCCCCTGCTGGATGTTCTCATGAACTGCAGCCTGGGAACTTTTTCCCACGCTCCAGGTCATATGAGGACATCCACCAGGGGGCGCATCACCGCGACTGAAGGAAATGTAGGTCAATGACCTACATTTCATTCATTCGCCGGGGATTACAGGCACGGAGCACAGCTGCATTTAGCAGGGCTCCTGCCTGTAATATTAGTTAACCCCTTCAGATGGATTACCTCGTGGGACGAGACGGTTCACCAGAAGGTATGTATATTGTGCGTTTATTATTTTTCCAAGCGAGGGTCTGCAAATGGATTGCGAGAACAATAAATTATTACAACAACCGCTGTGTTTATTTCATTAAAATCCTTTTTAATCATGTGTGTGTGTGTTTTTTAACCCTTTCCTACAATTGGATTAATAATGGATAGGTGACATAATTGACGCCTCTCCATTATTAATCTGGCTTAATGTCACCTTACAATAGCAAGGTGGCATTAACCCTTCATTACCCCATATCCCACCGCTACAGGGAGTGGGAAGAGAGTGGCCAAGTGCCAGAATAGGCGCATCTTCCAGATGTGCCTTTTCTGGGGTGGCTGGGGGCAGATGTTTTTAGCCACGGGGGGCCAATAACCATGGACCCTCTCCTGGCTATTAATATCTGCCCTCAGTCACTGGCTTTACCACTCTGGCGGAGAAAATTGCGCGGGAGCCCACGCCAATTTTTTCCGCCATTTAACCCTTTATTTTAGCAGCTACAGCGCCCAAATTTTGCATACACACACTACTAACATTAGTAGAGTGGAATATGCAAAAAAAATGGGGATATGAGATGGTTTACTGTATGTAAACCATGTCTCATATCATGTCGGGTTTGTGAAGGAGAAGGAAAAAGCCGGCAATTGAATTACCGACTTTTCACTAACACCGCTGCGTATTTCTCGCAAGTCACACTGCAGGTCCGTGTGGAATCCCTATTTTTCTCGCCCCCATAGACTTTCATTGGCGTATTATTTGCGCAATACGCTGACAAACGCAGCATGCTGCGATTTTGTACGGCCGTAGAAAGCCGTATAATACTGAACCGTAATATACGGCTAATAGGAGCAGCCCCATTGAGAAGCATTGTGCCGTATGTAATGCGAGTTTTACGGACGTAGTTTCTGCGCTCTTACGTCCGTAAAACTCGCCAGTGTGACGCCGGCCTTAGAGAGAGAGAGGTGGCACACCCAGGAGTCAAGACTGGCACACAAGCTGAAAGGGCAATATTACTCTCCCACTGTTTTTTTGTGTATTTTTTTTTTCAGGGAGACTTTAGAAACCAAATAATATTAAACAAAGCAAAAAAATAAATAGGCTTTCTATGGCCCACAATTAGAGAGAGAGAGAGGTGGCACACCCAGGAGTCAAGACTGGCACACAAGCTGAAAGGGCAATATTACTCTCCCACTGTTTTTTTATGTATTTTTTTTTTTCAGGGAGACTTTAGAAACCAAATAATATTAAAAAAAGCAAAAAAATAAATAGGCTTTCTATGGCCCACAATTAGAGAGAGAGAGAGGTGGCACACCCAGGAGTCAAGACTGGCACACAAGCTGAAAGGGCAATATTACTCTCCCACTGTTTTTTTATGTATTTTTTTTTTCAGGGAGACTTTAGAAACCAAATAATATTTAAAAAAAAACAAAAAAAATAAATAGGCTTTCTATGGCCCACAATTAGAGAGAGAGAGGTGGCACACCCAGGAGTCAAGACTGGCACACAAGCTGAAAGGGCAATATTACTCTCCCACTGTTTTTTTATGTATTTTTTTTTTCAGGGAGACTTTAGAAACCAAATAATATTAAAAAAAGCAAAAAAATAAATAGGCTTTCTATGGCCCACAATTAGAGAGAGAGAGGTGGCACACCCAGGAGTCAAGACTGGCACACAAGCTGAAAGGGCAATATTACTCTCCCACTGTTTTTTTATGTATTTTTTTTTTTTCAGGGAGACTTTAGAAACCAAATAATATTAAAAAAAGCAAAAAAATAAATAGGCTTTATATGGCCCACAATTAGAGAGAGAGAGGTGGCACACCCAGGAGTCAAAACTGGCACACAAGCTGAAAGGGCAATATTACTCTCCCACTGTTTTTTTATGTATTTTTTTTTTTTCACGGAGACTTTAGAAACTCAATAATATTAAAAAAAACAAAAAAATAAATAGGCTTTGTATGGCCCACTGAATGAGAGATGGCACACACAGGAGTGGCACACAAGCCCTGACTGAGGCCAATATTTTTCTCCCACTGATTGATGTAGTGTTTTTGTGTTGAGGTAGATTTTAGAACACAAATCAAGGAAAAAAATAAATAGGCTTTCTATGGCCCACTCAGTGAGAGATGGCACACACAGGGATGGCACTGTAGCAGAAATGCCAATCTTAATCTTCCACAAAAAAAAAAAAAAAACAGGGACTGTCCTACAATTACTATCTCCCTGCAGTAATGTAAGCCAGGTATGGCAGGCAGCAATAGGAGTGGACTGATGCACAAATTAAATAAAAAGTGTGGACAAACAAAAAAGATAGCTGTGCAGAAAGGAAGGAACAAGAGGATATGTGCTTTGAAAAAAGCAGTTGGTTTCCACAGTGGCGTACACACAGCAATACAGCTATCACGGAGCCTTCTAGGACAGCCCAATGAGCTACAGCGCTGAGGGAAAAAAAAAAAAAAATAGCTTCCACTGTCCCTGCACACCGAAGGTGGTGTTGGACAGTGGAAATCGCTACAGCACAAGCGGTTTGGTGGTTAGTGGACCCTGCCTAACGCTATCCCTGCTTCTGACGAAGCGGCAGCAACCTCTCCCTAAGCTCAGATCAGCAGCAGTAAGATGGCGGTCGGCGGGAACGCCCCTTTATAGCCCCTGTGACGCCGCAGACAGCAAGCCAATCACTGCAATGCCCTTCTCTAAGATGGTGGGGACCAGGACCTATGTCATCACGCTGCCCACACTCTGCGTTCACCTTCATTGGTTGAGAAATGGCGCTTTTCGCGTAATTGAAACGCAACTTTGGCGCGAAAGTCGCGTACCGCATGGCCGACAAGCACAGGGGTCGGATCGGGTTTCATGAGACGCCGACTTAGCCAAAAGTCGGCGACTTTTGAAAATGAACGACCCGTTTCGCTCAACCCTAGTATTCAGTGCTGCTGGTTCAATATTAACCGAAAAAAGGACTCGTCTGGCTACCCAAAATGTTGATGATCTAACCTTCATTAAAATGAACCACTCCTGGATTTCAAATTATTTTGCCCCACCTTTCCCGGCTGATTCCTAGCTTTCCTACAAAAAGGTTTTGCTTGTGGACTGGTCTTACTGAGTGTTCCAATCTCTTAATTTGCAGCAGCTGTTTGTCCAGCATACGACATGTTTACACGTCCCTAAATGGGAAAACTCCCCCCACGGAGCCGTGTTCTCGCCACTTGGCGCAAGCACCCGTTAGAGTGCCGTTTGTCTGAAGAGGTGGGTGTGCCCGCTTTTGGTCGACGGCACTGCCACTGGGTCCCTCATAGTACAATAAAGTGTCTCTGGCGGTGGTGGCGCGCAACCAACGTCAGACACACCGTTGTAACATGAGGGGCCCTGGGCCTGTACCGCCGGCCACAAGAGAGCTCCCCTTCCCAGCTCAAACTGCTCTACCACGTGCAAAATTATCTCTCACAGCTCCACCAATGTTTAGTCTATGCGCTGACATCCTTCACTGCCTGGCACTGACAATACCAATTTGTTGACATGTATGATGCTAGTCAGGGTCAGTGTCCTATATTGACACCAGTAAATACATATTGCCAAATTACTATGACTGAAACTCAGTAGAGGCGCCCACCCCTGTACCTAAGGAAGGCAAAATTTTTTTTTTTTGTTTTGTTGTTTTGCGAGACATTAACATCTATTTATTTTTTGGGAGTACCAACAGTGTCAGACACTCCTTGCAATCGTCCTCCGCTGACCACACCAATGCTGCCTGTGTACCCATGTAACCTATTTAAAACTGCATAGAGCCTATTTTTATTTATTTTAGGCCTAGTAAGCCTGTCTGCGGTCCCTCCTTGCAATCGTCCTCCGCTGACCACACCAATGCTGCCTGTGTACCCCTGCGAGATAACTCTAAGTGCCTTGAGCGTATTTTTAGTTATTTTAGGCCTAGTAAGCCTGTCTGCGGTCCCTCCTTGCAATCGTCCTCCGCTGACCACACCAGTGCTGCCTGTGTATACCTGCGAGATAACTCTAAGTGCCTTGAGCCTATTTTTATTTATTTTAGGCCTAGTAAGCCTGTCTGCGGTCCCTCCTTGCAATCCTCCTCCACTGACCACACCAATGCTGCCTGTGTACCCATGTAACCTATTTAAAACTGCATAGAGCCTATTTTTAATTATTTTAGGCCCAGTAAGCCTGTCTGCGGTCCCTCCTTGCAATCGTCCTCCGCTGACCACACCAATGCTGCCTGTGTACCCCTGCGAGATAACTCTAAGTGCCTTAAGCGTATTTTTAGTTATTTTAGGCCTAGTAAGCCTGTCTGCGGTCCCTCCTTGCAATCGTCCTCCGCTGACCACACCAGTTCTGCCTGTGTATACCTGCGAGATAACTCTAAGTGCCTTGAGCCTATTTTTATTTATTTTAGGCCTAGTAAGCCTGTCTGCGGTCCCTCCTTGCAATTCTCCTCCACTGACCACACCAATGCTGCCTGTGTACCCATGTAACCTATTTAAAACTGCATAGAGCCTATTTTTATTTATTTTAGGCCTAGTAAACCTGTCTGCGGTCCCTCCTTGCAATCGTTTTCCGCTGACCACACCAATGCTGCCTGTGTACCCCTGCGAGATAACTCTAAGTGCCTTGAGCCTATTTTTATTTATTTTAGGCCTAGTAAGCCAGTCTGCGGTCCCTCCTTGCAATCGTCCTCCGCTGACCACACCAATGCTGCCTGTGTACCCCTGTGAGATAACTCTAAGTGCCTTGAGCCTATTTTTATTTATTTTAGGCCTAGTAAGCCTGTCTGCGGTCCCTCCTTGCAATCTTCCTCCACTGACCACACCAATGCTGCCTGTGTACCCATGTAAACTATTTAAAACTGCATAGAGCCTATTTTTTTATTTCATTTAATATTAATAAAGCCATGATGGACTACGCTGTACCACGGTACGAGCTACCCAGTTGAAACTTCTTTTGCGAGAAAAGCCATCCCAACCCTCCACCAGCATGTAAAAGACTGCATTGTCCATGCACGCTGGCAATCTGTGAGTACAAAGGTTCACCTGACAACCGATGCATGGACCTGTAGGCATCGCCACGCAAGGTTACGTGTCCATTACGGCGCAATGGGTTAATGTGGTGGATGCATGGTCCACAGGGGACAGCCTACTAACTCTGTCTGCAGTCCCTAATTCAAATTGTCCTCAATTCAGGTTTTCAGGCTTTTTTAAAAAATAGGAAACTGCATTTGGGCCACTAGTTTGGTTGGGGCCTACTGTTGATGTCTGCCACTCCTGGGTGTTCTCCTCCTCCTGGGTGTTCTCCTCCTCCTGGGTGTTCTCCTCCTCCTTGGTGTTCTCCTCCTGGTTTCCTTGTCTGAGCTTCAACCTTCAGGCTCTCATAAAGTATTTTTAAATGTAACACTGCAGTTGCCCTGCTACGTGGGTTGGGGCCTAGTAACGGTGTCTGCCGCTTCCTGGTGTTCTCCTCCTCCTTGGTGTTCTCCTCCAGGCTTCCTTGTCTGAGCTTCAACCTTCAGGCTCTCATAAAGTATTTTTAAATGTAAAACTGCAGTTGCCCTGCTACTTGGGTTGGGGCCTAGTAACGGTGTCTGCCGCTCCTTGGTGCTCTCCTCCTCCTTGGTGTTCTCCTCCTGGTTTCCTTGTCTGAGCTTCAACCTTCAGGCTCTCATTAAGTATTTTTTAATGTCACACTGCAGTTGCCCTACTACTTTGGTTGGGGCCTAGTAACGGTGTGTGCCGCTCCCTGGTGTTGTCCTCCACTGTATAAAGCTGAGCTTCAACCTTCAGGCTCTCATTAAGTATTTGTTTTTAAAAATTGGTGGTTGGGGCCTACTAACGGTGTCTGACGCTCCTGGGTGTTGTCCTCCACTGTATAAAGCTGAGCTTCAACCTTCAGGCTCTCATTAAGTAGTTGTTTTTAAAAATTGGTGGTTGGGGCCTACTAACGGTGTCTGACGCTCCTGGGTGTTCTCCTCCTCCTGGGTGTTCTCCTCCTCCTGGGTTTTCTCCTCCTCCTGTGTGTTCTCCTCCAGGTTTCCTTGTCTGAGCTTCAAACTTCAGGCTCTCATTAAGTATTTGTTTTTAAAAATTGGTGGTTGGGGCCTACTAACGGTGTGTGCCGCTCCTTGGTGTTGTCCTCCACTGTATAAAGCTGAGCTTCAACCTTAAGGCTCTCATTAAGTAGTTGTTTTTAAAAATTGGTGGTTGGGGCCTACTAACGGTGTGTGCCGCTCCATGGTGTTGTCCTCCACTGTATCAAGCTGAGCTTCAAACTTAAGGCTCTCGTTAAGTAGTTGTTTTTAAAATGTGTGGTTGGGCCCTTAAAACAGTGTCTGACGCTACTGGGTTTTCTCCTGTTTTGTTGTCCTGACCTTCAATGTTCAGGCTTTCAGCTTACATTTTAAATAATTAAACTGCAGTTGGCCTACTACTTTGGTTGGGCCTAGTAACGGTGTGTGCCGCACCTTGGTGTTGTCCTGTGTTATTTTCCTGACCTTTAATCTTCAGGCTTTCTGCCTTCATTTGTAATATTAAACTGCATAGGGCCTACTAGTGTGGTTCGGCCCTACTAACGGTGTCTGCCGCTCCTGGGTTTTCTACTCCACTGAACTAAGCAATGCCACCTGGTTAGTCCTGTTACCAATTTTGAACTGCATTTTACCCACTTTATTATTTGGGCCTATATCAGTGTTTCGTCCTCATCCTGCCCATTGCCCAGCCGGTGCTAGATGAGTCTTGTGGTACTTTGACCCAGACCACTACATTCCCCTTGCACGCTACACAGCCACAATCTGACCCTGCTGAAAGTCAGGTTCCCCTTCCCGCATACTATACCACCTTACACAGGGACAAAGAGGAAGGTGCAGATGAAAGTGCAGGTTTCTTCAACAGGTAGGGGGGCATACTCATTGGTGCCGTCACAGGCACAGAGCCCCTCAGAGTACGCAAAAGTGTCGCTGCCGGTGGGAGGCGCCCATGCCGTGCAAACACACCACCGTACTTTGAGGGGCCCTGTGCCAGTGCCAATGCGAACGAGTGGGCCTCCCTGCTTGCTCAGGATCACAGCACTTGCAAAGTTGAAATACTTACCTCTCACTGCTCCACCGCCGTGACGTAGTCCACGTTTCCTGGGCCCACTAAAACCTTGAACCAGCCATACCCCCACAACTTTTGCCAAATGACCCCCAATTTCCAATGCCCAACTATTATTATAAAGTTAATTAAGATTGACAAGCTTCAGAAGCAAGAATGGATGTTTTTGGCATTAAAATGGGCACTGTAGGTGTTTTCCTGGCCTCCACTCACTGCCGACTATGCTTCCCCATTGACTTGCATTGGGTTTCATGTTTCGGTCGATCCCCGACTTTTCGCGATAATCGGCCGACTTCACTCGACTCGACTTTGGACAAAGTCGGGTTTCGCAAAACCCGACTCGATCTTAAAAAAATGAAAGTCGCTCAACCCTACTGAGTAGTCTCGAAAGCTTGCAATTTGTTACCATCTTTTCAGTTAGCCATTAAAAGGTATCAACTCTCAATTCTAAATATGTTTCTATTTACTGGCTAACACGGTACCAAGATATATATCTTTCCTGTATATCAAGTTAGAATTTAGAATAAACAACTCGTGCTTGACTAATTTCTGGGAATTGTGGAGCGAACATCAGGCCATAAAAATGCCTCTGCATATGCACCGATGATAACCAACTGGAACATAGATCACTTTTGCACAAGAATATTTTCTTCATATTTTATTCAGTTTAGGAATAGAATAGAAATTAACCATTTCTTTAACACTACAGACTAAATGTATATACTGCATCTTTTAAAATTGTACAAGTGACATAGACAAAATAGTGAAAACAGAATACAGACCAGTGTAATGCTTTTTTTTTTTAACTGACCAGAATGTGAAAAAAAAGTAAATTGTACTATATAATTGTCTAAGGGTCACTTCTGTCTGTCTGTCACGGATTTTCATTGGTCGCGGCCTCTGTCTGTCATGGAAATCCAAGTCACTGATCGGTCGCGGCAAAACAGCCACGACCAACCAGCGATGGGCACAGTCCGGTGGCAAAATGGCCACTCCTTCCTCCCCGCAGTCAGTGCCCGGCGCCCGCTCAATACTCCCCTCCCGTCACCGCTCACACAGGGTTAATGGCAGTGTTAACGGACCGCGTTATGCCGTGGTTACACGAACTCCGTTAACGCAGCTATTAACCCTGTGTGACCAACTTTTTACTATTGGTGCTGCATATGCAGCATCAATAGTAAAAAGATCTAGTGTTACAAATAATAATAATAAAAAAAGGATATTCTCACCTTCCGATGTCGCGCGCTGTCCTCGGCAGTGCAAGCGGCAGATTCCGGTGGCAAGTATGCTATGCGAGAAGGACCTGCCATGACGTCACGTTCATGTGACCGCGACATCATCACAGGTCCTGTGCTCATACCAACCCTGGGATTGGAAGCTGCCATGTGCACCGTACACAGGCGCCAGGACTTCAAGGGGCCTTCAGAAGGTGAGTATATGTTTATTTTTTATTTTAAGTCTTTTTTAACCACGCATATAGTGGCCACATTGCTATATACTACGTGGGCTGTGTTACATACTGCGTGGGCTCTGTTATATACTACATCTCTGTGCTATATACTATGTAGCTGAGCAATATACAATGTGACTGTGCAATATACAACGCGACTGTCCAATATACTACGTGGCTGTGCAATATACTATGTGCTCTGTGTTATATACTATGTAGCTGTGCAATATGCTATGTGGCTGTGTCGGTTCTGTTATATACTACGTCGACTGTGCAATATACTGCGTAGCTATGCAATATACTATGTGCCTCTACAATATACTACGTGGCTATGTTATATACTACGTGGCTCTGCTATATACTACGTCGCTGACCAATATATTACATAGCTGTGCAATACACTACTTGACTTTACTTATATACTACGTGGCTATGCAATATACTACGTGCCTGTGCAATATACTACGTGGCTCTACAATATACTATGTGGCTATGTTATATACTATGTGGCTCTGCTATATACTACGTGGCTGACCACTATACTACATACCTGTGCAATACACTACGTGGCTGTGTTATATACTACGTAACTCTGCTATATACTATGTACGCTGTGTTACATACTACGTAGCTCTGTTATATACTACGTAGCTATGTTATATACTACGTCGGTTGTGTTATATACTACGTCACTGTGCAATATAGTATGTAGCCCATGCTATATACTACCTACATATTCCACAATACCTGATACATTAGAGTCAGGCCACCATCTAGTATAATCGTAAGAGGACAATTTGAAATTCAGGTAGTATGGATCAGTTAATCATAGTAGAAAGCATACAAAGAGTTATGGAGTAGCTGTTCCAAAAGGGTTCAGGTACTGTGGAGACAGCTTTTTCAGTAAAAATACAGATGGACAATCCTAGTGAAGCCAAAGACAATATTTTACTCTTTTGAAGCATAAACATAGAATCATAAAGGACCAATCAAGATTAAAAAAAAATACAGCATTTTGAGCCAGGCTTAATTATTTGTAAAAAAAAAAAAGAGGTGTCCAATGGTATCTGTAGTGTAAGCACACTGTGTTTATCAACTTGAGTAGAAAATCAAATCTCTGAACAATACTTCTATAATTATAATAATACATCTGTCGGTGCACCATGCCAGTCTATGACTTCTGACACTTTGATTTCAGTTGCAATCTAAATGTGATTATCAGTCATGGTGCCAATGTTTATACAGTGGGCAGCATAAATATAATAAGCCTCCGTTTGCCATTCTGAAAATACCCAGACGTCCAAATTGAAGTCATTGTCACATTAAAAGGTCATCTCTTCTTCGCTCCTCTAACAGACTGTGGAATGTCATGTTTCACACCAGGATTCAATGCTGAACACAATATCTGCTATAATTAAGAAGCCACACTTGACTTGTAAGAAGTAGCATGTGTTAGATGACAGCATGAACAGTTTTTGGCAACCAATTTCTTTCCCAAATAATATCATTACAGATGAATCATCATTTAAATGAATGCTCACAGCTGCATAAAAAGATGCCACTGAATGAAGACTGATTACATTAGATCAGATTTCTGCCTCTCAACAACTGTCTGGTTGACTTTACAAATGTCATATGTGTGGTATCTCGGTAACCAGAGTAAAGGATTTTAATGAAGACAATAAGCAATTTATCATAGTGTCAGGGTTAGAGTAGCTAAAAATCACTTGCATCTACTAGTTTTTTCACAGCACAAGACAGATAAATTTATCATACTCCATTTTTATAATGACACATGTAAATGAAGGAGAAAACAGTACTCAAGTTCAACTAGAGTAAGTCAACTTTTATTCCATTGAGTGCTAAACTGTGGAAATAAAGGAGATGCACATCATTGGGTAAGACGTCTGAGATTAAATCTAATATGAGCCTAAATTGTCACCAATTAGTTCGCTCACCTGGGGAAGTTATGTTCACGACACAACACATGAATATCTGCAGAATTGTACCCCTCTGGGCTTTTGTAACAAGAACAGTCAATAGATGCATACACAGGTTGCATAAAATGGAGCTCTTCAAGGTTCTGTTTTCCAAAGAAAAGCTTCACTCAAATGTCCACTTCTCACATACATGTTCCATCCATGTTTTTCACTAATAGAACATGTACCAATTTTAGTCTTTGATAATAATAATAATAATTTTATTTTTATAGTGCCAACATATTCCACAGCGCTTTACAAATTATAGAGGGGATTTGTACAGACAATAGACATTACAGCATAACAATAATCACTGTTCAAAACAGATACCAAGAGGAATGAGGGCCCTGCTCGCAAGCTTACAAACTATGAGGAAAAAGGGGAGACAAGAGAGGTGGATGGTAACAGTTGCTTTCGTTGTTCGGACCAGCCATAGTGTAAGGCTCGGGTGTTCATGTAACGCTGCATGAACCAGTTAACAGCCTAAGTATGTAACAGTACAGACACAGAGGGCTATTAAATGCGTGAAGTGTATGAGAACATGATGCGAGGAACCTGATTATGTTTTTTTTTGTTTGTTTGTTTTTTTATTTGGGCCACACAAGGATAGTTAGGTTAATGGCGTTGAGGCGGTAGGCCAGTCTGAACAAATGCTTTTTTAGGGCACCCTTAGGGTACCGTCACACATTGAAATTTTCATCGCTGCGACGGCACGATTCGTGACGTCGCAGCGTCGTATAATCATCGCTCCAGCGTCGTAGACTGCGGTCACACGTTGCAATCACGGCGCTGGAGCGATGCCGAAGTCCCCGGGTAACTAGGGTAAACATCGGGTAACTAAGCGCAGGGCCGCGCTTAGTAACCCGATGTTTACCCTGGTTACCAGCGTAACCGCACCGCTGCGCTCTGCTCTCACTTTCCGGCCGGCACTCAGAGCAGGAAGCAGACGGCAAGGGACCTGAAGGACACCGACTGGTGAGTATGCACGGTTTGTTTTTTTACGTTTACGCTTGTAACCAGGGTAAACATCGGGTTACTAAGCGCGGCCCTGCGCTTAGTTACCCGATGTTTACCCTGGTTACAAGCGAAGACATCGCTGGATCGCTGTCACACACAACGATCCAGCGATGTCAGCGGGTGATCAAGCGACGAAAGAAAGTTCCAAACGATCTGCTACGACGTACGATTCTCAGCAGGGTGTCTGATCGCAGTAGCGTGTCAGACACAGCGATATCGTAACGATATCGCTAGAACGTCACGAATTGTAACGTCGTAGCGATGGAAATTTCAATGTGTGACGGTACCCTTAAAGCTGTGGGGATTGGGAATTAATCATATTAACCTGGGTAGTGCATTCCAAAGAATTGGCGAAGCACGTGAAAAGTCTTGGAGATGGGGTGGGAGGTTCTGATTATTGAGGATTCTAACCTCAGGTCATTAGCAGAACGAGAGCATGGGTAGGGTGGTAGACTGAGACCAGGGAGGAAGTGTAGGGTGGTGCTGAGCCATGGAGTGCTTTGTGGATGAGGGTAATAGTTTTGTACTGGATTCTGGAGTGGATGGATAACCAATGTAATGACTGGCACAGGGTAGAGGCATCGGTGTAACGGTTGGTGAGGAATAATAATCCTGGCAGCAGCATTCAGGACAAATTGGAGCGGGGAGAGCGGGGCCCAAATTGGAGTGGGGCTTTCAATTCCAGCTGATTTTGCATTCAAAAAGTCAAATGGTACTCCTTCCCTTTCAAGCCCTGCCGTGTGTCCAAATAGTAGAATTCCTCCACATATGAAGTATCAGCATACTCAATAAAAAATGTACAACAAATTTTGGGCTCTTCCTGTTATCCTTGTGAAAATAAAAAATTGGGGCTTTCTAGTACATTTTTGTGGTTAAAATGAGATTTGTTTTCATTTTCACAGCTCTACGTTATAAACTTCTGTGACGCACCTAGGATCTCCAGGTGCTCATGGCACATTTAGATTCATTCCCTAAGAGATCTAGTTTTCAAAATGGGGTCAATTGTATTGGTTTCCAGTGTTTAGGCACATAAGTGGCTCTCCAAATGCAACATGACATTCAATCTCGATTCCAGACATTTTTGTATTCAAAAAGTCAAACAGTGTTCATTTAGTTCCGAACCCTGCCATATGCCCAAACAGTGTTTTTTCCCCAAGTATGGGGTATCGGCATACTCAGGAGAAATTGCACAAAAATATTAGAGGCCATTATCTCCTGTTACCATTGTGAAATTAACACATTTGGAGCTAAAGTACCATTTTGGTGAAAAAAGTTAAATGTTCATTTTTTCCTTCCACATTGCTTTAGTTCCTGTGAAGCATCGGAAGGGTTAATAAGCTTCTTGAATGTGGTTTTGAGTACTTTGAGGGGTGCAGTTTTTAGATTGGTGTCACTTTTGGTATTTTCTGTCATATAGGCCTCCAAAAGTCACTTCAAATGTGATGTGGTCCCTAAAAAGCATGTTTTTGTAAATGTTTTTCGAAAAATTAGAAATTGTTGTTTACTAGTGATGGGGAGCAGTAAAATGCTCGGCTGCTTGTTGCTTGGGTCGAGCAAATTGGAATGCTTGGGTACTCGACCCAAGCCCAATGTAAGTCTATGGGAGACCTGAGCATTTTTAACGCGATACCCCTCGGGGTCTTTTTAAGGTCTAAAAACATTTGAAAATTATGGAAACACTGCTCAAATGACATGGGAACATCATGGGGATCGGTCCTGGAAGCATTTCTGACTCCTAGGTCACAGCTGTAAACAATTTTGTCAGGGTTTCACATCATTTTTACAGGTGCACCAAAAAACATACAAAAACAAAGGAAAATGGATTTTGCTGTGAAATATGTTAACCCCTTCCCGACCCATGACGCCACGTAGGCGTCATGAAAGTCGGCGCCAATCCGACCTGTGACGCCTATGTGGCGTCATGGAATGATCGCGTCCATGCTAGTGTTGAGCATTCCGATACCGCAAGTATCGGGTATCGGCCGATATTTGCTGTATTGGAATTCCGATACCGAGAACCGATACTTTTGTGGTATCGGGAATCGGTATCGGGATCGATATTAATGTGTAAAATAAAGAATAAAAATAAAAAATATTGATATACTCACCCTCTGACGTGCCCTGGTTGTAACCGCCAGCCTCCGTTCATAAGAATGAGCGCTTGAAAGTCCTTAGATGACGTCGCGGCCTGTGATTGGTCACGGAGCGGTCACAAGCCGTGACATCATCTAAGGTCTTTCAAGTGCCTGAAAGTCCTTAGATGATGTCGCGGCCTGTGATTGGTCGCGGAGTGGTCACGTGACCGCCACGCGACCAATCACAAGCCGCGACGTCATCTAAGGTCTTTCAAGCGCTTGAAAGACCTTAGATGACGTCACGGCTTGTGATTGGTCGCGTGGTGGTCACGTGAGCGCTCCGCGACCAATCACAGGCCGCAACGTCATCTAAGGACTTTCAAGCGCTCATTCTTATGAACGGAGGCTGGCGGTTACAACCAGGGCGCGTCAGAGGGTGAGTATATCAATATTTTTTATTTTTATTCTTTATTTTACACATTAATATGGATCCCAGGGCCTGAAGGGGAGTTTCCTCTCCTTCAGACCCTGGGAACCATCAGGATACCTTCCGATACTTGGTGTCCCATTGACTTGTATTGGTATCGGGTATCGGTATCGGCGATATCCGATACTATCCGATACCGATACTTTCAAGTATCGGACGGTATCGCTCAACACTAGTCCCTGCAGATCGGGTGAAAGGGTTAACTCCAATTTCACCCGATCCGCAGGGACAGGGGGAGTTGTACTTTAGCCCCCTCGTGGCTACGATCGCTCTGATTGGCTGTTGAAAGTGCAACAGCCAATCAGAGCAATTTGCAATATTTCACCTATGAAAATGGTGAAATATTGCAATCCAGCCATGGCCGATGCTGCAATATTATCGGCCATGGCTGGAAATCCAGATCTGACCCCCTCACCGCCACCGATCTCCTCCCCAGTCCTCCGTTCTGTCCCGTACTCCCCTCCGTCCACCTGTCCACTCCCCTGTCCTCCTGTTCGCTCCCCCCGTGCTCCGATCCACCCCCCCGTGCTCCAATCCACACCCCCACCACCCTCTCATACTTACCGATCCTCCCGGAGTCCGTCCATCTTCTCCCTGGGCGCCGCCATCTTCCAAAATGGCGGGCGCATGCGCAGTGCGCCCGCCAAATCTTCCGGCCGGCAGATTCGTTCCATGTACATTTTGATCACTGTGATAAAACCTATCACAGTGATCAAAATAAAAAAAATAGTAAATGAACCCCCCCTTTATCACCCCCATAGGTAGGGACAATAATAAAATAAAGAAAATATTTTTTTTTCCACTAGGGTTAGAACTAGGGGTAGGGTTAGGGGTAGGGGTCGGGTTAGGGGTAGGGTTAGGGGTAGGGTTAGAACTAGGGTTAGAACTAGGGTTAGGGGTAGGGTTAGGGTTAGGGGTAGGGTTAGGGGTAGGGTTAGGGGTAGGGTTAGGGGTAGGGGTAGGGTTAGAACTAGGGTTAGCGTTAGAATTAGGCTATGTGCACATGGTGCGGATATGGCTGCGGATCCGCAGCGGATTGGCCGCTGCGGATTCGTAGCACTGTTCCATCAGGTTTACAGTACCATGTAAACCTATGGAAAACCAAATCCGCTGTGCCCATGGTGCGGAAAATACCGCGCGGAAATGCTGCGTTGTATTTTCAGCAGCATGTCAATTCTTTGTGCGGATTTCGCAGCGTTTTACGCCTGTTCCTCAATAGGAATCCGCAGGTGAAATCCGCATAAAAAACACTGGAAATCCGCGGTAAATCCGCAGGTAAAACGCAGTGCCTTTTACCTGCGGATTTTTCAAAAATGGTGCGGAAAAATCTCACACGAATCCGCAACGTGGGCACATAGCCTTAGGGTTGGAATTAGAGTTAGGGTTGGAATTAGGGCTAGGGTTGGAAATAGGGTTAAGAATCGGCTTGTGGTTAGGGTTATGGTTAGGGTTAGGGGTGTGTTGGGGTTAAAGTTGTGGTTAGGGTTGGGGTTAGGGTTAGGGTTGGGATTAGGGTTAGGGTTGGGATTAGGATTAGGGTTGTGGTTAGGGGTGTGTTGGGGTTAGGGTTGTGATTAGGGTTATGGCTAGAGTTGGGATTAGGGTTAGGGGTGTGTTGGGGTTAGTGTTGGAGTTAGAATTGAGGGGTTTCCACTGTTTAGGCACATCAGGGGTCTCCAAACGCAACATGGCGCCACCATTGATTCCAGCCAATCTTGCGTTCAAAAAGTCAAATGGTGCTCCCTCCCTTCCGAGCCCCGACGTGCGCCCAAACAGTGGTTTACCCCCACATATGGGATACCAGCATACTCAGGACAAACTGGGCAACAATTACTGGGGTCCAATTTCTCCTGTTACCCTTGCAAAAATAAAAAATTGCTTGCTAAAACATAATTTTAGAGGAATGAAAAATTATTTTTTATTTTCACGGCTCTGCGTTGTAAACTTCTATGAAGCACTTGGGGGTTCTAAGTGCTCACTACACATCTAGATAAGTTCCTTGGGGGGTCTAGTTTCCAAAATGGGGTCACTTGTTGGGGGTTTCTACTGTTTAGGCACATCAGGGGCTCTGCAAATGGAATGTGACGCCCGCAGACCACTCCATCAAAGTCTGCATTTCAAAATGTCACTACCTCCCTTCCGAGCCCCGACTTGTGCCCAAAGAGTGGTTTACCCCCACATATGGGGTATCAGTGTACTCAGGACAAACTGGACAACAACTATTGGGGTCCAATTTCTCCTGCTACTCTTGCGAAAATAAAAAATTGCTTGCTAAAACATAATTTTTGAGGAATGAAAAATTATTTTTTATTTTCACGGCTCTGCGTTGTAAACTTCTATGAAGCACTTGGGGGTTCTAAGTTCTCACCACACATCTAGATAAGTTCCTTTGGGGGTCTAGTTTCCAAAATGGGGTCACTTGTTGGGGGTTTCTACTGTTTAGGCACATCAGGGGCTCTGCAAACGTAACATGATGCCCGCAGACCATTCCATCAAAGTCTGCATTCCAAAACGTCACTACTTCCCTTCCGAGCCCTGGCATGTGCCCAAACAGTGGTTTTCCCCCACATATGGGGTATCAGCGTACTCAGGAGAAACTGGACAACAACTTTTGGGGTCCAATTTCTCCTGTTACCCTTGGGAAAATAAAAAATTCTGGGCTAAAAAATCATTTTTGAGAAAAGAAAAATTATTTTTTATTTTCATGGCTCTGCGTTATAAACTTCTGTGACGCACTTGGGGGTTCAAAGTGCTCACTACACATCTAGATTAGTTCCTTGGGAGGTCTAGTTTCCAAAATGGGCCACTTGTGGGGGAGCTCCAATGTTTAGGCACACAGGGGCTCTCCAAACGCGACATGGTGTCCGCTAATGATTGGAGCTAATTTTCCATTCAAAAAGCCAAATGGCCTGCTTTCCCTTCCGAGCCCTGCCGTGCGCCCAAACAGTTGTTTACCCCCACATATGGGGTATCAACGTACTCAGGACAAACTGGACAACAATATTTGGGGTCCAATTTCTCCTGTTACCCTTGGGAAAATAAAAAAATTCCGGGTTAAAATCATTTTTGAGGAAAGAAAAATTATTTTTTTATTTTCACGGCTCTGTGGTATAAACTTCTGTGAAGCACCTGGGGGTTTAAAGTGCTCACTATGCATCTAGATAAGTTCCTTGGGGGGTCTAGTTTCCAAAATGGGGTCACTTGTAGGGGATCTCCAATGTTTAGGCACACAGGGGCTCTCCAAACGCGACATGGTGTCCTCTAACGATTGGAGCTAATTTTCCATTCAAAAAGTCAAATGGCGCGCCTTCCCTTCCGAGCCTTGCCGTGCACCCAAACAGTGGTTTACCCCCACATATGAGGTATCGGCATACTCAGGAGAAATTTCCCAACAAATTTTAGGATCCATTTAATCCTGTTGCCCATGTGAAAATGAAAAAATTGAGGCTAAAAGAAATTTTTGTGTGAAAAAAAGTACTTTTTCATTTTTACGGATCAATTTGTGAAGCACCTGGGGGTTTAAAGTGCTCACTATGCTTCTAGATAAGTTCCTTGGGGGGGTCTAGTTTCCAAAATGGGGTCACTTGTGGGGGAGCTCCAATGTTTAGGCACACGGAGGCTCTCCAAACGCGACATGGTGTCATTCAAAAAGTCAAATGGCGCTCCTTCCCTTCCGAGCCCTGCCGTGCACACAAACAGTGGTTTACCCCCACATATGAAGTATCAGCATACTCAGGACAAATTGGACAACAACGTTCATGGTCCAGTTTCTCCTTTTACCCTTGGGAAAATAAAAAAATTGTTGCTAAAAGATCATTTTTGTGACTAAAAAGTTAAATGTTCATTTTTTCTTCCATGTTGCTTCTGCTGCTGTGAAACACCTGAAAGGTTAATAAACTTCTTGAATGTGGTTTTGAGTACCTTGAGGGGTGCAGTTTTTAGAATGGTGTCAAGTTTGTTTATTTTCAGCCATATAGAACCCTCAAACTGACTTCAAATGTGAGGTGGTCCCTAAAAAAAATGGTTTTGTAAATTTTGTTGTAAAAATGAGAAATCACTGGTCAAATTTTAACCTATAACTTCCTAGCAAAAAAAAATTTTGTTTACGAAATTGTGCTGATGTAAAGTAGACATGTGGGAAATGTTATTTATTAACTATTTTGTGTCACATAACTTGAATTAAAATTCAAAATGTGAAAACTGCGAAATTTTCAAAATTTTCGCCAAATTTCCATTTTTTTCACAAATAAACTCAGAAATTATCGACCTAAATTTACCACTACCATGAAGCCCAAAATGTCACGAAAAAACAATCTCAGAATCGCTAGGATACGTTGAAGCGTTCCTGAGTTATTACCTCATAAAGGGACACTGGTCAGAATTGCAAAAAACGGCCAGGTCATTAAGGTCAAAATAGGCTGGGTCATGAAGGGGTTAAGGAACATCATTTCCAGGGCAATGAATTATATAAAGCAAAATAACTAACTCCAACCAAAAATATTCCTCCACCACTTGGGCTATGTTCACACGCAGCATTTTTGATGCATTTTTCAAAATCACCTCTCTTTCAACCAATACAAATGCATTCACTGGGTAATGTCATTGTAACATTGAACAACCCCAGCCCTAGCTGGCCATGTGTTATGTCACACATAAGCAGACACATCTTGCTTCATTTATGAAGGCGGGACTCTTAAAGTCGCAGAGCCTATTTTTTGAGGGGCATCAGATGGCATTAATGTTCTTAAAGGGCCATTAAACAGTGTGTCTCCTGTACTGTTATTGCCTATGCAGTGAGTGGCGGGGCTGCCAAAAATTATGACGAACTCCAATACATCTTTCATGAGACACACAGGAGGGGCTCCTGAAAAAATGTTGCATTGAAAGCAAGGCCTGCACTGCCCCAAAGTTACATGCACCCCAATAACTGTTTCTGCAGACATACTTGAGGGACTCATGTCAAAATTGTTCCCATTAGAAGAAAGTGTGTCTCCCATACTATTTTCTTATGCATTGAATGCAAGGCCTGGCCTGTCCCAAAGTTACATACACCCCAGTAAGCCTTTAAGCAGAAGTACATTGCGGCCTCATGACAAAATTGTTCCCATTAGAAGAAAGTGTGTCTCCGATATTGTTGCTTATGCATTGAATGCAAGGCCTAGCCTGCCCCAAAGTTACATGCACCCCAATTAGTCTTTCAGCAGACGTACTTTACCGCCTCATGACAAAATTGTTCCCATTATAAGAAAGTGTGTCTCCCATACTGTTTTCTTATGCATTGAATGCAAGGCCTGCCCTGCCCCAAAGTTACATGCACCCCAATTAGTCTTTCAGCAGAAGTACTTTACTGCCTCATGACAAAATTGTTCCCATTAGAAGAAAGTGTGTCTCTCATACTGTTTGCTTATGCATTGAATGCAAGGCCTGGCTTGTCCCAAAGTTACATGCACCCCAATAAGCCTTTCAGCAGATGTACTTTATGGCCTCATGATCAAATTGTTCCCATTAGAAGAAAGAATGTCTTCCATACTGTTTGCTTATGCACTGAATGCAAGGCCTGCCCTGCACCAATGTTACATGCACTCTAATAACCCTTTGAAACCACGTACTGGATGGCCACATGATACAAAAGTTCACATTATTATTTTTTTATTATTACCATAAATTTTGACCATGAAGTGAATGCAAGGCCTGGCCTTAATTTGCATGCACTACAATCCCCCTTGGAAGAAACGTGGAAGATTGTCTCATAAAAAATTGTCACATTAAAAAGGAGCGCTTCACCTATACTTGCAATGCCCATACACTAAGTGTATGGGCTAACAAACATTTCCCCCTCTGGGGTACACCTTTTCTTTTTTTTTTACCGGCATCATAAATGCACTTTCCAAAAAATAGAGTGACTGTTGCATCATGGAATACCTTCACCCTTGTGTTCTAGTGGTGGTGCCTGAAGAGATGTGGACGATGTTCTCATATGTCTCTATTCCCAATTTAAAGGAGCGGGTCTCCTACATTTTGAATGCCCATACACTAAGTGTATGGGCTGACAAACATTTCCCCCTGGGGGGTACAAAATTTGTATTTTTGGTAAGTATTTACAGGCATCATAAAAACACCCTTGCCCAAAAATTGAGTGACTGTTGCATCACGGAATACCTTCACCTTCGTGTTCTGGTAGTGGTGCCTAAAGAGACGTGGAGGATGTCCTCATATGTCTCTATTTCCAATTTAAAGGAGCAGGTCTCCTACATTTTGAATGAATGCCCATATACTAAGTGTATATGCTGACAAACATTTTCCCCTGGGGGGTACAAAATTGTTTTTTTTGGCAAGTATTTATGACATCATAACAACACCCTTGCCCAAAATTTGAGTGACTGTTGCATCACGGAATGCCTTCACCCTCTTGTTCTAGTGGTGTTGCCTGAAGAGACGTGGAGGATGTCCTCATATGTCTCTATTCCCAATTTAATGAGCGGGTCTCCTACATTTTGAATGACCATATTCTACATGTATATGCTGACAAACATTTTCCCCTGGGGAGTACAAAATTGTTATTTTTGGCAAGTATTTAGGGGCATCATAACAAAACCCTTTCCCAAAAATTGAGTGACTTTTGCATCACGGAATACGTTCACCCTTGTGTTCCAGTGGTGGTTCCTGTAGAGACGTGAAGGATGTCCTCATTTGTCTCTATTCCCAATTTAAAGGAGCGTCTCTTCTACATTTTAAATGCCCATACACTAAACATTTCCCCCTGGGGGAGTAAATTTTTTTTTGGTTTCAAATTAGTAATGGGCATCATAAGAACACTCTTCCACAAAGATTGACTGACTTTTGCATCACGGAACACGTTCACCCTGGTGTTATAGTGATTGTGGATGATGAGGATGAGGATAAAGAGGAGGATAACACCACATAGACAAAATCAGGAAGCGTATACCCATGTGTGGTTGTGAAGAGGTGCATGAGAATGCACCTCCTCAAAAAAGACAATGTATTTGAGGTTATGTTTCGCTGTTTTCATTCGGTCGCATACAGAAGTCTTGCCCAATCCAGCCCTTGTTCATTTTTATAAGAGTCAGCCTGTCAGCATTTTCAGTTGACAGGTAGATGCGCTTATCAGGCATAATTCTGCCAGAGGCACTAAAAACCGACTGACAGAATGCTAGCAGCAGGACATGCCAGGAACTCCAAGGCATAGAGAGCCAGTTCATGCCATGTGTCCAGCTTGGAAGCCCAATAATTTAAAGGCACAGATGAATCACAGAGTAAATTTGTACAATCAGCAAGGTACTCCCTCAGCATCTTCCCAAACATTGCACTTCTTGTGACAGCACCCCTTGACTCTGTGCTGGCGCGATGGGAGGGTCTGAGAAAACTTTCCCAGAACTTTGCAATTGTTCCCCTGCCTGTGCTGGATTGTACTTCTGTTTCTCTCACCTGTACTCCTTGGTTGTACAACAAACTCTGATGTCTGCTGCCAGCGTTCTCAGATGGGAATTTTTTTAGTACTGCACCATTTTAGTACATCTGTCTGCCTCTGGAAGAAGAGATTGAAGTTCTCCTTGTAGCGTGGGACTAGAAATGTCACCAACCAGTAATGAGTGTCACAGAAAATTTTAGTAATGCAAGGGTCTTGGGAAATGCAGCACAACATAAAGTCAGCCATGCGTGCCGGACTGCTAACAGGGAAGACTTCCATGTCATCACCAACAGGATGACTGACCATGCTGTCCTCCTCCTCCTCCTCCTCCTCCCTGTCATCAGGCCATCTACGCTGAACAGACATATGACAGTTGTGCTTGTAGTACCATCTATAGCTCATAAAAGTAGCTCCAGTTCTTCCTCCTCCTCCTCTTCCTCATTGTCTACCAATCCACGTTGGGATGACATGAGGCTGGGCTGTGTGTAATCACCATGTATGGTTCCTTGCTCCATGTCCTTGTGCTCCGCCTGCAATGCATCCTCTTTAGTTGTGGGGAAAGAGGTTTTTAGAATGCAGAGAAGCGGGATGGTGACTTTAATTATGGCATAATCACCGCTCACCATCTTGGTGCAGTCCTCAAAGTTTTTAAGGATGGTAATAATAATAATAATAATCTTTATTTTTATATAGAGCTAACATATTCCACAATGCTTTACAGGTTGCACACATTATCGTCCCTTTGGGGCTCACAATCTAAATTCCCTATCAGTATGTCTTTGGAATGTGGAAGGAAATCGGAATACCTAGAGGAAACCCACGCAAACACAGAGAGAACATACAAACTCTTTGCAGATGTTGTCCTTAGTGGGGCTTGAACCCAGGACTCCAGCGCTGCAAGGCTGCTGTGCTATCCACTGCGCCACCCTGCTGTACCATGATGGTACATGTGTCTGACATCCATGTCCGCTCCTGAGGTCTTGTGTGGAGTCTGATCTGAATAATGATGGCCTTGTTGATGCTGGTGGTCAACAACTGCCCTCTTCTGCTCACAAATCCTTTCCAACATATGCAGTGTAGAGTTCCAACACGTGGGGACCTCACATATGAGTCGGTGAGCTGGAAGCTGCAAACACTGCTGATGCATGGAAAGGGTGGCTGAAGCTGTAGCTGACTTTCTAAAATGGGCAGACAGGCAGCGTATTTTCACTAGCAGATCCAACAGCTCCGGGTCGCTTTTGAGAAAACGTTGAATGACGAGGTTAAGCACATGGGCCAGGCAAGGTACATGTGTGAGCTCACCTTTCCTCAGAGCCGCCACCAGGTTCCGGCCTTTGTCACACATGACCATGCCTGGCTGTAGGTTCAGTGGTGTCAGACAAAAATCTGACTGCTCTTTCAGCGCTGTACACAATTCTACAGCATTGTGCAGTTTGTCACCTAAGCAGATTAGCTTCAGTGCCGCCTGTTGCCGCTTGGCTGAGGCAGTGCTGCAAGTGCTTCCAGCTTCTGACTGATGTGCTTATTTCAGAGATGGAGACTAAAGAAGAAGAGGAGGAGGTGCAGGAGCTGTAGACTGGGGGGGCAACCCTGATTGACATAGATAATGTTGTGGGACACGTGCTGTTACAATGCCGGTATGGCACACAGGGAGAAAGAGTGGAGACTGGGGAACGAGTACCTTGGGATGTCCACCGCTATCAGGTTGAGGAAAGCTTCCGTCTCAGTGAGCCTAAAAGGCAGCATTTTGAGCGCAAGCAGAGGAGAAATGTGAGAAGGGCATTTTCGCTTGCATTCCAATGACTGGGGTATAGACAACTGGAGGCTGCGCTGGGACAATGACATGAATGGGCTTGATGATGTGCTAGTTGACTGTGGGTAACAACAGGTGCAGGGCAAGAGGCATCTTTGCATGCACCGTGGACTGGGGATTGGCTTGTATGCAAAACAGTGCAAGAAGCAATGGTGTCACCTGCAAACAGGGTTCCTGGAGCCTGGGGTTTGGCCCACAAAGTTTGGTGCTTTGCTGCCATGTGCCTGATCATGCTGGTGATGGTCAGGCTGGTAGTTTTGCTACCCCTGCTGATGCAGGCATGGCAGGTGCTGCAAATGGCCTGTTTGAGGTTATCATCAGAGTCTTTAAAAAATAACCAGACTTGGGAAGATCTAACAGTTGGAATGGCAAGTTCCGTCATGTTGGTGTTACGGGGAACGGATGAATGCCTTCTGTCTCTAGCCATCACACTGCTTCTTAGTGCCTGTTGGAGTGCCATGCCTCCTTCCCCATGTGTGCTGCTGTCCTCGCTCTGCATGCCCTCCTGCCAGGTTGGGTCAGTTACTATGTCATCCTCAACCTCATCTTCCACATCCATACCCTGCTCATCCTCCTGACTTTCTGGCAATTGTGTCTCATCATCGTCCACCTCTTGTGACACTTTCCCTCCATTGCTTTCATGTGACCATGGCTGCTCAAATCTTTGGGCATTGCTACATGCGATCTCATCTTGTCCCACTTCAAGTTGACCACCCAAGAATCCAGAATCTTTAAAGGGAAAAGTGAACAGCTCTTCGGAGTGTCCAAATGTGGGATCAGTAGTCTCAGGGCACTCGGCATGGTGGGTGAAAGGAGGATCAGGGTGAGTAGTATGCAGTCCAGACTCACGGCTACTCAGGCTTGACAGTGTGGAAGACATGGTGGTGGTGGTGGCAAAGTGACAGGAAGCATTATCTGCTCTCCAACCAACAACCATTTTACATTGCTCTGGCTTCGATAGTGGTGTGCTACACTCCCCTAGAAACTGGGACAGGAAGGTCGAGAGAGAAGATGTGGGTCTTTATTGTGGCCCACTTTCAGCTTGGCCACGTCCTCATCCTCTGCATGCACCATCAGCATCACGTCCACTTCCCCGTCCCTTGCCTCTTGCCTTGCCCATTATAAATGGACTACTGAAATATTTTAAAAGTTCAATACAAATGGATTATGGATTAGTTTTGAGAAAACTTATATGTGATCAGTGTGCCAGAAAAAACATACTTTTAATTCAATGGAATGTTGGTAATTTTTTTGTTTTGTTTTTAACAATTTTTATTAATAACTAGGGAAGACACACCAAAACCAGTTCAAAGGAGCCTTCAAATGCAACAATTTTTAACCCACAGATAGAGGAGGCATCTGACAGAGAAACCACAATGTTCAATATGTGGCATTTTTTATTTTTTAATAAATAATAAAAATACTGTCATGAAGTAGGCTATCACAACGTCAAAAAATGGAATGCGTGCCTGAAAAGCAAGTTTTTGTAGCCCACAGACTGTGCATCTGATTGAGATAACAGACTGTTTCAATATGTGGCCTGGAGTGTTTTAACTTTTTTTTACCCCAAAATATTGTAAAGACCTAGGGTAGCAGACAGACAAAATAGTGGAATGTATGCCTGAAATGCAAGTATTTGTACAGCTCCGATAGACCAGTCATCAGACGGAGATAACAGACTGTTGTAATATGTGGCCTGGAGCTTTTTAATTTTTTAATCCCAAAATACTATATAGACCTAGGATAGCAGACAGACAAAAAAGTGGAATGTATGCCTGAAAAGCAAGTATTTGTACAGCGCAGATAGAACAGGCGTCGGACGAAAATAACAGACTGTTTCAATATGTGGCGTGGAGGTTTTTTTTTTTTAATCCCAAAATACTATATAGACCTAGGATAGCAGACAGACAAAAAGTGGAATGTATGCCTGAAAAGCAAGTATTTGTACAGCACAGACAGACCAGACATCAGACGGAGATAACAGACTGCTGTCATATGTGTCCTGGAGTTTTTTACATCTTTTTTTACCCCAAAATACTGTGTAGACCAAGGGTAGCATACAGAGAAAAAAGTGGAATATATGCCTGAAAAGCAAGTATTTGTACAGCAAAGATAGACCAGGCATCGGACGGAGATAACAGACTGTTTCAATATGTGGCCTGGAGTTTTTAAAAAAAAATGTACCCCAAAATAGTGTACAGACCTGGGGTAGCAGGCAGACAAAAGAGTGGAATGCATGCCTGAAAAGCAATATTTATAGACGACAGATAGACCAGGTGTCAGATGGAGATTACAGACTGTTTCAATATGTGTAAACATATAACCCAAACCCATTACCTCAAACTCGAGATGGGTAACACTCAGCTCAATCTGTAAACATACTGACCAACTAGGCAGTTATTAAACTGCACGTTGAATCAAAGAGTGTTGTCTCTTTTTTAATATAAAAAGTTATAACTTTATTGACACAAACAATACATACATTTAAAATAATGCCTCTAAACCGTAAAGCATGTAATAGCAAGTGAGCGTAGAAGAAATTACAATAATAGCAGGTAAGCATTGAATAGGGTTACAAAACAGTTTAGTTCTTTTATGCTGAAAAGGTAGCTTTATTTAATAAAAGCATACTGAGAAAATATCTCAATTAAAGCAACCTGGGAGAACCTCTCAATTTAGAGCATGCTGAGAAAATATCCCAATTAGAGCATGCTGAGAAAATACCTCAATCAAGGTTCCTCATCTGGGGACATTTCAACACTTTTTGAATAAATCACGAACTTGCTGATGTAAATAATAAATGCCCCGTGCAAAATGCTGCATTTATTAGTAAACACTACCAATATACCAATATGTACAGTCTAATATATAGAATCTGAAGGAATAATTTGTAACCAAAACAGACTGAAAAAAGGTCTTATTTACTGGTGCCACAAACACGATATTATAAAGAGTGCAGAAACCTGCATCTCCAGATATTAAACCCGCCTTAGACGCTCAATCTGAGCCATAAATACGTCCACTTCATAATTTATGTAAAATCTCGCTATGCAGGATCTGACATGAAAAACACTATTGTGCTGGTTTAATTTCCACTGTAAAAATAAACAGTTCTTAATTGCCCTGTCACAATAAGCAATAAGACCGCAGCTAAACTAGTGCTGCTCACAACCCCATAACTTTATTCGAATGTGACTATAGACCATACAAACATTCATGAGTTTTGTGACCCAGATAAAGTAATTTGATAAGACCGATATACTGCCCAAGCTAGCGCTAGCATGGATGAGCCCCTGTGCAAAAATACAGCTGTAAAAGACTGAATATATACATATTACCTGAATATGTGATGCTCCCTGCTTGCAGCCACACGTGGCACGCTATTCCTTGCCAAACCCCGATGCGCGTTTCGCGACAGCTTCCTCCTGGGGGCGTGTCTATAGCGAGGCATCATAGAGCATTTAAACCACCGTAGGCCAATCAGATAACCATGGGGCCAGGCTCACTGTCTCTACGTCATACAATCCAACCCACTGGTTCCCATAGTAGCAGTAAACACTATCGCTACGCCATCCTATGCATATTAATGATCCCCATAGCGGCCGCGAAAATGGAACTGCATATCAATATATACTTCAAGAATTCTAAATTAATTAACAAAAAAAGGCTCTATAAAGCTAGCTAACAAGAGCATTTAGCAGAATAACCGCTTTTGAGTGCCTAAAGATACCTTAGAGGTGGTCAGTGCTATAAACGGATAAATCTTAATTAAAGCTACATATTAAAATCAAACAAATACATAACCACCAATCCAATGGAAATAAAACGATATTATACACTAATAATAAATAGTGTTGCGCATTCCGATACTGCAAGTATCGGGTATCGGCCGATACTTGCGGTATCGGAATTCCGATACCGAGTTCCGATACTTTTGTGGTATCGGGAATTGGTATCGGATCCATATTAATGTGTAAAATAAAGAATTAAAATAAAAAATATTGATATACTCACCTCTCCGGAGGCCCCTGCACCTCACCGCTGTTAACCGGCAGCCTTCTTTGCTTAAAATGAGCGCGTTTAGGGCCTTCCATGACGTCATGGCTTCTGATTGGTCGCGTGCCGCTCATGTGACCGCCACGCGACCAATCACAAGCCGTGACGTCATTCTCAGGTCCTAAATTCCTAATTCTAACAGTGGTGAGGGGCAGGGGCCTCCGGAGAGGTGAGTATATCAATATTTTTTATTTTAATTCTTTATTTTACACATTAATATGGATCCCAGGGCCTGAAGGAGAGTTTCCTCTCCTTCAGACCCTGGGAACCATCAGGATACCTTCAGATACTTGGTGTCCCATTGAATTGTATTGGTATCGGGTATCGGTATCGGCGATATCCGATACTTTTCGGGTATCGGCCGATACTATCCTATACCGATACTTTCAAGTATCGGACGGTATCGCTCAACACTAATAATAAACAAAATCATTTGTTTCAATATGTGGCCTGGAGTTTTTTAAAAAATATTTGACCCCAAAATACTGAATAGACCTAGGGTAGCAGACAGACAGAAAAGTGGAATGTATGCCTGAAAAGCAAGTATTTGTAGGCCACAGATAGACCGGGCGTCTGACGGAGATAACAGACTGATCAATATGTGGCTTTGTTTTTTTGGGCCCACCAAAATTATGCCAATAACTAAGCTATGACACTGTAAGAAAAAAATTGGAGTACTAAAATTGTAAAATATTTAGCGCAAAGATATGCGATGCGTCTGGCATACAAAATCACAGTGATAAAGATAAGAACTGTAGCTAAATATTTTTTGGCCAGCTAAAGATTTTTTGTTCAACAAAATGGTGTCCAAAAATGTTGTAAGACACTCCAACAAATACTATAGTACCAAAAAAAGGCCAGAATTTTCTGTGTACTCACATCTGATGCCTGTAACAAAAAAATCTGTTTTAGGCCGGCGTCACACTCAGTGTAGGGAAATACGGTCCGTATTATATGGCCGTAATACGCATCAAAAATCCAGAAATGGTGATCCGTATGCAATCCATTGGCAAGGTGTGGTCGTGTATTTTGCCCATGTAATGTTGCATATGTAATCTGTATGACATCCGTAATGCGTTTTTTTCACGCAAGCTGACAAAATGGACATTTAACGGTTTTTGAGTCTGCAATTAATTTAAATCACCATCAGCAACCCTATTTAAGGCCTCTACAACAGGTGGCACCCTACCATATGGCTATTTTGTGGTTGTGCATCTGTTGGTGTGTTGTGTTAACGTTTGCACCATGTCTGACCTACTGCACTTCACCCCAGCTGAGCGGGTTTTGTTTAACTGGGTCTTGTCGCGTCGGTTTGGGCAGCCATACCCTGTGATTGTAGATCCGCGAAGGAGGAGAAGAATGTGGGTGCATCCTCTTTTGACCCAACGCCTCACTAAAGGCCATTTTAAGAGGCTCTATACAGCTCTGCGTGCACATCCTGATAAGTTTTACGTATACTGTCGAATGACAATACCAACTTTTGATATCTTGTTGGAGACAGTACATCCTGGACTCACGTATCAGGACACCAGGATGCGAAAAAGCATATCCTCAGAGGAGCGTCTTCTCCTTACCTTACGGTATGTATTCAACATCCTCACATGCTGTATGTTGATGATGTTTTTTTTTTCCAGGGTTGTTTGCTATCAGCTATTTGACCAAATATGTGCTACTTAGGAGCAAACCACAAGATAAAGATATATTTTTAATGTTGTACGTATGTACAGTAGTTAAATATTGTGAAATTTCATTGATATTCCAGTGTTTTTTCTTAAGCAACATATTTGCGCTTTATAATGTTTTAGCAACACTATTGTTACATAACTAATATGTATTTTTTGGTCCTTTCAGCTTCCTGTCAACTGGCTTGTCTTATGCGGGACTACACCTGGAGTTTCTCAATGGTTGCTCCACGATTTCTGGCATTGTGCGCTCAACATGCATTGAAATATGGGAGAAACTACATGAACTGGTCATGACTGAGCTAAAAATGGGTGATTGGATAAAAATAGCTCATGTGTCATGATCTCAATGGCAAGAGAACATAGCATAAGCATATATAGGAACTAGCTCTTGGAAGATGGGAACTGAGCTGACCATGAACTAAACCTAATGCACAACTAGCAGTGGCCGGGTAGCATGCCTACGTTGATTCTAGATGCCCAGCACCAGCCGGAGGACTAAATAAAGCTAGCAGAGGAAAATATTAGTCCTAGCTCACCTCTAGAGAAATACCCCGAAAGGAGACAGAGGCCCCCCACATGTATTGGCGGTGAGTTGAGATGAAATAACAAACGTAGTATGAAAATAGGTTTAGCAAATTTGAGGTCCACTTACTACATAGCAGAAGACAGAAAGGACACTTTCATGGTCAGCTGAAAACCCTATCAAAAACACCATCCAGAAATTACTTTAAAACTCTGGCATTAACTCATAACACCAGAGTGGCAATTCCTGTTCACAAGAGCTTTCCAGACACAGTAACGAAACTACAGCTGTGAACTGGAACAAAAATGCAAAAACAAACATGGACAAGAGTCCAACTTATCTAGTAGTTGTCTAGGAGCAGGAACAAGCACAGAGAGGCTTCTGATAACATTGTTGACCGGCAAGAAACTAACAGAGCAGCAAGGTTATATAGCGACTCCCACATCTTGATGGGAACAGGTGAACAGAGAAGATGAAGACACCAGTTCAATTCCACCAGAAGCCACCGGGGGAGCCCAGAATCCAAATTCACAACAGTACCCCCCCCTCAAGGAGGGGGCACCGAACCCTCACCAGAACCACCAGGGCGATCAGGATGGGCCCTATGAAAGGCACGAACCAGATCGGAGGCATGAACATCAGATGCATTCACCCAAGAATTATCCTCCTGGCCGTATCCCTTCCACTTGACCAGATACTGGAGTCTCCATCTGGAAACACGAGAGTCTAAGATTTTCTCCACAACGTACTCCAACTCACCCTCAACCAACACCGGAGCAGGAGGCTCAACGGAAGGCACAACCGGTACCTCATACCTGCGCAATAATGACCGATGAAAAACGTTATGAATAGAAAAGGATGCAGGGAGGTCCAAACGGAAGGAAACAGGGTTAAGAATCTCCAATATCTTATACGGGCCGATAAACCGAGGCTTAAACTTAGGAGAAGAGACCCTCATAGGGACAAAACGAGAAGACAACCACACCAAATCCCCAACAGAAAGCCGAGGACCAACACGACGGTGGCGGTTGGCAAAAAGCTGAGTCTTCTCCTGGGACAACCTCAAATTGTCCACCACCTGCCCCCAGATCTGATGCAATCTCTCCACCACAGCATCCACTCCAGGACAATCCGAAGATTCCACCTGACCAGAGGAAAATCGAGGATGAAACCCCGAATTACAGAAAAACGGGGACACCAAAGTGGCAGAGCTGGCCCGATTATTGAGAGCGAACTCCGCCAATGGCAAAAAAGCAACCCAATCATCCTGGTCAGCAGACACAAAACACCTCAGATATGTCTCCAGGGTCTGATTAATCCGCTCGGTCTGGCCATTCGTCTGAGGATGGAAAGCGGACGAAAAAGATAAATCTATGCCCATCCTAGCACAGAATGCCCGCCAAAATCTAGACACGAATTGGGTCCCTCTGTCAGAAACGATATTCTCAGGAATACCATGCAAACGAACAACATTTTGAAAAAACAGAGGAACCAACTCGGAAGAAGAAGGTAACTTGGGCAGAGGAACCAAATGGACCATCTTAGAAAAACGGTCACACACCACCCAGATGACAGACATCTTCTGAGAAACAGGCAGATCTGAAATAAAATCCATCGAGATGTGCGTCCAAGGCCTCTTAGGAATAGGCAAGGGCAACAATAATCCACTAGCCCGAGAACAACAAGGCTTGGCCCGAGCACAAACGTCACAAGACTGCACAAAGCCTCGCACATCTCGTGACAGGGAAGGCCACCAGAAGGACCTTGCCACCAAATCCCTGGTACCAAAAATGCCAGGATGACCTGCCAACGCAGAAGAATGAACCTCAGAGATGACTCTACTGGTCCAATCATCAGGAACAAACAGTTTATCAGGTGGGCAACGATCAGGTCTATCCGCCTGAAACTCCTGCAAGGCCCGCCGCAGGTCTGGAGAAACGGCTGACAATACCACTCCATCCTTAAGGATACCTGTGGGCTCAGAGTTACCAGGCGAGTCAGGCTCAAAACTCCTAGAAAGGGCATCCGCCTTAACATTCTTAGAACCCGGTAGGTATGACACCACAAAATTAAACCGAGAGAAAAATAATGACCAGCGCGCCTGTCTAGGATTCAGGCGCCTGGCGGTCTCAAGATAAATCAAATTTTTGTGGTCAGTCAATACCACCACCTGATGTCTGGCCCCCTCAAGCCAATGGCGCCACTCCTCAAAAGCCCACTTCATGGCCAAAAGCTCCCGATTCCCAACATCATAATTCCGCTCAGCGGGCGAAAATTTACGGGAAAAGAAGGCACAAGGCCTCATCACGGAGCAGTCAGAACTTTTCTGCGACAACACTGCCCCAGCTCCGATCTCAGAAGCGTCGACCTCAACCTGAAAAGGTAGAGCAACATCAGGCTGACGCAACACAGGGGCAGAGGAAAAACGGCGCTTAAGCTCCCGAAAGGCCTCCACAGCATCAGGGGACCAATCAGCAACATCAGCACCCTTCTTAGTCAAATCGGTCAATGGTTTAGCAATATCCGAAAAACCAGCAATAAATCGACGATAAAAGTTAGCAAAGCCCAAAAATTTCTGAAGACTCTTAAGAGAAGAGGGCTGCGTCCAATCACAAATAGCTTGAACCTTGACAGGATCCATTTCAATGGAAGAGGGGGAAAAAATATATCCCAAAAAGGAAATCCTCTGTACCCCAAAAACACACTTAGAACCCTTCACACACAAAGAATTAGACCGCAAAACCTGAAAAACCCTCCTGACTTGCTGGACATGAGAGTCCCAGTCATCCGAAAAAATCAGAATATCATCCAGATACACAATCATAAATTTATCCAAATAATCGCGAAAAATATCATGCATAAAGGACTGGAAAACTGACGGAGCATTAGAAAGACCAAAAGGCATCACTAAATACTCAAAGTGGCCCTCGGGCGTATTAAATGCGGTTTTCCACTCATCCCCCTGCCTGATTCGCACCAAATTATACGCCCCACGAAGGTCAATCTTAGAGAACCACTTGGCCCCCTTTATGCGAGCAAACAAATCAGTCAGCAACGGCAATGGGTATTGATATTTAACAGTGATTTTATTCAAAAGCCGATAATCAATACATGGTCTCAAAGAGCCGTCTTTTTTTGACACAAAGAAAAAACCGGCTCCTAAGGGAGATGACGATGGACGAATATGTCCCTTTTCCAAGGACTCCTTTATATATTCTCGCATAGCAGCATGTTCAGGCACAGACAGATTAAATAAACGACCCTTTGGGTATTTACTACCCGGGATTAAATCTATGGCACAATCGCACTCTCGGTGCGGAGGTAACGAACCAAGCTTGGATTCTTCAAAGACGTCACGATAGTCAGACAGGAACTCAGGAATTTCAGAGGGAATGGATGATGAAATGGAAACCACAGGTACATCCCCATGAGCCCCCTTACATCCCCAGCTCAACACAGACATAGCTCTCCAGTCGAGGACTGGGTTGTGAGATTGCAGCCAAGGCAATCCTAGCACCAAATCATCATGTAGATTATACAGCACCAAAAAGCGAATAATCTCCTGGTGATCCGGATTAATACGCATAGTTACTTGTGTCCAGTATTGTGGTTTATTATTAGCTAATGGGGTGGAGTCAATCCCCTTCAGAGGAATAGGAGTCTCCAAAGGCTCTAAATCATACCCACAGCGTTTGGCAAAGGACCAATCCATAAGACTCAAAACGGCGCCAGAGTCGACATAGGCGTCCGTGGTTATAGATGACAAAGAGCAAATCAGGGTCACAGATAGAATAAATTTAGACGGTAAGGTGCAAATGGAAACAGATTTACCAAGCTTTTTAGTGCGCTTAGAGCATGCTGATATAACATGAGTAGAATCACCACAATAGAAACACAACCCATTTTTCCGTCTAAAATTCTGCCGCTCGCTTCGGGACAGAATTCTATCACACTGCATACTCTCTGGCGACTTCTCAGTGGACACCGCCAGATGGTGCACTGGTTTGCGCTCCCGCAAACGCCTATCGATCTGAATAGCCATTGTCATGGACTCATTCAGACCCGCAGGCACAGGGAACCCCACCATAACATCCTTAATGGCATCAGAGAGACCCTCTCTGAAAGTCGCCGCCAGGGCGCACTCATTCCACTGAGTAAGCACAGACCATTTACGGAATCTTTGGCAGTAAATTTCCGCTTCATCTTGCCCCTGAGATAGGGACATCAAAGTTTTTTCTGCCTGAAGCTCCAAATGAGGTTCGTCATAAAGCAACCCCAAGGCCAGAAAAAACGCATCCACATTGAGCAACGCAGGATCCCCTGGTGTCAATGAAAAAGCCCAGTCTTGAGGGTCGCCCCGGAGCAAGGAAATCACAATCCTGACCTGCTGTGCAGGGTCTCCGGCAGAGCGAGATTTCAGGGACAAAAATAATTTGCAATTATTTCGAAAATTCTGAAACCCGGATCTATTCCCCGAGAAAAATTCCGGCCAAGGAATTCTCGGCTCAGATACAGGTGCATGACAAACAAAATCTTGCAAATTTTGTACCTTCGTGGCGAGATTATTCAAACCTGCAGTTACACTCTGAAGATCCATTACAAACAGGTGGACACAGAGCCATTCAAGGGTTAAGAGGAGGTAAGAAGCAGCTAGACAGCAATTAAGGGCTAGGCAGCAAAACTCTGAGGGGAAAAAAAAAAAAAAAAAAAAAATTTCCCTTCAACACTTCTTTTTCTCCTGCTTCAGCCCAAACAATTAACACTTTGCGGGCCGGTCAAACTGTCATGATCTCAATGGCAAGAGAACATAGCATAAGCATATATAGGAACTAGCTCTTGGAAGATGGGAACTGAGCTGAACATGAACTAAACCTAATGCACAACTAGCAGTGGCCGGGTAGCATGCCTACGTTGATTCTAGATGCCCAGCACCAGCCGGAGGACTAAATAAAGCTAGCAGAGGAAAATATTAGTCCTAGCTCACCTCTAGAGAAATACCCCGAAAGGAGACAGAGGCCCCCCACATGTATTGGCGGTGAGTTGAGATGAAATAACAAACGTAGTATGAAAATAGGTTTAGCAAATTTGAGGTCCACTTACTACATAGCAGAAGACAGAAAGGACACTTTCATGGTCAGCTGAAAACCCTATCAAAAACACCATCCAGAAATTACTTTAAAACTCTGGCATTAACTCATAACACCAGAGTGGCAATTCCTGTTCACAAGAGCTTTCCAGACACAGTAACGAAACTACAGCTGTGAACTGGAACAAAAATGCAAAAACAAACATGGACAAGAGTCCAACTTATCTAGTAGTTGTCTAGGAGCAGGAACAAGCACAGAGAGGCTTCTGATAACATTGTTGACCGGCAAGAAACTAACAGAGCAGCAAGGTTATATAGCGACTCCCACATCTTGATGGGAACAGGTGAACAGAGAAGATGAAGACACCAGTTCAATTCCACCAGAAGCCACCGGGGGAGCCCAGAATCCAAATTCACAACACTCATGGTTTCAAGGACACTTGTGACTTTCCACACTGCATTAGAGCCGTGGATGGGAAACATATCAGGGTGCGTAAGCCGCCGAACTCTGGGTCCCAATTCTTCAATTATAAGCAGTTTTTCTCTGTAGTTCTGTTAGCTGTAGTTGACAGTAACTACAGGTTTATAATTGTAGACATTGGGGCCTATGGGCGAACAGGAGACTCAAGGGTCTTCAATTCGTCCATTATGGGTCAGCGGCTACGTGAAAACCAGTTAGACCTCCCACCACCACAACAACTCCCAGGCTCCAATGCACAACCGGTGCCATATGTTCTTGTGGGAGATGAGGCCTTCCAATTGACAAGGAATGTCATGAGGCCTTATCCCAGTCAAAACCTTGATCACCGGCGGCATGTTTTTAATTTGGGGCTTTCCAGGGCGCATAGACTGGTGGAGTGTGCCTTTGGGATTCTGTGTGCAAAATGGCGTCTCCTCCAGTCTGCCATTCAGCTGAGTGAGGTTACTATTAATGAAGTTATAAAAGCGTGTGTTGTTTTGCACAATTTTACAAGGCTTCATGATTGTCAGTCATCTATTGTTGGTGAAGAAATGTTGCCCAATGTGAGTAGTCCTACACCACATGTCCCTCCTCCGCGCCGTCTCCTTTCTGGAATCAAAGTGAGAGATATTTTCACAAATTATTTTGTTCTTCCTCAGGGTGCTACTCCCTGGCAAGATTATGCTGTTTCGCAGTTGTGATTTTCTTATTTTACAAACATATTTGCACCATATAAATGTTGTTTCATATAGAAACTGTACTGTGTGTGTTTTATTTACTTGTGATGTAAGAATGATTGTCCCACAAACGTCAATTGGCTTTTGGCAACATTTTTTACTTAAAGCAAAAGCCTTTTGTTGTAAACTTTCAACCATATTTGTTTCATATGGTTTTTTTTGCCTTTTTTTTGTTTGTAAGAAGCAATAAAGAACAAACTGCAATTACAGCACAAAGGTAACCAAAACATGGTTACACGTAAAAAATAACAAAAAAATATAAATTTTGGTTACAGATTTCTGTAAGTTGGTGGAGGTGATGGCGGCAGCTCAGGGTCCTGCTCAGGTGGCCTTTGTTGGGCCAATTGTCCTTCAGCCTGTGTGGATGCTGTGTGTGGCGGATCAAAATGCAGGCCTTGTTAATATTGGCCAGTTGGGTATTGGCCATAAGTGATTTGTCTCTGGCCCTCATGCTGAGGAACATATTGGCTGGACTCATACCAACCCCCAAAATGGCTATGTCTTCCAAACCCAGGTTGGGACCAGCCTACAGCACTGGGTATAGAAAAGTGGCCATATTGGGAAGGTTGGTTGTAGGCTGCCATATGGTACGGTGTTGGCCTTGGTTGATTTTGGGTAGGGAGGGGTTGAGGTGTAGGCACACGTGGAGGAGGTGCTTCAAATCCTGATTGACCATGCACCTGTTGATTTCGTGGAAGGCGCAAGAGGTTATGTTGTGAAAGATGCCTTCTTTCAATAAATTCAAAAACCTCATAGGGGTCATTTGGGGCAGTGCTTAAATCAATCAGGATTTGAATACACCCTCTCACATGGAGCCTCACCTACCGGGAAAGGGGACGAAGGTACCGGGCCAGGCTGCGAGCAAAGGCCTCCTCACCATCATCCGTGGCTGCCCTAGCCAAATAATTGAGGACCCCAGCATCCACTTCCCTCCTAGTGGCTTGCAGCTCTCTCCTTCTGTGGCCTCCGCGTAAAGGCCCAGATGCCTGTGAAGAGGACACCAGTGGGACAGTAGGGCTGCTGCTCTGTCCATGCTCTTCTTCCTGGCTTACAGGATCAGGTGCTCCTGATGTAGTTGGAGCTGAATCTTCCACACTTGTTGCTGTCTGTTGTGATGCAGAAGCCGATGGTCCAGGGAGGATGGATATAGAAGATGCCAAAGATGGGCCTGCCACCTCATCATCAACAGCAACTGGATCTATTACAACCTCCGAGTCCAACCCGGTCTCCCTCTCAGTGAGGTTGGACTGTGGTCTGGTATGAAAAAAATAAAATCAAAACATTAAAAAAATAGTACAGTCATTTTCATACATAAGTTTCTTAGACATGTGTGACATCGTCTCACGGTAATTAGCTACATGCAACCTACGATCCTCACAAGATCACCTTCTCTAATACCCTGTTATCTCCTCAGCACACAATCGTATATAAGATATATCTTAGGTATCACCCCTACTCTGGAACCCTCTACCACAAAACATCACACTCTCACCTACCTTTGAAAGCTTAAAAAAGAGCCAGAACACCCACCTCTTCCCACAAGCATATACGGTTATATGAAAAAGTTTGGGCACCCCTATTAATCTTAAGCGTAATGTTTTATAAAAATTGGGTTTTTTTGGAACAGTTATTTCAGTTTCATATGTCTAATAACTGTTGGACACAGTAATGTTTCTGCCTTGAAATGAGGTTTATTGCACTAACAGAAAATGTGCAATCTGCATTCAAACTAAATTTGACAGGTGCATAAGTATGGGCACCCTTACCATTTTCTTGTTTTAAATACTCCTACCTACTTTTTACTGACTTACTAAAGCACTTTTTTTGGTTTTGTAACCTCATTGAGCTTTGAACTTTGCCAGGTGTATGCAATCATGAGAAAAGCTACTTAAAGTGGCCACTTGCAAGTTGTTCTCCTGTTTGAATCTCCTCTGAAGAGTGGCATCATGGGCTCCTCAAAACAACTGTCAAATGATCTGAAAACAAAGATTATTCAACATAGCTGTTCAGGGGAAGGATACAAAAAGCTGTCTAAGAGATTTAACCTGTCAATTTCCACTGTGAGGAACATAGTAAGGAAATGGAAGAACACAGGTACAGTTCTTATTAAGGCCAGAAGTGGCAGGCCAAGAAAAACATCAGAAAGGCAGAGAAGAAGAATGGTGAGATCAGTCAAGGACAATCCTTAGACCACCTCCAGAGAGCTGCAGCATCAACTTGCTGCAGATGGTGTCACTGTGCATATACAATGCACTTTGCACAAGGAGAAGCTGTATGGGAGAGTGATGCGAAAGAAGCCATTTCTGCAAGCACGCCACAAACAGAGTCGGCTGAGGTATGCAAGAAGCC
Organism: Ranitomeya variabilis; assembly: GCF_051348905.1. Classification (NCBI taxonomy): domain Eukaryota; kingdom Metazoa; phylum Chordata; class Amphibia; order Anura; family Dendrobatidae; genus Ranitomeya; species Ranitomeya variabilis. The sequence continues at coordinate 832,869,159 of NC_135233.1, forward strand.
AATTTCTTTTTGGAAGAAGGTCCTGTGGACTGATGAAACCAAGATTGAGTTGTTTGGTCATACAAAAAAGCATTATGCATGGCGGCAAAAAGCACAGCATTCCAAGAAAAACACTTGCTACCCACAGTAAAATTTGGTGGAGGTCCCATCATGCTTTGGGGCTGTGTGGCCAATGCCGGCACCAGGAATCTTGTTAAAGTTGAGGGACGCATGGATTTCTCTCCGTATCAGCAGATTCTTGACAATAATGTTCATGAATCAGTGACAAAGTTGAAGTTACGCAAGGGATGGATCTTTCAGCAAGACAATGATCCAAAACACCGCTCCAAATCTACTCAGGCATTCATGCAGAGGAACAATTACACTGTTCTGGAATGGCCATCCCAGTCCCCAGACCTGAATATCATTGAACATCTGTGGGATCATTTGAAGAGGGCTGTCCTTGCTCGGTGACCATCAAACTTAACTGAACTGGAATTGTTTTGTAAAGAGGAATGGTCAAAAATACCTTCCTCCAGGAACTCATTAAAAGCTACAGGAAGCGACTAGAGGCTGTTATTTTTGCAAAAGGAGGATCTACTAAATATTAATGTCACTTTTCTGGTGAGGTGCCCATACTTATGCATCTGTCAAATTTTGTTTGAATGCAGATTGCACATTTTCTGCTAGTACATTAAACCTCATTTCAAGGCAGAAACATTACTGTGTCCAACAGTTATTAGATATATGAAACTGAAATAGCTGTTGCAAAAAAAACAATTTTTAGAAAACATTAAGCTTAAGATTAATAGGGGTGCCCAACTTTTTCATATAACTGTAACCTGCATTCACCAACAATCGACCACACCACTGCATGACCAGCTCTACCCTTGCCTACTGTATTCCCACCCATCCCTTGTAGATTGTGAGGCTTTGCGGGCAGGGTCCTCTCTCCTCCTGTACCAGTTCTGACTTGTATTGGTTAAGATTATTTACCTTGTTTGGATTCTGTATACCTCCTCCTTACATGTAAAGCGGCATGGAATAAATGACGCTATAACTATAACAAATAATTCTAATAATAATAATAAGAATAAGAATTGTGTTGTGAGGTTTTTACTTACTGTCTTAGATCCATACTGGGATCCAAAAATGAAAGTCGATCGTAGTATATGTACTTTCTTTTTTTGGTTGTTGCTGCTGAGCCACTTCTAGCCCGCTGCTGCCTTTCCCGCCGATATTGGTCCCTGATGCTGTGCCATCGTGTCATAACATCATCCACTGCAATGACATGTTAACAAATATTACCGTATTTTTCCGACTATAAGACGCACATTTTTTCCTCCAAATTTGGGAGGAAAGTGTGGGTGCATCTTATAGTATGGATATAGCATGTGGGGAGGGGGGCAGCAGCGAGTGGGATCGCAATGATATCCCACTTCAGGATGTCCCCGCTGCCGGAATCAGCTGCTGGGGAAACCACATGTCCCCGCTGATTAAGTGCAGTGAATATTCATTAGCGGCTCCCCGCCCACCGATCAGCTGAGCGGTGAGCTGGGAGCAGCAAATGAATACTGCACTTAAGCAGCGACACACAGTTTCCCCAGCACTGATTCTGGGGAGAATCTGTGTGTCAGGGGGAGGAGGCAGCAGCAGCAGGGGCCAGGAGATCGCTGCATACCTGCCTGTGCTGGACGCTGAGCTGTCTGTGGTGCACAAGGAGGACCTGTGTGATGTCAGAAGTGGACGGGCTGGAGCATCACATGGCAGCTCAGAGCCCTCCCTCTTCTGACATCATCATAGGTCCTTCAGACTCCCACCTAGAATCTGCAGCTTCCTCTTATGTCCTGCGCGTGCGCTGTGGAGAGGCAACAAGAGAGAGGGCTCTGTGTGTGCAGCCATGGGATGCTCCAGCTTTTACCTCACCACAGGCTGGCTCCCACAATTAAGAGGTTAGTCTTTACAAAACACACTAAAGCACTCTGCCACTCCTTTGGTGAACTATAACTCCCAGCATGTCATAGGATTTGCAGGACATGCTGGGAGTTATAGTTCTCCCATGGGATTTTAAAGCAGCACTCCAGTGTTATTTTGCAGTGCTGGAGTGGTGCTTTCACTATAAGCCCTGTGCCCCCATTCTTATACTCACCCTCCAGTGTCTTCATATAGTACTTTACAGACACCACACTGGTCCCGCAGCTTCCAACATAATAACGTACTATTACATATAATAACACCACATATAATAGTATGTTATTTATGTTATTAAATATTTTACCACATTTTTTTGCTTCAAATATTTTTTTCCCTATTTTCCACCTCTAAAACCTGGGTGCGCCTTATAGTCCGGTGCGTCCTATAGTCCGAAAAATACGGTATATAAGCTCATTCTGCACATTGTTTACAACAGTTGCCATTGATTGATCATATTGTGTGGATGCTAAGAAAATGCCTTCTTAAATGATTTCCCTAAAGTTTAAATTGCTTACAACAGCAAGTACATTATACATAAGAAAATGAAACAACACAATGACAGGGTTCACTCCCCTCTGTACCAGTCTGGCATTAACAAAAATAGTACCCAACACAACATCTATATTATCTATGTACATAAACACTTTCTCATGTTCGTGATATTTGTTTTTGTACAAAAATGTAAAAAAAAAAAAAAAATTATAAAAAAAAATCTGCAAGAAATCATGTAGGTAAAACATTTTTCAAGGTTAATTAATGTCGCAACATGAGTGTACTTACAAAGTTGTGTCTGCTCCGCACATGGCCATTGGGCATAATCTGGGAAGAGGATCCCACAGATGGTCCTCCAAGCTGCCTCATTCCTGGCCCGGTTGGAATAATTTGGATTCCGCTGGTCCCAGATTTCAGGCCTTTCTTGGACCAGGATGAGGAGCATATCCACGTTGATGATGCTTGCCATGCTGCTTGCAACTCCGTGGAGGCGAGCGCCAGACTTCCGGGATGTCTGTCTGGCCTTTTGAGCTAATTAGCATGTCTGAGCTACCTGATTGAGGGCTTGGCACATTTCCTGGCACCTGGAGATGTGTGGCGTATTTCTTGCAAGTCACACTATTGGTCCGTGTATAATCCGTATTTTTCTCGCCCCCATAGACTTTCATTGGAGTATTTTATGCGCAATACGCTGACAAACGCAGCATGCTGCAATTTTCTACAGCCATACAAGACCGTATAATACGGATCCGTAAAATATGGCAGATAGGAGCTGGGCCATAGAGAATCATTGTACCATGTGTAATCCGTATTTTCTGCGCCTCTCATACGTCCGTAAAGCACGCTAGTGTGATGCTGGCCTTAAATTGTTAGATTTTCACGCTCTGGTATTAAAATGACCTGGCTGTATTCTACAGTGTGACAAAACAAATAAATGCAGAAAAAAGGGGGCTATGGATTGCTTTGTAATAAAATTAGCAGGTATAAGGTGCAAAAAAAAATTCTAGCCATGGATACCTGCAGCTACGTATATTTAAAATACACAGCAGCAGACAGTAATGGAGCCTTTTGATGTATGCAGTGAGATCTATATACTCACATACAGTGCCTGTATGCCTTGCACTGATGTGGATATGCGTACATAGACTTTCCTGCCTACCTAGCACTGCAATCTATATACCCCCGAATTAGCCCTAAAAAGGACTGTTGGTTTATCAGGATTTATGGATTGAACAATAGTAGACCCATACTAACTAATACAATAACGAATCTGACCCTATCTCAGCAGCAGCTCTCCCTACACTAGCTGAGTCTGGAGCAGAATGCGCTGAGCAGGGCTCTTATAGACCTGATGATGCTGTGCTGCCAGCCAATTACTGTAATACCACAACAAAGTTGGCTGCGGTATTACGGTGCATGGCAGACAATCCCTGCATGTTCATTGGCGCTCTAAAAAGCGCCAAAATTTACAGGCAGAGACTCGAGCTCCCGCAGAATAATCCCGGACAGCATGCTCGCTAATCACTACTGTTTACATTTTTATGCTTAGAACTTCCTATAAAAAATATGTTTAAAAAATGATGCAGATGCAAAATAGACATATGGGAAATATTGTTTATTAACTATTTTGTGTAACATAAATTTCTGATTTAAGGGCAAAAGAATTAAAAGTTTAAAAATTACAACATTTTCAAAATTTTCACCAAATTTCCAACATTTTTACAAATAAACGTAAGTTATATTGAACAAGTGGTACCACTGTTATGAAGTACATTATGTCACAAAAAAACAATTAAACAATTTCAGAATCACTGGGATCCCTTGAAGCTTTCCCAAGTTATTACCCATAAAACACACTGGTCAATTTTCAAAAATTGGCTCCGTCACTGAAGGTTAAAGATGGTCAAGCAATACCTGGCCAACCAAACCAGCATATTCCCTAATTCCTCTGTGACCTTCAACTATTGTGTCGCAAAGCTGGACATCTGGCATGATTTGTCTCTCTATGCCTTGGAGATGGTGTGCTGTCCTGCTGCTTGTGTCTTGTTTGAGCAGGTTTTTAGTGCTGCCATAATATTTATAAGGCTGGAGTTACACTAGACCATAATACGGACGAGTGCAATGCGATAAAAAATCGCATAGCACTCGGCTTAATGTTAATCTATGGGGGAGCTCCTATTATCCGTTGTTTTCTTGGCCGTACTCAGGATCCGAGTAAAATCGCAGCATGCTGCGATTGTCAGTGTATCTCGGGCCGAGAATCGCCAATGCAAGTCTATGGGTGCGAGAAAAAAATGAATTACACACGGACCATCAGTGTGACTTTCGAGAAATACGCACCGATGTTCTATAGAAAAGCCGGCAATTCATTGTTGTGTACAGTAAAATCACACTGACAGGTTAGAATAGAACAGATAAAATTAATGTATCTACATAGTATCGGTGTATATATATATATATATATATATATATATATATATATATATATATATATATATATCAGTGAGACACATATACTGTATATCCATATATTTATATTTCATACAGCGCTAGATAGCAGAAAAGCCGGTAATTCAATTGCCGGCTTTTGCTATCTCCTTCCCACACCCGACATGATATGAGACATGGTTTCCATACAGTAAACCATTTCATATTCCTTATTTTTTTACATATTCCTCACTAATAACGTTAGAAGAGTATGGGTGCAAAAATTGGGGGCTCTAGCTGTTAAAATAAAGGGTTAAATCACAGAAAGAACTGGCGTGGGCTCCCGCGCAATTTTCTCCACCAGAGAGGGAAAGCCAGTGACTGAGGGAAGATATTAACCCCTTAGTGACAGAGCCAATTTGGTACTTAATGACCGAGCCAATTTTTACAATTCGGACCACTGTCACTTTATGAGGTTATAACTCTGGAACGCTTTATCAGATCCCGCTGATTCTGAGATTGTTTTTTCGTGACATATTGTACTTCAAGTTAGTGGTAACATTTCTTTGATATTACTTGTGATTATTTATGAAAAAAACGGAAATATGGCAAAAAAATTTAAAATTTTGCAATTTTCAAACTTTGTATTTTTATGCCCTTAAATCAGAGAGATATGTCACGAAAAATAGTTAATAAATAACATTTCCCACATGGCCACTTTACATCAGCACAATTTTGGAAACAAAATTTTTTTTTGCTAGGGAGTTATAAGGGTTAAAAGTTGACCAGCAATTTCTCATTTTTACAACACCATGTTTTTTTTAGGGACCACATCACCTTTGAAGTCATTTTGAGGAGTCTATATGATAGAAAATAACCAAGTGTGACACCATTCTAAAAACTGCACCCCTCAAGCTGCTCAAAACCACATTCAAGAAGTTTATTAACCCTTTATGTACTTCACAGGAACTGAAACAATGTGGAAGAAAAAAATGAACATTTAACTTTTTTTGCAAACATTTTACTTCAGAACCATTTTTTTAATTTTCACAAGTGTAAAAACAGAAATTTAACCACAAATTTTGTTTTGCAATTTCTCCTGAGTACGCAGATACCCCATATGTGGAGGTAAAACACTGTTTGGGCACACCGCAGAGCTTGGAAGTGAAGGAGCGCCGTTTGACTGTTTCAATGCAGAATTGGCTGGAATTGAGATCGGACGCCATGTCGCGTTTGGAGAGCCCCTAATGTGCCAAAACAGTGGAAACCCCCACAAGCGACACCATTTTGGAAACTAGACCCCTTAAGGAACTTATCTAGATGTGTGGTGAGCACTTTGAACCCCCAAGTGCTTCACAGAAGTTTATAACATAGAGCCGTGAAAATAAAAAATCGCATTTGTTTTCACAAAAATGATTTTTTCGCCCACAAATTTTTACTTTCACAAGGGTAACAGGAGAAATTAGACCACAAAAGTTGTTGTGCAATTTCTCCTGAGTACGTTGATACCCCATATGTAGGGGTAAACCACTGTTTGGGCGCACCGCAGAGCTTGGAAGAGAAGTAGTGTCGTTTTACTTTTTCAATGTAGAATTGGCTGGAATTGAGATCGGACGCCATGTCACGTTTGGAGAGCCCCTGATGTGCCTAAACAGTGGAAACCCCCCACAAATGACACCATTTTGGAAACTAGACCCCTTAATGAACTTATCTAGATGTGTGGTGAGCACTTTAAACCCCCAGGTGCTTCACAGAAGTTTATAACGTAGAGCTGTGAAAATAAAAAAATCGCATTTTTTCTACAAAAATTATATTTTGCCTCCAAATTTTTATTTTACCAAGGGTAACAGGAGAAAATGGACCCCAGAAGTTGTTGTACAATTTGTCCTGAGTATGCTGACACCCCATATGTGGGGGTAAACCACTGTTTGGGCGCATGGCTGAGCTCGGAAGCAAAGGAGCGCCATTTGACTTTTCAACGCAAAATTGACTGGAATTGAGATCCGACGCCATGTCGCGTTTGGAGAGCCCCTGATGTGCCTAAACAGTAGAAACCCCCCAAAACTGACCCCATTTTGGAAACTAGACCCCCCATGGAACTTATCTAGATGTGTAGTGAGAACTTTGAATGCCCAAGTGCATCACAGAAGTTTATAATGCGTCGTGAAAATAAAAAATATTTTTTTTTTTAACAAAAAAGATTTTTTAGCCCCCAAGTTTTTATTTTCACAAGGGTAACAAGAGAAATTGGACGCCAAAAGTTGTTTTCCAATTTGTCCTGAGTATGCTGGTACCCTGTTTGGGCGCATGGCTGAGCTCGGAAGGGAAGGAGCGCCGTTTTGGAATGCAGACTTTGATAGAATTGTCTGCTGGCGTTATGTTGCATTTGCAGACCCCTAATGTACCTAAACAGTAGAAACCCCCAACAAGTGACCCCATTTTGGAAAATAGACCCCTCAAGGAACTTATCTAGATATGTGGTGAGAACTTTGAATGCCCAAGTGCTTCACAGAAGTTTATAATGCAGAGTAGTGAAAATAGAAAATATTTTTTTTTTCCAGAAAAAAGATTTTTTAGCCCCCAAGTTTTTATTTTCACAAGGGTAACAAGAGAAATTGGACACCAATATTTGTTCTCCAATTTGTCCTGAGTATGCTGGTACCCCATATGTGGGGGTAAACCACTGTTTGGGCACACGGCAGAGCTCGGAAGAGAAGGAGCGCCATTTTGGAATTCAGACTTTGATAGAATTGGCTGTGGGTGTTATGTTGCGTTTGCAGAGCCCCTGATGTACCTAAACAGTAGAAACCCCCCACAAGTGACCAAATTTTGGAAACTAGACCCCCTAAGAAACTTATCTAGATATGTGGTGAGAACTTTGAATGCTCAAGTGCTTCACAGAAGTTTTTAATGCAGAGTAGTGAAAATAAAAAAATATTTTTTTCCCACAAAAAAGATTTTTAGCCCCCAAGTTTTTATTTTCACAAGGGTAACAGGAGAAATTGGACCCCAAAAGTTGTTGTCCAATTTATCCCGAGTACGCTGATGCCCCATATGTGGGGGTAAACCACTGTTTGGGCGCACGGCAGAGCTCAGAAGGGAGGGAGCACCATTTGACTTTTTTAGCGCAAAATTGTCTGTCGTGTTTGGAGACCCCCTGATGTACCTAAACAGTGGAAACCCCCCAATTCTAACTCCAACCCTAACTCCAACACACCCCTAACCCTAATCTCAACCCGATCCATAATCCTAATCACAACCCTAACGATAATCACAACCCTAACCCCAAAACAGCCTTAATCTCAACTCTAACCATAACCCTAATCAAAACCCTAAATCCAACACACCCCTAACCCTAATCTCAACCCTAACCTCAAACCTAACCCTAATCCCAATACACCTCTAACCCTAATCCCAACCCTAACCTTAACCCTAATCCCAACCCTAACCCTAATCCCAACCCTAATCCCAAACTTAACCCTAATCCCAACCAAAACCCTAATACCAACCCTAATCCAAACCCTAACCCTAATCCCAGCTCTATCCCTAACTTTAGCCCCAACCCTAACCCTAACCCTAATTTTAGCCCCAACCCTAGCCCTAACCCTAACTTTAGCCCCAATCCTAACCCTAAATTTAACCCTAACCCTAGCCCTAACTTTAGCCCCAACCCTATCCCTAAGGCTACTTTCACACTTGCGTCGTGTGGCATCCGTCACAATCCGTCGTTTTGGACAAAAAACGGATCCTGCAAATGTGCCCACAGGATGCCTTTTTTGCCCATAGACTTGTATTATGTCGCGTCCATCGTGCACTGGATCCGTTGTGTTTTGGTGGACCGTCATCACAAAAAAAGTTCAATGTAACCTTTCTTTTGTACGTCGCGTCGGCCATTTCCGCGCATGCGTGGCCGTAACTCTGCCCCCTCCTCCCCAAGACATAGACTGGGCAGCGGATGTGTTGAAAAACTGCATCCACTGCCCACGTTGTGCACAATTTTCACAACGTGCATCGGTACATCGGGCTGACGCATTGCGACCGCCCCGTACCGATGCAAGTGTGAAAGAAGCCTAAGGCTACTTTCACACTAGCGTCGTACTCGGCCCATCACAGTGTGTCAGGCTGACGTACCGACGCTAGCGTTGTAAGCGCCGCACAATGGGTGCAGAGGATGCTGTTTTTTCAACGCATCCGCTGCCCCATTGTGAGATGCGGGGAGGCGAGGGCGGAGTTCCGGCCGTGCATGCGCGGTCGGAAATGGCGGACACGTCGCACAAAAAAAGTTACATGTAGCATTTTTTTGTGCCGACGGTCCGCCAAAGCACGACGCATCCGTCGCACGACGGATGCGACGTGTGGCAATCCGTCGCAATGTGTCGCTAATGCAAGTCAATGGAGAAAAAAACGCATCCTGCAAGCACTTTTGCAGGATGCGTTTTTTCTCCAACGACGCATTGCGACGGAAGCCAAAAAACGCTAGTGTGAAAGTAGCCTAACCCTAACCCTAACCCTAGCCCTAACCCTAAATTTAGCCCCAACCCTAGCCCTAACCCTAGCCCTAACCCTAGCCCTAACCCTAACCCTAGCCCTAACCCTAACCCTAACCCTAGCCCTAACCCTAACCCTAACCCTAGCCCTAACCCTAGCCCTAACCATAACCCTAGCCCTAACTCTAACCCTAATTTTAGCCCCAACTCGTCTCTCCTGCCGGCCGGCAGATGGCAGCAGATTCTTTGCAGAGGAAGAAGCCGGCTGGCAAGAGGAGACGCAGGAGGACCGAGGACACCGGGTGAGTATGATAGGGTCCCCGAATTCCCTATTTCTCTGTCCTCTGATGTGCGATCACATCAGAGGACAGAGAATTACAGATCGATTTTTTTTTTTGCAGTCGCCGGTAAACAGTTAATTACCAGCGATCGCAAAACAGGGGTCTGTAAAAACCGACCCCGATCATGTTCTTTGGGGTCTCGGCTACCCCCGGCAGCTGAGACCCCAAAGATCTTCCGGGTGCCGGGCGGCGGGCGCACTGCGCACGCGCCCGCCATTTTTTCCCGGAAAAAAGATGGCAGCGCCCATCCGGAGCCACGAGGAGCACCGTGGGAGATAGGTGAGTATTGGGGGGCTATTGGGGGCCATCGGGGACACTATTTCTCTGTCCTCCGATGTGCGATCACATCGGAGGACAGAGAAATTAAATGGCAAATCGCGTTTTGGTTTTTTTTGTTGTGACCGCCGGTAAACCGTTAATTACCGGCTATCGCAACTCGGGGGTTGGTAAAAAGCCCCCGAATCATGTTCTCTGGGGTCTCGGCTACCCTCGGCAACCGAGACCCCAGAGAAAATCCGACTCTGGGGGGCGCTATTCACTTTTTCCACAGCGCCATTAATTAATGTGGTTTAAGTACCCTTAGCGGCCGCCGTTAAAAGGTGTATCGGCAGTCGTTAAGGGGTTAATAGCCTAGAGAGGGACCATGGTTATTGCCCCCCCCCCCGGCTAAACACAACTGCCTCCAGCCACCCCAGAAAAGGCACATCTGTAAGATGCGCCTATTCCGGCACTTAGCCACTCTCTTCCCACTACCCTGTAGCGGTGGGAGATGGGGTAATAAAGGGTTAATATCACCTTGTAATTGTAAGGTGACATTAAGCCTCGTTAATAATGGAGAGGAGTCAATAAGACACCTCTCCATTATTAATCCTATGTTCATAAAGGGTTAAAAAACATACACACATTAGAAAAAAAGTATTTTAATGAAATAAAGACACATGGTGTTGCAATAGTTTATTAAACACTCAATCCAAATGAACACCCTTGTCACCTGAAACAAAGTTAAATTAAAAAAACAACAATATCCCATACCTCTCTGGCGTTACAGTCATGTCCCATGATGTAAACCCATCAGAGGGTGTTAATGAATTTTGCAAGCAGAAGCCTGCTAATGCAGCTGTGCTCCTGCCTGTAAAAAGTGGGGAATGAATGGAATGCAGGGGAACGTAGCTACCTTGACTTGCGGTGCTGCGCCCCCTGCTGGCATAAACTCATATGAACTCGAGCGTGAGAAAATATTCAGAACAATTCCCATGCTCGAGTTCACACCCACACCAATAACAACGGACGGGCCCAACTTCCATCAGGGTTTCAGTCTCTTTGTATTCCAGTTCCTGTCTCTCCTCCTCATCCTCAGCAGAACTAGCGGCAGCACGATCTGCTGAAGCTTATCTGTTTACGTGATAAAGCTCACAACGCAACTGAGCTGTTGAAAGGGATAAAAGAACAGACCAATCAGTGGTTCTCCCTGCTGAACCTCCAACCAGGTCTAGTTGTGTGTGATAATGGGCATACCTTGGTAGTAGCATTAAAGCTCGGCAAGCTGGTATATATTCCACCTATGACCCACATGCTGAAATTGGTTGTACAACAGTTTTTCAAAACATACTCTGTCTTTCCTGACCTACTGGCCAAGGTACACCGTGTCAGCGCACATTTCCGCAAGTCATCTCAGGATTTTGCTGGTCTAGTTTTGCTGCAGCAGCACTTTAATTTGTCTTATCACTGACTGATTTGTGACCTGCCCACACGCTGGTATTCGACCTTCCATATGTTGGCAAGGCTTAGTAAGCAGCATAGGACAGTGTCTGAATTCCAACTTCTCATTGACCGTCAGAGTAACACTCAGCCCCAGCACATAACATCTGTCGATGTGGATCGCTGACATGTGTGAGGTTCTTCAAAACTCTGAGTAATGCACCAAGATGGTGAGCGCTGATGATGGATGGATGGTGTTCTTCCTGGTGAGGACACTGAACGTTTGATTCTTTGTAGTCTGCCACACATGGCACAGTTCATGTCCAGATGTCGTTCCCAAGACCCTTGCGTGAAACATATTCTGTCCAACAATGCTACTGGCAGAGGTATCGGATCTTTTCACCAACAAAGATTACAAGGGAGAGCTACGCACATCAGTTGCAACTCAGGGGGAGAAATGTCCACCAACTGGACCATTTTGATGAATCTGTCACATTAGCAAGGGCTATCTGCGGGTGTAAATATGACAAGGAGGGAGAAGTTGACCAAGATGATGAAGGACTACTTAAGTGACCATACCAGCATCATTCCTGATTCTTCAGTGCCCTCTAACAATTGGTTGTCCAAACAGCACATTTGCCCCGACCTCTCCTTGTACGCCTTGGTGGTGCCGTCATGCCCTTCCACAAGTGTGTTGTCTGAGTGGGTTTTTAATTTGGCAGTTAAATCACAATGGAAAGGCGCACAGTCACACGTCTGTCAATGGAAAATACAGACAGTCTGACTACTAAAATTGAACAAGGGCTGGATTTCCTCCGACTTGGTAATCCCTATCGTTGAAAGCAACGTATCGTAAATGCAGCCAAAAATTTTTTGGGGAAGTTGTCTTAACATTCATCCTTTACCATCCAAATTTTGTTCAGGAAATCACCTCCTTCTCCTCCTCCTTCTGCTTCTGCAACAAGTACTTAGTGGTCATCTATGTGTACCCCACATGATTAATGTTTTTTCTTTTTGAAAACTTTGCACGTTGTGCAATGGGGAAACTTGTACTCCCCATCTCTACCTCTTGTAATAACTGCAAAATGTATTGTGATGTCCCCATCATTGCTTCTTTCAGACTGTCTAATACAGACCCCTTGGGTAATTTTTTGAAAACTTTGCACATTGTGCAATGGTGAAACGTGTACTCCCCATTAGGGTTGAGCGACTTTAACTTTTTTGGGGTCGAGTCGGGTTTTGCGAAACCCGACTTTGTCAAAAGTCGAGTCAAGTGAAATCGGCCGATTATCGCGAAAAGTCGGGGATCGACCGAAACATGAAACCCAATGCAAGTCAATGGGGAAGCATAGTCGGCAGTGAGTGGAGGCCAGGAAAACACCTACAGTGCCCATTTTAATGGCAAAAGCATCCATTCTTGTTACTGAAGCTTGTCAATATTAATTTACTTTATAATAATAGTTAGGCATTGGAAATCGGGGGTCATTTGGCTAAAGTTGTGGGGGGTAGGGCTGGTTCAAGTTTTTAGTGGGCCCAGGAAACGTGGACTACATCACGGCGGTGGAGCAGGGAGAGGTAAGTATTTCAACGTTGCAAGTGCTGTGATCCTGAGCAAGCAGGGGGGCCCACTCGTTCGCATTGGCACTGGCACAGGGCCCCTCACAGTATGGCGGTGTGTTTGCACAGCGGGGGCGCCTCCCACCAGCAGCGACACTTTTGCGTACTATGAGGGGCCCTGTGCCAACGAGTATGCCCCCCCACCTGATGAAGGAACCTGCACTTTCACCTGCACCTTCCTCTTTGTCCCCGTGTAAGGTGGTATAGTATGCGGGAAGATGAACCTGACTTTCAGCAGGGTCAGATTCTGGCTGTGTAGAGTGCAAGGGGAATGTAGTGGTCTGGGTCAATGTACCAGCGGACTCATCTAGCAGTGGCTGGGCAATGGGCAGGATGAGGAGGAAACACAGATCTAGGCCCAAATAATAAAGTGGGCTAAATACAGTTCAAAATTGGTAACAGGACTAACCAGGCAGCATTGCTTTGTTCAGTGGAGGACAACTGTAATGAGAGGTTGACACAGTGAGTAGGCCCAAATAAGTAACTAGGCTAAATGCAGTTCTAAATTGGTAACAGTAGGAAACAGGCGGCACTGCTTTGTTCAGTGGAGGAGAACACCAAGCAGCGGCAGACACCGTTACTAGGCCCCAACCAAACTAGTAGGCCAACTGCAGTGCTACATTAACAACTACATAATGAGATCCTGAAGGTTGAAGCTCAAGAAAACCAAACAGGAGGAAACCCAGGAGCGGCAGACACCGTTAGAAGGCCCCAACCAAACTAGTAGGCCTAATGCAGTGTTATCTAAACAACTACTTAATGAGAGCCAGAAGGTTGAAGCTCAGACAAGGAAACCTGGAGGAGAACACCAAGGAGCGGCAGACACCGTTACTAGGCCCCAACCAAAGTAGTAGGGCAACTGCAGTGTTACATTAACAACTACTTAATGAGAGCCTTAAGGTTGAAGCTCAGACAAGGAAACCTGGAGGAGAACACCAAGGAGCAGGAGAACACCAAGGAGCGGCAGACACCATTACTAGGCCCCAACCAAAGTAGTAGGGCAACTGCTGTCTTATATAAACAACTACTTAATGAGAGCCTGAAGGTTGAAGCTCAGACAAGGAAACCTGGAGGAGAACACCAAAGAGCGGCAGACACCGTTACTAGGCCCCAACCAAAGTAGTTGGGCAACTGCTGTCTTATATAAACAACTACTTAATGAGAGCCTGAAGGTTGAAGCTCAGAAAAGGAAACTTGGAGGAGAACACCAAGGAGCGGCAGACAACGTTACTAGGCCCCAACCAAAGTAGTAGGGCAACTGCTGTCTTATATAAACAACTACTTAATGAGAGCCTGAAGGTGGAAGCTCAGACAAGGAAACCTGGAGGAGAACACCAAGGAGCGGCAGACAACTTTACTAGGCCCCAACCAAAGTAGTAGGGCAACTGCAGTGTTACATTAACAACTACTTAATGAGAGCCTGAAGGTTGAAGCTTAGCTTTGTTAGTGGAGGACAGCGTGACTGAGTGGCGCAGACAGACAAAGGTAGTATGTGTTAACTAAAAAAGTTGGCTCTATGCAGTTTTAAATTGGTTACAGGGGTACACAGGCATCATTGGTGTGGTCAGCGGAAGACAATTGGAAGGAGGGACCGCAGACAGACTTCCTAGGCCTAAAATAATAAAATAGGCTCTATGCAGCTTAAATTAGGCTACAGGGGTACACAGGCAGCATTGGTGTGGTCAGCGGAGGACAATTTGAAGGAGGGACCGCAGACAGACTTCCTAGGCCTAAAATAATAAAATAGGCTATATGCAGCTTCCATTATGTGGCAGGGGTACACAGGCAGCATTGGTGTGGTCAGCGGAGGACAATTTGAAGGAGGGACCGCAGACAGACTACCTAGGCCTAAAATAATAAAATAGGCTATATGCAGTTAAATTAGGCTACAGGGGTACACAGGCAGCATTGGTGTGGTCAGCGGAGGACAATTTGAAGGAGGGACCGCAGACAGACTTCCAAGGCCTAAAATAATAAAATAGGCTATATGCAGCTTCCATTGTGTGGCAGGGGTACACAGGCATCATTGGTGTGGTCAGCGGAGGACAATTGGAAGGAGGGACCGCAGACAGACTTCCTAGGCCTAAAATAATAAAATAGGCTATATGCAGCTTCCATTATGTGGCAGGGGTACACAGGCAGCATTGGTGTGGTCAGTGGAGGACAATTTGAAGGAGGGACCGCAGACAGACTTCCTAGGCCTAAAATAATAAAATAGGCTATGTGCAGCTTCCATTATGTGGCAGGGGTACACAGGCAGCATTGGTGTGGTCAGCGGAGGACAATTGGAAGGAGGGACCGCAGACAGACTTCCTAGGCCTAAAATAATAAAATAGGCTATATGCAGCTTCCATTATGTGGCAGGGGTACACAGGCAGTATTGGTGTGGTCAGCGGAGGACAATTGGAAGGAGGGACTGCAGACAGACTTCCTATGCCTAAAATAATAAAATAGGCTATATGCAGCTTAAATTAGGCTGCAGGGGTACACAGGCAGCATTGGTGTGGTCAGCGGGGGACAATTTGAAGGAGGGACCGCAGACAGACTTCCTAGGCCTAATATAATAAAATAGGCTATATGCAGCTTCCATTATGTGGCAGGGGAACACAGGCAGCATTGGTGTGGTCAACGGAGGACAATTTGAAGGAGGGACCGCAGACAGACTTCCTAGGCCTAAAATAATAAAATAGGCTATATGCAGCTTAAATTAGGCTACAGGGGTACACAGGCAGCATTGGTGTGGTCAGCGGAGGACAATTTGAAGGAGGGACCGCAGACAGACTTCCTAGGCCTAAAATAATAAAATAGGCTATATGCAGCTTAAATTAGGCTACAGGGGTACACAGGCAGCATTGGTGTGGTCAGCGGAGGGCAATTGGAAGGAGGGACCGCAGACAGACTTCCTAGGCCCAAAATAATAAAATAGGCTATATGCAGCTTAAATTAGGCTACAGGGGTATACAGGCAGCATTGGTGTGGTCAGCGGAGGACAATTTGAAGGAGGGACCGCAGACAGACTTCCTAGGCCTAAAATAATAAAATAGGCTATATGCAGCTTCCATTATGTGGCAGGGGTACACAGGCAGCATTGGTGTGGTCAGCGGAGGACAATTTGAAGGAGGGACCGCAGACAGACTTCCTAGGACTAAAATAATAAAATAGGCTATATGCAACTTCCATTATGTGGCAGGGGTACACAGGCAGCATTGGTGTGGTCAGCGGAGGGCAATTGGAAGGAGGGACCGCAGACAGACTTCCTAGGCCCAAAATAATAAAATAGGCTCTATGCAGCTTAAATTAGGCTACAGGGGTATACAGGCAGCATTGGTGTGGTCAGCGGAGGACAATTTGAAGGAGGGACCGCAGACAGACTTCCTAGGCCTAAAATAATAAAATAGGCTATATGCAGCTTCCATTATGTGGCAGGAATACACATGCAGCATTGGTGTAGTCAGCGGAGGACAATTTGAAGGAGGGACCGCAGACAGACTTCCTATGCCTAAAATAATAAAATAGGCTATATGCAGCTTCCATTATGTGGCAGGGGTACACAGGCAACATTGGTGTGGTCAGCGGAGGGCAATTGGAAGGAGGGACCGCAGACAGACTTCCTAGGCCCAAAATAATAAAATAGGCTCTATGCAGCTTCCATTATGTGGCAGGGGTACACAGGCAGCATTGGTATGGTCAGCAGAGGACAATTGGAAGGAGTGTCTGACACAGTAAGTACTCCCAAAAACTAAATAGATGTTAATGTCTCCCAAAAAAAAACAAAACCAAAAAAAAAAAGGGTGGCATACTTAGGTACAGGGGTGTGCTCCTATGCTGACTTTCAGACATTGTAATTTGGCGCAAAGTATTTACTGGTGTAAATGTAGGACAGGGCCCCTGACTATTTTAACTAGCATCATACATGTCAACAAATTGTTATTGTCAGTGCCAGGCATTGAAGGATTTCAGCGCATAGACTAAACAGTGGTGGAGCAGTGAGAGATAATTTTGCAAGTGGTAGAGCACTGTTTGACCTGGGGGGGACACTCTCTCCTGGCCGGCGGTACAAGCCAAGTGCCCCTCATGTTACAACGGTGTGTCTGACGTTGGGTGTGCGCCACCACCGCCAGAGACACTTCATTGTACTATGAGGGACCCAGTGCCAGTGCTATCAACCAAAAGTGGGCACACCCACCTCTTCAGACAAACGGCACTATGACAGGTGCTTGCGCCAAGTGGCGAGACCACGGCCCCGTGGGGGAGTTAGGCCATTTAGGGAGGTGTAAACATGTCGTATGCTGGACAAACAGCAGCTGCAAATTAAGAGATTGGAACAGTCAGTACACTGTCGCGTATGTTAGCTGTAGCGCCGGGTCTTAGTCTGTCTAGCTCCTGTTTGGGGTCTAGATACATTTTCTCTGTATGCTCCATTATCTTCCTGCGAGCAGGCTTGTTATTATAGGGATTGCAAAAGCTAAAGAGGACCGATAAACCTGCCGGCCTGCTTTAGTAGCCGCTTCTTTTTCTTTATGGGCTGAGGTCTGTCGCTCAGGGTTCTTATAGCTTTACGCCACTTCTTTAATATGCCTTTTTGACGCTCTTTCAGCGGAATCCTGCCTTTTAAGATGTTTAAAGCAATCTCGCCTATGGCTGTAATTAAATCATTGCTTGCATTGCGCAAAATAGACTTTCGGACAGCCGGGGTTGCCTTCACCAGAGTTTTTAAGAGAGCCCAGTTACGCCGGAGTCTCTCAGACATCTTTACAGCACAACGCACACAGCGTAGAATGTCTGATACCTGGGTAAAATTCATTTTTTAGAAGTGTTTTTCTTTTGAACATAAACAGCAGGCAACGCTGGTGGAAACAAGCCGGTCCTTAAGCGAAGTTCCTCAGGGGTATTAGCTCTCAAATCTACAAGCAAATACCCATAAGGTTCCCGCGTGGCATCCTCAAAAGCTTCTAGGAAAAAACGTGTTTTTCCGGGATACATCTGGCGAGCTAGAGTTAAAATTTGTAATTTATCTCGGGGGTTATTAAAAAGCACCATGTATTTTGTGTTTAAATTTATCGTTCGGCTTTTCTTACCCTGACAAAATATGTTTTGTACCAGGTAGAAAATGCTGAGATTTCTGTGGTGCACATACTTGGTAAAGGCTTTTTCTATCTCACAATTTTCACTAGCACTCTCCATGAGATCATCAACAATAGCCAAATTTACCTTCTCCGGTGGGAATAATTCATCATCTATGAATGTATTCGGCAGACCCTCCACAAATCTGGCGTGGGGAAAAGAGAGAGAGATTTCATCATATAGTTTTTGCCAACACGAATAAAACCAAACAATATTATCAGGTTTCTGAGAAAAATTAGTTTCAATATTATACAGCAGCTGTTTTACAAAATAGCTCTTTCCAGAATTAGACGGTCCTGCTAGAATGCATGAGAATGGGTGTTGCAAGCGTGTATCCATCAGCACAATACTCTGCTAATACCCAAAAGGCAGGGTTGTGAAACCGTCAATTAGTCGCCGCTTTGTATAAACGCACTTTTGTGTTTTGCGTAACGGCCTCATTTCAATCTCCCAGTACTTTTTATTTCTTACAATGGACGGCTGTTGTACGACAATACGTTTCTGTGTATCTGTGTCAGAATTGCTCGGGTAGTCCAGAACTAGATCTTTTAGACTGTTGAAATTAATAGATTGAGAGTTACCAACATTTAGTGTTATCCCCTTAACTTTTAAGACAGTTTTCCGGTGTTGAGTTTGTATCCGTAAGTTTTGGGGCCCGCGGATACAAATTCTGTGATGTGTGTGCCATCGGGTATTTCACTGGTCAGTTCCCCCAGGTAATCGCCTAAAGGCGGCTGCCACTCACCATCTCTCTGTACAAAAATAACAGAATCTGTGTCGTGATAAAGGCACCTCTCCTGCAGACGATCCAGCAGCGAATAGAGCTCTAGCCGGGCATACGCTGTTGTAAAACACGCTATAAAAATGTTTGTGTTTTTGTTGACGGTGTGGTGACCTTTTGCGTATGTCCAGTTAATGGTTGCGGTGTCATCATCAAGGAAATGTAACATCGAGATGTCATAGTAAGGCAGGAACAAATACTTAAAAAGCTCATCTGGATCCCTAACAATGCTGGTACATGATAGATTAGATCTCTGAGCAAACTTCCCCCATAAAGAATTTAAGAAAAGCTTGGAGATATGTCTCTTAGCAGGGTTGACAGCTATATTTTCAGGTCGTAATTGCACACCTTCTTTTTCAAGAAAGGAGTCAATGTACTGCCTTTTCTTGACCTCATCAGTGCACCAGCTAGGGTAACCAGAGGCTTCCTGCTTCTCCCTCAGATGTAATTTAATGTAGGGTGCAAACAGATCATCAGTGGTTTTAGGAAAATGCCATATTTCATAGATGTGCGCGATCCGATACCCTTTTTCTATCGCCATCTCGAGCTCTATAGTGCACCAGGTGCCTGACAATGCACGCTCTTCATCACTATGCGCACAAATATCTGCCTGGGAATTTACAGCGCATGTGTAGCATAGGGGAAACATTAATTTTTTGTTGAGTTTTACAGGTAGAACTGGAAAAAATAAATCTCTTGGTGGGTAGACCTTGACTTTAGCAATGCCAAAGTATTTTTTAATGAATCCAAAATTGTCATAGATGATGTCTGGATGACCTACAGGGTATGTTTTAGTTTTGTTTACAAAGGGGTACAGACTGGTGAAATCGTAGTAATGTAAACTCTCCCCTTCTGCCAGCTGGTGATAGAGCTTAATGGCGTTAGTTCGCCCGCCATAAAGCGCATCACGGGGGTCTAAAGGAACGGGGAATTCCATCTGGTGGAGAAATGATTGAAGGTTAGAATCATTTTCAACCATTTCATTCCACTCATGCTCCCACATCACTCTTATTGTGTAGCCGCAGGCCTGTAAGTAGCGCTTTTTAGCTAAAAAGGTGTAATATAACTGACCGTAGGACGTGTTTGTGACCTTATTCATGTCATTTTCATTATAGCACACGGGACACCCGTGGTAAAAACACCCTTGAAATTCAAATGCTATGTGTTGGCCGCTAACATAGGCATAACCATCTAGAAAATATTTCCCGACTCGTTTTTCACCGCCTCTCAATGGGTGGCGGATGTCGATGTTCTCGGTTTGTGCTACATACATGAGCCATTGTATAGCCGGTGACGAGTAGCGCTTTTTTGCCTTGTGATAATTATCACCAGGCAAAATGCCGATGGTCTTTTTTGGAAGAAATTTAAATCTGTACATTGCCATACACACTGAGGCCAGGGTGATGAGCTGAAAAGGATCAACACATCTGCTCACTACAATCATTTGCCTTTGACGCTTACAGTATTTTTTGACATTTTTCTGTGTCATCTGCAGAATACGCTCTCTATAGATCTCGCAGGCGTGTCTCAGAATTTCAACATCTTGTTTGCAATAAGATTTTAGCTCAGCCTTGAAGTCAAAAGTTGTATTTACCTGTGTCGCATACCACTCCAGGAACTCTACCTTCTCCCCAGGTGACATGTACTGCGCCCCATAATATTTTACATCAGGTATGGGGCCTACATAGTTTTGGTTTTCTCTGGTATTAAAAAAGTGTGGAAAATGCACTTTGCCTCCTGAAAAACCCATGGCCTGTGGTAATTTACTGAGTTTCATGGGGATAAAATTTAGAGAGTCTATGAACCTTAAAGACAGATCGGGTAGCGTCACAGACAAGAGGCAGCCACCTCGGGTTATCAACTTTACATGTAGTTTTTCAGAAATCAGTTCCTTAACAATAAAGTATGAGTCGTATCTACCACCATTGTGGGCAATAAATGTGTGATCTGAAAATTTACCGCTTGTAAAGAACTGTACAAAGTCATGTGTACAGGTATCACCCTCAAACTCCCAGGAGGGGTGACCATACAGCGTAGTAGCATAAATGTAATTCGGAATGTGTGTGCCTGTCTCCTGCATACATTCAAAATCATAAAAGATATAACAATCCGTCTCATCCTGTGCTACATACCGCCGCATGTAACAAAGATGAGCATCGAATTTATTTATACGTCCGCGACATACAGGGCAGCGCAAACCTTTACATTTATGCTCAGTCTCGCTATTTCTGAAAACAAAACGGTTGCATTTATCACAAAATGTTTTAAGCCTGCAGAATGTTAAGTCGGCTACACCCAATTGTGTGTGATAATCTAAGCACTCGCTCGATTGGCAATAAGTCCTGCAAATAGGGCACCTGGGCTGTTGCTCGCCAGTGGCTTCTACACAATCATCTCTCTGACAGGATTTACAAAAATACTGACAGGAATGATTGCTCTTGTGATGAAACACAGAATTGCAGCGTTCGCAAAAGTAATCAACACCGATAAAACCCTTCATATTTTTGATACCGTAGTAGTGGTGATCATGGAACAATATGAATACGGTTTTACCATTAGCTGTATTGCCACTCTGAAAGTAGCGCCAATCACCCTGGCTATAGTACAGTACTTTAATGGTGACCCCCAAATATTTTTCAAATGCTGGAATGTCGCTAAAGCTCACTAACTGACCATCAGGGATCCCAGTGCTGTGTGTATGTTTTTAGAGCGGCTCAGTAAATCGCCATCAGCGAGATCCGTGTCGGCCATCAGGGCGCACACGCTAGCAGCCAAACATAGATTTGTCGTGTAATTGTTAAAATCATACAGCCACTGCCTCTTTTGTTTAATGATCTGACTGCTCGCTATAGATTTCAAGCGCCTTTGTTTTACACCACCGCGTCGGTTTTTAATGATGGTGACGACTAGCTTTAGCGAATTGGTTGCTATGCATTCAGTGTTACTTTGAAGTGTACGGGCAACGGCATTTAAAAAAGATTCGGAATTAAAATCTTCCCTGGTCTGTTTTGTAGCGAAAATAGGGTCTAGAGTATCGCCGCCTTCAAGTCTTAACTGTACAAAGTCACCAGGCTCAATGTCCCTGATGATTCTATCCAGTAATGACTGAATGCCGTCATGAACAATATTCACACCCTCTACAAATGATTGTACACGCTCCAAATTTACAAATCTAAAATGATTTGTATGTATATGCCCGTTGAAATTGCGGAGAGGCCTATGATGATGATAGATGCGTTGTAAAAATACTGTATCATCGTTGTACAACACATCACCATCAGCGGCTGTGTCAACATCTGAGGCTTGTGAATTTTGTGTAGATGTATACATGGCATCTGCAGAGTTGTCTCGGCTATGTGAATGCGGGTCTGACGCATGTGGCTGCAACTGTGGCGTCTGTAGCGGTATTGCAGGACACATGCCGCCACGACGCCTCCTAGCGCATAGCGAGCGTCTGGCGCTGACCAACAATTTTAGAGCCCTCTTTATAACTCTAGCCCTATTATAGCTGGGTGGTGTTGATTTAGGTGATTTATGCATACCGTGGCCGACCATATTCAGTCATAATGGGTTAGCGGCAGCTGTTGTCTCGCCATCCAGCTGCAGATTCCGGAGTGCATATAGTTCGGCCTTATTAGCGTGTGTTGGGTTTTGTGTTGATAATAATTTTTCAAAAGTATCACAAAAAAACATTATGTTGGGGCCCCAGAGTTTGTAGCGTAAGTAGCGCGTGAACAGCTCCTGAAACACAGTCATTTCAGCGACCCCCCAACAGATGGATTCATGCATCAGATTTGTAGATGGCGCTTCAATCCTCGGCTTTTTACACAACTTAACACTCGCTGGTAAAGCCCTCTTTAACCGTTTCTTAGCATTAACAGAGTTAGATACATAAGCATGAGATGTGCTACCCAAATTAGAGGCGCCTGTGGGGGCAGCGCCAGAGGAGTTAGCAGGTACAGTTAGATATGCCGCTGGCAGCTGCATAGTGTGTGACATACGTATAATGATCGGTTCTACGGCTGATTGCTTACCATCAGCGAGCTGATCAATTGCGCGATCAAGCGCTTCACCAGACAGTGGAGCTGTGACACCCACGGCGCTGGTTGTGGTTGGTGGCTCTGTAATATGCTTTGTTTTTCGCTTATGTTTTCGGGGTGCCTCTACCACTTCTGGATATAGTAGCGAGGGGTCATTCACACTGCTGATGGATGGCTGTCCAGCACTTGAATGGGGTATTTCACGCTGGACCGCAGACACAGGGTTTCCCAGGCCGTGCACCACACAGCTCGACGCTGCCGGGGCTGTTCTAACAGGTCCATTAGACGACTGTATTGCTGGCCACGCTGGTACCGCGCCATTCTCGGAGAGCTGTAGCGGCTGTAGAGGTGTTGGAGGTGTTTTTCTCATGACTTTGCTTTTAGCTGCAGGAAAGATTATACATGTGTCAGATATGTGCGCGACCGCCGCGTGTCGCTGCGCATAGCTGCTGGGGAAGATTATACATGTGTCAGATATGTGCCAGATATGTGTCAGATATGTGCCAGATATGTGTCAGATATGTGTGTGATCAGGATCTCATTGGAGGAGCACGTGTATCATTGACTGTACAGAGAGTGTGCACGTATATCAAAACATACACTTACGGGCTAGCGATATGGGGCAGATGACTGCCGTGGCGGCTTCTGGAGCTTCTGTGGGGTTCTCCACTAGCAGGTGTATATTCTCTTTTGTGAAAATCCTTCTAGGCTTCAGTTTACAAGCTATAAATAAAGATATAGGCCTTAGTAGTGACGAGGGGGATTTTCTCAGAGCGGTTGTGCAAAAACACGTTTTCATACGATTGCTACCTTTTCCTTTCTTGCTCGCAGCTCCTCGCGGTTTTTTAGGGGCTCTAGAAACAGGGCTGTTTCTTGGTGTAGGGGTCTGGTACGACAGGTCTTCAACGATCATCTGATTGTGTTCCGAGGTAGCTGGTACACGTCTAAATACTTAAAAGAGATTCATGTCGCCATCTGTAAAGAATGAATATATATTTACACGTCTAAATACTTAAAAGAGATTCATGTCGCCATCTGTAAAGAATTAATATATGATTACACGTCTAAATACTTAAAAGATATATACACACACACACACATGCACAGACACACAACGCACCTATAATGTCCTGGGCAAAAGCCCACGCATCAGTCTCATCAGCTAAACTATACTCAGCTCCGGTTGTATCGCACTCCAGAGCAGGCACGCTGCAGATGTTAAAAATATCATCCGAGAGGTCCCTGACAAGTTCATCTTAAACAAGAAAGAATAAAAACAATATAAATATAATATACATAACAGCACTTACTTAGAATGGTACACTAACAGATGCATTTATATAAAGCTTGAAACATACCTAATATCGTTTCCTCAAGTAGGCCGGAAAAAGCCAAAAAATTTTGGGATTCCATCTAAAAATAAATTATCCGTGTAAATTTTTGTACTGTCTATATTAATTTCACACCACAAATATTGTCTATACTAACCAAACATAAGTGATAAGTATGCGCTGAATACGCTAGTTAGGATCTATTAACAGCTATTAACTACTGTATTACACAAATTATTAAACAAGTAACAACCTTAATTATGTTTTAGAGACGCATAGTTAAATATAATTAAGCATTTGCGAATAATAAGACAACTCTCCTATATACTTACATTTCCGAATAGCTCAGAGATTAGACTGCGTCTGACTTCCGGTGGCTGTACAGGACTACAGACAGCTGTATTTATTCTGCGGGTCAGAAAGCAAGCCGAGTGTTAACACCCAGAAACACACCCCAGTTACGCCCAGTCACAAGCCTTTATACCGACGATAAATACAGATTTAACTATATAACAAATATATACTATATATGAATTAGTGCTGACAAAAATTACCTAACAAGGTATGAAGTGACACATTAGTAAATAAAAGTAAAAATAACTTTATTGACATATTATTTTAAAAATTGCATATCTTTAAAAGACAGGGTGTTGGAAGAAATAGGACCTCCAATGCCTCTTTAGAAGAACCGCATGTCAGTCTTATATCTGATTGAAGGGTATAACTAAAAATAGGCAATCAGAAGTATAAATATATACATGGCAATGCCCTCACATCAAAAATGGCTTTGGTGATGGTGTTGATAGATTCTATAATGGCACAAATGTGGGAATAATAATTGCTGCTAAGCAAGAGAGAGATAGTAAAATACTGAAGTTAAAGAGATGGCCACTAGATGACAGTGTGATACCGCAAAAGGAAACTTAAATTCCTAAGGCAGACGGCACATGAAAAGACAGAAAAACACTGATCACAGAGCCGTGAGGTATTTACCTGAAGCTGAGTAGGGACGGGTAGAGATGAACGTGGGAAGGCAGGTCACCTCCTGTGCCCGACAAGCGCTGTTTCGCTTTTCGGATTCTTTAAACAAGAGACAACAACTATATATGAATTAGAAAGATTCAGTGTATAACTATCGCAAATATATACTATATATGAATTATAATAATAAAAAAAAGATAAATATAACTAACTAGAAATTGCAGCGCCAGATATATACTGTACATGAATTATAAAAAAAAAAAGATAAATATAACTAACTAGACATTGCAGCGCCAGATATATACTGTACATGAATTATAAAAAAAAAAAAGATAAATATAACTAACTAGACATTGCAGCGATAGATATATACTGTACATGAATTATAGTAAAAAAAAAAAGATAAATATATCTAACTAGACATTGCAGCGATAGATATATACTGTACATGAATTATAATTAAAAAAAAAAAAGATAAATATAACTAACTAGACATTGCAAATAAATCAGTTAGCACTTACCTTTTAAAATAACAGCTATTCAGACTCGCAGAAAAGATGTCTTCTGTGCCAAAGCTGTAGCAGTCTGACCTGTATTTAAAGAGAAAAGAAACAACGTGTCTGTGTCCGGCTCTTCAGCGTTTTCAACCAGGCAGTATCGGATTACACTAATGACTCGCAGCTGTTGTGTTAAAATCTAAATAACATCTTGGACTGGAATATTTGGGGTAAATACAGCATTTAATATGAAATTTTATACAGTTGAATTTCTGTAAGAAGCAGACGGATATTGTTCATTGGGACACAATCGTTTTATTCAATCATGGCTTCTAATTCCTATGAAATATATTATCTAGGGCTGGAATGTTTGGTATAAATACAGCGTTTAATATGAAATTTTATAAAACTGAATTTCTGAAGGCAGGAGGCTACTGATTATCGAGACACAATCATTTTATTCAGCCATGGGTTCTAATACCCGGGATCACATATTAGAAAAACAATATTTTACAGCTAGCAATTCCGGATCGTTCGGAGGAATTGACAAATTATTTAGAGCGACGAGAGACCACGGAATAAAGAAATCTGACGTGACTGAGTGGCTGGATAGACAAGACGCTTATACGCTGCACAAGCCTATTAGAAAACATTTTTTGACAAATAAAATTTACGTCTCGAACATTGATGCGCAATGGCAGGCGGATCTCGTAAGTTTAATCGACTATTCAAGGGAAAATGATAATGTCAAATACATCCTGACGGTGATTGATACTCTATCGAGATACACGTGGTGTGTGGCTTTGTCAAACAAAACGGGTGCTAGTGTGGCTAGATCGTTCGAATTAATATTTGAAAATGATAAGCGCATTCCGAAGAAATTGCAGATGGATCGCGGCAAAGAATTTATAAATTCGTCAGTCAAGCAACTATGTAATTTACATAATATTCACCACTTTTTTACCAACAACGCTGTGTAAGCAGCTTTGGTAGAGCACTTTAATCGCACATTAAAAACTCGCATGTGGCGCTATCTCACGAAGCATAATACCTTTAGGTATATTGATATTTTACCGGATTTGGTGCATAGCTACAATCATACTTATCATTCTACCATACGCTGTACTCCCGCTGAAGTGACAGAGAAAAACGCTATGCAAATCTGGCGCAATATTTACAGTTCTACTATTACTAATAAACCGATTAAACCGACTTTAAAGGTTGGGGATCATGTCAGGATATCGACTTATAAAGATACATTCTGTAAGGGGTATGAGAAAACGTACAGCGAAGAGATTTTTTTAATTACCGGTGTCTCCGATAAATTTCATAAGCCACTTTATAAAATTAGTGATTTAGCCGGGGACCCTGTAGAGGGTTCATTTTATAAGGAAGAACTGCAAAAAATACCTGCGGATGAGAGTCGCGTCTACAGAGTGGAAAAGATTTTGAGAAAAAAACGTGTCGGGGGTGTAAGTCACTGCCTCGTCAAATGGCTGGGGTACCCCGAAAAATTCAATAGTTGGATCCCGGCTTCGGAGTTGTCAGATATATAGCTATGGAAGCGTGCTCCTTTTTCGTGACCCTGCCCAGTAATTCGTCAATTAATATCTACCCCGATAACACCATATCGAATTACAACACCAAGTTAGCGAGGGCCGTTCATCTTTCAGACGCTTATGAAGTGGCGTTAACGGAAATACAGTACCCCCATACGTGGAACACGTTTGAGGCTTTTGAAGGGAACTTCTACGCCGCGAAACACGGCGAACCGTTAGAACATTATCACATAAAATCAGGATTTTACTCGAACATTCATAAGCTGGTTACCGCGGTCAATGCCCGAATAGAAGCGCTGAATTTATCCACGCCTGCCTACAGAATACGGTATGATGAGCTACGCCGAGAGGTGATCCTGCCCGACCCGGCCCCTATACAGTTTGCTCTGGGTACTAAGCTAAAATTTATCTTCGGCATACAGACCATCGATGACTCCCCCGTTGCTTTAATGCCGTGGAATCGACGCTTTTACCCCGATTCAAAGGCTGGTTTTTATTTGCTTTTTATATACACCGATATAATTCAGCACCAGCTTGTAGGCGACAGTTACGTTCAACTGTTACGAACCGTAGAAGTTAGCGGCGATGATAATGATATTGTCACGGTGCGCTACACGCGGCCCGATTACATACCGCTGTGCAAACAACACTTTGACTCCATAAACATTACAGTCATGTCGGACCAGGCTACGCCTGTTAAATTCAGATACGGACAGTGTATTGTGCGATTACATTTCAGACCGCGACAGTATTGACACGATAAAATGGTGTCTCAAAGGGTGTATGGAGATCCCGCTGTTTATGCCCGCTACTATACTGCCCAGTCGGGGCACGGGCTAGAGGGATTCCGCGGGAGCGAGTACATGTATGGCTCCGGCCTGGCCGGGATATTTAAAGGATTATTTCTACGCGCCGTACCGCTTTTCAGAAAAGGCTTAGAATTAGTAAAACCACACATAAAGACGGCGGTCTGGAACATCGCGACGGACGCCGTCACGACCGCCTCAACGGCCCTTATGAAACGGATAAATACACAACCGCAGCAAGACAGGTCTGGGTTAATTTATGTCGCTAAAAAAGCGCAAAAAAGAAAGAGGCGCGCTTGCCTGCCTTTACCGCCGATGCTCATGAATAAAACTACTTCCAAGAGACGTCACCGTCAGAAACGCGTAAGACGCTCTGCGGACGACATCTTCTAATCAGTTATCATGGCTTTCCTGCATGACGCTTCTGTAGAGTGCGCAAAATCTGAACTGGATATTTTTGACGTACCCCCGACACAAACAAGTATAGAGAAATCTCTATTTGTAGAAGTACAGCCGGTTGCGGCTCTGTCAGACAACGGGCCGTTGGAATTTTTCATATCTGGGAGCGGCGATTATTATTATGATCTGAACAATACTCTGTTGTACGTAATCTGTCGCATCGTGAAGCAAGATAACACGGCTATTGGCGATGGTGCCCGGGTGGCTCTCAAATTATCCTCTAGCCACCCTTTTTAACCAGGTCGATATTACTCTGGGAGACCAACTTATCTCGCAATCGGACAATCTCTACAGCTATAGAGCGTACATAGAGATCCTTTTAAATTACAGCTCGCAGATGCTGGCATCACAATTTACAGCCGGTTTGTTCTATAAAGACACTGCGGGCCATCATAATGACCGGAGCTTGGATGGCGCAAATGCGGGGTTTATCAAAAGAGCCGATGCGGCTTCTCGCTCAAAACCCATCGACCTCTTGGGGCCCATCTTTGGGGATATATTTAATCAGCCAAAGTTAATATTGAACGGGCTTGACCTTAAGGTTAAGCTAACAAGAAATAAGGATGCTTTCTGCCTCATGTCCGCAGAAGCCGAGCCGCTGAAGGTGCAAATCTCGCAATCTATGTGAAAAGAGTGCAGGTGTCTCCGGCTGTCCGAATCGGCCACAGCCAGGCCCTCCTATCCGCAACCGCCAAGTACACTATTGACCGAACATGTCTGAAAGTGTACAGCATCGCCGCAGGGACACGGATCATGAACCACGAGAACCTCTTCCTAGGCCAGATCCCAAAGACTGTTATATTGGGCTTTGTGGATAATGAATCGTTCAGTGGGGATTATGCAAAAAATCCCCTTCAATTCCACCACTACCACATCAACCACGCCGCCTTATATCTGGACGGTCAGCAGATACACGCGAGGCCTTATAATCCTAATTTTAATGATGGATTAGCCATCAGAGAGTATATGGCGCTTGCCCATATATCTGGTAAGCAAAAGGCTGATTGTGCCATGGCGATAGATCGTGAAGAATTTATGGATGGATTCACTCTGTTTGCTTTTGATTTATCGCCTGATCAAGAGCCTGGAGGATATTTCTCGCTCATTAAAACAGGTAACCTACATGCTGAAGTCCGCTTTGCGCTAGCGACACCCCACACGATAAATATGATTGTTTTTGCAGTCAACCACACCATTCTGGAAATTAATAATAGGAGAGAGATCTTGTACGATTTTAATTAACGATGGACAGTCTGCAGCTTACAACGATACTGAAGTCCGATAATTATACAGACCGCATATTCGCCGGTGTGTTTCCGTGTGATTTGCTTCCGGAAGAAAGGGTGACTCAGAGACCCGCGGCATATATCGTGAATACAGACCCGGCGAATCAAGCTGGACGTCACTGGGTATTAATCGTACTCTGCGATGATAAGACGGGCATATTTTTTGATAGTTACGGCTTTAGCCCTGAAAATATAATCTTCCCACGCGATTTTGTGTCATTCCTGAACAAGAATTGTGACGCGTATTGTTATCAAAACGCCCAAATCCAAGATCTGTATAGTCACACATGCGGTCATTACTGCGTGTATGTATTGCACCATTTAGCGCGGGGATTACCATTCAAGAATGTTTTACAACATTTCAGTTCTGATGTACAAAGAAACGATAGAACCGTAACAGATTTTATTTCATCAACATTTTCAAATTTAACTCGTTCTAATTGTAATTATCAATTTAATCAAAAATGCACTTGCTATTGCCAGCTTCGGTGATCTAAATAATTGTCCACGTCCTAGTTAGAAGGCCTTCAAGGGTGACAGCTGCTAGCAATTAGCTCTGTTATGCTTTACTTCACACAATAAAAGATTTTAAACCATTCTGTGTTTGCTCAGCTAACTGGGATACCAGAGAAACAGCTGTTGGGACCCCCCCAAAAAAAACATCGGTGGGAAGCAAATGCAGCCAGTTTTTGCTGTACTGATTGATGAACCATGTGGCTGATGATGTTTTGTGAATGCATGTTGTGTGTGTGTGAACAGGCTTCGCAGCCATATCCCAAGCACCATGATCACAGCTGCTTATGTGATTATGTAGGAGCCAGCCCCTGCTTGTCATTTCTGCAATATTCACTATAGAATGTGTTCATTGTAAGAAGTGTGTTGCTGTATATTCAAGCGATACTATTTATTTTGTACGATGCAGCAGTGAAATGTCTTTGAGATGTGTTTATTTTACAATAAAAATCTTTTACATTTTTACAATACCGTGTCTTTGCTTTTTATAAACATATAAAACACCACGCTTCATACTTGTGGGTGTTGTAATATGGCCGCATACATAATGTGCCCATTATAAATCACATATAAATGAGAATACCACTAGCCGATAATACTGCAGAAACACAGCCTCACTCTCCCTACCATCGGATTATCAAATAAGAGTAATCTTAATACAGCATATAAACATCTAATATAAAACAATTACTTGGATGATATTCACGGCATCAAATACTGTGATAATAATATTAAACTATATCAAAAAGGGAGAGCCAGACAAGGAGGGACAGCTGGCTGACAGGGAGGGGTGGGGTTACACACTTTGATACACTTTGATAGGGGCGTGTCCACCTGTCAAATTGAGTTTGACGAAAGGTCCCTATGCTCTACTACTACTCATGGACAATGCGGTCTTTTACATGCTGGTGAAGGGCTGGGATGGCTTTCTCGAAAAGAAGTGTCAACTGGGTAGCTCGTAGCATGGTACAGCATAGTCCATCAGGGCTTTGAAAGCTTCGCTTTCAACTAACCGGTAGGGCATCATCTCTAACGAGATTAGTCTAGCAATGTGGGCGTTCAAACCCTGTGTACGCGGATGCGAGGATGAGTACTTCCTTTTCCTAATGAGAATCTCATGTAGGGTGAGCTGGACTGGAGAGCTGCATAGGGTGGAACTATCGGGGGTGCCGGTGGACATGGGTGACTGAGAGAGGGTTGGTGATGATATTCTTGCTGTTGCCCTACATACAGTTTTTCCTACCACGAACCTGGTGATTCCCTGACTGCTTTGGCCTTGCGACAAAACCGCAACATTACCTGCAGGTGGTGTGGTAAACGGTGGGCTTACAGTGAGGGAAGGGATGTCGCCTTGCTGATTAGCTTCATTGTGAGAGTGTGCTGCAACGTTAAGGGATGTTTGGTAGTTTGTCCAGGCTTGCAAGTGCATGGTGGTTAAATGTCTATGCATGCAACTTGTATTTAGATTTTTAACATTCTGACCTCTGCTGAAGGTCCTTGAGCTTTTCTTACAGATGACTTTGCACTGATCATTGGGATCTTGGTTAAAAAAATGCCAGACTGCACTCTTCCTACTATCGGATACCTTTTCAGGCATTGCACACTGAGCTACTTTAACCGGATGGCCACGCTGTCCTACAACTGGTTTTGGTTTTGCCACACGTTTTTGGCCAGATACGGGCCTGCCAGATGGAACCTGTTGCGATGTTGATGCCTGCTGCGGCTCCTCCTCCTCCGCTTCAGAGCTACTGCCACCTGCACGCTGTTCCCCCAATGGCTGCCAATCGGGGTCAACAACTGGGTCATCTATGACCTCCTCTTCTATGTCCTGTGCACCTTCCTCTGGGTCACCGTGTAAGCCGGTGCTATAGCGTTCGTGACGGGGCTCCATAGTCTCATCGCGGTCAGATTCTGGATCAGTACACTGCGAGGGCAATGTTCTGATCTGAGTCAAAGGAACAGCATAAATTAACTGGCTGTGGCTGTGCATCTGTGCACTCCATGTCCGATTCATCTTGTAATGGGCATGGCCTGTTAACAATTTCCCTTTCTAACCCAGGCACGGTATGTGTAAAGAGCTCCATGGAGTAACCTGTTGTGTCGCCTGATGCATCCTTCACTGTTGTTCTGGATGAAGGACACAAGGAAGCAACTTGTTCCTGACCGGGAGCATCCACTGACGACGCACTGCTCTGACATTTGGCACTTTACGAGGAGGAGGTAGAGTCAGCAATGAAAGCCAATACTTGTTCCTGCTGCTCCGGCTTCAAAAGCGTTTTTCCTACTCCCAGAAAAGGGAGCCTTCGATGCCTTGTGTAGCCAGACGATGACGCCGGCTCAACAACTCAAGACTTAGGGGCTATATTGCTTTTCCCACGACCACCTGATGCTCCACGACCACCACCACTACCATCATTACCAGCTGGCAATGACCACCCATGGCCACGACCTCTTCCACCAGACTTCCTCATTCTTGGAAAAATGTAACCAAACTAACAACCATTATGTGGTCCTGTAAAACCAGGTAGAAGGTGTACGTGAGCTTGTTGTGAATTTAAATCTCCCTTTTTTATGTGTGGGAGAATGCAGGAAAAAAATCAGGCCCACTGTATAACACTACACAGTTTGATTGGCAGAAAGAGGCTGGCAGATATGACACTAACAGGACTGACGCAGATGCACACACTGGCAATAGAAATGTCCCTCTTTATGTGTGGGAGAATGCAGGGAAAAATCAGGCCCACTGTATTACACTACACTGTTTGATTGGCAGAAAGAGGCTGGCAGATATGACACTAACAGGACTGACGCAGATGCACACACTGGCAATAGAAATATCCCTCTTTTTTATATGGGAGACAAGGGATTTAATCAGGCCCACTATATCACAGTATAGTTCCTGTGGCACGAAATGACTGACAGATACCACAGACAGCACTGGCACAGATGCACAGATTTATTTTTCTCCCTTTACTTTATTTTTTTTTTTTGGATATGGAAGACAAGTGATTTAATCAGGCCCACTGTTATACAGTAGGTTTTCTGTGGCAGAAAATGAAAGACAGATGCCACACACAGGACTGGCACTGATGCAGATTTGCCAATCTTAATCTCCCACTTTTTTTTTCTGGTAGAATTGTGAAGAAATCAGGCCCACTGTTATACAGTAGGTTTTCTGTGGCAGAAAAAGAAAGACAGATGCCTCACACAGGACTGGCACTGATGCAGATTTGTGTCATGAATCCCCAATGGCTAGGGATAGCACAGGACAAGCAAAGTACAATAAATATCGGACGAGCTCTAGGGTGATGGAACCTGGGCTGACCGCTGCCCTACGCCTGACAAACGCAACTAGAGATAGCCAGGGAGCGTGCCTACGTTGGTTCTAGACGCCACGCACCAGCCTAAGAGCTAACTAGTACTGCAGAGAAAACAAGACCTCACTTGCCTCCAGAGGAACGAACCCCAAAAGATATAGTTGCCCCCCACATGTATTGACGGTGAAATGAGAGGAAGGCACACACATAGAGATGATGTATATAGCTTTAGCAAATTGAGGCCCGCTGTAAACTAGAAAGCAGAATGATACAAAAGGGGACTGAGCGGTCAGCAAAAAACCCTAATCAAAAAAAACCATCCTGAGATTACAAGAACCCATGTGCCAACTCATGGCACATGGGGAGAACCTCAGTCCACTAGAGCTACCAGCAAGCATTGAGACATAATAAGCAAGCTGGACAAAAAACCAAACAACTGAAAATCAGCACTTAGCTTATCCTGAAAGATCTGGGAGCAGGTAGGCAGGAACCAAACAGAGCACATCTGAACACATTGATAGCCGGCAAGGGAAATGACAGAAAGGCCAGGTAAAATAGGAAACACCCAGCCTCTGATGGACAGGTGGAAACCAAAGGCCGCAACCCACCAAAGTCACCCAGTACCAGCAGTAACCACCAGAGGGAGCCCACAAACAGAATCCACAACAGTACCCCCCCCTTGAGGAGGGGTCACCGAACCCTCACGAGAACCCCCAGGGCGATCAGGGTGAGCTCTATGGAAGGCGCGGACCAAATCAGTCGCATGAACATCGGAGGCGACCACCCAGGAATTATCCTCCTGACCATAACCCTTCCACTTAACCAAATACTGGAGTTTGCGTCTGGAAACACGAGAATCCAAGATCTTTTCAACAACATACTCCAATTCTCCCTCCACCAGCACCGGAGCAGGAGGCTCGACCGAAGGAACAACGGGCACCTCATACCTCCGCAACAACGACCGATGGAACACATTATGAATAGCAAACGATGCTGGGAGATCCAAACGAAAAGATACAGGGTTAAGAATCTCCGAGATCCTATAAGGACCGATGAACCGAGGCTTGAACTTAGGAGAAGAGACCTTCATAGGGACAAAACGAGAAGACAACCACACCAAGTCCCCAACAAGAAGTCGGGGACCCACGCGGCGACGGCGATTAGCAAACTGCTGAGTCTTCTCCTGAGATAACTTCAAATTGTCCACCACCTGATTCCAAATCTGATGTAGCCTGTCCACCACCACGTCCACTCCAGGACAATCCGAAGACTCCACCTGACCAGAGGAAAAACGAGGATGAAACCCCGAATTACAAAAAAAAGGAGAGACCAACGTGGCAGAACTAGCCCGATTATTAAGAGCAAATTCGGCCAGTGGCAAAAAAGCAACCCAGTCATCCTGATCAGCCGAAACAAAACACCTCAAATAAGTTTCCAAGGTCTGATTAGTTCGCTCCGTCTGGCCATTCGTCTGAGGATGGAATGCAGACGAGAAAGACAAATCAATGCCCATCTTGGCACAAAACGTCCGCCAAAATGTAGACACAAACTGGGATCCCCTGTCAGAAACGATATTCTCCGGAATCCCATGCAAACGAACCACATTCTGAAAAAACAAAGGAACCAACTCAGAGGAGGAGGGCAACTTAGGCAAGGGCACCAAATGAACCATCTTAGAAAAGCGGTCACACACAACCCAGATAACGGACATTTTCTGTGAAACCGGGAGATCAGAAATAAAATCCATGGAAATGTGCGTCCAAGGCCTCTTCGGGATGGGCAAGAATAACAACAACCCACTGGCCCGTGAACAGCAAGGCTTAGCTCGAGCACACACTTCACAAGACTGCACAAAGGTACGCACATCCCTAGACAAGGAAGGCCACCAAAAAGACCTGGCCACCAAGTCTCTTGTACCAAATATTCCAGGATGACCAGCCAACACAGAAGAATGGACCTCGGAGATGACTCTACTGGTCCAATCATCCGGAACAAACAGTCTTTCTGGTGGACATCAATCCGGTTTATCCACCTGAAACTCCTGCAATGCGCGTCGCAAGTCTGGGGATACGGCGGACAATATTACCCCATCCCTAAGGATACCAGTAGGCCCAGTGTCTCCAGGAGAGTCAGGCACAAAACTCCTGGAAAGAGCATCTGCCTTCACATTCTTTGAACCTGGCAGGTATGAAACCACGAAATTGAAACGAGAAAAAAATAACAACCAACGAGCCTGTCTAGGATTCAAATGCCTGGCAGACTCAAGGTAAATGAGATTCTTGTGATCAGTCAAGACCACCACGCGATGTTTAGCACCCTCAAGCCAATGACGCCACTCCTCAAATGCCCACTTCATGGCCAAAAGCTCCCGATTACCCACATCATAATTGTGCTCGGCGGGCGAGAATTTTCTAGAGAAGAAAGCACATGGCTTCATCACCGAGCCATTAGAACTTCTCTGTGACAAAACCGCCCCCGCTCCAATCTCGGAAGCATCAACCTCAACCTGAAAAGGAAGTGAAACATCTTGTTGACACAACACAGGAGCAGAAGAAAACTGGCGCTTAAGTTCCCGAAAGGCCTCCACGGCCACAGGAGACCAATCAGCAACATCAGCACCCTTTTTAGTCAAATCAGTCAAAGGTTTAACAATACTGGAAAAATTAGCAATGAACCGACAATAAAAATTAGCAAACCCCAAGAACTTCTGAAGGCTCTTAACAGATGTAGGTTGTGTCCAGTCACAAATAGCCTGAACCTTAACGGGATCCATCTCAATAGTAGAAGGAGAAAAAATGTACCCCAAAAAAGAAATCTTCTGGACTCCGAAGAGACACTTTGAGCCCTTCACAAACAGAGAATTGGCCCGCAGAACCCGAAACACCTTCCTGACCTGTAGAACATGAGACTCCCAGTCATCAGAAAACACCAAAATATCATCCAAATACACAATCATAAACGTATCCAGATATTCACGGAAAATATTGTGCATAAAGGACTGAAAGACTGATGGAGCATTGGAGAGTCCAAAAGGCATTACCAAATACTCAAAATGGCCCTCAGGCGTATTAAATGCGGTTTTCCACTCATCACCCTGTTTTATCCGCACCAGATTATACGCACCACGAAGATCTATCTTAGTGAACCACCTAGCCCCCTTAATGCGAGCAAACAAATCAGTAAATAATGGCAATGGATACTGATATTTGACTGTAATCTTATTCAGAAGGCGATAATCTATACAAGGCCTCAGGGAACCATCTTTTTTTGCCACGAAAAAAAACCTGCTCCCAGAGGGGACGAAGATGGACGAATATGTCCCTTTTCCAAGGACTCCTTAATATAATTCCGCATAGCAGTATGCTCTGGCAGTGACAGATTAAATAAACGACCCTTAGGGAACTTACTGCCAGGAATCAATTCTATAGCACAGTCACACTCTCTATGAGGAGGGAGCGAATTGAGCTTAGGCTCCTCAAAAACATCCCGATAGTCCGACAAAAACGCAGGGACCTCAGAAGGAGTAGATGAAGCGATTGAAATCAGAGGTGAATCATCATGAACCCCCTGACATCCCCAGCTTAGCACAGACATTGTTTTCCAGTCCAGGACAGGATTATGAGTTTGTAACCATGGCAGACCAAGCACTAGTACATCATGTAAATTATACAGTACAAGGAAGCGAATCACCTCCTGATGAACGGGAGTCATGCGCATGGTCACTTGTGTCCAATACTGCGGTTTATTCATAGCCAATGGTGTAGAGTCAATTCCCTTCAGAGGAATAGGAACTTCCAGAGGCTCTAGACTAAAACCGCAGCGTTTAGCAAATGACCAATCCATAAGACTCAGGGCAGCGCCCGAATCCACATAGGCATCGACGGAAATGGAAGACAGTGAAAAAATCAGAGTCACAGACAAAATGAACTTAGACTGCAGAGTATCAATGGCAAAAGATTTATCAACCCTTTTTGTGCGTTTAGAGCATGCTGATATAACATGAGCTGAATCACCACAATAAAAACACAATCCATTTTTCCGCCTATAATTTTGCCGTTCACTTCTGGACTGAATTCTATCACATTGCATAG
Source organism: Ranitomeya variabilis (assembly GCF_051348905.1). NCBI lineage: Eukaryota > Metazoa > Chordata > Amphibia > Anura > Dendrobatidae > Ranitomeya > Ranitomeya variabilis. Next base: position 832,906,959 of record NC_135233.1, read on the forward strand.
TCTCAGGTGCCTGTTCAGAAGACACCGCCAACTGGTGCACGGGTTTGCGCTCCCGTAAACGCCGATCAATCTGAATGGCCATAGCCATAGACTCATTCAGACCTGTAGGCGCAGGGAACCCCACCATAATATCCTTAATGGCCTCAGAAAGACCATTTCTGAAGTTTGCAGCCAGGGCGCACTCATTCCACTGAGTAAGCACCGACCATTTCCGAAATTTCTGACAATATATTTCCGCTTCATCATGCCCCTGAGAGAGGGCTAATAAAGCCTTTTCAGCCTGAATCTCTAGGTTAGGTTCCTCATAGAGCAATCCCAGTGCCAGAAAAAACGCATCCACACTGAGCAATGCAGGATCCCCTGGTGCCAATGCAAATGCCCAATTCTGAGGGTCGCCCCGTAGGAACGATATAACAATCTTGACCTGTTGAGCAGGGTCTCCAGAGGAGCGAGATTTTAAAGAAAGAAACAATTTACAATTGTTCCTGAAATTCAGGAAGGTAGATCTATCTCTAGAAAAAAATTCTGGAATAGGAATTCTAGGTTCAGACATGGGAGTGTGAACAACGAAATCCTGTATGTTTTGAACCTTTGCCGCGAGATTACTCAGGCTGGAAGCCAAACTCTGGACATCCATGATAAACAGCAAAGATCAGAGCCATTCAAGGGTTAAGAGGAGGTAAGAAGCAGCTAGACAGCAAATTAAGGGCTAGGCAGCAAAACTCTGAAGGAAAAAAAAAAAAAAAATTTCCCTTCAACACTTCTTTTTCTCCTGCTTCAGCCCAAACAATTAACACTTTGTGGGCCGGCTATACTGTCATGAATCCCCAATGGCTAGGGATAGCACAGGACAAGCAAAGTACAATAAATATCGGACGAGCTCTAGGGTGATGGAACCTGGGCTGACCGCTGCCCTACGCCTGACAAACGCAACTAGAGATAGCCAGGGAGCGTGCCTACGTTGGTTCTAGACGCCACGCACCAGCCTAAGAGCTAACTAGTACTGCAGAGAAAACAAGACCTCACTTGCCTCCAGAGGAACGAACCCCAAAAGATATAGTTGCCCCCCACATGTATTGATGGTGAAATGAGAGGAAGGCACACACATAGAGATGATGTATATAGCTTTAGCAAATTGAGGCCCTCTGTAAACTAGAAAGCAGAATGATACAAAAGGGGACTGAGCGGTCAGCAAAAAACCCTAATCAAAAAAAAACATCCTGAGATTACAAGAACCCATGTGCCAACTCATGGCACATGGGGAGAACCTCAGTCCACTAGAGCTATCAGCAAGCATTGAGACATAATAAGCAAGCTGGACAAAAAACCAAACAACTGAAAATCAGCACTTAGCTTATCCTGAAAGATCTGGGAGCAGGTAGGCAGGAACCAAACAGAGCACATCTGAACACATTGATAGCCGGCAAGGGAAATTACAGAAAGGCCAGGTAAAATAGGAAACACCCAGCCTCTGATGGACAGGTGGAAACCAAAGGCCGCAACCCACCAAAGTCACCCAGTACCAGCAGTAACCACCAGAGGGAGCCCACAAACAGAATCCACAACAGATTTGCCAATCTTAATCTACCACTTGTTTTATTTTTTCTGGGAGAATTGTGAAGAAATCAGGCCCACTGTTATACTGTAGGTTTTCTGTGGCAGAAAATGAAAGACAGATGCCACACACAGGACTGGCACTGATGCAGATTTGCCAATCTTAATCTCCCACTTGTTTTTTTTTTCTGGGAGAATTGTGAAGAAATCAGGCCCACTGTTATACAGTAGGTTTTGTTTCTGTGGCAGAAAAAGAAAGACAGATGCCACACACAGGACTGGCACTGATGCCGATTTGCCAATCTTAATCTCCCACTTGTTTTATTTTTTCTGGGAGAATTGTGAAGAAATCAGGCCCACTGTTATACAGTAGGATTTCTGTGGCAGAAAAAGAAAGACAGATTCTACACACAGGACTGGCACTGATGCAGATTTGCCAATCTTAATCTCCCACTTGTTTTATTTTTTCTGGGAGAATTGTGAAGAAATCAGGCCCACTGTTATACAGTAGGTTTTCTGTGGCAGAAAATGAAAGACAGATGCCACACACAGGACTGGCACTGATGCAGATTTGCCAATCTTAATCTCCCACTTGTTTTATTTTTTCTGGGAGAATTGTGAAGAAATCAGGCCCACTGTTATACAGTAGGTTTTCTGTGGCAGAAAATGAAAGACAGATGCCACACACAGGACTGACACTGATGCAGATTTGCCAATCTTAATCTCCCACTTGCTTTATTTTTTCTGGGAGAATTGTGAAGAAATCAGGCCCACTGTTATACTGTAGGTTTTCTGTTGCAGAAAAAGAAAGACAGATGCCACACACAGGACTGGCACTGATGCAGATTTGCCAATCTTAACCCCTTACCGACCTTTGATGCATACGCTGCGTCATGAAAGTCGGTGCCAATCCGACCTGTGACGCAGCGTATGCGTCATGGAGGGATCGCGCTCCTGCAGATCGGGTGAAAGGGTTAACTCCAATTTCACCCGATCTCCAAGAACAGGGGGAGTGGTGCTTCAGCCCAGGGGGGGGTGGCTTCACCCCCTCGTGGCTACGATCGCTCTGATTGGCTGTTGAAAGTGAAACTGCCAATCAGAGCGATTTGTAATATTTCACCCAAAAAAACGGTGAAATATTACAATCCAGCCATGGCCGATGCTGCAATATCATCGGCCATGGCTGGAAAACCTAATCTGCCCCCCCCCACCCCACCGATCGCCCCCCAGTGCTCCGTTACGTGGTCCGCCCCCCCTAAGTCGTCCTGTCCGCTCCTCCGTCCTCCTGTCCGCTCCCCCCGTGCTCCGGTCCCCCCTCCCTGTGCTCCGGTCCCCCCCCCGTGATCCGATCACCCCCCTTCATACTTACCGGGCCTCCGGGTGTCCGTCCGGCTTCTCCATGGGCGCCGCCATCTTCCAAAATGGCGGGCGCATGCGCACTGCGCCCGCCGAATCTGCCGGCTGGCAGATTCGTTTCAGATGTATTTTGATCACTGCGATATAGCCTATCACAGTGATCAAAATAAAAAAAATAGTAAATGATCCCCCTTTATCACCCCCATAGGGACAATAATAAAAATAAATAAAATATATATATATTTTTTTTCTACTAGGGTTAGGGTTAGAACTAGGGTTAGAATTAGGGTTAGAATTAGGGGTAGGGTTAGGGTTAGGGTTAGGGCATGTGCACACAGTGTGGATTTGGCTGCGAATCCGCAGCGGATTGCCGCGGATCCGCAGCGGATTGGCCGCGGATCCGCAGCGGATTGGCCGCGGATCCGCAGCGGATTGGCCGCGGATCCGCAGCGGATTGGCCGCTGCGAATTCGTAGCAGTTTTCCATCAGGTTTACAGTACCATGTACACCTATGGAAAACCAAATCCGCTGTACCCATGGTGCGGAAAATACCGTGCGGAAACGCTGTGTTGTATTTTCCGCAGCATGTCAATTTTGTGCGGATTCCGCAGCGTTTTACATCTGTTCCTCAACACGAATCCGCAGGTGAAATCCGCACAAAAAAACACTGGAAATCCGCTGTAAATCCGTAGGTAAAACGCAGTGCCTTTTACCTGAGGATTTTTCAAAAATGGTGCGGAAAAATCTCACACGAATCCGCAAAGTGGGCACATAGCCTTAGGGTTAGGGTTGGAATTAGAGTTAGGGTACCGTCTCACAGTGGCACTTTGATCGCTACGCCGGTACGATCCGTGACGTTCCAGCGATATCCATACGATATTGCTGTGTCTGACACGCAGCAGCGATCAGGGACCCTGCTGAGAATCGTACATCGTAGCAGATCGTTTGGAACTTTCTTTCGTTGCTGGATCTCCCGCTGTCATCGCTGGATTGTTGTGACAGCGATCCAGCGATGCGTTCGCTTGTAACCAGGGTAAACATCGGGTTACTAAGCGCAGGGCCGCGCTTAGTAACCCGATGTTTACCGTGGTTACCAGCGTAAAAGTAAAAAAAAAAAAACGTACATACTCACATTTCGGTGTCCTTCAGGTCCCTTGCCGTCTGCTTCCCGCTCTGACTGTCTGCCGGCCGGAAAGTGAGAGCACAGCACAGCAGTGACGTCACCGCTGCGCTCTGCTCTCACTGTACGGCGGCACTCAGTCAGAGCGGGAAGCAGACGGCAAGGGACCTGAAGGACACCGAAATGTGAGTATGTACGGTTTTTTTTTTTTTACTTTTACGCTGGTAACCACGGTAAACATCGGGTTACTAAGCGCGGCCCTGCGCTTAGTAACCCGATGTTTACCCTGGTTACCCGGGACCTTGGCATCGTTGGTCGCTGGAGAACGGTCTGTGTGACAGCTCCCCAGCGACCACACAACGACTTTCCAACGATCACGGCCAGGTCGTATCGCTGGTCGTGATCGTTGGTAAATCGTTATGTGAGACGGTACCCTTAGGGTTGGAATTAGGGCTAGGGTTGGAAATAGGGTTAAGATTAGGCTTGTGGTTAGGGTTAAGGATAGGGTTAGGGTTGTGTTGGGGTTACAGTTGTGGGTAGGGTTGGGATTAGGGTTAGGATTAGGGTTAGGGTTGGATTTAGGGTTACGGGTGTGTTGGGGTTAGGGTTGTGGTTAGGGGTGTGTTGGGGTTAGGGTTGTGATTAGGGTTATGGCTACAGTTGGGATTAGGGTTAGGGGTGTGTTGGGGTTAGTGTTGAAGTTAGAATTGAGGGGTTTCCACTAGGGTTGAGCGAAACGGGTCGTTCATTTTCAAAAGTCGCCGACTTTTGGCAAAGTCGGCGTCTCATGAAACCGAGCCGATCCCAGCATTGCATCGGCCATGCGGTACGCGACTTTCACGCCAAAGTCGCGTTTCAATGACGCGAAAAGCGCCATTTCTCAGCCAATGAAGGTGAACGCAGAGTGTGGGCAGCGTGATGACATAGGTCCTGGTCCCCACCATCTTAGAGAAGGGCATTGCAGTGATTGGCTTGCTGTCTGCGGCGTCACAGGGGCTATAAAGGGGCGTTCCCGCCGACCGCCATCTCACTGCTGCTGCTCTGAGCTTAGGGAGAGGTTGCTGCCGCTTCATTAGAAGCAGGGAGAGCGTTAGGCAGGGTCCATTAACCACCAAACCGCTTGTGCTGTAGCGATTTCCACTGTCCAACACCACCTTCGGTGTGCAGGGACAGTGGAAGCTACATTTTTTTTTTCTCTCAGCGCTGTAGCTCATTGGGCTGCCCTAGAAGGCTCCCTGATAGCTGTATTGCTGTGTGTACGCCACTGTGCAAACCAACTGCTTTTTTCAAAGCACATATCCTCTTGTTCCTTCCTTTCTGCACAGCTATCTTTTTTGTTTGTCCACACTTTTTATTTAATTTGTGCATCAGTCCACTCCTTATTGCTGCCTGCCATACCTGGCTGAGATTACTGCAGGGAGATAGTAATTGTAGGACTTTTTTTTTTTTTTTTGTGGGAGATTAAGATTGGCATTTCTGCTAGAGTGCCATCCCTGTGTGTGCCATCTCTCACTCAGTGGGCCATAGAAAGCCTATTAATTTTTTTGCTTGATTTGGGTTCTAAAATCTACCTGAAAAAAAAACACTACATCAATCAGTGGGAGATTAATATTGCCCTTTCTGCTTGTGTGCCACTCCTGACTCCTGTGTGTGCCATCTCTCACTCAGTGGGCCATAGAAAGCCTATTTATTTTTTATTATTTGGTTTCTAAAGTCTCCCTGAAAAAGAAAAAAAAAAAGAAAACAGTGGGAGATTAATATTGCCCTTTCTGCTTGTGTGCCACTCCTGACTCCTGTGTGTGCCATCTCTCACTCAGTGGGCCATAGAAAGCCTATTAATTTTTTTGCTTGATTTGGGTTCTAAAATCTACCTGAAAAAAAAACACTACATCAATCAGTGGGAGAAAAATATTGGCCTCAGTCAGGGCTTGTGTGCCACTCCTGAATCCTGTGTGTGCCATCTCTCACTCAGTGGGCCATAGAAAGCCTATTAATTTTTTTGCTTGATTTGGGTTCTAAAATCTACCTGAAAAAAAAACACTACATCAATCAGTGGGAGAAAAATATTGGCCTCAGTCAGGGCTTGTGTGCCACTCCTGACTCCTGTGTGTGCCATCTCTCACTCAGTGGGCCATAGAAAGCCTATTTATTTTTTATTATTTGGTTTCTAAAGTCTCCCTGAAAAAGAAAAAAAAAAGAAAACAGTGGGAGATTAATATTGCCCTTTCTGCTTGTGTGCCACTCCTGACTCCTGTGTGTGCCATCTCTCACTCAGTGGACCATAGAAAGCCTATTAATTTTTTTGCTTGATTTGGGTTCTAAAATCTACCTGAAAAAAAAACACTACATCAATCAGTGGGAGAAAAATATTGGCCTCAGTCAGGGCTTGTGTGCCACTCCTGACTCCTGTGTGTGCCATCTCTCACTCAGTGGGCCATAGAAAGCCTATTTATTTTTTATTATTTGGTTTCTAAAGTCTCCCTGAAAAAGAAAAAAAAAAGAAAACAGTGGGAGATTAATATTGCCCTTTCTGCTTGTGTGCCACTCCTGACTCCTGTGTGTGCCATCTCTCACTCAGTGGGCCATAGAAAGCCTATTAATTTTTTATTATTTGGTTTCTAAAGTCTCCCTGAAAAAGAAAAAAAAAATAAAACAGTGGGAGATTAATATTGCCCTTTCTGCTTGTGTGCCACTCCTGACTCCTGTGTGTGCCATCTCTCACTCAGTGGGCCATAGAAAGCCTATTAATTTTTTTGCTTGATTTGGGTTCTAAAATCTACCTGAAAAAAAAACACTACATCAATCAGTGGGAGAAAAATATTGGCCTCAGACAGGGCTTGTGTGCCACTCCTGACTCCTGTGTGTGCCATTTCTCACTCAGTGGGCCATAGAAAGCCTATTAATTTTTTTGCTTGATTTGGGTTCTAAAATCTACCTGAAAAAAAAACACTACATCAATCAGTGGGAGAAAAATATTGGCCTCAGTCAGGGCTTGTGTGCCACTCCTGACTCCTGTGTGTGCCATCTCTCACTCAGTGGGCCATAGAAAGCCTATTAATTTTTTTGCTTGATTTGGGTTCTAAAATCTACCTGAAAAAAATCACTACATCAATCAGTGGGAGATTAATATTGCCCTTTCTGCTTGTGTGCCACTCCTGACTCCTGTGTGTGCCATCTCTCACTCAGTGGGCCATAGAAAGCCTATTTATTTTTTATTATTTGGTTTCTAAAGTCTCCCTGAAAAAGAAAAAAAAAGAAAACAGTGGGAGATTAATATTGCCCTTTCTGCTTGTGTGCCACTCCTGACTCCTGTGTGTGCCATCTCTCACTCAGTGGGCCATAGAAAGCCTATTAATTTTTTATTATTTGGTTTCTAAAGTCTCCCTGAAAAAGAAAAAAAAAGAAAACAGTGGGAGATTAATATTGCCCTTTCTGCTTGTGTGCCACTCCTGACTCCTGTGTGTGCCATCTCTCACTCAGTGGGCCATAGAAAGCCTATTAATTTTTTTGCTTGATTTGGGTTCTAAAATCTACCTGAAAAAAAAACACTACATCAGTCAGTGGGAGAAAAATATTGGCCTCAGTCAGGGCTTGTGTGCCACTCCTGAATCCTGTGTGTGCCATCTCTCACTCAGTGGGCCATAGAAAGCCTATTAATTTTTTTGCTTGATTTGGGTTCTAAAATCTACCTGAAAAAAAATCACTACATCAATCAGTGGGAGATTAATATTGCCCTTTCTGCTTGTGTGCCACTCCTGACTCCTGTGTGTGCCATCTCTCACTCAGTGGGCCATAGAAAGCCTATTTATTTTTTATTATTTGGTTTCTAAAGTCTCCCTGAAAAAGAAAAAAAAAATAAAACAGTGGGGATTAATATTTACATTTGTGCTTGAGTGACAGTCCTGCGTGTGTGGCATCTCTGTGATTTGGTGCCACAGAAAACAGAGTGTGTAACATTGTGCCTGATTTTCCTTGTGGTCTCACCAACCTGTTAAGGGATATTGAAATCATACTGAAGTTATAGCTCACCGTGTAAGTTGTTTGACAGCAACAAATAAAGTTACTTTGGTTAAGTTTTTAAAACAATGAGGAAGTCTGGTGCAAGAGGTCGTCGTGGCCGTGGGCGTTCTTTGTCAGCTGGTAATGATGGTAGTGGTAGTGGAGCATCAGGTGGTCATGGAGATAAAAATATTCCACCTAAGTCTGGAGCTGTGGAGCCAGTTTCGTCGTCTGGCTACACAAGGCCTCGAACGCTCTCTTTTCTGGGAGTACGAAAACCGCTTTTAAAGGCGGAGCAGCAACAGCAAGTTTTGGCTTACATTGCAGACTCAGCCTCTAGCTCTTTTGCCTCCTCTTCTGAAACTGGTAAATGTAAAAGCAGCGCGTCGCTTGTGGATGTTCACGGTCATGGACAAGTCGCTTCCTTGTCCTCTTCAGCAAAAACTACAACAAGAGAGAAGGATGCAGCAGGCGACACAACGGGTTACTCCATGGAGCTCTTTACACATACCGTCCCTGGCTTAGAAAGTGAAACACTTAACAGGCCATGCCCATTACAAGTAGATTCTGACATGGAGTGCACTGATGCACAGCCACAGCCAGAGTACTATGCTGCTCCTTTGACTCAGACCACCACATTGCCCTCTCAGGGTACTGATCCACAATCAGACCCTGATGAGACTATGTTGCCCCGCCACGAACGCTATACCACCGACCGACACAGTGACACAGACGAAGTTGCACACGAGCTCGAAGAGGAGGTAATAGATGACCCAGTTGTTGACCCCGATTGGCAGCCATTGGGGGAACAGGGTGCAGGCGGCAGTAGTTCAGAAGCGGAGGTGGAGGAGGGGCCGCAGCAGGCATCAACATCGCAACAGGTTCCATCTGCCGGGCCCGTATCTGGCCCAAAACGCGTGTCAAAGCCAAAACCTGTTGGAGGACAGCGTGGCCATACGGTTAAAGCTCAGTCTGCAATCCCTGAAAAGGGATCCGATGCTAGGAAGAGTGCAGTCTGGCATTTTTTTAAACAACATCCAATTGATCAGCGCAAAGTCATCTGTCAAAAATGTTCAACTAGCTTAAGCAGAGGTCAGAATCTGAAAAGTCTCAATACTAGTTGCATGCATAGACACTTAACCACCATGCATTTTCAAGGCTGGACTAACTACCAAATGTCCCTTAAGGTTGTAGCACCCTCGGCCAATGAAGCTAGTCAGCAACGCAACATCCCTTCCGTCACTGTAAGGCCACCATTTTCCGCACCACCGGCAGTATCTGTGCAGGTTTCTTTGCCAGCCAAAAGCAGTCAGGGTCAGGGAATCACCAGTTTTGTAGGAGGAAATATTGCATCTAGGGCACCGGCGGAAACAATACCGTCTCCAACCGTCTCTCAGTCTGCCATGTCCACCGTCACACCCGAAAGTTCCACGATCTCCAGCTCTCCAGTCCAGCTCACACTACATGAGTGTCATGATCTCTGCAGGCAGAGATCATAGCAAGCCTATAGAGGGACAAGCTCTCGGAAGATGGAACTATACTGACCATGAACTAAGCCTGCCGCGCAACTAGAAATAGCCAGGTAGCATTTCCTATTTATCGCTAGATGCCCAGCTCTGGCCTAAGACCTAAATAGCTAGCAGAGGGAAATATAAGACCTGGCTCACCTCTAGAGAAATATTCCAAAGAAGACAGTAGCCCCCCACATATAATGACGGTGAGTTCAGATGAAACAACAAACGCAGCAGGAAAATAGTCTTAGCAAATTTGAGGTCCGCTTACTAGATAGCAGAAGACAGATAGTATACTTTCATGGTCAGCAGAAAAACACTAACAAAACACCATCCAGAGATTACCTTAAACTCTGGCATTAACTCATAACGCCAGAGTAGCAATCCCTGATCAACGAGAGCTTTCCAGACACAGTAACAAAACTTCAGCTGTGAACTGGAACAAATAGGCAAAACAAAACATGGACAAAAGTCCAACTTAACTAGTAGTTGTCTAGAAGCAGGAACAAGCACTGAGAGGCATCAGATAACATTGTTGACCGGCAAGAAACCACCAGAGAAATGAGCTTAAATAGCGACACCCACTACTGATGGAACCAGGTGAAACAGGAAAGAGGATGACAAGTCCAATTCCACAAGCGGCCACCGGGGGAGCCCAGAATCCAAATTCACAACAGTACCCCCCCCTCAAGGAGGGGGCACCGAACCCTCACCAGATCCACCAGGGCGACCAGGATGAGCCCTATGGAAGGCACGAACAAGATCAGAAGCATGAACATCAGATGCATTGACCCAAGAATTATCCTCCTGGCCGTAACCCTTCCAGTTGACCAGATACTGGAGTTTCCGTCTGGAAACACGAGAGTCCAAAATTTTCTCCACAACGTACTCCAACTCACCCTCAACCAACACCGGAGCAGGAGGCTCAACTGAAGGTACAACAGGTACCTCATACCTGCGCAATAACGACCGATGAAAAACGTTATGAATGGAAAAGGACGCAGGGAGGTCCAAACGGAAAGAAACAGGATTAAGAATCTCCAATATTCTATAAGGGCCGATGAACCGAGGTTTAAACTTAGGAGAAGAGACCCTCATAGGGACAAAACGAGAAGACAACCACACTAAATCTCCAACACAAAGCCGAGAACCAACACGACGATGACGGTTGGCAAAATGCTGAGTCTTCTCCTGGGACAACTTCAAATTGTCCATAACCTGCCCCCAGATGTGATGCAATCTCTCCACCACCGCATCCACTCCAGGACAATCCGAGGATTCCACCTGACCGGAGGAAAATCGAGGGTGAAACCCCGAATTACAGAAAAACGGGGACACCAAGGTGGAAGAACTGGCCCGATTATTGAGGGCGAACTCTGCCAATGGCAAAAAAGCAACCCAATCATCCTGGTCAGCAGAGACAAAACACCTCAGATATGTCTCAAGGGTCTGATTAGTCCGCTCGGTCTGGCCATTAGTCTGAGGGTGAAAAGCAGATGAAAAAGACAAATCTATGCCCATCCTAGCACAGAATGCCCGCCAAAATCTAGACACAAATTGGGTACCTCTGTCAGAAACAATATTCTCAGGAATACCGTGCAATCGGACAACATTCTGAAAAAACAGAGGAACCAACTCAGAAGAAGAAGGCAACTTGGGCAGAGGAACCAAATGGACCATTTTAGAGAAACGGTCACAGACCACCCAGATGACAGACATCTTCTGGGAAACAGGCAGATCTGAAATAAAATCCATCGAGATGTGTGTCCAAGGCCTCTTAGGAATAGGCAAGGGCAACAGCAGTCCGCTAGCCCGAGAACTACAAGACTTGGCCCGAGCACAAACGTCACATGACTGCACAAAGACTCGCACATCTCGTGACAGGGAAGGCCACCAGAAGGATCTTGCCACCAAATCCCTGGTACCAAAAATTCCGGGATGACCTGCCAATGCAGAAGAATGTACCTCAGAGATGACTCTGCTGGTCCAATCATCCGGAACAAACAGTCTATCAGGCGGACAACGATCCGGTCTATCCGCCTGAAACTCCTGCAAGGACCGCCGCAGATCAGGAGAAACGGCCGACAAAATTACTCCCTCCCTAAGGATACCTGTGGGTTCAGAATTACCAGGAGAGTCCGGGTCAAAACTCCTAGAAAGGGCATCTGCCTTAACATTCTTAGAACCCGGTAGGTATGACACCACAAAATTAAAGCGAGAAAAAAATAAAGACCAGCGCGCCTGTCTAGGATTCAGGCGTCTGGCAGTCTCAAGATAAATCAAATTTTTGTGGTCAGTCAATACCACCACCTGATGCCTAGCCCCCTCGAGCCAATGGCGCCACTCCTCAAACGCCCACTTCATGGCCAAAAGCTCCCGATTCCCAACATCATAATTCCGCTCTGCGGGCGAAAATTTGCGAGAAAAGAAGGCACAAGGCCTAATGACGGAGCAGTCGGAACCTTTCTGCGACAACACTGCCCCAGCTCCGATCTCCGAAGCGTCAACCTCAACCTGAAAAGGCAGATTCACATCAGGCTGACGCAACACAGGGGCAGAGGCAAAACGGCGCTTAAGCTCCTGAAAGGCCTCTACAGCATGAGGGGACCAATTAGCAACATCAGCGCCTTGTCTGGTCAAATCAGTAAGTGGTTTAACGACATCCGAAAAACCAGCAATAAATCGGCGGTAAAAGTTGGCAAAGCCCAAAAATCTCTGAAGACCCTTAAGAGAGGAGGGCTGAGTCCAGTCACAAATAGCTTGCACCTTGACGGGATCCATCTCAATGGAAGAGGGAGAAAAAATATACCCCAAAAAGGAAATTTTCTGGACCCCAAAAACGCACTTAGACCCCTTCACACATAAAGAATTAGACCGCAGAACCTGAAAAACTCTCCTGACCTGCTGGACATGAGAGTCCCAGTCATCAGAAAAAATCAGAATATCATCCAGATATATTATCATAAATTTATCCAGAAAATCGCGGAAAATATCATGCATAAAAGACTGGAAAACTGAAGGGGCATTAGAAAGACCAAAAGGCATGACCAAATACTCAAAGTGGCCCTCGGGCGTATTAAATGCGGTCTTCCACTCATCCCCCTGCCTGATCCGCACCAAATTATACGCCCCACGAAGATCAATTTTAGAGAACCACTTAGCACCCTCTATACGAGCAAACAAATCAGTAAGCAATGGCAATGGGTATTGATACTTAACAGTGATCTTATTCAGAAGCCGATAATCAATACATGGTCTCAAAGAGCCGTCTTTTTTTGAGACAAAGAAAAACCCAGCTCCCAAGGGAGAAGAAGATGGACGAATATGTCCCTTTTCCAAAGACTCCTTTATATATTCCCGCATAGCAGCATGTTCCGGCACAGACAAATTAAACAAACGACCCTTTGGATATTTACAACCCGGTATCAAATCTATGGCACAATCGCACTCACGGTGCGGAGGTAACGACCCAAGCTTGGGTTCGTCAAAGACGTCTTGATAATCAGAGAGGAACTCAGGGACTTCAGAGGGAATGGACGACGAAATAGAAACCAAAGGTACGTCCCCATGAATACCCTTACATCCCCAGCTCAACACAGACATTGCTCTCCAGTCCAAGACTGGGTTGTGAGACTGCAACCATGGCAATCCCAGTACCAAATCGTCATGTAAATTATACAGCACCAGGAAACGAATAATCTCCTGGTGATCCGGATTGATACGCATGGTTACTTGTGTCCAGTATTGTGGTTTATTATTAGCCAATGGGGTGGAGTCAATCCCCTTCAGAGGAATAAGAGTCTCCAAAGGCTCTAAATCAAAACCACAACGATTGGCAAAGGACCAATCCATAAGACTCAGAGCGGCGCCAGAGTCAACATAGGCGTCCGTGGCAATGGATGACAAAGAGCAAATCAGGGTTACAGACAAAATAAACTTAGACTGAATGGTGCCAATGGAAACAGACTTATCAAGCTTCTTTGTACGCCTAGAGCATGCTGATATAACATGAGTAGAATCCCCACAATAGAAACACAATCCATTCTTCCGTCTAAAATTCTGTCGCTCGCTCCTGGACAGAATTCTATCACACTGCATACTTTCTGGCGTCTTTTCCATAGACACCGCCAGATGGTGCACCGGTTTGCGCTCCCGCAGACGCCTATCAATCTGAATAGCCATTGTCATGGACTCATTCAGACCTGCAGGCAAAGGGAACCCCACCATAACATCCTTAACGGCATCAGAGAGACCTTCTCTGAAAGTTGCCGCCAAGGCGCACTCATTCCACTGAGTAAGCACAGACCATTTACGGAATTTTTGGCAGAAAACTTCAGCTTCGTCTTGCCCCTGAGATAGTGCCATCAAAGTTTTTTCTGCCTGAAGTTCCAAATGAGGTTCCTCATAAAGCAAGCCCAAGGCCAGAAAAAACGCATCCACATCGCGTAACGCAGGATCCCCTGCTGGCAATGAGAAGGCCCAATCTTGAGGGTCACCCCTGAGCAAGGAAATCACAATCCTAACCTGCTGAGCAGGGTCTCCAGCTGAACGAGACTTCAGGGACAAATAAAGCTTACAATTATTTCGGAAATTCTGGAAGCTAGCTCTATTCCCTGTGAAGAACTCCGGCAAAGGAATTCTCGGCTCAGATACCGGAGCATGTACCACAAAATCTTGTAAATTTTGTACTTTCGTGATGAGATTATTCAAACCCGCAGTTACACTCTGGAGATCCATTATTGTCAGGTGCACACAGAGCATACAGAGATTAGGAGGAGAGAGAGAAAAAAGACTGCAGCAAGGCAGACTGGAGGGAAAAAAAAAAAAAAAAATTCCAGCAGACTTCTTATAACTCTCCTTTCTCAACCTGGGTCTTTAACACTTTATTGGCCGGTCAAACTGTCATGATCTCTGCAGGCAGAGATCATAGCAAGCCTATAGAGGGACAAGCTCTCGGAAGATGGAACTATACTGACCATGAACTAAGCCTGCCGCGCAACTAGAAATAGCCAGGTAGCATTTCCTATTTATCGCTAGATGCCCAGCTCTGGCCTAAGACCTAAATAGCTAGCAGAGGGAAATATAAGACCTGGCTCACCTCTAGAGAAATATTCCAAAGAAGACAGTAGCCCCCCACATATAATGACGGTGAGTTCAGATGAAACAACAAACGCAGCAGGAAAATAGTCTTAGCAAATTTGAGGTCCGCTTACTAGATAGCAGAAGACAGATAGTATACTTTCATGGTCAGCAGAAAAACACTAACAAAACACCATCCAGAGATTACCTTAAACTCTGGCATTAACTCATAACGCCAGAGTAGCAATCCCTGATCAACGAGAGCTTTCCAGACACAGTAACAAAACTTCAGCTGTGAACTGGAACAAATAGGCAAAACAAAACATGGACAAAAGTCCAACTTAACTAGTAGTTGTCTAGAAGCAGGAACAAGCACTGAGAGGCATCAGATAACATTGTTGACCGGCAAGAAACCACCAGAGAAATGAGCTTAAATAGCGACACCCACTACTGATGGAACCAGGTGAAACAGGAAAGAGGATGACAAGTCCAATTCCACAAGCGGCCACCGGGGGAGCCCAGAATCCAAATTCACAACACATGAGACTCTGGTTAGAAAAAGGAAGTACTTATCCTCGCATCCGCGTACACAGGGTTTTAACGCACACATAGCTAGACTAATCTTGTTAGAGATGATGCCCTACCGGTTAGTTGAAAGTGAAGCTTTCAAAGCCCTGATGGAGTACGCTGAACCACGATACGAGCTACCCAGTCGACACTTTTTTTCCAGAAAAGCCATCCCAGCCCTGCACCAGCATGTTAAACAGCGCATCGTCCATGCACTCAGGCAATCTGTGAGTACAAAGGTGCACCTGACTACAGATGCATGGACCAGTAGGCATGGCCAGGGACGTTATGTGTCCATCACGGCACACTGGGTGAATGTGGTGGATGCAGGGTCCACAGGGGACATCAATTTCGGGACAGTTGTGCCTAGCCCACGGTCTAGGAAAAAGTTGGCTGTAGGCGTTCGCACCCCCTCCTCCTTGTCCTCCTGCAGAAGCTACAGCTCTTCCACAGACCGCAGTCGGCCAACCACTCCATCGGCAGATGACACTGTTGCACACCAGTGGTCCCATTATGGGCCAGCTACTGGCAAGCGTCAGCAGGCTGTATTGGCTATGAAGTGTTTGGGCGACAACAGACACACCGCGGAAGTTCTGTCCGAGTTCTTGCAACAAGAAACGCAGTCGTGGCTGGGCACAGTAGATCTTGAGACAGGCAAGGTAGTGAGTGATAATGGAAGGAATTTCATGGCTGCCATCTCCCTTTCCCAACTGAAACACATTCCTTGCCTGGCTCACACCTTAAACCTGGTGGTGCAGTGCTTATTGAAAACTTATCCTGGGTTCTCCGACCTGCTCCTCAAAGTGCGTGGACTTTGCTCACATATCCGACGTTCGCCTGTACACTCCAGCCGTATGCAGACCTATCAGCGGTCTTTGAACCTTCCCCAGCATCGCCTAATCATAGACGTTGCAACAAGGTGGAACTCAACACTGCACATGCTTCAGAGACTGTGCCAACAGAGGCGGGCTGTTATGTTTTTGTGGGAGGATACACATACACGGGCAGGCAGTAGGATGGCAGACATGGAGTTGTCAGGTGTGCAGTGGTCGAAGATACAAGACATGTGTCAAGTCCTTCAGTGTTTTGAGGAATGCACACGGCTGGTTAGTGCAGACAACGCCATAATAAGCATGAGCATCCCCCTAATGCGTCTGCTGATGCAAAGTTTGACGCACATAAAGGATCAGGCGTCTGCACCAGAGGAAGAGGAAAGCCTTGATGACAGTCAGCCATTGTCTGGTCAGGGCAGTGTACAGAACGAGGTAGCGGGCGAAGAGGAGGTGGAGGACGAGGAGGATGATGGGGATGAGTATATTTTTAATGCGGAAGCTTTCCCGGGAGCACTGGAAATTGGTTGCGTGGCAAGGCCGGGTTCTGCTTCTTTGAGGGACACAAGTGACATAGATTTGCCTGAAACTGCCCCTCAACCAATCACAACCGGAGATTTGACAACTGGAACTTTGGCCCACATGGCGGATTATGCCTTACGTATCCTAAAAAGGGACACACGCATTACGAAAATGATGAACGATGACGATTACTGGTTGGCCTGCCTCCTCGATCCACGCTATAAAGGCAAATTGCAAAATATTATGCCACATGAGAACTTGGAACTAATATTAGCAACCAAACAATCAACTCTTGTTGACCGTTTGCTTCAGGCATTCCCAGCACACACCGCACGTGATCGTTCTCACACGAGCTCCAGGGGGCAGCAGATTAGTAGTGTTAGGGGTGCACACATCAGAAGTGGCGTTGGACAGAGGGGTTTTCTGACCAGGTTGTGGAGTGATTTTGCTATGACCGCAGACAGGACAGGTACTGCTGCATCAATTGAAAGTGACAGGCGACAACATTTGTCCAGTATGGTTACTAACTATTTTTCATCCCTTATCGATGTTATCCCTCAACCGTCATTCCCATTTGATTACTGGGCATCAAAATTAGACACCTGGCCAGAATTGGCAGAATATGTATTGCAGGAGCTTGCTTGCCCGGCAGCAAGAGTCCTATCAGAAAGAGTATTCAGTGCTGCAGGTTCAATATTAACCGAAAAAAGGACTCGTCTGGCTACCCAAAATGTTGACGATCTAACATTCATTAAAATGAACCACAACTGGATTTCGAAATCTTTTGCCCCACCTTGCCCGGCCGACACCTAGCTTTCCTATGAAAAGCTCTTGCCTGTGGACTACTGTGAATTACTTTTCTAATGTCTAATTTTCTGCAGCTGATTGTCCAGCATACGACATGTTTACACCTCCCTAAATGGCCAAACTCCCCACACGGGGCCGTGGTATCGCGACTTGGCGCAAGCACCCGTGAGACTGCTGTTTGTCTGAAGAGGTGGGTGTGCTTGCTTTTGGTCGACGGCATTGCTACTGGGTCCCTCATAGTACAATAAAGTGTCTCTGGCGGTGGTGGTGCGCACCCAACGTCAGACACACTGTTGTAACATGAGGGGCCCTGGGCCTGTACCGCCGGCCACAAGAGAGTTCACCCACCCCCAGGTCAAACATTGCTCTACCACTTCCACAGTTATCTCTCACACTTCCACCAATGTTTAGTCTATGCGCTGACATCCTTCCATACCTGCCACTGACAATACCATTGTGTTGACATGTATGATGGTACTTAACATAGTCAGTGTCCTCTATTTACCACAGTAAATACTTTGCACTAAATTAGTAGGTCTGAAACAACGCAGAGGATCCCACCCCTGAACCTAATGATTGCACCCTTTAGTGTTTTTGTTTTGTTTTAATGCGAGACATTCACATTTAATTGTTGTTTTTGACTACTAACTGGCAGACACTCATTACAATCGGCCTCCGTTGACCAGACCACTGCTGCCCGTGTACCCCTGGAAACAATTATAAAGTGCCTACAGCCAGCCCATTTTATTGTGTTAGGCCTTCGAAGCCTGTCTGCGGTCCCTCCTTCCACTAGGCCTCCACTGACCAGACCACTGCTGCCCGTGAACCCTTGGAACCTATTTTACAGTGCCTACAGCCAGCCCATTTTATCATGTTAGGCCTTCGAAGCCTGTCTGCGGTCCCTCCTTCCACTAGGCCTCCACTGACCAGACCACTACTGCCCGTGTACCCCTGGAACCTATTTTACAGTGCCTACAGCCAGCCCATTTTATTATGTTAGGCCTTCAAAGCCTGTCTGCGGTCCCTCCTTCCACTAGGCCTCCACTGACCAGACCACTGCTGCCCATGTACCCCTGGAAACAATTATAAAGTGCCTACAGCCAGCCCATTTTATTGTGTTAGGCCTTCGAAGCCTGTCTGCGGTCCCTCCTTCCACTAGGCCTCCACTGACCAGACCACTGCTGCCCGTGTACCCCTGGAACCTAATTTACAGTGCATAGAGCCTATTTTTTTATTTTTTTAAATATTAATAAAGCCATGATGGACTACGCTGTACCACGCTATGAGCTACCCAGTTGACAATTCTTTTTCGAGAAAAGCCATCCCACCCCTCCACCAGCATGTTAAACACCGCATTGTCCTTGCATTCTGTGAATCTGTGAGTCCAAAGGTACACCTGACAACAGACACATGGACCTGTAGGCATGGCCACGGAAGGTTACGTGTCCTTTGCGGCGCAATGGGTTAATGTATTGGATGCATGGTCCACACAGGGGACAGCCTGCTAAGTCTGTCTGCAGTCCCTAATTCAAGTTGTCCTCAACTGAATACAGCTGAGCTTCTACCTTCTGGCTCTGATTAACTGCTGTTTTTTAAAAAAAATTGGTGGTTCCGGCCTACTAACGGTGTCTGCCCCTGCCTGGTGTTGTCCTCAACTGAATAAAGCTGAGCTTCTACCTTCTGGCTCTGACTAACTGCTGTTTTTTTAAAAAAATTGGTGGTTCCGGCCTACTAACGGTGTCTGCCCCTGCCTGGTGTTGTCCTCAACTGAATAAAGCTGAGCTTCTACCTTCTGGCTCTCACTAAGTGCTGTTTTAAAACAAAAAAATGGTGTTTAGGGCCTACTAACGGTGTCTGCCCCTCCCTGGTGTTGCCCTCAACTGAATAAAGCTGAGCTTCTACCTTCTGGCTCTGATTAACTGCTGTTTTTTAAAAAATTGGTGGTTCCGGCCTACTAACGGTGTCTGCCCCTGCCTGGTGTTGTCCTCAACTGAATAAAGCTGAGCTTCTACCTTCTGGCTCTGATTAACTGCTGTTTTTTAAAAAAAATTGGTGGTTCCGGCCTACTAACGGTGTCTGCCCCTGCCTGGTGTTGTCCTCAACTGAATAAAGCTGAGCTTCTACCTTCTGGCTCTGATTAACTGCTGTTTTTTAAAAAAAATTGGTGGTTCCGGCCTACTAACGGTGTCTGCCCCTGCCTGGTGTTGTCCTCAACTGAATAAAGCTGAGCTTCTACCTTCTGGCTCTCACTAAGTGCTGTTTTAAAACAAAAAAATGGTGGTTCCGGCCTACTAACGGTGTCTGCCCCTCCCTGGTGTTGCCCTCAACTGAATAAAGCTGAGCTTCTACCTTCTGGCTCTGATTAACTGCTGGTTTTTTAAAAAATTGGTGGTTCCGGCCTACTAACGGTGTCTGCCCCTGCCTGGTGTTGTCCTCAACTGAATAAAGCGGAGCTTCTACCTTCTGGCTTTCGGCCTATACTATCAGATATTAAACTGCATTTGGCCTACTAGTGTGGTTGGGCCCTTGAAACAGTGTCTGCTGCTCTTGGGTTTGCTACTCCACTGAACAAAGCAATGCCGCCTGTTTAGTCCTGTTACCAATTTTGAACTGCATTTAGCGTACTTTATTCTTTGGCCCTATATCTGTTTCCTCCTCATCCTGCCCATTGCCCAGCCACTGCTAGATGAGTCTGCTGGTACATTGACCTAGACCACTACATTCCCCTTGTACTCTACACAGCCAGAATCTGACCCTGCTGAAAGTAAGGTTCCCCTTCCCGCATGTTATACCACCTTACACAGGGACAAAGAGGAAGGTGCAGATGAAAGTGCAGGTTCCTTCATCAGGTGGGGGGGCATACTCGTTGGCGACGTCACTGGCACAGGGCCCCTCAGAGTACGCAAAAGTGTCGCTGCTGGTGGGAGGCGCCCCCGCCATGCAAACACACCGCCGTACTTTGAGGGGCCCTGTGCCAGTGCCAATGCGAACGAGTGGGCCCCCCCTGCTTGCTCAGGATCACAGCACTTGCAACGTTGAAATACTTACCTCTCCCTGCTCCACCGCCGTGACGTAGTCCGCGTTTCCTGGGCCCACGAAAAACTTGAGCCAGCCCTACTCCCCCCACAACTTTTGCCAAATGACCCCCAATTTCCAATGCCCAACTATTATTATAAAGTTAATTAAGATTGACAAGCTTCAGAAACAAGAATGGATGTTTTTGGCATTAAAATGGGCACTGTAGGTGTTTTCCTGGCCTCCACTCACTGCCGACTATGCTTCCCCATTGACTTGCATTGGGTTTCGTGTTTCGGTCGATCCCCGACTTTCAGCGATAATCGGCCGACTGCACTCGACTCGACTCTGGACAAAGTCGGGTTTCACAAAACCCGACTCGATCTTAAAAAAATGAAAGTCGCTCAACCCTAGTTTCCACTGTTTAGGCACATCAGGGGTCTCCAAATGCAACATGGCGCCACCATTGATTCCAGCCAATCTTGCGTTCAAAAAGTCAAATGGTGCGCCCTCCCTTCCAAGCCCCGACGTGCGCCCAAACAGTGGTTTACCCCCACATATGGGATACCAGCGTACTCAGGACAAACTGGGCAACAACTATTGGGGTCCAATTTCTCCTGTTACCCTTGCAAAAATAAAAAATTACTTGCTAAAACATAATTTTTGAGGAAAGAACAATTATTTTTTATTTTCACGGCTCTACGTTATAAACTTATGTGAAGCACTTGGGGGTTGAAAGTGCTCACCACACATCTAGATAAGTTCTTTGGGGGGTCTAGTTTCCAAAATGGGGTCACTTATGGGGTGTTTCTACTGTTTAGGCACATCAGGGGCTCTGCAAATGCAACGTGACGCCCGCAGACCATTCCATCAAAGTCTGCATTTCAAATGTCACTACTTCCCTTCCGAGCCCTGACGTGCGCCCAAACAGTGGTTTACCCCCACATATGAGGTATCAGCATACTCACAACAAACTGGGCAATAAATATTGGGGTCCAATTTCTCCTGTTACCCTTGTGAAAATAAACAATTGCTTGCTAAAACATCTTTTTTGAGGAAAGAAAAATGATTTTTTATTTTCACGGCTCTGCGTTGTAAACTTCTGTGAAGCACT
Source organism: Ranitomeya variabilis (assembly GCF_051348905.1). Classification (NCBI taxonomy): domain Eukaryota; kingdom Metazoa; phylum Chordata; class Amphibia; order Anura; family Dendrobatidae; genus Ranitomeya; species Ranitomeya variabilis. Next base: position 832,928,433 of record NC_135233.1, read on the forward strand.
TGGGGGTTGAACGTGCTCACCACACATCTAGATAAGTTCTTTGGGGGGTCTAGTTTCCAAAATGGGGTCACTTATGGGGTGTTTCTACTGTTTAGGCACATCAGGGGCTCTGCAAATGCAACATGACGCCCGCAGACCATTCCATCAAAGTCTGCATTTCAAATGTCACTACTTCCCTTCCGAGCCCTGACGTGCGCCCAAACAGTGGTTTACCCCCACATATGAGGTATCAGCATACTCACAACAAACTGGGCAACAAATGTTGGGGTCCAGTTTCTCCTGTTACCCTTGTGAAAATAAACAATTGCTTGCTAAAACATCTTTTTTGAGGAAAGAAAAATGATTTTTTATTTTTACGGCTCTTCGTTGTAAACTTCTGTGAAGCACTTGGGGGTTGAACGTGCTCACCACACATCTAGATAAGTTCCTTGGAGGGTCTAGTTTCCAAAATGGGGTCACTTGTGGGGGGATTCTACTGTTAAGGCACATCAGGGGCTCTGCAAACGTAACATGATTCCCGCAGACCATTCCATCAAAGTCTGCATTCCAAATCGTCACTACTTCCCTTCCGAGCCCCGGCATGTGCCCAAAAAGTGGTTTACCCCCACATATGGGGTATCAGCATACTCAGGAGAAACTGGACAACAACTTTTGGGGTAAATTTTTCCTGTTACCCTTGGGAAAATTAAAAAATTCTGGGCTAAAAAAATATTTTTGAGGAAAGAAAACATTTATTATTTTCACGGCTCTGCGTTATAAACTTCTGTGAAGCACTTGGGGGTTCAAAGTGCTCACCACACATCTAGATTAGTTCCTTGGGAGGTCTAGTTTCCAAAATGGGGTTACTTGTGCGGGAGCTCCAATGTTTAGGCACACAGGGACTCTCCAAACGCGACATGGTGTCCGCTAATGATTGAAGCTAATTTTCCATTCAAAAAACCAAATGGCGTGCCTTCCCTTCCGAGCCCTGCCGTGCGCCCAAACAGTGGTTTACCCCCACATATGGGGTATCATCGTACTCAGGACAAACTGGACAACAACATTTGGGGTCCAATTTCTCCTATTATCCTTGGGAAAATAAAAAACTCCGGGCTAAAAATCATTTTTGAGGAAAGATTAATAATTTTTTATTTTCATGGCTCTGCGTTATAAACTTCTGTGAAGCACCTGGGGGTTTTAAGTGCTCACTATGCATCTAGATTAGTTCCTTGGGGGGTCTAGTTTCCAAAATGGGGTCACTTGTAGGGGAGCTCCAATGTTTAGGCACACCGGGGCTCTCCAAACGCGACATGGTGTCCACTAACGATTGGAGCTAATTTTCCATTCAAAAAGTCAAATGGCGCGCCTTCCCTTCCGAGCCTTGCCGTGCACCCAAACAGTGGTTTACCCCCACATATGAGGTATCGGCGTACTCAGAAGAAATTGCCCAACAAATTTTAGGATCCATTTTATCCTGTTGCCTATGTGAAAATGAAAAAATTGAGGCTAAAAGAAATTTTGTGTGAAAAAAAAGTACTTTTTCATTTTTACGGATCAATTTGTGAAGCACCTGAGGGTTTAAAGTGCTCACTATGCATCTAGATAAGTTCCTTGGGGGGTCTAGTTTCCAAAATGGGGTCACTTGTGGGGGAGCTCCAATGTTTAGGCACACAGGGGCTCTCCAAACCTGACATGGTGTCCGCTAACGATGGAGATAATTTTTCATTCAAAAAGTCAAATGGCGCTCCTTCCCTTCCGAGCCTTAACATGTGCCCAAACAGTAGTTTACCCCCACATATGAGGTATTGGCGTACTCAGGAGAAATTGCCCAACAAATTTTAGGATCCATTTTATCCTGTTGCCCATGTGAAAATGAAAAAATTGAGGCTAAAAGAAATTTTGTGTGAAAAAAAAAGTACTTTTTCATTTTTACGGATTAATTTGTGAAGCACCTGGGGGTTTAAAGTGCTCACTATGCTTCTAGATAAGTTCCTTGGGGGGTCTAGTTTCCAAAATGGGGTCACTTGTGGGGGAGCTCCAATGTTTAGGCACACGGGGGCTCTCCAAACGCGACATGGTGTCCGCTAAAGATTGGAGCCAATTTTTCATTCAAAAAGTCAAATGGCGCTCCTTCCCTTCCGAGCCCTGCCGTGCGCCCAAACAGTGGTTTACCCCCACATATGAGGCATCAGCGTACTCAGGACAAATTGGACAACAACATTCGTGGTCCAGTTTCTCCTTTTACCCTTGGTAAATTAAAAAAATTGTTGTGAAAATATCATTTTTGTGACTAAAAAGTTAAATGTTAATTTTTCCCCTCCATGTTGCTTCTGCTGCTGTGAAACACCTGAAGGGTTAATAAACTTCTTGAATGTGGTTTTGAGCACCTTGAGGGGTGCAGTTTTTAGAATGGTGTCACTTTTGGGTATTTTCAGCCATATAGAACCCTCAAACTGACTTCAAATGTGAGGTGGTCCCTAAAAAAAATGGTTTTGTAAATTTTGTTGTAAAAATGAGAAATCACTGGTCAAATTTTAACCCTTATAACTTCCTAGCAAATAAAAAATTTGTTTCCAAAATTGTGCTGATGTAAAGTAGACATGTGGGAAATGTTATTTATTAACTATTTTGTGTCACATAACTCTCTGGTTTAACAGAATAAAAATTCAAAATGTGAAAATTGCAAAATTTTCAAATTTTTCGCCAAATTTCCATTTTTTTCACAAATAAACTCAGAAATTATCGACCTAAATTTACCACTAGCATGAAGCCCAATATGTCACAAAAAAACAATCTCAGAACCGCAAGGATCCGTTGAAGCGTTCCGGAGTTATTACCTCATAAAAGGACACTGGTCAGAATTGCAAAAAATGGCAAGGTCATTAAGGCCAAAATAGGCTGGGTCATGAAGGGGTTAATCTCCCACTTTTTTTTTTTCTGGGAGAATTGTGAAGAAATCAGGCCCAATATTATACTGTAGGTTTTATGTGGCAGAAAAAGAAAGACAGATGCCACACACAGGACTGGCACTGATGCTGATTTGCCAATCTTAATCTCCCACTTGTTTTATTTTTTCTGGGAGAATTGTGAAGAAATCAGGCCCACTGTTATACAGTAGGTTTTGTTTCTGTGGCAGAAAAAGAAAGACAGATGCCACACACAGGACTGGCACTGATGCCGATTTGCCAATCTTAATCTCCCACTTGTTTTATTTTTTTCTGGGAGAATTGTGAAGAAATCAGGCCCACTGTTATACAGTAGGATTTCTGTGGCAGAAAAAGAAAGACAGATGCTACACACAGGACTGGCACTAATGCAGATTTGCCAATCTTAATCTCCCACTTGTTTTATTTTTTCTGGGAGAATTGTGAAGAAATCAGGCCCACTGTTATACAGTAGGTTTTCTGTGGCAGAAAATGAAAGACAGATGCCACACACAGGACTGGCACTGATGCAGATTTGCCAATCGTAATCTCCCACTTGTTTTATTTTTTCTGGGAGAATTGTGAAGAAATCAGGCCCACTGTTATACAGTAGGTTTTCTGTGGCAGAAAATGAAAGACAGATGCCACACACAGGACTGGCACTGATGCAGATTTGCCAATCTTAATCTCCCACTTGTTTTATTTTTTCTGGGAGAATTGTGAAGAAATCAGGCCCAATATTATACTGTAGGTTTTCTGTGGCAGAAAAAGAAAGACAGATGCCACACACAGGACTGGCACTGATGCTGATTTGCCAATCTTAATCTCCCACTTGTTTTATTTTTTCTGGGAGAATTGTGAAGAAATCAGGCCCACTGTTATACTGTAGGTTTTCTGTGGCAGAAAAAGAAAGACAGATGCCACACACAGGACTGGCACTGATGCAGATTTGCCAATCTTAATCTCCCACTTGTTTTTTTTTCTGGGAGAATTGTGAAGAAATCAGGCCCACTGTTATACAGTAGGTTTTCTGTGGCAGAAAAAGAAAGACAGATGCCACACACAGGACTGGCACTGATCAGATTTGCAAATCTTAATCTCCCACTTGTTTTTTTTTTCTGGGAGAATTGTGAAGAAATCAGGCCCACTGTTATACTGTAGGTTTTCTGTGGCAGAAAAAGAAAGACAGATGCCACACACAGGACTGGCACTGATGCAGATTTGCCAATCTTAATCTCCCACTTGTTTTTTTTTCTGGGAGAATTGTGAAGAAATCAGGCCCACTGTTATACAGTAGGTTTTGTTTCTGTGGCAGAAAAAGAAAGACAGATGCCACACACAGGACTGGCACTGATGCCGATTTGCAAATCTTAATCTCCCACTTGTTTTATTTTTTCTGGGAGAATTGTGAAGAAATCAGGCCCACTGTTATACAGTAGGATTTCTGTGGCAGAAAAAGAAAGACAGATGCTACACACAGGACTGGCACTAATGCAGATTTGCCAATCTTAATCTCCCACTTGTTTTATTTTTTCTGGGAGAATTGTGAAGAAATCAGGCCCACTGTTATACAGTAGGTTTTCTGTGGCAGAAAAAGAAAGACAGATGCTACACACAGGACTGGCACTGATGCAGATTTGCCAATCTTAATCTCCCACTTGTTTTATTTTTTCTGGGAGAATTGTGAAGAAATCAGGCCCACTGTTATACAGTAGGTTTTCTGTGGCAGAAAATGAAAGACAGATGCCACACACAGGACTGGCACTGATGCAGATTTGCCAATCTTAATCTCCCACTTGTTTTATTTTTTCTGGGAGAATTGTGAAGAAATCAGGCCCACTGTTATACAGTAGGTTTTCTGTGGCAGAAAATGAAAGACAGATGCCACACACAGGACTGGCACTGATGCAGATTTGCCAATCTTAATCTCCCACTTGTTTTATTTTTTCTGGGAGAATTGTGAAGAAATCAGGCCCAATATTATACTGTAGGTTTTCTGTGGCAGAAAAAGAAAGACAGATGCCACACACAGGACTGGCACTGATGCCGATTTGCAAATCTTAATCTCCCACTTGTTTTATTTTTTCTGGGAGAATTGTGAAGAAATCAGGCCCACTGTTATACAGTAGGATTTCTGTGGCAGAAAAAGAAAGACAGATGCTACACACAGGACTGGCACTAATGCAGATTTGCCAATCTTAATCTCCCACTTGTTTTATTTTTTCTGGGAGAATTGTGAAGAAATCAGGCCCACTGTTATACAGTAGGTTTTCTGTGGCAGAAAAAGAAAGACAGATGCTACACACAGGACTGGCACTGATGCAGATTTGCCAATCTTAATCTCCCACTTGTTTTATTTTTTCTGGGAGAATTGTGAAGAAATCAGGCCCACTGTTATACAGTAGGTTTTCTGTGGCAGAAAATGAAAGACAGATGCCACACACAGGACTGGCACTGATGCAGATTTGCCAATCTTAATCTCCCACTTGTTTTATTTTTTCTGGGAGAATTGTGAAGAAATCAGGCCCACTGTTATACAGTAGGTTTTCTGTGGCAGAAAATGAAAGACAGATGCCACACACAGGACTGGCACTGATGCAGATTTGCCAATCTTAATCTCCCACTTGTTTTATTTTTTCTGGGAGAATTGTGAAGAAATCAGGCCCAATATTATACTGTAGGTTTTCTGTGGCAGAAAAAGAAAGACAGATGCCACACACAGGACTGGCACTGATGCTGATTTGCCAATCTTAATCTCCCACTTGTTTTATTTTTTCTGGGAGAATTGTGAAGAAATCAGGCCCACTGTTATACTGTAGGTTTTCTGTGGCAGAAAAAGAAAGACAGATGCCACACACAGGACTGGCACTGATGCAGATTTGCCAATCTTAATCTCCCATTTGTTTTTTTTTCTGGGAGAATTGTGAAGAAATCAGGCCCACTGTTATACAGTAGGTTTTCTGTGGCAGAAAAAGAAAGACAGATGCCACACACAGGACTGGCACTGATCAGATTTGCAAATCTTAATCTCCCACTTGTTTTTTTTTTCTGGGAGAATTGTGAAGAAATCAGGCCCACTGTTATACTGTAGGTTTTCTGTGGCAGAAAATGAAAGACAGATGCCACACACAGGACTGGCACTTATGCAGATTTGCCAATCTTAATCTCCCACTTGTTTTTTTTTTTCTGGGAGAATTGTGAAGAAATCAGGCCCACTGTTATACAGTAGGTTTTCTGTGGCAGTAAATGAAAGACAGATGCCACACACAGGACTGGCACTGATGCAGATTTGCCAATCTTAATCTCCCACTTGTTTTATTTTTTCTGGGAGAATTGTGAAGAAACCAGGCCCACTGTTATACTGTAGGTTTTCTGTGGCAGAAAATGAAAGACAGATGCCACACACAGGACTGGCACTGATGCAGATTTGACAATCTTAATCTCCCACGTATTTTTTTTTTCTGGGAGAATTGTGAAGAAATCAGGCCCACTGTTATACAGTAAGTTTTCTGTGGCAGAAAAAGAAAGACAGATGCCACACACAGGACTGGCACTGATGCAGATTTGCCAATCTTAATCTCCCACTTGTTTTTTTTTCTGGGAGAATTGTGAAGAAATCAGGCCCACTGTTATACTGTAGGTTTTCTGTGGCAGAAAATGAAAGACAGATGCCACACACAGGACTGGCACTTATGCAGATTTGCCAATCTTAATCTCCCACTTGTTTTATTTTTTCTGGGAGAATTGTGAAGAAATCAGGCCCACTGTTATACAGTAGGTTTTCTGTGGCAGAAAATGAAAGACAGATGCCACACACAAGACTGGCACTGATGCAGATTTGCCAATCTTAATCTCCCACTTGTTTTTTTTTTTCTGGGAGAATTGTGAAGAAATCAGGCCCACTGTTATACAGTAGGTTTTCTGTGGCAGAAAAAGAAAGACAGATGCCACACACAGGACTGGCACTGATCAGATTTGCAAATCTTAATCTCCCACTTGTTTTTTTTTTCTGGGAGAATTGTGAAGAAATCAGGCCCACTGTTATACTGTAGGTTTTCTGTGGCAGAAAATGAAAGACAGATGCCACACACAGGACTGGCACTTATGCAGATTTGCCAATCTTAATCTCCCACTTGTTTTTTTTTTTCTGGGAGAATTGTGAAGAAATCAGGCCCACTGTTATACAGTAGGTTTTCAGTGGCAGTAAATGAAAGACAGATGCCACACACAGGACTGGCACTGATGCAGATTTGCCAATCTTAATCTCCCACTTGTTTTATTTTTTCTGGGAGAATTGTGAAGAAACCAGGCCCACTGTTATACTGTAGGTTTTCTGTGGCAGAAAATGAAAGACAGATGCCACACACAGGACTGGCACTGATGCAGATTTGCCAATCTTAATCTCCCACGTATTTTTTTTTTCTGGGAGAATTGTGAAGAAATCAGGCCCACTGTTATACAGTAAGTTTTCTGTGGCAGAAAAAGAAAGACAGATGCCACACACAGGACTGGCACTGATGCAGATTTGCCAATCTTAATCTCCCACTTGTTTTTTTTTCTGGGAGAATTGTGAAGAAATCAGGCCCACTGTTATACTGTAGGTTTTCTGCGGCAGAAAATGAAAGACAGATGCCACACACAGGACTGGCACTTATGCAGATTTGCCAATCTTAATCTCCCACTTGTTTTTTTTTTTCTGGGAGAATTGTGAAGAAATCAGGCCCACTGTTATACAGTAGGTTTTCAGTGGCAGTAAATGAAAGACAGATGCCACACACAGGACTGGCACTGATGCAGATTTGCCAATCTTAATCTCCCACTTGTTTTATTTTTTCTGGGAGAATTGTGAAGAAACCAGGCCCACTGTTATACTGTAGGTTTTCTGTGGCAGAAAATGAAAGACAGATGCCACACACAGGACTGGCACTGATGCAGATTTGCCAATCTTAATCTCCCACGTATTTTTTTTTTCTGGGAGAATTGTGAAGAAATCAGGCCCACTGTTATACAGTAAGTTTTCTGTGGCAGAAAAAGAAAGACAGATGCCACACACAGGACTGGCACTGATGCAGATTTGCCAATCTTAATCTCCCATTTGTTTTTTTTTCTGGGAGAATTGTGAAGAAATCAGGCCCACTGTTATACAGTAGGTTTTCTGTGGCAGAAAAAGAAAGACAGATGCCACACACAGGACTGGCACTGATCAGATTTGCAAATCTTAATCTCCCACTTGTTTTTTTTTTCTGGGAGAATTGTGAAGAAATCAGGCCCACTGTTATACTGTAGGTTTTCTGTGGCAGAAAATGAAAGACAGATGCCACACACAGGACTGGCACTTATGCAGATTTGCCAATCTTAATCTCCCACTTGTTTTTTTTTTTCTGGGAGAATTGTGAAGAAATCAGGCCCACTGTTATACAGTAGGTTTTCTGTGGCAGTAAATGAAAGACAGATGCCACACACAGGACTGGCACTGATGCAGATTTGCCAATCTTAATCTCCCACTTGTTTTATTTTTTCTGGGAGAATTGTGAAGAAACCAGGCCCACTGTTATACTGTAGGTTTTCTGTGGCAGAAAATGAAAGACAGATGCCACACACAGGACTGGCACTGATGCAGATTTGACAATCTTAATCTCCCACGTATTTTTTTTTTCTGGGAGAATTGTGAAGAAATCAGGCCCACTGTTATACAGTAAGTTTTCTGTGGCAGAAAAAGAAAGACAGATGCCACACACAGGACTGGCACTGATGCAGATTTGCCAATCTTAATCTCCCACTTGTTTTTTTTTCTGGGAGAATTGTGAAGAAATCAGGCCCACTGTTATACTGTAGGTTTTCTGTGGCAGAAAATGAAAGACAGATGCCACACACAGGACTGGCACTTATGCAGATTTGCCAATCTTAATCTCCCACTTGTTTTATTTTTTCTGGGAGAATTGTGAAGAAATCAGGCCCACTGTTATACAGTAGGTTTTCTGTGGCAGAAAATGAAAGACAGATGCCACACACAAGACTGGCACTGATGCAGATTTGCCAATCTTAATCTCCCACTTGTTTTTTTTTTTCTGGGAGAATTGTGAAGAAATCAGGCCCACTGTTATACAGTAGGTTTTCTGTGGCAGAAAAAGAAAGACAGATGCCACACACAGGACTGGCACTGATCAGATTTGCAAATCTTAATCTCCCACTTGTTTTTTTTTTCTGGGAGAATTGTGAAGAAATCAGGCCCACTGTTATACTGTAGGTTTTCTGTGGCAGAAAATGAAAGACAGATGCCACACACAGGACTGGCACTTATGCAGATTTGCCAATCTTAATCTCCCACTTGTTTTTTTTTTTCTGGGAGAATTGTGAAGAAATCAGGCCCACTGTTATACAGTAGGTTTTCAGTGGCAGTAAATGAAAGACAGATGCCACACACAGGACTGGCACTGATGCAGATTTGCCAATCTTAATCTCCCACTTGTTTTATTTTTTCTGGGAGAATTGTGAAGAAACCAGGCCCACTGTTATACTGTAGGTTTTCTGTGGCAGAAAATGAAAGACAGATGCCACACACAGGACTGGCACTGATGCAGATTTGCCAATCTTAATCTCCCACGTATTTTTTTTTTCTGGGAGAATTGTGAAGAAATCAGGCCCACTGTTATACAGTAAGTTTTCTGTGGCAGAAAAAGAAAGACAGATGCCACACACAGGACTGGCACTGATGCAGATTTGCCAATCTTAATCTCCCACTTGTTTTTTTTTCTGGGAGAATTGTGAAGAAATCAGGCCCACTGTTATACTGTAGGTTTTCTGCGGCAGAAAATGAAAGACAGATGCCACACACAGGACTGGCACTTATGCAGATTTGCCAATCTTAATCTCCCACTTGTTTTATTTTTTCTGGGAGAATTGTGAAGAAATCAGGCCCACTGTTATACAGTAGGTTTTCTGTGGCAGAAAATGAAAGACAGATGCCACACACAAGACTGGCACTGATGCAGATTTGCCAATCTTAATCTCCCACTTGTTTTTTTTTCTGGGAGAATTGTGAAGAAATCAGGCCCACTGTTATACAGTAGGTTTTCTGTGGCAGAAAAAGAAAGACAGATGCCACACACAGGACTGGCACTGATCAGATTTGCAAATCTTAATCTCCCACTTGTTTTTTTTTTCTGGGAGAATTGTGAAGAAATCAGGCCCACTGTTATACTGTAGGTTTTCTGTGGCAGAAAATGAAAGACAGATGCCACACACAGGACTGGCACTTATGCAGATTTGCCAATCTTAATCTCCCACTTGTTTTTTTTTTTCTGGGAGAATTGTGAAGAAATCAGGCCCACTGTTATACAGTAGGTTTTCAGTGGCAGTAAATGAAAGACAGATGCCACACACAGGACTGGCACTGATGCAGATTTGCCAATCTTAATCTCCCACTTGTTTTATTTTTTCTGGGAGAATTGTGAAGAAACCAGGCCCACTGTTATACTGTAGGTTTTCTGTGGCAGAAAATGAAAGACAGATGCCACACACAGGACTGGCACTGATGCAGATTTGCCAATCTTAATCTCCCACGTATTTTTTTTTTCTGGGAGAATTGTGAAGAAATCAGGCCCACTGTTATACAGTAAGTTTTCTGTGGCAGAAAAAGAAAGACAGATGCCACACACAGGACTGGCACTGATGCAGATTTGCCAATCTTAATCTCCCACTTGTTTTTTTTTCTGGGAGAATTGTGAAGAAATCAGGCCCACTGTTATACTGTAGGTTTTCTGTGGCAGAAAATGAAAGACAGATGCCACACACAGGACTGGCACTTATGCAGATTTGCCAATCTTAATCTCCCACTTGTTTTATTTTTTCTGGGAGAATTGTGAAGAAATCAGGCCCACTGTTATACAGTAGGTTTTCTGTGGCAGAAAATGAAAGACAGATGCCACACACAGGACTGGCACTGATGCAGATTTGCCAATTTTAATCTGCCCCTTTTTTTTTCCAGGAGACTAGTGAATAAATCTGGGCCACTGTATTGGAGTATATTTTCTGTGGCAGAAAGTGGCTTGAAGAGATATAACAAAAAAAAAGGGACTGTACTACAATTACTATCTCCCTACAGTAATCTCAGAAAAGTATGGCAGGCAGCAATAAAAAGGACTGCTGCACACAAAAGTCAAAAGTGTGGACAAACAAACAAGATAGCTGTGCAGAAAGGAAGGAGCAACAGGATTTGTGCTTTGAAAAAAGCAGTTGGTTTGTACAGCGGCGTACACACAGCAACGCAGCTATCAGGGAGCCTTATAAGCTACAGAGCTGTTGCACAGAAATCTAGCCTCCACTGTCCCTGCAAAGAAAAGGTGGTGTTGGACGGTGGAAATAGCTACAGCACAAGTGGTTTTGGGGTTAATTTACCCTGCCTAATGCTATCCCTGCTTCTGACGAAGTGGCAGCATCCTCTCCCTATGCTCAGATCAGCAGCAGTAAGATGGTGGTCGGCGGGAACGCCCCTTTATAGCCCCTGTGATGCCGCAGAAAGCAAGCCAATCACTGCCATGCCCTTCTCTAAGATGGTGGGGACCAGGACCTATGTCATCATGCTGCCCACACCCTGCGTGCACCTTCATTGGCTGAGAAATGGCGCTTTAAGCGTCATATGAAACGCGACTTTGGCGCGAAGATCGTGTACCGCATGGCCAATCCCATGCTGGGATTAGATCGGGTTTCATGAAACCCGACTTTGCCAAAAGTCGGCGACTTTTGAAAATGACCGATCCGTTTCGCTCAACCCCACTCCCCATCTCTACCTCTTGTAATAACTGCAAAATGTATTGTGAGGTCCCCATCATGGCTTCTTTCAGACTGTCTAATACAGACCCCTTGGTTAATTTTTTGAGAACTTTGCACATTGTGCAATGGTGAAACCTGTACTCCCCATTAGGGTTGAGCGAAACGGGTCGATCATTTTCAAAAGTCGCCGACTTTTGGCTAAGTCGGCGTCTCATGAAACCCGATCCGACCCCTGTGCTTGTCGGCCATGCGGTACGCGACTTTCGCGCCAAAGTCGCGTTTCAATGACGCGAAAAGCGCCATTTCTCAGCCAATGAAGGTGAACGCAGAGTGTGGGCAGCGTGATGACATAGATCCTGGTCCCCACCATCTTAGAGAAGGGCATTGCAGTGATTGGCTTGCTGTCTGCGGCGTCACAGGGGCTATAAAGGGGCGTTCCCGCCGACCGCCATCTTACTGCTGCTGATCTGAGCTTAGGGAGAGGTTGCTGCCGCTTCGTCAGAAGCAGGGAGAGCGTTAGGCAGGGTCCACTAACCACCAAACCGCTTGTGCTGTAGCGATTTCCACTGTCCAACACCACCTTCGGTGTGCAGGAACAGTGGAAGCTATTTTTTTTTTTTTTCCTCAGCGCTGTAGCTCATTGGGCTGCCCTAGAAGGCTCCGTGATAGCTGTATTGCTGTGTGTACGCCACTGTGGAAACCAACTGCTTTTTTCAAAGCACATATCCTCTTGTTCCTTTCTGCACAGCTATCTTTTTTGTTTGTCCACACTTTTTATTTAATTTGTGCATCAGTCCACTCCTATTGCTGCCTGCCATACCTGGCTTAGATTACTGCAGGGAGATAGTAATTGTAGGACAGTCCCTGTTTTTTTTTTTTTTTTTTTTGTGGGAGATTAAGATTGGCATTTCTGCTACAGTGCCATCCCTGTGTGTGCCATCTCTCACTGAGTGGGCCATAGAAAGCCTATTTATTTTTTCCGTGATTTGTGTTCTAAATTCTACCTCAACACAAAAACACTACATCAATCAGTGGTAGAAAAATATTGGCCTCAGTCAGGGCTTGTGTGCCACTGCTGTGTGTGCTATCTCTTATTCAGTGGGCTATAGAAAGCCTATTTATTTATTTATTTTTTTTCTTATTATTTGGTTTCTAAAGTCTCCCTGAAAAAAAAAAAACATAAAAAAACAGTGGGAGAGTAATATTGCCCTTTCAGCTTGTGTGCCAGTCTTGACTCCTGGGTGTGCCACCTCTCTCCCTCTCATTCAGTGGGCCATAGAAAGCCTATTTATTTATTTTTTTTAAATATTATTGGGTTTCTAAAGTCTCCCTTAAAAAACAAAAAATACATAAAAAAACAGTGGGAGAGTAATATTGCCCTTTCAGCTTGTGTGCCAGTCTTGACTCCTGGGTGTGCCACCTCTCTCTCTCATTCAGTGGGCCATAGAAAGGCTATTTATTTTTTTGGTTTTTTTAATATTATTTGGTTTCTAAAGTCTCCCTGAAAAAAAAAAAAAAAAAAAAAAAAAACAGTGGGAGAGTAATATTGCCCTTTCAGCTTGTGTGCCAGTCTTGACTCCTGGGTGTGCCACCTCTCTCTCTCATTCAGTGGGCCATAGAAAGCCTTTTTTTTTTTTTTTTTTTTTTAAATATTATTGGGTTTCTAAAGTCTCCCTTAAAAAACAAAAAATACATAAAAAAACAGTGGGAGAGTAATATTGCCCTTTCAGCTTGTGTGCCAGTCTTGACTCCTGGGTGTGCCACCTCTCTCCCTCTCATTCAGTGGGCCATAGAAAGCCTATTTATTTATTTTTTTTTAAATATTATTGGGTTTCTAAAGTCTCCCTTAAAAAACAAAAAATACATAAAAAAACAGTGGGAGAGTAATATTGCCCTTTCAGCTTGTGTGCCAGTCTTGACTCCTGGGTGTGCCACCTCTCTCTCTCATTCAGTGGGCCATAGAAAGGCTATTTATTTTTTTGGTTTTTTTAATATTATTTGGTTTCTAAAGTCTCCCTGAAAAAAAAAAAAACATAAAAAAACAGTGGGAGAGTAATATTGCCCTTTCAGCTTGTGTGCCAGTCTTGACTCCTGGGTGTGCCACCTCTCTCTCTCATTCAGTGGGCCATAGAAAGGCTATTTATTTTTTTGGTTTTTTTAATATTATTTGGTTTCTAAAGTCTCCCTGAAAAAAAATAAATAAATAAAAAAACAGTGGGAGAGTAATATTGCCCTTTCAGCTTGTGTGCCAGTCTTGACTCCTGGGTGTGCCACCTCTCTCTCTCATTCAGTGGGCCATAGAAAGCCTTTTTTTTTTTTTTTTTTAAATATTATTGGGTTTCTAAAGTCTCCCTTAAAAAACAAAAAATACATAAAAAAAACAGTGGGAGAGTAATATTGCCCTTTCAGCTTGTGTGCCAGTCTTGACTCCTGGGTGTGCCACCTCTCTCTCTCATTCAGTGGGCCATAGAAAGGCTATTTATTTTTTTGTTTTTTTTAATATTATTTGGTTTCTAAAGTCTCCCTGAAAAAAAAAAACATAAAAAAACAGTGGGAGAGTAATATTGCCCTTTCAGCTTGTGTGCCAGTCTTGACTCCTGGGTGTGCCACCTCTCTCTCTCATTCAGTGGGCCATAGAAAGGCTATTTATTTTTTTGGTTTTTTTAATATTATTTGGTTTCTAAAGTCTCCCTGAAAAAAAAAAAACATAAAAAAACAGTGGGAGAGTAATATTGCCCTTTCAGCTTGTGTGCCAGTCTTGACTCCTAGGTGTGCCACCTCTCTCTCTCTCATTCAGTGGGCCATAGAAAGGCTATTTATTTTTTTGGTTTTTTTAATATTATTTGGTTTCTAAAGTCTCCCTGAAAAAAAAAAAAATAAATAAAAAAACAGTGGGAGAGTAATATTGCCCTTTCAGCTTGTGTGCCAGTCTTGACTCCTGGGTGTGCCACCTCTCTCTCTCATTCAGTGGGCCATAGAAAGCCTTTTTTTTTTTTTTTTTTTTAAATATTATTGGGTTTCTAAAGTCTCCCTTAAAAAACAAAAAATACATAAAAAAACAGTGGGAGAGTAATATTGCCCTTTCAGCTTGTGTGCCAGTCTTGACTCCTGGGTGTGCCACCTCTCTCCCTCTCATTCAGTGGGCCATAGAAAGCCTATTTATTTTTTTTTTTAAATATTATTGGGTTTCTAAAGTCTCCCTTAAAAAACAAAAAATACATAAAAAAACAGTGGGAGAGTAATATTGCCCTTTCAGCTTGTGTGCCAGTCTTGACTCCTGGGTGTGCCACCTCTCTCTCTCATTCAGTGGGCCATAGAAAGGCTATTTATTTTTTTGGTTTTTTTAATATTATTTGGTTTCTAAAGTCTCCCTGAAAAAAAAAAAAACATAAAAAAACAGTGGGAGAGTAATATTGCCCTTTCAGCTTGTGTGCCAGTCTTGACTCCTGGGTGTGCCACCTCTCTCTCTCATTCAGTGGGCCATAGAAAGGCTATTTATTTTTTTGGTTTTTTTAATATTATTTGGTTTCTAAAGTCTCCCTGAAAAAAAAATAAATAAATAAAAAAACAGTGGGAGAGTAATATTGCCCTTTCAGCTTGTGTGCCAGTCTTGACTCCTGGGTGTGCCACCTCTCTCTCTCATTCAGTGGGCCATAGAAAGCCTTTTTTTTTTTTTTTTTTTAAATATTATTGGGTTTCTAAAGTCTCCCTTAAAAAACAAAAAATACATAAAAAAACAGTGGGAGAGTAATATTGCCCTTTCAGCTTGTGTGCCAGTCTTGACTCCTGGGTGTGCCACCTCTCTCTCTCATTCAGTGGGCCATAGAAAGGCTATTTATTTTTTTGGTTTTTTTAATATTATTTGGTTTCTAAAGTCTCCCTGAAAAAAAAAAAAACATAAAAAAACAGTGGGAGAGTAATATTGCCCTTTCAGCTTGTGTGCCAGTCTTGACTCCTGGGTGTGCCACCTCTCTCTCTCATTCAGTGGGCCATAGAAAGGCTATTTATTTTTTTGGTTTTTTTAATATTATTTGGTTTCTAAAGTCTCCCTGAAAAAAAAAAAACATAAAAAAACAGTGGGAGAGTAATATTGCCCTTTCAGCTTGTGTGCCAGTCTTGACTCCTAGGTGTGCCACCTCTCTCTCTCTCATTCAGTGGGCCATAGAAAGGCTATTTATTTTTTTGGTTTTTTTAATATTATTTGGTTTCTAAAGTCTCCCTGAAAAAAAAATAAATAAATAAAAAAACAGTGGGAGAGTAATATTGCCCTTTCAGCTTGTGTGCCAGTCTTGACTCCTGGGTGTGCCACCTCTCTCTCTCATTCAGTGGGCCATAGAAAGCCTTTTTTTTTTTTTTTTTTTAAATATTATTGGGTTTCTAAAGTCTCCCTTAAAAAACAAAAAATACATAAAAAAACAGTGGGAGAGTAATATTGCCCTTTCAGCTTGTGTGCCAGTCTTGACTCCTGGGTGTGCCACCTCTCTCCCTCTCATTCAGTGGGCCATAGAAAGCCTATTTATTTATTTTTTTAAATATTATTGGGTTTCTAAAGTCTCCCTTAAAAAACAAAAAATACATAAAAAAACAGTGGGAGAGTAATATTGCCCTTTCAGCTTGTGTGCCAGTCTTGACTCCTGGGTGTGCCACCTCTCTCTCTCATTCAGTGGGCCATAGAAAGGCTATTTATTTTTTTGGTTTTTTTAATATTATTTGGTTTCTAAAGTCTCCCTGAAAAAAAAAAAACATAAAAAAACAGTGGGAGAGTAATATTGCCCTTTCAGCTTGTGTGCCAGTCTTGACTCCTGGGTGTGCCACCTCTCTCTCTCATTCAGTGGGCCATAGAAAGGCTATTTATTTTTTTGGTTTTTTTAATATTATTTGGTTTCTAAAGTCTCCCTGAAAAAAAAATAAATAAATAAAAAAACAGTGGGAGTGTAATATTGCCCTTTCAGCTTGTGTGCCAGTCTTGACTCCTGGGTGTGCCACCTCTCTCTCTCATTCAGGGGGCCATAGAAAGCCTTTTTTTTTTTTTTTTTTAAATATTATTGGGTTTCTAAAGTCTCCCTTAAAAAACAAAAAATACATAAAAAAACAGTGGGAGAGTAATATTGCCCTTTCAGCTTGTGTGCCAGTCTTGACTCCTGGGTGTGCCACCTCTCTCCCTCTCATTCAGTGGGCCATAGAAAGCCTATTTATTTTTTTTTTTAAATATTATTGGGTTTCTAAAGTCTCCCTTAAAAAACAAAAAATACATAAAAAAACAGTGGGAGAGTAATATTGCCCTTTCAGCTTGTGTGCCAGTCTTGACTCCTGGGTGTGCCACCTCTCTCTCTCATTCAGTGGGCCATAGAAAGGCTATTTATTTTTTTGGTTTTTTTAATATTATTTGGTTTCTAAAGTCTCCCTGAAAAAAAAAAAAAACATAAAAAACAGTGGGAGAGTAATATTGCCCTTTCAGCTTGTGTGCCAGTCTTGACTCCTGGGTGTGCCACCTCTCTCTCTCATTCAGTGGGCCATAGAAAGGCTATTTATTTTTTTGGTTTTTTTAATATTATTTGGTTTCTAAAGTCTCCCTGAAAAAAAAAAAAAACATAAAAAAACAGTGGGAGAGTAATATTGCCCTTTCAGCTTGTGTGCCAGTCTTGACTCCTGGGTGTGCCACCTCTCTCTCTCATTCAGTGGGCCATAGAAAGCCTTTTTTTTTTTTTTTTTTTTTAAATATTATTGGGTTTCTAAAGTCTCCCTTAAAAAACAAAAAATACATAAAAAAACAGTGGGAGAGTAATATTGCCCTTTCAGCTTGTGTGCCAGTCTTGACTCCTGGGTGTGCCACCTCTCTCCCTCTCATTCAGTGGGCCATAGAAAGCCTATTTATTTATTTTTTAAATATTATTGGGTTTCTAAAGTCTCCCTCAAAAAACAAAAAATACATAAAAAAACAGTGGGAGAGTAATATTGCCCTTTCAGCTTGTGTGCCAGTCTTGACTCCTGGGTGTGCCACCTCTCTCTCTCATTCAGTGGGCCATAGAAAGGCTATTTATTTTTTTGGTTTTTTTAATATTATTTGGTTTCTAAAGTCTCCCTGAAAAAAAAAAAACATAAAAAAACAGTGGGAGAGTAATATTGCCCTTTCAGCTTGTGTGCCAGTCTTGACTCCTGGGTGTGCCACCTCTCTCTCTCATTCAGTGGGCCATAGAAAGGCTATTTATTTTTTTGGTTTTTTTAATATTATTTGGTTTCTAAAGTCTCCCTGAAAAAAACATAAATAAATAAAAAAACAGTGGGAGAGTAATATTGCCCTTTCAGCTTGTGTGCCAGTCTTGACTCCTGGGTGTGCCACCTCTCTCTCTCATTCAGTGGGCCATAGAAAGCCTTTTTTTTTTTTTTTTAAATATTATTGGGTTTCTAAAGTCTCCCTTAAAAAACAAAAAATACATAAAAAAACAGTGGGAGAGTAATATTGCCCTTTCAGCTTGTGTGCCAGTCTTGACTCCTGGGTGTGCCACCTCTCTCTCTCATTCAGTGGGCCATAGAAAGGCTATTTATTTTTTGGGTTTTTTAATATTATTTGGTTTCTAAAGTCTCCCTGAAAAAAAAAAAAACATAAAAAAACAGTGGGAGAGTAATATTGCCCTTTCAGCTTGTGTGCCAGTCTTGACTCCTGGGTGTGCCACCTCTCTCTCTCATTCAGTGGGCCATAGAAAGGCTATTTATTTTTTTGGTTTTTTTAATATTATTTGGTTTCTAAAGTCTCCCTGAAAATAAAATAAAAAAACGTAAAAAAACAGTGGGAGAGTAATATTGCCCTTTCAGCTTGTGCGCCAGTCTTGACTCCTGGGTGTGCCACCTCTCTCTCTCTAATTGTGGGCCATAGAAAGCCTTTTTTTGTTTGTTTTTTTTTAATATTATTTGGTTTCTAAAGTCTCCCTGAGAAAAAAAAATAAATAAATTAGGTGGGAGATTAATATTGACATTAGTGCTTGAGTGACAGTCCTGCGTGTGTGTCATCTCTGTGATTTTGTGCCCCAGAAAACAGAGTGTGTAACATTGTGCCTGATTTTCCTTGTGGTCTCACCAACCTGTTAAGGGATATTGAAATCATACTGAAGTTATAGCTCACCGTGTAAGTTGTTTGACAGCAACAAATAAAGTTACTTTGGTTAAGATTTTAAAACAATGAGGAAGTCTGGTGCAAGAGGTCGTCGTGGGCTTTCATTGTCAGCTGGTAATGATGGTAGTGGTAGTGGAGCATCAGGTGGTCGTGGGGATAAAAATATTCCACCTAAGTCTGGAGCTGTGGAGCCAGTTTCGTCGTCAGGCTACACAAGGCCTCGAACGCTCTCTTTTCTGGGAGTAGGAAAACCGCTTTTAAAGGCGGAGCAGCAACAGCAAGTTTTGGCTTACATTGCAGACTCAGCCTCTAGCTCTTTTGCCTCCTCTTCAGAAACTGGTAAATGTAAAAGCAGCGCGTCGCTTGTGGATGTTCACGGTCAGGGACAAGTCGCTTCCTTGTCCTCCTCAGCAAAAACTACAACAAGAGAGAAGGATGCAGCAGGCGACACAACGGGTCACTCCATGGAGCTCTTTACACATACCGTCCCTGGCTTAGAAAGTGAAACATTTAACAGGCCATGCCCATTACAAGTAGATTCTGACATGGAGTGCACTGATGCATAGCCACAGCCAGAGTACTATGCTGCTCCTTTGACTCAGACCACCACATTGCCCTCTCAGGGTACAGATCCACAATCAGACCCTGATGAGACTATGTTGCCCCGCCACGAACGCTATACCACCGACCGACACAGTGACACAGACGAAGTTGCACACGAGCTCGAAGAGGAGGTAATAGATGACCCAGTTATTGACCCCGATTGGCAGCCATTGGGGGAACAGGGTGCAGGCGGCAGTAGTTCAGAAGCGGAGGTGGAGGAGGGGCCGCAGCAGGCATCAACATCGCAACAGGTTCCATCTGCCGGGCCCGTATCTGGCCCAAAACGCGTGTCAAAGCCAAAACCTGTTGGAGCACAGCGTTGCCATCCGGTTAAAGCTCAGTCTGCAATCCCTGAAAAGGGATCCGAGTCTAGGAAGAGTGCAGTCTGGCATTTTTTTAAACAACATCCAACTGATCAGCGCAAAGTCATCTGTCAAAAATGTTCAACTAGCTTAAGCAGAGGTCAGAATCTGAAAAGTCTAAATACTAGTTGCATGCATAGACACTTAACCACCATGCATTTTCAAGCCTGGACTAACTACCAAACGTCCCTTAAGGTTGTAGCACCCTCGGCCAATGAAGCTAGTCAGCAACGCAACATCCCTTCCGTCACTGTAAGGCCACCATTTTCCGCACCACCGGCAGTATCTGTGCAGGTTTCTTTGCCAGCCAAAAGCAGTCAGGGTCAGGGAATCACCAGTTTTGTAGGAGGAAATATTGCATCTAGGGCACCGGCGGAAACAATACCGTCTCCAACCGTCTCTCAGTCTGCCATGTACACCGGCACACCCGAAAGTTCCACGATCTCCAGCTCTCCAGTCCAGCTCACCCTACATGAGACTCTGGTTAGAAAAAGGAAGTACTTATCCTCGCATCCGCGTACACAGGGTTTTAACGCCCACATAGCTAGACTAATCTCGTTAGAGATGATGCCCTACCGGTTAGTTGAAAGCGAAGCTTTCAAAGCCCTGATGGAGTACGCTGAACCACGATACGAGCTACCCAGTCGACACTTTTTTTCCAGAAAAGCCATCCCAGCCCTGCACCAGCATGTTAAACAGCGCATCGTCCATGCACTCAGGCAATCTGTGAGTACAAAGGTGCACCTGACTACAGATGCATGGACCAGTAGGCATGGCCAGGGACGTTATGTGTCCATCACGGCACACTGGGTGAATGTGGTGGATGCAGGGTCCACAGGCGACATCAATTTAGGGACAGTTGTGCCTAGCCCACGGTCTAGGAAACAGTTGGCTGTAGGCGTTCGCACCCCCTCCTCCTCCTCCTCCTCCTGCAGAAGCTACAGCTCTTCCACAGAACGCAGTCTGCCAACCACTCCATCGGCAGATGACACTGTTGCACACCAGTTGTCCCATTATGGGCCAGCTACTGCCAAGCATCAGCAGGCTGTATTGGCTATGAAGTGTTTGGGCGACAACAGACACACCGCGGAAGTTCTGTCCGAGTTCTTGCAACAAGAAACGCAGTCGTGGCTGGGCACAGTAGATCTTGAGGCAGGCAAGGTAGTGAGTGATAACGGAAGGAATTTCATGGCTGCCATTTCCCTTTCCCAACTGAAACACATTCCTTGCCTGGCTCACACCTTAAACCTGGTGGTGCAGTGCTTATTGAAAACTTATCCTGGGTTCTCCGACCTGCTCCTCAAAGTGCGTGCACTTTGCTCACATATCCGACGTTCGCCTGTACACGCCAGCCGTATGCAGACCTATCAGCGGTCTTTGAACCTTCCCCAGCATTGCCTAATCATAGACGTTGCAACAAGGTGGAACTCAACACTGCACATGCCGTAATAAGCATGAGCATCCCCCTAATGCGTCTGCTGATGCAAAGTTTGACGCACATAAAGGAGCAGGCGTCTGCACCAGAGGAAGAGGAAAGCCTTGATGACAGTCAGCCATTGTCTGGTCAGGGCAGTGTACAGGACGAGGTAGCGGGCGAAGAGGAGGTGGAGGACGAGGAGGATGATGGGGATGAGTATATTTTTAATGCCGAACCTTTCCCGGGGGTACAGGAAATTGGTTGCGTGTCACGGCCGGGTTCTGGTTTTTTGAGGGACACAAGTGACATAGATTTGCCTGCAACTGCCCCTCAACCAATCACAACCGGAGATTTGACAACTGGAACTTTGGCCCACATGGCGGATTATGCCTTACGTATCCTAAAAAGGGACACACGCATTACGAAAATGATGAACGATGACGATTACTGGTTGGCCTGCCTCCTTGATCCACGCTATAAAGGCAAATTGCAAAATATTATGCCACATGAGAACTTGGAACTAATATTAGCAACCAAACAATCAACTCTTGTTGACCGTTTGCTTCAGGCATTCCCAGCACACAGCGCACGTGATCGTTCTCACACGAGCTCCAGGGGGCAGCAGACTAGGAGTGTTAGGGGTGCACACATCAGAGTTGGCGTTGGACAGAGGGGTTTTCTGACCAGGTTGTGGAGTGATTTTGCTATGACCGCAGACAGGACAGGTACTGCTGCATCAATTGAAAGTGACAGGAGACAACATTTGTCCAGTATGGTTACTAACTATTTTTCATCCCTTATCGATGTTCTCCCTCAACCGTCATTCCCATTTGATTACTGGGCCTCCAAATTAGACACCTGGCCAGAATTGGCAGAATATGCATTGCAGGAGCTTGCTTGCCCGGCAGCAAGTGTCCTATCAGAAAGAGTATTCAGTGCTGCAGGTTCAATATTAACCGAAAAAAGGACTCGTCTGGCTACCCAAAATGTTGACGATCTAACATTCATTAAAATGAACCACAACTGGATTTCGAAATCTTTTGCCCCACCTTGCCCGGCCGACACCTAGCTTTCCTATGAAAAGCTCTTGCCTGTGAATTACTTTTCTAATGTCTAATTTGCTGCAGCTGATTGTACAGCATACGACATGTTTACACCTCCCTAAATGGCCAAACTCCCCACACGGGGCCGTGGTATCGCGACTTTGCGCAAGCACCCGTGAGACTGCTGTTTGTCTGAAGAGGTGGGTGTGCTCGCTTTTGGTTGACGGCATTGCTACTGGGTCCCTCATAGTACAATGTAGTGTCTCTGGCGGTGGTGGTGCGCACCCAACGTCAGACACACCGTTGTAACATGAGGGGCCCTGGGGCGGTCCCGCCGGCCTCAAGAGAGTTCCCCCCTACCCCAGCTCAAAATGTGCTCTACCACGTGCAAAATTATGTCGCACAGCTCCACCAATCTTTAGTCTATTCGCTGACATCATTCAATGTCTGGCACTGACAATACAATTTTGTAGACATCTATGATGCAACTTAAA
Organism: Ranitomeya variabilis; assembly: GCF_051348905.1. NCBI lineage: Eukaryota > Metazoa > Chordata > Amphibia > Anura > Dendrobatidae > Ranitomeya > Ranitomeya variabilis. The sequence goes on from NC_135233.1 coordinate 832,951,138, forward strand.
GTAGTCTGTGTCTGTGTCCTATATTGGCACCATTAAATAGTTACTGCCAAATTACTATGTCAGAAACTCAGTAGATGAGCCCACCCCTGTACCTAAGTATGCCACCTTTTTTTTTGTTTTGGTTGTTTTGCGAGACATTAACATCTATTTATATTTTGGGAGTACTGGGACAGACACTCCTTGCACTACTCCTCCACTCACCACCAAGCTGCCTGTGTATCCATGTAACCGCTGTAAAACTGCCATGAGCCTATTGTTTGTTATTTTAGGCCTTTGGTAGCCTGTCTGCGGTCCCTACTTTAAATACTCCTCCACTCACCACCAAGCTGCCTGCCCGTGTATCCATGTAACCGCTGTAAAACTGCCATGAGCCTATTGTTTGTTATTTTAGGCCTTTGGTAGCCTGTCTGCGGTCCCTACTTTAAATACTCCTCCACTCACCACCAAGCTGCCTGCCCGTGTATCCATGTAACCGCTGTAAAACTGCCATGAGCCTATTGTTTGTTATTTTAGGCCTTTGATAGCCTGTCTGCGGTCCCTACTTTAAATACTCCTCCACTCACCACCAAGCTGCCTGTGTATCCATGTAACCGCTGTAAAACTGCCATGAGCCTATTGTTTGTTATTTTAGGCCTTTGGTAGCCTGTCTGCGGTCCCTACTTTAAATACTCCTCCACTCACCACCAAGCTGCCTGCCCGTGTATCCATGTAACCGCTGTAAAACTGCCATGAGCCTATTGTTTGTTATTTTAGGCCTTTGATAGCCTGTCTGCGGTCCCTACTTTAAATACTCCTCCACTCACCACCAAGCTGCCTGCCCGTGTATCCATGTAACTGCTGTAAAACTGCCATGAGCCTATTGTTTGTTATTTTAGGCCTTTGATAGCCTGTCTGTGGTCCCTACTTTAAATACTCCTCCACTCACCACCAAGCTGCCTGTGTATCCATGTAACCGCTGTAAAACTGCCATGAGCCTATTGTTTGTTATTTTAGGCCTTTGGTAGCCTGTCTGCGGTCCCTACTTTAAATACTCCTCCACTCACCACCAAGCTGCCTGTGTATCCATGTAACCGCTGTAAAACTGCCATGAGCCTATTGTTTGTTATTTTAGGCCTTTGGTAGCCTGTCTGCGGTCCCTACTTTAAATACTCCTCCACTCACCACCAAGCTGCCTGCCCGTGTATCCATGTAACCACTGTAAAACTGCCATGAGCCTATTGTTTGTTATTTTAGGCCTTTGGTAGCCTGTCTGCGGTCCCTACTTTAAATACTCCTCCACTCACCACCAAGCTGCCTGTGTATCCATGTAACCGCTGTAAAACTGCCATGAGCCTATTGTTTGTTATTTTAGGCCTTTGATAGCCTGTCTGCGGTCCCTACTTTAAATACTCCTCCACTCACCACCAAGCTGCCTGTGTATCCATGTAACCGCTGTAAAACTGCCATGAGCCTATTGTTTGTTATTTTAGGCCTTTGATAGCCTGTCTGCGGTCCCTACTTTAAATACTCCTCCACTCACCACCAAGCTGCCTGTGTATCCATGTAACCGCTGTAAAACTGCCATGAGCCTATTGTTTGTTATTTTAGGCCTTTGGTAGCCTGTCTGCGGTCCCTACTTTAAATACTCCTCCACTCACCACCAAGCTGCCTGCCCGTGTATCCATGTAACCGCTGTAAAACTGCCATGAGCCTATTGTTTGTTATTTTAGGCCTTTGATAGCCTGTCTGCGGTCCCTACTTTAAATACTCCTCCACTCACCACCAAGCTGCCTGTGTATCCATGTAACCGCTGTAAAACTGCCATGAGCCTATTGTTTGTTATTTTAGGCCTTTGGTAGCCTGTCTGCGGTCCCTACTTTAAATACTCCTCCACTCACCACCAAGCTGCCTGCCCGTGTATCCATGTAACCGCTGTAAAACTGCCATGAGCCTATTGTTTGTTATTTTAGGCCTTTGATAGCCTGTCTGCGGTCCCTACTTTAAATACTCCTCCACTCACCCCCAAGCTGCCTGCCCGTGTATCCATGTAACCGCTGTAAAACTGCCATGAGCCTATTGTTTGTTATTTTAGGCCTTTGATAGCCTGTCTGCGGTCCCTACTTTAAATACTCCTCCACTCACCACCAAGCTGCCTGTGTATCCATGTAACCGCTGTAAAACTGCCATGAGCCTATTGTTTGTTATTTTAGGCCTTTGGTAGCCTGTCTGCGGTCCCTACTTTAAATACTCCTCCACTCACCACCAAGCTGCCTGTGTATCCATGTAACCGCTGTAAAACTGCTATGAGCCTATTGTTTGTTATTTTAGGCCTTTGGTAGCCTGTCTGCGGTCCCTACTTTAAATACTCCTCCACTCACCACCAAGCTGCCTGCCCGTGTATCCATGTAACCGCTGTAAAACTGCCATGAGCCTATTGTTTGTTATTTTAGGCCTTTGGTAGCCTGTCTGCGGTCCCTACTTTAAATACTCCTCCACTCACCACCAAGCTGCCTGTGTATCCATGTAACCGCTGTATAACTGCCATGAGCCTATTGTTTGTTATTTTAGGCCTTTGATAGCCTGTCTGCGGTCCCTACTTTAAATACTCCTCCACTCACCACCAAGCTGCCTGTGTATCCATGTAACCGCTGTAAAACTGCCATGAGCCTATTGTTTGTTATTTTAGGCCTTTGGTAGCCTGTCTGCGGTCCCTACTTTAAATACTCCTCCACTCACCACCAAGCTGCCTGCCCGTGTATCCATGTAACTGCTGTAAAACTGCCATGAGCCTATTGTTTGTTATTTTAGGCCTTTGGTAGCCTGTCTGCGGTCCCTACTTTAAATACTCCTCCACTCACCACCAAGCTGCCTGCCCGTGTATCCATGTAACCGCTGTAAAACTGCCATGAGCCTATTGTTTGTTATTTTAGGCCTTCGAAGCCTGTCTGCGGTCTCTCCTTCCACTAGGCCTCCACTGACCAGACCACTGCTGCCCGTGTACCCCTGGAACCAATTTTAAAGTGCCTACAGCCAGCCCATTTTATTGTGTTAGGCCTTCGAAGCCTGTCTGCGGTCCCTCCTTCCAATAGGCCTACACTGACAAAGGTACACCTGACAACAGACACATGGACCTGTAGGCATGGCCACGGAAGATTACGTGTCCTTTGTGGCTCAATGGGTTAATGTATTGGATGCATGGTCCACACAGGGGACAGCCTGCTAAGTCTGTCTGCAGTCCCTAATTCAAGTTGTCCTCAACTGAATAAAGCTGAGCTTCTACCTTCCGGCTCTGATTAACTGCTGTTTTTAAACACATTGGTGGTTCCGGCCTACTAACGGTGTCTGCCCCTGCCTGGTGTTGCCCTCAACTGAATAAAGCTGAGCTTCAACCTTCTGGCTCTCATTAAGTGTTTTTTAAAAAACAAAATGGTGGTTAGGGCCTACTAACGGCTTCTGCCCCTCCCTGGTGTTGCCCTCAACTGAATAAAGCTGAGCTTCTACCTTCCGGCTCTGATTAACTGCTGTTTTTAAACACATTGGTGGTTCCGGCCTACTAACGGTGTCTGCCCCTGCCTGGTGTTGCCCTCAACTGAATAAAGCTGAGCTTCTACCTTCCGGCTCTGATTAACTTTTTTTTTTAAACACATTGGTGGTTCCGGCCTACTAACGGTGTCTGCCCCTGCCTGGTGTTGCCCTCAACTGAATAAAGCTGAGCTTCAACCTTCTGGCTCTCATTAAGTGTTTTTTAAAAAACAAAATGGTGGTTAGGGCATACTAACGGTGTCTGCCCCTCCCTGGTGTTGCCCTCAACTGAATAAAGCTGAGCTTCAACCTTCTGGCTCTCATTAAGTGTTTTTTAAAAAACAAAATGGTGGTTAGGGCCTACTAACGGTGTCTGCCCCTCCCTGGTGTTGCCCTCAACTGAATAAAGCTGAGCTTCAACCTTCCGGCTCTGATTAACTGCTGTTTTTAAACACATTGGTGGTTCCGGCCTACTAACGGTGTCTGCCCCTGCCTGGTGTTGCCCTCAACTGAATAAAGCTGAGCTTCTACCTTCCGGCTCTGATTAACTTTTTTTTTAAACACATTGGTGGTTCCGGCCTACTAACGGTGTCTGCCCCTGCCTGGTGTTGCCCTCAACTGAATAAAGCTGAGCTTCAACCTTCTGGCTCTCATTAAGTGTTTTTTAAAAAACAAAATGGTGGTTAGGGCCTACTAACGGTGTCTGCCCCTCCCTGGTGTTGCCCTCAACTGAATAAAGCTGAGCTTCAACCTTCTGGCTCTCATTAAGTGTTTTTTAAAAAACAAAATGGTGGTTAGGGCCTACTAACGGTGTCTGCCCCTCCCTGGTGTTGCCCTCAACTGAATAAAGCTGAGCTTCAACCTTCCGGCTCTGATTAACTGCTGTTTTTAAACACATTGGTGGTTCCGGCCTACTAACGGTGTCTGCCCCTGCCTGGTGTTGCCCTCAACTGAATAAAGCTGAGCTTCTACCTTCTGGCTCTGATTAACTTTTTTTTTTAAACACATTGGTGGTTCCGGCCTACTAACGGTGTCTGCCCCTGCCTGGTGTTGCCCTCAACTGAATAAAGCTGAGCTTCAACCTTCTGGCTCTCATTAAGTGTTTTTTTAAAAACAAAATGGTGGTTAGGGCCTACTAACGGCTTCTGCCCCTTCCTGGTGTTGCCCTCAACTGAATAAAGCTGAGCTTCAACCTTCCGGCTCTGATTAACTGCTGTTTTTAAACACATTGGTGGTTCTGGCCTACTAACGGTGTCTGCCCCTGCCTGGTGTTGCCCTCAACTGAATAAAGCTGAGCTTCAACCTTCTGGCTCTCATTAACTGTTTTTTAAAAAACAAAATGGTGTTTAGGGCCTACTAACGGTGTCTGCCACTCCCTGGTGTTGCCCTCAACTGAATAAAGCTGAGCTTCCACATTCTGGCTTTCGGCCTATACTATCAGATATTAAACTGCATTTGGCCTACTAGTGTGGTTAGGCCCTTGAAACAGTGTCTGCTGCTCTTGGGTTTGCTACTCCACTGAACAAAGCAATGCCGCCTGTTTAGTCCTGTTACCAATTTTGATCTGCATTTAGCCTACTTTATTCTTTGGCCCTATATCTGTTTCCTCATCATCCTGCCCATTGCCCAGCCACTGCTAGATGAGTCTGCTGGTACATTGACCTAGACCACTACATTCCCCTTGTACTCTACACAGCCAGAATCTGACCCTGCTGAAAGTAAGGTTCCCCTTCCCGCATATTATACCACCTTACACAGGGACAAAGAGGAAGGTGCAGATGAAAGTGCAGGTTCCTTCATCAGGTGGGGGGGCATACTCGTTGGCGACGTCACTGGCACAGGGCCACTCAGAGTACGCAAAAGTGTCGCTGCTGGTGGGAGGCGCCCCCGCCATGCAAACACACCGCCGTACTTTGAGGGGCCCTGTGCCAGTGCCAATGCGAACGAGTGGGCCCCCCCTGCTTGCTCAGGATCACAGCACTTGCAACGTTGAAATACTTACCTCTCCCTGCTCCACCGCCATGACGTAGTCCATGTTTCCTGGGCCCACTAAAACCTTGAACCAGCCCTACCCCCACAACTTTTGCCAAATGACCCCCAATTTCCAGTGCCCAACTATTATTATAAAGTTAATTAAGATTGACAAGCTTCAGAAAACAAGAATGGATGTTTTTGGCAGTAAAATGTGCACTGTAGGTGTTTTCCTGGCCTCCACTCACTGCCGGCTATGCTTCCCCATTGCCTTGCATTGGGTTTCGTGTTTCGGTCGATCCCCGACTTTTAGCGATAATCGGCCGACTTCACTCGACTCGACTCTGGACTAAATCGGGTTTCACAAAACCAGACTCGATCTTAAAAAAATGAAAGTCGCTCAACCCTACTCCCCATCTCTACCTCTTGTAATAACTGCAAAATGTATTGTGAGGTTCCCATCACGGTGTATTTCAGCTTGTCTCATGCAGATCCCTTTGGTTATTTTTTTAAAATTTTGAACATTGTGCAATGATGAAACTTGTATTCCCCATCTCTACCTCTTGTATTAACTGCAAAATATACTGTGATGTCCCCATCACAGCATCTTTCAGCTCGACTGATACAGACCCCTTGGGTTATTTTCAAAAAACTTTGAACTTTTTCAATGGTGAAACTTGTACTTCCCATCTCTATCTCTTGTAATAACTGTAAAATGTATTGTGAGGTCCCGATCATGGTGTCTTTCAGCTTGCATGATAATTTAACGATAATTTTTTGAAAACATTGCACATTGTGCAATGGTGAAACTTGTACTCCCCATCTCTACCTCTTGTAATAAATGCAAAATGTATTGTGAGGTCCCCATCATGGTGTATTTCAGCTTGTCTCATACAGATCCCTTTGGTTATTTTTTTAAAATTTTGAACATTGTGCAATGATGAAACTTGTATTCCCCATCTCTACCTCTTGTATTAACTGCAAAATATACTGTGATGTCCCCATCACAGCATCTTTCAGCTCGACTGATACAGACCCCTTGGGTTATTTTCGAAAAACTTTGAACTTTTTCAATGGTGAAACTTGTACTTCCCATCTCTATCTCTTGTAATAACTGTAAAATGTATTGTGAGGTCCCGATCATGGTGTCTTTCAGCTTGTATGATAATTTAATGATAATTTTTTGAAAACTTTGCACATTGTGCAATGGTGACACTTGTACTCCCCATCTCTACCTCTTGTAATAACTGCAAAATGTATTGTGAGGTCCCCATCACGGTGTACTTCAGCTTGTCTCATACAGATCCCTTTGGTAATTTTTTTTAAACTTTGCTCATTGTGCAATGGTGAAAATTGTACTCCCTATCTATAGCAATGATAATAACTACAAATTTTATTGTGATGTACCCAGCACGGTCTCTTTCAGTGTGTATCTGGTAGCCTGATGTTGATTTTTGGCTCTGCACTTGGACATTTTGGAAAATCAATGCATTAATATGCTTCACACACTTCTTCAGGTTTCAGCCTTACACAGAATAATAATATGAGTAATGAAACATGCTCTATATATATGCTGCTAGATCGAAAATCTTACCCACACATCCCTTTATAAAGGGAAATTCGACATAATACCTCTCTTAGCATACGCCATATACTGCTCACAAGCACAGCAACCCAGTAGGTGAGCGGAATGCCTGAGTACAAAATCTGTGACTGAGGGTGAAGCCACTGGCCCTTCCCCTGTGTTATCCCAATCTGCTGTCCAGGAAGCAGGCACTGCTGCCTCCTGTCCACAACCTGCAGTTGCACAGACACAACAGTCAGCAACCACATCCAGTTTGTTGTCCCAGTGCAGCTGTTATTTGTCCCATGTTAGTATATTTGTCTGTTGACAAATTTTTGTTTAGTTAAGGAATACATATTTGTTACCATTTTACATTGTCCAGTGCTGGACAAAGACCAATGCTGGCTTTTCCAGGCTCCTAAATGAGATTTGTGTCTATTTATTAAAATGTCGCTTCCCTTAAATTTTTTAAATTTGAGTCCTAGAAAAAATGGTTGTGGGGTATTGACCGGTTTCTGTACATTTTAACTATGTCTAAGAGACTGGGTTAATATGCTCCACAGACCTACTCAGGCCGCAGCCTTACACATATTGGAACATGGTCATTGAAACGCTAAGGCCTTTACCTGAACTCTGTAGCACTGCCTGTCACCTGAGAAATACACTCCACATACCTTGTTACTGTCTGGGAAATTGTCACGATCCGTTCCAGGGTTAATCCTGGGTGCCCTTTTTCTGGGCAGATCATGTCAAGGGTTAACTTTGCTCAGCCTCATTCTGGGTTCAGGTTTGCTGTTTAGCTCCTATGCATCCTGCTGGTGGTGTCAGCTATAGTTCTGCCTTTGGCATGTGAACCTGACTCTGGTAGCTCTTGATTTGTCCTGCTGTGATCCGTGACTTGCCCAGTGTCTGTTGTCTCCCTCTGTCTCCCCTTTTCCCAGCGTTTCCCTGTTTGTCGGTTTGATTCTATGGTTTCTGACTTGGCTTGTATTCAGACTCGCTTCTGCCTTTGTCTTATCTGCTTCTGACCATTGCTGAACCTCTTGCAGCAATAGGACCCGTGGAAGCGCAGGTGCGCGAAACGGCCGTCATCGGATTGCAGTACACGTTCTGCCTTGTCTCCTTGCTGCTGACTGTTATGTCACAATAAAGGATTAAAATTTTATGGATGGTGAGTGCTCTCAACTTTTTTTTTACATTGGACTGCATTGTTTCTCATGATTGAGCACCTGGATCCTTCTGTGGCAATATTAAGCAACTCATCAGCTGTTCCTGAAGGATGTATGTGGTAGATCTGTTGCAGTTAGTGCGGTATATTTTTTTCTTTTTGATTCTTTTTGATTGATATGTATTCCACTATCTAGCTAACAATTTGAAAACTGCTGCTTTTCTTGTCCTGATGAAGAAGTGTGTAATACTTCGAAACGCGTAGACTAAATAAAGAATAACAACATGTACTTTCTATCTGGATTTAAATTTACATACTTTTGCCCTTTTTTAAGAACAAAAATAAAATAGTAAAAATGTGTTGCATATTAATAAAACAAAGGTTAAAATCTAATGTGAAAGAAAGGTACATGTGAAGATCTGAGGTTGTGGGTTGTAATAATCAACTAGGCAAGTTAACGATACAACAATTTTTTATTCCTTACATCCATGGTTTTACAACAACTTTGGGTAGATGGCCAAAATGCATTGCCCCCAGTCCACAAGATCCCCTTCCTGGTGAAGATAGTCCCACTTCCCCTGTACCACGCGATACTCACTGTCTCCCAACTTTTGGTTGGCCCACAGATTTCTTATCTTCCCCCAGTATAGTGGGTAGTCATAGTCTACATTCCTCCAAATGAGAGGTAACACAACCAAAGCCGATGTGTGCATGCAGCAACAGTCCTTAAGAAAATTCCTGAAATCCAAACTACAGATCCCTGAACAGTATCACGTGTGTCCAGCCCAGCCAGCAACTGATCTCCAAACGACATAGGCCATCCATCCATGTTTTCCATGACCCTCCTAGATCCTCTCCCTTGGATGCTATTCTCCCCAACACCCTGGGATCAACTCCTGAATGGGCAGAAGTGTCCACAATCTCCCCCCGTAAACATTTGCTTTTAGCTGAAAAAATGAAGAATATTCCAGAAGCCCATCACCTGGGATTGCATGTGAGACCCCATCCACACAATGGGTCTAGTGGCTGGGAGAACAATGGCTTTAGGCCTCTGAGATACTGATGGGATTAATAGAATGATTGCTTTACATTTACCTTTAGCAATCTCCTGTCTGGCCTTATGTATACATAAAATCCAGCCAGCACATCTCCCTCTGCTTGCTGTGACTGAATGGAAACTTTGGTTCCCGAGGCTGAACTCATGAGCAAGCAAATGTCTGATAAAAGACAGCAAACAAATCTCTAATAAAACACAACAATATTGGCGCAATCGATGCTCCATGCTGGAAAAAGTCTGAATCCCTTAGAGCCATGGACTCCGCTCTACGTGCATTATTCCAATAGTCTTTAGAAAGTTACCACCTCCTCACAGTGGGCAAATTCAGCTGACATAAAACATGAAAGGAAAATAAATTAAAATATAAATGTGAATGCAACAGACACAGCCAAATGTGTATTTCTGGGAGTTAAATGAAATAAAATGAATTGTAAGGGTCATTTAAGTCTATAATCTACATTTCTATTTAAAGCTTGTGCACATGTGTGATAAAGCAACGTGATTTCACAAGTATTTTTAAAAAATAATTAAAATATAATATTTTTTTTTTTCCTTATATTTAATTGGTTTCCTTTTTATTATATTGTATTTTCAATAAACATCTTTTTAGCATTGCTGCAGGACCCACTGTGTGGTAATCTGGGAATCTGTTAATTAGAACCCACTATGGGACATTTTGATTTAAAAAGTTAAAATTCATTCATGTCACATGTGAAATGATATATTAAAATGAGGCAATAAGCACCAGGGCATAAACTTACCTTTTTCAATGGTCAAGCGCATTGTAGCCCTTGGTTATATAGTCAGCAAATGTACCATCACTGGAATGCATATTCAGTCACTTAATTTCAGGTTTATTTTAACGTGTGGTCTATTGTATGACAAAAATCCGATGCTACCAGAAAAATTTCTGCATAAATTACCTACTGTTGAATGATCTTTTTTTTAAATAATTTAGTCGTATTTTGCAACTTTGAATATATGTTTTGTTTCTAGCTAACTACCACTTTGCCCTCAATAGAACCTAGGTAGGACGCCAGGAGCAATCTAAGGTATACCTGTAACATATAGCATAGGACAAAAATGAGGGGGGGGTCATGCACGAAAATGCAAAGATTGATCATATAGAAAAATGTGTAAAAAAGACCATATGTAAAGTACCGTATAAACTCGAGTATAAGCCGACCCGAGTATAAGCCGACCCCCCTAATTTTGCCACAAAAAACTGGGAAAACTTATTGACTCGAGTATAAGCCTAGGGTGGAAAATACAGCAGCTACCGGTGAATTTCAAAAATAAAAATAGATGCTCAATACCGTTCATTATTGCCCCAAAGGAGGTTCCATATAAAGCTGTGCCATATATAATGCTCCATACAGTTGATTATTGCCCCATAGATGCTCCATATATAGCTGTGCCATATAGAATGCTCTGCACCGTTCATTATGGCCCCATAGATGCTCCTTATAAAGCTGTGCCATTGCTCTGCACCATTCATTATGGCCCAATAGATGCCCCATATACAATGCTCTGCACCGTTCATTATGGCCCCATAGATGCTCCATGTAAAGCAGTGCCATATATGCTCTGCACTGTTCATTATTGCCCCATAGATGCTCCTTATTAAGCTGTGCCTTATATGCTCTGCACTGTTCATTATTGCCCCATAGATGCTCCTTATAAAGCAGTGCCATATATGCTCTGCAGTGTTCATTATGGCCCCATAGATGCTCCTTATAAAGCAGTGCCATATATGCTCTGCACTGTTCATTATGGCCCCATAGATGCTCCTTATAAAGCAGTGCCCTATATGCTCTGCACTGTTCATTGTTGCCCCATAGATGTGCCATATAAATCTGTGCCATATATAATGCTCTGCACCGTTGCCCCATAGATGTGCCATATAAATCTGTGCCATATATAATGCTCTGCACCGTTGCCCCATAGATGTGCCATATAAATCTGTGCCATATATAGTGCTCTGCACCGTTGCCCCATAGATGTGCCATATAATTCTGTGCCTTATATGCTCTGCACCGTTGCCCCATAGATGTGCCATATAAATCTGTGCCATATATAATGCTCTGCACCGTTGCCCCATAGATGTGCCATATAAATCTGTGCCATATATAGTGCTCTGCACCGTTGCCCCATAGATGTGCCATATAAATCTGTGCCATATATAGTGCTCTGCACCGTTGCCCCATAGATGTGCCATATAAATCTGTGCTATATACAATGCTGCTGCTGCAATAAAAAAAAAAAAAACACATACTCACCTTTCATGCTTGCAGCTCCTCAGCGTCCCGTCCCGGCATCTCTCCGCACTGACTGATCGCTATATGCATCATCGCGCCCTCTGACCTGAACAGTCAGAACAAGAGGACGGGAAGACGGAGCGGCGCCCGGCGGGTGGAACGTGGACAGGTGAATATAAAATACTCACCTAGTCCCGGCGCTCCTGGCGCTCCCCCTGCCTGTCACACTGTCTTCGGGTGCCGCAGCTCTTCCTCTGTCAGCGGTCACTGGCACCGCTGATTAGAGAAATGAATTTGCGGCTCCACCCCTATGGGAGTGGAGTCCATATTCATTTCTCTAATGAGCGGTCCCACGTGACCGCTGAACAGGGGAAGAGCTGCGGCACCCGAAGACAGTGTGACAGGCAGGGGGAGTGCCAGGAGCGCCGGGACTAGGTGAGTATGCCTCAGCGCCCTCTCCCCCTCACCCGCCGACCCTACCGCCGACCTTGACTCGAGTATAAGCCGAGAGGGGTACTTTCAGCCCAAAAATTTGGGCTGAAAATCTCGGCTTATACTCGAGTATATACGGTATATCGAATACAAAGGTTTATTGAATAATGAGTAACAAAATAATAACACATAAAAATAGACCAGCTGAAACCAATGCAGCAGTGCACAATACAAAAAGTCATGCTTGGGAGACATATACAGTGGGTGCGGAAAGTATTCAGACCCCTTTACATTTTTCACTCTTTGTTTCATTGCAGCCATTTGGTAAATTTAAAAAAGTTCATTTTTCCCATTAATTTACACTCTGCTCCCCATCTTGACTGAAAAAAACAGAAATGTAGAAATTTTTGAAAATTTATTAAAAAAGAAAAACTGAAATGTCACATGGTCATAAATATTCAGACCCTTTGCTCAGACACTCATATTTAAGTCACATGCTGTCCATTTCCTTGTGATCCTCCTTGAGATGGTTCTTCTCCTTCATTGGAGTCCAGCTGTGTTTAATTAAACTGATAGGACTTGATTTGGAAAGGCACACACCTGTCTGTATAAGACCTCACAGCTCACAGTGCATGTCAGACCAAATGAGAATCATGAGGTCAAAGGAACTGGCTAAGGAGCTCAGAGACAGAATTCTGGCAAGGCACAGATCTGGCCGAGATAACAAAATAATTTCTGCAGTACTCACGGTTCCTAAGAGCAAAGTGGCCTCCATAATCTTTAAATAGAAGATGTTTGGGACCACCAGAAGTCTTCCTAGACCTGGCCATCAAGCCAAACTGAACAATCATGGGAGGAGAGCCTTTGTTAGAGAGGTAAAGAAGAATCCCACAATTACTGTGGCTGTGCTCCACAGATGCAGCAGGGATAAGGGAGAAAGTTCCACAAAGTCAACTATCACTGCAGCCCTCCACCAGTTGGGCCTTAATGGCAGAGTGGCCTGATGGAAGCATCTCCTCAGTGTAAGACATATGAAAGCCCACTTAGTGTTGGCTAAAAAACACATGAAGGACTCCCAGATTATGAGAAATAAGATTATCTGGTCTGATGAGATGTAGATAGAACTTTTTGGTGATAATTATATGCAGTATGTGTGGAGAAAACCAGGAACTGCTCATCACCTGCCCAATACATTCTTTTTGAAGGTTTCCATGGTAGGAAAGAGTCTGATGTGGTGGGGTAGATAGTTCCAGAGTATGGGGGAAGCACGGAAGAAGTCTTGTATGCAGTTGTGGGAAGAACAAACATGAGGGGAGTAGAGAAGGAGATCTTGAGAGGATCAAAGGTTGCGTGTGGATAAGTACCGGGAGGCCATGTCACAGATGTATGGAGGAGATAGGTTGTGGACGGCTTTGTATGTCATAGTTAGGGTTTTGAACTGGAGCCTCTGGACTATAGGAAGCCAGTGAAGGGCTTGGCAGAGAGGTGAGGCTGGGAAGTAACAAGGAGACAGGTGGATTAATCAGACAGCAGAGTGTAGGATGGAATGGAGAGGTGCCAGAGTGCTAAAGGGGAGGCCAGAGAGTAGGAGGTTGCAGTAGTTGAGGCAGGAGATGATAAGGGTGTGCACTAGTGTTTTGTGGTTTCATGGTCAAGGAATGCATGGAAATATTTTTGAGTTTGAGTCGGCAGGAGGAGGCAAGGGCTTGGATACATATCTTGAAATAGAGGGCAGAGTCGAGGATCACCCCGAGGCACCGAGCGTGCGGGACTGGAGAAAGTGAGCAGCAATTGACATTGATGGATAGGTCTCATGGAAGGGTGGAGTGAGATGGGGAAAGATGATGAATTCTGTTTTGTCTATGTTCAGTTTTAGAAAGTGAGCAGAAAGGAAAGCTGAAATAGCAGACAGACATTGTGGGATTTTGGTCAGTAAAGAAGTGAGGTCAGGTCCAGAGAGGTAGATCTGCGTGTCGTCAGGTGTAGAGATGATAATGTAAACAGTGGGATTCTATGAGCTGTCCCAGGCCAAAGGTGTAGATGGAAAAGAGCAGGGTCCAGGACTAGGACTAGGACTGAGAATTGGGGAACACCAATAGACAGGGGGCGAGGTGAGGAGGTGGTGTGGGAGAGGGAGACAAAGAATGTTCGGCCTGTTAGATATGATGAGATCCAGGATAGGGCCAAGTCTGTGATGCCGAGAGATGAGAGAGTGTGTAGCTGGAGGGAGTGGTCGATAGTGTCTTGGCGGTTAGTAGGTGATTGGTGACTTAAGTTAGGGCAGTTTCAGTTGAGTGATGCCATCGGAAGCCAGATTGTAAGCTGTCAATTCCACGAAGACTAATGACTGTACTAACTCAAAAGGGTCTTTCTACATTTCTGTTTTATTTGTTTGTTTATTTCTGTTATTTGTTTGTTGTATTTTATATACTTTACATTTGGTCTTCTTTGCACATTTTTCTATATGATCCACTTTGCCCTGAAGCCTGGCTAATTAAACTTTCAACCCCGCCCCCCCCTGTCATTTTTTCACCTTCCTGACTAGGCCAATTTTTCCAATTTTGACCAGTGTCATTTTATGAGGTTATGACTTTGGAATACTTCAACATATTCCACTGATTCTTAGATTGTTTTCCTGTAACATGTTGCACTTGTGATTTGTGTTTATTTTTGAAAATATCAAATATTTGACAAAAAAAATGAAAATTTAGTAATTTTCAAACTTTTATTTCTTACACCCTTTAGCCAAATAGTTATACCACACAAAATAGCTAATAAACAACATTTACCACATGTTTACTTCACATCAGCATAATTTTTGAAAAATAATTTGTTTGGGTAGTAAGTTAGAAGAGATAAAACTTAATCAACAATTTCTGATTTTTCAACAAAATTTACAAAGCCAATTATTTTAGAAACCATATCCCTTTTGAAGTGACTTTAAAGTCTCTATGTGTTAGGCGTTGGGATTCTCCCGCTGCATGGGATAGATCCCAAGCGTTGTCTGGTGCTGTGGTCTCCAATTCAGGTCCGGCCACTGCAATTCCTGCTCAGCACAGACGTCAGTCAAAGCATCTTGCTCAGACTTGTGGTATACGTTTTGTTGCTGCTGGCTTTCCCAGCAAAGTCTATGGTGACCAGTGTTATGCAGGCGCAGCCTTGTGCTCTGGAGTCTAAGTCCAAAGATCACCTTACTGAACATGTCCATGATGTGGCATCTTCTCATTGGTGTTCGGACGTTGGCTGCTCTGTTGATGTGGCAGCTCCGGATTGGCCAATGGGCGATGTGTCGGCCGACTGGGTGTGAGTGTTTGGAGTGGAGCCTGACGAAGGACAAAGATCCAAAACGCGCATCGGGGTGCACTATTACGGGACGTGGCAGACCCAGAAAGGTAGTTATTGTGTACCTCCCAACCTTTTTGCACATTGCACTTTTTGTGTGGATCGTATATTTTTTGCTGTGTCATTGTACACTAATTGCAGCTTTGCACTTTGCACTATCGCACTTTGCACTGCTTTGTCAACATTTTTTTGGATTCTTGTTGTATCTTTATACACTTTATTTATGGTTATTTTAATCTACATTACTTAGTTCTCATTTTTGCACCTCCCCTCTTTTTTCACACATAACCGTCACTATTGGGAAGCACTGCTTCCTTATATATAAACTGGGTCATCTACTGCTACTAAATATTGACCAATTATATGTATTATCTTTTAGTCCTCTTGTGCGCACAAATGTTTTGTTTTTATATGGCCAATTATATGTAATAAAGGCATTTTTATATCTACTTTCTGATTGGTGTTTTTCTGGCTTTCCATATATTGGTTGGGTTTGTTTTCCCTTGCATAAGTGGTTTTTCACCTTTTCACAGAGCACCAATCACCGCAATGTGATAATAACCTTGTTATTATTATTGATTTTATTTAGAAATTACTGGTGATTTTTTGGTCCATCTGTGTTTTTAACAATGTGGTATTATATCTAGATGACATACTCATCTATTCCACAGACATGGACACTCACTGTAAAGATGTGTGTAGAGTCTTTGAGCTCTTATGCGCAAATTCTCTTTCTGCCAAACTGGAGAAGTGCGTGTTTGAGCAGGAATCCCTACCATTTCTCGGATACATTGTTTTGGCCAAAGGTTTAGCTATGGACCCTGCCAAGCTGGAGTCGGTGTTGAACTGACAGGATCCTCGGTCCCTTAAAGCGGTGCGGCACTTTATGGGATTCATCAATTATTTCCGCCAGTTCATTCCTAATTTCTCCACATTAGCAGCTCCGGTGGTAGCCCTCACCAAGAAGGGAAATAATTCTAGGCAGTGGTCTGAAGAGGTCTCCAAAGCATTTAACTCCCTGAAGTCCCATTTCACTAGGGCGCCAGTTCTGCATCAGCCTGATGTTGATAAACCCTTCATCTTGGATGTGGATGCCTCTTCCATTGGAGCAGGAGCAGTCCTGTATCAAAAGGATGCTCAAGGTCGGAAACATCCATGTTTGTTTTTCTCCAAGACCTTTTCTCCAGCAGAGAGGAGTTATTCCATTGGGCATAGGGAACCGCTCGCCATGAAATTGGCTTTTTCAGAATGGAGACATCTCCTGGAGGGAGCTTAGCATCCCTTTAAGATCTTTATGGACCATAAGAATCTGCTTTACCTCCAGACAGCCCAACGGCTGAATTCTCGCCAGGCCAGGTGGTCCTTATTCTTCTCCTGGTTCAATTTTACCATCCAATTTTTGTCCAGGGAGAGGAATTTACGCACCGATACCCTGTCCCATTCTGTAGTCTCCTACGAGGATGGGGACGAGTCACGTCTAATAGTCCCTTTGGAGAGTCTTTGAACTGTGGCATCGGTGTCTCTAGAGCAGGTACCTCTGGGCAAGTCTTATGTACCACCCAATCTGCAACCAGAGGTTCTCTTGTGGGCACACACCTCCAAATTGGGTGGTCATTTTGGCATCAAAAGTTCCACTGAACTGCTAGTGAGGTCTTATTGGTGGCCTCGGATGGAGCGAGATGACAGGGATTACATACAAGCCTGTCTCTCATGTGCCAGGAATCGGCTTTCCTGGCTGAGAACCGTGGGCCTTGCTCTATCCCTTGCCTGTGGCAGATAGGCCCTGGAAGATCGTCGGGATGGACTTTTTAGTTGACCTGCCTAAGTCCCATAAAAATAAGGTCATTTGTGTCGTCTCCGATCATTTTTCCAAAATGGTACACCTGGTTCCCCTTCCTCATATACCATCCGCACGGGCTCTGACGGTACTATTTATCAAGCACATATTCCGCCTTCATGGGATCCCTGACAAGATTGTCAGTGAGTGTGGTCCCCAGTTCACATCTCGTTTTTGGAGGGAGCTTTGTCGCCTGCTCAGAGCTCAATTTATCTTCCGCATGTCAACCCGAGATGAATGGGCTGGTGAAGAGGACCAATGAGACACTGGTCACTTATCTACGGCATTTTATGTTCCCCAGGCATGACAACTTGATGAGGCATGACGAGGTTACTCGTTTATAATGAATTGTAATTATGAATTTCCTTGTTATATATAACTTTTAATGTGGATATATGAGTATATTAATATCCCTTTTTTTCTCATTTTAGGTCACCTAATGAGCCTGGCAATGTCTTTCTCTTTATTATCCCCATTCCTTCCCTTTTTTTTTCCTTTCTTTCCTTCCCCCTTCTCTATATAACTTTGTTTATATAACTTTGTTATGTATATCTCCTTTTTTTCTTGTACATAATGTTCTTATCTTGCATAAATAATTGTCCTTTACCTTTACTCCTTCTTTTACCTAACTACTGGTTTTAGGTTACTACACACGGTGGAATCCCCTTCTTGACGCCTGCGCAGTTCTGCCGGTTATATTATTTCTCCTTGCGTTCTTCAGCTCTTTCCGGC
Organism: Ranitomeya variabilis; assembly: GCF_051348905.1. NCBI lineage: Eukaryota > Metazoa > Chordata > Amphibia > Anura > Dendrobatidae > Ranitomeya > Ranitomeya variabilis. The sequence goes on from NC_135233.1 coordinate 832,969,000, forward strand.
TTCAATCGTTAGCGCATGCGCATTTCCCCTATCACTGCGACTGCGCACTTACTCTTATCTCTTTCTTACATTCGTTTCTTTTCGGTAGTTTTCGGCTGCTTCGGATCACATGACGCATCCGGAAGTAAAAGCGGCAGCGGCGCTTAAAAAGGTATAGTAGCTGGCGATTTCTATTGGAGTCTACAGCCTTGCAAATTTTAGGAGCTAAAGTTTAGTAGTTCAGTATACAATCTATTCTATGGTTATTTTCTGGTACCTGTCTTTCTCGTATGGTGCTTTTAGTCTTCTTCTCTGTCATTGAAGTATTAATTTGATATATGTTTTTTTTTCTATTCTTCTGTTTTTGGAAGTTTTTCATTTATATACTGGCATTTTGATGGTGATAAGTTCAGTTTTCTTGGTTTTTAGGTTTATCAACAAGCGAGTATATTATGTTTCTTTTCAGTATCTTTAACATGATGTTTTCATATGACTATATGATGGATTTGTATGTTTTTGTATTTTTATGTTTACATGTAGAAAAATACCCTTGAAAAAGGCCAGAAGTAGGCCGAAACGTTGGGAAAAAGTTTTTTTTCTGTTACTATATCGGCTGTGGATACCATTAATAGAGATAATGTTTTCACGGATGAGTGCTTGAGGTTACCTATTATATATAGGCATGACAACTGGTCGTCCCTGCTGTCATGGGCAGAGTTTGCTCTAAACAATGCCGTCTCCAACTCCATGAGGCAGACTCCTCTTCTCCTGAACTACAGTCAGCATCTGCGTGTCCCTGTGCCCATGCCCGTTTCATCTTCTGACCCGAGGGTGGTGGACTGGGAAGTTGAGTCTCGTGACTTCTGGGACCACACGCAGGATGCAATTAAAGTGTCTAAGAAGAGAATAAGGTCTTCTGCCAATGCGTATCGTCGTCCTGCCCCTGTCTTCACCCCAGGAGAGTTAGTGTGGCTGTCAGCTCATAACATCAAGAGTCTTGTACAGTCCACTAAAGTTTCTCCCCACTACTTAGGTCCTTTCAAGGTTCTTGAGCATGTGAATCCTGTAGTTTAATGCAGTCTTTCACCACACATGAACATCACAGAAACTTTTCATGTGTCTCTTTTGAAACCCATTTATTTGGCCCAGTTTTCAGGGACTCCTGCTGGGAGTTCGGATACGTCCTCAGATGATTTTGATTGTCGGGTCCAAGATGATGCATAGCAAAACATTTTTTGGGGTTGACGGGAGGGGTCATGTACCAGAGGATAGGACCTGGGAACGTATTGAGCACATTCATGCCCCTCAGCTTATTGCCGCCTCCAAACGTCTCCGGGGAGATGCTAGCGGGGAGGCTAATGTTAGGCATCAGGTTTCTGCAGCTGCATGGGATAGATCCCAAGCATTGTCTGGTGCTGTGGTCTCCCATTTAGGTCCAGCCACTGCAATTCCTGCTCAGCACATATATTGGTCCCAGCGTCTTGCTCAGGCTCGTGGTATATGTTTGGTTACTGCTGGCTTTCCAGCCAAGTCTATAGTGACCTGTGATATGCAATGCAGCCTTGTGCTCTGGGGTTTAAGTCCAAAGATCACCTTACTGAGCATGTCCATGATGTGACGTCTTCTCATTGGTGGTCGGACTTTGGGTGCTCTGATGATGTGGCAGCTCCAGATTGGCCCACGGACAAAGTGTCGGCTGACTGGGTATGAGTGTTTGGGGTGCAGCCTAGCATATAAAATTCTCTCACCGACCCAAGCGGGTGTGCATGTGTCATTTATGTTTGGTGTGTATGTGTGGATACTATAATACTCTGCACATTTGCAAGTGTCTGTTTATGCTCTGAGACAGGTCATACTGGCAGGCAGGTTGCACACTCATGTGGTTTCTTTCCCATGGCTAAACAACAGAGTCTCTAGTTTGCTACATGCTTAGGGTGCCGTTTAGGTACAGGTCCCTTAGAATCTGGGGTAAGGGGTAACCAGCCCCTTAGCTTAGCATCTGTTTCGTTCTTATGTGTGGTTAGCACAGTTCAGTTACAGAGCAAGCTCAAACCTTTTGCTATGCCTCTCTATGAAGGCTACAGGGTATTGTATATAGCGTCATAAGAGTTCTTTCTTTTGGCTCAGCATCTGCTTCATTCTTGTATGTGATTAGCACAGTTTAGTCGCAGAGCGAGCTCAACTCACGTGCTAACTTCCCTGTGTCGTTAACAGGGTAAAGTACTTGGCATACTTAGTGCAGTACCTCTCTGTGTAGTAACAGAGGTTGGTACTCAGCGTTCCGATCACGCTGTGTGGTGTTAACCCAGCATGTCTAAGGTAAATGCTCACTGCTTAGTTCCATCATTGTTCACACTAGCAGCAGGTTACATCACTGCAAGGTGGATCCCGGGTTGCAATTGCACTTTATTTTATATTTTAGTTAGTGCAATCAGCCAACCCTAACACTATGTTACAGAAATTACCAAAAAGTGACACCATTTTAAAAACTACAACTCTCAAAGTGCTCAAAACCATATTTAAGAGGTTTATTAACCCTTTACGGGCATCATTCATTACAATTAAAGCAATGTGAAGAGCAAAAAGGAAAGATTTACTTTTTCTCACCAGAAATATTGTTTTAGCCCCAAATTTTGCATTTTCAACATAATAACATGAGAAAATGTGCAATAAAATGTGTTGTACAATTGCTCCTGAGTACAACGATATTCCATATGTGTTGAAAAACTACTGTTTGGGCGCATGGAAGGGTAGTAGCAACATTTCATTTTTGATGAGTAAAATTAGCTAGAATCGATAGCGGATGCCATGTCACATTTGCAGACACCTGGCATATGCCTAAACAGTGGGAACTCCCCAATGTCCTAATTTTGGAAAGAAATTTATCTAGAGGTGTGGTGAGCACCTTTACTCACAGATGTTTCCTAGAATTTTAAAACGTTCAACAGTGAAAATGAAAAAAATTATTTTTCCCATCAAAATATTGCTTCAGCCCCACATTTTTCAATTTCACAAGGGTAACAGGAGAAAATAGACCATACAATTTGCTGTGCAATTTCTCATTAGCCCACCGATTCCCCATATGTAGTGGAAAACTATTGTTTGGGCGAATGGCAGGGCCTTCCGAGCTCGGAAGAGAAAGAGTGTCATTTGACTTTTTCAATGCAAAATTTGCTGGAATCATTAGCAGGGACCAGGTCCCATTTGGAGAGCCCCTGCTGTGCATAAGCAGTGGAAAACCCCCCACAAGTGACCCCATTTTTGAAACCAGAGCCCTCAAGGATTGTATTTAGATATGTGGTGATGGTGCGCCCTAGTGATGAGCAAGCTTGCTCGGATAAGTTTTTATCCAAGCATGCTTGGGTGCTATCCGAGTATCTCGAGTGTGCTCAAATAATATGTTCAAGTGCCTATGGCTGCATGTCTCACGGCTGTTAGACAGCTGCGACACATACAGGGATTGCCTAACAAACAGGTAGCTTTTACCACGCTGTCATGCACATGACAGAGTGGCAATCACTGAATGTTTGAGTACCTTATTCAAGTGAATCCAAACTATTTTTAACTGTTCAGCCGAATCCGCTGGACACGAAAATCCAGGGGTCTGCCTATCTCTATTAGTGATGAGCAAACGCGCCTGAGTAACATGTTATCTGTGCATGCTCTGGTGTTATCCGAGTATTTGGGGCATTCTTGAATTATATGTTTGAGTCCCCCATAGCTGCACGATTTTGTGCCTGTTTGTTAGGCAATCCCCGCAAGTGTTACTGCTGTCTAATAGCAGCGAATCATGCAGCTGCGGGGCTCAAACATATTATGCAAGCACACCCAAGATACTCATAAAATATCCGAGCATGCTCTCATTACACATAATCCAAGCAAAATCACTCATCACTAATAATTATGTGTATAATATTGGTATAATATTTTTTTCATTTTTTATGTTTTTTTGTGATTCTTAAAGAAATTTTTTACAAATGTTTTAATTTTTTTAATCTTCTTACCTAATTCCTCTATTAATGATGAGCGAGTATACTCGTTGCTCGGGTTTTCTAGAGCACGCTGTCCGAGTATTTATGTCTGCTCGGAGATTTAGTTTTCCTTGTCGCAGCTAGATGATTTGCGGCTACTAGACAGCTTGATTACATGAAGGGATTCCCTAGCAACCAGGCAACCCCCACATGTATTCAGGCTGGCTAACAGCCACAAATTATCCAGCTGAGGCAAGGAAAACTAAATCTCTGAGCAGTCATAAATACTCGAAGATCACCCGAGCGTGCTCGGGAAAACCCAAGCAACGAGTGTTGCAATGCATTATACCTGTCAAAGCTGCACTAACAGAAGCCACTTAGACCATGCAACTGGCATGGTGCTTACAGGCTTGCCGTAGCTGGCTGACTTGGAGGTCTTCATGACAACCTCAGATTGGCACAGCAACGATTGGGCCCTTGCAATGACATTGTGGGGGCATCAATTGGAAGGGAGCCCATACGTCAAAGGTCAAGAACCCCTATCCAACCATGACGTATAGGTACTGCAAAAGTACTGAAGGGTTTAATAATTTAAATAGCCATTGTTTAACACATGGATATCTAGTACCTTCATTAGTTGAGCTTGCAGTACACATAAGGTAGTTGTAAACTTAACATATGTGTCTCTGAATTATCTTATGCACAAAATACAAGCTCAGTTATTAGCACAGAGGTGTGTATAAGCTTCCGCCAGAAACCTCTGAGTGTGGCAGATGAAATCCAATCACTCCAATCTTCATAGATTGTAAGCTTAGTCTTGGTATTTGTTGATCTATGTGCTTATTGTTATGCTGTAATGTCTGTACAAGTCCCCTCTAAAATGTAAAGTGCTGCGGAATATGTTAGCGCTATAGAAATAAAATTATTATTATTGTTATTTTTAGAAAGAGGGATCCAAAATGCAGTCCAGCAGGGGAGAGTAAAATTCCTTTTTTATTTCTTAAAATACGACAAAAAGAAATCAAGGTCTACAGTGACATATTCATTCTTTTGCTGAATATGTCACTGTTGTCCATGATTTCTTTTAGTCCTATTTTAACCAATAAATAAGGAAATTTACTCACACTTGTACTGGATTGCAGTTTTCTAGTTTCCCAGGATACTGCATGCTTCCTCCATCTTTCTAGCTTCAACTGCAAGTGGGCAGGTTCCTTGCACTGTGTATGAGTGGGATGCCAAGGAGCAATAATGGTGAACATCATCCTGTTTTTTGTTGTTAATTTTATATACCCCATTTTTAATCTCTCTTGACACCTGTAATTGTTGCAATGCTTCTTTAGATGGCAGGTTAGTTACAGATAAACAAGCAGGTTTTGACAATATTTGTCTTATGTGCATGCCAGCTTTAGATTACATACATTGATATACTCTTGCAGCACAACAAAAAAAGACATATAGCTTAAATACATCCTCATGGCTCTTTCACATGGCAGTATTTAAGTCAGTATTTTGTATTAGTTGTAAGCCAAACCTATGAAGAAAACAATTACCAAAATAAGTATAATGTAGAGATTTAAAGCTCCTCTTCTTTTTTTTTTTTTTTTTTTAATATTACTAGCTTTAGTTTACAAATTCCAACGCAAAATATTGACTAAAATATTGCCATGTGAAGTTGCCTATTGCTGGAATTAGGGATAAGGAAATATTTGCAAATTTGAATTCACCAGCTTCACTGAATTGTCCCCAAAAATTTGAGTTTTTTGTGATTTTTTTTTATGCAGTTTCTTTTACAAAAACCATGAGTGGGTACAAAGACTGACAAAAAGACTCATATTTCTCTACATTTTTGTATTCATTACTATGTTTTGTTTAAAAATTGCATCAAACCTACCATAAAAATTGAGCTTGTGATTAAAGCCAATGGCTCGATTCAGACACAGCATTTTAACATTTCTTTTGTGGCATTTTCAGGTAAACATAAGGTAAATCCAAGACTTGAAATGCATAGTGTTTTCACATGCCTTTTTAAATGTAGAACAACTAGTTGCAGTAGTACCATACACAACTCAAATTAATTATGTAATTATATTTTATACAATATAAGGATGATAAATAGGTACTCATACTTTATCACAAATCCAAGAATATAAGTCTCCCTTTTAATTTGATTGTTGTAGAGTAAGATACTAGATATTTTCCATTATAAGCCCGATCCAGGAGAGATCATGATATGATGATTCCTGATCCAAATTATTACAGAGATCAATCTTAGCAATTGTGATTTTTATTCTACACTGACAAAAAAAGTGTTACAGTACAGAAGGTGTTAAGTACAAGTTTTCAGAATCTTTTAAAGGAATATTATGTCAAGTGTAATCACTTATTCAATGACTGGAAACGTTTTTAGGCATTATTTTTTTAACCTTTAGCTATTTTGGCATGTAAGTGAGTCATCAATGGCTGTCAAGATACTAGTAAACATTTTAGAATAAATGATAAAAATCTTGCTTTACTCATCTAAAACATATCCATTAGCAGAATCCAAAATGTAACATCAACAGCAAGTGAGTGCTCCAATATAATTGAAAATCCTAAAATGAGGGATTCAAATCATTAAAACATAATTATCTAAAGAATGTGTAACCTAGATGAAAAAGTCAACTAAGTGAAAGAAGATTTTCGTGCCAAAGAAAATACCAAGTAGTCAAAATGAAATGTCAACAAAATTACCCCAAAATGATAGATGATAAAAAAAGAAATGGCAGCACAAGCATCCAATTAATTCCTTTCCTGAAATGCTTGCCAGCAAAGAATCTCAAACTCTCCAGTCTTGTAGTTTTTTATACAAAGTAGTCTATGCAAAATATGTTCATTGATTGCATTTCAGGGTAATCTTCAGCAGCGAACCTAAAGTTGCAGTAATTAACAAGATAAATGTCTTCTTAATGATTGCCTTACTGATGTACTGCTGCTGATTTTCATCGCTGTGTCAATCATAAGGGTATGTGCACACCATGCAGATTTAGTGCAGTTCTGCAGCGTTTTTTTCTGCAGCAGAAACGCTGCAGAACTGCACTGTGATTTACAGAACAATGTAAATCAATGTGAAAAAAAAAAAGCTGTGCACATGGTGCAGAAAAATCCGTGCAGAAACGCTGCAGATTTCAAAGAAGTGCATGTCACTTCTTTTGTGCAGAACTGCAGCGTTTCTGCACCCATTGACTCCCATTCTGTGGGTCAAATCCGCATAAAAACTGCAGATGTAATATACCATCTGCAGATTTTATGCGGATTTGGGTGTCAAAACCGCAGCAGACGGAAGTGACGTCAGAGGAGGAAGTGAGTGGGCGGAGTGTAGTGAAAATGGAGTCATACAGTCGGATGGGGATCGATGTGAGGCGTATGGTAGAAATGGTATGTATAGTGTCTCTGTGTGTGTGTCTGTGTGTCTGTCTGTCAGTCAGTCTGTCAGTAGTGACTCATTGTAGTCATTCGTCGGGTGGGACTACTGCTCCCATCGAAATGTGATGATGGGAGAGTTGTCCCATCGTCAGGCGACTGACTACAATGGGTTAAAAACACAAACACACACATAACATGTAGTACATACTCACCACATACGTCCCCGAAGGCCACCTTCCTCGATCATTCTTCTCCCCCAAAAAAAAAACACTTTTCCGTCGTAATCCATTAATAGGTTGTCCCACGACGTCCTCCGGTGATACACTGCAGGAGTTAATCACTCCTGCAGTGTATCGGAGCTGCCCGTTCTTTTCCTGGAGCTAAATGAACTCCGGGAGCTCACTTTACGGCAATTGAACTGCTGTAAAATTTTTCAGCAGTGTCGTAAAGCGAGAGTCCCGGAGTTCATTGAACGCCGGTAAACTCGCGCGCATGCACAGGCACACTGCAGGAGCTTTAGCTCCTGTCAGTGTGTTTTGGCAGCCATGGAGAGCAGTCACATCTCCTGGTGTGGCTGTTCTCCATGGCAGATCGTCGTGGGACACTCGATATTAATGGACTACGTCGGAAAAGACTACAGATCATCAAGGGATTTGTAAGTATGGTAAAATTTAGAATATTAAAATACTTTTTCCTGTCTCTTTTTTTTGTGTTCAGTAATTTGGGGTTAATAATGGATAGGCGTCTTACAGACGCCTCTCCATTATTAACTGGGGTTAACGTCACCTTACAATGTCAAGGTGACGTTAACCCCTTCATTACCCCATATCCCACCGCTACACGGGAGTGGGAAGAGAGAGGCTAAGCGCCAGATTTGGCGCATCTTAGAGATGCGCCATTTCTGGGGCGGCTGCGGGCTGGTAGTTGTAGCCGGGGGGGGCCAATATCCATGGCCCCTCTCTAGGCTATGAATATCATCCCGCAGCTGTCTGCGTAGCCTTTCTGGCTATAAAATATAGGGGGACCCTATGTCATTTTTTTTCTGGGGTCCTCCTATTTTAATAGCCAGTAAGGCCACGCAGACAGCTGTGGGATGATATTCATAGCCTGGGAAGATTAACCCCTTCCCTGGCTACAAATTAGCAGCCTGCAGTCGCTGGCTTTCCCTTTCTGGACATGAAAATTGGGCGGGAGCCTACGCCAATTTTTTTTAGGGGTTAATAATGGATAGGCGTCTTATAGACGCCTCTCCATTATTAACTGGGGTTAACGTCACCTTACAATGTCACGGTGACATTAACCCCTTATTACCCCATATCCCACCGCTACACGGGAGTGGGAAGAGAGAGGCTAAGCGCCAGATTTGGCGCATCTTAGAGATGCGCCATTTCTGGGGCGGCTGCGGGGGCTGGTAGTTGTAGCTGGGGGGGGGCAATATCCATGGCCCCTCTCTAGTCTATGAATATCAACCCTAATCCTAAACGTGACTGAAATACGTGGCACTTAAATGCGTGGCACCGAAATATCGTGGCACTTAAATACGTGGCACTTAAATACGTGGCACTTAAATACGTGGCACTTAAATACGTGGCACTTATATACGTGGCACCAAAATATCGTGGCACTTAAATACGTGGCACTTAAATACGTGGCACTTATATACGTGGCACCAAAATATCGTGGCACTTAAATACGTGGCACTTAAATACGTGGCACTTAAATACGTGGCACTTATATACGTGGCACCAAAATATCGTGGCACTTAAATACGTGGCACTTAAATACGTGGCACTTAAATACGTGGCACTTAAATACGTGGCACCAAAATATCGTGGCACTTAAATACGTGGCACTTAAATACGTGGCACTTATATACGTGGCACCAAAATATCGTGGCACTTAAATACGTGGCACTTAAATACGTGGCACTTATATACGTGGCACCAAAATATCGTGGCACTTAAATACGTGGCACTTAAATACGTGGCACTTATATACGTGGCACCAAAATATCGTGGCACTTAAATACGTGGCACTTAAATACGTGGCACTTAAATACGTGGCACTTAAATACGTGGCACCAAAATATCGTGGCACTTAAATACGTGGCACTTAAATACGTGGCACTTAAATACGTGGCACTTATATACGTGGCACCAAAATATCGTGGCACTTAAATACGTGGCACTTAAATACGTGGCCACTGATTAGGGGTAGGGGTAGGGTTAGGGTTTTTTGTTTTTTTCTTGTTTTCTTGTGTTTTTCTATAAAAACGCATGCGTCTAAAAAACGCAGCGTTTTACCGCGTTTACATGCATTTTTTCACACATATGTTTTTTTTAAAAACGCATGCAGATCAAAACGCAAGTGTCAAACCAGCCTAATTACAATGTCAGGGTGACGTTAACCCCTTATTACCCCACTAGATGGTGGCCCGATTGTAACGCATTTGGTATTCTAGAATATGCATGTCCATGTAATATATTGACCAGCCACGTAGTATATTGGCAAGTCAGATAGTATATTGCCCAACTATGTAGTAGATTGCCCAGCCACGTATGTCACAGGTTTAAAAATAAAAAATCATTATATACTCACCTTCCTCCGCCTTGACATGACCGTGACGTCATGGCCGGTCCTTCTGCCAGACCATCCTTGCCACTGGAACATGCCGCTTGAATGGAGCGGGCGCCGGGCACTGACTGCAGGGGAGTAGGGAGGGTCTAATCGGACTGTGGCCATCGCTGATTGGTCGCGGCATCCATGACAGGCAGCTGGCGAGACCAGTCAGCGACTTGGATTCCATGACAGACAGAGGCCGCGACCAATGAATATCCATGACAGACAGAAGGACAGAAAGACGGACCCTACAATTATATAGTGTGTGTATATATATATATATATATATATATATATATATATATATATATACATACACACACACACACACACACACACACACACACACACACACACACACACATATATACACACACACATATACACACATATATATATAACATATCGGTGTGTCTACAATTTCTAAAAAAAAATTTATATTCTTCCTTTTTTTAAATGTCTAACTATGACATCTGTGGAAGGTTTTTAATAACATTTTGTTATCCATAATAGATAAGGGACATGCCCGCCATATGGGACCCGGCCGATGAGGCCTATAAAGACAAGTATGCACGTGACAATTGCTGGACGAGGATTGTATGTGACCTCTATCCGCATTATGACAGCTACACCTATAGCCTGCAGCAGCAAATTAGTAAGTTTTTTTTTACACCTTGCAGAAATTTTTTTTTTTAAAGGGAATGTAATGATCATATTTTATTGTTTCAGATAAAGAAGTCAGACAGCGTTGGCGCTCAGTGCGAGACCGCTTCCAAAAATTTCACGCCAGCCAGTCCAAAAGCGGGTCTTCCCCGGTGAAAGGGAGCTTCAGCTTGTATGATGAGCTAAGTTTCTTGATCACAAGCAGGACTTTGAGAAGGTGATTTGTTAAAACTAAAGTGAATGCAGTACTTATGAATATAATTTATTGTATGAAGCTTAAAAATTCCTTTTTTTTCACAGCACTGAAGGGAACATTCCAGCTCCTGACCCCGTAGAGGACTCAACAGCTGAGTCAGCTGATGACACATCTGCTTTGGGCTCACAAGACTCTATCCCTGTTGTCGCTGGCACTTCGGGAATATGCTCCAGTGCAACATCTTCGGCTGACCAAAGTGATGTTCCAAGAACCCAAGAAACCTCTGTCGTTCCGGTGCCAATAACAGTCCCACCCCCCAAAAAAAAATTAGGCAAAAAAAAAGAAGATAAAACCACAAAAAGAGTCAATGAGACCATTGATCTTCTAAACAAATCTGCCAAAGAAGATTATCTTGATCTTTTTGGGTCTACTATTGCAAACAAGGCACGGTTATTGGCACCGGAAAGACTGAGCAAATTCATGAGCTCTGTCCATGCTCTTTTGGACGCATTCGAAGAACCTGCACCAATTGCCCCACTAGCGGACATTGTAACAGGTATCACACGGAGTGTGAGACCTCCACCACCACCACCGCCACCGCCGCCACCGCCAATGCAGCATGACCAACGGTATCACCGGCCTACCAGCCAGTACTACTCAGATACCAACTCTGACCACTTTTTATTTGGCCAAGAGTATACCATGTTACAATAGTTACAATGTTGACAGTCATACTGCTGTTCCATTATATGTAATCACAGTTTGTGAATACCCATACCCAACAAGTTTTTTCAGAAAATCAACTCGTGCTATAACTCATAATTAGACTAAAAAGAAAAAAAAAAGGTTAATTTGAAATAAAGCCAAAAATAGATTATACATTTTTTTTAATAATTGAAAAGAAAATAACAATTTTTTCCCAAAAAAAGTGAAAAATGATTATTGGTCTTCAATTTAATTTTCAGTGTTCGGGTTAGTTTTCGTCCATCCTCTGCTGGTCCGGCTGCACATCACCGACACAGGAGTATTGCCAGTGCACGGCACCTTCAGGACTCATAAAGTAATCAGTGAAGGTTTCTCTCACACACACACCGGAGCTGGATGGTCTTCCCAGACCCACGTTGACCACTGGATTCAATACAGGCTGCTGCTGCTCCACATCTATGTCAGTGCTGTAGTCACGAGCATAGTTGTGAAGCACACAGCAAGCCTTAATCACAGTGTCAACGGTGTCAGTATTCAGCTGCATGGGTGTGTGAAAGACCCTCCACTGACTACTCATGATACCAAAGGTGCATTCCACATATCTTCGTGCACGACTCAGCCGATAATTAAAAATCCTCCGTCGGGCATCCAGTCCCCTTCGTGGGTATGGGCGCAGCAGGTTGGTAGTTAAAGCAAAGGCCTCATCCGATACCATCACAAAGGGTACTGGATGTGTGGAACCCGGCAAAGGTCTTGGGGCTGGGAGCGTTCCGCCATCTTGAAGAATTTGCATCCCAATCTGTGAAGTTCGCAACACCCGAGAATCCCCAGTACTACCATAGGCACCAACGTCAATGGCAACAAATTTGTAATGGGCATCAGCCACCGCCATCAGGACCACTGAAAAATACTTCTTATAATTAAAGAAGCGTGATCCTGATCGTGGTGGCTGCTGAACCCTTACATGTTTACCATCAACTGCACCTATGCAGTTTGGGAAATTGGCCACAGACTGAAAGCCTGCTGCAACCTGCAGCCAAGTCTCCTCAGTTGGGGAAGGCATCACAATGGGCTGCAACTTCTGCCAGATGACGGTACATGTGCACCTCACAATTTGAGAGATGGTAGATTTACCAACTCTAAATTGGAGGTGCAGGGATGTATAGCTCTCTCCTGTGGCCAGAAATCTGCAAGGAAAGAAAAGATTATTAGTAATGCCACCCTCAAGTTAAAGAAAACCTGTCAGCAGTTAGGACCGCTATGTCACCGCCTGTTTTTTCAAGAACCTTTTCCAATGCTGCCAATAACTCCCCAGTCAAACTTCCCTAGTCAATGTAACAATGCAGTAGATAGGTTGGATTTCAACATGTTCTATAGCGGCAAAAACTACTGACAGGTTTGTTCCATATGTCACAATACTAACAGTAAGGACTAATTGACCAGTGATATCTGTGTACAGGTGTGTAACTGTGTCTGACATTAGTAACACATGGATGGCCACCATGGAAAAGCGCTGGTCACCAGCAAAACGTGATAAAGAGTCGTGTTCAACAGCACTCTTCTTTCGTGGTGGCCAGCCATGTTTGTGTGTGTTTGTGTACCATGCGCCCAGAAAATGTAAAAAACAAAAAAAAATTTACATAACACCTAGCTGACCTGTGCGTACACCCAAACATTGGACTGAGATCACACATACGCGAGATACGGTCGAGTCTCGCCTGTGAAATGACTCCTCTTGCGTCTGGATTCCGGAGCGGAGCGTGCACCTGCATAGCAACACATGGAGCTGCACGCTCTGCTCATGAGTGCCGGCGCCAGAGGTGGGATTTCACCGGCGAGACTCGGACGTATATTGCGTATGTGTGATCCCAGCCGTCAAAGGGAAATTGTCCCCACCAAAATCAAGGGTGAGGTAAGCCCACCAGCATCAGGGGCTTACCTACAGCATTACAGAATGATGTAGATAAGCCCCTGATGCCGGTGGCCTTAGCTCAGCGTCGATTTTTGGAGGGACAGGTTCCCTTTAAATGGTCATCTGTCAGTGTCTCCAGGACACGGGAAAACTTTCACCACACGTACCGGAGACATTGACGTGTCAAAGAGTACTTATGACAGGCAAAACAAAAAATTGAAAAATACTTACCGCAAGGTGATGAGCAGCCTTTCCTCAGCAGAGATGGACTTCCGCATCACAGTGTCCTCGTATGTCAGCTCAGCACGGACGACAGAAAGAAGATGATCAAAAGCGGGTATGCTCAGCCGACAAAATGCTATGAATTTCTCGGGGTATCTGGAAAAAAGGAGTAAAAAGGTCCGGACAGACATGGATAAGTTTACAGGTAGTCATTTCACATAAGAAAAACTTACCTCCTCAAATCTTGATATAGCACATTAAAATGTCCCTTCATAGTCCTTTGTGCCACTATTGGGTGTACCCACATTTTCCGTCTTCTGGTCTGCGACTGTAGCAAAAATATGCGTTACTGCACAACACAGTCAAAAAAAGAGACATGTAATATTATTGTACACATGGTGTAGCTTAGGCTTCTTTCACACTTCAGTCGTTAGTCGCCTGTCACGAATCATCGGCGCAATGTACAGACGGAGGTGTGTGCTTTCACATTTCCACCAGACTGCTGCGTGAGGAAATACCGTGAGAGCGATATTTCCTGCTGAGCATGCGCAGTCTGAAACAGTGGATGAAACGGACAGAAAATAGTTCCCTTGAGCATTTTTCAAAGACAACGGTTTGCGAAAACCTGACGCATCCAGTGCACGACGGACGCAACGTGTGGCCATATGTCACGATCTGTTGGCAATAAAAGTCTATGGTAAAGATACGCATCCTGCAGGCACATTTGCAGGATGCATTTTATTCCCAAAAGGACGCATTGGGAGGGGAAAAAAAAAGGAAATGTGCAACTAACCCACTATAAATAGAAATAGCTAGGGTTAGGGTTAGGATCCCTAGGGTTAGGGTTAGGGCCGCGTTTAAGATGGCCGCGTTTAAGTGCCACGTATTTAAGTGCCACGTATTTAAGTGCCACGTATTTAAGTGCCACGTATTTCAGTCACGTATTTAAGTGCCACGTATTTCGGTGCCACTTAAATACGTGGCACTGAAATATCGTGGCACTGAAATACGTGGCACTGAAATATTGTGGCACTTAAATATTGTGGCACTTAAATATCGTGGCACTTAAATATCGTGGCACTTAAATATCGTGGCACTATGACTCAGAAAATATTCATTAAACGTGACTGAAATACGTGGCACTATGTCAGAAAATGTTCATTAAACGGTTAGGGGTGAGGTTAGGGGTAGGGTTAGGGTTTGGATCCCTTTATCACCTTGATGGTGGTGGGTGGCTTTTCAGTTTGTTTTCTGTTTTTTTTTTCTATAAAAACGCATGCGTTTTTAACGCAAACAAACGCATGTGCTTAAAAACGCATGCGTTTACATAGACCGCAATGCATTTTTTTGCCGCAAATAAACACATGCGTTTTTTTGCGGCAAAAAAACGCCGCTAGAAATTACTACAGGTTGCATTTCTGCAAATGAACGCATGCGTTGCCGAAAATGCGTCAAAACGCATGCGAAAAAACGCCAAAAAAGACGCAAGCGTCACAAAACGCAACGCAACACATGTCCATGTGCCCCCATGTTAAATATAGGGGCGCATGACGCATGCGTCACCACTGCAGCGCCCGACGCTGCGCCGCACAACGCTAATGTGAACCTAGCCTTACCTGCAATCTTTGCTGGTTCAGATACTCCAGTAAAACCCCAATCATCTGGAGGCGTTGTGGCCTGCGTATCCGCACAGAAGTAACATGCTGTTCAGTATGCGGTGGGCTACTTTCTTCCCTGTGTTCTTCATTACCAGCACTCATGGTAAGGCCTGTCAGAAAGTGGTTATGGCTTTCCAAAATGGAGATTGAGAAGAGGTTGGACTAGGAAATGACATCACGTAATTTTTTATTTTTTTTTAATCTCTTTATTTAGCTTTATTTTACTGACAAATCAGCACAAAAAACGCACAAAAAACGCACAAAAAACGCACTAAAAACGCACTAAAAACGCACTAAAAAACTGCACCAAAACTGCACTGCAAAAAACGCACAAAAAACGCACAAAAAACGCATAAAAAACGCATAAAAAACGCAGGTGCGTTTTCTGCCAGAAGATGCAGATTTTGTGCAGATTTTGTGCAGAAAATTCTGCACCAAATCTGCATCGTGTGCACATAGCCTAATACATGTATAACAATTTTCAATGATTATAATACTAAACGGATAAAATTATTTATTCGGATGTCACTGGCTTTTTAAATTTGTGTTCTTCAATGAAAAACTGTTGTTTACTGAGTTTTGCCTCCTTTGCCTAATTTTCCAATTTCTCTTATTTCTTATTTTACCAATGGTATATAAACTCTTAATTCTATTATGGTATTGAGCTTTAAAATTCCAAAGTAAAAAGGATAAAAAATATTATATTTCCAATGGTGGTATTTTAAAGAGAATCATCTGAAGAGAGCATCACTAACATTACACCCTTTAAAATGTATCCTTGAACTGTTTAAAGAGAACCTGAAAAGGCAGTCCAGTCTGCAGACACCATGTTATAGAGCAGGGGAGCTGGGCAGATTGATATATGGACTCTTGTATTCTAGTGGCAACTAGTACAAATGACCTCAAACCTTAGTCAACTTGCATACTCACTGATCACAATGTATATTAAAGATGATAACTGGCATCACATGTATTTAAATGTCAAATAATCATTAAATTGACTGCCAAGTTCACAGGTGTTAACTCCTTAACCCCGGAGGTATTTTCGTTGTTGCGTTTTCATTTTTTGCTCCCCTTCTTCCCAGAGCCATAACTTTTTAAATATGGCCATGGCTTGTTTTTTGCAGGACGTGTTGTACTTTTGAACGACACCATTGGTTTTAACTTATCGTGTACTGGAAAGCGGGAAAAAAAATTCAATGTGCGGTGGAATCACAAAAAAAAGTGCAATTCCACAGTTGGTTTTTTTTTTTGCTATGTTCACTAAATGCTAAAAATGACCTGCCATTATGACTCTCCAGGTCATTATGAGTTCATAGACACCAAACATGTCTAGGTTCTTTTTCATCTAAGCGGTGAAAAAAAATTAAAATGTTTGTTAAAAAAAAGATTGCGCCATTTTCCGATATCCATAGCGTCTCTATTTTTCTTGATCTTGGTTTGGGCTTATTTTTTGTGGCATTTTTAATTATATCATTTTGGTGCAGATACGATCTTTTTATCGCCTATTATTGCATTTTGATGCAATGTTGTGACAACCAAAAAAAGTAATTCTGGCTTTTTTACTTTTTATCTCATTGCGCCATTTAGCGATCGGGTTATTTTTTTTTATGTTGATAGACCGGGCGATTCTGAACACAGTGATACCAAATATGTGTATGTTTGATTTTTTTATTGTTTTAGTTTGAATGGGGCGAAAGGGAGGTGATTTGAACGTTTATATTTTTTATTTTTTGTATATTTTTATTTTTTTTATTTTTTTTACTTTTGGCTTGCTTCAATAGTCTCCATGGGAGACTGGAAGCTGCCATAACCCGATCGGCCCTGCTAAATACAGGCGATGATCAGATCGCCTGAATGTTGTAGAATTGCTCACTTGCTACACCGGTCGGCACTCATAGCAATCCAGCAGTGACAACCATAGAGGTCTGCTGGAGACCTCTGGTTGTCATGCCAACCCATCAACAACCGCACAGTCATGTGACAAGAGCGCCGATGATCGGGATTTCCGGTGCGCTTGCAGCAATTGCGTTTTAAATGCTGCTGTTAGAGTTTGACAGCAGCATTTAACTAGTTAACAGCTGCGGGTTGATCGGGATTAAACCCATGGCTGATAGAGACACATGCCAGCTGTTCAAAACAGCAGACGTGCTGGAAAAGATGTGGGCTCAGCGCCGGAGCCCACATCAAAGGGAGGGAGTATGACATTGGCGTAGTGTTACGCCTGATGTTGGAAAAGGGTTAAAGGGAGCCTGTGACCATGAAAATGAAGTCCAAGCTGCAGGCTCCATGTTATAGAGCAGTGGGGCTAAGTAGATTGACATTTAGTTCTGTGAGAAAAATTCAGTATAATTTGTGTTTTCATCATTTAATCCTCTGCTCTTTCTGGGTGTTTTTGTCCACCGGGTGCTCCTATCAGTGACTGACGGCTCTCTTGGTATCAGTATGCTTACAGAGGTGGCTGTCAGTCACACTATACATAGGGTCAATTCCAGAGGCATCAGCTTGATGATGCATCATTCTAGCATTGCTCTAATATAGACATAGTGATTGATGCTAACTTGGGAAGACATATTTGCTTATTGTATTGTTTACTTGGTGTACCACATCATTATTACTATATGCATCCTGCTGCCATTCCACCATTCCATTTTGACCTGGTGCATAAAGAAATGGTGTATGTGAGAAACATGCTTGAGGGGTTGCAAAATACAGTTAATCAGTAGGAACAAAGGAAAGCACTGAACAGATATGTTCTTAAAGCTACATTTACATATTTATGTGACACGTTCGAGTGCTATTGTACATAACTCGGACCCACACAGTACAATGAATGTATTCACACATCCAGTGAAATCACGAATCAGAAGGTGAAATCCATGAGACTCAGAGCATGTCGCATTCTTATCCAATTTGAAGACCAGGCACAGCCATTCATATCTATGGGGATCTGTGAGATGCAAATCGGTACATTTCCAAATTGATTTCGTTTTTCATCCGTGTCTTATAGATCTGTTGCTTTGTGATGAACTTGAATAGAAATATGTGACGTCCAAAGGTGAAAAAAATGTAAGCAACTAGGATGTAACAAGGATGACACCAGAAAAAAAAGTCTGTTTCGCTCAGATGGTAACACACAGATGTGTTATTCTAGTCTAAGGGAAAGAAGTTGCACTTATTATGAGAGCTACGGGAATTGCTAGGAAACTGGTAGAACACCAGAAATTATTGCAAGAACATCTGTTGGAGGTTGCATGGGCAAAAGAATGTTTCAGAAGCAGTCATTTCATGCAGGAGGAGACAGGACAGAGCATATGCTTTCAATAGCTGCTGAGTCACAAGCTGACCAATCATACATTGCTGCTCTAGGGAGGGATGATGGAGGTATGGTGCCTAATGTTTGGAAAATTGTGGATGTCTTTTAGATCTTAAGATCATGCGTTATACAGTTCTACATTCACTTATATATTTCAAAAATTTACAAAATGTAATGATCAAATATCAGACTAATTAAAGAATACTCTACTCCAAAGCTGGTGGAGTCACATAAGATAACAAATTAGGGCCCCCTTAAAGGGGTAATGCAGCTTCAATCACTAAAGTATCTTGAAGCAAGCAGGGATAGTGATGTTATATTTACAAACATCTGCCTGGTTATGAACATGAGCAACATGTATCCAGAACATGTCCTAGGCTAATGAACATGACACAAAACCAACCACTCACCGTTTTGAACTAGACGATAATTTAGCCCAACTAGCGCAGGTTAGAATGTTTTGGGGTACTGCAGATCTTCAGCTGTACCTTTGGAATATTAAATGAAACAAACATGATCTCAGAACGGAGCTGTGGATTGTAACCCTAATAGGTGCCATGTTCTGAGACAATATTCACAGTGATGAATGAAGTAAAAACCAGAATGACAAGAAGTGGAATAGGGTTTTATCTGATATACTGTAACTATAGGATTAGTAATAGATAGGAGCCGTATAGACGCCTCTTTATTACTAAGCCATGGGCTTGATTTCACCTGACAACACAAAGGTAATATCAACCCCTACAAATATTAACCCCACTTGCCACTGCTACAGGGCAAGTGGGAAGAGCCGGACAAAGCTCCAGAATTGGTGCACCTAATAGATGTGCCTTTTCTGGGCAGCTGCGGCTTCTATTTTTAGGCTGGGGGGCCAATATCCATGGCCCTTCACCAGCCTAAGAATACCAGCCCCCTGCTGTCTGCTTTACTAAGGCTGGCTGTCAAAAATGGGGGGACCCCACACCGATTTTTTTTAATTATTTATTTAAATAACTAAAAAATACAGCATGGGGACCCCTCTATTCTTAATAACCAGCCTTGTTGAAGCTGACAGCTGAGGGTTGCAGCCCCCAGCTGTGAGTTTTGCCTGGCTGGCTATCAAAAGTACAGAGGAACCCAAGCCGTTTTTTTTAAATTATTTATTTACAGTGCAGGAGCCTGCTAATGAATACACCAATCAGCTGCTCCTGCTCTCACTCTTGTTAGCGACAGCAGGTGTCTGATGATGAGAGCTATAGTCCCATCAGCTGACACCAGTGACCAGAGGTAAACTTTATATCTCTGATTACGGTACCTGAACCAAACTTTTTGTAACTGTTCAGCCGAACTTGAACATCCAGGTGTCCGCCCATCTCTAATAATCTCCTATCTATGTCTAACAAATTCAAGTTCCCTTTTGGCAAAAACTTAGCCTTTGGCATATAGGCTTTCCTAGCTACTTTATACAATGCATAATGAGATGTGATTATGTATATATTTATTTCTATTTCTGTGTATATTAATTGGGTATGCTAAGCCTTAAATGTAGCTTTATGTCTAAAAGCCATTATGATTTTTTTTATTTATTCCCCCATTCTCTAAAGTAGCTTTTCTACTGTATTTGCACATTACCAAGAAAGTAGTTCCCCTATATGTGTAACACAGGTCGCCATCGACAATCCCCATATTTAGCATGGGGACTGATGAAGGCCATATCTTGGGGCGCCAGGAATGTGAACCACATGGTACAGCATCCGGTTTGCTTGAGTGAAGCTCATGGTGGAGCACATTTACGTTTCAGAAGGCCTGACAACTTCCAGTCACGTGGTTGCATAGGCGGAACACATTTTCAGTCCGGAGTGGAGATCATGTGACCTATATCTTCTGGTCACATATACGCCAGAAAGCATTTGCACAATGAGATGATAGTGACCACATGGTAATTTTTAATGTGGGCTGTGCCAGACTGAATTTTATGCTTGACATGCTGCGTACTTGACCTTAATGAGGTATATTACAGATTGACCCTTCTAATCCTATATATAGGAGATTGGCAACTAATAGGCAATCAGTGTGTTCCATCTATGAGGGCTGCTATATGTGCTTTATAGAAAGCTATCCCCTGATGATCCTCTATAACAATAGGGGGGAAACACTTTGGAAGTTGGGAATGTACATCTGAATATCAATGTACAGTAAGTATCATCCATATGTTTGTTGCATTTATTATAAGCAGTAACAGTGGGGGAAATAAGTATTTGATACACTGCTGATTATGCAAATTTACACTTCAACTTTGAAAGACAGAATCTTAAAAACAATTAGAATAATTATTTAATACAATAGATACGTAGAACTTAATATTTGGTATAGAAACCTTTTTTTTGCAATTACAGAGTTCAGACATTTCCTGAAGTTCTTGAATAAGTTTGTACACACTGCAGCAGGGATTTGGCCCACTCCTCCATACAGATCTTCTCCAGATCTTTCAGGTTTTGGGACTGTTACTGGGCAACATTGAGTTTCAGCTCCCTCCAAAAATTGTCTTTTAGGTTCAGATCTGGAACCTAGGGCTAGGGCACTTCAGGATCTTGAAATAAGGAGCCACTCCTTAGTTGCCCTGGCTGTGTTTCAGGTCATTGTCATGCTGGAAGATCCAGCCAAGACCCATCTTCAATGCTCTTACTGAGGGAAGGAGGATGTTGGCCAAAATCTTGTGATACATGACCTTATCCATTATTCTTTCAATACAGTGCAGGCTTCCTGTCCCCTTTGCAGAAAGCATCCCGAAAGTATGATATTACCCCCATAATGCTTCACAGTTAGGACAATGTGTTTGGAGTTGTACTCATCCTTGTACTTCCTCCAAACATTATGTTATGCTGCAGCAATGCAGGTAAATGCAAACTCCACTAGATAGCAGCAGAGTGGAGGGAGGCCAGAAAACCTGCTCAGAGCAGACCAGCAGAACTGCAGAGATGCTACCACCAGGTGGCAGCAGAATTGACAAGCTGGGTCTATACCAAACAGTAGCATAGTACCAAGGGGAATCCCAAGCATAGAGTCAGAGGAGGGCCAAAAGGTCAGTAACGGTCCATAGCAGAAGTACCAGAGGGAAGAGACAGAATCAGGTCAGAGCCAAAGCAGAGTTGAGTACTGGGGAATCCAAACACACAGGGACACACAGAGTAGGGGCGGGAAGAGAGGAATGAACAGACACGGGCAAAGAAAGCTAAACGCAGCAGGACATATCAGGGTCTCACCAGAGCCAGCTACACATGCCATAGGCAGGAAATATAACTGACACTGCCTTCAGGATGCAGCACAGAGAAATAGCAGACCTGACACCAGACAAGGCAGAGAAAGTTAACCCCTGACATAACCAGAAAGGAGAGATAAGACCCAAAACACAGTCTGGATTATGACACATGGCAAGTGGAGTTGATACCAAAAAGTTCTTTTTTGGTCTCATCTGACCACATGACCTTCTCTCATGCCTCCTCTGGATCATCCAGATGGTCATTGGAGAACTTTACCTGGACATGTGCTGGAGTGAGCACGGGGACCTTGCGTGTATTGCAGTATTTTAAGCCATGGCGACATAGTGTGTTACTAACAGTAAAGTGTGAAGACTGTGGCCCCAGCTCTCTTCAGGTCATTGACTAGCTTGTCCCATGTAGTTCTGGGTTGATTCTTGACCTTTCTCAGAATCATCCTTACCTCATGAGTCGACATACTGCATAGAGATTGACAGTCACCTTGTGTTTCTTCCATTTTCTAATAACTGTGCTAACAGTTGTTGCCTTCTCACCAAGCTGCTTGCCTATTGTCCTGTAGGCCGTCTCAGCCTTGTGCAGGTCTACAGTTATGTCCCTGGTGTCATGAGACAGCTCTTTGGACTTGGCCATGGTGGAGAATTTGAAGTTTGATTGATTCAATGTGTGGACTGGTGTCTTTTATACAGGTGTAGAGTTCAAAAAAGTGCAATTAATAGAGGCAATGAGTGCAGAGTAGGAGGGCTTCTTAAAGAAAAACTAACAGATCTGTGAGAGCCAAAATTCTTGCTGGTGGGTAGGTGATCAAATACTTATTTTATGCATTAAAAATGCAATTTAATTATTTAAAAATCATACAATGTGATTTTCTAGTTTTTATTTTTAGATTCTGTTGAAGTGTACGTACAATAAAAATTACTGACCTCTCCATTTTTGTAGGCTGGAAACCTTGCAAAATCGACAGTGTATCAAATACTTATTTTCCCCACTGTATATGTGCCACACGCATGATAAGCATCATCTTTTTATTATACAGCATGTATTTTGCTGAAGGGGCTCCCTTAATCTAAATATTTTGTTTGGGAAAGTCCTTTCAAACATAGAGGGCCATAATATTGGTCTTCCCTGGTTATTGGCAAAATCAAGCTGCATGCAAGAATGGAAGGAAGGGCATTTGCATATTCTTCTCTTGTACAAGGATTTGATACATTTGGCTCACCTAAACAATTTAACATGTACCAACATGTATTTACATAGCAACAGTCTGTAAGATGTGTAAAGGGCTGACAAACCCATTTTTTAACCTTCTAACAAACGAGTAATATGAAAAAATAATATAATAAGCAAAAGTCATCTCACAAATATCTGCTATTCCAGTGCTGCTTCTCCAGGGTCTCCACTGGTCATGGAGCTGGTAATGTGTCATACAAAGAGTCCTGCAGCTGATCATGTGCCAATCACTGGCCTCAGCAGAGAGATGCCATGTATGCCAGAATTTAAGAACAGTGATTGGCTGCAGCAGTCATGTGATTTAAACAGCAGCATTAAACCAGTGGGAAATTTCAAATGTGCATTTTGGTTATTTTACTGGTTAGTCACAATGCTTGCTATTTATATAAAATCCCAGAAAATCCTTTTAAATAAACACCTCAGAAAACATCATAACCTTCTAAACTAAACAGAAGCCATTCTTTTGCTACAAAATATGTATACTGTGATAGACATCACTACGTTTGCTAATTATCATTCATACATTCACAGCATCAGTTAATTTGGTAAAAATAATAGGACCTTTTCATATCCTTTTTAATGAAGGAATAAGAAAATTAGATCATAACATGTACCTTTTATTTCATTTCTGTTACATATTACCAATAAATAATAAACAGAATTACAGAATAATACTTTATTGTAGGAAACTTGTCAAAAGAAATATAAAAAATGAGAAAAGCAAGGTTAGGAGACTCAAGATCAGAAAATGGATATTCAAGTATATATTTATTTGTACATTTTTGTAAAAATGGAAAGCTTTTCTCGGCTACTTACAAGAAAGCTTTGAAAAATAATGAGCTTTAAAAGAAAAAAATAGTTATTTGTAGTTGTCATTACTGACAAAAGCTGATTGTTGTGCATGCTTTAATTGTATCTGGCATGTCACCTACTGCTCCTGTTTACTGAGGTTTGGTAGGTAATTCCCAAGTGATGTAAAAGTCTAGAATAAAAATACATAATTTAAACATATTAGAATCTCAGCAGATCAACGCACAAGCTTCTCAAAAGATAAGTCACATAAAGGAGTTTATTTTATTACTGTTGTCAACAAAAGAAAAATATTAATCTTAGAGAAAGTAGTACAGTTCAAGAGTGACATCTAATGGCCTAGGAAACCTAATTATAATCTTCGTTTTCTTTGAAAATGTAATATTAAATAAAAAGAAATGTAAACATATCCAGATTTTTTAGACTCAAAGTCATTGAGATAATTAGACAATTATTACATAGATAGCCTTTTTAATGAAAAACAAAACCTTAAAACTTTAACTAATTTAGTAGCGGTTGCTTTAACTAAGCGTTCACCTAAAGATGGCACCGAAGAAAAGACCTACAATGGGATGTTCAGATGGTTGCATTGATCATCACAGGACCAAGTTCTATGTAAGCCCCCCAAATCCTTTTCAACCACAATGTTCAAATGTGAGACCAGACTGTCTTTAAATGTCACTTAACCCAGTATTGCATCAAGGGGCGGGCTGGGATGGGGATCAGGGGGGCTGCTCCCCCAGTGGCTGTACAGGGCCGGATGACTGACTGCTGCGTCATGCGAGTGTAACAGTCATTGCTGTGCACAGTGAACTGCGTCATTTCTACTGACTTGACGTCGGTGACATTGGCATGCTGTGGGGCCTGTGAGTCGGGGGAGCCCTGTGCCAGCATGGGCCCCCCTCAAACACTTCCCTTTCCTCGTTCCCCAAATTCTCATTGCTCCAATGTCTTCACCGTCTTCTGACTCTGACGTCTCATGACAGAGGGTGCAATTTATTTCATTACAGCATGCCCTTTGTGCTGAGCACTGCAGAGGGTCAGAAGATGCTGAAGAGACCGGGCATGTGTTGGAGGGGAGTGGTGAGTATTTGATCTTTTTTTATGTATGGAGCACTGTATGGGGCCCATTATACTGTAGGAAAGAATGTATTGGGCCCATTTATAATACTGTATGGAGCAATATATGGGATCATTATACTGTAAGGTGTAATATATGGGGCCCATTAAATATACTGCATGGAGCAATATATGGGGCCATTATACTGTATGTAGCAATATATGGGGCCATTATACTGTATTGAGCAATATATGAGCCATTTTATACTGTATGTAGCATTAAATGGACACATTATATACTATATGGAGCATTATATGGGGCCCATTATACTATAGTGTACTCATACTGTATATAGGCAGCTATATGGGCTCATGCTGTAAATAGGAAGCTATGTGCTGGCTCATACTGTATATAGAAGGCTATGTTAGGAGGAGGAAAACCAGGCTGCAAGTGCCAGCATTAAGCCGGGTCCAGAACTGTTGAGGTTGCATCCTCTGTTCCGGCGAGGAAGCAAGAGCAATATGGACCTTCTTCCTGACCAAGGGGGCGGGGATATAAAAGGGGAAAGAGCACGCAGCACAGCAATTTGGTGCAAATGGAGGGCAGCGCGCAGACAGGCGAGAGGTGCGCTCTGCTTCCCCTCCCCACCACAGAATACCAGCACTGCGGCAGGGCCACAGCATCTGAAGAGGACTGCCATACTGAGGGGAGCAGTGTGCCCAGCAGCAATCCAGAGAGAGGGACCGCTGCAGAGAGTGCAGAGCCAGATAGTGCGCAGCAGGGACCAGTGAGTGCTGTGGCCCCGGAGCATCTGAACAGCACAGGCCCACACCCAAGCACCGCCACCACCACCATTGAAAGAGACTGTGAGGAGAGACATGCAGGGTGCCCGTTGGTCACCACGGAGTGAGGTATGAAATGTTCTGGGTGAGGGAGTACTGAGAGCATGCTCACAGAGAGAGATCGGGTGCAGCACCCCGCCAGAGAAGCAGCGAGCCAGTGTTTGTAGGCGCTTCAGTCTTGGCAGGAGCAGGCAGTGTGCAGCATAGAGAGAAGAGGGCAGTGTGCCTGGTAGCTGACAGAGATCAAGGTGCTTCATGACCGTGAGTTCAGCGCATGTGCCGCAAAGAGAGAACCGAGTGCTGGATAGAATTGTGTAAGCCACCTTACCAGCTCATACTTTCCCGCTCACGGGAGACTCTGACTTTGCCAGTGTATATTTGGAGAGCCACGTTGGACTCATACAGTACTGTGGCATGCACCCTTATCAGCCACAATAGCATATGGACTAGGCCCAGCAGAAGGTACCTGACAGCAAATGCTGCTGCCAGAAGACGGGGCCTGTTTCCCATAGGACAATATACCACGTCAGCCGATGTCAACGCCATTGACTTCTCAGCAGGAGTCACAGTTTGAGGAACTTCTGATATGTGTTTCACAAAAACTGCCGTTAACTGATCCTTTATTTCTGAACTCTGCATATCCTTTGCAAACCTAACCATTTATTCCCCTGTTTAACCCATTGCCTCCCTGTGTGGAGTATTCCACTGTTGCTAAAACTTGTTAAACCTTGCTCTGCCTCCGGTCCATTACTGCATCCCACAGCCTGCTTACAACTATATATGGGTTTATACTGTATATAGAAGGCTGTGTGTGATTTCATGCTGTACAGTATATAGGAGGCAATGTGCGGGCTCATACTGTATAGAGGAGGCTTCATGTATATGGGGGTTCATACTGTATATAGGAGGCTATGTGCAAACTCATGCTTAATGTAGGAGGCAAGATGCTGGCTCATACTGAGATATATGGGTTTTTAAACTAACTAAATAGAGAATTGTGTATGTGTGTTTTTTTTTTTTCATGGTTTACATGTATAAGGGCCCCATAGGTTGATCTCTTTGGTTGTTGATTGAGGGGGCTGTGTGGGGGCTCATATTGTACATAGGAGGATGCCAGCATACTTAATTCTTCTCAAAATTAAGTCATACAAAATAATATTAATATTAATTCATTTCAGCCTGTTGCTGCAGCATACGCAGCTGTCACTGTCTCTCATTTGGCCCCTTTGGAAAATTAATTTGCCACCTCTGCTCTATTATATATAGCGCTATGTTATATATAGTGCCCATATAGGGAAAAAATTTGCGCTGCAGATGTGCACCAAAGCATCTGTGTATTACTCACATGACCTATCAAAGGGGATCATGTGACATGTCACGTGATACATCGGATAGCTGGGGGGGGCTTGCGCTTTCCAAACTGCCTGGGGCCCTGGCTTTCTTAATTCACCCCTGTCTATAAGCACTGGTTCACATATGTGCTTCCATTTATCTTTCCATGTTTAGGAAAAGACAACTGAAATAACCCCTTTTTGCAACATGACATACCGTAACTATGTCACCGTAAGGCATCTTTAATATGTCCGTGTTTCTGATAAGTGTTGTATCCGTTTTTTCATGGATACCACATGCACCTGTTATAACCTCTGGGGCTGCTCACATGTCCATCTGTTTACAGGTACCATGTGTCTGCGTGAACCACAATGAAATAAGTCAGTCAGGGCTGGGGGTGCGTTTACAGAATACACAGCGGTGACTGGACCTGCACCAGTGCCACCTCCATGACTAAAACCAAATGCTGCTGAGGGGAATAAAGTTAATTTTATCCCTGCAGCGTTCAGCTGCATGCCGGCACCAGGTAGGTTAGTAACCTGCAGACTTATCCCATATCTACACGTTAATAGCGTTTTATTCAGGTGACAGGTTCCTTTTAATATTGAAAGTATAGGAGCAGCATTGTAGTTTCATCTTCTATATCCATACTGGAAAAACACACATTTTTTAAAAAAAAGTACACACAAATGGGTGATAAAGAATAAAAATGGATTGTCAAAATAAACTCACACTTGTATGTGTTTTTATTTCGACGTGTGAAGTGTGCACTTGAATATAGCGGTTTCAGGACCTGAACCCGCTTCGCACTGAGCATATGTTGGCCATTATACATAGCCGGCATCTGTCTGTAACAGTAGAGAGCTCACCTCAGCATCTGTTTTAAAGGGGATATCTGGGGCTTTGCTAAGAAAAGAAAAGAATTGTCTAAGCACTAAGAGGTAGGTTGTTAGTATCCTTCCTGCCCTCCATCACATCAACAGAGTGACGGCTTCTTTTCCTTTCTGCTCTCTCGTACAGATGAGATTGCCATTGTCATTCTTATTGACAGCTGGCTCTCCACTTCCTAATGGGGGAGCCAGCTGTCACTCAACATAACATCAGCAGTCCCTCAAAGTCAACAGTGCACACACTACACAACATCAAATGTTGTTCCTATCTTCAAAAAGTGGAAGAAGGTAGACCCAGAGAACTATAGGCCAGTGAGTCTGACTAACATACCAGGAAAGATCATTGAACAAATTATTAAACAACTTGCATGTAAGTACCTGGATAAGAATGAAGTGATTAACCAGAGTCAGCATGGGTTTGTAACTAATAAATCATGTCAGACTAACTTAATTTCCTTCTATGATAGAATCACTGACTGGGTGGATCAGGGAAATGCTGTAGATATAGTATATCTTGACTTCAGCAAAGCATTTTACAAAGTATCTCACATCATCCTTATTGAAAAAATGACTAAGTATGGAATGGACAAAGCAACTGTTAGGTGGATTCATAACTGGCTTAGTGATCAGACCCAAAGAGTGGTCGTAAATGGCTACACATCCAGTTGGAAGAATGTCTCAAGTGGGGTACCACAAGGTTCTGTCCTGTGCCCTGTATTGTTCAACATCTTTATCAATGATTTAGATGAAGAAATTGAGGATACAAATAAAATTTGCTGATGACAGAAAGCTAGGAGGGATAGCTAATAATAGAGAAGAGAGAGAGAGGATTCAAAAAGATATAAATAAATTGAAGCAGTGAGCAGCAACTAACAGAATGGTTTTTAACAGGGAAAAATGCTAAGTACTACATCTGGGCAATAAAAATGAAAAAAATCACATACAGATTGTGAGGAATAGGGCTAAGGAACAGCTATCGCCCTATATCACTTCTCCCCTATGCCTCCAAACTACTTGAACAACACGTCTACCTAGAACTGTCCTCCCATCTCTCTTCTTGCTCCCTCTTTGACCGCTTACAATCTGGCTTCCGGTCACACTATTCCACTGAAACTGCCCTAACTAAGGTCACCAATGACCTCTTAACCACCAAGAGCAAGCGACACTACTCTGTCCTCCTCCTCCTCGACCTGTCGGCTGCCTTTGACACAGTGGACCATTCCCTATTTTTACAGACCCTCTCATCCCTTGGCATCACAGACTTGGCCCTATCCTGGATCTCATCATACCTAACAGACCGGACATTCAGCATCTCCCACTCACACACCAACTCCTCACCTCGCCCCCTATCTGTTGGAGTCCCACAAGGTTCAGTCTTAGGGCCCCTGCTCTTCTCCATTTACACCTTTGGCCTGGGACAGCTCATAGAATCTCATGGCTTTCAGTATCATCTCTATGCTGATGACACACAGATCTACATCTCTGGACCAGATATCACCTCCCTACTAACCAGAATTCCCAAGTGTCTATCCGCTATTTCATCCTTCTTCTCTGCTAGATTTCTGAAACTTTACATGGACAAAACAGAATTCATCATCTTTCCCCCATCTCACGCGACCCCCCCAATGAACCTATCCATTAGAGTAAATGGCTGGCCACTCTCCCCAGTCCCACAAGCTCGCTGCCTTGGGGTAATCCTTGACGCTGATCTCTCCTTCAAACCACATATCCAAGCCCTTTCCACTTCCTGCCGACTTCAACTCAAAAATATTTCATGAATCCGTACATTCCTCAACCAAGAATCTGCAAAAACCCTAGTCCATGCCCTCATCATCTCTCGCCTTGACTACTGCAACCTCCTGCTCTGTGGCCTCCCCTCTAACACTCTCGCACCCCTCCAATCTATTCTAAACTCTGCTGCCCGACTAATCTACCTGTCCCCCCGCTATTCCCTGGCCTCTCCCCTCTGTCATTCCCTTCTCTGGCTCCCCATTGCCCAGAGACTCCAGTACAAAACCCTAACTATGACGTACAAAGCCATCCACAACCTGTCTCCTCCTTACATCTGTGACCTCGTCTCCCAGTACTTTCCTACACGCAACCTCCAATCCTCACAAGATCTCCTTCTCTACTCCCCTCTTATCTCCTCTTCCCACAATCGTATACAAGATTTCTCTTGCGTATCACCCCTTCTCTGGAACCCTCTACCACAACACATCACACTCTCGCCTACCATCGAAACCTTCAAAAAGAGCCTAAAGACCCACCTCTTCCAACAAGCCTACAACCTACAGTAACCACCAATCGACCAAACCGCTGCATGACCAGCTCTATCCTTGCCTACTGTATTCTCACCATCCCTTGTAGATTGTGAGCCTTTGCGGGCAGGGTCCTCTCTCCTCCTGTACCAGTTATGACTTGTATTGTTTAAGATTATTGTACTTGTTTTTATTATGTATACACCTCCTTACATGTAAAGTGCCATGGAATAAATGGTGCTAAATCAATAAATAATAATAATGTGAAAAAGACTTGGTTATACTAATAGATCATAAACTGAACATGAGTCAACAGTGTGACACAGCAGCAAATTCAATTCTGGGTGTATTAACGGAAGCTTAAAGTCTAGATCACACAAAATAATTATTGCCCTCTACTCATCTACCCATCTACTCAAATGCTCACAATAATCAATTATTTTGAAGCTGATCAAGAGAATGCCAAGAGTGTGCAAAGCAGTCATCAAAGCAAAAGGTAGCTACTTTGAAGAACCTAGAATATAAGACATAATGTCAGTTGTTTCACACTTTTTTGTTAAGTATATAATTCTACATGTGTTAACCCCTTTCTGACATTGGACGTACTATCCCGTAGAGGTGGGGTGGGCCCGTATGACCACCAACGGGATAGTACGTCAAGTGCAATCGGCCGCGCTCACGGGGGGGAGCGCGGCTGATCGCGGCTGGGTGTCAGCTGACTTTCGCAGCTGACATCTGGCAATATGTGCCAGGAGCGGTCATGGACCGCCCCCGACACATTAACCCCCGGCACACTGCGATCAAACATGATCGCAGTGTTCTGGCGGTATAGGGAAGCATCGCGCAGGGAGGGGGCTCCCTGCGTGCTTCCTTGAGACCCCTGGAGCAACGCGATGTGATCGCGTAGCTCCAAGGGTCTCTTACCTCTTCCTCCCTGTGGCAGGCCCGGATCCAAGATGGCCGCGGCATCCGTGTTCTGCAGGGAGGTGGCTTCACAGCGCCTGCTCAGAGCATGTGCTGGGAAGCCTCCAGGATCTGTGCACTTCAGATCGCCGATCTGACACAGTGAACAGCAAAGTGTCAGATCGGCGATCTTACACTATAACATCATGCCCCCCCCTGGGGCAATGTTATAGTGTAAAAAAAACAATTTTCACATGTGTAAAAAAAAATTTAAAAAGTCCCCAAAAAAATGCAAAAAAAAAAAATATATTGTTCCTATAAATACATTTCTTTATCTAAATAAAAAAAACAATAAAAGTACACATATTTAGTATCGCCGCGTCCGTAGTGACCCGACCTATAAAACTGTCCCACTAGTTAACCCCTTCAGTTAACACCGCAAAAAAAAAACGAGGCAAAAAACGCTTTATTATCATACCACCAAATAAAAAGTGGAATAACAAGCGATCAAAAAGATGGATATAAATATCCAAGGTACCGCTGAAAACGTCATCTTGTCCCACAAAAAAAGATATGCTATACAGCATCATCAAAGAAAAAATAAAAAAGTTATAGTCCTCAGAATAAAGCGATGCAAAAATAATTATTTTTTCTATGAAAAAGTTTTTATCATATAAAAGCGCCAAAACATAAAAAAATGATATAAATGAGGTATCACTGTAATCGTACTGACCCAAAGAATAAAACTGCTTTATCCATTTTACCAAACACGGAACGGTATAAACGCCTCCCCCAAAAGAATTTCATGAATAGCTGGTTTTTGGTCATTCTGCCTCACAAAAATCGGAATAAAAAGCGATCAAAAAATGTCACGTGCCCGAAAATGTTACCAATAAAAACATCAACTCGTCCCGCAAAAAAAAAGACCTCACATGACTCTGTGGACCAAAATATGGAAAAATTATAGCTCTCAAAATGTGGTAACGCAAAAAATATTTTTTGCAATAAAAAGCGTCTTTCAGTGTGTCACGGCTGCCAATCATAAAAATCTGCTAAAAAAACCCACTATAAAAGTAAATCAAACCCCCCTTCATCACCCCCCTATTTAGCGAAAAATTAAAAAATTAAAAAAATTTATTTATTTCCATTTTCCAATTAGGGTTAGGGCTAGGGTTAGGGTTAGGGCTAGGGTTAGGACTAGGGCTAGGGTTAGGGCTAGGGTTAGGGCTAGGGTTAGGGCTAGGGATAGGGCTAGGGTTAGGGCTAGGTATAGGGTTAGGGCTAGGGTTAGGGCTAGGGTTAGGGTTAGGGCTAGGGTTAGGGCTAGGGTTAGGGTTAGGGCTAGGGTTAGGGTTAGGGCAAGGGTTAGGATTGGGGCTAGGGTTAAGGCTACAGTTAGGGTTGGGGCTAAAGTTAGGTTTAGGGTTGGGGCTAAAGTTAGGGTAAGAGTTTGGATTACATTTACGGTTGGGAATAGAGTTGGGATTAGGGTTTGGGGTGTATCAGGGTTAGGGGTGTGGTTAGGGTTACCGTTGGGATTAGGGATGTGTTTGGATTAGGGTTTCAGTTATAATTGGGGGGTTTTCACTGTTTAGGCACATCAGGGGCTCTCCAAACACGACATGGCATCTGATCTCAATTCCAGCCAATTCTGCGTTGAAAAAGTAAAACAGTGCTCCTTCCCTTCCGAGCTCTCCTGTGCGCCCAAACAGGGGTTTACCCCAACATATGGGGTATCAGCGTACTCAGGACACATTGGACAACAACTTTTGGGGTCCAATTTCTCCTGATACCCTTGGGAAAAAACAAAACTGGGGGCTAAAAATTAATTTTTGTGAAAAAAAAAGGATTTTTTATTTTCACGGCTCTGCATTATAAACTGTAGTGAAACACTTGGGGATCAAAGTTCTCACAACACATCTAGATAAGTTTCTTGGGGGGTCTAGTTTCCAATATGGGGTCACATGTGGGGAGTTTCTACTGTTTAGGTACATTAGGGGCTCTGCAAACGCAATGTGACGCCTGCAGACCAATCCATCTAAGTCTGCATTCCAAATGACGCTCCTTCCCTTCCGAGCTCTGCCATGCACTCAAACGGTGGTTCCCCACACACATGGGGAATCAGTGTACTAAGGACAAATTGGACAATAACTTTTGTGGTCTAATTTCAACTGTTACCCTTGGGAAAATACAAAACTGGGGGCTAAAAATAAATTTTTGTGGAAAAAAAAGGATTTTTTATTTTCACGGCTCTGCGTTATAAACTGTAGTGAAACACTTGGGGGTTCAAAGTTCTCACCACACATCTAGATAAGCTCCTTGGGGGATCTAGTTTCCAATATGTGGTCACTTGTGGGGAGTTTCTACTGTTTAGGTACATTAGGGGCTCTGCAAACGCAATGTGACGTCTGCAGACCAATCCATCTAAGTCTGCATTCCAAATGACGCTCCTTCCCTTCCGAGCTCTGCCATGCGCTCAAACGGTGGTTCCCGCCACATATGGGGTATCAGAGTACTCAGGAAAAATTGGACAACAACTTTTGGGGTCTAATTTCAACTGTTACCCTTGGAAAAATACAAAACTGGGGGCTAAAAAATAATTTTTGTGGAAAAAAAATAATTTTTATTTTCATGGCTCTGCATTATGAATTGTAGTGAAACACTTGGGTGTTCAAAGCTTTCACAACACATCTAGATGAGTTCCTAAGGGGGTCTACTTTCCAAAATGGTATCACTTGTGGGGGTTTCAATGTTTAGGCACATCAGTTGCTCTCCAAACGCAACATGGCGTCCCATCTCAATTCCTGTCAATTTTGCATTGAAAAGTCAAATGCCGTTCCTTCCCTTCCAAGCTCTCCCATGCGCCCAAACAGTGGTTTACCCCCACATATGGGGTATCAGCGTACTCAGGACAAATTGTACAACAACGTTTGGGGTCCAATTTCTTCTCTTACCCTTGGGAAAATAAAAAATTGGGGGTGAAAAAATCATTTTTGTGAAAAAATATGATTTTTTTATTTTTACGTCTCTGCATTATAAACTTCTGTGAATCACTTAATGGGTCAAAGTGCTCACCACACATATAGATAAGTTCCTTAGGGGGTCTACTTTCCAAAATGGTGTCACTTGTGGGGGTTTCAATGTTTAGGCACATCAGGGGCTCTCCAAACACAACATGGCGTCCCATCTCAATTCCAGTCAATTTTGCATTGAAAAGTCAAATGGCGCTCCTTCGCTTCCGAGCTCTACCATGCGCCCAAACAGTGGTTTACCCCCACATATAGGGTATCGGCGTACTCAGGACAATTTGTACAACAACTTCTGTGGTCCATTTTCTCCTGTTACCCTTGGTACAATAAAACAAATTGGAGCTGAAATAAATTTTTTGTGAAAAAAAGTTAAATGTTCATTTTTATTTAAACATTCCAAAAATTCCTGTGAAACACCTGAAGGGTTAAAAAACTGCTTGAATGTGGTTTTGAGCACCTTGAGGGGTGCAGTTTTTATAATGGTGTCATATTTGGTTATTTTCTATCATATAGACCCCTCAAAATGACTTCAAATGATATGTGGTCCCTAAAAAAAATGGTGTTGTAAAAATGAGAAATTGCTGGTCAACTTTTAACCCTTATAACTCCCTAACAAAAAAAAATTTGGTTCAAAATTGTGCTGATGTAAAGTAGACATGTGGGAAATATTACTTATTAAGTATTTTGTGTGACATATCTCTGTGATTTTATTGCATAAAAATTCAAATTTGGAAAATTGCAACATTTTTAAAATTTTTGCCAAATTTCCATTTTTTTCACAAATAAATGCAGGTAATATCAAAGAAATTTTATCACTGTCATGAAGTACAATATTTCACGAGAAAACAATGTCAGAATCACCGCGATCCGTTAAAGCGTTCCAAAGTTATAACCTCTTAAAGGGACAGTGGTCGGAATTGTAAAAATTGGCCCGGTCATTAACGTGCAAACCACCCTTGGGGGTAAAGGGGTTAATTCATAGTTTTCATGCCTTCAGTGTGAATGTACAATTTTCATAGTCATAAAAATACAGAAAAATCTTTAAATGAGAAGGTGTGTCCAAACTTTTGGTCTGTACTGTATATATATATATATATATTTTTTTTTTTTTTGTATCAGCTATATTGAGCTTTTCTTCTCCCAGCAAATATTGTCAGGGAAAGCTGTATCAGGCTTGATAAATTTTAGCATTCCAAGTCCTTTGTTCTCGTATGAGAAAAGCAAATGCCAGAGTTACTTGACGGCAGCTTACTCTGCTCTTTTCACTGAGATCACATACACGTTCAACCTAACCATATGTGCATATGTATATGGTGGTAAGGTGGAATAGCTACTGCCCAGCAGACAGCTATTGAATGTAAACTATTAGTAATAACGTACCTATTAGTCTGTTCCTATAGTTGCTGCTCTGTCTAATGTGTGTAGTCGGATCTGCAGACAAGTTGATAATTCTTATATCTTAGGAATGAGCAGAATTGTGTCTAGAAGAATGGAGATAACCAAGCTTACTGCCTAGTGATGAGCGAGTGTACTCGTTGCTTGGGTTTTCCCGAGCATGCTCGGGTGACCTCCGAGTATTTATGACTGCTCGGAGATTTTGTTTTCATCCCAGCAGCTGAATGATTTACAGCTACTAGCCTGCTTGATTACATGTGGGGATTCCCTAGCAACCAGGCAACCCCCACATGTACTTAGGCTGGCTACTAGCTGTAAATCATTCAGCTGCCAGGATGAAAACTAAATCTCCGAGCAGTCATAAATACTCGGAGGTCACCCGAGCAACGAGTACACTCGCTCATCACTATTACTGACCAGAGCCTTCAGACCTTCAATTGGTTTATTAGAGATAGCCACAGAATTGTCATAGCAATACCCTTAATTATGGAAGAATATTATTAACATATGTCTATGCAACATGGACATTAAAGGTAGAGGTCAGTTAAGGTCATGGCTCATGATACATTTCTCTTAAATCACACAAGCTGAATGAATAGTTATGACAGATTTCACTATACAGCAATCACACTATTGTTTATGAATCAAAGATTTATATATTTTTCATTCACAAAGACATTCATATGAGCTACATTAATCTATGATTCTATTGTGCGCCGAATAATTCTTCCACTAACACCTGACAGCTGCAGCTCAGAAGTGGGTGGAGAATACAGCTGGGTGTAAATGTAGATAATATGCATCAATTGTTTTCTACAAGAGAAATACAAATTTATAAACTGTTCTTAAATAATTATAAAGATTGTATGTCATTCAGCAATGCATGAAATAACTATAGGATGTGCTGTGACACTTTACAGTAATTGTAATGACATCTGAATTATACTCCACATTCCTAGCGTATTTACTAAAAACAAATTTACTATAGTATTTCCTAAATTGTCTTTACCTACCCTAAATAATCTAAATATTACCATGTTTTTTTCTGTTTAATTGTACAGTATATCAGTAGTATTCCCAGATGGACTCTGCTATTTTTACCTACAGAGAGGGGTTTGGGGGTTACATGTGTTGAAACTCATTACAATAGAACACTGATTTCGTTACCAATTTGTGAGTAACGTTCTTTTCATAACCATTTATACTATCAAAGTCCGTTTGGCTTTTTTGACAAATGACAGATGAAATGGCGGAAAGTGTATGCTAAAGTCAATTGTAGATAAAATCCATTTTGCGGCAACATGATTTTATGGTCACATGGTTTCACTAATTTTAATTTTTGGGGAATGTTGAAGAAAAACTTCTTACTCTACTGCTGTATATGTCAAAAGCGTCAGGACTCTGTTGCTGATTGTAATCCTTATGTAGTAGAATGGTGTCAGTTTTTCTTGAAACCTAATTTTGACTTTACAACTGGTAGGAGAGCAGTACACTGAAAACTATAGTTAATAGTACAAGAACTAATTATCTTTTCTAGACACAATTTTCCCTGTTGTAAAAGATTATTGAGATTGAGTTTTCTATGTCCTAGTATTTTTGCCTAAAGGCTTTGTTTTTTTCTGACATTTACGTATTTAAGGCAAATAGGTAGCCCTATAGATACAGCAGTGGAGAACATGAGACAACATCAGGCATCGTTTAAGTGATATCAGAAGTATTTATGTTGCTGAAAGGATAAACCAAATATTCACACTTTTTTGAGCCTACCCACTCCATGCCACCCCAATCTGCATGCCGTTAAGGTGAAGTGAAAAAATAGATTTTTGATTTGTGGCATCTAAGCATTGGTTACTTTTATTATATGCCACATATTTGAAAATGATCTGTAACATTCAACTTTAATCTTATCCCATATTAATTGCCAATAAACTGCCATCAGCTAGGGCTATACTTCGACTATGGTTTTAATTAAATGTCCCATCTACTTTTCAAGTAGATATAGTAAATGGGTTCATGTTGTAACACAAAAATGGCTGCGACCATGACGTACTTTGGACTCAATTTCAATCCTGCTGGATGTCTGTAACACTCAGTTCACTATCATTCACTCACTACTTTCAAGGCCACAGTCACTGCAGCAAAACAAACCTACTTCTCATCTCTCATATCCTCCCTGTCTCACAACCCTAAACA
This sequence comes from Ranitomeya variabilis, assembly GCF_051348905.1. Classification (NCBI taxonomy): domain Eukaryota; kingdom Metazoa; phylum Chordata; class Amphibia; order Anura; family Dendrobatidae; genus Ranitomeya; species Ranitomeya variabilis. The sequence goes on from NC_135233.1 coordinate 833,006,839, forward strand.
GTTATTCAACACTTTCAATTCTCTCCTCCATCCCCCAGCACCCCCTCTCTCTCCACTTATCTCGGCCGCAGACATTGCTTCATTTTTCAAGCAGAAGGTCGATAACATCAGAGACAGCTTTGGTCTACAACCCCCCAGAGCTCTTATTCCTAACTGCTCAGCCCTCCTCCTCCAAACCTACTTCTCCACCATTACAGAAGATCGATTCTCCACTCTAATCTCAAGATCACATCTCAACACCTGTGCACTTGACCTGATCCCATCCCACTTCATCCCAAACCTCACCACAGTCTTCATCCCAACCCTAACCAATCTTTTCAACCTATCACTAACAACTGGTGCTTTCCGCTCAAGCTTTAAACATGCCTCCATCACACCTATCCTCAAAAAGCCCTCTCTTGACCCATCCTCTGTATCTAGCTATCGCCCTATATCACTTCTCCCTTATGCCTCCAAACTACTGGAACAACACGTTTACCTTGAACTGTCCTCCCATCTCTCTTCTTGCTCCCTCTTTGACCACTTACAATCTGGCTTTCGGTCACACCATTCCACTGAAACTGCCCTAACTAAGGTCACCAACGACCTCTTAACCACCAAGAGCAAGCGACACTACTCTGTCCTCCTCCTCGACCTGTCGGCTGCCTTTGACACAGTGGACCATTCCCTATTATTACAGACCCTCTCATCCCTTGGCATCACTGACTTGGCCCTATCCTGGATCTCATCATACCTAACAGACCAGACATTCAGCGTCTCCCACTCACACACCACCTCCTCACCTCGCCCCCTATCTGTTGGAGTCCCGCAAGGTTCAGTCCTTGGGCCCCTGCTCTTCTCCATTTACACCTTTGGCCTGGGACAGCTCATAGAATCTCATGGCTTTCAGTATCACCTCTATGCTGATGACACACAGATCTACATCTCTGGACCAGATATCACCTCCCTATTAACCAGAATCCCTCAATGCCTGTCCACTATTTCATCCTTCTTCTCCGCTAGATTTCTGAAACTTAACATGGACAAAACAGAATTCATCATCTTTCCCCCATCTCACGCGACCCCCCCAACGAACCTAACCATTACAGTAAATGGCTGCCCACTCTCCCCAATCCCACAAGCTCGCTGCCTTGGGGTAATCCTTGACGCTGATCTCTCCTTCAAACCACATATCCAAGCCCTTTCCACTTCCTGCCGACTTCAACTCAAAAATATTTCACAAATCCGTACATTCCTCAACAAAGAATCTGCAAAAACCCTAGTCCATGCCCTCATCATCTCTCGCCTTGACTACTGCAACCTCCTGCTCTGTGGCCTCCCCTCGAACACTCTCGCACCCCTCTAATCTATTCTAAACTCTGCGGACCAACTAATCTACCTGTCCCCCCGCTATTCCCCGGCCTCTCCCCTCTGTCAATCCCTTCACTGGCTCCCCATTGCCCAGAGACTCCAGTACAAAACCCTAACCATGACGTACAAAGCCATCCACAACCTGTCTCCTCCATACATCTGTGACCTCGTCTCCCGGTACTTACCTACATGCAACCTCCGATCCTCACAAGATCTCCTTCTCTACTCCCCTCTTATCTCCTCTTCCCACAATCGTATACAAAATTTCTCTCGCGTATCACCCCTACTCTGGAACCCTCTACCACAACACATCACACTCTCGCCTACCATCGAAATCTTCAAAAAGAACCTGAAGACCCACCTCTTCCGACAAGCCTACAACCTGCAGTAACCACCGATCAACCAAACCGCTGCATGACCAGCTCTATCCTCACCTACTGTATTCTCACCCATCCCTTGTAGATTGTGAGCCTTCGTGGGCAGGGTCCTCACTCCTCCTGTACCAGTTATGACTTGTATTATTTAAGATTATTGTACTTGTTTTTATTATGTATACCCCTCCTCAAATGTAAAGCGCCATGGAATAAATGGCACTATAACAATAAATAATAATAATAATATTTACAAGCAAAGCTCAATGAAAAACAATATAAAACATGTTTTAAAGAGGAGAAAATTGAGAATAATTTTATATTACCCTTTAATATTTCACCTACAACATAAAGATGAGGATTACACACCACTTAAACTTTACCTGTTGGTATAGCAATGCAGTTACAGATTTAACAAAGTTATAACTGGATTTAGCTAGCCTTGCAACTAAAGTTCTTTAACTGTTCTCATTTCCTTCATGGATAGTGAATACGTATAATATACTGTAAATAATCCATTAAATTTTTGTAAATAAATTGTACCTGGAAGGTTTTTAATGCACTTTAATCTTAACCTGCTGGAGAATTTAATTGTTAGACCGGGGATACACTAGCGTATGGCATCCGATGCAAGAGCATGAGATGCGATAAGGTAATGACCCTCGGCTCCTGCTCTGCTGCGAGCGGGAGCCAAGTATCATGCTACTGTGATCCAAACTTCTCGCACAGAGAGAATTGGAGCGCAGCTGCGGAGGAGGCGGAAAGTAATTTCTCTATCTCCTCCACTGCCGGCATCAGTGTATATCGCACCGCACTCGGATCATATCCGAGTGATGTGCGTTGTGTCACTCGCACCCATAGGCTTGTATGAGTGCGAGTGAGCTGAGATGTAGCTGAGTCTCAGTGCCAATCGCAACATGCTGCTATTGTTCTCACATGCCGATTCAGCAAGAAAAAAAAATTGCAGATATTATTTGCCCCATAAACTAACACAGGTCCGAGTGCTATGCGATGTTTTCTCGAATAGCACTCATCCGTATGTTGCGATAGTGTGACTCTGGCCAAAAGCTGTTAGTTTGCATTTCACCACAAGCAATAAAGGAGTCTCATTGCGAAGGATTTCAAGAGAGTTGGAAGTATGCTGAGCTGGTTGTTTTCACTGTTTCCATAGTTAATATGTCCCTCAGATAAAGAACACAAACCGTTATCCCATTAAACTAGTCTTAAATGTTGTTATTCAGTTTTTCATGGTATTTATGATATTTGTCAGGAAAGGGCACATAAAATTGGAATTATCCACTAGAGAAAGCTCCACATTTCCTGGTCTCAATAATCCACCAGTACAGTGGCACATAACACATCGCCTTCACCTATCCTATTCTTAAACGTTTCTCTTCCTGTTTTAGCAATCATTTTTGCAATTTTATGATGTAACACGCTTTATCTGCAATAACTGCTTGATGATGTAATCATATTTATGTACAATGCATACAGGAGTACACCCACTTTGAAAAGTAGGATTTTAATTTATATCTCACTGAACACAAGAACAATTTCTAGAATTCGACAAGACTGAATGCTGCAGGACATGTTTTTAACCCACAAAACTGATAGTAAGGTTAATAAAATAATTTTAATTTCAAAATCTTCAGTTTTACTCAAGTAAATTGATGAAAAAATGAATATATCCAACATGAAAAACTACCACAGCAAATATTTTGCATGACATCCATGATTTTTAAGGTCAGAACCAAGTCTTCTATGCATGGAATGAACAAATTGTCGACAAGTTCCAACATCTATCTTTTTCTCTTGTTCAAGAATGTCTTCCTTTAGAGCCTTGTTGAAGTTCCTAAAGGAGAAAAATGTGGCGCTATATAAGCGTAGTGAGACATAATCACTTGAGTAGGGTTGAGCGAAACGGATCGGTCATTTTCATAAGTCGCCGACTTTTGGCAAAGTTGGCGTCTCATGAAACCCGACCCGATCCCAGTGTGGGGTCGGCCATGCGGTACGCGATCTTGGCGCCAAAGTCGCGTTTTGAATGACGCCTTCCCCGCCATTTTTTCAGCCAATTAATTGTGGGCAGCGTGATGACATAGGTTCCGGCCCGGTTTCTGCGGCGTCATAGAGCCATATTACCGTTTGGGCTGCAGTGATTTCCGGAGTCAAATACAATATATGCATGGAGGAGAGAGAGAGAGAGAGAGAGAGATATATGAATGCACATTGACTTGCATTGGGTTTCGTATTCCGGGACCGGAACCCGACTTTACAGTAGAATCGGCCGATTTCACACGATCCGACTTTTGAGAAGGTCGGGTTTCACAAAACCCAACTCGATCCTAAAAAAGCAAAAGTCGCTCAACCCTACATTTGAGTTGTTGAGTATGTATAGGAATTTGCTCACCTGATACAGTTGTGCAAACTGAGGCTTGAACTATGGATGTATTTGCAAGACACTGCTGCCGACCTGGTGAGGAGGGATTGGACCCTGAAACAGGCGTATCTCACAAAGTAGTTGCCAGACAGGAGGACCAGGGAATGGTGCTGTCTTTGCCACCGAGAGAAATCAAGGTGCAGAAATTTCAGGTTGCTTGTAGGTAAAACATTTTTTATTCAAACTGATAAAAACTATGTACACAATGTGTTTCGGCTGTTTGCAGCCTTCTTCAAGTTTATGGAGAAAATTAATTTAATCCTTCTTATATAGCCCATTCCCAGTGTGAGAGAGGGAGGGGAGACAAATAACTGAGTAACTGAATTACTGTTTAACTCCATATCAGCATGGGTTTATGAGGAATCGCTCCTGTCAAACCAATCTAATCAGTTTTTTTGAAGAGGTAAGCTATAGACTGGACCAAGGTGAGTCATTGGATGTGGTTTTTCTTGATTTCTCCATAGCATTTGATACCATGCCACACAAGAGGTTGGTACACAAAATGAGAATGCTGGGGCTGAGGGAAAATGTGTGTAAATGGGTAAGTAACAGGCTTAGTGATGGAAAACAGAGGGTGGTTATAAATGGTATATCCTCTAACTGGGTCGCTGTGACCAGTTGGGTACCACGGGGGTCGGTGTTGGGACCTATTCCCTTCAACATATTTATTAACGAACTGGTAGAAGGTTTACACAGTAAAATATTGATATTTGCAGATGATACAAAACTATGCAAAGCAGTCAATACAAGAGAAGATAGAATTCTGTTTAATAATGAAAAATGTAAGGTTATACACATGGGAAGAAGGAATCAATATCACCATTACACACTGAAGGGGAAACCACTGGGTAAATCTGACATGGAGAAGGACTTGGGGATCCTAATTAATGATGAACTTACCTGGAGCAGCCAGAGCCAGGCAGCAAACAGTATGAGTGGTGCATTAAAAGAGGTCTGGATCCCTGGTTAAACCGCACATCGAGTACTGTGTACAGTTTTGGGCTCCAGTGCTCAGGATGGATATAATGGAACTAGAGCGAGTACAAAGAAGGTCAACAAAATTAATAAAGGGGATGGGGGAACTACAATACCCAGAGAGATTAGCAAAATTAGGATTATTTAGTCTAGAAATAAGATGACTGAGGGGCGATCTAATAACCATGTATGAGTATATAAGGGGACAATACAAATATCTCTCAGAGGATATGTTTATACCAAGGAAGGTGACGTTCACAAGGGGGCATTCTCTGCATCTGGAGGAGAGAAGGTTTTTCCGCCAACATAGAAGAGGATTCTTTACTGTTAGATCAGTGAGAATCTGGAATTCCTTGCCTGAGGAGGTGGTGATAATGAACTCAGTCGAAGGGTTCAAGAGAGGCATGGATGTCTTCCTGCAGTGCAACAATATTGTATCTTACAGTTATTGGTTCTTTAGAAGGATGTAGATCTGGGGATTTATTCTGTCGGAATATAGGCTGTGCTGGATGAACAAATGTCTTTTTTTCGGCCTTGCTAACTATGTTACAAAAGAGGAAGAGGATGTGTATGTAGGATGAATCACTCCTCCTCTACCTTTTTTGTCTCCCCTCCCTCTCTCACACTGGGAAAAGGCTATATAAGAAGGATCAAATTAATTTTCTGCACACACCTGAAGAAGGCTGCAAACAGCTGAAACGCATTGTATTTGTAGTTTTTATCAGTTTGAATAAAAAAATTTTTACCTACAAGCAACCAGAAATTTCTGCACCTTGATTTCTCTCAGTGGCAAAGACAGTGCCATCCCCTGGTCCTCCTGTCTGGCATCTACTTTACAGCCTGGATGCTGAATGAAAATTGATGCTCAACTTGTTTCTTCAAAATTGCTTAAAAGTGTTTGATTCAGATCAGGAGTTATACTTTACCACTGAATCACTTTCACCCTGTTTGTCTTCTGAAATGCAACAGAGGCCTTAGTAGTGTGTTTTGAAACATTGTCATGGTTAATAAAGTACATAGAGTGCTGGTAGCATCTTCTCTTTCAATATAGAGTAATATATACATGTATTCATGATACCATCAATGAAATGTGGCTCCTTGATGCCAGCAGCATTCATGCAGCCTCACATAAGAACATTGCCCCCACCACATTTCACTTTAGGCCTACTGCATTTTTCTTTATACTCCTCTCCTTTGTAACACCATAAAGTTTTGAACCAATCAGCTCTAAAAACATTTATCTTGGTCTCTTAGTTTAGAATCTTAGTAGAATCTTAGTAGTATAGAATCTTAGTAATCTTCAAATTTTAAAGCATGGGTCCAGGCAAATTGGAGGCAGGCTTTAAGAAAAGTTGTCTTCATAGGCAACATCCTTGCATGTCACAGGAAACACGGTTTGGCTTTTTACTTCTTTAGCTTACTGCAGTTAATTTGCATGCTGAGCTATACTCCAGATTCCCAGTATTCTTTGTATTTTTCAGCATGGGCCCTGGCAAATTGGAGGTGAGCTTTAAGAGAATCTATCTTCATGGACAACATCCATGCATGCTATTCCTCTGCAGTATATTACGTCATGGGAAACACTCATCCTGGTTTGTCTATTTCTTTAGCTAACTGCATTTAAAATGCATGTCGGTTTTCATCAACCCTTCTCATCATAAGACACTCCTGTTTAGGTGTTAAATTCCAATGTCAGCCTGAAAGTCTATGCAATGGTTGCATTTCCATCTTTGTTAAATTTTTGTATCACTTTAACTACGATATTCGGACTGATCAGTAAATCTATTCTGCTCTTCTTGTAGTGTTCACTTTTCTTATGTACTGTTATTTTCGGACAATAAAACGCACTTTTTTCCTCCAAAAATGTGGAGGAAAATGGGGGATGCACCTCATAGTCCGGATGTACCAGCTTTGGCTGTGGTGGGGAGGTGGGGGAGCGGCATTGGCGGAGCAGCGGGTCACAGAGGCATAGCCGCTGCTGCTGCTAACTCCTTTGCCAGCTGCTAAAGAGAAATGAATATTCACTGCATTCCACGTCCATGGGCATGGAGCGCAATGAATATTAATTTCTCTTTAATAGCATCTTGGTATGATTGGCTCCCAACCCTGGTCCTTTTATGCATGACCCCATCAGAAAACATAAAAATAAAAAATTACACTTACCTCCCCGGCGCTCCCTCGCAGCATCTTATTCCTATGCTGGCATCTGCTTTATGCTTGTAACCAGTGCATGGCAGGGGCATCATGACCTGCAAGCAAGTTGAAGGGCAGCTGCTGGAATACTCACTGCTTTGCATGCCAGGACTGTGTACACAAAGAGCAGTGAGTATTCATTGCTCTTCAGTAGTGCTCACAGTGTCAGCCAGAGCCTTCCTGCAGCTGCTGGGTGATCACGTGTGCCACTACTTAAGATAAATGAATATTCACCTCTCTGGGTGTGTAGAGGTGAATATTCATTTCTCTTAAGTAGCAGCACACGTGACTGCCCAGCAGCTGCAGGAATGCTCCAGCTGACACTATGCGCACTACTAAAGAGCAATGAATACTCACTGCTCTCTGCCCACACAATCTCAATGTGCAGAGCAGTGAGTATACCAGCAGCTGCCCTTCAGCTTGCAAGTAGCGCATGATGTCCCTGCCATGACATCTGACTGAAATGAGTCCAATCATGCCAGAATAGGGATGAGGCCATGCATACTAGGACAAGATGGAGGCCATGCATACCAGAATAAGGATGGGGCCATGCAAACTAGGATAAGGATGAGGGGGCCATGCATACTAGGACGAGATGGGGGCCCTGCATACCAGTATAAGGATGGGGCCATGCATACTAGGATAGGGATGAGAGGGCCATGCAAACCAGGGTATGTTTGATGGGGCCATGTGTATCAGGATGGGGATGAGGGGACCATATATACCAGAATAGGGGATATTAAGTACAGAATTGACCACATCTTTTTCTTAATTTTTTTCCTAATTACCTCCTCTAAAACCTAGGTGCGTCTTATGGTCCGGTGCATCTTATAGCCCGATAAATACAATACAATAATTTATTTTCTTTCTCTGGTCTTGTGATAGTTCTCTTACGTGTGGTGCGATTGTGCCATTGTTGACAACATGAAATAGGAAGTGGTTTTCTTTGTAATGTAATGCCCTTTACAGTCAACTGTCTGCTGGACACTTGTTTAATGAATACTTAGACTTCCCTGTGGTTGCATTCTTGTTAATGAGAATTTTGTAGTCTAAACTTTAGCCATGCTCATAAGACTTTCACTGGGGTGTACTCATTTTTGTAACATGGTATTGAATGGAATTGTCAGGAAAATTACTTTTTTTGTCTTGTAAAATAATAAATTTTGTTTTCAATTAGTGGCCCACATTTATGGGAGTGTTTTGTCGTATGGTATCCAATAGAAAATATTAATTATGAAAAGAGAGCTAAAGGTTTTCGGACAAATCTATTGGCACGTACTTATTTATGTTGAGCTATGTATGTGCATACATGCCAGAACCTGCAAATATGTTATCAAGAATATTCAGTGTGCTATTAGTTATCATAAGCCTATTTTGTCATATGCTATTTTGTATTACTTCAGTTTGTCATAGAATATTTAATTCGAATTACTGCAATATGCATTAGTGACTTTGAATGCAATTGTATGCAGAGTCTTTGTTGTCAGGTATAAATTGAATGAATGAAAGGAAACTGAAGCAGAAACAGAACCTGGTATATGTGGAGTGCAACAAAAAATGATTCCTGCCTTCTGGGTTTGATAGCAAATCAAGTGTAAAGTAAATGTCACATTTCTGTCACGAGTGTTCCAGATGAACGAAAATAGTGAACGCAAAATGATTGGCCTCAGCGATTGCACATAGTTAATAGAAAACAATTCATTTTATCGAAATAAAAAAAATATATTGTATATAGATTTTTTACTAAAACATAGAAAAGGTGAAGAAATGATAAAAATGTAGAGGCTGTACAGATATCAAATGCTGTGAATCAATGTAGTTCATAGGGAGTTTTAGATTGAAAGCAACTAATTATATACCGTGTATATGTGTTACATACATAAGTTTTAGTCTTCATTCACAGAAGTAAAACATGATGGATGAACAACTTATTATGATTTCTAACAAAGCACAATCATAGTCTGCAGCTCTTTATACATATTGTCATCATTGATCCCTATGGGGTCTACAGCCTAAATTCCCAATTATCTCAAACACAGGGAGAGCATGTAAAGTCCTTGCAGATGTTAGTGGGATTTCAGCCACACCAACAATGCCACTGAGCCCATACAGGATTCGGCTGCTATTTCTCTGTCCTGATCCCACCAATATTATGCCACACAGCCTTTTTAGCTAAAAAAAAAGCTCAGTGTCCAATTGGCTGCATTGAGAAAGGTCAAGCATTTTTCATTAAAATCCTAAGTTATGTCATCCCTTCAGTTTGATCCCAGGGGACTGCTTACTATGAAATAAGCATAAAGCACAAGGTTCACTGACTCCATTAGATTGGCTGTGAAGATCCTCATCACAGAACGTAAAAGCCAATGCTTGGCTTGAGATACCTACAAATCAAACAAAGGTATACAGCCTGTTTGGATAAAAAATCACCAATTTATTTCAACAGATTAAAAGGTTCCTGTTACATTAAAAATATGGCATCAAGGCAAAAACCGGAACACATGTTCTTAATCATGGCATGAATACAGTGTTAGGGATTGTTCAGACAACCGTATTATTGGTCTGTGTGCCATCCGACAAAACATTGGATTTAACCCAGGTCAATGTTATGCTATGGGGCCATGCACATGTTAGATTTTTTTCCTTAGACTGAGTCGGTCCAAGGAAAAATATTGCTGCATGTCAGAGTTTGATCAGATATTCAGATCATACTTGGCCGAGCAAGGCAATGAGTCAGTGGAAAACATCAGACTGCCCATGGATTACATCTGAGTGGAGTCAGATTTCCATGGACTCACAGAATGAAAAACATGAAGACATTCTTTTCTCCATCTTCTCCTCATCTTAGAGAATTGGATCACACTATGCTCATACTCTGATCGGAGTTTGATTAAATAGAAAGACCAGCTAAAACAAGACACTTTCAATTGATTTAAGTAAATATGAAAATCATAAAGAATATGGAACTGTTGACTAAAACATGAGAAAACATCACCTGAGACCATTTATTAACCCCTTTCTGACCTCAGATGGGATAGTACGTCCAAAGTCAGAATCCCCGCTTTGATGCGGGCTCCAGCGGTGAGCCCGCATCAAAGCCATGACCTGTCAACTGTTTTGTACAGCTGAAATGTGCCCACAATAGCGTCAGGTGGAATCACAATCCACCAGCTGCTATTAACTAGTTAAATGCCGCTGTCAAACTCTGACAGCAGCATTTAACTAGCACTTACGGCCATCAGGCCAGATATACGCGCACCGCTGACCCCCGTCACGTGATTGGGGGTCAGCGATGCGTCAGCATGACTACCAGAGGTCTATTGAAGACCTCTATGGTTGTTGATGCCAGATTTCTGTGAGCACCACCCTCTGTTTGGCGCTCATAGCAATGCAGCAATTCTACTACATAGGAGCGATCTATGCATTGCTCCTATGTAGCACAGCAGATCAGGCTATGCCAGCTTCTAGCCTCCCATGGAGGCTATTGAAGCATGGCAAAAGTTAAAAAAAATGTTTAAAAAATATGAAAAAAATAAAAAATATAAAAGTTTAAATCACCCCCTTTCACCCCGATCAAAATAAAACAATTAAAAAATCAAACCTACACATACTTGGTATCGCCGAGTTCAAAATCACCCGATCTATCAATAAAATAAAGGATTAACCTGATCGCTAAACAGCTTAGCGAGAAAAAAATTTGAAATGCCAGAATTGCGCTTTTTTGGTCGCCGTGAAATTGAATTAAAATGCAATAATGGGCGATCAAAAGAACATATCTTCACCAAAATGGTATCATTAAAAACGTCAGCTCGGCACGCAAAAACCCCAGATCACGAAAAGTAGAGACGCTATGGGTATTGGAAAATTGCACAATTTTTTTTTTCATTTAGCAAAGTTTAGAATTTTTTTTCACCTCTTAGATAAGAAATAACCTAGACATGTTTGGTGTCTGTGAATTCATAATGAGCTGGAGAATCAAATTGCAGCTAAGTTTTATCATTTAGTGAACCTAGCAAAAAACCCAAACAAAAAACAAGTGGTATTGCACTTTTTTTGCAACTTCACCGCACTTTTAATTTTTTCCCATTTTTTAGTACACGACATGCTAAAACCTATGATGTCTTTCAAAACTACAGCTTGTCCCGCAAAAAATAAGCCCTCTCTCAGCCATATTGACAGAAAAATAAAAAAGTTATGGCTCTGGAAAGGAGGGGAGCGAAAAACAAAATGCCAAACCAAAAAAGCTGGGGTTATGAAGGGGTTAACATAGAAGTCACAGCTCACACTCTGAGAAAAATAATCCAAAACATTAACTATGGTAACAATGCACCATTCTATGCCAGATTGCAAAAATGTATAATAGTGTGATAGCATTGGCTAAAACATGAGAAAGTATCACCTAAGTACATTTATTGACATCAGGGCTGGCGTTAGGGGCAGGCAGACCAAGCAGCTGCCTAGGGACCCTGATGCCCTAGGGGCCCCCAGCCAGGGGCGGACATACTGCTGGTACCACTGCTCTGGGGCCAAGAGGTGGAGGGTGGCTCCTGCAGGCAGGCCCGGTATCATGTAGCATCGGGCCCCTCTCACTCCCTCCTGTAATCATGCCAACACCCAGAGCTGGTGAGAGAGTGGTGTGCCGAGTGCAGGAGTTCAAAAGGGGGGCATGTCATGTAGGGAGAGACGCTGGCCAATGAACGCTTTCCTCACCAGACTGAGGAGAGCGCTCACTGGCTGCTGTCTCTGTTCTCCTGCATGGCACGTCCCAATGGTAACTGGTGAGTACTCATCTACAGTCAGGGGCCCCACCGCACAACAGTGGAGGAAGAGCAGGACTTATGTTGTGTCTCCTGCTCCCTCCACTGTTCTGTTCCTAGCAGGCTGCAGCATCTCCTCACAAAGAAGAGATGGGGGAGGAGCTTACTGCAGGGGACAACACGCAGCACTAGGGGGCTGATGTCAGTCCTGTCTGCTCTGTGCCCCATCCCCCACAGTGGGTTCTGCAGTCCTCTCCAACTGAACTGACCTTCTACAGGGCTCATCTGATCACCTGATATACAAGATTAGTATGTGTATATGTATATGCTTGTACATGTATGTATGTGCATCTGTGTATGTACACTATGTGTGTATATATGTGTATGCTTCTATCTGTGTGTGTGTATCTGTGTGTGCATGTACAGTATATGTGTATGTCTATGTGTGTATAATATATGTGTGTATCTGTGTATGTGCAATATATTTGTATGTATATATGGTATATATGTATGTTTATGTGAATGTACTGTATGTTCAGTATATGTGCATGTATATGTGTGTACGGTATGTGTATATAACTGTATGTGTGTATGTACGGCATATGTGTGCATGTATATACGGTGTATGTGTGTGTATGTACGTTATGTGTGTACATGTATGTACAGTATGAGTATGTGTATCTGTTTGTATGTACGGTATATGTGTGTATGCATGTACGGTATACTGTATGTATGTGTCTCTATGTGTATGTATGGTATATGTGTGTATGTACAGTATGTGTATGTATGACGGTATATGTATGTGTATCTGTGTGTATGTATGGTATATGTGTGTTTGCATATGCAGTATATGTATGTGTATCTGTGTGTATGTACGGTATGTGTGTATGTAAGGTATATACGTGTGTGTATGTATAGTACGTGTATGTATGACGGTATATGTATGTGCATCTGTGTGTATGCTATGTATGGTATATGTGTGTGTTTGCATATATGGTATATGTATCTGTGTGTATGTACAGTATATCTATGAGTGACTATGTGGTTGCCATAATACTGTAGGGCTGCATTATATTCTATAGGGGTTTCGTTATTGCGTTATACTATATGAGATCAGAATTATATTCTATATGGGGACTGCATTACACTCTATGGAGGACTATGGGAGTATATTATACTTTATGGAGGACTATGGGGAGTGTGTTATGATCCTTAGTGGCTGAGGATCACAGAATGAACTAGCTAAGTTACTGAACATAGAACGAGCTCTAGGGAGGTGGTAACTGGACTGACCGCAAATGTGATCCTAACCAAACACACTGAAGGTAGCCGGTGAACGTGCCTAAATTCCTGGATGTCTCGACGCAGCCTGAGAAACTTGCTACCCCTATAGAGAAAGTAAGACCTCACTTGCCTCAGAGAAATGACCCCAAAGATATAGGAAGCCCCCAACAAATAATAACGGTGAGGTAAGGGGAAAATACAAAACGTAGAAATGAAAACAGATTCAGCAAATGAGGCCCACTAATACTAGATAGCAGAAGACAGGCAGGGAACTGTGCGGTCAGTAAAAAACTCTATACAAAATATCCACGCTGAGAATACAAGAACCCCCACACCAACTAACGGTGTGAGGGGAGAAACTCAGCCCCTTAGAGCTACCAGCAAGCAAGGAAATCACATATTAGCAAGCTGGACAAGGACAAATAAATAACCAAGAAACATATTGAACACTGATGAGCAAAAAATAACCAAACAGAAACTTAGCTTCTCTTGGCGAGACTGATAACGAAGGGATTCAGGAGAGATCAAAATAGCACTGAATACATCGACAGCAGGCAACCACTGAAAGTCCAGGTGAGCTAAATAAGAAACCAGCTAACAGATAACGAGACAGCTGAACCAGCCTCAGACCTGCAGAATGACACAAAGAGCCACCAGAGGGAGCCCAAAGACAGCACTCACACAGTACCACTTGTGACCACAAGAGGGAGCCCAAAAACAGAGTTCACAACAGGAGTGTATTATACTCTATGGGGGACTGTATTATACTACTGTATATGGAGGACTATGGGGAGTCTATTATACTATATGGAGGATTATGGGGAGTGTGTTATACTATATGGAGGACTAGAGGGAGTACATTACACTATATGGAGGACTATGGGGAGTCTATTATACTATATGGAGGACTATGGGGAGTCTATTATACTATATGCAGGACTATGGGGAGTCTATTATACTATGTAGAGAACTATGGGGAGTCCATTATACTATATGGAGGACTATGGGGAGTTTATTATACTATATGGAGGACTATGGGGAGTCTATTATAATATATGGAGGACTAGAGGGAGTTCATTATGCTATATGGAGGACTATGGGGAGTCTATTATACTATATGAAGGACTATGGAGAGTCTATTATACCATATAGAGGACTATGGAGAGTGTATTATACTATATGGAGGACTAGTGGGAGTGCATTGTACTATATGGAGGACTAGGGGAGTACATTATGCTATATGGAGGACTATGGGAGTGTATTATACTATATAGAGGACTATATTGTTAGGGTTCGAGTTCCCGCTTCTGCACACGGGGAATCTTGGGCCATCTCCGCTGCGGTCTCCCATTCTTCTTCTGCCGCAGTGGAGCCTGCTCAGCAGAGACGTTGGTCCCAGCGTCTCGCTCAGTCTGACTCTGTACAAAGAGTTACTGCTGCTTTTCCTGCTTCTGCCATGGAAGTCAGTGCTGGGCAGCGGCGAGCAGTGCTTCTGGGACTAAGTCCTGCTTTTCTCGTTCTGAGCGTGCCCAGAGTAAGATCTCTCAGTGGAGATCGAGGGTCACATGATCAGATGTTGCAGCTAAGGCCATTGGTCCTTCAGGAAGGTCCTGTAGGTGCTCGTGCTCTGTGGCAGCCTCTCATTGGTCCTTCTAGGAAGGTCCTGTACGTGCTGCAACTATTTAAGGCTCGCATGGCCGCATGGCCATGCGGTAGTATTGTTCTATGTTATGTGCTTTGCACCAGTGTGGTCATGTGAGTTTGTGTTCAGGGACCTGGCTGAAATAAGCCCCTAGAATGCTGGCACCTCCAGCGAGGAGATTTTGTGTGAATGTATTCAGGGACCTGGCTGAAATAAGCCCCTAGAATGCTGGCACCTCCGGCGAGGAGTTTGTGTGCATGCATGACCACTGACTGCTCTCAGTTGAGTAGTTAGCCTGTGCCACTGTGAAGTCAAACATGGCACAGTGCTTTGAGTTTCGGCTTCTCTGTGAAGTAACAGGGTAAGCTCATACCGCCATATAGTTCCGCCGTTTGCTAGCAGCAGGTTCTCCTGCACGGTGGACCCCGGGCTGCAAACGCATCAATTATAATAAAACCTCCATATTTACTTGGTGCGTTCCGCTAGCCCTAACATATATGGAGTCTATTATACTATATGGAGGACTATGGGGAGTCTATTATACTATATGGAAGACTAGGGGGGTGTATTATACTATATGGAGGACTAGGGGGAGTCTATTATACTATATGGAGGAATAGGGGGAGTACATTATACTACATCGAGGACTATGGGAGTGTAATATACTATCTGGAGAACTAGGGGGAGTGCAAAATGCAAGATATTCATTAAGTGATTGGATTGGTTATGCCGGAACAAAAATCATTGTTCTCATCAGCACATCACCCGGTGAAAACTGGATAGATTGATCTACTATTGATTATTCTGTCCCCATCATTATTCCTCGCCGGTGTAAAAAGGCTGGGAAACAAGCGGCGAATGACTTCAATATTGTTAATCACACTCATTTAGTGGCCTGAAATCGGCGCATGTAACTACAACCGAAATGTTTCTGTGTAATGGTGCAATTTGTTAGCATTTTGGCCCCCATTTTAAACTTTTGCCTAGGGCACCCAATTTTGCCTAAAACCGGCCCTGATTGATATAGATGGTAAATCAACAGTTCAAATACAGAAAAAAAAATATGGTTACAATCCAGCCTGCTAAGTTTAATATCCAAATGACAGGATGCCCTTGTTTGCTTTGACTGTCTATTTTACCTACTATTTGTCTGTCTATTTTACCCACTCTTTGTCTTGATCCAGAGTTTCATAATCCGTAAAATCTAAAATATATATATACTATTTAAGTGACCATGTTTTGTATTGTTAGCCATAAATATTTCTTCTATATAAATTAGCTTTGCAAACAGTAGGTATCAATTCTCTTTCTTTGAAATAAAAATATAAAAATCACTATGAGCTCTAACATAGGCAATTTTCTATTATTTTACAAAACTGCAAAAAAACTTGTGTAAATTTAATTATGTTGATTTCATTATTTGTTGTTTTTCTTAGTGTGAAAATTAGTGAAGGATATGAACACTTTCTTAAGTGTTCATATCCTTTTTTTTCTTTTTTCTCAAGGGGGTGCAACGTTAGTCCGCCTCCACGTGGTGCACCTTGGGTAACGCTAAAGGACTTACAATCTTGATGACCAAACAATCAAACTACATCTAGATCTCCTAGTCAATATATTTAACATCATATTTGATAATCAACAAAGGATCACATTTGATAATGTCTATAAATAATGCTACCGTAACAAATGACCCTCCTCAAATGAAAGACCTTGGACCCATTGTGAAAATCTGCCAAATTAATATTGAAGGTATCAGCCGCTCAAAATGTGATTTCCTCCACAAGTTTCTCACTGATAACAAAATAGACGTTCTTGTTCTTCAGGAAACTCATGTTGAAAATGAAGACCAACTTCTAGCTCGTGGCTCCATTTCTGGCTTTGATTTAATTGGTGCTACATATGACCCGCACTACGGTGTAGCTACTTATGTGAAAGGCAACCTTGAAAACGTAATGCTTGTATCTACATCTGTTGAAAATGACATCCATGAAGCTGTGATTAACGATGGTGATATCACAATTGTTAATATTTACAAGCCTCCTGCAGTACAATGGCCTACTGAAGTTATCCATATCCATCCACATCCTACCGTGTACAGTGACATGAGCTCTGACAATATGCTAGTAATGATGACAATAGTGAGCACCTGGTAATATGGTCTGTGCGTGCACAACACATTCCAGGTTTTTGATGCAAAGGATTTTCCAACCTTCCAATCAGTAACTTGGCAGAGAGTATACAACCCTGATTTATGTTTTGTGTCACGCAAAAGAAACAATCAACCTTTATCTATATCTCGGAGTGTTGTCAAACATTTCCCTCATAGTCAGCATCACCCTGTCATCATCACCGTTGGAGTATCCATTCCTCTTGTAACTTTGTACCCACGTCCTCAATGGAATTTTGTCAAAGCCAACTGGAAAAAGTTTGCAGATCATCTTGACAAGTGTATTGGTTGGATACCTCCTGTCACGGAGAGACTAGGTGGGCGAGAGCTTATAACCCGGGCCCCTGCAATTTCCCTAAGACTAGGGAAATACTGACTGGCCCTCTACCTGAAGGTTACACTGATGGTGTGCATGTTCAGGCCTCGAACCTCACCCTGCCTCCTGATACAGCCCTGAGCTGGAAACCTCCACCCTCCACCCAGTGAATGCAATACACCAGTACCCACAGTTAGCACAGACAAGGACAAAGGAAAACATACATCACGCCGCAGTCACTCAGGAATACACTATAAATGTGCAGGGCAAAATAAACACAAATATAGGAAGGAGTAAATAAGACAAGGGAAAATACACCACCAGCAACGATACTCCAATGACCAGCTCTCCACTCCAGACCGAGATAACAAATGCGCAAGACAGAAGCTATAATCGGCGACACCCAATGATCAGGAGAACTATTTAAAGGCAATGGGCATGGCCCAGCCTCCAATCCGAGGATCAGGTAAATTAACCCCGGAACAGCTTGACAAAATCTAGCCGACGCCAATGAGCAAATAGTGGTCAAAAGCGGAACTACCGCTGTCTGTCGGATGACCTGGTCTGAACAGCGTCCGACATGACACCTCCAATCAGTAAAAACTATGAGTAGTTCCGTAAAGCTTTTATCAAAGCTGTAAAAAATTCAATACCACGTGGATTCCGCAAAGAATACATTCCAGTCTGGACTGATGAATGTGAACTATACAGACAATTTCTTGAGCGTGAATATTGTGAAATCGGTGATGAGTTGCTGAACAAACTGAATGCAGCACGTTGTGTCAAATGGATGGAAACAGTTGAGAACTTGGATTTTAACAGGTCCAGTAGAAAAGCGTGGTCTCTTTTAAGAAAACTAGAAGGAAACCGTAAAGCAAACAGAAAACGAATGCTGTAACTCCAAATCAAATCGCAGCACGCATCGTGAACACCTCAAGAACCCCTAAAGACCGAGCTCATACCATAGAAGCTAAAAATAAGTTTAAGCTACTAAAATCATCTGTGGCATCAACTGAAGAATATTCCCATCCTTTTACAACTTGTGATATTGAAATTGGCCTTGTTGATACTAAAAGTAACAAAGCTCCTGGATTTGATGGGATTCATCCCGAATTTCTCAAAAATTGTGGACCTTTGGCTTGCAAAATTCTTCTCAGATATCATGGAGAATGTCCCCAGTAAATTAAAACATGCCAAGATCAGCCTGAAGATAATCCATCAAGCTATAGATCCATTGCTTTACTGAGTTGCCTATACAAGCTGTTAGAACGCTTAATCTATAACAAAATCAATTTAAAGATTTTCTACTCAATATCTGTAGAGCAAGCCGGCTTTAGACCTGCTTGAAACTGCAGTGACCAAGTTTTAGCCTTGACAACTTTAATTGAAGCTAAATTTCAAAAGAAAAAGGTTTCAGTGGCGTTCATCGATCTTTCTGCTGCATATGACACTGTGTGGAGGGAAGGACTTCAATATACGTTTCTGAAGGTGATTCCATGGAAGAAAATGATGTACCTCTTGAATAATATGATTGCACATCGAACCTTTCAACTTATCATGGGTGATTTAATCTGTAGTAAGAAAACCTTAAACAATGGTTTGGCCCAGGGATCAGTGCTCTCTTGTTTGTTTTGTACCTAGCTGACATTCCTGACACACTATCACGGAAATTTGGATACGCTGATGACTGGGCACTTGCTACAGTGAGCAAGACAATGGAGGATGCAGAAGAGGTTCTAACAGAAGATCTTAGTGTAATGGGAAAGTATTTTCGACAATGGAGGCTAAATCCCAATCCATCAAAAACGGAAGTATGTTGCTTTCATTTACACAACGCAAGTGCTAAGACTGAACTCAAGTTGAAGGTCAACTTGTCAAACACAACTTCAATCCCAAGCTTTTAGGCATAATCCATGATAGAAGCCTAAGCTTCACATCTCACTTGGATAAGACAGCACAGAAGCTGAAAGCACGCAATAATATTATTCAGGAACTCTGCGGATCCTCCTGTGGTTCCTCAACACCTGTCTTGAGAGCGTCAACCTTTGCCTTGGTGTACTCTGCTGCAGAATATTGTGCTCCAATATGGCTGAATAGTTGTCATTTGAATGCAATCGACAATCAGCTGAACAACTCTATGCACATAATATCTGGTGCTATCAGACCTATGCCCGTCCACTGGTTACCTGTCTTGAGCTATATCGCACCTGCAAATCAGAGAAGACAAAAGCTCCTACTTAAAGGGAGGGTGCCGTGATTTTAGTTTTTGTATTAATAATTATTGATTATATAATCAATTATTTTCAATACAAAAGTAAATGTACCTCTTTCATACTTTTTTATTTATTCACTTTTACTTTCACCACTGGAGGCCGCCATTTTCATTAGTGTGGGTGTAAGTGTCTGGGCACGACACTTGCACTCCTCACTTACGCCAGCCATGGACATAGGAGCCAACGGTCGGGCTCCGACCGCATCTCCTGCCTCTCAGCTGTGACTTGGCCACGCCCACTGAGCTGCCGCGTCACAGCTGTGAGAGGAGATCGCGGCCATTTTGTTTATTTCCCTCTGCCATCGCACACACAGCTCAGTGCGTGCGATGGCAGAAGCTGCTGCTGGGAAGGGAGGGTCCGAGGTGAGTATCTGCAGCAAGGAGCTGTGATTGCAGCCTGTACTTAGTATTACAGTACAGGCTGCAATCACTGCTCACTACCGACCTGTTCAGAGCAGAGCAGGGAGATCGTCGCACTGCTCTGCCCTGAACATGACTCAGCATTTCCTGAGAGAGGATGTAAGGTAAGTACAGGGTTTTTATTTTCTTATGCATCTACCACTGCTACCAGCCCCTATATACCACCTAGCACTGCCTGCCCCTATATACCACTGCCTGCCTGCCTCTGTATACCACTGCCTGCCTGCCTCTGTATACCCCTGCCTGCCTGCCTCTGTATACCACTGCCTGCCTGCCTCTGTATACCACTGCCTGCCTGCCTCTGTATACCACTGCCTGCCTGCCTCTGTATACCCCTGCCTGCCTTCCTCTGTATACCACTGCCTGCCTGCCTCTGTATACAACTGCTTGCCTCTGTATACCACTGCCTGCCTCTGTATACCACTGCCTGCCTGCCTCTGTATACCACTGCCTGCCTGCCTCTGTATAGCACTGCCTGCCTGCCTCTGTATACCCCTGCCTGCCTCTGTATACCACTGCCTGCCTGCCTCTGTATACCACTGCCTGCCTGCCTCTGTATACCACTGCTGCCTGCCTATTTATACCACTGCCTGCCTGCCTCTGTATACCACTGCCTGCCTGCCTCTGTATACCCCTGCCTGCCTGCCTCTGTATACCACTGCCTGCCTGCCTCTGTATACCACTGCCTGCCTCTGTATACCACTGCCTGCCTGCCTCTGTGTACCACTGCCTGCCTGCCTCTGTATACCCCTGCCTGCCTGCCTCTGTATACCACTGCCTGCCTCTGTATACCACTGCCTGCCTGCCTCTGTATACCACTGCCTGCCTGCCTCTGTATACCACTGCCTGCCTGCCTCTGTATACCCCTGCCTGCCTGCCTCTGTATACCACTGCCTGCCTCTGTATACCACTGCCTGCCTGCCTCTGTATACCACTGCCTGCCTGCATCTGTATACCCCTGCCTGCCAGCCCCTATATACCCCTGTCGCCTGCCTCTGTATACCACTGCCTGCCTGCCTCTGTATACCCCTGCCTGCCTGCCTCTGTATACCACTGCCTGCCTGCCTCTGTATACCACTGCCTGCCTCTGTATACCACTGCCTGCCTGCCTCTGTATACCACTGCTGCCTGCCTCTGTATACCACTGCCTGCCTGCCTCTGTATACCACTGCCTGCCTGCCTCTGTATACCCCTGCCTGCCTGCCTCTGTATACCCCTGCCTGCCTCTGTATACCACTGCCTGCCTGCCTCTGTATACCACTGCCTGCCTCTGTATACCACTGCCTGCCTGCCTCTGTATACCACTGCCTGCCTGCCTCTGTATACCACTGCCTGCCTGCCTCTGTATACCCCTGCCTGCCAGCCTCTGTATACCACTGCCTGCCTGCCTCTGTATACCCCTGCCTGCCTCTGTATACCACTGCCTGCCTCTGTATACCACTGCCTGCCTGCCTCTGTATACCACTGCTGCCTGCCTCTGTATACCACTGCCTGCCTGCCTCTGTATACCACTGCCTGCCTGCCTCTGTATACCCCTGCCTGCCTGCCTCTGTATACCCCTGCCTGCCTCTGTATACCACTGCCTGCCTGCCTCTGTATACCACTGCCTGCCTGCCTCTGTATACCACTGCTGCCTGCCTCTGTATACCACTGCCTGCCTGCCTCTGTATACCACTGCCTGCCTGCCTCTGTATACCACTGCCTGCCTGCCTCTGTATACCCCTGCCTGCCAGCCTCTGTATACCCCTGCCTGCCTGCCTCTGTATACCCCTGCCTGCCTCTGTATACCCCTGCCTGCCTGCCTCTGTATACCCCTGCCTGCCTGCCTCTGTATACCACTGCTACCTCTGTCCTGTGTAGCTAATCTAGTCCTGGGTAGCTAATCCTGTCCCGTGTACTGTGTCCTCAGCAGTCAGTATCACACAGGACAGGATTAGATACACGGCTCAGCAGTCGGTATCACACAGGACAGGATTAGATACACGGCTCAGCAGTTGGTATCACACAGGACAGGATTAGATACATGGCTCAGCTGTCGGTATCACACAGGCCAGGATTAGATACACGGCTCAGCAGTCAGTATCACACAGGACAGGATTAGATACACGGCTCAGCAGTCGGTATCACACAGGACAGGATTAGATACACGGCTCAGCAGTTGGTATCACACAGGACAGGATTAGATACATGGCTCAGCTGTCGGTATCACACAGGCCAGGATTAGATACACGGCTCAGCAGTCAGTATCTAATCCTCTCCTATGCACTCTCCCCCCTGCGTGTCTTTTCCCATTGTGGTTTATTATTTTTGTTGTGGGAGATGTGGGAGTCGAGGATTATGCGTTTGGTATGGTTTAAAAAAGATTAATAAAGGACTTTATTCTGGCCGAGTCTTTATTTACAATACAACTATAGGATTAGTAATGGATGGGTGCCTTATAGACGCCTCTCCATTACTAAGCTGTGGGCTTGATGTCACCGGACAATATGAAGGTGACATTAACCCCACAAATATGAACCCCACTTGCTACCGCTACAGGGCAAGTGGAAATTGCCAGGCAAAGCGCCAGAAAAGGCGCATGTAAAAGGCAGCTGAGAGCTGATGTTTTTAGCCTGGGGGGGGGACAGTATCCATGGCCCCTTCCTAGGCTATTAATGTAAGCCTGCAGCTGTCTGCATAATATTTCATGGTTATTAATTATAGGGGGCCCCATGTCTTTTTTTGGGGGGTGTCCCCCATTTTAATAGCCAGTAAAGGCTATAAGTATACAGTTGCGAGCGTGTGAGTGAGCACACCCTCCCACCCACAGACCAGTACACTGCTCTTCTGAAATACTGTGCTCCTGTCACCCTGCTCCTTCCACCATACGTCTCTCACCTCCCTAGAGCAGCACAATACCATATGGATCACGTATAATGCCGATATATATATATATATATATATATATATATATATATATATATATATATCACATAATACTCCCATAAAGACCACACATTATGCCGGGATATTATAATATATATATAATATCACACATTATGCCACCAAGTATTGTGTGATCTATGTGACGGTATTATATGTGATCTATATGGCAATATTATGTTTGATCAGTGTTGTGGAATGATGTAAAAACTATATGACGGTGGTATATGAGAACTATATTGTGGGATTATGTGTGATTTATGTGGAAGTACTAGGTGAGAATTATATGGCGGTATTATGTGTGATCTATATGGTGGTATGTGAGAACTGTATGACAGTATTGTGTGATCTATTTGATAGTATTGTGTGTGATGTATATGGCGGTATTATGTGTGATCTATATAGGGGTATTATGTGAGAACACTATGGCAGTATTATCTTCAGAAAGTGGACCCATTCTACGGTGGTTCTGGCTGAGCACCTGCACGCGGGTCTGGGGTAATAGAGGGGGCAGCATGACCTTCAGTTAGGTGCAGTCAGGGCTGGTGAGGCAGCTGAAGAGAGGGGTCTCATTTTTATCATTACTCTATGGCTACATTTCCCCCAGCGTCACCCCGTACTTCGCCTGTCGTCTCACTTTCACACATCGCCAGGACAGGATGGAGAAGACAGGATGTGAGGAGGGGATTGGGGTCTTTGCATGCAGAGTCTGGATCAGAACAGGCCATCAATCCGCAGAAATGTTTCCTGGATTTCTGTAGAGCAGACGGCCCATCCATGTGTATAAAAGACAGCGCTCTATGTACAATCCCTGGCTGCTCCGCGCACTGAACAGGGTGCCCCCCATAGACCAGCACACTGCTCTCCTGAAATACTCTGTGCTGCTGTCACCCTGCTCCCTCCACCACATATCTCCCAGAATCCTTGCTGCCTGCCATCCTCGGTGACTGTCTACTTGTCAGTATAAGGCTGCGGTCACACATTCAGTATTTGGTCAGTATTTTACCTCAGTATTTGTAAGCCAAAACCAGGAGTGGGTGATAAATGCAGAAGTAGTGCATATGTTTCTATTATACTTTTCCTCTAATTGCTCCACTCCTGGTTTTGGCTTACACATACTGAGGTAAAATACTGACCAAATACTGCTAGTGTGATGGCAGCCTTACTCTGCAGTCACCAACAAAATGGCTGCTCACTGTGTTCCTGAATCCTCTCATCCCTTAGCAAACACATGGAAGGAGAGGAGTGACATCACACACGTCAGCAGACTCCGCCCATAATTACTGCAGTGCAGTAATGTGAGCTAGTTGTACACTAGGTTTTTCTGAAATTTCAGCAGCTGCTCCCCCTAGTGTTTAAAAGTGGAAATGCCAAAACTTTTCAAATTATTTTTCATATTTTACTAAATTATAAACAAATGAAAATATTTTTTAAGAAAATTTAAACATTAATTCTTTACATTTTTACAATTGCTGTAAAAAAAATTTTTTTGATGGCACCTTCCCTTTAAAGAATATACCAAAGTAGTGAATAATGAAAATCTTTTTCAAACAAATTTTCTTGAAATTTTAAACTTTAAATGGGAGATGGAAAAAATGAGGATAAAAGACATGGAGGAAAAGGGGAGGGAAAAATGGGCGGGAGGGTAGGAAAGAAAAGGAAAAAAAAGGAGTGAGAAGACACTTGTGAAATACAAAAACAAATAATCACATTTACAGTAAAGTACCACATAATCACATACCAACATAAGTAAAACTTCCGAACGAACGAATCTCCGATAAACAAAACAAACATTCAAATTGCGATATATTATGGGAAGACCTCTGTCCAACGGGACCACTTATCAGAATTTTTTTTAAAACTATCATTAGCAATGGAGAACTTTTGTTCATATGTTTTATGAAGAGCAATATGTTCCACAATTTCTTGGATGGAAGGAGGTGTAGGGTTCTTCGAATAATGAAAATCTACCAATACATCAAAAGATCCAAGATGTTCAAATACAACGACTGAAATCAAGACATCCACCCATCGGAACCGCAATTACCCTGTATGAACATGATTTCAATTTAGAAGAGAAATAGTGTGAACTTTGGGTCAGTGCAGTAGACGGTGAGCCTCTAACATTTCCTCACTTACAAAATCCACCACCAGGCTTTAATCTACCAAGGAAAACCTGGGTCACTTTGAATCGTATCAGCACAAACTTTGGTGTCTGTGCAGATCTTTTGCATAAGTGGGGAAAATCTGACTCTCCTGCCTGTGACTGTGGAGCTGACCATCAAACAATTCAGCACATTGTCGAGGAATGTCCCCTCAGATCTTATACTGGTGACAAGAATGATTTCTATACTGGAAATGACAATGTTATTGCATACATAGATACATAGAAAACCTTGATATCCAACTCTGATTTCTGTTCCTTTGTTCTTTTCAATTACTGTTTTTTGTATGTTATTTATTCTTATAGGACGTTAAAATATACGATTAAATAAAACTTTCTTAAGCTTGCTTATATTTTACTCAGAACAGAAGTCATCGTATTGTAGAAATAAAGGTGGATACTGCACCACCGTATGTTGAGTATACACAATTTATTAACTGAATTTGTTCCCAATTTAACTACAGTAATTATAGTAAACAATTCTTACTGAACTCACCTTTTAAGTCACATAGAAGAAAGTAATAATTCTGGAATCTAGCAGGTGGCAGTTTTGTTTAAGTTTGAAATGTTTGAACCTGATAGGAGGCTTATAATTATTTTAGCTTCTGAACCACCCATAAAAGTTCTTGTACAAATTAGGAAACAATAGCTGCATTTTCCAGAAGAAAGACAAAAGCAAAGACAGAAGAAGGCAGGTACATATGTGCACTGCACGTGCAGCATATAATGATATAAAAATATTTTATGTGCATATAAGCCCCAGACCTGGTGTAGAAGTGAATATTGCAAACTAATTTACAGTCAGTGGTGATAATAAAGGTTATTTATTGTTTATTGCACAATTCATTGCTAAAAAGGATGTATGCAATAAATAAGGACATCTGTCAGAAAGGCGCCTGCGATTACTAATGTTTGTGGATTTTAATGCATTTTAAATAAAGAAGAATTTTATCGGACCGATTGCTGGATACTTTTACTAAATTTCTTCTAATGGTTAAAAGGAGGCACAAATCAGCAATTAAATTAATCAGATCACACTGCATAACAAACAAGACCAGTGTATGTATTGAAAAAAAATTGTTGCACACAAAATCCAGCATAATTAAGGATTGTGACAGCAAGGGATCTGTAAGTATGCTACAAGAGTCCTATACAATAGTAAGATTCCAAAAAGGTTGCAGAAAATCATAAGAAAAAAAACACAGATGTGATAAACTATGGTTGTGTATAAATATTTGTTTAGAAGTATGGCATATAAATATGTATCCAGGATGTAACCACATTCGTAAAGTGCATGTGCAAACAAGTTCATACTGATTGCTGGATAGAATATAACTTAAAGTGCATGTGCAAGATGTTCCTTTATTAACATACAGTGCCTACAAGTAGTATTCAACCCCCTGCAGATTTAGCAGGTTTACACATTTGGAATTAACTTGGCATTGTGACATTTCGACTGTAGATCAGCCTGGAAGTGTGAAATGCACTGCAGCAAAAAAGAATGTTATTTCTTTGTTTATTTTTTTTTTAAATTGGGAAAAGTTTTTTCAGAGGGTCATTTATTATTCAACCCCTCAACCCACCAGAATTCTGTTTGGTTCCCCTAAAGTATTAAGAAGTAGTTCAGGCACAAAGAACAATGAGCTTCACATGTTTGGATTAATTATCTCTTTTTCCAGCCTTTTCTGACTATTTAAGACCCTCCCCAAACTTGTGAACAGCACTCAAACATGGTCAATATGGGAAAGACAAAGGAGCATTCCAATGCCATCAGAGACAAGATCGTGGAGGGTCACAAGGCTGGCAAGGGGTACAAAACCCTTTCCAAGGAGTTGGGCCTACCTGTCTCCACTGTTGGGAGCATCATCCGGAAGTGGAAGGCTTATGGAACTACTGTTAGCCTTCCACGGCCTGGACAGCCTTTGAAAGTTTCCTCCCGTGCCGAGGCCAGGCTTGTCCGAAGAGTCAAGGCTAACCCAAGGACAACAAGGAAGGAGCTCCGGGAAGATCTCATGGCAGTGGGGACATTGGTTTCAGTCAATACCATAAGTAACGTACTCCACCGCAATGGTCTCCGTTCCAGACGAGCCCGTAAGGTACCTTTACTTTCAAAGCGTCATTGCAAGGCTCGTCTACAGTTTGCTCATGATGACTTGGAGGACTCTGAGACTGACTGGTTCAAGGTTCTCTGGTCTGATGAGACCAAGATCGAGATCTTTGGTGCCAACCACACACGTGACGTTTGGAGACTGGATGGCACTGAATACGACCCCAAGAATACCATCCCTACAGTCAAGCATGGTGGTGGCAGCATCATGCTGTGGGGCTGTTTCTGAGCCAAGGGGCCTGGCCATCTGGTCCGCATCCATGGGAAGATGGATAGCATGGCCTACCTGGAGATTTTGGCCAAGAACCTCCGCCCCTCCATCAAGGATCTTAAGATGGGTCATCATTTCATCTTCCAACAAGACAACGACCCAAAGCACACAGCCAAGAAAACCAAGGCCTGGTTCAAGAGGCAAAAAATCAAGGTGTTGCAGTGGCCTAGTCAGTCTCCTGACCTTAACCCAATTGAAAACTTGTGGAAGGAGCTCAAGATTAAAGTCTACATGAGACACCCAAAGAACCTAGATAACTTGGAGAAGATCTGCATGGAGGAGTGGGCCAAGATAACTCCAGAGACCTGTGCTGGCCTGATCAGGTCTTATAAAAGACAATTATTAGCTGTAATTGCAAACAAAGGTTATTCCACAAAATATTAAACTTAGGGGTTGAATAATAATTGACCCACACTTTTATGTTTAAAATTTATAAAAATTTAACTGAGCAACAAAACTTTTTGGTTTGTAAGATTTATGCATCTGTTAATAAATCCTGCTCTTGTTTGAAGTTTGAAGGCTCTAACTTATTTGCATCTTATTAAACCTGCTAAATCTGCAGGGGGTTGAATACTACTTGTAGGCACTGTATATAGAAATGTAAAGCTGGATAGTTGATGAAACAGACAAACAACAAAGCTATAGATAGAACCATAGTAAGGGAAACTAATATTTACCTTAATACATGGATTTTGTAACTTGCAATGACATGCGCCCACCCCACGAATCCAGCCCAATCCATGCGTCCTTAAAATGAATCCGGCTGCTCAGTTCTCTGATCTACATGTCTCACACTGGAATTGCACCCTGTTGTTTAACCCCTTCATGACCCAGCCTATTTTGACCTTAATGAACTGGCAATTTTTGCAATTCAGACCAGTGTCCCTCTAGGTAATAACTCAGGAACGCTTCAATGGATCCTAGCGATTCTGAGAATGTTTTTTTCGTGACATATTGGGCTTCATGTTAGTAGTAAATTTAGGTGGATAATTTTTGTGTTTATTTGTAAAAAATCGGAAATTTGGTGAAAATTTTGAAAATTTTGCAATTTTCACATTTTGAATTTTTATTCTGTTAAACCAGAGTTATGTGACACAAAATACTTAATAAATAACATTTCCCACATGTCTACTTTACATCAGCGCAATGTTGGAAACATTTTTTTTGCTAGGAAGTTATAAGTGTTAAAATTTGACCAGCGATTTCTAATTTTTACAACAAAATTTACCAAACCATTTTTTTTAGGGACCACCTCACATTTGAAGTCAGTTTGAGGGGTCTATATGGCTGAAAATACCGCAAAGTGACACTACGCCTGGGTTATGTCCGAGTATTTGTTAGTGTTCGGAGATTTAGTTTTCATCTCGGCAGCTGAATTATTTACAGCTATTAGCCAGGCTGAATACATGTGGGGGTTGCCTGGTTGCTAGGGAATCCCAACATGTAATAAAGCTGGCTAATAGCTGTAAATCATTCAGCTGCGGCGATGAAAACTTAATCTCCGAACTCTAACAAATACTCGGAGATCACCCGAGCGTGCTCGGGAAAATCCAAGCAACGAGTATACTCACTCATCACTATTATTAACCCTTCAGGTGTTTCACAGCAAGAGAAGTAACATGGAAGGAAAAAATGAAAATTTAACTTTTTCGTCACAAAAATGATCTTTTAGCAACATTTTATTTATTTTCCCAAGGGTAAAAGGAGAAACTGGACCCCAAAATTTGTTGTTCAATTTGTCCTGAGAACACTGAAACCCCATATGTGGGGGAAATCACTGTTTGGGCACACAGCAGGGCTCGGAATGGTAGGAGTGCCATTTGACTTTTTGAATGAAAAATTGGCTCCAATCTTCAGCGGACACCATGTCGCATTTGGAAAGCCCCTGTGTGCGTAAACATTGTAGCTCCCCCACAATTGACCCCATTTTGAAAACTAGACCCCCCAAGGAACTTATCTAGATGCATAGTGAGCACTTTAAACCCCCAGGTGCTTCACAAATTGATCTGTAAAATTGAAAAAGTACTTTTTGTCACAAAAATTTTCTTTCAGCCTCAATTTTTTCACTTTCACATGGGCAACAGGATAAAATACCTCATATACCTCATATGTGGGGGTAAACCACTGTTTGGGCGCACGGCAGGGCTCGGAAGGGAAGGAGTGCCATTTGACTTTTTGAATGAAAAATTAACTCCAATCGTTAGCGGACATCATGTCATGTTTGGAAAGCCCCTGTGTGCCTAAACATTAGAACTTATCTAGATTTGTGGTGAGCACTTTGAACCCCCAAGTGCTTCACAGAATTTTATAACGCAGAGCTGTGAAAATAAAAAATCATTTTTTTCCCACAAAAATCATTTTTTAGCCACTAATTTTTTATTTTCCCAAGGGTAACATGAGAAATTAGACCCCCAAAGCTGTTGTACAATTTTTCCTGAGTACGCTTGTTTGGGCTAGCGGAACACACCGATTATAGATAGGTAGCTACAAGGTGCGTTCGCAGCCCAGGGTCCACCGTGCAGAGATATCTGCTGCAAAGTAACGTCGGATAACTTCTGAGCTCACACGTGGGTTAAGCTTCACCCCGTGTGAACTGGAAGCGATGTCTGTTGACTCACAGAGTCGCGCTGTACACAAAACTATTACCCTAACTAAGGGTTGTGCTTGCTCTGGAAGTTGCAGTTAGCACACATGAAGGAACCAGATGCTAAACCAAGGCTAATTGCCCCCACTGATGCTAGCTGCCTGCCTGAGTGTACCGTCCCAAAGCTATAGCCTCACACCACATATGCATAAAGTGGTATAGTATCCACTGGCATAAGCCAAACACGTTTGATACTAGCGCTGTTGTGAATTGAACTTTTTGGCTCCCTCTTGTGGTCACTAGCGACATGACACTTTGATTTTCTTTTCCCAGCTTGGTACCCACCTGGTTCGTTAGTTCAGGGGTGTTGCTATTTAAACTCCCTGGATTCTCAGTCTGGTGCCTGGCATCGTTGTAATCAGTTCCTTTCTGTTTGCTCCTGTCTGCTGGTCCTGGTTCTTTGCAAAATAAGCTAAGTCCTGCTTCCTTATTTTTTGGTTATTTGCATTGCTCTTATTTTTGTCCAGCTTGTACTAAATGTGATTCCTGATATTGCTGGAAGCTCTAGGGGGCTGATATTCTCCCCCCGTGCCGTTAGACGGTTCGGGGGTTCTTGAATATTCAGCGTGGAAATTTTGATAGGGTTTTTGCTGACCGTATAAGTCATCTTCCTATATTCTGCTATTAGTCAGTGGGCCTCTCTTTGCTAAAACCTAGTTCATTCTTACATTTGTCTTTTCTTCTTACCTCACCGTTATTATTTGTTGGGGGCTTGTATCCAACTTTTGGGGTCTTTTCTCTGGAGGCAAGAAAGGTCTATTGTTTCCCTTTAGGGTTAGTTAGTTCTCCGGCTGGCGCGAGACGTCTAGAACCAACGTAGGTACGTTCCCCGGCTACTGCTATTTGTTGTGCTAGGATCAGTTATACGGTCAGCCTAGTTACCACTGCCCTATGAGCTGGTTTTTTGTGTGTGCAGACTTGGTAATAACCTCTGAGACCCTCTGCCATTGGGGTCATAACAAGCGCGTGGCTGTGTGGCCATGCAAACCTTTTATAGTTGCAGCTCTACAGGAACTTCCTCATGGACCAATAGGAGCTGCAACAGGGCCTGAGCATGTGACCCCTGACCTCCAATGAGAGGTCCTCCCGTGGGCATGCTCAGTGCATGAAAAGCAGGACTTAGTCCCAGAAAAGCCTGCTCGCCGCTGACCAGTGCTGGCTACAAGGGCAGAGCCTGGAAAGGAAACAGTAACTATTCTCACAGAATCAGGCTGAGCCAGACATTGGGACCGACGTCTCCGCTGAGCAGGTTCCACTGCGGCTGGAGGAAAATGGGAGACCTGTGCAGTTGCGGGAACTCGACACCTAACAAGGCTTATGCCCCATATGTTTGGGTAAACCCCTGTTTCTCTGCATGTCGGGACTCAGAAGGGAGGGAACACCATTTGACTTTTTGAACGCAAGATTGGCTGGAATCAATGGTGGCACCTTGTCACCTTTGGAGACCCCCTGATGTGCCTATACAGTGGAAACCCTTCAATACTAACCCCAACACACCCCTAACTCTAATCCCAACCCTAACCATAACCCTAATCACAACCCTAACCCCATCACACCCCTAACCCTAATCCCAACCATAACCCTAACCCCCCACACACCCCTTACCCTAATTCCAACCCTAATCCTAACCCTAATCCCAACCCTAACTCTAATTCCAACCCTAACCCTAAGGCCATGTGCCAACGTTGCGGAATGTGTGTGGATTTTTCCCCACTGATTTTGAAAAATCCGCAGGTAAAACGCACTGTGTTTTACCTGCAGATTTACCACTGATTTACAGTGGATTTCTTGCATTTCTTGTGCGGATTTCACCTGTGGTTTTACACCTGTGGATTTCTATTGAGGAGCAGGTGTAAAATGCTGCAGAAGATTTGACATGCTGCGCAAAATAGAATGCAGCATTTCCACGCGGTATTTTCTGCACCATGGGCACAGAGGATTTGGTTCTCCATAGGTTTACATGGTACTGTAAACCTGATGGAAAACTGCTGCGAATTCGCAGCTGCCAATCCGCTGTGGATCCACAGCCAGATCCTCATCATGTGCATATAGCCTAATTCTAACCCTAACCCTAATTCCAACCCTAACCCTAATTCTAACCCTCATTCTAACTCTAGTGGAAAAATATAAATAAATATATTTTCTTTATTTCATTATTTTCCCTACGTATGGGAGTGATAAAGGGGGGTTATTTACTATTTTTTTATTTTGATCACTGTGATAGGGTCTATCACAGTGATCAAAATGTACTTCAAATGAATGAATGAATCTGCCGGCTGGCAGATTTGGCGGGCACACTGCCATGCGCCTGCCATTTGGGAAGATGGCAATGCCCATCAGAGAAGACGGATAGACATCGAGAGGGACACCGGTACCCGGGAGGTATGGGGGGTGGGATCGGAGCATGGGGGAGCTGAGAACAGGACGGAGGGGAGAGGAGGGCAGCGGAGGATAGGACGGAGGGGAGGAAAGACTGACTGCGGCGGCAGATCTCCACCGTCAGTCAGTGGCAGTTGGCAGATTCGGTCTCCAGCCATGGCCATTGATATTGCAGCTTTGGCCATGGCTGGATTGTAATATTTCACCAAGTTTCATTGGTGAAATATTACGATTGCTCTGATTGACTGTTTCACCTTCAACAGCCAATTAGACCAATCGTAGCCATGAGGGGGACAAAGCCACCCCCCCTGGGCTCAAGTACAAGCCCCCCCTGATCCTGCAGGTCAGGTGAAATTTCAGTTAACCCTTTCACCCGACCCAAACGCGATCATTCTGTGACACAGCATATGCATCACAGGTCGGATTGGCACCGACTTTCATGACGCATGCGCTGTCACAGGTCAGGAAGGGGTTAAAAAAGCTCTGGCAAATCTTAGGGAGGTCTACATCCTGCCCATCGATATATTTACATATAAAATTTATCTGCAGTAACTGAATATGAGCAAAGATAAGGGGCGGATATATTTCAAATATACAGAATTGTACAAGCTTGCCAACATCTGAATGGAGTTTATATATTCTGTCATATTTGCATGGGTTTTCCAGATCCTCCCATACTTTAAATATATATATATATATATATATATATATATATATATATATATATATATATATATATATATATATATATATATATATTAGCTTTCTAATAATTTGACCAAACTGTACACCTATTTGAAATGTGTTAATACTATGCAAGCAACATGAAATAGAAAAGGATGACAATGTTATAGAAGGGTTAATAGTTTGCCTTTAACTGCCTTGCCTTTAAGTGCCTTTTACTTTTAAGTGTTAGAATTACTAGAATCTGTTGATGCAGTAGTCTGATGGTCTCCCCCTTCAAGGAGACTACACTTCTTATCATATATGTTCTCAATAGTCAGTCACAACATGTTCTGAGCTATGGTAAATAGAATATGACCCTGGGTGATGGTGGGGGCTACATGAGTTACATTGAAATGCATTTGATGTAAATGGTATAAAACATTGCTTTGGCTTTTTATATATCAGATAAAAGTGACTTGCTCACAGGATACGTGTGGGGTGTCTTTTGTCTCCAAGCGCTTGTCAACTAAGGGCGTAAATCCACAATTAGGCCTCACTGGTGATCTGTCAGCTGACAATGGGTCAGAACAAAAACAGCTACGACAGTTTTGGCGCCCGACGTGCGGCCGTGTAACCAGCCTATTCGGAATCCGTATGGGGGAGCTTCGAGAGAGTTTGGACATGCAAACAACAGCTGCAGCAAGGTGAGAAATATTATTCTTACAATCTGTTTGCACCTGCAATCTCTCTTCCGGATTTCTCCATACCTCTGGGTAAAAGGCTGTAAACACGGTTCAAAGAATCCACACATCACCAGTGAGTTTTGTGTTATGTCCGTATGAGAGTTGAATAATAGAGTTATAAGATGATAATTGTGATAATTGTTATCTGTATTATTTGTCAACATCCTAATTGGTTGTGTATTTGTTTAGTGTGTGTAATACAAGAGCTGGGATAGGCTCTGTGCAGTGTTGTTATTTTGGTCATTTTGGATTGGCAGTACATTATATGAAGCTGTATTTAGTGTAAGGCCGTGGTTTTTGTTGTTTGGCCTTAAAGTGTTTTCAGAGTGTCAGTGGACACTGCTGCAGTTTTATTTATATAGAGTTGTGTTAATTCCAAAGTGCAAAATAGGCAGGCTGTGTGAACCTTGTATGTATGTCCATGAGAAGCTCTGATTGAGATAAGGGATTTTCTTCTTGTAAAATCAACTAAAAAGTGAAAGGAAAAAAAAAAACAATCCCTGAATGAGCATGTATGAATGAGTCATCACATAAGTATCATTACTTATCTAACTGTTGTTGAAGGTCCAGGATGAATGAGTTGTGGATATGTCTATATGTGGTTTGGCCGGACGCGGTCAGAATCAGCTTATTCAAGTTGTGCAGTGATTTGCCTGTATAGAGAAATTGTTTTTAATTCCGAGAGGATGAATGTTGGTGTCACCAAGCTCTTATCTGTGCAAAATACCAGATGGGAGGGGGGAAGTGGACCCCTGTGCTAATTGCTTGTAATTTCTCCCCTCGGTGCTGTGGGCTAGAGGAAGAGGGGCATGGAACTACGCTCAAATATTGTCCTTGGTTTAGTACACGCTGAGAGATTTGTGTTTAAAGCAATAAGTACTGTATGAAATTGAAAGTGATAAACAACTGTGCCTAGTTTAGAGGAAACTTGTAAGTGATTGAAAGATTGGTAAAAAGATTCTCCTGCTTCAAGTTGAGTGACTGATATAGCAAATTGAGGATCAGCAGAGGAGGTAACCAACTGCACGGCTGATGTAGTATAGGTGGTGTAACCTGCTACAGTCAGTCTACGGCATTAGGTGGTGTAACCTTGCCGTCCATGGAGCTGTGCTAGCCAGCTGATTTACCGAGTGGTAGGTGGTTAACCTGCTTGGTAAAATCCTTTAAGTCCACCGAGTGGTAAGTGGTTAACCTGCTCGGTGTTGTTGAGCGGATAAGTTGAAGCCATGGGCAACTTATTCTGTGTGCAGTCAGGGCCCACAATGGGATCCAAAAACCGCTATACAGATTGAAAAAGGAAGCAGTGAAAGATGTGAAACCAATATTGAAAAAGGCAAAAATGCCAGTGAGTGGATGTTTTGTTGTACAAAAAGGCACAGACAAAGGACGAAAGTAAGGTGTATTATGAATGTTTTGATGCTTAAAAGTCCGACTATGACTGACACATTACTGCTACGGTCATACCTTTGTATTTGTATAACCAGAGACCCAGACAAGACAGATGGACTGTGGTCAGACAAACCCAGACTGGAGAAATACTTGTATGATCTGTGCTGCAACCCGACCTAAGAGAATTACACTGAATCCTGTCCGGACAAGATCACATGTAGTGACATAAGAAGCTGACACAGGATTGTGGTTGGTGGATAGTGGGGACATTAACTTTTGGGAGTAGGCTGACAGTAATCCTTTTGGGAAGGAGCTGTAGACCAGCATGTCATGTCACCCCCAACCGGTCATCTAGTCACCCCCACCACCAGAGAACCAACCACAACAGGTAGGGTAAAACAGATACAGGAGTGTTATCCCTGGAGGCCCTCTGACTAGCTAGTTATGCTAAAAACAATTGGCTGACCCTAAGAACCAACCTTTCCCATTTTTCAGATAAAGACAATATGATAGACGTATAAGTGCACCTGGGCAGGCCTAGGGAGTTAGTGAGCACAAAAGCAGGTGACTTGCTAGGACACATAATTAAGACACATACAGATGTGACAAAAGGAGAGAGTGTAGAGATGTACTTTAGACGGTTACAGCTGAAATGGGAAGACATGGGGTACAGTCCAGTAAACCCACTTGATGTTAAAGTATTGGTAAATACATTCATTGACGGTATGACCAAAGACTTACGAGACGCAGTACAGACAGCTAGACCTGAATGGAGGAATTTAGATCCAAAAGATCTCCTGAAAGTTGCTAAAGGAGTTGAACAAACTAGGACAATAAGACGACGTGTCATGTATGCTGGAGTACAAGGAAAACAGTAGAGACGTAATGAGGGACCTAAAGACTTAGAAACAGTAAAGTGCTGGAATTGTGGAGAAAATGGACACTCAGACATCAATATACCACTTCCTTCACCTTCAGACTAGGAAACTGACAACCCAGTGACAAATGTGTGCCCTGTTCTTGTCCCCTCTGGCCTGGTCCTTCCTTGATGACCACCATACCAATGCCGGGAGGGAAAGAGACAGAATTCTTGATTGACACTGAGGCAGCTGGAACTGTGGTACACAAAGACTTGATAATGCCAGACATGATTACTGACGAGACTGTGGAATGCGTGAGTGTAGAAGGACAAGCGACTGTAGCCCCTATGACTAAACAAATAAGACTAGAATCACGAGATCGTGCTTAGAAGAGGTGCTTACAAAGTTATTGTTAGTGACAATACCCCTATGAATTTGCTGAGAGCAGAGTTGAGTGCTGGCTAGACCACCATACAGTACTCTCCTGAGGGTATTACAGTCACAAGTCCCCTTTCATATAAACACTTGGTGCAGAGGGACGCCAGGGTCTTCCACATGCACATTATACCACAGGTAAATCATGCCCTATTATAGTTACACTTAATTCCATTAATTTGCCAGTTTAGTAGTTTCCTTACACAAGGTGGTATAGTTACCGTGTATTTCTAGGTTGTCTTCATATGATATATAGTTTTTTAGCCACTCATTATAATGGCTCAAACCATAGTCACTGTTTATTTGTCTTTTCCACTTCCTATACCTTATTGCAAGTAACTGGTATTTGGTATTTTTCAAATCCCTTCTTTTTATATTTGGAACTGTTAGTTATGGATTTACATAGGGCTACTACCTTCTTAAAATAAGCGTGTGCTTTCCTGTGGCCTATGGCATTGTGCTCTCCCATTTTATAACTCAGTATCTTTCGTAAATATATATATTTTCTTATATATAATTTTCTTTTGGTAACATATTCTGTGAATCAAATTTAGTTTTCTTAAGAGGTACTCTACCCAATCAAATACGGGTATAAATAGTATTTGGACATTAGTGTCTGATTTATATAAACACTTGTGTAATATTTCAAAAATGGTGTATATGGCAAAAGTGGTGAAGGTAATGCCTGACACCAGAATGTCTGAGGACAGGAAAAAGAGTCAGGTGCCAGACACCGTTTGGGCAAGGGGAAAATCTGATGTGGGTCGACTGCCCATTCCCACTTGTTTTGATTAAATTAAAAGAAGGAACCACTCCTCTTTGGTTAAAGCAATACCCCCTTAAGTCTAGTCAAATCAATGTCCCTGAGCAGGGATATTAAACAGTGCGTTAAGGCAGGGGTTCTGGTGCAAAGATCTTCCCCCTGCAACACCCCTTTGTATCCCATTAAGAAGGAAAAAAAAAAAAGGACCCAAGGGTTCCCCTGACACAGAATAGTTCAGGACTTACAGGCCATTAATGATGTTACAGTGAGTGTAATCTCAATTGTCCCTAATACACACACCGTACGGTCACAAAATGTTTCACAGTCATTAATTTGGCAAATGCTAACCAAAGAAAAAAAAGATCATGTCCATACAAATGGGAGCACCACAAACCATAAGGATCATTTTAAACAATAAACGCTTTTATTAACAAATAGCACAGCAATACACACAGAATACACAATTAAAAACAATTAAAAGTGCAATATGCAACAACGTCCTGCACATCAGTCATTTCCTAATATGAGGAAAAACGACGAACCACATCCCTACCCTTTCCCACTGAATAAATTTAAAGTGCAATGGCAGTAATGTTATAACAAGAAAAACATGCTGTGATATAGAGAGTGCAGGAGAAAAAATGGTCAACCTACAATTCTGGACCCAAAACTGTGGAAATATACATGTATATATATACCCAGTATGGACATATGCAGGGCCCTATTTGTATCACAGTACCACCTGGCCTGCTACATACGCCGCATGAGATAATACCAACATGTAAGCAAGGTATCAGATAAAAAGGGTATACCCTGGCCCCCTGGATACAATACTGAACCTGGCAATACGAAGCATGCAAGAGCGGATGGAAGCCAAAAAAAGGGGGGGTGAGAGGGAGGGAAAGGGATGTGGGGTGCAATCCCACGCGTATCGCCGCAACTGTGGCGGCTTCCTCAGGGAAAAAATATATGCTATATTTTTTCCCTGAGGAAGCCGCCACAGTTGCGGCGATACGCGTGGGATTGCACCCCACATCCCTTTCCCTCCCTCTCACCCCCCCTTTTTTGGATTCCATCCGCTCTTGCATGCTTTGTATTGCCAGGTTCAGTATTGTATCCAGGGGGCCAGGGTATACCCTTTTTATCTGATACCTTGCTTACATGTTGGTATTATCTCATGCGGCGTATGTAGCAGGCCAGGTGGTACTGTGATACAAATAGGGCCCTGCATATGTCCATACTGGGTATATATATACATGTATATTTCCACAGTTTTGGGTCCAGAATTGTAGGTTGACCATTTTTTCTCCTGCACTCTCTATATCACAGCATGTTTTTCTTGTTATAACATTACTGCCATTGCACTTTAAATTTATTCAGTGGGAAAGGGTAGGGATGTGGTTCGTCGTTTTTCCTCATATTAGGAAATGACTGATGTGCAGGACGTTGTTGCATATTGCACTTTTAATTGTTTTTAATTGTGTATTCTGTGTGTATTGCTGTGCTATTTGTTAATAAAAGCGTTTATTGTTTAAAATGATCCTTATGGTTTGTGGTGCTCCCATTTGTATGGACATGATCTTTTTTTTCTTTGGTTATTATCTGTCAATTCTTCTGTCCATGGTGAGCCCCAATACCGTTATTTCTAGTGGTGCCCTCCGCATCTCTGTAATCATAAATAATTTGGCAAATGCATTCTTTTCTGTACCCCTGCACCCTGACTGACGGCATCTTTTCTATTTTTTTACTCACGAAGGTAAACAATACTGTTGGACGGTCCTCCCAAAAGGGGGAAAGAACTCCCCAACCATCTATTCAACAGTGATGGCAGGGATTCTTGAGCAGTCGCAACCAGCTCATCCACAGACTGTACTATTGCAGTATGTGGATGACCTCTTGCTCTGCTGCCCGGACCAGACGTCCTGCTACAGCTATAGTTTCCTTGCTGTGTTTTTTGGCAGAGAAGGGTTGCAAGGTCTCACGTGACAAATTACAGTATTACAAACAAAAGGTGACATTTTTAGGACATTGTATTGCTGAATGTACAAGACACCTGACTGAAGACAGAAAACAGGCAATACAAAATCTCCCTTTACCCAGGTCACACCAGCATCTACGTATTTTCCTAGGTTTGGTGACCTACTGTAGGCCTTGGATAAGGTCTGCTTCACAAATGATGCAACCACTCTATGACAGGTTGTCATCAAACCCCTACAATCAAAAAGCAATTGATTCCTTCTATTCTCTGAAGCTGCTCATTGTGTCAAGCCCCGGCCTTAGGCATTCCAAACTATGATCAGCCATTTTTCTTATTTTGAACAGAGCAGGGAGGACATGCTACCGCAGTACTGACACAGCAACGTGGAGAGGAACGGAGACCAATAGCTTACTACTCAGCACAATTAGACCCAGTGATTAGAGGGTCTGTGTTGTAAGAGCTGCTGTATTACAGCTAGGCATGTGAGCTCACACTGACTTTTTCATTTGACAATTTGTTCCCCACATGACATTAATGCCATACTCATACAAATACAACCAGAACACCTGTCTATGGATAAGACAGATCAGACTCGAATGTGTTCTAATACTAATTCCTGAATACGACACCCTCAAAAGACATAGTGTTCTGAATCCAGCCACTTATCTGCCTGTGGATTCAGAAAAGGGGGAATTGGTGACAGCATTAGAAAAAAAAAAAAAAAGTACACTGGTACGTTGACATGACTGCATAGGAACTGATGAGTCAGGAGACAGTATGTTTTACATATGTTCATGAAAAACCTGTTCCTAATGCATATGTTGAGGTTTTTTATTTTTATAGATGGCTCCAGATACCACCAGGATGGGCGATTCTACACTGGACATGCAGTAGTATCCTCACATGAGGTAATCCGAGTTGAACCACTCCCTCCTCACATGTCGGTACAGGAGGCAGAGTTGAAGGCACTCACTGAGGCGTGTAGAGCTGCTGCAGGTAAAGTCGCTAATATTTACACAGATTCGAATTATGCATGGGGAATATCCCATGATTATCACCCTGTCTGGAGAAGCAGAACGTTTCTTACATCAGCCGATAAGCCCATTAAAAATGCAGAGCTGGTGAAACAATTAGTGGAGGCATTGACGTTACCAGTCTAGGTTGGCATCGTCAACAGCACACACGGACGGTGACTCTGTGGAGGTAGAGGGCAACAGAAGGGCGGACGACGCTGCTAAAGTAGCAGTACGGCGGCCTAGGGAGCAGTGGACGGTGGCGGAGAGTCAGCGTATTCCAGCCACACTGAGCCTAGATGTCCTGAAATCCCTCCAGCTGCCCAAATAGAGAAGGACCACTGGGGAAAATGGGAGCTGAGCTGAACTCAAGAAGAGTTTTGGGAGAATAAGGATAAATTGTATATACCAAGGTCCCTGTTCCTAATTATGGCACAAGCAACACTTGGCCCCACTCACACTTCAAAATGTCACATGTGTCCACGGTAGATGCCTTCTGGATCGCTCCTGGTTTCAGTTACGCAGCAGCAAAGCTCATACGGTCATGCCTCATCTGTGCACCGCACAACCCTGGTAAAACATTAAAAAAATCCTTAAGAAAGCGACACCCAGGCCTCTCTACCCGTTTCAGAGACTGCAGACTGGCTACATACAGCTACCCAAGGTAGGAGTGTGTGAAAAATGTCCTAGTATGTGTAGATCTCTTCTCTGGTTGGCTGGAAGCCTATCCGGTAAAATGTGCAAATGCTAAAGTGACTGCAGACAAACTGATGAAAGAACTGATCTGCAGGTATCGTGTCCCAGAAACCATAGAGAGCGATAGGGGCACACACTTCACGGGAGAAATAATGAGGGAAGTCATGCAGGCCCTGGGAGTACAGCAAGCATATCATGCACCATATAGACAACAAAGTAGTGGGAAAGTGGAGAGACTAAATGGGACACTTAAACTGAAAATTCAGAGGCCATGGCAGACACAGGAAAGAGCGGGATAGAGTGCTTGTCTCTTGCACTCTTGTCAGTCAGACACACTCCAAATAGAAAGACAGGCTTGTCCCCTTTTGAAGTCCTGTTTAGTAGTTTGCCAGAGACTGGTCTGTACTTCCCACAGGTGCTCCAAATGCAACACAGTGCTTTGACAGCCCATGTCCAGGCCTTGCAGAAAATACTTATTGTGGTGCATAAACATGTGTTTTCATCCATTCCAGATCTTAATGCCAGTGCAGATGCACATCTTCTGATTCCAGGTGATTGGGTGGTCATACACAGACACGTGAGAAGGAGCCTATATCCACGGTTTGACGGCCCTTTATAAAGTCCAGCTGACCACATTCACTTGAGGGAACGCCCACCTGGATCCATACCAGTCACTGCAAAAAGATCTTTTTACTAGCAGAAAGACAGTTGTTCTAATCACCTTGCTGGCAGTGGTAGGATGTCTGCACCTTACAGAGACACTGGATAAACTTTTAAGTGTTGACAAGGACAACAAACTTATTCAGCATCTTGCTTTTCTTTCAAGCGATGCGGAAGGACAAAAACTGCTGGACTGTTGGATCTGTATACACAGCCCAGTATTTGTAATGGCGATGCTGTACTTAGCCTTTACCTCTGGAGCCAAGGAAGGTATTAACACCACACAGCATACCCAATGAGACTTGGACTCAGGTTTTCTAGGTTCCTTAAGGCTCTTAATGAGACTAATACAATATAGAGACTCCTTTTTAAATCCAGCCGATTGGCTTAGCGGCCTAGCAGGATGGATTATTTTTGGTATTTTTCAGACTTGTATGCAAATTTTATTGCTTTGCTTATTGTTTTATGTAGCCATAAAAGCGCTAATATATGTCTTACCTAAGGCTGAACCTTCTGTAGAGTATCATAGGCCCCGTATGGCCACTGCTGACGGGGGAGTTTAGTGTCCACACTGAGGGTGGATGGGCGAAGCAGGTAGAAAGCCCCCTTGTGGGTACTAGACCCATGAGACAGTAGCTCCTTTGTGGACATCAGCTAACCCCGTAGCAAAGGTTATACCATTTACAAAAGGGGGAAATTGTTATAGAAGGGTTAATAGTTTGCCTTTAACTGCCTTGCCTTTAAGTGCCTTTTACTTTTAAGTGTTAGAATTACTAGAATCTGTTGACGCAGTAGTCTGATGGTCCCCCTTCAAGGAGACTA
Source organism: Ranitomeya variabilis (assembly GCF_051348905.1). NCBI lineage: Eukaryota > Metazoa > Chordata > Amphibia > Anura > Dendrobatidae > Ranitomeya > Ranitomeya variabilis. The sequence continues at coordinate 833,049,535 of NC_135233.1, forward strand.
CACTTCTTATCATGTATGTTCTCAATAGTCAGTCACAACATGTTCTGAGCTATGGTAAATAGAATATGACCCTGGGTGATGGTGGGGGCTACATGAGTTACATTGAAATGCATTTGATGTAAATGGTATAAAACATTGCTTTGGCTTTTTATATATCAGATAAAAGTGACTTGCTCACAGGATACGTGTGAGGTGTCTTTTGTCTCCAAGCGCTTGTCAACTAAGGGCGTAAATCCACAATTAGGCCTCACTGGTGATCTGTCAGCTGACAATGGGTCAGAACAAAAACAGCTACGACAACAATATTAGTAAATGTGCTATATTAAACCTTGTTGCATCTACGTTATAATGTTGACATAACAGAAACTAAAAAACTTTTCTCTAAAATTTCAGACTTTTTCATTACTTTATGACATTTGCTTTTATTTATCTTTAGAGCAAGTTTCTCAATGAATCCTACTCCTGTAGCTAAACTTTGCTTTAGAGTTGTAAATTTAATTGGCAGCGTCTGTTCTATAACAATCATAAACTTGTAATTTGCTCAAGACTTGCCATAAGTTCTGTGACAGCTGCTTAGCATAGATGTTAGCATCCCATTAAATCATTCTACCAAATCATCTTCTTTCAGCAGGAATGCCATTCATGACTGATTTATTTGTGAATTTTAATGCAGATTTTTTGCAAACTCTGATCTACAGGCCAAAAGAGGAGTATTTCATATCTGTCAAATATTACGCCTCATCTCATTAAACTTTTCATTTCGAAAGGGCAAAATACTTGTATCCATTATGTAATTTGAATTAACAAGGCATTCTGCAATAAGTTACTAATGTTACAACACAGAACGGATGGACGGACAAACGGATTGGTGGACACACTGTGCTGCAAAATTTCCTTATTTGTAGTCAATAGAACATGGACAACATTTTATAATTTAAGTTAGGTAGTTACCCTGACAGATTTTGTTTTCTTCTGTGTTTTCAAGTTATTGAGAGAAAAATAAATAGTTACACACATGGTCAAAATTGTTGCTACCCCTCATTTAATGACAGAAAAACCCACAAAGATAACAGAAATAACTTGAATCTGACAAAAGTAATAATAAATAAAATATCTATGAAAATGAACAAATGAAAGTCAGACATTGCTTTTAAACCATGCTTCCACAGAATTAAAAAAAAATAAAAATCATGAAATAGGCCTGGACAGAAATGATGGTACCCTTAGCTCAATAGTTTGTTGCACAAACTTTTGAGGCAATCACTGCAATCAAACGATTCCTGTAACTGTCAGTGAGACTTCTGCACCTCTCAACAGGTATTTTCGCCCACTCCTCAAGAGCAAACTGCTTCAGTTGTCTCATGTTTGAAGGCTGCCTTTTCCTGATGGCATGTTTCAGCTCTTTCCAAAGATGCTCAATAGGATTTAGGTCAGGGCTCATAGAAGGCCACTTCAGAATAGTCCAATGTTTTCCTCTTAGCCATTGTTAGGTGTTTTTAGCTGTGTATTTTGGGTCATTATCCTGTTGAAAGACCCATGACCTGCGACTGAGACCAAGCTTTCTGACACTAGGCAGCACATTTATCTCTAGAATACATTGATAGTCTTGAGATTTCATTGTAGCCTGCACATATTCTAGACACCCTGTGCCAGAAACTGCAAAGCAGCCCCAGAGCATAACAGAGCCTCCTCCATGTTTCACAGTACGGACAGTGTTCTTTTCTTGATATGATTCATTTTTCTGTCTGTGTACATAGAGTTGATGTATCTTGCCAAAAAGTTCTATTTTTGTCTCATCTGCCCATAGGACATTCTCCCAGAAGCTTTGTGGTTTGTCAACATCTAGTTTGGCAAATTCCAGTCCGGCATTTTTTTTAACAATGGTGTCCTTCTTGGTTGTCTCCCATGAAGTCCAACAATGGATGGTGCGATCTGACACTGATGTTCCTTGAGCTTGACGTTCACCTTTAATCTGTTTAGAAGTTTTTCTGTGCTCTTTTGTTACCATTCGTATTATCCGTATCTTTGATTTGTCAATTTTCCTCCTGCAGCCACATCCTGGGTGGTTGGCTACAGTCCCATGGATCTTAAATTTCGGAATAATATGTGCAACTGTAGTCACAGGAACATCAAGCTGCTTGGAAATGGTCTTATAACTTTTACCTTTAACATGTTTGTCTATAATTTTATTTCTAATCTCCTGAGACAACTTTTTCCTTCGCTTCCTCTGGTCCATGTTGAGTGTGATACACACCATCATGCTAAAGAAAAAAATATAGTAGCACGGGGAAACCAGAATAGTAATCATATATGAATGCCCTAACTAAAAACAACCTTTATTATTAAAACCAAGGCAAACTCAAAATGACAAAAGACACAAAAAAGGTGTTCAAACACAAAAAACAATTACCCGCAACCTAATGGGAAGTACTAGATAACCCTAGCCAGAATCTCTATACTAGCCCCTTCCTGGCTGCGGAGGTTGATGCCCTAGCGGGGAACATTGTGGCGCCCCCGCTCCATGATGGCTGACCCTGCACGCCCTGATGTGTCCTACAGCCGCTAGTGAGAACCCCTACCCACAAACTAAAGGGTCCTCTTACACTATACAGAGAGAATTCCTATGCTAGGGAAAAACCTAGGTCCCCAGTGAGTATAAAAACAATGTATGAACACATGGCGAATAGTGAAGGATATGATACCGCTCTATTGATGAGCAAATCTGTTCCAGCCAAAGTGGTTTTAGAAAACCATTGCTGAATATTCCACCTTATAGAACCAAACAATAATCAGACCACCTATGCCCTCCACATACTTGGGGACCACTCTTTACTTTATCCTAATATATGATTCAACAATAATATACATCCCCTGCAGGTAAAACCGATACTGATATCAAACATACCCTGCATGGAAAGATCATAACCAGTGGAATATATAGAAACAGATACTCATCTCTAGTTGTGTTCACGGTAACTCATCAACCGCCATAACTTCTTAACACCTCAACGCGTTTCGCCTACTTAGGCTCCTCAGGAGGCCTGATACTCCGATGATATGTGTCATATCCAATGATGCATAGCATCCATACACACCATCACCAAACAGCACAGTGAGTATCTGAAGCCCTATATACAGGCCCACTCACTGATTCCAAAATTGTAAACACCTGTGATGCTAGTTAGTGGACACACCTTTATTTAACATGTCCCTTTCGTGAGTTTTATATATTTTTTTTAATTCTGTGGTTGAAAAGCAATGTCTGACTTTCATTTGTCATTGTCATAGATCTTTTACTTATTACGTTTGTCAGATTCAAGTTATTTCTGTGACCATTGTGGGTTTTTCTGTCATTAAACGAGGGGCACCAACAATTTTGACCACGTGTATACATAGGTTTTGATTAGATGACAATATAATATTTAAAACTTGTCAGGAGTCAAATACAAAAGAAAGTGGCACTCACCCAGAATTTTGCTGAAAGGTGCATATCATGGCTGGTCGACATTGAGGGTGCGGGGAGTGAAGAGAGGACTACGGCCGTTTCACGCTTGTGCGCTTCTACGGGTCCATGTCACAAGCGCACAAGCGTGAAACGGCCGTAGTCCTCTCTTCACTCCCCGCACCCTCAATGTCGACCAGCCGCCTCTCTATGTAAAGTTCAATAAAGAACGATATGCACCTTTCAGCAAAATTCTGGGTGAGTGCCACTTTCTTTTGTATTTGACTCCTGACAAGTTTTGCAGTTTTTTCAAGTTGTGCACCACCCATAGCTGATTTGGAAGGCACTCCAGAAAATCCGCTACACATCCCCCGACATATTGGGCGAGTTTGGAGGGGTGGATATATACCTGGTGCCGGTGTCCTGCTTTTTTCTTTCTACTTATCAATATAATATTTAAGACATAATAGCTATTAGAGATCTTCATTTTAATTAGGGAAAGTCTAAATTAGCAAGGGTGTTGTGAATTTTTTTTCTTGATGCATGGAAATAGCTGTTCTGGCAAAATCTAAGCTTTGAGTAATGGAATTGTAAAATTATTTAAAATTGATATTATTGAGCGTTTTTCACAATCTAATGCAATATTCGCAATTGCAAGGTAATCTATAACCCTTACCTTAAAATATTTAGAATCATTTAGATGCACAATCTATTAAAGGGATTTTTTCTCCATTTTATTTATTTATTTTACTTGAAACAAGAAAAGATCCAAATCAATGAAAATATGAAAATGGGGGAAAGCTCACTTTCTGGGAGCAATTCCATTTTTGGTAGTAGAAGAACTGCCACATTTTCACATACTGCTTTTAACTAACTTTATTTCCTTGCATGTCTACTTAAATAAGAGCTCTGCCAGAGGTGTGTGGGAATGTGGGGACCTTGTGTAGGCCATAACACTGTATGAAGGACCTTGGTAACATAATATTTGCATAACTTGAGTTTAACAGCCATCATTGTGCTGGGAGACTGTAGGGGCCAATCTACTAAGTTGGGGGCTGTGAGGGTCATTATTCTGAGTTGGGGGCTGGCGGGATGATAATTGTTGGGGAAATCATATTGCTTCTGGGGGCATCATACTTTGTAACGTCCATAATACTGTGTGAAGAACAGTGGGGACATCATACTGTGTGGGAGCTGTAGGGCCCATCACACTGTGTGGGGAGAAGTAAGTTCCATCATACTGTGTGGCAGGGTTGTGGGGTCTTTTATACTGTGTAGGAAGAGCTATAGTGTCCATCATACTGTGTGTGGTGGGCTGTGGGGACAGCATATTGTGTTTAGGGAGCTCTGTGGTCCATCACACTGTGTGTGTGGGGAGGATGTAGGGACCACTTCATGAATCATAAGCATCTGACTACAGCATGAACCCCTAATTTAGACCATTGAAAAAAATGACTGTCTTGTTGAGTCAGGCCCAAAGATTTTTGCAAAGGGAAATTCCTTTTTTGGATATTTTTCAATTGAGGTTGATCTCTAAGGATTAATGAGAGAACTTGTTTGCAGAGATGAGTAAATCTTTTGATAATCAAATTTGCCAACTTCTATGATTTTTTCCTGAAAAATTTGATTTGCGGTAAATTAATTTGCATGAATTTCAATACTAGAAAGCTCATATGTTTTCTGAAAATATAAATAGGGTAGAAGAGAGACAACCTCACTGACAATAAAAGCTTACGCTTCCTATTAGAGCTTACACTCTACAGGAGATAGAGACTTGTCCAGTGACTCTGGAGATGGAAAATGACTCTGCCATACAAACTGTGCTCCTCTTGGAACAGCTGATATGTGAAGGTCTAAATACTGATCACCACTGTACGAGGTATGATAAGATGTTGCAGTTGCAGGACATTATGGGCAAGCCTGCATGTCAATGCAAAATTATATTTGCCAGTTCTCTGATGCTTCAGCAGTGTGGGAAATGTTGCCAGGCATGTTTATTTATTTTATCTTTCTCAAAATCTTTGTATTCATATGAAACAGCAAATTTCAGGAAAGTCAACACAAACTCGATCCTTCACCAATTGATCAGTTTATCTTAGGACATACCCAAGTGCATTCCTTAAAAAGAGGTTTGGAGATGTGCTTCTGATTCATAAATGTTATAAGAAAATACTAAAATGTGAGAGTCCTCAGCAGTTGATACCTTTTAAACACTAACTGAAAAGATGGCAATAAATTGCAAGCTTTAGATACTAGTCAGGTCTCATCATCAGGCATAATATAGTGCAAAGTCTGAACAGTCATATTTATACACAACAGGACTCAGGAAACGTGCAGCACATAAGACAAGTAATTTGAAATAGATCTATTAATATGGGAAAGGGAAAAACACTTGTGGTAGTAGTAGTAGTAGTAGTAGTAGTAGTAGTAGTTGTAGTAGTAGTAGTAGTAGTATTGAAAGCTTGCCATTTGTTACCATCTTTTCAGTTAGCCATTAAAAGGTATCAACTATTGATTGTTTTTTCTCTCTACTGGTTAACAAGGTACAAATATATATTTTTCCTTTAATGTCATATAATTTCTTTCATCAGATTCTCCTTAGATTGCAAATTGTGAAATAAGACAAAGCAAAAAGTAATATATTAACCTAGCTTATAATTTTATTTGAATTTAGCTAAAAACTCCAATGTATTTCTAAACTAATGCAATGTTCCACCATTCCAGTAACACCTTTGATAGGCTGAAAATGATGTCACAACTGCAGGGTAGCCATATATAGACAGGGCATCACAAAATCATATTTGTATTTTTTTTTTAATTGGCTGTCTGACAAATACCTATTGTGGGATAAGTTAAACCAAAAGAAAATATATGGAAGCACACATCTATAGACTTTCTGTGGGTTTTCTAATATGTAGCCAGCTCTCATACACTAATTTATCCCACAGCATGTCAGTGGACTTGTAAAACTCCATTAACTTACTCTATACTATGCTTAATTGCAGATTTTTGGTGTGAAAGACCTTTAGACATTTTCCAGACTTTTGCTGTCAAAATCGAATAATTTATGGTGTGTGCTATTTGAAATTCTAGCTAATTATTTTACTCAGTAATGTGTCAGTTTTAAACCTAGAAGCCAATAGACACAATCTTTCATCATTCTATTTTATGTTTTTTTTTTCAGTGAAAAAGGTTATCAGCACAGTGGCCAGGAGGTACACTGACTGATTTTTTAGATGTTTTTATGCAAACCATCATACTTAGCCAATGTTATCTGCTTCTATGATAATCCATTTTTCATATATTATTTAAAACATTTAAATTGAAATACATTTTTAGTTTTAAAGAAAAAAGTTATAATGCATAGTGAGATATTACTGAATCAGTGGCAATTAGTCAGTTCCTAAGGAATAATATGTACCGAAGCTTGTATTTTGCTGTATTCATGGATCACAGAAACACAGCTAATCTGAATAGTAATTAAATTGTTTCTTACCTAAGCCATACATAAACCCTGTTTGCCTTTTATAGCTTTTAACATTTCTTTTTCCAAAAGAGTATAAATATCAACCACAAATATAACTTTTATTGCATGCCATTTATTTTATTAATGGTATGCTATTAAAATGATTTTCTTCCAGATGCCTGGTCTGTTTGGTACTTGAAGATTAGATCAAAAATTAAAGCAATCTTTTGAAGTGTTTAGATGAATAAAGCAGCACATTTTATTAAAATATAATTGCAATCTTTCACTCAGAAGTGCTACATTTTTATTAAATTCAAATTAAAAAGAATAGTTGTCTAAACATTTTCTGCATTAGTAGTTGGGTGTATCAGTCAGGTTTTAACGCATCGTGTGCCCAAAGATGTAGCAAAGTGATGAGAACGTTGTTTCATTACTTAAGTTAACATATAAGAGCCCCTCATTTAGATGAATGTGTTGTTTTATGAGGCACGCATGTACTTCCATTTGCTTTGTAAATATATGCAGTATGTTAAATCTAGTAAAGTATTCCCTTCTGACAGTGACATTTCCTTTGTCAGTTTTAATACGAAGACAGATGAAATGGAATTATGCAGTGACCAAAATGCTAAGCGATTCAAAACTATCTCATATATTAGACCCTTCAAAGTAGCCATCTCTTGACTAGATGACAGCTTTACAGACTGGTGTAAGGTCACACCCTATAGGAAAAACTTTTCAAAGGAACCCAAAAAAAATACAACCTGATCTTTAAGTATTTACATAATGAATTCAATGTAGATTTTGCAAAGTTAATTTTTTCACTTACTGTATAATACATGTATATCTTCACTACCAATAGTTAGAAAAGCCTTAAATCTGCATCATGGTATTTTCGCAAATAATCTCATGATTGCTTTAAAACACAACTATTAGGTCACATGACTGTGGAGGTCAGGTTACAATGCAGGAGTCTCCTCCTTGGTCAAATAGTTTGTATATTGACAATGGGGGGGGGGGCAATGCATCACAGCTTTTACACTAAACTCCAGCATCAAATACATTAAAAAGTCTCAAAGATTCTGCACAACACAGAATTAAGCACAATTTTTGGTGACTTTTGGCATTTTCATTGTCCACATATCCATATGAGAGTTTTCTTTTTGAAGTGACAAGTTGTAGTTTTGAATGATACCATTCATTTTCCTATTTAACTTATCGGAAAATGGAGGGAAAAAATTCCAAGAGTGGTAAAATTGCACAGAAAAAAACTAAGTCTACAATAGTTTTTTGAGGTTTGTGCAGTAATAATGAGCTGCAATATTTTGTTAAGTGTTGAAAAGAAAATTTAGCAATTTGCAAACAATAAAAATTTGCCTCAATCACTATGTTCAAGACATGTAATATTTCTATTTATTGGTCAATGGAACTGTGTGAGGGCTTGTATTTTGTACATTGATAATATTTTTAGCTTAACTTTCCTCTAGTGTTGGCTTTCTGTTACTCTTTCTTATGTTAATGGGTCGGTTTTGACCCGTGTCTTAAATCACCCCTAGGATACCCTAAAAACATTTATGATCCAATTTGTTTCGTACCTCTTAGTTACCTTGTTAGGGTTTCTGATCCATGGAAGGATTGATTTTAATATTTTTGTTGTGGCCCCCTGGGTCTTTCATTTGAGAGCATACCCTTCATTTTCAATATAAAACTATTGTCAAATGAACCTCAAGAGAATAATATAAACTTTAAAAAGTTTGTTATATTACCTGACTATTACTGAAGGGTTTTAGAACACATTTCTTAAATGTAAAAAAAATATACATATATATATTTTATATTATTAAGTCTAGTAACATCTATGGTGTTACAGGTCAATTTTGACCCATGTCTAACTACTTTATGAAAAAGGCAAAAAACAGATTTTTTTTATAGAATTTTAATACAAATAAAAGATGAAAATTATATTAACATTAATAGCAATAATAATAAAAAGTAGCTTTTCTAGGTCAAACAAACAACAATCAATCAAGCAAATCAAATCAACAGAAATCAAGTACTAGTTTTTAGATGCATTAGTATTTAGATGCATGTGTGGCAAAAAGTGACACTTTTTGTGTGTTCTTTGCAGAGGTATTTTTTGCAGGCGAAGCACGATGTGTTTGTCTTTCTGTCCTTATTGCTAGGGCAGACCTGACACCTCTTTCTTTTAGAATCAGGTGGTCTCACTGGGGTTGTGGCTGTTGTGGTTGATGTTGAGGCAGTAATAAACCAAGAAAAAGATGGACTCCAAAAGCTAAAAATTACAGTTTATTCAAGAACCATTAAAACAATACATACAAATAAAGTATATGATAAAGACAAAAATTGTAATAAGTAGTAGAAGAGCGACACTAGTGCCGCATACATATGTATCCTGCTCTGAAGATAATTAAAGGGAAGGGAAATATACCATAACTCAATACAATAAATATTTCAATGATATTATAAAGTATATATCATGATACACAGCCAATAACCTGTCATTTAGTAAGGTAATAGTTCACATATAAAAAGCAGGTAAAAAAAAAAAAAACAAGGCATGTGATCAAGAAAACTTAAAGTAATGGAGGTGCCTAATGTAAGTTAAGTATGGCAGAAAAGCCCTATATGTGAGACCTAATTATCATATTTGTATGCAAATATATTGGCAGTAGTAGCGTGACAGTTCACACATGGGGAGCAGGTACAAAGGGACAATAGGTGTGCATATGAGTCACAGGGGATAATAAAGTGCCTCATGCATATTTTAAAAGCAAATCATAGTATCCGTGCCTAGGTGTAATAAGGAAAAATCCCAAGCATATGCATCAGTCAAAATGTAGTGTACTTACAGATGAAAGGGTATATGCACACGTAGAGTCACCCTGTAGCGATATGCGGAAGAGAGGAGCCCCGACGCGCGTTTCGCAAATATTGCTTCCTCGGGGGGCGCTAGTGTTAAGATGGGAGCAAGACTCTTTATATATATATGAAATAAATGCTCGGTGCGGTAATGGCGGCGCTAATCCCGCCCAGCGCCAGCCGGAAGCGGCCGAACCAGCGTCCGACGTCACTCCCAGGCGCCCCCCACTGACGCGCCAGCGGGAGGAGCCGAAGAAGCGACGCCTGAAGGACGCGTATCCATAGCAACCAACAAGCGCCGGCCGGAAGCAGCGCACACCGCAGAGAGCAGAAGATTGAAATAGGAGGCGACCGTGCAGAAAGGCCATAGCACGGAAAACCTGTGTTTAAGAATACTTCCTGACTGGAAAAAAATAAATAAAAAATAATAAAAAAAAAAAATAATAAAAAAGGGAAATAAATAGATTGGTGCACTAATTGAATATACGGTATGAGGCATAGAATAAGTGCTAAGGTGAAATACACCATAATAAATGGAGCATGTATCCCATCAATAATGAGACACATACAATATAAATAATATGAGTGATGGATATAAAGCATATATACCCGTGCATAGAAAGAAGAATAATAAATATACATATATATTGACTACTAGTGCATCAAAGTTAACAATACAAATAATACAAATAATAATGAAATGGAAAAATAAATATAGAAAATATATAATAAATTATAAAGTGCCCACAGGGGCAGAGAGTATATAATGGTAAAATGCATATAAGTGCACATATGTGGATACTTATATATATATATATATATATATATATATATATATATATATATATATATATATATATATATATATATATACATACAGAAGTGGTAATACACTGACAAGATCTAAAAAGGTTGACTGAGTGAGATAAATAAATGTCCAGTGTAGGGCATATAAATGAGAACAGGAGTGAAATACACCATAGTAATGAAGCATTAAACCTATCAAAAACAGTGAGACACATGCAATATTAAATATAAATAATAAATATAAAATGCAAAAATCCATATACAATAAACCAAATCATAAATATATATATTGGCCACTAGAGCATAAAAAGTGACAGTGCATGTGATAAAACCGAAAAATGGAAAAATATGAGGTGCCCACAGGGGCAGAGAATATATATAATTAATATAATGATAAAGTGCATACAAGTGCCCATGTGTCGATACACGTGCATATATATATATATGCACATATATAAAAAAATATATATAAAAATATATATACCAACACTAAAAATAGTACATAAAAGAGTGAATAAACATAGTATATAATAATAAAGTGCATAAAAGTGCCTGTGTGTGAATACCCGAGTATATATATACATACACATAAAAAATATATATATAAAAGATGGCAACGCAATAAATTAGTACACAAGATGGAAATGATAGCAACCGCTATCGAAGCAAAATTTCCCAGTCAGGAACAGTCCAAGGCCGCTGTAGTATAGAAAGTCCATTACGCCTCCAGGAAACACATAAGAAAAGACATATTGGAATATAATCTGTTGAATAAGCAAAAGAGATGTAAAAATCAAGAAATAAAACAAAAATTAAAAACACTAGACTAAAACCGTTTTAAATAGAAACCAAAGGGAACTACAAAAAACTATAAAAATGGGACAAAACTAAGGACCTCATTGAGACCCTTTGGACGAATACAATCAATGCGCACTATCCATTGGGCTTCCAACTGGGCAAGACGTTTCTTCAAATCACCGCCTCGTCCATCCATGATGACACGGTCAATGCCACGCACTCGAAGCAGCTGACTATTGCATTCATGTTTTTCTTTAAAATGCCTTGGTATAGGCTTCAAAAATTCATCTGCCAATGGATTGGATGCTGCCTTGATGTCACGGATGTGTTCCAGGATTCTGATACGAAGCTGGCGTGATGTTAAGCCTACGTATATAAGTCCACACGGACATGTGGCGTAATACACCACATAATCCGTGGAACACGTAATGTGCTGAGTAATTCGGAATTCCTTGGATCCATCACTGGATAAGCAAGTAAAGCAACGCTCCAAATTCCTACATGCCGTACAATCCCGGCAGGGAAAAAAACCCCACCTGGGGCCCCTAGAGCCAAAGGTGTACTTGGGTTCATGTCCCCTGTAATGACTATGAGTTAATAAGTCACGGAGATTTTTATTCCTCCGGTATGTAATGGAAGGTGTATCAGTCAGGCATTTAGAGAGTACTAAAACTATTGTCAAATGAACCTCAAGAGAATAATATAAACTTAAAAAAGTTTGTTATATTACCTGACTATTACTGAAGGGTTTTAGAACACATTTCTTAAATGTAAAAAAAATATACATATATATATTTTATATTATTAACTCTAGTAACATCTATGGTGTTACAGGTCAATTTTGACCCATGTCTAACTACTTTATGAAAAAGGCAAAAAACAGATTTTTTTTTATAGAATTTTAATACAAATAAAAGATGAAAATTATATTAACATTAATAGCAATAATAATAAAAAGTAGCTTTTCTAGGTCAAACAAACAACAATCAATCAAGCAAATCAAATCAACAGAAATCAAGTACTAGTTTTTAGATGCATTAGTATTTAGATGCATGTGTGGCAAAAAGTGACACTTTTTGTGTGTTCTTTGCAGAGGTATTTTTTGCAGGCGAAGCACGATGTGTTTGTCTTTCTGTCCTTATTGCTAGGGCAGACCTGACACCTCTTTCTTTTAGAATCAGGTGGTCTCACTGGGGTTGTGGCTGTTGTGGTTGATGTTGAGGCAGGCCTGGTTGAGGAGGATGCTGGTGATGATGCTCTTTGTGTTGCTGTGGGTGTGGATGAAGCATTTGTTGAGCTCTGGAGTTGTGTGACCAAGGCTGCAGCGGCTGGGTCTCGGGGCACTCATTCCCTTTGGTCAATGTGCGCCTTGACAAGGGATCTTCCTAGTTCCTCAAGAAACATCCTCCGCTTGTTTTTTTTCTTTGAATTCCATCCTTGGTGAATGTGGGTCCACAACACAAATGAATTGCATGCTGACACATCAAGGATGTTGTAAAATACAACCATTGGCCATCTCCTAGTCATTCGCTGGCAAGTGTAGGTGGCAGTCAGCTTGTCCAGGTTGTCCACTCCTCCTTTGTTTTTGTTATAGTGCAGGATGATTCTGGGCTTTTTGTCACTTCCTGATGACACAGCTGCATCTTTGTGAAGTGTGGACATCAGTACCACATTCCGTCGTTTTTTGGGGCAGTATGAAACAGCAGTGGTGGTGTCTGTAAAAACAAACTTTGAGGAAAGTGGAGCCCTGTCCTTCATCTGCAACAATTCAACGGGCAGCTCAGGTTTGTTTTTTTTCACTGTGCCCACCATGGTGATTTTCCTCCTGAGAAGTTCTTGTCCAAGGTCATAGCTGGTAAAAAAAATTGTCACAAGTAATGTTGTGACCCTGCAGTCCAGTAGTCATATCGAGGACTACACGTTTTCCTTGGTTTTTTTCAGGGATGCCGCTTGCAGACTTGCCTGTGTAAATCTGTAGATTCCATGCATAGCTAGTTTTTGCATCACAGTCAGCCCAGATTTTTATGCCATATTTGCCTGGCTTACTTGGCATGTACTGCCGGAAGGGGCATTTTCTGCGGAAAGGGAGAAAACGTTCGTCTACTGTCACCTCTGGCCCTGGGTTGAACATCACTGGAAGGAGCTGCACCCATTTCTCCCAAATATCCCTGATGGGAGCAAGTTTGTCAGATTTTCTTCTGGTGTCTCTGTTGTCAAATCTGAAGACTCTTGATATAATTTGAAACTTTTAAAGTGACATTGTTGCCCGGAAAATATTCCTGCCTGTTGATGCATCCCAGAGGCCTCATTGCAGGATTTGTACACTCCAGCAAGGAGAAGAACACCAATGTAGGCATCCAAGACATCATCATGAAGGTCATTCCACATGTTGCCGTGGACTTTTTTTCCTTCAAGGTTTGTCATAGCAATAATGACTTTTTTTATTGACAATGGCATAAACAGATCAAAACATGTCTTGATGTCACTTACTCTTGTCACAGCAAACCTTGTGATCCCAGGGGTCATTTTTATGACATTTGCAGCATCTTCCCTGCTATGTATATCTGGAGGTACTGAGCTCCAACTGATCATGCCACTTTTGGATTTGAATCTTTCAGTGGGAGCAGCTTCAGCACCAGTGACCTCCTCATCAGACTGATCAGAACTGTCTGTGTCTTCCGGTTGATACTCCACATCATCTTCCTCCTCAGAAACCTGTTTATCTGTATCAGTTTGCTGCTGTGTGTCCTCTGATTCATTGTCATCTAAGATATAATCCAGAATTTGGCTTACATCAAATCTTCTCCTCATTGTTGCATGTGTAAACTGGAGATGGACATGCCTGGACATGTCCCTAACTCAAGTTGTTGGAGGTAGAGCTGGCTGTGGGCTGTTGGTTTATATTGTGTTTATGAGTTCAGTTTTTGGACTTATTATTGTTTTTTTACTCTTATATTAGACCTGGGTCGAAATTGACCCCAACAACACAAATGCTATAATTTTAATAAGAGCATTTTACAATTTAGTAAAATAGTTTTATTTTATTGTATTTTGTTTAAAAATAAGTTCCTGAAAAAGTCAAAAAGTCTTGATGCAATAAACAAATGTATGTAGAATTTGTATGCATTTAAAACCTAAAACGGGTCGGTCACGACCCTAACACTAGAGGAAGGTTTTAATAGTTTTTAAAGATGAAGGAACCCATACAGTCATGGCCGAAAGTGTTGGAACCCTTGATATTGTTCCATAC